>NC_141685.1:1326460229-1327738979 GCF_964263255.1 Lissotriton vulgaris | reverse complement strand
GTGTTTGTAGAACTGCTGGTGAACTAGCTAGGTCACTAGGACTTGAGAGATTTGAAGGACTGCAATTCCAGCATACAAGATCATTGTGGCGCTGTATTACTTTTTGTTGTTGTTGGGATTGTTGATGTTGACTTAGTTTACCTGATTGTACTGGGCTCATCAACTGATTGCATGTAATCTCCCAGTTTGTGCCTGACTCTGTATGAACTAATGCCTCGGCAACCTGAAGATGAAGATGGTTTGCTGTTGGATTCAAACAATTATGAATGAAGCTATTATAGCTTTTATTGTCTCCTAAGAATGGCGTATGATACCCTTGTCCCATTCTTTGATCTTTTGCCGTTTTATTATTGCGATCTCGGAATGTCTGATCAAGATCGTCGATTTCATTAATGTAGATGTCGTTGGTGGCGTTGCTTGTGGTTATGTTTTTTTCCTGGCTCCTTTAGCTTCCTTATCTTCTTTATTTGTCTCTTGTTTCTCCAAGGGTTGTTTGTGGCATACTTTTAAAAAGTCTGTTATAAGTGCCCGCTTACTGGTTTTAGCATTAATTCTGGGGATTGAACTGACTGTGATAGTGTGGCTCATTGCGCTTTCCTTTACAATATCCACATCAATGACAGTGTCAATGTTTGTGCCAGTCTCAGTGTTCCTATCCTTATGTGGATTAGTTTCTACTCCCTGTTCCTGGATTCCACTGGGGCTGGTGCTGTCTGCCACTTGTTTGTCTCCCTTCTCCTTCTCAGGTTTCCTTTGTGATATTTCCTACCATGCCTCTGATCTTACCGGATCTCATTGCGCAAGGACTATTTCACTTTGAGGTGGGCAGTCAAGAAGCTATTCAATCCACGTCCCAAAAAGAAGAGGTTAAGTAGAGGGTAGGTCTGAAGGAAAGTAGCAACGGAGTAGTGACAGAGAAGAGCACTCCAACACTGCGCTCTGTGGGCACTATGCGCTGGCCTCCTTTAAATCCTTCAGACCCTTGGCTCTTTTGGACTGCGAGACTCTCAGCACAGTCCTTGTTTTTTGGAAACAGCCTGTTAAGGCCCAAGGGGGAGGGTGGGGCAGGGGAGCATCACAGAACTTGCTTGAATTCCATGATTGCCCCCTTACTCTCCCACTCCTCTCACTACCACGGTCACAGCTCCCGACTCTGCCTCACCTCAAGTTCTGGCACTGACTGCCTGTCAGCTCTGTCTTGTTCTGCTCCAGCAGGCCAGACCTGGTCTGCTCTGCTCCAGCCGTCTGTCCGTCTCGCCTCTCCTCAGGCAGCTCAAGAACCGGGCATCAGACCGTGTCGGTGTCCATCCCATCCCAGCAGAGCTTAACAGACCCCTGAAGCCGGCGGCAACAACCAGCAGATTAAGACCACTCGCAGCAACCGCGGTAACCACAGCTCGCGGCAACCGCAATCACAACTCTTGACGAACTCCCCCCCCCCCCCCCCTCTAGTGGCACCCAGTGTGGTGGTTCCTAGCAGTAGTTCCTTGCGGCTCACAACGCGGCGGTCCCTGCAGCTCCGCCTCCTTAGGTGTGAGAGCTTGGGTTCAGTCAATCAAGCAGGGCATAGACAACTGCAATTCAGTATGTGTAGTGACGAGTTAAAAGCCTTCAGTTGCTGTCCCCCTTTACCTCTTTATCCAGACAAATTGTTGTTGCAAACCAGGGTTGCTTTCCTGTCAAAATGGTGACTCCCTTCCACCTCGGTCAGTCTATCACTCTCCAAACCTTCTATCCCCCACCCAATCCCACTAAGGGGCGGAGCGGTTGCATTGGTTGAATCCTAGGCGGTGGGACAACTACTATCTCGATTGCACCAAGGATATACCACTGGATAACCAGATTTTTGTCAGTTACTGTAGTTCTATGACGGAAAAGGCGGCGACATTGTGTCCCTGCACACTTTTCCCAATAAAGCTGTCTAGATTGTGAAGTGCATAGTAATGAGCACTTTGTCAGAGCTGTTCTACAGGATTTCCTTATCTAGCCATCCATCAACCCTCCTCAAAGAGCAGGGTACTGCTTTGTAATCTGTTCTATAGGTGAGGAATCTGAATTCTTCTTGAACGAATCAGGACCCTTCACCTTCTAGAACACCCCTGACCTTAGACCTTCATATTTTCTACTGCATGTTGTGCTAGGGAGTCTCCGCTGAGCTCTGCTCAGTTTTTCCCTTATTATAAGTGAATTTGGACAGAATTGTTTGCTTCATTTCAACATTTACATCTACAGGATCCATCTTCAGTGCTGGTTTGTCATCACTCAGGCACATTTATGTTGGGAAAGGAGAAAAAGGGTCTCCTGTGCTACCTGCTCCAAGAAAACGCGTTATACTGATGACTCTCAGGACGATTTTTAATTATTATTGCCTATAACCAGATCATCAGGCAAAAGATTGCAAGGTATGTCGTACCTTTTTAAGTAAAATCTTAAGGGATCGTGGGGGACGCCCTCTGAAATACTTTCATAATTCCAAAGCCAGAAAAGAAGTGATTTGTAGTGAGGACAGTGATGAGGCATCCTCTTCTTCCTCACCCAGGAGGTCCCATACGAGGAGAAGATCACCTCATGCCCTTTCATGTGGGGAGCGTCCAGAAAAAGCCCTTGAAAAGACGTCTCATGGGCGCCGTCCCTCAAAAGCTCCTCAAAAACATTAAAAGGAGAGGAAGGTACTTGCTTTGGGGATAAACATGCAAGAAAGGAGAGTTCTGAGCCACCTAAGGCACCCCCTCAGATCAGGCACTCCTTCAGAACAGGCACTTCTTCAAAAAGCCCTCTTCAATGCCTCCTGAAGTAAAGGCGTTGACGAAATTTACATCGTCGACGGTACGGTCGACGAAGAAACCACCCCTGTCATAGTCGTCGAAGATTGAAGTTCGCCTGTTGCCAAAGAAAGCGTCCGTGTCGACGGCGGAGTTGGGGACTCCGCCGACTATAATTTTGTCATCGTCGACTATTGTATCGGCGCCGGTATCATCAACGACGACGACGGCGTCGATGACTGTCAACGACCGCACCAACAACTATGTTGACGGCATCGCCGACGGCAGGGTTGAAAACAGCGAGGGCGATTTTGACGGAGGTTAGACCATCGCCGATGGTTTCCAAATCACTGCTAATGGCTGCAGCTTCGACGGTGCCGTTGGCAATCTCGTCGATGAGGGGGAAAAACACCGGACAGAACAGAGAAGACGAGAACAAGGAGAATTACACCTGAAATTACATCACCTAGCAAGGTTACACCTCTTTTGCCATCTCACCTGTTGCAAGAGCAGGATTCTGAGGAAGAAGATGATGGGCTATATGGCTGTGCAAGTAGCCCGTCCCAGCTGCGCGTTAAGTGTCAGGAGGGTGATTTTGAGGAAGTATACAGTGAATATCAAGGCTATACTCCTCAGGAACAATACCATCAGGATTATCAGGAGGAGATAGTTTGCATGCTGTCTTCTTTATTAACGGACCTACAGTTCATGTTGTCTGACTACAGGAAGATATTTCCACCAACTCCTGTACCTTGGGAAATACCATTTGTAGTTCCTCTTCCACGCTCTATCCCGCCTACTCCAAAAAGGGATCAAGCTGTGCTGGCGGAACCCTTACAGAGATCACCTCCATCAATCGCTCAACAAGATTCGGGTACTACGAATAATGATCAGGAGGAAGGAGAGCTTAGAGATCCAAATAGAGAAGGGGACGACTACCTCATTCCCACACCTTCTCCAGTGCCTGTTGACTCACCACCCGAGGGTATTGGTGTTTTTCATAACTTGTTAAAGAGAGCTGCGAATAGATTTGATCTGCCCATGCCGCTACCCAAGCGGACTGTTTATTATAAGATTTTAAAGAGCCCTATAGTAAATCAGTGAGGGCTATTCCGATTAATGGATCATGTATGGGAGGAAGGACTCCAGGTCATGAAAACACCAGAGACAGTGACACCAGTACTATCCAGGTTGGAGAAGAAATACAAGCCCCCAGAGGATTCTCCAGCCTGTTTGGTGGGCCATCCCAAACCATATTCAGTTATTTCCCAGGCAGCTCAGCGAAAATCCAAAGACTCATCTGCACCCATTACCACACCTCCTGATAGAGAAGGCAGGCACAAGGATAATGCCTGTAAGCGTTTTTCATCAATGTCCGCTCTGTTGGTCAGAGCGGCTAATGCCCTTGCCATATTGGGCAGATATGACAGACGGATTTGGTGTGACCTGGCTCCGTATATGGATCAGCTTCCAGAAGAGAGCAAACCAGAAGTGAAGAAAATTCAGCAAGAGGCAGTGAGAGCTTTTGCAGAAGTGATAGATTGTGCGATGGATATCGCAACTACGGCTTTCAGATTGCTGGAAGGGGCAGCAGTTTTATGCCGTCAAGGATGGCTCCGAGCTACTTCATTTAGACCGTAGGTCCGGAATAAGATCCTAGACCTTCCATTCGATGGAGAGGCTTTATTTGGAAAGCACAGCGATGATGCACTACAAGACATCAAGAAAGATACTGACACAGCTAAGGCTCTAGGGATGCTCCAGTATCGGAAAGTGCCCTTTAGAGGAGCTAGCGGAAGGGGTCTTCCATCCATCCTACAGGGGAGGGTTTTAACAGTATAGATACCCCTCGTATGCTACATCTTCCCAGCCGTACCGTCAACAGTACATTCAACCTCTGCAACAGTCGGGCGTGTTCTAAATCTGCCCCCAGAGGAAGAGCAGGACGTTAGGGAAAGGACACCTCATGACGTCAATAATGTCATCATTCATCCCTCTCATCCCCTTCTGCTGATTAAGGATGCATGCATTGTAGGAGGAGCTGGATCGGCAACTGCGTCAAGCAGTAGGTTCCTTAGAGGATGTCATTACAGTCACGCCAGGTATGTTTCAGGCCGTCTTGGTGGACCCGAAGTCAAAATATTTACATCTGTCTTTCTTTTCGCACCATGCCGGCTCCACAGGTGATCACTACCGATGCTTCCTATGAAGGTTGGGGAGCCTTCCTTCAAGACCTCCAGGTCACTGGGCGTTGGCAGAAACAAGACCAGCAACTTCACATCAATTTGCTGGAGCTTGGAGCGGTGAGATTAGCATATGCTGGCATTTCTGCTGAGGATAAGGAACTCGGCTGAACTGATCATGACAGACAACACAACAGCAATGCATTATCTTAACAAGCAGGGCGGCATGAGATCCTTCTCCCGTCTCGGGAGGCTCACAGCATCTGGAGATGTACTTGCAGAACGGAATCTCGCTGAGGACAGAACACCTTCCAGGGGATCAAAATGTCAAGGCAGACACATTAAGCAGACTCAAGTCAACCTGGCACGAGTGGGAGATCCATCAGGAAACCCAGTGGACCTCTTTGCAACAGCTCAAAACAAGAACTGTCGATTCTTTGCAAGTGGGCATCACCAACCGGGACCCTGGGGGAGGCGTCTTTGCCTACACCTTGCTGCCAGTTTCCCTACCACAACTGCTCATGAAGATCAAGACTGAGCCGTGCAGGATGATTATGATAGCCTTTGGTGGCCCAGACAACATTGGTTCACAGAGGTTCTCCTTCTTTCGGAGACACAACCTATTCTCCTTCAGCCCATTCCATCTCTTCTGATGATGTTGCAGGTACAAGTGCTACATCCAGACCCCAAGTGGCTACGCTTAGCAGCATGGCTCCTGAACACTGTGAATTTCAACATCTAGAAATCCCATCTGAATGCAGGGATATTCTTTCAAATACCTGAGCACAGAATACGAATAAGACGTACAGGATGAAATGGAAGAGATTCTGTATATGGTGCTGTGATTCTAATGTTCATCCTCTAAGATCTGCATCTCATGAGATCCTTCCGTACATTCTACTGTTAGCAAAATCTGGATTAGCACATGCGCCAATTAAAGTCCATCTAACTGCTATATCTCGCTTTAGGAGGACGTCCTCAGGACCATCGTTATGGTCGTAGAGAATCATAAAATAGTTTGAGAGGATTATTTCGCACTTTTCCTCAAGTTAAGCCTCTGCCACCTCTCTGGGAGCTTAATATATTATTATCACAACTCATGAAACATCCCTTTGAACCCATTCATAAGGCGGACCTTAAGTTCCTTTCTTGGAAGGTGGCTCTTCTTCTGGCGGCGACTTCGGCCTGGAGAGTTGGGGAGATTCAGGCCCTGACCATACAGGAACCGTTTCTGCAGTTTAGAGAGGATCGAATAGTCCTTTGTACTAATCCAAAGTTTTATCACCAAAGTACCATCAGACTTTCATTTGAATGAACCTCTTATCCTCAAGACGTTCTTCCCCCGATAATTCACTAGATATCCAGCATTGTCTAAAATTGTATCTACAATTTGTGTCCTTCAGTGCGCCCAGAAAGGCTATCCTCTTTTTAAAAGGGGTATTGCTCGATGGTTCTCGAGTGCAATCCAGTATTGCCATCAAGCAGCAGGGAAACCTCTGGGAGCACGGGTGCGTGCTCACTCAACAAGAGCAATATCTACATCCACTGGATTGTTTGCTGGAGTACCTATACAGGATATATGCAGTGTTTCTACTTGGAAGAGTACACACACCTTCGCCAGGCATTACTGCTTGAATGCAGCCGCTAACAATGATGTGGCAGTAGGACAGGCGATGCTGAGGAACCGTTTCCAATGACTGTGAGCTCTCTCCTTCAGCCCTCCTTCTTTTATACTTTAAGCCTGTGCGCATTTTATTTTATGTGCATTTCTTATTGTGTACAAGTTTATAATATCTTGGTTGCCTAGAGAGATGTTTATTCTTTATGGTGTTTAGAATTGTAGATGTGAAGCATGGAGTATTTATCAGTTGGGGGGCTATGGTTTTTTCAGGTAAAACTGTTCTTCCCTACAGATTGACAATTTAAATCACACTCTCGCATTTGTTCATGTAGACACATAAAAAAATGTGCTACGGACTGCTAGCTACTCTGATTCAAGCACGTGAATCTATGAAAGTTTCAATACTGGAGTAAGAAAGCAAGTTACTTACCTGTAACTGTAGTTCTCCAGTATTGGAAGCTTTCATAGATTCACATTCGACCCGCCCTCCTCCCATTAGAAGCTCACCTTTGATTTTATATAGGGTTATCTTGAGCACAAGTGCTCAGAAAATCTGAATGTCTAAGGTTCTCTCAGAGGTGTTCTAGAGGGTGAAGGGTCCTGATTGGTTCAAGAATGATTTTTGGACTCTTTTACAAAACGGGAGTTATAGGTTACAAAACTGAAATGGGCCTAGGCCTACTTTCTGTTTTGTATTGATTTTGCATTGCTTTTTTGATGTACCGGGGACTCCCATCTCGACGACGGGGAATGATTCAAGCATTGTGAATCTATGAAGGCATCCAATACTGGAGATCTACAGCTACAGGTAAGTAACTTGTTTTCATGTTACTCCGGGGCGGGGACTATATGGCTTCAATGACGTCACCAGTCACTACTTCCGAAGTCGATGCTAAGCCAACTCCCCCTACCGGCAATGTGAGAGCTTTGAAGTCTCCAGATCCAGTCTGTCACCTTACATTGTTCTACAAGTGAGGAATCTGCAGGTAGATATGATACCCATCAGAAAGATCGTTACAAGAGGTAAGTAATGTTTTCTACATAGCTGAAATCTATTGTTCTCTTGGCTTTAAAAAAATAGGTAGCACCTCTTTACTATTGACAATGCTTAGCTGTGGACCTGCTATAGAGTCATCAACTACAGAGATACTTGCAAGTCTGAAACTTGATGGCTAACATGTTTCAAACTTTGTGAACATTCTATCTGCCTCCTGGTACAGCATGATTCTGGTGACAAATTATAGAAGGTAGTGTAGGCTGTGAATTGTACAGGTTAGACTATTTACTTGGTGTACTTACTGGGCTGTTAAGGTGAGTGAGAACGGACCCTTTATATTTTAACATAGTGTCTTTTGTTGGGAAACGGTATGCAGTGTGGGCTGCCTTTTGGTGATGATTGACAGTCAACATATATGTCGAATTTGGGGTTCAACAGACCCACGGTATACAGACTTTGAATGCCTTCAGGTTCAAATGAACATTTATGCTGTTTGGAAAACCTGTGATTTAGGCAGGACATCTCTGTATGTTTAAGGAAGGCATCTGTGTTGTTAGATGACTGAGCTGGCCTTCAATGGAAGTATAAAGATTATTGCCATTGTCAATTGTCATTAAAAATGAGCTTCTAAAAACTCCAGACCTTGCTTCATGCTGACGGAGTAAGATGTGTTTGTATGTTTCAGGATCTTAAATACCACCTTTTTCGAGAGTTGGGAGTTAATTGGTCCGTATCCTTCTTGGTGGGTTTTCAATGGACTCCTATCAGTTTTACAAGTCCTTCATATCATCTGGTCTTACCTCATTATTCGTATTGCGTACAAGGCCCTGGTTAGGGGAAAGGTAAGTTGGTAAATATATTACACATATTGTCTTCCATAGATGGTTAGTTTGTTTACCATAAAATATCACTAGGCTGATACACTGTCTGCATTTCTGTTGTAACTTGGTATGTTGCCAAACTAAAATGTATTTTAGTAAATCTTTTTTTAGCGATGATTTTAGATATTAAGCTTTTATGATGTATTTGATCATAAATCAAAGTCTGCAGTATGCTGGTCCATCATTTTACAAAATCCTTATTTAGCTAAAGGTGCCATGTGCCCATATACATTCTTGAACAGATTTGTTTTTTCCTAAAGTGTTTCAGACTGCATTATCCATTAGTGTGACAGAGTTCACCAGTGTTTTCTTTTCAGTGTCTTTGTCCCCTCCTATGATTTATTCAGCAGTGTGCCTCTTAGCCATATCCATTTGTTTTACCCAGTGGCATTTATTAGTGTCCCTTCATCTTGCAACATGGCTCATTCAACACTGTACATTTGACATATCCAGATGCTCATTCAGCAGTGCTACTTTGTCCTGTAGTTCCGTTAACAGTGGTTGATTCATCACAGTTTCTAGGTCCTGTGTAGCATTTTATTACACAGCATCGATGTGTTCCTGCATTGTTAATTTGACATTTTCATTGACCTACACCATAGTTTGTGTCAGTATTGGCTGTCTTGTTCTGGGCTTAATCTGTAGTGTTCCCTTCATCTAGCTGTGGTTGGGTCAGCAGTTTCTACTGTGCTCTAATTCACAATATTTACAAACACCGACTGATACTTCTACCTGCATATTCCTCACCTTTTACGTTTCCCCAGGCACTGGACTGGAATCTTTTGCAGCGGTTGCTCCTGTACACTGTCAGGTGGTGCTGTCGGACTTTGTTTCAACTTCGTACCGCCCAAGGAAATGGCTCAGAGCCTTAAATAGGCACCACTCCCTCAGCACTGGTATCTGTTCCTTTTTTCCAACTCCTTTTAGCGCAGATCTGCAGGTCTGCTCCTGAACCTATTTGGCGCTTTACTGACCTCCCAAATAGTTTATTGTGGAATGAAGACATTGTGCCACGGATAACTCCCCTAACAACTACAGGGTGCAAGTTTTGGTGCCCTGCATGTCTTTCATGGAACCATTTGTCTGTCTCTGGTGTCTTGGATCCAAGCACAATTCAAAACCATGCAATAGTTCTCCCTGATCCACCCACAGGCCATCAGGGAGTGGTAGGTGAAGATTTAAATTGCTGATCGCCCTCAGAGTCATGGGCTCACTCCTTCTCCAAGTTCTTGACCTCTTCCCACTCTCTCCTGATCCAGGCCGAAGGTGAAGTCCAAGGACAAGTACTGGTGGACCTACAAGAAGTTCTGATGTGAGGCCTTCCATCATTGTTTTCATTTCAGGTAGCAGTCGCACATTTGGCCAGATTCTGCGGTTTGAGCAGGTGTGCTCCGAGTTTACCGAGCCATATGTGACTTCGCAGAAGGAGGAGGCCTTCTAGGAGTTCTAGATATTGGATCCCCTGGAGCACCTTCCAGCTCTACAGGTCCCCGGGTGGCCCCCAGTCAGTCTTCTGCTGTATGGTACTTCCTAGCATCAACTGACACTTTTGGCCCTGCCCAACATTATGCTGGCACCAGACTACACTTCGCTGCCCTTGCCAAATGCCACATTGGTCCCAAATGTGCTGAAACCGGTTGTTTATCACTAAATTAGATCTCTGATCTAGAGCCACATTCGGCTAGATATCAATCCACTTCGCACTGTGAAATTACCAAGGCACCACCATGAGTTCTTAGGGACCCTCTGGCAGTGCCTTTGACTCTCCTCCAGTATCTTCAGCATATCAAGGGCTTATTTGGCTCAGATTCAGATGTACAGGAAATTCATGAAACACGGTGATGTGCAGCAGGGGCTTACAACTTAAACTTGGACAAAACAGATGATGGGCTTTGCCTAGAACAATAGCATGCATGTGGTCTCGCCTGAAATTGAAATAGACTTCCCATGGGGCTACCTACCTAAGAAAATCCTTCCTTTGATGTGGTTGCCAACAGGGCAGTTGGGGTTCTAGCTCTACATTTGTTTATTTTAGAAACTTAGACTAGTTTGTTCACGGATATTTTGCAACCCAGCCATTCATCTTGGGAGCCATTACTTTCTTTCAGTAAAGCCCTGACAGATACATGGGCTGAAACGTGGGCAAAGCCCTGTTTGGCACAGCTAGAAAGTCACTTCCTAGTGAGGTGCTACTGACCAGCCTTTTTGACTCTGCATCTTTCCCTGGAAAAGTCTTGACATGCTCGCCTTCCCTTCTACTGCATGTTAAAGAATCGAAGCTCATCAACACACTTGGCGAGAGCAAATTTTGCTCTTGTTACCCTGGGCTTACGCGCCTTGTATGTGGCCTTTTTACTAAGCAGGTAAACCTATGTCCTCTAGGGTTGGCAAGCAAGATTTTGCTTGTTCTGCCTGAGGAGTTTTTGAACACCTTTGTCCAAAGTGATCTATGCTTGAATGGATGTAATAAAGTATGTCTTCCATGACTGCTTTGACAACAGAGCCTGCATAATATGTGCCATTGGGCCCTTGTGTATTAATTTGTCATCACAGCTGGAGGTGTACCTTAGTTTTCTTTGCAGACTGCTCTGATGGTGCTCCTTAAAGAAGTGTTGCATCCAGAGAGGGGTAAAATGTGTTTTACTGGCTCAGCTTAAACAAATTTATCTTGGACCAGTGGGTTCTGCAGGTTCTGTCAAAGCTACATCCTTCCGTTATGGTCAGCCCATCATTCAATTCCTCCTGTTTTCGACCAGACTTTGAGAGAACATGTCTCTATTCTTGCCACAGGAATGTAGTTATTACTTGCCAAAGGGGTATTGCCCGAAGAGGAGAGAAGCAGCTGGTGGTACTCGCGCCATTCCCTAGTTCCCAAAAAGGATAATGGATCCAAGTGGATTTTGGATCTTCAATTACTGAATTCTTTCCTTTGGAAGGACACATCTACTTACAAGCATTTTTCTCGCTATGGTTAACACTTAAAAGGCACCCTGAGAGACTAGTTTTGTCATTTGTAGGACTGCGGTCTCCTCTTTGCTGTTACTCAAGTGAGTTCTAAAAATCAGAAGAGACCGGATTTCTTCTTATAGCCCCATGCTGAACTCTGGTTCTCCAGTATTGAGGTGTCTTTCATAGATTCACATGCTTGAATCATTCCCCGTCGTCGAAGTGGGAGTCCCACGGTACATAAAATAACAATATATACATACATATATACATAGTATAATAATTGCATAGCAAAAAAAATCCATAGGAATTATAGTAACATAGCAATCAAAAGGAAAAAACTTGTCACTTTATTAGCTTGTCCAAGTCATTAGATATAGTCCAAACTCCAGCCAATCAGGCGTCGGCACCCTCTAGAACCCTCTCCCCAGAAGCTTAGTTCCTCAGATTATCTACCGCACGTCGTGTGAAGGGAGTCTCCCTGAGCTCTTCTCAGTATTTCAACTTTCCTCCTAAGGATTTCTACTTAAATCTTCACTACAATGTCTACTACAAAGAGATCACACTTCAGACACTGAGCCTTATGGTAAATTGCGACTTTATTCTGAAGACCCACACAAAAAGTGTATCTACTGCCTACATCATGGCCATCAGGTGAGAGATTGTAAACTATGCCAGACTTTTCCTCAAAAGACCTTAAGAGACAAAGAAGGACGTCTACTTCTGTGGCTACAGAAGCTAAAAATGAAGGACGACCCATTATCTGATGTTGAGAGTGATTCCTCTCTTAAAACTGTTGCCCCTAAGAAAAGGGCTAGTGAGGCGGAGATGACATCACCTAAGGCTAAGGTATTCAAGAAACACCACTTCTAAACGTGAAGACCAGCTTTCCTCATCAAAAGGGACACCAGCTCTCCCTAAGGGTTAATCTCCACCTTCTACGCCGCCGAGATCTAAGGCTCGGGCTTCAAAATCTCTGCCTGAGAAAATTTTTCCTCTGAAAACTGGCATCTCGTCGACTAGCTCGGCGTCGATTCCTCATTCGACGAAGTCCTCCGTCGTCACAACTACGATGACGACTGCTACCTTCTCATCGCCTAAACCTGTTATGGTGATGTCGTCGGCGTCTTCTCCGCCAACGCTTGTCTCAGTGACGGTGAGGCCTAAGTCAACTACTACCTTTCTCTCTTCGTCGACGATGAAAAAGAAGAAACATTAGTCGACTGACGCCTCTTTGTCGACGGGACCCTCCAAGGATCAACCTGTTCCGTCGACGCCTGCCTCGTCGATGCCTGCTTCGTCTATGGTTCCTTCGTCGACAGTCCATTCGTCGACAGTCCCTCCGTCGAGGGTCCCTTCCTCGACGGCAATGGAGTCTTTACAACCAGAGGTACAGATACGTCTTTCGTCGCCGGCTGCAGTTTCGTCAGCGAAATCTCTGGTATCACCTCCAGGTTTTATGCCTCTAGTGCCTTTGAAGCCTTCAGCAGCCATTTTGCCGCCCTCAGAACCAAAGAAGGTCTCTTTGCTTCAGCATAGACCGTCTTCAATGGACCTTTTATTGCCAATCCAAGATTCTCCTAATCTTCCTGTGCAATTGTTTGATTATGGGGCAGATGAGGAGGATTCAGAGGAAGATGATAGGTTTCGAGCTGCTCATAGTTATTCAGAGCTTCTCCTCAAGTGCCAGGACATTGATGATGACCAAGACTATGACTATTACTCAGAGCCAAATATTCAATCGCAGCCTGAAAATCCGACTGCACAGATGCCATGTCACTCATTTCTAATTTGCAACATATGCTTGACGACTACCACCGCCGTTTTCCTCCTTCAGAGCCAGCTTCATCGATCCCTCAGACGCCTATTCCTCCTTCTTCTTCAGTCATTGGGCCTTCCCATCCGGTTTCTCCAGTGGCATCTACTTCTCACACATACCGCTGATGAGGACAGAGAAGAGGGGGAGTTAGAATATAGATCCCTACTGACTGAGTGGGACAATTACCAAATCCAGACTCAGTCGCCTACCACTCCAACTCCTGTTGACTCTCCACCTGTGGATATAGGTGGATTTCATGTCCTCCTGGACAGAGCGGCCAAGAGATTCCATCTCCCTATGATCTCCAAGGACGAAGATTGCTTTCGATACGATTTCAAAAATCAGCTACAGAAACTAGGTAGGGCTATACTTTTAATTTATTCCATCTGGCAGGAGGGTTTGAAAGTCATGAAGACCCCTTCCTACATTCCTGCCGTCTTGCCACACTTGGATAAAAAATACAAGGCACCAGTCAATTCACCAGCCTGTTTAATTTGTCAACCGAAGCCGGACTCAGTTATTTCCCAGGCGGCACAATGTCGTGCCAGGAATCCCTCGTCTCCTTTGTCGTTGACTCCTGATCCAGAGGGCAGACGCCTTGACTCTATTGGGAAAATGTTTTCCACCATGGTGGCAACTACTGTCCATGCGGCTAATTCCCTTGCCAACCTAGGCCGTTCTGACAGGCAAATGTGGTCGGACATTTCTCTTTTTATCAACATGTTGCCGGAAGAATTTAAAATCAAAGCTGTAAAGATTCTCCAGGAGGGTGAGCAGATCTCTGCCGAGATCATTGACTGCGCATTGGATGTCTCTTCCACAGGTTTTCGCCTCCTGGCAGGAGCAGCAGTCCTCCGATGGCAGGGCTGCTTAACCTCTTCCGTGCTCATGACAAGACTACCTCGTCATGAGTCACAGTGGAGCTGTGCTCATGACGAGCTGGTCTCGTCATAACTGCTCCGCGCCGCCCACGTGCGATTGATTCCCTGCCTGTGCGGGCGAAATAATCAGTGGGCGGGGTCGTGACGAGACCAGCTCGTCATGAGCACAGCTCCACAGGGACCTTGGGTACGTTAACTATTTCTAGACAGTATTCTACATAAAATAGTGAAAAAATCCAAGTGGGACACACACTGCATCCTACTGACATAAACAGACAAACAACATTAAGTAAAGTGTTCAGGCAAAGAAAACGTGTCTGTACAAGTGAGATGTGCGGCGCATTAATGGGGGCTAACCTGCTGGCAGGACAGGGGTCATGATGCCAGTGCTAGTTGGACAATAACAGGAGCTTACCAATTGGGCAGAGCTAGCAGTCCCCATTCAAGCCCATTCATAAGGCTGATCTCAAATTCATCTCTTGGAAAACTTCCTTGCTTCTAGCTCTTACTTCTGCTCGACGAGTCAGGGACATACAGGCTTTTACTATTAAACCACCTTTTCTTCAATTCACCAAGGATTCAGTGGTGCTTCGCATTCACCCGGCATTTATCCTTAAAGTGCGGTCTAATTTCCACTTAAATGAAAGCCTTTTTTCCCTAATCCACAGTCGCAGGCGGAAAAGACTTTGCACCCTTTAGATGGTAAAAGGTGTATAAAATGGTATCTGCAAAAAACAGCCAGTGTTTGAAAAACTGATCAACTGTTTGTAGCTTACAGCAGAATACGCAAAGGACATCCAGTAACCAAACAGATCCAGTAACCAAACAGACTATTACACGTTGGATATCTAGTACAATTTCCTTTAGTAATCACAAAAAGTTGGAAAGACACTTCAAACAGCGGTCAATGCACACTCTACAAGAGCAGTCTTCCCTTCTGCTGCTCTCTTTGCTGATGTGTCTCTTCACCAGATTTGTAGAGCTGCAACCTGGTCCAGCAGACACACCTTTACCAAACACTACTGTCTGGAAGCTGCAGACAATGCGGACACAGCCGTGGGGCAAGCAGTGTTATGTAATCTTTTTAAATAAGGTGAGCCTCGGTTTCGTCCCTCCTACACAGAATGCATATTTATATGTATTAATATATATATATATATATATATATATATATATATATATATATATATATATATATATATATATATATATTATATTTGTGGGTGTGTGTGTGTGTGTGTATGTGTATATGACATGATTTTGGTTCCAATCTGCTATGAAGAATTGTACTTAGAGATGATTATGCCTACAGGGAAATACTGTCATGTTTGCTTATACAGACTATGCCCACTTGGGCAATAGAGTTATATTTTCTTATTCAGTACTTTATGTTGGGTATAGTCTTACATACCCAGGAAACATGTAGAATGTAGACATTTATTAGTACCCTTATTGAGTGGTAGCAGCCTTATATATACTGTAAGGCCTGGGACATTGACATATGACTATTTTCCCTCTCAGATCTGAGGCCTTTATTTGTTTATTAATTGTTTGGTTTGACCATATCTCTAAGCAGTATCACATTTATATAGCAGATGTATGTCCACTAGGACAATATTGTTTGTGTTCCCAAATATGCAATTTAGTCAATTTAGTGTGGCACTTTTATGTTCTCACCAACATGCTGGTATTGAAATCCAAGTATTGAAATTTTTTCGAATCTTACATTGCCGCCCAAATAGCACATTACATCAAACATGTATAACTATCTTTTGGGATGGCTGGTTCGAGCCCCAAGCCCGTATATTTCAATTTATTTCCAAACTTGGCGTATGAAGTGCCAAATAAAGGTCTAAGGCCTTTATTTATTTATTGTTTGGTTCGACTATATCTCCTAATAGTACTACATCTTTAGAGCAGATGTATGTCCACTAGGACAATAATACTGTTTGTGTTCTCATAAAATGTAATTTTGTCAATTCATTATGGCACAGTTAACTATTGTTCTCGCCAACATGCTGGTATTGAATTCTAAGTATTGTAATTTTTCCGAATCTTACATTGCCGCCCAAATAGCACAATGCATTAATGATGTACAATCAACTTTTGGGATGGCCGGTTCGAGCCCCAAGCCCGTGTATCTTTCATTTTATTATGATTTTGGGGTATGAAGTGCCAATTCAATTCTGAAATTGAAATTGAAATTGACTATATAATAATTTGTATGTTTCAACAAGATGAATAAGAACTATGAACTGGATTGTTATATTGTTATAATGCATGAGAAATCGCGGATAAGACATTCTAAGTCAGAGTACATTGTTTATTTTCATTATCACGTGACGCATTACTTTATTTTATTAACACTATTGAAATGCACATTTCTGCACTTTGAATCGTGGCCACGGCTCCTGTGTGGTTTCTTCCGGGACTGGAGGAGGGAACCTGCTGGTGAAAACTGTGTATATATATATATATTATATATATATATATATATACACACACACTTTGATGACATTGAACTGGTATGTACAATTCTGGAATTACTGCTGTCTACCCCGATTCAAGCGTATGAATCTATAAAAGACACCCTAATACTAGAGAAGAACATAAGTTACTTACCTGTAAACTGTGATTCTCCAGTATTGGTGTCTATCATAGATTCACATGGGACCCACCCACCTCCCCTCAGAGGGTCCTCTCGCTTACTTGACTCTTATGTCACTCTCGTGCTAGAAAATCTGAGGAACTGAGCTTCTAGGGAGAGGGTTCTAGAGGGTGCTGACGCCTGATTGGCTGGAATTTGGACTATATCTAATGGCTTGGACAAGCTAATAAAGTGACACTATTTTTCCTATTGATTGCTATGTTACAATACTTCATCTGGATTTTTTTTAGCTATGCTATTATACTGTGTGTGTGTGTGTATATATAGTTTATATATATAGATATAGATATAGCTATTTTACGTACCGTGGGACTCCCACTTTGACGACAGGGAATGATTCAAGCATGGGAATCTATGAAAGACAACAATACTGGAGAACCACAGTTTACAGGTAAGTAACTTATGTTCATATGTTACTCCGAGCTCCTGAGCCCGTGTATTTGCCCCCTGCTCCTCCGGCTTTTGGGGAGAATCTGCTGTCCCAGCAACAGGGTAGGATTATAGCAATGCTAACCCTCAAAATCTACTCCTGTATGTGTGGAGATTAAACAATCAATTGAGTGGCTTTGACCAACCAGAAGAGGTTATGAATGTCCTCTTGGCAGCGTACCATCCGTTCACCAAGCAAAGTTTGTGGCGTGGTACGAGGGTCCATCCATTGCAGTTGTCATCCCTCCCAATTTTGCCACATTTCCCTTGTCAGTACTCCCTGTTTAAGTCACCATTTATGACGTATTGTTCGAAAGAGTGTCCATGTTTCCCATTGCACCTTTTATTGGGTCTTAGTGGGATTGTAACTTGGTTCTAACCTTCCTGATGTGGCCACCTTTCAAGCTTATGCACAGCAATTCATTGAGACTTTTGACCATCTACCTTATTGCAATTTCATCTGTGTGTCATGTCAGTGATCAAGTACTCCGGACGTAGGCATCCTTTCTATCAAAAGTGGTCTTAACCTTCCATGTGGGGCCATTTTCTTCTCTGCCACATCCCTCTGAATAGGAGGAGAGAATTCTTCGATTGTACCTCAAGGGAACCCTTTGCTTTTACATTGACTGAACCAAGGAGCACCAAGTGGACAACTAACCCTTTTGTGTGAAGAAGGGAAAGACAACCCTATCCAGGTGAGTTGTTCTCTGATTAAAATGTTCTACCCCATGGCTAATAGCATCAGAGGGCTTTGGTACTTATTCCATTAAAACTAAGGCAATAATACAGCCTTAGCCAATGGTGATCCAGAGAAGGACGTGCCCCGTGCAAGTCTATGGCCATCTGTCCACACCTCCACTAGACATTACTGTCTTGATTCGCAGGGTGATAAAGAGGACCATTTTGTCTGCTCAGTCCAGAAGGCTTTTCTGGTGTGAAATCCAGTCCTCAGACCTTCCATCTTTGGCATTGGTCTCTATTCAAAACATAAATAATCAGTGGGTCGATGTATCCATCAGAGGAACAAGTTACTTACCTTCTGTGACGCTCTTTTTGGTGGATAGTCTATCTCACTGTACATTTGTCAATGTCCGCTCTCCTCCCTGTTCTGCGGAGTAGACTTTTTGATATAATAATGCTCCAAGTTAGATTGTGCGCCCTGTCGCAGTTATTGGTCTGCACTGATGCTCGGTGTCCAATGGCATTGCTACTTAGGTTGTTAACTGATGTCATTGTGCAGAGGTAGTGCATATACACGGAACAGAGCTGTCACTTCTGGAGGAGAGACCAAGCCACTGAGGTGTCAGATTGTGCTATCTGTCTACGCCTGGGTGCTGTTGCTGGAAAAAATCTGGATCCATCTGGTGCCTGGGGATTTCAAAAGGTGTGGAATGTGCAGTTAGATTGAGAATCCATCAGAAAGCCCCTTGCACAAAGGATGTAACTTGTTAATCCTCATCTTTGGGATCACTGGAAGGCCTTTTTTTTTAATTAAAGTAGAATATATATGTCCTAAAATACATTTAAACGGACACCTTTAAAAGACAACATTTTCCTGTTTTGTTAAATAGTTCAACTATAGTTATAAAAACAAGCAGTGAAGCCCTTTAGTTCCTTGCTACAGAAGAGAACATTTAGGAAATGGGTTTTGATAGACAGCAGTCTTATAGAAAGCAATTTGGCGCTGTCCGAAAGCGACCCCAGTCTGCCCTGCAGTACCAGTGGAATTTTCCACTTTGTGTCAATTAAGAGCTACAAAGGATTATGTTATCCTGCAAGCATCTGTTCTTTGCATTTAGTGCAGTAGATTTACATGTGCCCACCATCCTCCCTGGAAGCTGGTGTTCGCTACAGATATTTTCCATATTCACATTTTTTCTCTTTCTACACGTATGATCACTATTCTATCCTGCTCACTACTCCATACCTACTCCCACCCTCTGTGGGCAAAGCATTCTAACAATGGACTCGGTGCCCATGTACATTCATGACCAGAGGAATAGTCACCAAGACCTTCTGACTCAAAAGACGACTTCGAGGAAAAATCATTTGCAAACATCCAAGCCCAACACTAGATGGCTGGAGTATGCATATGAATTGACAGCACTACATGAAACAGATATTTGCTGGTTAAGTAAATTAATCCTCCTTTGAAATGTAGTTCATTATTTAAAAACAATAGATAGAAAAGCAAGTCAAGCCTTTAAAACATTAAAACATGAATATATTCGACCTAGCTGAGTTATCACATTGAGGTGCACAATTAATTAAAATGGTGGTACGGCAGACAATTTATGTAACTAGTCCCCACTGTGACAATACCAATGTAGCTCACATAGGTTGGGGTGCTGACATATAGAGCCTGAAAATCAGGAGAGTGGACATGACCTGAGATGGAGAAACCCATCAACCTCTTAGAAACTAAAGACTTTATTTTTATCTTTTGGGAGGTGAATACTTCTCACTGCAGATTCCTCCTCTCAGTATATCCCCTCAGACTGGTTCTGAAAAATGTTGTAGCAGTACTCCTGCTTCATGAGTTTCTGTGCTGACTCCATACTGCCCCGGAAACTATGGAGCATAGCCATATATAATCGCCACCCCTGCACTCTGGCGTCACTACTTTTACTTTGGCGCCTTGCGACACATATTCGGAACAGAGCTCCCAACTTTGTTGGTGTACTGACAACTCCAAAACTTTTCCCCAGTGTCAGGGAATGATTTCCCCACCGATCACTTCAGGATTCAGTTAGTGCTAAGACTGCAGAAAGTATTTGTGGGTCAAAAGGGATGGTCACTTCACCTGTTGGATTCTGTAGCTTTTTTTGATGGAAGTTCGAGCCTCAGATCCTCCATCTTGTCGAACATACGGATATGGTATGTTCTCCATAATTGAACTCTCAGTGGTTAGAAGCATCCATTAGAAGAATGGCCTTCCCAACTCCCCGTTCTGTGTAGTCGCCTGTTTAAAATCTAAAAAGGTACCAAGTTATAAATTCTGTATACTTTCTCAGACTGTTTGGTCTAAGCTCTGCTTCTCGGGGCATGGAAGAGGATACAGGAAACTGACGTCAGCAGGTAGGGGTGGTGCTTATCTGTAGGGTTCATTCCATCATTTCCGATAAACAAGGTTGTCCTGATCTTGACAGAAAACATGACAAACATGTACTATCTGCAGAAACAGGGAGGGACTCCCTCTCCACAATTATCTCACCTACCCCAGACCATCTGGCGCTTAGCATTACAGCCCAACACTCTTCTCCTAGCAGAACATGTACCAGGGACATGCAATCAAGTTGCAGACTTCCTCAGCAGGATGTAGCAGCAAGTCTACGAATGGATACTTCACCCCAAAGTCCTCCTACCATACTTTTACAAGTGAGGGTTTCCAGAAATAGATCTGTTTGCAACCCCAAAAAAATTGCAAAATGCCCAAACTTCGTCTACAGGTTCCCACACCCACTGTCCAAGGGCAATGCTCTATGAATGACCTTGTCAAGGATATATTTGCCTGTATTTTTCCACCTCTCCCACTACTTCCATGCATGGTCAGAAAGCTCAGGCAAACCTCCCTCACCCTAGTACTAATAGCCCCAACCTGGGCTTTTCAACCATGGTTCGCCACACTACTGGAACTCAAGTTTCCAACGAGAAACTTCCCCTCAAATAGGACCTTTTCACACAAAACCATGGCGAAATGAGACATTCCAATCCCAAGGAAATAAACCTTACCATATTGCCCCTCGAGTCATAGAATTTGGGTATCTAATCCCACCACAACAATGCACGGATATTCTTAAAGAAGCTTGTAGGCCTACAACTAGGTAGTGCTACGCTGCCAAATGGAAATGATTTGTCATCTACTGCCAGCATAAAAAAGTAAACCTTTTGGATGCGCAGGTACAAACAATTATTTGTTTCTCCTGCATCTCTGAGCCTCCGGTCTAGCCTACACTTCAATACACTTAAACCTTGCAGCCATTGCAGCCTATCTGCAAAAAAAACAACATGTATCTTTATTCAAGATACCGGTCATTAAAGTGGTCTTGGAGGGACTTAAAAGAGTAATTTCCCCTGCACTTGCACCAGCTTGAAATCTCAACTTTGTAATAACAAGACACATGGGGCCTCCATTTGAGCCACTACATTCCTGCTAACTCCAATACTTATCTTGGAAAGTTGAACTTTTAATAGCTATCCCTTCAATCAGATGTGTTGGGGAGCTCCAAGCACTAACCTTAGATGAACCATTTTTCCATCTCAAAGTAGTGCTCAGAACAAACCAAAAGTATCTTCCCAAAGTAGTCTCAACTTTCCATATTTTCCAGTCAATACAATTACAGATTCTGTTGCGGAGAGAGATCTTCATATTCTAGACGTTAAGAGCTTTAATGTATTAGATTGTCAGATCCAAAACATTCAGGAAAATTAAGCAATGATTAATTTCTTTCTCACCTCCCCACACTGGAAATCCAGTTTACAAAAAATTGATTTCCAGATGGATAGTCAAATGTGTTCGAACTTGTTATGCTAAAGCTAAAAGGCATTTACTGGTTCCCCCCTCGAGCCCACTTTACTAGTAAAATAGGGTCCTTAATGGCATTCCTAGGGAACATACCCATTGCTGACATTTGCAAAGCAGCAACAAGGTCCACACCACACACCTTCACAAAATATTACTGTGTGGCTGTATTTGCATGTCAACAATCCAATCACTGCTGGACAAGTACTTCTACATACTCTTTTTCAAACAACTGCAACTTCCACAAGCTAGCCACTGCTTGGTAGAGGGACTGCTTTACGGGCTGTGCTAAGCATGTGTATCCACAGCCACACATGCCTCGAAAGGATTAGGTTGCATACCCTTTAAGCATCTGTTCTCGGCATGTAGTTCTATAGATTCACATGTGCACACCCTCCTCCCCAGATGCCTGTGTAGGTCACTGTTTACTTTTCTAATTTACCACAATTCACATTTCTTGCATGGACATCACATTACTAACAATTAATTGAACTTCATTCTCACCTAGCTGCATCAAAACTGTAGGTCAATGGAGTTTATGCCAATGTGCAGTATCACCATAAGGTGGAGTCACTCTGCCACATGGCTCAAAAAACTTCTTCAAACAAAAACCACTTGCAATCATCCAAGCCAAACACTAGATGGCAAAGTTATGCTAAGCATTACATGCCAAGAACAGTTGCTAACAGGGTAAGTAGCATAATCCTTATCGAATGTATGAAATTAGTTTGATAGGTACTTCAGAACTTTAAAAATAGGATTAATAATCGACAGGGCAGGTGGCGTCCCTCTGATTTTTTTTTTTCTTCACTCTGCTGTGAAGTAGAGCAAAATTTCCTCTTGAGGTCTTACTAGCTTCATGTTCTTAGTATTTACTTTAAATACAATTTTATTTGATTTGATTTAGAAAAACAATGAAAGAATAAAGCAATCTCTGTAATTCTCCTTCCCGAATCAAAACTCTGCCCCTCTCTGAAGTCCGCTCTCATCCAATTAATTTCCAACTCCAAATTACAAGCTGATGAATTGATTACAATTTCAAGTAAGATCAAGTGTCTTTCTTTATTTAGTCCCCTGTCTTTTAGTTGCATAGTATCCATTTGGGAATCTTCTAGAATGTCTAAGTCTTTCAGTTGTTAATAAGTACAATGCAGTTCTCGAACAGCTCTAGACAAATAAGTTAAAAGCATCCCCCATTGTTTTCTATACTCCATTTACTTCCCGTTGGCAGGCTTCAAAATGTTTTCCATTGCAAGGATTCAACAGGTCATGCCCATTCAGATTACCTCCCTCGGAATTCAGTAGTGTCCCAAAGTGACTGTATACATTGATTTGCTGCTATGCGTAGGTGGGAGATAATTCTGCCTTTTCTACCATATAAAGGGTAAACTTTATTGGAAGGGGATCCAAGCAGTACCACCTTGGGGAAACTCGACCCTTCAATTGTTTTAAAAACTGACTGATCGGAGGACTGGCGCTTCAAACAAGAAAAAGGCACATTAGTGAGTGAGCACAGCCCTCTACATGGTCGCCAGAAGTTTGTACCTTTTGGGGTACCCATGACTTTCAATTCGTGGGAGTGTAAAACCATCGATGTAATATTTTTAAGACTTTCTCTTCTCTATCACCAATATGGTGTCCTGCTAGTTCTTAGTATTTATCTGAACGACTATGTTTGTAGAGCAAATGAAGGGCACTAATGAATAAGGTTTAAAGTTTTTGCCTTTTCTCTTCCTGTAAATAAAAAACACATATTGTAGAGTGGTTGAAGTAGCCATTTATTAAAACAATAGTCTTGCAAAGGAAACACCCCCACTGTCTCTCTATACTTGTTCGCCAATGTCCTCACCCTTTTCCTTGAATCATTGTGGTAGTTTACAATTAAATTTCTACCTTCTCTTTTCCCTTCACTCTGGTCCTTTCAGAAATGTGATGTCGCATTGCTGATTGTTTCTGACTATCCTGTGTACTGTTGAGTAACTTCAGCTACTGTTCTTTGTACCTGTTCTTTCTCTTCTTCACTCACTCCTCCTTCTTGCCAGGTTCTTCCTCTGCCAGTTTCTCCTCGTTTCTCTCCATTCTTTTTGTCATGGAAGTATATCGTCCCTTCCACCATTTGCTTTTTAACATGCCTGATTCCTGGTCTTTTGCTCCACAAGTTCTTGCTGTGCATTTCACTTCTGGAAAATCCTTTTTTTCCATCCTCACGGTGCTATTTTGTGATTTAATACTACTCAAAGTTGTACATTTATAGGAATTCATGCATTACTGTTGTTTTAATTAACCTCACTATTGAGATCATTCTGTATCATAAGAGTTACATTGATGATCTGATAGAGACTTATAGCTGCAAATTCCTTACCTTGGAATTTTCCAGGCATCCGGCTGGATCCGGAAACTTTTGCGTGAGCAGTACCCCTGCGTGCCGTTGGGTAGCTCTGTTCGGCTCAGCAAGACATCAGCGTTGTTGGCATAGGTTAAGACGTTGGGGTCACCTGTTTAGGCGCCACCCAGGCCCGCAGACGTCAGTTCTCTTTTTTTCTGCGCCAGTTAAGTGCAGATCTGGAGTAGATTTACCCCTCTGCCCCTCTTTTGACAGGCTTTTCTGACTTTTTGTCAAGTGATTTTTGTCTTGTGTCTCAAGGTTATGTCACTTAGACGTACAGCGTTTAAACTATGTGGTGCCTGTCACCGCGCTATGTGGGTAACCAATCCACACCTCATCTGTTTGTGGTGCCTTGAGCACAAGCACGACACGAAGTCGTGCTTGGCTTGTCGGGCCATGGCTCCGAAGACCTTTCCGGAGCGGGCTTTGAAGCTCCTTGTGGCCTGGCATTCGACACCGGCTGGCGAGACTCCTCGGAGATCCAGGTCCCATTTAAGGAAAAGGAGGTTGCAAGACCGCTCCTGGATCACCAAGTCCTCTTTCTCACACTCGAGGTCCTTGAGACACTCGGGGAGGAGGGAGGTCACAAGTAGAAGTCATCCAAGTGGACTTAGTCTTCACCTCATCTGTTATCTTTAAACGAACGAGGTAAGGAGCACCAACACTCTAGGCGCAGTGCTCCCTTCGCCAGGTTCGACTTAACGCCTCCCCCGTTTCCGGGAGCTGGAGTGAACCCTGCTCAAATAAAGGAATTTTACGAGGGTATGCGCTGTAGAATTGAGTGGTCTGACCCCTCCGGCCCGCAGGGTCAGAAGGGGCCCGTTCGAGTGCAATGCCATTGGCTCTGGCCATTGTGCCAGTGGGGCCTCATAGATCCGATTCTGGGTCGACACCGGTCATGACTGAGTCGGATCGGTGTTGCTCGATGGAGACCAGAGGTTTTACGTCATTGCCTGTGCGTTTAGGCTTAGATGTCCCATGGCATGTTTCCTTCCACTCCTCCGATAGGGAATGCAAGAGGTTGGACACACTTTGGCAGAAGATGTTTTTTTCCTACCAGCCTGTCATTGCAGTCTGTGAATACTGCGTGCTTATTGTCCCATTTCCCCCATACCCTTTGGGAGATGGTTGCACAGGTGCTGCCACAGGTCCCGAAGGAGGCATGGGCCGTACTCTTCCAGGCCGTGAAGGATGGGAGAGATGCAGCAAAAATCACCATTCAATGTGGTTTAGACACGACAGAGGCACTGGGCAGAGCGGTTTTGGTTGATGGTGGGCTTACGTCGCCATGTCTGGCTCAGAAAATATTGATTCTCTGGTCATGTCCAGGCTAATCTTATGGACATGCCCTTTGATGGGAAGCTGGGTAGAGCAGTTTTTGTTGACGTGGCCTTGTGGCGCCATGCCTGGCTTAGAACTGGCTTCTCTGGCGATATCCAGGCAAACCTGATGGGCATGCCGTTTGATGGATCCTGTCTTTTTGGGGAGAAGGCAGACTCAGCCCTCAAGGACTCTCGAGCTACGACCAGATCCTTGGGCCTCTCGAGCTACGACCAGATCCTTGGGCCAGTCTTCTATACCTGGAGGCCAGTCTAGCTTTTGCCAACGTGGCAACAGAAGGGGTTTCCAGCCGCGTCAGCCCTATCCCAGCCACCGTCCTGCGCAGACTTCATAAGTTGTGCGGTGACGTGGACGCAGTTCATTCCGACCAGGGAATGAAAGCCAGAAGTCGTCTGCCACCCTGCCATCGGCAGCCGTAGCCTCCAAGCACTCTTAGTCTGACTCTGCCAAACCACACCATTCCAGTTGGTGTGGGAATCCATCATCTCCCCACTGTAGGTCCATAACCGTGGACAAGAGGGTCTTGCAGATCATTCAGGAGGGCTATTCTCTGCCTTTCATTTCTTTTCCTCCCCCATTCTGCCAAATCAAGAACGGCTGGCGGAGGATCATTGAAAATTGCTCCAAGAGTAAGTTACAGCTCTCCTGGCCAAGGGAGCTATAGACAGGATCCCTGATTCAGAAGTAGGCAGTGGATCCTATCCCCGCTACTTTCTGATTCAGAAAAAGAACAATGGGTTGTGGCCCATTTTGGATCTTAGGTCTGTAAATCTCTTCCTCAAGAAGAAGTCCAAGGTGCTTACTTTAGCTCAGGTCTTGTCTGCCCTATACCAAGAAGAAGGGATGGTAGCGTTGAACCTGCTGGATGGGTATTTCCACATCCCCATCCTGCCGGGCCTTTGGTTCAAGGTAGGCCACAAGCATTTTCAGTTTTTTGTGCTCCCCTTCGGCCTTACCAGTGCCCCTTGGGTGTTTACCAAGGTGATGGCGGTGGTCGCAGGTTAGGGGTGTCAGTCTTCCCTTACCTCGACGACTGGTTGTTGAAGGCGTCCTCGCTCCAGGCTGTTGTCTCCCACCTTCAGACTACGGAGAACCTCCTGCATTCACTGGGGTTCCCTATAAACGTGCCAAAGTCACACCTGACTCCTTCTAAGAAGCTCCCTTTCATGGGGGCTGTTATGGACACTGCTGTTTTGGGCCTATCCTCCTGAGCAGCGAGTCCAGGATATTCAGGTTACGATTCCGATGATTCAGCCTCTATCCTGGATTTCGGTGACCCTGACTCCGAGGCTTATTGGGCCTCATGGCCTCTTGCATCCTGTTGGTAAAGCATGCCAGGTGGCGGGTGCAGGCTCTGCAGTGGGATCTGAAAATCCAGTGGGCACAGCATCTAGGAAATCTCTCAGATCTCAGAAGGAACTGCTACAGATCTGCACTAGTGGTTGACGAGCTGCGATTGGGTCAAGGGCAGACACCCTCCCTTCCCCAACCAGTTGTCCAATTGTAAATAGGTATTTAAAGGGGCCGCCCTCGTCCTTTGTTATGCTGCAGTGGGACCTTAATTTGAACCTCACTTTTCTTAAGTGTGCTCCCTTCCCTTTACATCACTCTCCGCTCTGGCGGCTTACCATCACAAAACCCTTTCTAGTGGTGATTACCTCTGCCCGGAGGGTGAGTGAGTTACAGGCGCTATTTTGTACGCCCCCCATATGATGTCAATTCCAGATAAAGTGGTGCTTCATACCCATGCTTCATTCTTGTCGAAGGTGGTGACTCCATTCCATCTGGGTCAGTCTATCACACTGCCCACCTTCTTTGCTTCCCTGCATCCCTCTAAAGAAGAGTGTCTCCACCGTCTAGACTCAAAAAGAGCGTTATCATTCTACCTTGACCGCACAAAACCGTTTTGGGTGGATGACCAAGTATGTGGGAGCTAAGAAGGGGCTGGCAGTGCAGAAGGGAATACTTCTCTGCATTAAGAAGCCCCCTGAGGGATTAAGGGCCCATTCCACCAGGGGAAAGGCTGAGACTACTGCCTTGGCTCGAGGTGTCCCAGTCTTGGACATCGGTCAGACAGCAACGTGGGCATCTTTGCACACGTTTGCCAAGCACTACTGCCTGGACAGTCCGGTCCGCATTTACTATTTTGGTCCTTCAGTACTTCCTAGTTTGAGGTATTGGTCCGCAACCCACCGCCGGAAGGGTATGGCTTGGTATCTAATTCAAAGGTAAGGAATCTGCAGCTAGAAGGCTCTATCAGATGAAGAAGTTACTTACCTTTGGTAACACATTATCTGGTAGTGACTCTATCTAGCTGCAAATTTCTTACGGGCCCACCTGCTTTGTAGACTGATTTTGTCAGGGCTAGGGTTACTCCATATTTTCTCGGCCCTAGATTTTCATAAGTTTATGTCAGTTACTTCGTGGCTCTGCGCTTCTGACGTGGAAAAACTAAAAGTGCCTGGGTGGCGCCTATATAGGTGACTGAGACGTCATAACCGACGCTGTCACGCAGAGCCAAATGGAGCCACACGATGGCGGGCGCAAGGGGTATTGCTCGAGCAAAGGTTTCCGGATACAGTCTGACGCCTGGGAAATTCAAAGGTAAGGAGTCTGCAGCTGAAGTCTCTATCAGATAGTGCATTTATTTATATACCTCACACAGGCTCTTCTGAAATAATTTGGGGCGCTTTTCAACATGGATGTCCAAAGTCATGTAAAAAATAACCAAATAATGTTCCAGTGTAACACACTCACCAGATTTATTTTACTTCCAGTATTCTAAATTTTAAGTGGGAATATGGTAGACTGATATATCCAGGTAAGCAATCTGCAGCTAGATAGTCTCTAACAGATAATGTGTTACCGAAGGTAAGTAACTTGTTCATGTGCATAATTGGAACTTACCTATATGAGAGGTTTTCTTCTATTCCTCGTATAACACTGTTGCTGTGGAAGTCAAGGGATGCATTTCCCCCCATAGAGACGACTGTATTATTGCATACCTGTCCAGCCTAGGTTACTGAGTTACCCCTTATTTCTAGTGAAGCCACGATAGAGCTACATAAGGAAGGGTCCTTAACAGGAATTGGGCTCCCCCGCCCCCCCCCCCCCCCCCCCCCCCCCCATGGGGTTTATCTGATCAGGAGGGCCTACTCTCTCAACAAGGGAGAGTTCTCTACCCAAACCCCCTCAAACTAGACCTCCTTGCTTGTAGATTGAGAGGAACCAGCTCAGTAAATTCTTTCTGCCTGAGGCAGTGGTAGATGTCACCTTGGCTGCTTATCAGCGATCCCCAAATTCGATCTGTTCTGAACTGTTGGGTAAATGTGTGGCCTAGTCAAGGACAGTTGGGTTGATCCTTCAGTATAGACTTTCTGATATGCTTCTGTTTATCCTGTCTTTGGCCTGGCAATGCCTTGCACATTGTTAAAGGTTACTTGTTAGCCCTCTCAACCTTTCTACGTAAACCTGTTCAGCCATCTCAGTTTAAGTTACCAGTTGTGATGTTTTTTTTTTTTTTAAGGGATTATGTTTCCTCCTGTACCTTATTCCACAGTGTGAACTTATTATTTTCCTACCTTTCCTATATTTTGAACCTGTACACAGCTTTTCCTTAAGGCTACTGCCCATTAAAACTTTTTTCCTCATTGCGATTGCTTCCAAATGCAGCCACCATATACTACCTTTTTCCGATGGATACATCTGCCAGTGGATTCCTCACCTTGTGAATATCCCCTGCGCCAGCAACATTCGGAAATTTTTCATAGCTTTGCACGCCGACGAGGACGACGTCACAATATCATGGCTCAACACGTGGCTCAGCTGACGTCACTGGAGCCATAAGAGAGCCTCATCTGCATGATGACGTCAGTTCCCTTTTGTCCGCGCCGTCAACGCTAACGGTTTCCTGGGACTCTTCCTTGCTACTTTGTGTTTTCTGGATTGTGTTACTGACTTCTCTTCTTTCTTCTTGAAGATGTCGTCGAGGAAGTCAGGGTTCAAGCCCTGTAGGGAGTGCGATGGACGTATGTCCATTACGGATCCCCACGAAGATTGTGTCTGGTGCCGGTCGTAAGATGTACCCAAAGGCTTTAAAGGAGAGAGCTGCCAAGCTGTTCATGGCGAAGATGAGTAAGGAGAAAAGAGGTCGAAGACGGTCGAGGTCGGGATCGACGTCGGGTCATGCTTCAAGATCAAAGAAGCATAAAAAGAAGAAGGGGCACGGCTCTCGATGCCGTTCAGATAAGGAGACGGCTCAGAAATAGACTTCTCCAGTTCCTTGTCATCGTAAGGACTGTTTCTCCTTCTCCCTCGGGCTCGAATCAGGATTCTCCTGTTCGTTTGGCTTCGCCTGCAGCTTCTCTGACGCATTCTCCGGCTCCGATAGAAGAGGCTCCAGTACCTGATGAGTCATTGACTCCATTGGCTCCACTGTCGGCGCCGATTGGCCCGAGTCCGGTAATGCCTCAGCCTGAGCCTATATTGGGCCCTTACCCACCTTTCCCAGGCCCGGGGTCAAGACCCATCGCATTACATGAATGCCATGTATGGTGTCTTTACAAGAGCAATGTACCTCTCTGGAGCACCTTCGGGTCCCATGGGTCCAATGACCTTTAATCTGGGGGTTCCTCAGGCCTATGCTCAGGCTCCCTTTATGCCATTTCTTCCAGCGGCTCCGTCTTGGCATTTCCCGGCACAGGGGACGTAGACGCCGTTCCCTTCATCTCCGCGCCGTCAGCTCGACCTTGTTCGACTCAGGCTGTGCCTCCGGATCCGTGTTCAACGCCGGCTCCGGATCCGTTGGAGTCGTGTGTGACGCCGCTGATGCCGGTTCTGAGGATAAGATCCAGGCGGGAGGCACAGAGGATATTGGAGGAGCAGAGGTATCGGGCAGAAGAAATGGAGGAAGGTAAGCCTAAAGAGTCAAATGACTTATTTAAAGACTTGAGGGGGCAATTTGCCTTGATATGTCCCTGGAATGGGAGCTTTCTCCTCCTTCAGATTCTCCCTCTAAGGATGTGGTTCCTTACCACACAGTTATAAGGAAGACAGCGGAGCTCTTAGACCTGCAGCTCCCAACGTCTGAATTTAAGTTAAATATCTTGATGGAGGTTCTTCATTCTCCCTCCACTGTAGTAGAACCTTTGCTTCCTTTCAATGATGCCATCACTGAGCCAGCTATGGAGGTTTGGCGTAAGCCCCTTTCGGCTCCAGCAGTGTCAAAATCTGTTGCTAGGAGGTACAGGGCGGCTCCAGGAGATCCGGACTTCCAAACATCCCATCCTTCTCCTGAGAGCCTGGTGGTTCAAGCTGCCTGTTCAAAGTAGTCTTCTGGGGCATTTCCTCAAGTTTCTGGTGATAGAGAGTCAAAAAAGCTTGACCATTCAGCCAAGAAGGTGTTCTCCTCTGTAAGTATGGCCTTGAAGTCCACAAATGCCACCTGTCTTTTGGGCAGTTACATCCACGCCCTAATGGACTCTGCAAAACAGCTGGCTCCTAAATTGTCTTAGGAGGACAGGCAGAATTTTAATGAGGTCTTGTCGGACACTCGGGCAGCTGCACGTCAAGTTATTCAGAGTGGTTTGGACACTGCAGACTCTGTTGCTAGGATCATGGGTTCCTCGGTTGCCACAAGAAGAAGTGCTTGGCTTAAGTCGTCGGAGTTCTCTCTGTGCAGGCAACTATTCTAGACCTACCCTTTGATTGTTCTGGGCTGTTTGGAAAGAAAGCAGATGCAGCCTTGGAAAGGTTCAAGGACAGCAAAGCCATAGCTAAGTCTGGGCCTACAGGCGCAGCCTAGAGGTTCCTCTTACAGAAGGTACAGAGGTTTTGGGAGGTCGTCCTTTCGGACCTACAGGCAGCCTCAGCAGCAGCAAAATACCCTGTATAAGACCTACAGGGGCAAGAACAGAGGTTGTCCATGAGGTCGTCAGCCCTCCTCTTCCTCCTCTACCCCCCTCTTGCCACAGCAAAGCAGCCCTAGATCCACCATTCTTGATCATGTTGGTCCTGTGGGGGGTCGGCTTACCCATTTTCTGCAAGATTGAGAATCGGTTACTACAGACCTCTGTGTTCTAAATCTTGCGGAAAATGGGTATGCTCTTTTCCCTCCAAATTACCCTCCTTGCCAAGGGGCTTGCTCGGAGGACCACCTTCTTCTCCAGCAGGAGGAAGTCCTAACATTACTGAAAAAAGGTGCGATAGAGGTGGTTCCAGGGCGGGAAAGGGGTCAGGGATGCTACTCCCGCTATTTCCTGATACCCAAGAAGGATGGCAGGCTACGTCCAATCCTGGATCTCAGGATATTGAACCATTTTCTGAAGCAGGAGAAGTTTAAGATGCTCACCCTTGCGCAGGTTCTTCAAGCCCTACAACAGGAGGACTGGATGGTGTTGATCGACTTGCGGGATGCGTATTTTCATATTCCGATCCTGAAGTCGCACATGAAGTATCTCCGTTTTACGGTAGGGTCGCAACATTATTACAGTTTGCGGTTCTCTCGTTTGAACTTACTACTGCACCTCAAGTCTTCACCAAGATGATAGCAGTGGTGGCAGCCCATCTCAGAAGGTCGGGGATTCCAGTGTTCCCCTATCTGGATGACTGGCTGATCAAAGCGGAGTCGCCAGAGAAGGTGCTTCATCATCTGCAGGTTACAACTCCGCTGTTGTACAAATTGGGTTTCTCGATAAACGTGCCCAAGTCTCACCTGGTGCCCTCTCAGCGCAACCTGTTCATAGGGGCGGTACTGGACACTTCTGTGTGTCGAGCATTCCCCCTCCACACAGAATTCTCGATTCCCTTGTTTTACAATGGAGCGGTCGTTCCAGTTCTGAAGGTCCTTCGTCTGCTCGGTCTGTTTGCTTCCTGCGTTCTGTTGGTCAACCATGCACGCTGGCACTTGAGGGCGCTCCAGTGGTGCCTCCGCAGGAAGTGGTATCAGCACAAAGGACATCTCAGGGAGTCTGTGAGGATCTCCAGAGAAGCTGAAGCGGATCTGTCTTGGTGGAGCGTGGAGGGCAATCTGTCTCAAGAAAAGCCCTTAGATCTACCTCCATCGGTGGCCACAGTGATAACGGATGCATCCACTTTAGGGTGGGATGCAAATCTGGGGGATCTGGAGATCAAGGGTCTTTGGTGACCAGAGGAAAGGTTGCTTCACGTCAACCTCTTAAAGTTGCGGATGATAAATTTGGCCCTCAAGCCTTCCTCCCTTCCCTTCGCGGTCAGTCGGTTCAAGTCCTGACGGACAACACTACCGCAATGTGGTATCTCAACAAGCAGGGAGGAGTGGGGTCACATTGTCTCTGCAGAGAGGCTCTTCGTCTCTGGTCCTGGGTTCAGGATCATCAGATTTGTCTGATGGCAATTCATTAGGCCGAAGTTCTGAACGTGCTTGCAGACAGTCTGTCGGTAGTTCTCTGCCGACCACGAGTGGAGGCTCCATCCGTTGGTGGTACGTCACATCTTTCGGACGCAGGGAACTCCTCGGGTGGACCTGTTTGCCACTCACGAGAATGCTCACTGCCCGTCATTCTGCAGTCTCCCGTATCCGATGCAGAGAGCTTTGGGGGACGCGTTTCAGTTGAGATGGGACTCACATCTCCTTTACCCGTTTCCTCCCATACCCTTGATTCCCGGGTTCTGAGGAAGATTCGCCAAGAACGGGCTCAAGTAATATGGATGGCCCCGGATTGGCTAAGAAGGGTGTGGTATACAGATTTTCTCCACCTCTCCTCGTGCCCTCCGCTCCGTCTCCCTCTCAGGGCAGACCTCCTCTCGCAGTCGCAGGGGCTGGTTCTACACCTCCATTTCCAAATCTTACACCTTCATGCATGGAGATTGAACGCGGCAATCTGATTTCTTTTTCCTCCCGCTTGACGTGGTGGACGTTATTTTGTCTGCCAGGCGTCACTCCACCAAGTCTATCTATTCCTATAGGTGGTCCAAATTTGTCCATTGGTGTGGAGAGAAGTCTATTGACCCTTTGAGGGCTCGTTTATCCAACATCCTTCAGTTTGCTCGCTCTCTAGCTCAGCAAGGCTTTGCTGTGGCTACTGTAAAGGGTTATTTATCGGCTTTGTGGGCATTCTTTGCTTGCCGGATCAGCCGTCCTTGTTTAAATCCCCTATTGTGTTACGGTTCATTAAGCGCCTAACCAACAAATTTCCGCCCACTACATTTATTGTGCCTCAATGGGACTTAAATCTTGTCTTAACATATTTGATGGGTTCTCCCTTTGAACTCTTGCACAAGTGTCCTTTAAGGCTATTGTCTTTTAAAACAGTTTTTCTCATTGCCATTACCTCAGCAAGGAAGGTAAGTGAGCTTCAAGTTCTGAGTTCGAAACCCCCGTTCTTGACCATTCATGCTGAAAGAATGGTACTCTGGACCAGGGCTGCTTTTCTGCCTAAGGTGGTAACTCCCTTCCATCTGCGGCAGTCCATTACCTTTCCTACCTTCTATCATCCCCCTCACCCTTCCAAGGAGGAGGTGGACCCTAAAAGGTTGGGGAGTGTTTACCTCGATAGAACGAAAGACTTTCGAGTGGATGACCAGCTCTTCGTGGGCTTCATTGGATGCAGGAAAGGCAGAGCGGTGCACAAGCGCACCCTTTCCTGATGGATTATCTTGTGCATCAAGATCTTTTACTCTTTTGCCGGTAAGGAACCTCCAGAGGGTATAAGAGCTCACTCTACCAGGGCAAAGTCTTCTACATCTGCCTTATCTAAAGGTGTTCCTGTGGAGGACATTTGTAGAGCGGCAACTTGGGCCTCCCTCCACACTTTCGTGAAGCATCACTGCTTAGATTCCCAGGTGAGGAGGGATGGAAACTTTGCACGTTCCGTAATTCAGGACTTTTTGGTATAAAAGGGTGGACACCCTCTTCCGGGAGTGGGGACTGCTGTGGGACTATTCACAAGTTGAGGAATCCACTGGCAGATGTATCCATTAGAAGAACAAGTTCTGTAGTAGGGGATCTCTGTGTATAGTCATATTCTAGTAAATAGTCCCGCCCATGCGCGTGGACCCCGGAGCAATCAAAAATAATCTCTTAAAATGTCTTCTTTGCCGTCCTGCATAGACACTTAAGAGAAAATCAAGACAAATAATGCAGCTAACACTTCCAAGGCTACAAAGGCCACCACTTCATCTAAAAAGTGAAAAGGATAGCCAACAATGTCAGATTTTACACATTTTACCAAGTTTCCTTCAACGAGAAAACTCCCCTTCACCAAAATCCTTGAAACGATAGAGATGAAGGGTTGGACAGACAAGCCCCCATAGGCTGCCATTATGTGTCTGGAAAATGGATACCGTGCCTTTAAGGAACTCTCCAGAGACCCTCGGTATCCCAGGATGCACAGCCAAAGTCCTTTAACTTTCAGTTCTTTTTGAAGGTGTATAAAGCAAGGCCTGTAGCATACATTACAGTACCATTTTCTCCACCGGGGAGTAGGGCGGGCGCTTATGACTATAACAGAGATACCCCTACTACAGAACTGGAGTTACAGAAAAGAAACTACTCCTTCTGTAGTAGGGGATCTCTGTGCCTATGGGGGCTTGTCTGTCCAACCCTTCATCTCTATCATTTCAAGGATTTTGGTGAAGGGAAGTTTTCTCGTTGAAGGAAACTTGGTAAAATGTGCAAAATCTGACATTGTTGGCTATCCTTTTCACTGTTTAGATGAAGTGGTGGCCTTTGTAGCCTTGGAAGTGTTAGGCTGCATTATTTGTCTTGATTTTCTCTTAAGTGTCCATGCAGGACTGCAAAGAAGACATCTTAAGAGATTATTTTTGATTGCTCCGGGGTCCATGCACATGGGCGGGACTATTCACTAGATTATGACTATAACAGAGATACCCCTACTACAGAACTGGAGTTACAGAAAATAAACTACTCCTGACTTACCTTCGGTAACGCTATGTTCGAGGCATATGAGCTGCAGATCTCACACTGAGCATTAGATTGCCACTAGATCGCCACCTGGTGTTGGGCTCGGATGATTGCATGTTGTTATCATCTTGGGAGAAGTCTTTGTAGTCACGAGATGGGTGACTCCTCCCTTGGACGATAGTGCGCATGGGCATCGACTCCATCCTTAGATAGTTTTTTTCCGCCACGGGGTTCGGATGTAACTTTCTGCTCCGGTTCGAAATCTACTTTTCCAGTAATTTGACGCGTAAAAACTTTACCAAACAACTTTCTATATCAATACCTATCGACTCGACATCATCCCATCGAATCCGGTCGTCGACGCGGGCCGTCGGATCTATCCACGCTGTGAGGCCTACAACTCATGGAGAGGACGCAGTTCAAGAGATGCCCCGAGTGTGGAGCAAAATTTCCACACAGCGACCATCACGAGGTGTGTAATCTGTGCTTATCGCCAGAACACGACGAGTCGAGCTGTACAGCTTGTGCATCCTTTCAATCCAAGAAGACCATTCGAGATGGAGGACCCGTCGACACGATATGCAGAGATCAGCTCCGGAACCGGTGGATATCTTTGACGAAGGTCCATGCGTCCCAGAGGAAGATTCCAATGATTTCCAAATCGTTTCTGTGGCAGACGATTCCAATGACTCCATACCTTCGGGTCAATGCGTGAATACTACTGCCCCTTCCCCAGCACCTACACCTAAATCGAAGGTAAATGTCAAAACTCCGCCTTCGGGACCCAGTTGCTACCGAAACACTGCTTAGAAAGCCCCGCCATCGAGCCCGGCACCAAAGAAAATATTAAAGCCTTCTGGTAGCTCGGGACACGTGCCGATACCACTAGCTCCCTCGGCACCGAAACCGGAAGAAGTGCCGGTTCCAAAACACACTCTGAAACCGTCGACTTCTAAAGACAAAACTGCTCTGAAAACAATGAAGCCCGTTTCCGACGCTTCCAAGCCGACCAAAACAACTTCCAGCCCGAAATCTTCGGTGCCAAAACCCACAAAGCCTGCTTCTGACGCTTCCAAGTCCACGAAACAGGCCTTGACTCCAAAGACAATATCTTCGGTGACCAACTACGCCTAAAGAATCTATACCAGCTCCTAAGGCTAAAGACAAGCTTCAACCATGCCAGGAACCGAAAAAATCTGCACTGAAAGAGGTTCCTCAAGAAGAGGAGCTTTTTCATCCTGATCCTTTGCAAAAAAGGATCTACATTGATCCACAAACAGGACATGTCTCTACTATGCCACACAGAAAGAGGAAAGTAGATACAACACCTGCACCTCCAGTGCCTGTCAAGAATAAGGATTCTGCCACATCACCTATGCACCCTTCTCCTGTACCCTCTTCTTCACCTCCTCTTCCTTCAAACCTTTCACCTCAAAATTCTCCTCCTCATTCTTCACCTCCACATACACCACCTCAGAATGAGGATGAGTATACCATAGGGGAGGGGGGAGACCCAGATGAGCCTTTTCCCTACCCAAGTGATACACCGGACTGGGAGTACCCAGACCCACAGGATGTACCAGATATCCCAGATCCACATCCATACCCATCCAAACCATCTCCTCCAGAAGACAATATAAGTTTTGAACATTTACTTAATAGGCTGCCATCTATCATAATGTCACCATGCACTCAGATGAGGCAGAAGAAGATCTTTTGCTAGACACTTTTGAACATTCCCAAAAGTCAATTCAAATACTACCTATGATTAAAGGGGTCATTAAGCATGCCCCAGAAGTGTTTAAAGATCCTGTACGAGCTAGGATCATAAATCCAAGAATAGAAAAAAAGTACAGGCCTGCTCCAGTGGATCCTGCCTACATTAAGGGACAGCTACCCTTAGACTCCCTAGTCGTTTCAAACGCTAGAAAACTAGCAAACTCACAGACATCAGGAGAAGCACCACCTCCTGATAATGAGGTGATAATGAGAGTGTTGATGCAACTAATAGGCATGATGGCATCATGCATTTTTATAGTTCCATCTACGAGACTGCAAATGCACCCATTGCATGAATGTCTAGCACAGCAGTGGAACAGGCTCAAGGACAACTTACAGACCTGGTGTTGGTAGACAGCCGCACACATCGCTCTCTGCAGTGGTGGAACACCAAAAACTTGTCCAGAGGGCGGCAGTTCCTCGAGCCTGTTCCACAAATAGTACTTACAACAGATGCATCCCTAACAGGATGGGTAGCCCATCTCCTACACTATACAGCTCAAAGGAAATGGACCACTCAACAGGAAATGCTCCACATCAATCACCTAGAGCTGCTAGCAATATTCCTAGCACTCAAGTCCTTCCAAGTACATGTACAGACCAAAGCCAAGCTCTCGCAACTACATTTAAGTACATATAAGCAAGGTACAATGACCCAAAGTTCAAAGGAAACGCGGAAGCAGGTTCTTTGATGTTATTCTTCTTGTCTCTGCAAGATGTTTAATTTTCTCCAGACTTGAAACAATACAAACGCCGACACGTGTTTCGTCGTGTACGGTTGAGTCACACGACTCTTCAGGGCTGGTGATACAAAATAGTGTATACACTTAATTGACTAAACATGTTCAATTGTGTACTGCATATGGTGACATTTGTGCAGCCAACATGCAGTTTGTGACGTGCGTGGATGTCGCACACGGTTGGTGAGAAAAGTGGTAATGACACTTGCATGGTCGTGCAAGTCTTTGGACTATTGTGCTAGTGTGTACGTCGTGAGTGAAGGAATTTAAGAAGACCCATGTGTGGTCATGTGTCACTCGTACACAGTGGTCCTAAAATTTCTGAGGGCATCTATAGTGATGGTGAGTTTAAAAGTGAGATGTCAGAAAGATTCAGTTTTAAATAAACACAACGTGAAGAGGTATGTGTGTTGCCTCATAACATGCTTGTGATAAGTGTGCCTATATGCGATAAAGATCCAGAGAGCATACATCATGCAATAGCTTTTGTAAAATGGATAATAGCTATTACCTTCCACTTTAATTTCAAAAAATGGAGGGAGTAAGTCTGGACCTCTAAAAACTCAGTATCAAGCTAGAGTAAAGTAAGGATTAAAAGGGGAAAAACAAAAAGGGAATTTAAGGAAGGCTTCTAGAAGACGGAATTGTAGGTACAAAAGAAACTGACAAGTTCAGGGCAACGGAGACAGCACAGCAGACTATCTCTTACCAATGGGTTTTCTGTAAGTCTAAACAACAGCCGGTGCTGTGTGCTGTAATGTTCTGTTGAAGTTAAGGTTAGTAATTGTCTTTGTCCACTGGTAATTTCCAAAAAACGGAATAGCACTATGTATGCACAAAAAGGAGGAAATAAGGGACTCATGAGTCATCTTAACAAAGTGCTATTAGATTACAATAAGCAGGTTCCCTATTTTCAATAGGTTAAGGTTATACGTTAGCCCAAAACTATGCGAGAGTAAAAACTATTCACAGGAATGTGAGAGGTTACCTGTTAATCGCTATGGTTTGAACTTCAAAGCCGGGAGGGGATTTCTGTATGGCGCCAGGTGAAGAAACGGGTGCGTTTCTTTCGCGGTGGTATTCTAGCAAAAAACGGGAATTCCATAATGAGAGACGTTCTTTTAAATATGCGTGTAAAGCAACGCGCGCCCAATTCCAAAGTGTTTAGACGCGGGTGCGCGGTATGTTGAGAAGCGGTAAGGAAAGTCAAACCTACCCGCTCACGGCAATCCCTCCTCTGTCAGTTCCCGGCGGTCGTCTCTCGTGTACGGACACGTGACCCCGGGAGAGGAGGGATTATAAAAGAAAATAGAGAGTGGAAATAGAAGACGTACCTCTAAACCTAAGTAAATCTCCGCGCCATTTTAGAAAGGGGAAGGTTCTTTGCGAAGAAGGCGATTTTTGGAGTTTATTTGTTAGGAATAGACGTCATGGTGTATTTTTGATTGCTAAAATAGGAACCAGTTCGAAGGGGTATGGTATCCTACTGGAATGCAAGTACTAAAGATATCCAGTATAATCCTATTCGCTGCTTCTTTAAAAATGATTAGTTTTGGATTATATAAAAATATATTTTATTGTTTTAAGGCGATTAGAACACCCTAATCTAGTTAATGTTTCAAAGTAGAAATAATCCTAAAATATAGGGCTACGGGCAAAAGGTGACGTTAGGGCATGCGGGGCAAGGCCTAAGTGTGGCCAGATTAGTTAGGTGTATAGTGCATGTGAGTAAAAGGGTGCACAGACTAGTTGATTGTGCATAGAGGTGAACGTGAAGTTGAAATACATCCTATCCATGTATATTCAGACATAAATACACTCTTTCACTTAAAAATGATTTTTTAAAAAAAATACGTATCCTGGACTATGTACATGTATGCGAACAGTAGATTAATGGCATAGTAGACAATGTCTGAACTGACACTCTTGATGTTCAGTGAATACCTAGCATAATACATAGGAACATTTGCCATTATTGGGCGTTACATTTTCTAAAATTACTTAATAAGTACATACATTGAAGTAGAATACCTTTGGCCCTTAAGGAGAGGGAAATCTTTGATGTTGTCATTAGCCAACCTCACCTAAGGGCTCAAAGTGTTTGTACAGTATATCTTCTTGTGTACACCAAGGATCCCCCCGGTAACTATATTAATCTCCAAGAAAATATTGCAGCTCAGAATCATAGTTCAGCCCATGTTCTACGCTGCGTAAGCGCATGATCCAAGTGGCCTCCCTACGCCTGAGCATCAATTCGCGGTTGCCCCCCCTGATATTGAGGGGAATTAGGTCAATCCCAAAGACACGTATCTTGATGTCATCCTCATTGGGTTGGCATTCTGCCACGTGAAGGGCCACTGGGTATCTTTGGTCCCTCTTTTGTATAGCTCTCATGTGTTCAGCTATTCTCTCTTTGAGAGCTCTTATGGTGCTCCCCACATATTTCTTGCCGCATTGGCATTCGATGACATATACTACAAATTTGCTAAGGCAAGTAATATTGTATTTGATCTGATGGACCATACCATCATGCCCTGTAAAGTTTTTTGTACCGTGTTTACCCCACATGCACATAGAACAGAATCCACATCTGTAGAAACCAATGCCACGTGTAGAGAGCCAGTTCTGAGCTGAGGCATTGGAGGGAACAGTAGGACTGAGTTTATTCCTCAAGGTAAAACCTTTTTTGTAGGTGATAGACGGTCTTTCTGGGATAAAGTCTTTTAATGTGGGGTCATCTAGTAACAATTTCCAATGCTTGTTGAGACTCTTTCTCGTAAGTTGGTTTAGTGCGTTGTACTCGGTGATGAATCTGACATGTTTGTCAGTGGATTTCATCTCAGTACGTGTCTTCAGACAATCAGGTCTGGTAGTGACTCTTGTTTTCGACTCTGCTTTTTTAAGGCAAGTTTTGGTATAGCCTCTGGTCTGAAATCTTTTCTTCATATTTGTAATGCAGTTATCTAGTTCACAGGCTTCACTACAATTACGTTTGGCCCTGAGAAATTCTCCATAGGGAATTGATCGTATCTGGTGTACAGGATGAAAACTTGAAGCATGCAAAATAGCATTACATGCAGTGGGTTTTCTGTAAAGTCTCGAGTGTAGTTGCTCATTTTTAACATAAAATTCCAAGTCTAAAAATTCTATGTGAGTCAAACTGTGTTTCATGGTAAAGCTGATCTCCCAAGTGTTGGTGTTCAGATAATCAGAAAAGGATTTGAGGAGTTCCTCAGACCCAGACCACAGGAGAAAGCAGTCGTCTATGTATCGACCCCAATACACTATGGAGTCAGTGTATTGTGTTCCTTTGGTGCCCCATAAGAGATCAGCTTCCAATGCTCCCATAAAGAGATTTGCAAAGGAGGGTGAAAACTTAGAGCCCATCGCTACTCCTTTCTTCTGTCTGTACCATTTTCGATCAAACATGAAGAAGTTGTTCTCCAATATGATCTTCATCAATTGTATTAGCATGTTTGTGTGTGCCCATAGTGAAGCCGGTCGATTGGAGAGGACTTTAGTAATTGCTTCAATTCCTAGATCTAAGTTTATACTGGTGTAAAGAGACACCACGTCCATAGTGACCAGTATGGTGTCTTTCTGCCAGTCTACGTCAGCCATGATATTGAGTATATGTTTAGAATCCTGTATGTATGAAGGAAGGTTTTTCACTAAAGGTCCCAAGAAGAGATCTACGTATTCTGCGACCCTTTCAGTGGGACCACCAATCCCTGACACTATAGGTCTGCCAGGTGGGAACGGTTGGTCCTTATGAATCTTGGGTAGGGTATACAGCCAAGGATGTGTTGGTTTATGTACCTTAAGATATAGGTATTCATTTTCATCTAAAAGACCTGATTGTTTCCAAAGTAACAATTGATCATTAATTAGCTTGGTGAGTGGACCAGTAGGGTTGTAGTTGAGTGACTCATAGCAAGAAAGGTCACTCAGTTGGCCATGGATCTCGTTGTTGTAGTCAACTAAATCCATGACCACTACATTCCCCCCTTTATCAGCCTCCCTGATGACAATGTCGGTATTCTTACTGAGAGTAGAGAGGGCCGATCGTTCTCCTCGATTCAGATTGTCTTTATACTTGAATTTGTTGTCTAAGTTTTTGGTATTAGTTCTATCTAGATCTTCTAAAACACGTTTGTAAAAACTGTCTATAGAATTGCAACCTGATAGTGTTGGTATCCATTTAGATTTACATTTCAGACCACTGGTTATATTGTAATCTGTTTCTATGTCTAGTTCCTCTAATAACTGCTCCATTTCCAAAGGACTGTCTTCCCTGTCCGTCAAAGAAAGAAGCAGATGTGTTGCTTGTATATCTTTAATCGTTATAGGTACATCGTCAAATACAGTTGGAACAAGGTTAGGTTGTCTTTGTGAATGTTGTGATCCCGCAAAATGTTTTTTAAGTTTAAGGTTACGAGTGAACTTAAACAGATCAATTTTAGTCTGACACAAATCACCTGTGGCATAAGGGTTAAAGTTAAGGCCTTTGCTTAGTAGGGAAATCATGTCTGGTGTCAATGGTAATGAAGACAGATTGATAACTTGGACAGTATCAAGTGATGTTGTTAGTTCCTCTGTGTACCTGACCTCAGTTTTCTGCGATATTCCTCGCTTGTTCCCCCGTTTGCCCCTGTGGGGTTTTGGTCTGCTGCGGCCTGTTGAGGTTGAGTCCTGTTGCCCTTCCGTACCCGCTCCACTTCTAAAAAAAAGTTGGAATTGGTGGATTGTGCGTTGGCAAGGATTTCGTTCTCAATATCACTGAGTCCAGTAGAACTCAGGGAAGTGGTGCTTGAGTGGGCGGAATTAGAAGTGGTGGGTCTCGCAAGTTGTGAGCTGTTCTTAGGTTTGGGGATCAGTGAGTCGTATTTCCGATCAAAGGTATAAACCCTCCCATTCTTGTAATCTGCCTCGTCCCTCTTTATTTGACGTGCCTTTCTATTTTTAATTTCAGTCTGGTGTTTAAGCAGAATTTCATCCAGTAGGGTGTAATTCTTTACAGTAGCCTCAGGTTTGTTGAGATCTTTGATCTCTTGTTCAATATTAGAGATTTCAGACTGTAGTTTCACGGTCTTTCGGTCCGCACTCTCAATAAGAATGTCCATAAGTGTGGTAGAATTAAGGTTGAGTGAATCCTCCCATTTGACCATGAGATCTCGGTCGAGGTCATCATAGGTGGGGAAGATGTGGGACCGTAAACCCCTAGGAACTATTTTGAGTCTTAAATAGTGTTTGAGGGTGGCCCCATCCCACCATCTGGAATTTTCTTGTTTCTTCAGCTTTTCAAGTTTCATGAATTTGTCTCTAAGACCCTCTATTCGAGCAGGACCAGCTGCGGCCGATGCCTGGTGTGTGGGCATGCCTTTGGCAAGGTTCTCAAAAAGGTCTGCTGCCGCTTTGTCTCTGTCCATTCTGTAGTGGACAATAGCTTGCTTGTTATTGGTTATCGTGGTAGATATAGTAACGTGGAGGCACCCAGTCCTAAACCAGATCAGAATTTTGTAAGATGTGGGGTTTTTTAGAAAATAGGACTAGAGGGGCGCACTGCCTGGGTTGAGACGTTACAAAGTGTTTGAGAGGCAAGATGGTATTTGTATGTAGTGCGTGAAGAGCAGACGGAAAAACACCCTTAACCGTCTAGGTAAGTCAACAAGACCAAACAGTGATACAAAGCCAAGCTCTCGCAACTACATTTAAGTACATATAAGCAAGGTACAATGACCCAAAGTTCAAAGGAAACGCGGAAGCAGGTTCTTTGATGTTATTCTTCTTGTCTCTGCAAGATGTTTAATCTTCTCCAGACTTGAAACAATACAAACGCCGACACGTGTTTCGTCGTGTACGGTTGAGTCACACGACTCTTCAGGGCTGGTGATACAAAATAGTGTATACACTTAATTGACTAAACATGTTCAATTGTGTACTGCATATGGTGACATTTGTGCAGCCAACATGCAGTTTGTGACGTGCGTGGATGTCGCACACGGTTGGTGAGAAAAGTGGTTAGTCAATTAAGTGTATACACTATTTTGTATCACCAGCCCTGAAGAGTCGTGTGACTCAACCGTACACGACGAAACACGTGTCGGCGTTTGTATTGTTTCAAGTCTGGAGAAAATTAAACATCTTGCAGAGACAAGAAGAATAACATCAAAGAACCTGCTTCCGCGTTTCCTTTGAACTTTGGGTCATTGTACCTTGCTTATATGTACTTAAATGTAGTTGCGAGAGCTTGGCTTTGTATCACTGTTTGGTCTTGTTGACTTACCTAGACGGTTAAGGGTGTTTTTCCGTCTGCTCTTCACGCACTACATACAAATACCATCTTGCCTCTCAAACACTTTGTAACGTCTCAACCCAGGCAGTGCGCCCCTCTAGTCCTATTTTCTAAAAAACCCCACATCTTACAAAATTCTGATCTGGTTTAGGACTGGGTGCCTCCACGTTACTATATCTACCACGATAACCAATAACAAGCAAGCTATTGTCCACTACAGAATGGACAGAGACAAAGCGGCAGCAGACCTTTTTGAGAACCTTGCCAAAGGCATGCCCACACACCAGGCATCGGCCGCAGCTGGTCCTGCTCGAATAGAGGGTCTTAGAGACAAATTCATGAAACTTGAAAAGCTGAAGAAACAAGAAAATTCCAGATGGTGGGATGGGGCCACCCTCAAACACTATTTAAGACTCAAAATAGTTCCTAGGGGTTTACGGTCCCACATCTTCCCCACCTATGATGACCTCGACCGAGATCTCATGGTCAAATGGGAGGATTCACTCAACCTTAATTCTACCACACTTATGGACATTCTTATTGAGAGTGCGGACCGAAAGACCGTGAAACTACAGTCTGAAATCTCTAATATTGAACAAGAGATCAAAGATCTCAACAAACCTGAGGCTACTGTAAAGAATTACACCCTACTGGATGAAATTCTGCTTAAACACCAGACTGAAATTAAAAATAGAAAGGCACGTCAAATAAAGAGGGACGAGGCAGATTACAAGAATGGGAGGGTTTTTACCTTTGATCGGAAATACGACTCACTGATCCCCAAACCTAAGAACAGCTCACAACTTGCGAGACCCACCACTTCTAATTCCGCCCACTCAAGCACCACTTCCCTGAGTTCTACTGGACTCAGTGATATTGAGAACGAAATCCTTGCCAACGCACAATCCACCAATTCCAACTTTTTTTTAGAAGTGGAGCGGGTACGGAAGGGCAACAGGACTCAACCTCAACAGGCCGCAGCAGACCAAAACCCCACAGGGGCAAACGGGGGAACAAGCGAGGAATATCGCAGAAAACTGAGGTCAGGTACACAGAGGAACTAACAACATCACTTGATACTGTCCAAGTTATCAATCTGTCTTCATTACCATTGACACCAGACATGATTTCCCTACTAAGCAAAGGCCTTAACTTTAACCCTTATGCCACAGGTGATTTGTGTCAGACTAAAATTGATCTGTTTAAGTTCACTCGTAACCTTAAACTTAAAAAACATTTTGCGGGATCACAACATTCACAAAGACAACCTAACCTTGTTCCAACTGTATTTGACGATGTACCTATAACGATTAAAGATATACAAGCAACACATCTGCTTCTTTCTTTGACGGACAGGGAAGACAGTCCTTTGGAAATGGAGCAGTTATTAGAGGAACTAGACATAGAAACAGATTACAATATAACCAGTGGTCTGAAATGTAAATCTAAATGGATACCAACACTATCAGGTTGCAATTCTATAGACAGTTTTTACAAACGTGTTTTAGAAGATCTAGATAGAACTAATACCAAAAACTTAGACAACAAATTCAAGTATAAAGACAATCTGAATCGAGGAGAACGATCGGCCCTCTCTACTCTCAGTAAGAATACCGACATTGTCATCAGGGAGGCTGATAAAGGGGGGAATGTAGTGGTCATGGATTTAGTTGACTACAACAACGAGATCCATGGCCAACTGAGTGACCTTTCTTGCTATGAGTCACTCAACTACAACCCTACTGGTCCACTCACCAAGCTAATTAATGATCAATTGTTACTTTGGAAACAATCAGGTCTTTTAGATGAAAATGAATACCTATATCTTAAGGTACATAAACCAACACATCCTTGGCTGTATACCCTACCCAAGATTCATAAGGACCAACCGTTCCCACCTGGCAGACCTATAGTGTCAGGGATTGGTGGTCCCACTGAAAGGGTCGCAGAATACGTAGATCTCTTCTTGGGACCTTTAGTGAAAAACCTTCCTTCATACATACAGGATTCTAAACATATACTCAATATCATGGCTGACGTAGACTGGCAGAAAGACACCATACTGGTCACTATGGACGTGGTGTCTCTTTACACCAGTATAAACTTAGATCTAGGAATTGAAGCAATTACTAAAGTCCTCTCCAATCGACCGGCTTCACTATGGGCACACACAAACATGCTAATACAATTGATGAAGATCATATTGGAGAACAACTTCTTCATGTTTGATCGAAAATGGTACAGACAGAAGAAAGGAGTAGCGATGGGCTCTAAGTTTTCACCCTCCTTTGCAAATCTCTTTATGGGAGCATTGGAAGCTGATCTCTTATGGGGCACCAAAGGAACACAATACACTGACTCCATAGTGTATTGGGGTCGATACATAGACGACTGCTTTCTCCTGTGGTCTGGGTCTGAGGAACTCCTCAAATCCTTTTCTGATTATCTGAACACCAACACTTGGGAGATCAGCTTTACCATGAAACACAGTTTGACTCACATAGAATTTTTAGACTTGGAATTTTATGTTAAAAATGAGCAACTACACTCGAGACTTTACAGAAAACCCACTGCATGTAATGCTATTTTGCATGCTTCAAGTTTTCATCCTGTACACCAGATACGATCAATTCCCTATGGAGAATTTCTCAGGGCCAAACGTAATTGTAGTGAAGCCTGTGAACTAGATAACTGCATTACAAATATGAAGAAAAGATTTCAGACCAGAGGCTATACCAAAACTTGCCTTAAAAAAGCAGAGTCGAAAACAAGAGTCACTACCAGACCTGATTGTCTGAAGACACGTACTGAGATGAAATCCACTGACAAACATGTCAGATTCATCACCGAGTACAACGCACTAAACCAACTTACGAGAAAGAGTCTCAACAAGCATTGGAAATTGTTACTAGATGACCCCACATTAAAAGACTTTATCCCAGAAAGACCGTCTATCACCTACAAAAAAGGTTTTACCTTGAGGAATAAACTCAGTCCTACTGTTCCCTCCAATGCCTCAGCTCAGAACTGGCTCTCTACACGTGGCATTGGTTTCTACAGATGTGGATTCTGTTCTATGTGCATGTGGGGTAAACACGGTACAAAAAACTTTACAGGGCATGATGGTATGGTCCATCAGATCAAATACAATATTACTTGCCTTAGCAAATTTGTAGTATATGTCATCGAATGCCAATGCGGCAAGAAATATGTGGGGAGCACCATAAGAGCTCTCAAAGAGAGAATAGCTGAACACATGAGAGCTATACAAAAGAGGGACCAAAGATACCCAGTGGCCCTTCACGTGGCAGAATGCCAACCCAATGAGGATGACATCAAGATACGTGTCTTTGGGATTGACCTAATTCCCCTCAATATCAGGGGGGGCAACCGCGAATTGATGCTCAGGCGTAGGGAGGCCACTTGGATCATGCGCTTACGCAGCGTAGAACATGGGCTGAACTATGATTCTGAGCTGCAATATTTTCTTGGAGATTAATATAGTTACCGGGGGGATCCTTGGTGTACACAAGAAGATATACTGTACAAACACTTTGAGCCCTTAGGTGAGGTTGGCTAATGACAACATCAAAGATTTCCCTCTCCTTAAGGGCCAAAGGTATTCTACTTCAATGTATGTACTTATTAAGTAATTTTAGAAAATGTAACGCCCAATAATGGCAAATGTTCCTATGTATTATGCTAGGTATTCACTGAACATCAAGAGTGTCAGTTCAGACATTGTCTACTATGCCATTAATCTACTGTTCGCATACATGTACATAGTCCAGGATACGTATTTTTTTTAAAAAATCATTTTTAAGTGAAAGAGTGTATTTATGTCTGAATATACATGGATAGGATGTATTTCAACTTCACGTTCACCTCTATGCACAATCAACTAGTCTGTGCACCCTTTTACTCACATGCACTATACACCTAACTAATCTGGCCACACTTAGGCCTTGCCCCGCATGCCCTAACGTCACCTTTTGCCCGTAGCCCTATATTTTAGGATTATTTCTACTTTGAAACATTAACTAGATTAGGGTGTTCTAATCGCCTTAAAACAATAAAATATATTTTTATATAATCCAAAACTAATCATTTTTAAAGAAGCAGCGAATAGGATTATACTGGATATCTTTAGTACTTGCATTCCAGTAGGATACCATACCCCTTCGAACTGGTTCCTATTTTAGCAATCAAAAATACACCATGACGTCTATTCCTAACAAATAAACTCCAAAAATCGCCTTCTTCGCAAAGAACCTTCCCCTTTCTAAAATGGCGCGGAGATTTACTTAGGTTTAGAGGTACGTCTTCTATTTCCACTCTCTATTTTCTTTTATAATCCCTCCTCTCCCGGGGTCACGTGTCCGTACACGAGAGACGACCGCCGGGAACTGACAGAGGAGGGATTGCCGTGAGCGGGTAGGTTTGACTTTCCTTACCGCTTCTCAACATACCGCGCACCCGCGTCTAAACACTTTGGAATTGGGCGCGCGTTGCTTTACACGCATATTTAAAAGAACGTCTCTCATTATGGAATTCCCGTTTTTTGCTAGAATACCACCGCGAAAGAAACGCACCCGTTTCTTCACCTGGCGCCATACAGAAATCCCCTCCCGGCTTTGAAGTTCAAACCATAGCGATTAACAGGTAACCTCTCACATTCCTGTGAATAGTTTTTACTCTCGCATAGTTTTGGGCTAACGTATAACCTTAACCTATTGAAAATAGGGAACCTGCTTATTGTAATCTAATAGCACTTTGTTAAGATGACTCATGAGTCCCTTATTTCCTCCTTTTTGTGCATACATAGTGCTATTCCGTTTTTTGGAAATTACCAGTGGACAAAGACAATTACTAACCTTAACTTCAACAGAACATTACAGCACACAGCACCGGCTGTTGTTTAGACTTACAGAAAACCCATTGGTAAGAGATAGTCTGCTGTGCTGTCTCCGTTGCCCTGAACTTGTCAGTTTCTTTTGTACCTACAATTCCGTCTTCTAGAAGCCTTCCTTAAATTCCCTTTTTGTTTTTCCCCTTTTAATCCTTACTTTACTCTAGCTTGATACTGAGTTTTTAGAGGTCCAGACTTACTCCCTCCATTTTTTGAAATTAAAGTGGAAGGTAATAGCTATTATCCATTTTACAAAAGCTATTGCATGATGTATGCTCTCTGGATCTTTATCGCATATAGGCACACTTATCACAAGCATGTTATGAGGCAACACACATACCTCTTCACGTTGTGTTTATTTAAAACTGAATCTTTCTGACATCTCACTTTTAAACTCACCATCACTATAGATGCCCTCAGAAATTTTAGGACCACTGTGTACGAGTGACACATGACCACACATGGGTCTTCTTAAATTCCTTCACTCACGACGTACACACTAGCACAATAGTCCAAAGACTTGCACGACCATGCAAGTGTCATTACCACTTTTCTCACCAACCGTGTGCGACATCCACGCACGTCACAAACTGCATGTTGGCTGCACAAATGTCACCATATGCAGTACACAATTGAACATGTTTAGTCAATTAAGTGTATACACTATTTTGTATCACCAGCCCTGAAGAGTCGTGTGACTCAACCGTACACGACGAAACACGTGTCGGCGTTTGTATTGTTTCAAGTCTGGAGAAAATTAAACATCTTGCAGAGACAAGAAGAATAACATCAAAGAACCTGCTTCCGCGTTTCCTTTGAACTTTGGGTCATTGTACCTTGCTTATATGTACTTAAATGTAGTTGCGAGAGCTTGGCTTTGTATCACTGTTTGGTCTTGTTGACTTACCTAGACGGTTAAGGGTGTTTTTCCGTCTGCTCTTCACGCACTACATACAAATACCATCTTGCCTCTCAAACACTTTGTAACGTCTCAACCCAGGCAGTGCGCCCCTCTAGTCCTATTTTCTAAAAAACCCCACATCTTACAAAAAACATGTACAGACCAAGACCGTCTTAATCCAGATGGACAACATGACAGCCATGTACTATATTCAAAAACAAGGGGGGGACACAATCTCTGCAACTGTCCCAGCTCGCACCGAACATTTGGAGATGGGCCATTCCACAAAAGATATATCTGCTAGCAGAACACCTTCCAGGTGTTCACAATCAGATAGCAGATCTGTTAAGTCGGCAGAAACAACAGATTCATGAATGGGAACTACATCAGAAAGTTCTTCTACCATTTTTTCACAAGTGGGGTCATCCAGACATAAATCTGTTCGCCACACCCGAAAAGGCAAAATGCCCAACCTTCGCCACCAGGTTTCCTCACCCGTTGTCCAAGGGCAATGCTATATGGATGAACTGGTCAGGCAGATTTGCGTACGCTTTTCCGCCACTCCCACTAATGGTACGCAAGCTAAGACAACAGTCTCCCAAGATAATCCTAGTAGCTTACACATGAGCACGACAACCTTGGTTCACAACTCTGCTAGAACTCTCAATAGTTCCAAACCAAAAACTGTGTCTAACACCATCCATGCTAACGCAGAACCTTGGAGTCATCAGACAACCAGATCCAAATCAACTGAATCTAACGATCTGGCTCCTGAAGTCTTAGAGTTTGGTTACCTTAACCTACCACCAGACTGAATGAACATCATTAAGGAGGCCAGAAGACCTACTACTAGAGCCTGCTATGCAGCAAAATGGAAAATATTTGATATTTACTGCAATAATAATCAAATTGATCCACTGGATGCTTCTATCCAAAATATTATTTGCTACCTTCTACACTTACAAAGATGTAGTCTAGCATATTAATCTATAAGGCTTCATCTTGCAGCCATTGCTGCATACCTACAAAATAGACAACATCTGTAATTATTTAGGGTACCTGCGATTAAAGCATTTATGGAAGGATTGAAAAGAATTATTCTTACCACCCTTTCCAGTGTGGAACCTAAACATTGTTCATACTAGGCTCATGGGAACCCCCGTTTAAACCTTTACAAAAATGCGAACTGCAATTCCTCACATGGAAAACAGCTTTCCTTATTGCTATTACCTCTCTCAGGAGGGTAGGTGAAATTCAAACTTTCACTATACAAGAACCATTTTTACAACTACACCGTAGCAAAGTGGTTCTAAGAACAAATCCAAAATTCCTTCCTAAAGTCATTACTCCTTTTCATCTGAACCAATCAGTAGAGTTGCCAGTGTTTTTTCAAAACCCAGACTCTGTAGCAGAAAGAGCTCTACACACCCTAGACGTAAAAAGAGCCCTTCTATATTACATTGATAGTACTAAAACATTTCGAAAAACAATTGTTTGTAGCTTTCTCACCACCACATACCCATCTCTAAAGCTAGAATTGCTAGGTGGATTGTAAAATGCATACAAATATGCTATCAAAAAGCAAAACGTACATTACCAATTCCTCCTAGAGCACACTCCACATGCAAACTAGGGGCCTCTATGGCCTTCTTAGGGAACATTCCTCTAGAAGACATATGTAAAGCAGCAACATGGTCTACAATACATACCTTCACTAAACACTAGTGTGTTGATGTGCAAGCAAAGCAGCAAGTCGCAGTAGGCCAAGCTTTCCGCAAAACTCTCTTTCAAAGTACTGCAACAGATACAGGCGACCACCGCTAGGGGAAACACTGCTGTATAGTCAATGCTCAGTCTGAGATCTGCAGCTCATATGCCTCGAATGGTAAATGCTACTTACCAGTATATATCTGTTCTTGGCATGTAGAGCTGCAGATTCTCACACGCCCACCCTCCTCCCCGGGACCTGTATCTGTTCCAGTTCTATCTTAATTAGATATTTACACATGGACATCCCTTTCTTCTATTTCTCCTAACTCCATCATTTCCCATCATGGCGAAAAACAATCTAAGGATGGAGTCGATGCCCATGTGCACTGTCGTCCAAGGGAGGAGTCCCCCATCTCGTGACTACAAAGACTTCTTTTCTTCCAAGACGATAACAACATGCAATCATCCGAGCCCAACACCAGGTGGCGATCTAATGCTCAGTGTGAGAATCTGCAGCTCTGCATGCCAAGAAGAGATGCATACTGGTAAGCAGCAACCTTCTGGTGGATACAGTATCTGCCTGTGGATTCCTCACTGACCCACCCGCCTCCCCGTTGTCCACCCTTGTTTACCTACAGTAGTGATAATGTGATAAAAAAATCTATCTGTTACTGTCAAAGGAAGTGTGTTATATTTTTTGCTTTCCTGCATTAACTTCACACTGTGTGTGTTGGTTTGAAAATTATGTACTGTGTATACTGTATATATATATATTGTGGTCGGTCCGTCCGTGTGCCTCAAAGGCATGGAAAAAAGGGCAGAACTGACATCATCATGCCGATGAGGCTCTCTTATGGCTCCAGTGACGTCAGCGGAGCCATGATATTGTGACGTCCTCCTCGTCGGCGTGGAGAGCTACGAACAATTTCCGAATGCTGCTGGCGCAGGGGATATTCACAAGGTGAGTAATCCACAGGCATATACGATATCCACCAGAAAAAGTGTTACCGAAGGTAAGTAACTTGTTCTTTTGTGACAAGCTAGGACATTATTTCTGTCAAAAGTGCTGTTGCTTATATATCGGGCCTCCTGCCTAATTTCAATAGAGTGAAGAACACTACTACATCCTAAGCCATGGGTGTTCCAGTGCTAACCATTTGCCATGCAGCTGCATATTGGTCCGTACGCCCCTTCACCAAGCAATACTGACTTGATTTGCAAGTCTGCCAGGAGGGCCATTTAGACCTCTTGGTCATGCATGATTTCTTGGTGTGTTCACTGTTCCGACACTCCACCTTTTGGGAGGTACTGCTTTCATGTCTGTTCAAAAGGTGATGAATTTGCAGTTTGAAGTATACATCAGAAGAATATTACTCAACTTCAGTACACTCTTTATTGTGAATATGCTATTTTATCAAAGATTCCTTTTCTCCCCATTCTGTGTAGTATCCTTCTAGTTATTAATTAGGTTCCATGCTATTTTCGTTAGTGTCCAGAATCTCAATCTGTTACTGATGCTCTGTGTCTGAAGGTGTGAAATACTCTGTTGTCAACTGATGTCAGAGTGCAAGGGTGGTGCCTATAGGCAACTCAACACCATTACTTTCGGAGGTGTTGTAAGACTGCCTCTGAGTCTGATGGCACCACCAGTTGCAGGAAAAAGTTTGTGGATCTAGTCTAGCACATAGGGGAATTTAAAACGCGAGGCATATGTAGTTAAAGTATGCTCCAGTACGAGCTTAATTGTAGGTAAGTAACATGTTCTACAAATAAGATTTTTTTTATTTACCTCTAATTTCCATCCATGTCAATGACGGCTATTTTCTGTTACCAAAAAAGCCTAGAATGTTGTCTGTAGCTTTTCTAGACTTCTGAAATGAGAGGACATTGTGCATGCCTCTGTAGCAAACTTATTGCAATGTATTGGTGATGATTATGCCTGTAAAAGATCAGCCTAAAATGTAAATTCACAGAGTGAATCTTGTGAATAAATGGTTGCAATGTGTAGTGCTTATAGTTTTCAATTTCTTACTCTGTTGGTTTTAGTGAACTATCTTGTGGAGGCATTGGTTGTGTTCTTAAAAAGTCCTTCTTGAAATTGTGGCCATGTGTCTTTGGTAATGTCTTCTGTAACATGTAAAACTATGGTATGTCTCTGTACTTGGCCTTGTTTAAAGTGTATTCACTGTATGACACTCTGAAGTCTGATGCTTTTGAATTTGGTCATATAGTTTGAGTATTATTAAATTTGGGACGTTTGATTCGGCGAGGTAGCAAAACAGGGGCTTTCCCTGTCTATCATAGGCCTTGTCATTGGCGGAGTTTAGGGCAATGCTCCATAACGCTTTAGGAGTTTGGAAGTGTCAATTAATTTGCTTTAACTGTGTATATTACGCGATGGAAGGCATACACCTCACGCAGACTCTTCTGAAATAATTTAAGGCATTTGATATGTTCTAACTATGTGACATGAGTTCTTGCAATAATTTTGGAGTGTATGTGCAGACATGGAGGCTGTGTAGAGATTAACATGAATTTCTGGTTCTTTGCTATGTAGGTGTAAAGCGGCAGGTTTTGCAGACCTAATTACAGTGGGAGAAGTATCAGAGGCTCTGTCTGGTTAGATATGAAATGTCATCTACCAATAGTTTTGGCGTCTATGGTTGTGGCATTGGACTGTGAGGAAAGAGGTATACTTTATAAGAAAGAGCTGTAGTGTGTTTTGCGGGCATGGTGGTATATTGTGTTTAAGGTCTGTGTTACTTAGTGTGAGATGGTCGTTAAGGAGGTTAGCTGCAAGTAGCCTCCATTTCATACACCGTGCTGTGGGGAATGATTTCATACATTTGATCGTTTAATATTGGAGAATATATTTATGCATTGATTAAGTGCAGAGGTTGTCTGTAGATTGTGGGTGAAGGGACATGTTGATGTACATAGTGTCTGAAGGAATTCTGGACCTTGTGTATATAATGGGAGCACGGTCATGGTATCGAAATATCAGGCTGCTGTGATGGAATGTGGAGGGTATGTTTTTAGGTTTTGTGGGGTGGGGGCATGTGGTCTACTGAATGGGCTGGTCTGACACGATGTACCACTTATTGGCTGCGTTTGGTACCCTCTGAAATCCTTTAGCCTTTCTGAAAGATGCATCTTGCTCTTGTCCTTGCTTTTCTTTCCTTTCCAGGTGACCTAGCCAGGAAAGGACTAGATGCCTTTTGTCCTCTCTACTCTTTTCTCGCTCCTTTTCTCTGTACCAGGTTGGATCTGGAAAGTTTCACCCTTAGCTTGTAAGTTTTTTTCTGTGCCTGAACCTATTGAGCGATTTATACCCTATTGTTTCTCTTGACGTATGTCTTTCCATTCCATTTTCCTTTCCAAACCATTTCCCTATCTCCTGTTACCTTAATCATTGTTTTGTGTTATTTTCTTCTTAAGTCATTGTTCAGTCTACTGCGTCTTTTCTTGCTCTTCCCCCCCCCCCCCCCTTCCTTTCTTGATTTGCTACCTACCATACATAACTGTTTCCTTGTGGGTAACTCTGTCCTTTTCTCCTTTTCTCTCATTTGTCTCCTGTCTCGCGCATGCTTTCCCTTTATTTTCTATCTCTGCTTTAATTGTGAATTTACAGTGAAGCTCACCCAGAGGCATTAGAGGTTTGGCATTAAGTAGAATAATGTGTTCTAGTGATAGTAAATACTTTATTCTAGTTCATCTATTCTCTCACCAAAGTGTTTCCTGTTTAAGTTCAAATCAGTGTTTGTTTTTTGTTACCTACTCTCTTCCCTCTTTTTTTCTTTGTCTTTTTTCATCTCTTCTCCTTTCTCCTCTGACTCCATTGCTTCATATGTCTTGCTCACTCTTTTTTCATCTGTCTCCTCGATCAATGTTCAGACTTAATGCCTCCTTATGTCCTATATTGTCCATTTCTTAACTTTATCTACCTACCCTTCCTCTTTGGCCTTCTCTCCTTTTTTTAAAAACATAATTTATTAGGGTTTCAAGGTACATAATGGGTCATTGCCCGCTGTAATCGTGTTGAACATCAAAGTCCAAGGTACCTGCGTTTGTGAGAAACTGGAACCCTGCAAAACATGCAGGCAAAACAATGCAAGCATGACACAGACCATTTTAAACCCCACAATCTGAAAGAAACAGGTTAGTATAAGATTCCTTACCTTAGAATATCCCCAGGCGTCAGACTGGATCCGGAAATGTTTGCGTAGCAGTACCCTTGCGCGTCGGTAGTCGTCTGCGGCTCCGCGTCAGTCGTGGGCGCCGTGATGACGTCGTCGGAGTACTTCGACGCCGCCTCCGCGTGTTGACGTCAGTTCTTCTTTTTTCCGCGCCAGCAGCGCAGATCCGGAAAAAGTTGTACCTTAGTCACTTTTTGACTAAACTTTTTTGAGATCTTTTTGATCATTCTTCGAGTCTTCGACTGAGATCGGGCCGATAGGGATGCCAGGTTTTAAGCCTTGTGGGGACTGCGACCGACTGATGTTGGTCACCGACCCTCACAGACGGTGCCTCCACTGTCTCGGCATCGATCATGACGACAAGACCTGCTCCGACTGTCGGGCCTTAACATTGAAGGCTAGGCAGGAGCGGTCCCGCAAGCGGCTCGAGCTCCGGCGGTCGACCCCGCGCCGTGAGAGGTCCCGGTCCGACGGAAGTCGAGGGACCGGTCGCGGGGGCGGAGCCATCACAGCTCCGGGAGTCGACATCACTCCTCAGGTTCAAAGTCGTCGTCAGGTAAGCACAAGAAGTGGAACGCTCGTGCGATGCGGCAAGGGTTCGGGCGACGCCGCCCACGCGGCTCCGTCGGAGTCGCGGGCGTCGCGACCTGCTCCATACCCTCCGGTCCCTGGGCAGCAAGCGACGCCGGAGGAGATCGAGCGCTTCCTCATGGCCATGAGGTCCCTCACTCCTCTGGCGGGTTCCGTGGCGCCTTCGGGCCCAGCGGACCCGTCTGGGGGCCCTAGCGGGTCGGGTGCTTCAACCCTGACGCCGGCGGGTGCTTTGGCCCCGACGCCGCAGGGCCCCACTGGATCCGCATTAGGATCGTCGTCGGTCGACCTGACGACCTCACTGGCGCCGGTTCCACAGGTGTCTCCTCTGGCGCCGTCGTCCCCAATACCTCCCTCGACCTGGTTCCGGCGCCGGAGCTGCGCCGCTGGGCGCCGCTCTCGACGCCGCTTGGGGAGTTCTACTTCAATGAACCGGCCCCGTCCTTTGACAACCCTGATTATCAGGAGATGGGTGATGAGGAGTATTGGGAGGGGTCTGAGGACCCTCTGACACGTGAGTGTCAGTCCCAGGAGGACTGGACAGGTGGACTTGGGGATGCCAGTGGTCTGGACACTTCGCCAGACACTGGTTTTGTCTCACCTCCTACCGTGGCTTCGGAGGAGGGGGCAACCTTCATTGTGGTGTTGACGCGGGAAGCCAAGGCCTTGGGCCTTGAGCTCCCCGTCGCGGCCGTGAGGACTAAACTTCACACTGAGGTCCTTAAACCGCAGTCAAGCTCCAGTGAGCCTCTGCTGCCGTTTAATGAGGCCTTGAATGACGTTCTTTTGGGCACTTGGTCCAGGCCCGCTACAGGCCAGCCTGTACATAGGAACGTGGCCAGACGCCACCACCCGGCCCCGGGCGACCCTTGTTTCCTGTCTACCCACCCCACCCCGAGAGCCTGGTCATCCAGGCCTCTAATTCCCAGACCGCATTCCCGTCGGCTCCACCTGATCGGGAATCCAAGAGGTATGAGAATTATTCTCCTCCCTTAGTTTAGGACTGCGGTCTGCCAACACTGCATGCCTCTTGGGCTGTTACACCCACTCCCTGTGGGACACGGTCGCGGACGTGCTGCCACAATGCCCGGCGGAGGTCAAGGCTAAACTCGCCCAAGCCCTTGCGGAGGGTCGAGATGTGGCACGTTTCTCCATCCGGTGGGGGCTGGATACCACCGACTCACTGGGCAGAGCGATGGCAACGACAGTGGCGATTCGTCGCCATGCCTGGTTGAGGTCCGCCAACTTTTCAGCGGATGTCCAAAATACACTCATGGACATGCAGTTTGATGGCCGTCGCCTCTTTGGCCACAAGGCAGACCATGCGCTTGAGCGCTTTAAGGACTCCAGGGCTACGGCCTAGTCCTTGGGCCTCTCGGCCCGCACCAGCAAACGGGTGCCTTTCGTGGCCAAGGAAGGGGCGTCCCCACACGTGCTGCCAGCCACGCACCGCAGACTAACATCCAATGCGGTGGCGGCCTTGGAAATCGCCGTGGAGGCGGTCGGGGACAACGGCGAGGCCAGTCCACACCTTCCCCCTCAGCATCCGCTTCAAAACCCTCTTAGTCCGTGCTTTCAGGACCTTGTGACGCCAGTGGGGGGCAGGGGTCGCCATCACCACTCCCACTGGCGCACTGTCACATCAGACAGGTGGGTGCTGCAAATCGTCCGAAGGGGCTACTCCCTCCCCTTCGAGACGACCCCTCAAGCCATGCCAGCGCAATACCACCGCGCATCGGGGGATCATATGCGGCTTCTGCAGGAGGAAGTTACGGCCCTCTTGGCCAAGGGGGCCATCGAGCGCGTTCCTGGGCCAGAAGTTGGGTGTAGTTGCTACTCCCACTACTTTCTGGTGCCCAAGAAGGGCAAAGGGGGGCCTACGCCCTATCTTGGACCTACGGAACGTCAACGGCTTCCTCCGGAAGGAGAAGTTCAAAATGCTGACTCTGGCTCAGGTCTTAGCTGCCCTGGACCCAGGAGACTGGATGGTAGCGTTGGACTTGAAGGACGCTTATTTCCACATCCCCGTCCTGCCGGCCCACTGGCGCTACCTGCAGTTCACGGTAGGCCACGAGCACTTTCAGTTTACCGTGCTCCCCTTCGGCCTTACCAGCGCCCCACGGGTGTTCACGAAAGTGTTGGCGGTGGTCGCAGCTCATCTGCGCAGGTTAGGGGTTCAGTCTTCCCCGACCTCGACGACTGGTTGTTGAAGGCGGGCTCGCCCCAGACAGTCGTCAGCCACCTCCAGACGACGGCAGACCTCCTGCACCAGCTGGGGTTCTCCATCAATGTGCCGAAGTCACACCTGTGCCCCTCCCAGAAGCTCCTCTTCATCGGAGCGGTTCTCGACTCGGCGCAGTTTCGGGTTTACCCCCACCCGAACAGCGGGTTCGGGATATACAGGCTCTGATTCCGATCTTTCAGCCGTTATCCCGAGTCTCGGTCAGGTTGACGCTGTGGCTTCTGGGGCTGATGGCCTCCTGCATCCTTCTGGTGCATCACGCCCGTTGGCGGATGCAGGCTCTGCAGTGGGACCTGAAGTTTCAGTGGGCCCAGCATCAGGGCAACCTGTCCGACCATGTCCTGATCTCGGAGGGCACTGAGGGACAGCTGCAGTGGTGGCTCATGGACCGCGATTGGGTCCGCGGCAGATCCCTCTCCCTTCCCCAAACTGAGCACGTAGTTGTGACTGATGCGTCCCTCCAGAGCTGGGGAGGCCACATGGGAGAGGCGGAGATCAGAGGCCTCTGGTCTCCGGCGGAGTCCCGGCTCCATATCAACCTTTTGGAGCTGCGGGCGATTTGTCTAGCACTGAAGGCATTCCTCCCCTCTGTCCGGGGGAGTGTAGTGCAGGTGTTCACGGACAACACCACCGCCATGTGGTACTGCAACAAACATGGCGGGGTGGGGTCGTGGACCCTCTGCCAGGAGGCTCTGCGCCTCTGGCAGTGGCTGGAACATCAGGGCGTGACCCTGATGGTTCCACACCTGGCAGGTTCTCTGAACGCCAGGGCGGACGAACTCAGCCGCCGGTATATGATGGATCACGAATGGCGTCTGTACTCGGACGTGGCGCAAGGTCTCTTTCTGCTGTGGGGAGAGCCTTGGTTAGATCTATTCGCCACCGAAGAGAGCGCAATTTCATCAGTTCTGCGCGTTGGAATTTCCAAGGCGGCACTCGCTCGGAGACGCTTTTCGTTGCGAGTGGAGTTGCGGTCTGTTGTACGCCTTTCAGCCTATACCACTTCGGCCCAGAGTGCTAAAGAAGATCAAAAGCGACCGGGCCCAAGTCATCCTTGTGGCTCCGGACTTGGCACAAAGGTACTGGTATCCCGAGCTACTCAGTATGTCAGTCGATCCCCTGGTTCATCTGCCTCTTCAGGAGGACCTTCTGTCGCAGCAACAGGGGACGGTCCTCCACCCGAACCTGTCCAGTCTCCACCTCCATGCTTGGAGATTGAGCGGCGACAGTTGAGGCCATTTGACTTGCCTCCTGAAGTCTGTAATATCATTCTGGCAGCCAGGCGTCCCTCCACTAAGTGGGTATACGCCTGCAGGTGGAACAGATTTGTGGCATGGTGCACAGCAAAGGCTGTGGATCCTCTCTCTGCCCCTCTCTCTGAGATTCTTCTCTTCCTTCTTTCTCTTGCCCAGCAGGGCTCTGCTCTGGGCACTATCAAGGGCTACCTTTCTGCCCTTTCGGCCTTTCTGAGGCTGCCAGATCAACCATCTTTGTTCAAGTCCCCTATTGTAACTCGCTTTCTGAAAGGCATCACACACATGTTTCCACCTGTTCCCTTTGTGATGCCTCAGTGGGACTTGAACCTGGTTCTTACTTATCTGATGTGCGCTCCCTTTGAGCCACTTCACAACTGTCCTATCCGCCTTCCTACTTTGAAGACTGCTTTCCTGGTTGCCATCACCTCTGCCAGGAGAGTGAGTGAGTTCCAGGTTCTTTCCTCTAAACCTCCTTTCCTTTCTGTCCATCCGGACAAGGTTGTGTTGCGGACTAGGCCCTCTTTCCGACCCAAGGTTGTCACGGCCTTCCACGTCGGGCAGTCTATCACCTTGCCCACCTTCTTTCCGCCTCCGCATCCCTCAAAGGCGGAAGAGCGGCTCCACCGTCTGGATCCAAAATGTGCGCTCTCATTCTATTTGGATCGCACACGCCAGTTCCGGGTGGATGACCAACTCTTTGTTGGTTACATGGGCGCTAAGAAGGGACGGGTGGTACACAAGCGGACCATCTCTCGGTTGGTCGTCTTGTGTATCAAGACTTGTTACTCCTTAGCAAGGAAGGAGCCTCCTGTTGGGCTGTGGGCCGGGGTGTCCCCTTGCAGGACATCTGTCAGGTAGCTACGTGGGCATGGTTGCACACGTTTACAAGACACTACTGCCTGGACAGTCAAGTCCGGAGGGATGGCTTTGGCAGTTCCGTCCTCCAGGACTTTCTGGTGTGAATATTGGTTCGCAGACCCACCACCGGGGTTGGTATTGCTGGGGTATCTATTCTAAGGTAAGGAATCTAATACTAACCTGTTTCTTTCAGATGAACAAGTTACTTACCTTCGGTAACGATATATCTGTAAGAAACAGTAGTTAGTATTAGATTCCTTACCGCCCCACCCATCCTCCCCGTTCTGCGAACCGATATCTAGGGTTAAGGTCATCCCCTTTCAGGGCCCTAGTTTCAATGGCACCAGTGTTGGTTTTTGGCATGGCTCTGCGTTTTTGGCGCGAAAAAGCTGTGTCTAAGAACTGACGTCAGCACGCGGAGGCGGCGTCTAAGTACTCCGACGACGTCATCACGGCGCCCATGACGCCGATGACTGATGCGTAGCCGCAGTCCCTTCCACTGCTGTGCGATATCTCGCTTGGCAAAGGTGAGGGACAGGAAGAGCAGGTGCTGTTTGTATTTGTTCCCACCAATCCCATTGGTGCTATGCAATAGGAATAACTTCGGGCCAAATGGAAGGTCCCATGATAGGACCTGATCTAATCAGTACTCCACCCTGCGCCAAAATGACTGTAATGCACTGCAATTCCATACGGTGTGTATGAAAGTTCTTTCCTCCTTCTCGCAGCGGAGGCACACTGAGGATTGGATGGCCCCCATCCGCCATAGACGGGATCGAGTGTAATATATGCGATGTATATACTTGAATTAGATGAGGCGATATTGTGAAGACAGCAAAGCACCCCGGGACCTGGCCAGGGCCTCCGTCCAGTTGTCATCATGTCAGGTAAATCCCTTAACCATGCTGCCCCTGTCTTATGTAGAGTGGGCAGTGTCTGGTATATCTAACATATCTTATGTACCTCAATGTCCCCCTAAGCAGCCTGCCTTCGAGGGGGTGGAATTCAGGCAGAGTTTCGAGTGAGTGCAGGAGAGGGTGTGATTACGTGTCTCAGCTGGAGGTACTTATAAAATTGTGTCTTGTGCAATTGAAAATCTGTCGGCAGCTGTTGAAAAGATTTGAGAGTAGTGCCCCGCAAGACATCACACAGAGTAGATGTACCCAGCAGATCCCACTTCGGGAACCCTTCTAGCGCCACAACAGGGCACAGATATGTGCCGTTCCATAGCAGCGTCATACTCGTCAAGCGGCCCATATGTCGAACCATACAGCTCCATATTCGGACTACTTCTCTTGCGGCAGGTGTCAAGAAATCTAAGTTTGCACGATTATAAAAGATCTGGAGGGAGGGGTATATGCTCCTTGCCCTATGCTCCCTTGCCCTATGCTCAAGTATGTATGCCGGGTCCTAGGGCGAGTTGTGCCACCATTCAGTGACGACGAGTCAGTGGGATGCCGCATAATATGCATATACATCTGCTGCCGCTATGCCACCGCAATATGTAGACTGCGTGCAGGAGCTCAATGCTACCCTGACCGCCCCTCCACCCCACAAGAATGTGTTGTGCATGGCATTAATTTGTATGAACCATGTGTGTGGTATATCATAGGGAAAATTCTGGATCTTATATAGGATACGGGGTAGGGAAACCATTTTAAAAAACGCTGACCGCCCATATAGTGACAGCGGAAGGTGAGACCATATTGCCGTTTCGTCCCACAAGCTGGCCATAAGTGGGGTGATATTATGGGCCCACTAGATTTTCGGGCAAGGTGAGACAAAATGCCCAGATATTTAAAGCCTGCAGTCACATGTGACAGCTGTTCTGCCCAAGTATTGCTTCCCTGGTCCCCGCGCACGGGGTAAAGAACTGATTTGGTGGGATTTGTATGGATGCCGGATGTTTGTCCAAATACTCTGAGAATTTGCAGGATACGGGGGCCTGAGAACCAAGGGTCCGTCATGAAGAACAGCATATCATCTGCATGCGGTCGGAGCCAGACCTCGACCACTCAAAGCACCGGGTCACTGTGTACCCACGCCACCAAGGGGCTCCAGTGCTAGGGCAAAGAGAAACGCTAATAGGGAGAAGCCATGTCTTGTTACCTCGGCCGGTCAAAACGGGGGCAGACCTTTGCCCCTCCACCCTGACTGAGGCTGTTGGATCCGCACATATTAATCGTATGTAGGCCAGGAAACTGCTTCGAGGAGTTTGAACAAATATGTCCAACTGAGAGAATCAAATTACTTTTCAATATCGGCGAGAAAAGCCACTGCAGGACGACCCAGCTCCGGAGCCTTCGCCATAGCATTCTGTACCCGCCATATTTTGTGTCTGGTGGGGCCGTGTGGCATAAAGCCTGATTGGTCAGGATGGTTCAAGTCCTGAATGAATACGCGGATGCGGTCTGCAAGGACTTTACCCAGAAGTTTGGGCTCAACATTTATAAGAGAGATGGGGCAATATGCCGATGGTTCTTCGGGTGGGCGACCAGGTTTTAAGAACAGGACGATCTCTGCATGTCACCAATCCAAGGGCAGCACCTGGCCGTTGTATGTCTCATTTAACGCGGCCAGAAACTGCGGGCCCAAAGTACCCATGTGTGGCTTAAGAAATTCAGCGGGAATCCATAAGGCCCTTGGGCTCGACCCGGACGAATATTACCAAGGGCTGTAGTGAGTTCATCCACCGTAATGGTGACATCTAATTGTGCCCTCATACGATCTGTAAGAGTCCGGGGGGAATGTCTGTAAGCAATTCGGCGAATTGGTCTTCTGATATTTGATCAATACGTTTTATAAAGCGCTGCAAATTAGCATGCGTATTCAGCTGCCATTAATTTGGGGGAGGAGTATACGTCCCATCCGACCCTTCCAGCGTTGGAACGCTTGAAGGTGAGTTATGGGCGTGGCATTATCTATGCAACATATTACTGGATTTAGCTCCCCATTGGTATATCCTATGCTGTGAGTGAGGCTAGCCATATTTCTTTCGCTTCCTGAGTAAGATGTTGCTGCATGCGCTGTTGCGCTAGGAGTAGATTACGTTGCTGTTGCGGATTGAAGTCATTTAAGTCCTTCGAGGGCTTACTGGGCTCGCCCTTGCCGGGTTTGGCCACAGTGACATCGGGGCCTTGCTCTCGTCACAGTGTTGTGGGCCGCAGTGCCAGACACAGCGCCTCCGTGTGATCTTTCCGACCGGCCTCGACCCTCTCTGCCCAACCAATAGAATCCAGATGCTCTCAGCCGGATCCTTATTTGGGCATCGTACCCTCTTTCGACCTGGTGGAACCTCCAAGTGCCCGCTGCTACAGAAGCTGCGGTGCTTGTCCCCCCGCTCCCCCCCTCCCACGCTCCCCACTGTTCTGGCTCACTTTCTTCACGTCCTTTCCCACGTCTTCGGTCTCATCTAGGCCAGGCCACAGAATGATCTCAATGGCGGGTGCTGCATCAGTAAGCCTGGATCCGAGCCGTGTTGCGCTCAGCACCACACACAATGCACGATTGATCCTCCAGCCACTCTCCGATACAGCCTGGCTCCAGGGAAAGTTTGTTTGTTACGCTTGAGGCAGGATTTAAGCCAGATTAAGTGTTTTTATTGTGTGGCGGGCAGAGCCATGTTGGCTATCCTAGCCCCACCCCCTTCTCTCCTTTTTGACCATCTCTCTGGCTGTTTTTCGGTTCTTTGGTAGGATAATTTTGGTAGATGAAGACGGTGAATTATGGAACATACTGTGAACGTATTTCAGAAAAGTCAGTTGAGAAATGTCCGATTTAAAACTCTAATCATAGTCTCCCTTAAGCTATTCTACTCTGGTCAAGTCTCTTGCACACATGGCTTTGCCCAACTGGAATTATCTGACTTTGTAGCCGGACACTCGACATGTAATGTATATTTATTACACTGAATGATTTGGCAGTGTAATGCATGCTTAATATAAGATTCTTTATTAAATGACCCTGCTTTGAGTAATCCTGAAAGCTTAGAAGGACAGCTACTTTCAGAAAGGGGCCACTATTTTGATCATGGACGTTTTCTGTCTTTGACTGCTTTCCCTGTGTACCTCCCAAATTAGGCATGTTGGTGCATAGAGATGATAGTACCTCCCCAGTTGGTTGCAGTGTCCGATTAACCTGGGTTTGAAAAGCAAATGCTTCTTTCTCCGGTCCCTCCAATATCTCACCCCTCTGAAATTTGCAGGACAGTGTTGGAGATGACTGCTTTGATATGCGGATTAACCTTTGTCTAGGGTTGTTAGTGATCCAAATACCTCCCCTTTCGTATCCATGTGTGTGGTTTGATACTGTATTTATATTCTTCATATTCCTGGTTGCTTTGTATTTGTTTGCCAGGAAGTTAGGCTATAATTAGCTTGTCTGGTCCAGGACATTTGCCTTCCTAACCTGAAAGAGATATGTTAAACTAGTTTTAGCTAATGATTAATTAATATATTCTTATACAAATTGAAAAATCCCTCTGGCCCAATAAGTGTCCTGTCTGGCAGTGGGTTAAATGCTGGATCTAGCTTGAATACAATTATACTCTATAATGGTGTATTTCTATTCTGTTGATCCCCTGATAGCTCTGCAGAGCAGATAGTTTTAGTGATTTTGTTTTCCAAAGGTGTTAATAACTTTATGCTTTAATAGAGCTTTATGCTTTTTTAGAGCTCAGTTGATCCAATCCTATGATTTGAATTTTTATACTAAGCAGAACACGCGGTTAATTAGCCACATCTGTAAGACCATGATAAAGAAAGAAATTATACTTTAACTGTGAAAGGACAGAACACCAATGCATGTCAGTCCTCCTAAACTCCAAAGTCAGAATGAAGTCCCCACAGCTGTAAGGGTACCAGCAATGGAGTCTGTTTCCAAAACAATTAATGAAGCAGGTGTTCTGTCCAACCTCGAATAACAAGTAATACTTCTGAGAGGTTTGGGCAACTCGAGGAGGGTGATCTCCTGTGTCATAGCTTGGGCCCTGTATCTTGAATTTTCCCGAGTCACTCTCAATGCTTCCTTTCACACTGCAGACTGCAATCTGTCACCCAGTCAGCTATCCAGACTCTTATTTCTACGGCACGACAATTGTCAGCAAAAAGACCAAGTTAATTGGTGCATATTCTTTGGTGTATCAGTAGGGACACTTTTGTCAGAGTTGGCTAGTTCCACATTTGCGGTTGGAGACCACCCCATCACTTGAAACTAAATGGGTTATAACCTCAGTCTCATCCAGTGCCCTCCTCTGTTCCTTCGCCCACTACCCAGGGGTTTTCTATATAGATGTGGTTTAAATAATTCAGTTGTATGAGTTTAACCTATATGTTGCAGGATAGACTATCACTGTGTGTCATTCCTCTTTTTGGAAGACTGTTCTCACATCCTGCCCATGTAGCACGGACACTGAATATTGCAAGGATTTGCATTGTAAGCATAGATAGGTACAGCAGTATATTAGACCTCAATCTGGTAGCCAGGTCCAGCAACGGCTGCACCACCACATTGGTGGTGGGTTCACTGTCCAACACACTCATATTAACCAGGCCACACAGAGGAGAGGCGCACACACCAGAAATTTACCGATGGGACTATCAAAATGAAAACGTTAGTCTGATTTGAGCAAATGTACGTAGAATGCCAGAAGCATTTTCATAACCAACATGCATCTTTGTGGAGAAAAGACAGTGCCCATGCTGCTTTAGAATCCGATCACAATAATTGTTAGTCAATAAGGGGGTCATTCAGTTATCTTCCTTGCAAAAATTACTAACTCAACGTAATCAATATTAAGTAAAGTGGGAAACAGACTCTTTGACAACCGGGTGTTTACATAAGTTAATGTTTTTTACTCAAAAACAGGAAAATATAACCAGATAAGTGTCATGTCATATAGGGAAAGCAATATCATCAAAAACATTTGCAAGCACAAATAATTTAAAAGCAAGAGGAACAATAAGGTGTGTCAGTAACATGGTGACACACAGCGCATGCCAAAAAGCGTCAATCCAAGATAACATTTGCTTACATGATTATATACAATAAAGATTGTGAAAGAAATCCAGCTATTAGGCATCACTGTATGAGAAAGTATATATATTATTAGGTAATCCAACAATAAATCACAATAGTCAGCTGGAAAAATGTTTGTAAATCAAGTTAACTCACCACCTTAATATTGGTAAATATAAAAAAGATTTATTTCATACCGATTATAGTCACTAGTATAGAGCCATAGGAAATACAGTCACTCAATAGCTTACCAGTTGTTTTGTTAGCAAAGTTTGAGGAAATTCAGAAGCTTAATGTGGTACTGCCGTACTGCTCTGGGGTGTGGCATCAGACTAAACAGTATAGGTATTGAGGCCATCCTTTTAAAGGACACAAGCCGAATTCTAGCTAGACCGCAGTGAAAGGTGCAGCCGTATTGGGTCTGAATTCTGGACCAGAAGAACCATCTTTGTATCAAAAATGAACCAGTGAAACTTCCAGAAATTTGGTGAATGAATGTGTGTGACCATATGAGCCACAGTTACGTGGAAGCCAGATAATATCTTGTATACCACAAGTGGAATTTCTCATAATCAACAACATGTCTAACTAAACAGTAACTGCGGCCCTATGTATAAATACTTGGTGGTCAAACAGCTGTGGAGCAAATAGTTGATGCAATTAGAATGCAAGAAAAAATGCATACATTTCTTGGCTAAAACATCGGCACAGTCATCTTGCAAGAGTTGTTTTGGAATGAACATGTACAAAGAACGGAAACAAGTACAGCTCATGTTAAGGTGAATTTTCCCAGCTGTAAAATATACTTAAGTTTGTTTGAACAATTAGCAGTGAATGTATCTATGTGTGCAACCAATTCATGATCAAAAGGGCTAAAGAACAAACCGTTGGTGAATCAAGCGAGAAGGTAGACAAAGACGCATGACATGGATAGTTAGGACTGAAACATCAGTACACACGTCTTTGAAGAGTTATTTTGAAAATGCAAAAAAGTGATGTTGATCAAGCCGATAAAGCATAAGTAAATACAATCTATGTTGAGATCTATATTCCAAACTGTAATATATACTCATTAATTAAAAAAATATATATATGCATAATCAGCTCATCCATTTTTAAATTGAGAATGAATTGCTGATTATTACAAAGAATATCTATGTCCGAATAATCCAAGTTCAAAAAACATGTTCTAATCCAGAGACAATGGTAAGTTTATGGAACATTTTGAGAAAGATTATGTTGAAAACCCAAACGGTCAGGTTACAAAAAGTTTTTTACATGTCATAACAAAAAAGATCTTTTCCTATAATCAGCAGTCAGAGGATTGAGTATGATAAGTAGCATAGAATTAAAAGCACAGAGGAGAACAAGTTTATTACTTGGGTAAAGCGAAGTTCTGCTGTTCCACTGAAAGACCAGAATGAAAAATGTCCTAGCTTTCGTAACGGAAAGTTTCAATTCTATTAAGGACTCGGAGGCGAGGATTAGGCATATTCTTTCTTCTTTATTTCTCATAGCAGCCATTTCAAAACTTGAACTTGGACAGAAAAAACTTCATTTCCCAAGAACCACAGGGAAAACAATGAAGTGCAACAGGTCAAACAGTCCACCAATCAAGAGTCAACAGTCTCATCAACCAATCTTGTCCCTCGCCGGAATCCCTCTTTCTTCCTGCGACAATGCCGACAGTAGAAGATCATTTACTCTGGTTTCGTGGTCTCCGAACCTGAAAAAAGGAGAGACTTGTGATTGCCGAGTAGATTTGTGGAAAAACCAGCAAACAATCAGTTCATTACCAGCCGTCATGACAAAGAAAAACCAACTTGAAAATCCAGTTACTTACATTCATACGTCGATCTGATACCCAGGTGGGTCATTGCTGATCTCAGGGTGGGATAATCCTTGCCTCCGAGTCCTTAATAGAATTGAAACTTTCCGTTACGAAAGCGAGGAAACTTTTCATTCTATGTCAAGACCAGGAGGCGCGGTTTAGGCAAGTTTAAAGCTTGTCCACTACTAGAGACGCAATGGAAGAGACTGGTTTAGAGTAGAACCTTTTGGAGGTTAAATCTGATGACCAGTCTGCCACATTTAGTATTTCCTCCAAGCGAGCCCCAAGACAAATGCTTTTGAAACCATTGCACCCCTTGTCGAGTGTGCTCCGAAGACCCTGGTATCAATGCCAGCCTCCGACATCAGCCTTCGAACCCACCTAGCAATGGTCGGGGATGATACTGCTTTGAAAGGTTTTCTCAAAGCGATCAGTAACTTCGGTTCCCCGTGGGGTCGAAGTTCTTCCGTCATGGATTCATAGGCCTTAATACATCGCACAACACACAATTTAGGTACCTCCGGAAAGGCTGGGTAGGAGATCACCTAGACATTACACTTAGTCCTGCGTGAAACTTGGAAGTTGACCCCATCAGGGGTAAAGAACCGACCTGTGATGTTTAGAGCCTGGACGTCAGAGACTCGCCTACACGATATTAAGCAGAGCAGTATCACTAGTTTTGCAGATAATTGTTTGCGTGAAAGATACATGTTACTCGGCCAACTTGAGAGCCATTTTAGAACCTTGTTCACGTCCTAGAGGACCAAATACCGCGGCTCCAGAGGCAGAGATAATCTAACCTGCAGGAGTTTCTTGACTAGGGGATGCTCACCTCCCGGGAGGTTTACCACATTGGCATGACGAGCAGAAATTGCAGTCTGTAAGGTGTTGATTGACCGATAGGCCAAACCCTCAGAGGCCAAATACACCAGAAAATTCAAGATATTGACAACATCTGCCCCCAGGGGATCCAAGTTTCTTTGCAGACACCAACCCGTCCAGCGATTCCAGGCTGAACGATATCTCTTGACTGCTCCGGTCGACCACGCTTGAGAGAGGAGATCTGCATCCTTTCTCGAAAGGCCAGGGACTTGCCATTCAGTCTTGTAATTCTCCACGCCATGAGAGGGAGGTACCCGGATACCGCAAACGGGTGAGGATTGCCTGCTGAGTCGCTCAGGAGATGAGGCAGCTGAGGTAGACGGATTGGAGAAGCCCAGGAATGTTCCATCAGAACTGGAAACCATGATTGGGACTTCCACACAGGGGTGACCATCACTACATCCGCCTCCTGCCTGTGAACCTGAGTCGTTACTCTCATGGCAATGGGGGTAAAAGCGTACCCCAGCTCCGACCCTCACTCCTGGAGAAAGGCATCCGTGGGCATCGCCCCTCATCCGGTCTCCAACTGAAGTATCTTGGGAGTTGATGGTCTAGTCAGAATGCTAAGAGATCGATCGAGAAGGGACTCCAGAGCGCCGAAAGGGCCTGAAAAACCAGAGTAAACAGTTTGCACAGTCTGGAGTCCCACAGGTAACAGGAGTGCTAATCCGCCACCTGATTGTCCAGCCCTGGAAGGTGTTCCGCCATCACCGAAACTTGATGTTCGAGACAGTACTCCTAGAAGGTCTTGGCCATATCTGCCAAGGCTTTGAAGCGCGTGCCTCCCAGATGTTTGATGTAGCAGACCACTGCTATGTTGTCCATCTTGAGAAGGATGCAGGCTTTTGCACGGTCCCTGGTCCAACAGCGGACCGTGAATGACTCTGCCATTAATTCCAGGCAGTATATGTGCAGAGATCGTTCCGCAGCGGACCATGCGCCTCCGATGGCGGACTCTCCACAGCGTACTCCCCAGTCGGAGCCGCTGGCATTGGACTCTTATCACTAGATCCGATTGGGAACCACAGATGACACAGCCATTCCATGCTTCCATGTGTGCCAGCCACCAATTGAGTTCCTCCTTGGCTTCCTCCGAATTTTTGTTATCTTCCTGGATGGGAGACTCAACGTGGCCTCTACAGAGTCTGGCAAAACCCAGGAATGTGATCTTGGAGGAAGGCGAGTGGTTGGATTTTGCTTGGTTGATCACGAATACCAAGGATTGGAGAAGTAAACCTGCGGATCGCACCTGGCGGCAGAGAGCTGGGCACTGATTCTTGAACAACATATCTTCTAGGTAAACGATCATCCGAATTGCCTGCACCCTGAGGTGTTCTACCACCGGGTGCAGAACCTTGGTGAAGCACCAAGGTGCCGAGGAGAGGCCAAAGGGCAGTGAAGTGAACTCAAAGTTTTGTCCTCCCACTTGAACTGAAGGAACTGACAATCGGGGGGGGGGTCGGGGGGGTCATCGTAATGGTCAGGTACGTGTCCTTGAGATCCAAACTGACCATCCAATCGTTGGGGCGAAGGAGGTCTCGTAAGAGATCGATTCCCTCCATCTTAATGTGGCGATAGACCAGCCACTTGTTGAATTCCCGAAGGTTTATTACTTGTTGGTAACCCCCATCCTGCTTCTGAACCAGAAACCGGATGCTCAAAAAAACAGCTGGATGTGAAAAGGACTGGCAAATTGCTCCTTTTCTCAGCAACTCCTCGACCTCCCGTTGAATAACGCGAGCTTCCTCGTCCAAAAACCGAAGCTGCTTGGGAGGAGCTGGTTCAACGGGTGATCTATAAAATTCTATGTGGAACCCTTGTACTGTCTGTAATACTCATGCATCGGTGGTAAGGGTCTGCCAATTGTTGAGAAAGTGAGCCACACAGCCCCCCAAACAAACACATGAGAGAATTAAAGTACTCACCGTGGGAAGTGTTGTTTTTACCCCCATGGGGGCCGTTCTGCTGTCACCTCTGGCAACCTCGCCCTCTTGTCATGTAGAAACCTCTGAAGCGCAAGGAGTCTTGCCATTGTCCTCTCTGTGACTGCTGGCCTCTGCCGGAGGTGCCTTGGGAGGGATGGCCAACCGAGCGCTTCTACCACGTCCAGCCCGGAGCAAAAACGCGCATTAAAAATGCACTTAAACGTAGATTGGGTCTTATCCAGGGAATTAAAGGTGGAGACAAGCTTGCTGAGTTCCTTGACAAAAGGATCACCGAAAAGACCCCTTAAGCTACTTGACCTGCCTCCGAAGTGGCGAGTTCACCCAATTTTGGGTCCAACTTGATGAGCAGGGACGTCTTTCTGTGGAAATGACGCAACTGGCATTTCCCAGAAAAATTATTGCCCTCTTGGCCGAACTGGAGAGGATCTCTGGTTGTATCAGGGCCCCAGAGGCCTTAGCATCCTCTGCCATGTCGAATATCTTGACTAAAGGGCCTGTAATATCAAGTAGCTTATCTTGACACTCCGACCAAGACCGGTCGATGCCCTTCTTGGGGTCCTTGATGTATTTAGTCAAGAAGGTCGCCATCCGGGCATCAATTTCTGTTGTGATGGCCACCTTGCCCTCCAAAGAGGGTCGAGGACACTCCACTCTCAGCCTTGACCTAACTTCCTGGTCCAAAGGCATGCGCAGCCTGCTGGCTACGTAGTTTGCCACCTTCGGGGAGCAGGGATGCAGGAGCTCCTCCAGATCTAATAGCTCTGTGGGGAGTCTTCGGAAGGGTGGGGGGAGGTTCCCTGATCCAAACTATCTGGTGCAGGAGGTCTGCCTGTGTGTCTGCTTGTGGGGCGGAAGGGGGTCTAGTGTCTAGGAATGCTTGTTTAAGTCTGTAGAAGGCAACCAAATCTACCCCTTCTGAGTGGACGCGCCTATGGGGTTTCTCAAGGGAATATCAGTGGCCCGCTCATGAGGTTTGGGGGCTGCCCGCAAAGGTCTTCCCTCTGATGGAGGGGTGGAAGGCACCTTTGCGCCAGCTCTATGATCCGCTTCTCCAGTGGGGCCACTGCCTCAGGAACTGACCTTACTAGTCAAGTCAAGTCAATAAATTTATATAGCGCGCTACATACCCAGAGGGTCTCAAGGCGCTTGAAGAAGGGTGGGGAATTACTTGTCAAATATCCACGTTTCAAGTAGCTTTCTGAATGCTAGGTGGTTCTGAGTAAGGCGAAGGTGAGTGGGAAGTGAGTTCCAGGTTTTAGCTGCCAGGTAGAAGAAGGATCTACCTCCTATGGTGGTTTTGTTGATGCGAGGTACAGTGGCAAGGGCTTGGTTGGAGGATCGTAACAGGCATCCACCGCGTCACAGAAGTCATCTGTGACAGTAAAATACTGGATATCCTCCTCCTCATAGTAATCCTCCTCGATGGCAGGTTAAGCAGTAGTGAAGAGGGTAGAAATAAGGGGTGGACACCCACAAGGTGAGAGGGAGAAAGAACACTGGACGGAGCCCAGCGAATATGGGCATCGCCATGGGGTGAGGGAAGCTTGGCTGCAGCCAAGGAAAAAAGGCCTCTAGTATGTGGGAAACCCCAAGCCTACCCAGAAGCAGCTAAAGATATAGGCAGACTATCACCCTTGGTATTGTAACGGGTTATAAACCGAGTCTGGGCGTGTCTGCTATTATGCAGCGCTATCGCTGCGGTCTTACACCGCAGGATGTAAAGCTCCAGGTCAGCCGGGAACGGACAGAAGATATGCGGGTGGAGGTGCTCGTCTGCAGGCCATAAGTGACGCGCTCTCTGCCCACATCTCTGAGGTAGCGTCCTCATGGGAGGTGCGCCCTCTAGCTCCCGACAGACCTCTGTGCACCCTAGCCCCGTACACAGCAAACATAACGAGACGGCCGCGAAAGGACGGTAAACCGTTCTCGTGGCTGTCGGGGCGAAGCAGAAGCTTTGTTTACTTAGAAACAGCACAATCTGAAAGAGACACGTTAGTGATAGATTCCTTACCTTAGAATATCCCCAGGCGTCAGACTGGATCCGGAAATTTTTGCGTAGCAATACTCCTGCGCGTCGGTAGGCGTCGTCTGCGGCTCCGCGTCCGGCGTCGTTAGCGCCGGAATGACGCCGTCGGAGTACTTAGACGCCGCCCATGCGTGCTGACGTCAGTTCTTCTTTTTTCCGCGCCAGCTAGCGCAGATCCGGAGAAGCTCTGCCCCTGGTCATTTTTTGACTAAACTTTTGATCATTCTTTTTCTTCGAGTCTTCGACTCTATCGGTGCCGGTAGGAATGCCCGGGTTCAAACCCTGCTCGAAGTGCGACCGACTGATGTCGGTGAAGGACCCCCATCGCCGGTGCCTGAAGTGCTTAGGCCTCGATCACGACGACCGCACCTGCTCCGACTGCTGGGCCCTGACGTCGAAGGCTAGGCGGGAGCGGTCCCGCAAGCGGCTCGAGCTCCGGCAGTCGGCAGCGCGCCGCTCCAGGTCCCGGTCCCACGGGAGGTCGAGGGACAGGTCGCGGGGGCGGAGTCATCGCAGCTCCAGGAGTGGACACCGGTCGTCGGGATCCAAGTCCTCAGGTAAGAGGCATGAGAGGTCAGAGAGACGTCATCATTCCTCCGACACTCCCCGACCCTCGCACGATGCGGCCGGGGGCTCGAGTCGCAAGCGTCGCCGCCTGCCCCATACCTTCGGGTCCCTGGGCACGGCGTGACGCCGGAGGAGATCGAGCGTTACCTCATGGCCATGAGGTCCCTCCCTCCTCAGTCTGGTTCCGTGGCGCCTCCGGGCCCAACGGTCCCGACTGGAGGTCCTAGCGGGTCGGGCGCTTCGGCCCTGACGCCGTCGGGTGCTTCGGTCCCGGCGTCGCAGGACCTCACTGGATCCGGATCCGGGTCGTCGCCGGTCGACCTTACGACCTCACCGGCGCCGGCCCCACGGGTGTCGCCCCCAGCGTCCACTGCGGACGCCGTCCCCAATGTTTCCTGCGGTCCTACTCTGGCGCCGGAACGGCGCCGCTGGGCGCCGATTCCGTCGGCCTTTGGGGATTTTTATCTCCACGAGGAGGCCCTGTCTACTAATCCTGTTTTACAGGACACAGGTGACGAGGAAGATTGGGAGGGGTCCGAGGACCCTCTGGCACGGGAGTGCCAGTCTCAACAGGACTGAACATACGAGCTTTGGGGGGTCAGTGGTATTGACACATCGCCAGACACTGGATTTGTCTCCCCTCCGACTGTGGCTTCGGAGGAGGGGTCAAGATATAGCGTAGTGTTGACGAAGGCAGCCAAGGCCTTAAACCTTGAGCTCCCCGTCGCGGCCGTGAGGACTAACCTCCTCACGGAGGTCCTCAAACCGCAGTCAAGCTCCAGCGAGCCTCTGCTGCCTTTCTATGAGGCCTTGTGTGACGTTCTTGTGGGCACCTGGTCCAAGCCCGCCACAGGTCCGCCTGTGGATAGGAATGTGGCCAGACGCTACCGCCCGGCCCCGGGAGACCCATGCTTTTTGTCCACCCACCCCACCCCCGAGAGCCTGGTCATACAGGCCTCAAATTCCCAGACTGCATTCCCGTCGGCCCCGCCCGATAGGGAATCCAAGAGATACGAACAGTTCGGGAAGAAGGCGTTCTCGTGTGTGAGCTTAGGGCTGCGGTCTGTTAATACCGCCTGTCTCTTGGGCCGCTACACCCACACTCTGTGGGACGCGGTTGCGGACGTGCTGCCACAATGTCCAGAGGAGGTCCGGGCTAAACTCGCCCAAACCCTTGCAGAGGACCGAGACGCAGCGCGTTATTCCATCCGGTGTGGGCTGGATACAACGGACTCACTGGGCAGGGCGATGACAACAACGGTGGCGGTTCGCCGCCACGCCTGATTGTGGTCCGCCAACTTCTCGCCCGATGTCCAGGCTGCACTCCTGGACATGGCGTTCGATGGTCGTCGCCTCTTCGGCGACAAGGCAGATCATGCGCTGGAACGTGTTAAAGACTCCAGGGCTGCGGCCAAGTCCTTCGGCCTCTCGGCCCCACGCCAGCAATCGGGTGCCTTTCGCTCCTTTCGTGGCCACGGAAGGGGCGCCCCCACATGTGCTGCCAGCCACGCGCTGCAGAATGTTCAACAGCGCGGTGGCGGCCGTGGAAACTGCCGTGGCGGCGATCGGGGACAACGGCGAGGCCAGTCCACACCTCCCTCCACAGCACCCGCCTCATAACCTTCCTAGTCCGAGTTTTCAGGCCCATGTGGTGCCTGTGGGAGGCAGGGTTCGCCATCACCTCTCCCACTGGCGCACTATCACATCGGACAGGTGGGTGCTGCAGAACGTCCGAAGGGGCTACTCCCTCCCCTTCGAGGCGACCCCTCCATCCATGCCACCGCGTGTCGGTGGATCACTTGCAACTTCTGCAAGAGGAAGTCACAGCCCTCTTGGCCAAGGGGGCAATCAAGCGCGTTCCTGGGCCAGACGTAGGGTGTGGATGTTACTCCCACTACTTTCTGGTACCCAAGAAGGGCAAAGGGGGCCTACGCCCTATCTTGGACCTGCGGAACGTCAACGGCTTCCTCCCGAAGGAGAAGTTCAAGATGCTGACTTTGGCTCAGGTCCTAGCTGCCCTGGACCCAGAAGACTGGCTGGTAGCGTTGGACTTGCAGGACGCTTATTTCCACATGCCCGTCCTGCCGGCCCACCGGCGTTACCCGCGGTTCACGGTAGGCCAAGAGCACTTTCAGTTTACCGTGCTCCCCTTCGGCCTTACCAGCGCCCCAAGGGTGTTCACGAAGGTGATGGCGGTGGTCGCAGCCCATCTGCGCAGGTTAGGGGTATCAGTCTTCCCCTACCTAGACAACTGGTTTTTTAAGGCGGGCTCGCCCCAGACAGTCGTCAGCCACCTCCAGACTACGTCCGACCTCCTGCATTTGCTGGGGTTCTCCATCAATGTGCCGAAGTCGCACCTGTGTCCCTCTCAGAAGCTCCTCTTCATCGGAGCGGTTCTCGACTCGGCGCAGTTTCGGGTTTACCCACCCGAACAGCGGGTTCGGGATATACAGGCTCTGATTCCCATCTTTCAGCCTTTATCCCGAGTCTCAGTCAGGTTGACGCTGCGGCTTCTGGGGCTGATGGCCTCCTGCATCCTTCTGGTGCATCACGCCCGGTGGCGGATGCGGGCTCTGCAGTGGGACCTGAAGTTTCAGTGGGCCCAGCATCAGGGCAACCTGTCCGACCATGTCCTGATCTCGGAGGGCACTGCGAGACAACTGCAGTGGTGGCTCACGGACCGCGATTGGGTCAATGGCAGATCCCTCTCCCTACCCCACCCGGAGCACGTGGTTGTGACGGACGCGTCCCTCCAGGGCTGGGGAGGCAACATGGGAGAGGCGGAGATCAGAGGCCTTTGGTCTCTGGCGGAGTCCCAGCTCCACATCAACCTTTTGGAGCTGCGGGCGATTCATCTAGCACTGAAGGCATTCTTCCCCACTGTCCGGGGGAGTGTAGTGAAGGTGTTCACGGACAGCACCACCGCCATGTGGTACTGCAACAAACAAGGCGGGGTGGGGTCGTGGACCCTTTGCCAGGAGGCTCTGCGCCTCTGGCAGTGGCTGGAACATCAGGGCGTGACCCTGGTGGTTCAACACCTGGCAGGCTCTCTGAATGCCAGGGCGGACGAACTCAGCCGTCGGTGCATGATGGATCACGAATGGCGTCTGGACTCGGACGTGGCGCAAGGCCTCTTTCAGCAATGGGGAGAACCTTGTTTAGATCTATTCGCCACAGAAGAGAACGCGCAATGTCATCTGTTCTGCGCGTTGGAATTTCCAAGGCGGCACTCACTCGGAGACGCTTTTCGTCGCAAGTGGAGTTGCGGTCTATTGTACGCCTTTCCGCCTATACCACTTCTGCCCAGAGTGCTGAAGAAGATCAGGCGCGACCGGGCCCAGGTTATCAATGTGGCTCCGGACTGGGCACAAAGATACTGGTATCCCGAGCTACTCAGCATGTCAGTCGATCCCCCGATTCGTCTGCCTCTTCGGGAGGACCTTATGTCGCAGCAGCAGGGGACGGTCCTGCACCCGAACCTGTCCGGTCTCCACCTACAAGCTTGGAGATTGAGCGACGGCAGTTGAGGCCATTTGACTTGCCTCCCGAAGTCTGTGATATCATTCTGGTAGCCAGGCGTCCCTCCACAAAGTCGGTATACGCCTGCAGGTGGAACAGATTTGTGGCATGGTGCACAGCAAAGGCAGTGGACCCTCTCTCTGCACCCCTTTCTGAAGTTCTACTCTTCCTTCTATCCCTTGGCCAGCAGGGCTCTGCTCTGGGCACTCTTAAGGGGTACCTTTCTGCTCTTTCCGCCTTCTTACGGCTTCCAGATCAGCCTTCCTTATTCAAGTCCCCATTGTAAATAGATTTCTGAAGGGCATCACACACATGTTCCCTCCTGTTCCCTTTGTGATGCCCCAGTGGGACTTGAATCTTGTTCTCACTTATCTAATGTGTGCTCCCTTTGAGCCGCTCCATAACTGTCCTCTCCGTCTTCTCACCCTGAAGACTGCTTACCTGGTTGCCATCACCTCTGCCAGGAGAGTGAGTGAGCTCCAGGCTCTTTCTTCTACTCCACCTTTCCTCTCTGTTCATCCGGACAAGGTGTTTCGTACACGACCTTCCTTTCTGCCCAAGGTTGTCACAGCCTTCCACATCGGGCAGTCCATTACTTTGCCCACCTTCTTTCCGCCTCCGCATCCCTCGAAAGAGGAAGAGAGGCTCCACCGTCTGAACCCAAAACGTGCGCTCTCTTATTACCTAGATCGCACACGCCAGTTTCGGGTGGATGACCAACTCTTTGTTGGTTACGTGGGAGCAAAGAAGGGAAAGGCAGTACACAAGAGGACCATTTCGCGGTGGATCATCTTGTGTATTCAAGCATGTTACTCCAGGGCCAAAAAGGAGCCCCCTGCTGGATTACGGGCTCATTCCACTCGAGCCACGGCAACAACAACTGCCTTGGGCCGAGGAGTCCCCTTAAAGGACATTTGCCAGGCAGCTACGTGGGCCTCGCTGCACACGTTCGCAAGACACTACTGCCTGGACAGTCGAGTCCGGAGGGATGGCTTCTTTGGCCGTTCCGTCCTCCAGGACTTTCTGGTGTGATATTGGTTCGCAGACCCACCACCGGGGTTGGTATTGCTGGGGTATCTATTCTAAGGTAAGGTATCTATCACTAACTTGTCTCTTTCAGATGCACAAGTTACTACTTCTGTAACGATATATCTGTAAGAGACATTAGTTAGTGATAGATTCCTTACCGACCAACCCATCCTCCCCATTCTGCGAACCGATATCTAGGGTTAAGGTCATCCCCTTTCAGGGCCCTAGTTTCATGGCACCAGTGTTTGTTCTATCATGGCTCTGCGTATCTGGCGCGGAAAAGCTGTGTATCAGAACTGACGTCAGCGCGCATGGGCGGTGTCTAAGTACTCCTACGACGTCTTTCCGGCGCTAACGACGCCGCCGACTGACGCGGAGCCGCAGACGACGCCTACCGACGCGCAGGGGTATTGCTACGCAAAAATTTCCGGATCCAGTCTGACGCCTGGGGATATTCTAAGGTAAGGAACCTATCACTAACTAATGTCTCTTACAGATATATCGTTACACAAGTATTAACTTGTGCATCAGGGGCGTAACACATTCCCCCGCATCCCCCGCAGTGCGGGGGGCCCCAAGCTCCAGGAGGCCCCCTCAGCATTGCCCTCTGGCCGGAGAGCTCCTGATTGAGCTCAGAGGGGGCCCCTCTAAGTTCCGTGTAGGGACGCCCCCTCAGTTTTCGTTACGCCAGTGAGCACAATACCATAACCAATTATCTGAAACTTGCGTAACATTAGCAATATGTAAGAACAAAGAGAGGAGCGAACTCCAGACTAAACTCGAGTCTGCAGCAGTGAAGAAGGAGGGATTCCCTGCAAGGGTCAAGATTAGTTGATGGGACTGTTGACTCCTGATAGGTGGACTCTGTTTATCATGTTGCACTTCATTGTTTTCCCTGTGGATCTTGGAAAATGAAGTTTTTTTCTGTCAAAGTTCAAGTTTTAAAATGGCTGCTATTAGAAATAAAGAAGAAAGAATATGCCTAATCCTCGCCTCCGGGTCCTGACATAGAATTGGCACGATCTGCATTCAAAATTCATCTATTTTCACAGAGAAAGAGTTTGCAATTGATGTTATGATTTCAGAGTGAGTTTTGTAACCTCTTCCGTGCGTCGGATTTGCGTCTGATTTGCGCACGCGTAGAATTCGCCTGCACAGTGGCGAAATGTGTGCCACATCGAAGCGGTTAACACTTGAATCACCCACCCTTCCATGTCCCTTGGTACAAACCTATCTTCAACAAAATGGTATGTGGCGGATGAGTAACTTGGCATCTGATTCTCGATTGATGTTGAAGGGTACCGTGTTGTATCTCCTGTGTAGTTTTGTCAAAATGTGGTAAGCCATATGTGCATTTAATATAATAAATCGTTTTCTTGAGTGACAGTTTGAGATCTGTTTCATATGGAGTATTTTCCCATTCAGAGTTCGTTGTTTTATGATTCACTAGTAATGCAGGCCTATTTCCAATGGTTGCATAATAGCTCAATATTTTACCATGCAAACAGTGATGGCTCAAAAGATATCATTTTTAGGATACAGTTCTGACTGAAATTGATGATTTGTTACAGCACAGATGATTTGTTACAACAAGCCTAAGACACAACATGCAGCAATAAAAAAGAATTACAATTAAAGTCTGCTATTACTATAAATCCAGCAGACAAAGCGGAAGGAATTGTTTTACAGAAAACAGACTATAAAAAAGAGATACACAGACAATTGAGACAAAGTGACGGTTATAAAAACCAAAATGAGGATGCCTAAATTGATACCCAGAAGAATATTCTATTTTTGTTAAACATGCACTTGATGATGGATGGCTTAGTGAAGAATTTAAGAATTCGCCTTTCTGAATAGAACCAACCATATTGTGTCTGCGATTGATACTCTACCAAAATCCACAAAAATATTTCTGAACTATAGGATTGTCCAGTCATTTCTGGATGTGAATCTATGTTGAAACAATTAGTACAGTAAGTTAATTTTTTTTAATCAAACCATATGTTGACAATAGCCAATCTTATATCAAAGATAGCACTGAAGTGATCAATACACTTGAAAGATTTCCATTAGACAAGTATATGGGCTTATTAATCACGATGGCTATTGAGAGGCTGTATGCTAACATTTCCCCAAAATGAGGCACTCCGAATAGTAGAAAACATTCTTTAATCTAGAACAAGATCACTCAGAGTACCAACCTCTTTTATTCTTGATTTCACCAGTATTGCACTTTGCAGGAGCTATTTTATTGTTTTAACATGAATTTTTTGAACAACCAAAATGTTTCGCAATGTAAGTTGTATTTGCTCCAGACAGCAAATTTGGATATAGCCGATTTCAAATCCAACCATATTTTCAATACACAAAATCTATTTAAAAATTACATCAAGACATGGATCTGATATGTGGATGATGTATTTTGCAAGGTGATAATAAGTTTCTATCAGAAGTTTTTTTGGGCTGAGTGGATTTTAAAAAAAATAACCTTTTACAATACCATCAGATAAACTGACTTACTACTTCTCAAGGAAAATGGTTAATTGTATACTACCCTGTTTGCCAAACCAACTGCTTGTAGTACATTGTTGAGATATGATAGTCGTCATCCCCAAAATTTGGAAGATAACTTACTGTTAGGTCAATTTTTAAGACTTTGAAGAAGCTATTATAACAAGCATTTGCAATGCAATAGGTCTCGCAATTATGCGAGTTTGACCTATTGGCATTGTAAATAACAATGGCTTTTATTTATGTTTCAAAAACAAAAACATTAAAAAAAAGGCAATGTAATTTACAATAAAAATAGCTCAAACTCTTGCAAATGAGAGACCTATTGCATTACAAATGCTTGTAACATTAGGTACAGGCGTTCTCTTGGCTTGTAATGGTTTAGATTATTTTAGGGACTTTGTCTTTGTGTCTTCCCTGCTCCGGAAAGGAAAACTTCACTGCAGGGATTAATTTTCTAAAACCTAGAATAGTCCTTGGAGTTCATTCAGCACAGAAACTAGGGCGCAATGTTGTTACACAGACTTATTGCACACAGGCACATGGCATTTAAATGATCTCTTAGCACTAGAAATTCAAATCATCACTTCGCGGACTTGAAATCAACATGTCCAAGACAATTGTACTTCAGATACAACCAAGTTTCTATTGCTGATGGAATTTATAATGTTCAGTAATGTCCCGTGTGTCAGTAGAGGCAGAATTCTACCGCTTATCAGCAACAACAGAAGAATATCATTGCCTTCCTGCATTCAACAGAACTTTGCAGCACGGAGGCAATTAAAAGAAGATGAGCACTAGTGCTGCTGTACAGAAGGAAAACAGAGGACCAAGCTGGTGCAAGCAGAATGAACAAGCTGACCAGTCTAATCCTTAAAGGAAACCTGATACATCACTGTGTACCAACACGGCTTAGATCGCTAAAAACAAACCTATTATCCAACAGCCAGAGCACAACAGTGCTGGCAGTTAAGCACTAGCAGCTTCCCTTTGTCTAATCTGGAATTTAGAGAACTACAACGTGGATGACTCAGTCATTCATCCTTCCCAGAGCAATGATTGGTGCGAATAATTTTAAACAATATTAACTATCTCTCAATAAAAGAAAAATTAAATAGAAGTAAGGACATAGATGAAATCACTTGATCTAGCAGACACACTGTTTTGATGTGCTAACAAAAAAAATTACATAGCGACCAGAACAGCAAAAACAGGTTATCATAAGGTTCTTCACACGCTGTTCTCTTTTTAACCTCGACCACTTAAAGCAAAACGCAGGCGCCAGACCTAAAAAGACAGGGGTATTTCCTAGAAGCAAAGAAACTCTCTGAGAAACAAAAAGCTCATGGTTATCCACATAGATTAATAAAAAAAGATCTATGAAAAGAGCATGGTATAGTAATTGTGAAGCTCTTCTAACAAAAAATTTCGATCTGTCAAGTCTAGAATCATTGTCTCTTTTTTTTGGTACAGAATTTAATACGGTTAAGAAGATAATTTGTAACCATTGGAGTCTTCGAAATAATGGTCAGCCATTTTCAAGCAAGCTCATGTTTGCATTTAAATGCAGACCGAATTTGAAGGATAGACTAATAAAAGCATACATCAAACCTAAAATTTACTCCAACAGAAAGCTTTGGTCGTCAACCCATCCTAGGCCATTTTAGAGGTGGAAACTGTATGGCACATAACACTACCCAAGCCATAAAACAATGTACTCTGAATGTGAAGATATTCCATCTGAAACCGCTCTCAAACAGTCGCACACAAAAAAGTGATATGTTTTAAATGTCCATGTTACTTACAATATATTGGTGAAACTACACTGGAGATACAACACTGTATCCTTTAACATCAATCGGGAATTAGACGCAAAGTTGCTAATGCTCTGCTTGCGGATCATTTTGCTGAATATAAGTAAGCACCAAGAAACGTGGAATGGTGGGTGATTCAAGTGTAAAAAATCTGTCAGAAATCGTAATCTCGATTACCAATTCTCCCTCTGTGAAAATAGATGGATTTGGAAAGTAGATCACATCATTCTGATCTAAACGTTTCAGTGAGACAGTAGAACTTAAATTTACACTAGTAATTAATTTGATCAACTCTGTGTGCTTTTAATTCTATGCTACTTATCACACCCAATTCTCTGACTTCTAATGATCCTTCGTGGTTTCCACATTGTTTCTCAGCGTATTCTTTAAACTTACCGTTGTCTCTAGTGTCGTGAGTTTCCTATAAACCTATACAGGACCTGCGCGTTTAGACGACATAGACTGTGAGATTGGTGTCCAGACTGATTACAGACACCTCCACCGGGTATGCACTAATGAGTATATATTACAGTTGGGAATAGTCACCTTAACACAGTTTAGATTTACTTATCCTTTATCAGCTTGATCAATCTCTTTTTTTTTTGTCTATGGACATTTTCAAAGTAACTCTTTAAAGATGGCTGTGCCGATGTTTCATTCTTATGTATGCATATCATATGTCTGCCTACCTCCTCCTTTGATTCACCAACATTTTGTTCTTAAGCCCTTTTGTTCATGAATTTGTTTACATAAGGCTGCATTCATTCCTAACTGTTTAAACAAACTTTTTTTTTAAGTTTCAAAAAGCTTTATTGGAGTAAAATATGTCCACAGTACATCTTCTTATAATGTCACAATTTCACATTCCATACTCCCGTACTGGCAACAGTATCTTTGATCGTCCATCCTAACATTACCCCCCCCCCCCATCCTCCCTAACCCCAACTTGTACCCTCCCACTACGGCAAGACTATGCATGACAGAAATTGGCGCTGTTCATATCTTGGATCTTGGTGTTCAAGCCTAGTGGCACAGAAATGTCTCTTCCAGGCTCCCAAAAGGCCTGTCTCTTGGCGCGTCACACCTCAGCAGTTTAATTGCATGTCCTTGAATGGAAACCCTGTCTATGTGCACCCTCCCCGCATGACACCTGAACAGTTTCATTTGTCTTCCATAGTTACTCCCGCCTCCCCTCTTTTCACATCGCCCTCTGTAGTCTGTGCGAGGAAGTAGGACGTCAGGGGCCCCCAGATATATTTGTGTCGGGACTTTACAGGTAGTTGCTCTGCATATGTGTGCAGCTTTTCCTGCCAGGTAGTCAGGTCATGTATCCAGTCCTTGAATTTAGGGGACCTGCCTCTACCCCACCTGCGGGCCACCTGCCTCCTAGCAAGCAGTACTCCCATTGCTAAAAACTTCTTGTGCACTGTCACCGTGTCCCAGGGCAATCCCAGTAGTCCCATAAGTGGGGATGGTGTCACCGGCACCCCCAACATGTGTGTTAGTCCCACAAATACTTCCTCCCAATAGATCGCTACCTGTGGGCACTGCCATGCCAAGTTCATGAAGTCCGCTCCCTCCCTGCCACACCGCATACACCTGTCGTCCTCCCTAAGCCGGAACCTATACAACTATACAACTTAGCTGGGGTATGGTATAGTCTGTGGAGAAACTTATTGTGCAGTAAGCGCAATCTACTATTGCTGGTGACAGCTTCTGTCTGAATACAACATGCCTCCCACTGTTCGTCCGTCAGAGGGCTTTGCAGATCATTGTCCCATTCCCTCCTGGCCATCCAGTTCGGGGGGGGGGGGGGCTAGGGGGATTGCATTTCTTTCTTGTTTGTACAGCAAGGATATGACCCGTCTCGGTGCTTCGTCCTGCAGGATCATGTGTAGTGGTGCAAATACCTCAGGTTCCACCGGGAATTTTCCGGGTTTTAGCTTTCATACTCTGCCGTATTCTAGTTTACATAAAGGTATTCATAACCGTGGATTCCCAATCCCCAGACAATTGTTCTTTAGTACGGAATTGTCCTCCCACTTGTAGGTCTCCCCATTTTCTATACTGCAGCCTGTCCAGCATTTTGCGACATATCCCCTCACTCGTAACTGGTAGTAGCGGAGATCGCCCTAGTGTCATGTTTGGGGAATACATCAGGGGCACCTTTCCCACGCGTGCCATCCAGCTCCACGCAGCCACAGTGCAGTCCACCGTGGACGGGGCTCGCCCTTTTTCTTTTATCTGCATAAACAGATACCCTTCCGGGGGCGTCCGTGCCATATACCCATCCTCTACCGCCAAGTGTGGCATAAAAGGAGGCAGATGAAACCAGTAAAACCGCAAAATGTGCCTGCGCACAGTAGTAGTATTGCTCAAAGTTGGGGACATCATATCCCCCCTGGTGATATGGTAACATCAGTGTGGCTAGACTCAATCGTGCCTGTTTCCCCCTCCATATGAGTCGTTCTAGCTGTGAATTTAGTGTTTTGAAAAAAAAACTGCCTGGATGATGGGGTATATTAATCAACTAGCATAGAAACTTCGGTAGTATCGTCATTTTAATTAGGGATATTCGCCCTGCCATGGAAAGGGGCAATCGTATCCATTTGGATATGTTATCCATCACCTTGTCCATGGCCAGCCCATAATTAGTGCGCATCAACGCCTCCTTGTCTCTGGTGACATATATTCCCAAATATTTAAAATCTCCCGTCTCCCACACCAATGGGTAATCTAGCTGGTGCTGAGTAGTGTTGTTTGTCAGGAGGAAAATTGCAGACTTAGCCCAGTTCACTTGCATCCCGGATATAGCCCCAAACGTAGTAATTTCTCGGAGCACCGGGTTAAGATTGTCCTGTGGTTTCTTTACGTACAGTGTCATGTCGTCCGCGTATAAGGAGATGAGCAGCTGCCTAGTCGGGTACACCAGTGCTCTGTGGTTATGGTGCTGCAGCAGTTTCGCCGCCAAGGGCTCAATTGCCAGAGCAAACAAAACTGGGGACAGCGGGCACCCCTGCCACGTACCCCTAGAGATGGTGAATGCGTCAGACCTGGCCCCATTTAACAACACCAAGGCTCTTTGCTGCTTGTACAACAATTGTATCCAGTGTAAAAAGGTGTCCGGCATACCCATGCACTTCAGAGTCCCCAGCAAGTAGTCCCATTCCTCTGAGTCGAACGCTTTGGTGGCGTCCAGGAAGACCGCCACCGCCGCGCAATTCAGGTCAATATATTGTAGTACCGCTAGGAGAGTCCTAAGATTATGGGATGTAGCCCGGTTCGGGACAAATCCCGCCTGATCTGGCAAAACCATGTGTTCTAAGAGGAGATTAAGGCGTGTTGCCAGTACCTTCGCTAGGATTTTTGTGTCGCAATTCAAGAGCGACAGGGGGCGGTATGACTCGCAGCATGTCGGGAACTTGCCTGGTTTTAATGAAGATATTATTTGAGCTTCACGCATGGTTGTCGCAAGACTCCCCTCCTCCAGCGCTTCATAATACACTGCCTTCAGGATGGGGGCGAGGGTCGACACATAGGTTTTATAAAATTTCACTGGTAGTCCATCAGACCCCGGCGCTTTCCCAGACTGCATATGCATGATTGCCTCTGTGATCTCGTCTACCTCCAGTTCTAAATTCAAGAACTTGCCTTGAGTGTCCCCCAGCCATGCCAGTGCAGTGTCCTCAAAATAGCCCTGTAAGTCAAGAGGGGAACCTCTGTGGGTGGTCTAGAGCTTAGTATAATACGTTACAAAGGTATTCAGTTGCTCTGGGAGGTTTCTATGTATTTGTCCTTGTTCGTCTTGTATCTCCGATATGTAGTTGGCAAATTTAGGAGGTCGCACTGCGTTTGCCAAGGCTTTCCCTGGGCGATCTCCCTCCCCATAGATCCGGGCCATGTGGGGCTTCCCCCGGAATCTGCATTCCCGGTCGGCTGTCTCTTCATATTCTGTAATTTTAGCCTGCAGTCTAGCTCTTTTAGCCCCTACTTCTCCTCCACCCGCTATCTCTCTTTCTAGTATTTTCATCTCATCCTCCAATTTATTAAGGCCTCTGCATATGTCCTTAAGAATACCTCCCCCTTTAGAGATGCACCACCCCGAGCAGTGACCTTAAATGCTTCCCACACTCTTGTTAAGCTGGATACCGAGTCTACATTCCTCGTGAAAAAGTCTTGAATTTCCTGTTCTATTTCCGTCTTAAACACTGGATCTTGTAGCTGCAAGGGGTTGAGCCTCCAGTTAATATAGGGGGACTAATCTATCGGAATTCTCACCGTCGCTAATACTGGCGAGTGGTCAGAATAAGTGCGGGCGAGATGGGTTACCCTCCCCAGCCAGTGCGCCATGCCAATTGTCACTATCAGGTAGTCTAACCGGGCCCATGTCATGTGTACTGCAGAGTAGTGCGTCCCCTCCCTCTGTGTCGGATGTTTGTACCTCCACGCATCCAACAGGCACTTAGATTCTATTATATCCCGTAGCGTACGCTGCTCTGTGGTATAGTGCATAGCGGAGGCTCGGGACCAGTCTTGTTGTGGATCCGCTACCGTATTAAAGTCACCCCCCCATATGACATAGGTAGAGCCTATCGTCTGGATTTTACTCCACAGTAGGAGTAGGGCGTGTGTATCGTACATGTTGGGCTCATAGTAATTAGCGATGGTGACGTCACATGAGTTTAGCCTTCCCCACATCAGGCAGAATCGCCCATTAGCATCCGCCCCGCCCCTCCCAACACAAACCTCACTCCACGTTTAATAAGAATGGCTTTGCCTCTAGAATATCCAGAGTAGGACGGAAAGCACCTATGGGATCCCCATTTTGTTGCGAATGGGGATGTACTGCTAGGGTTCAGGTGAGTTTCTTGCAGTAGAGCTACCTTGATATGATGTCGGTCAAGATATCCCAGCACCTGCCTCCGTTAACGCGGGTTATTCAGCCCTGTGACATTCCAAGATAATACATTTAAATCATACATATAATCTGTGATGCCTGTCATTTCCTCTAGTATTGCCAGTCTCACACTAATGCATGCCGTAGCTGTATCTCCACTGTACAAAGGATGTGGTTCGTCCACTAGTGCCCCTTCCCCCCCACCCACTCCGGCTCCCCCAACATGCCGAGCATTGGCTCCCACCCCCCAAATCAAGTCAAACTCTGTAAATAACCAGTCCCCTCCCTTTCACCCAACTGTAGAACAATTAAATGGTGTTCGCCCTCTTACAGGTGTCGCTGGGGGCTCACACCATGCCCACTCAACCTCTATTTCACCCACCCGCTGCACTGCTTACGTAAGCAGGCTGCTTCAGTGGGACAGAAGTGAGTGTCCGGGCGGAACTAGTAAACTGTCAGTTAACAAGTGTAATACATCACCAACGTGGAGATGGTCTCAGGAACCGAACTCAATGTCAGTCCTGTAAACAAGAGCGTGGGGTGCTTTCATTATCCTGGTTCCGACAGCGGCGAATGTGATCTGGATCTTCTGCGTGTTGCTGCTTCCTGGGATGCTGCTCGACATGCCTGCCGTAGGTAATCCTCTGCCTGCTGAGGATTAATGAAGAAGTGTTGTTTCCCCAGATGGTTGATCCTTCATTTCGCAGGATACAACATAGCATATGGAATTTCAAGTGTTTGTAGCTTCTTCTTTACAGCTGCAAATTTGCGCCGGGCTTCTTGTACAGCTTGTGTAAAGTCGGGGTAGAAGGCCAGGGTGGTATTCTCGAACCTCACTTTTTTTTCTCCCGGGCTAGTCCTAGCACAGTGTCTCTATCCCGGTAATTTAAAAAGCGTACTATCACTGGGCGTGGTTGTGCTCCCGGAGGTGGACGCGCTGCCAGCGATCTGTGAGCTCGCTCCACCGTCATGTGCGCCGAGAAGGACTCTTTGCCAAAGAGTTCTATGAATAGATGCTCCATAAAGTCCTCCATTCTTCCTGTGTTAGTCGATTCGGCCAGCCCCAAAACGCGTACATTATTTCTTCTTGAGCGAGCTTCCAACTCCTCATTCTTGTCCGCAATTATTTTGAGCAATTTATCCATTTGGAGTGTATGGTCTTTAGTAGCCTTCGCCCCATCTTCCAGCTCCGACACCCTATGTTCCGCTTCCTTAATCTCTGGTCGTGCTGGTCTAGTTTAGTTACCACAGCATCCAGCCTAGATTTCATGGTGTCCATTTTTGCATCAATTGAATTGAGGCTCTGCTTCATGCCCACTAATAGTGCCTTCCAGTCATTTCCTGATGTTCCGCCGTATCTGAAGAGTTTGATCGGGACAACTTGCATGGGTCAAATGACAGTTTGGCCTGTTTAGCATCCGTTCTTCCCATATTGGCTGATTGTCACACTTTACGTGGCTCTCTAGAGGGTACTCCACCGTTACTTCCCTTCACAGTGTTTCTAGCTTCTCCTTAAGACATTCTGCGCATAGTGCACACTGCATGTGGTATGTAATTAGGGCACAGGCCAAACGTTTTCTCCCTCTCCAAATGGCTGCCTGATAATGTGAGTCCAGCTTATTCCCCTTTGCTGTTGGTCATGCCTGTCACTCTCACCTCACTTCAGGGTCAGTATGCTTAGCACGCTGTATCTGTGCCCTGTTCTCTGCTGATGAGGGGACCCACATCAGCTGGGGCCCAACTCAATAGGGAAACCTCCCTCTGTACCAGCCGAGCGCAGTGGCTACAATGGCAGCATGCGCCTCTGTCACTTTGTCGGCCACGGGGCAGGCAGTGTAGGCTGCTCCTGCAATTATCCCGAGCTCCGTGGGCAGTGTCCGGGATTGCCAAAGTGCTCTTGCGTTCTGCCGCTTGTTCCTCCCACTGGCACCTTCCCTTCCTCGCAGGTCTCAAGCGCAGGTAGCAGTACACCTCAGCCAAGGGCTCCCGGACGCGCTTTTCTTCTTACCCCAAGTCACGTTGCAGGAGCATATGTTAGCGGCCGCAAAGTCTAGCTGCCGGTCACCGCTATCTTCTTTTGGCATCCCGCCTCGGCATCGGCGCAGGATGTTATTCTTCCGCTGTACCGGTTCCGGACAGGCCCAAGCAGACCCGGTTTCTCCTTCTGCCTATCGCCGGCGCAGCGCTCCAGCTCACCGCTGCAGTCTCCCGCACGAAAGGATTCCGGCCGCCTGTTCCTTAGCAGCCCGGGGCAGCGGCTAGAAAGGTATACCGCCGCCTCCAGCAGCCTTTCCTCTTTCCGTTGGGGTTCTTATAATTTCATACATTCAACTCAGGATAGGGTTTAAGTGTATTTGTCCGCCGGTCTGGCGGGAGCCTCACTGGTGCACGGCCATCCTGGTCGTGCGCCCCCTAGCGCCCCATCAACTGTTAAAAGTAACTTAAGTATATTTTTACTTGTTACCCTTCTTTGTACATCCTCATGCTAAAACAACTCTTACACGATGGGCGTGCCAATGATTTATCCATGAAAATGATGCACTTTCATCTGTATTCTGATTGCATCAACTAATTGCTCCACTGCCCCTTGATCGAAAAGTATACATCGGGCCGCACTTACAGTTTAGTTAGTCATGTTGTTGATTATAAGAAATTTGACTTGCCTTGTTTTGTACGGCCTCCCTCAATATTTGGGCTGATGCTGCTGGTTTTTCGATTCAGAGTGCGCCAACGCCTCCTTACCAGACCTAAGTGCCTGTGCTCTAATTTTTAAAACTGTGTATGTTTGGCAAAAACTGACTTGTAAGTTCCTGGTACATGGTACCCAGGGCCTCTAAGTTAGAGGGTCACCCCAGGAACTGCAGCACTGATTGTGATACCCTGAGTGTGACCAAGTTAAAACATGGCTCCCAATCTGTCACTACAGACTGGTGGGGCAGTTGTAACCAGCTAAATCGACTTTGACATTTAAAGCAATGGCCGAGCCCATCTCCCCTCTCTAATATATGTGTCATCCGTAAGGCTGGCCTGTCAAACCTTAAAGCGCAGTGCTGAATTTCAGGCAGTGGAACATGTACTTTGTTGGCTCCCAACTGTAAAAAAAACAAAAAAAAACACAATTTTCATTTTTATTGTGGAAAAGGCTATTTGAGTGCTGAGTTGCAGGCTGCGACAGCAGCCCTGCTAACTTCTAATTGGGACTACTGCAGTTGAAACTGTAAGATATCAAACACTAGTTATATTAAGCTCACCTTGATGCCCAAGCCTTTTTGCAGTGTGCAACTTTCTCCAGGTTGTAATTTTGTTGTTCTAAATCCCCTTTGTCCCTCAACAGTTGCTCATGGGGTTTGTCCCTGTGATCGTTTTCTGCATTCTTGGGGAGACATGCAAAAGATTATCATAAAAGGACACAATAGAAGCCTGTGTGGGGAGAGGTGTTACCTCCCCCTGGCAGGAAGCCACATGCTTGTTAGTTTAAAAGATGAGCTTCAAATGATTAGTTATCTTTGAAAGGCAAATTGTGAACACCTGGGAGAGGCGCTGCTCTGTTGTTTAGGTAGACAGGCTGCCACTCTGGAAGGAGAGGGGAAAACTGTTATCAGACTGGTTTTTCAGGGCCATGTAGCCCCCTTGGTAGCCACACCTCTCGGTTTGGCTAGGGAGCTCTACAGAGAGAGAGATTTATGCCATCTTGAAGGTGGACAGAATGCAGAATTCTGGGGAAGTCAGATGCCACATCCCATGGCTACTACTGAACATGAGGGCATTTTTTGAGCATGAAAAGGGCCCCCCTGGCCCCAGAACGCAGATCTCAAACTGGAGAAGAGGAACGAAGGACAGTCCTGCTGCACCAAGGACCGCAAAGAGAGGCTGCACCAATTTAGACTGCATCTTCTGAACCTGGTGGCTGACAAAGGAGAAGGGACTGTGCCTGCTGTGTCCTGCTCGTGGAGAAGCCAACTCCAGAGCCCAGCCGAAGCAAGAGATGCCATGGCTCAGTTGGCTGACCCCTTGTTCACTGCACAGGACCACACCAGCTAAAGAAGCATGCTGGATGAGTTGGTAGGCCAAATCTTCTAACCGCTGCTCCAGGGACCAACTGGATGCTCAAAGTTGCCCCTGAGTCTGCTGAGCCTGGAAGAGTATTTAGAGTGCAGCTTAGTCGCCCAGAAGGCAAGTGATCACGAAATGGAAGGATTTTACTGTGATCCTAGGCGACAGGTAGCCCAGTGGTGACTGGACTTCTGCCAGGACTGAGAGGACTTTTAGAGGCTAGTCAATCAGTTCTACTGGCCACAGATGTCCGAGAAGGTAAAGGAGTTTTCTCGCTCCTGCGTCACCTGCCAGGCTAATGGTAAGCGGTACAAAAGGGGGTGGTGATGGACGGAGCATCTGAACCAATCAAACACTCACACCCAGTCAACAGATCTGGTTTTAATCCATCACCGTTCTTTAGCCCACTCTGCCACCCCAGTTCAGACATGGCCATATGCAAATCAGTCTGACTCTGTGCCTCATGGGAACAGTCCAGCCTGAACTGCCAAGCCATGCCTTCCCTGGACCGGACTCAAGCTTCCTAGGACCGGTTCCTGGCATTACAGCTGTCTTCAGTCAGGCTTGCTTGAATCCAGTGGCAAAGTGAGCAAGGGACTCACGTCTGAGCATACCCTGCCAACTTATGGCAAACAAAGCGGTACAAAAGAGGGTGGTGATGGACGGAGCATCTGAACCAATCAAACACTCACACCCAGTCAACAGATCTGGGTTTAATCCATCACCGTTCTTTTGCCCACTCTGCCACCCCAGTTCAGACATGGCCATATGCAAATCAGTCTGACCATGTGCCTCATGGGAACAGTCCAGCCTGAACTGCCAAGCCATGCCTTCCCCGGACCGGACTCAAGCTTCCTTGGACCGGTTTCTGGACTTACAGCCGTCTTCAGCCAGGCTTGCTTGAATCCAGGTGCAAAGTGAGCAAGGGACTCACGTCTGAGCATACCCTGCCAACTTATGTCGAACAAAGCGGTACAGCCAATGGTAAGGCCGGGGACAAGTCAAAGGCTCCCCTGATAGTACTTCTTGTGATGGGGTCGTCCTTTGAGAGTTTGGGGATTGGCATTGTTTGTCCCCTAATCCCCCCAACAGCATCAGGGAGCAGGTTTATCCTGGTGGTAGTGGACCATGCCACCAGATACTCTGAAACTATTCCCCTTATGCCAGACACTGCTCCTGCAGTATCTAGAGCCCTCCTTGGAATCTTCCCCGGGTGGAATTTCCTTAAGTGATATCAGATAGAGGCATACATGTTATGTCTTCTAATATGAAGGCCATGAGGGATGAGTAGTGTAACTTGTACACCACCCCCTACCATTCCCATCAAAAAATTTTAGTTGGGAGATTCGACAAAATCATCTAAAGGCATGATTATGGGTTTGCCTACAAAAAACAAAGGAGATGGGATGTTCTTCTCCCATGCCTGTTTTTCACTTACAGCGAGGTCCCCCAAAAGTAGTTGGCTTTAGTCCCTTCGAGCTACTGTTTTGAAAACCCTGTAAGGGGTCCACCAAACTGAGTGCTTGAAGCAGGCAAATAAGAATTTGGTGACCAGCCATGAGCTTGTCAAGCACTTATATGACCAAAAGGCCTTAGTGGTAGAAAACCAGCCAAACCAGTTAATGTAGGTCTTGGAGCCTGTGGTTTCTAAATCATTGCAAAACAAATGGACTGCCCTTATCTAATCCTGGGGAAGTCACCTCTTTGGTGGACCTAGGTATGCTCAGAAACCCTCATTGGGTCATCCTTATCAACCTGCTCAAGCTACATCATGATAGGGCAAACAGATGCTGATGGTGACAGATGGTTTTTTGGGGAAGGTTGGGGCGGGGGTTGAAGAATGAGCCTTTCTCAGACCTCTTCGCTTCCAGTGCCCAATTTGATACTGTGGAAGGAGTAGTTCTTGCCACCACTCTTGACAGCCCAGCAACAAAGGAACTGCTATCAGTTGCTGAAGAAGTTTGCTGATTTCTTTCTCTGACCAAGTTTTAGAGCATGGTGTACCTATGATGAGATCACGGGTGACCACTTGTCTGTCAAGAGCAAAATATAGAGGTTGTCAGACCATGTCAAGGCCGGCATTAAGGCTGAGGTATGCATGACGTTGGATTTGGGGGCATTTGATCCCTCTCTTAGTCCATGGGCCAGCCCAGTAGTACTGGTGCCCAAGCCCAATCCCAAAGGAGGGAAGTCTGAGATGAGGTTCTGCGTGTACTACCGAGGCTTAAATGCAGTCATAAAGATTAATACCTACCCCATACCAAGAGCTGATGAGCTCATTAATTGGCTTGTGGCAGCTAAATATCTGAGCACCTTAGATCGGTCTTCAAGTTATTGGCAGAGAGCCCTCACCCCAGGAGCCAAGGAGAGGTTGATTTCTCTGCACCGGAAGGCTGCTTTCAAATCAGAGAGATGCCTTTGGGTTGACGAAAGCACCTGCCACTTTCCATAGTTTGGTGAATCGTGTACTGTCAAGTTTGGAAAGTTTCAGTGCAGCTTATTTTGATATAGCTGTATTCAGTTCCCACCATCTAGGAGGATCACTTGGAACGGGAAACAGCCTTTACATCGCGTCTCGAAACACGCTGTGCCTTAAAAAAGGGGTCTGAACCACAAATGCGTCTTTACAATGCATTCCTTTACCACGCAAGTAGTTGCAACGACTTGCCTTAAGGAAAGCGTTGTTTGACTTTAAGTCCAAAACTTTCCCTACTGTTGCGCAGACTGGAGTTGGAATAGTAAATTATACTATTCCAGATTCCAGAGGTCTCCCTAAGGCAAAGACGTTGTAACGATTTGCGTGGTAAAGGAATGCATCGAACTGCGTTAATGTAGGCATGATAGAACCTGTGTGGGTCTGACATACAACTCTGGGTGCACCTCAAGGAAGTGCTGAGGCCTTGCAGCAGGCAGGCCTGACTATCAAGGCAAGTAAGTGCCAAATGGGGCAACGCTCTGTTGTGTACTTGGGCCACCAGCGCAAGTTCCATACAATTCTGGGCTTGAAGCTCCTAAGATTCAGACTGAAGTCAGGGCCTTTCTTGGTCTGACTGTGTAGTACAGTAGGTTTGTGAAAGGTGGTTATCGTAACATAGTGGTACCACTTACTGAACGTATACCTCCAAGCAGCAACTCCGAAAAGTTATCTTGACTGGACAGTGTCAAAAGGCATTTGACACCCTCAGGGAAGCTCTGTGCTCAGAACCTGTACTGAAGGCTTCAGTAAGTAATTAATTTGTCAGGCAGATGCCTCTGAACATGGGACTGGAACAGTGTTGGCAAAAGTGAATAATATGTACCAGGATCAGCCAGTTCCCCTCATTAGCAGGCTACTCCCCAGAGAGCAGCATTGGAGTGCCATTGAGAAGGAATCCCTTCCTGTCGTTTGGTCCCTGAAGAACTTGTGACCCCTACCTATTTATGACTTGCTTAAGAGCTTAAACCGTACCCAGGCTTCTCAGATGGCTGAAGCAGATGAGGCGAGAACCTTGAGTTGTTTCACCTCCCTACAGGGTATGGACTTTACAGTAGAACACAGACCTGGAACTGACCATGCCAGGACAGATGGATTTCTTCAGTTCTTTATTTTAGATGATAACTACCAGGATAAGTGTTAGTTGATTATCGCATTTAATTTGGAGGCCATGTAAGGAAATGCTTCTAACTGTATGGTCACCCCCAAGGTTTTGGACTGATGCTGCTGGTGTTTTGACTTGGAGAGTGCACTGTGGCCCACTAACCGGACCTTTGTGCCTGAGCCATGACCTTAAAACTGTGTCTGTTTTATTGGCTTATACCCAATTAGCAGAAGCTAATTTGTAAATTTCTAGTATATGATACCCAGGTACTATAAGTTAGAAGGTCACCAAGGGACTGCAGCCGCCCTGCGTGTGACCAAATTAAAACATGGTTCCCAGTCAGCCACTGCAGACTGAAATGGCATTTGTGTAAACTGCTAACTCTATTTTGCCCTTTAAAGCACTGGCAAATTTAAAAACCTTCACACTGAACTCACGCCTTTCACAAACAATTACCCGCTCCGCTGTAATCAGTCATCGAAGAACACCAGAAATGCACTCTGCACCCCAGGGGGAACTCGATGATGAAGGTTGCCACCAACTAGGTTGGTGGGTGAGGGTTCTTTTTAAGCCCGATGGTTTTTGCCTTATTACCTGGTTCCTGGATGCAGTGAATTTAGATTTCCCCTCAGGGTCCATCCCTATTGTTATTTTGTCACAGGAAGGATGACATCTCACCTTCCCCTTCACTGCAGGTGAATTCTCCAATTCTGAGGGACTCTCTGGTGCCCAGGGAAGCAAGTCCTTTGCCTCTGGCTAATCCGCCCCCGGCTCTGGTGTATCCGGCGCCGCAGCCAGAACCAGCCTTGCTACCTCAAGTGATTGCTGATCAGGCGGTACTGGATCCCACCCTTTCCGGCTCCAGGTTTGGACCCTTCGCATTTTTTAAATGCAACGTATGGCATGTTTGCCTGGGCGGTTAACCCATCCGGTGCGCCTGGTAGCCCTGTGGGACCACTTCATTATGCCCCTGCACCCTTTATGCCTTTCACTCCAACTTGGCCTCTCACGACGCCAAGTTTCTCGACACTAATCCCGTTCGTGGAAAGGATGACTATTCTCCGGCGCCGTCGGGCTCCAGTCCGATGCAGTCTCGACTTCGTGTGGTGCCTCCAGCCGCACCTGAAGGCCTCCATCGATGCCAGCTCATAAGTCACTGGTGCCGCTGATGCCAATACCAAAGATACTATCGAGAAGGAAGGCTCAAAGGCTTCTGGAAGAGGAGGAATTCCAGGTGCAACAGGAAAAAGCATAGGAAGGAGAGATACTGGATCCCATGAATGATTTTGAAGGGCTTCAGGAAGCTAGTGGGCTGGATACATCGCCAGAGTGGGAACTCTCCTCTCCCAAAGCTCTTCCTTCTCAGGGGGTTTCTTCCAACCATTCTGTTATAAGGAAGGCTGCTGACCTTCTGGATTTACAGTTGCCTACTGTAGAGGTCAAATCAAACATTGACTGATGTTCTTCACTCCTCTTCATCAGTGGTGGAACCTTTGCTTCCGTTCAATAAAGCCTTGACGGAACCCATCATGGAAGTTTGACAGATACCTTTGTCTGCCCCAGCTGTATCCAGAACAGTGGCAAGGCGAAACAAAGTTGCACCTGGGGATCTAGCTTTGTAGTCAACACACCCTTCACCTGAGACCTCGGTGGTTCAAGCTTCGTGTTCCTCAAAATAATCCTCCAGTTCCTTTCCCTCTACGCCAGGGGATAGGGATTCAAAAAACTAGAACAGTCGGCTAAAAAGGTATTTTCATCAGCCAGTATGGCTTTGAAGTCAACCAACGTCACATGCCTGTTGGGACGCTAAATCCATGCATTGATGGACTCGGGTAAGGATGTGATTCCTGAACTGCCAGAGGATGTCCAGGGCCACTTCTTGGAAGTGTTGTCAGACACTTAAGCTGCAGCCAATCATGTGATTCAGTCCGGGCTTGATATGGCTGACTCCGTTACTAGGGTGATAGGCTCATCAGTGACAACTAAGAGGTACGCCTGGTTGAAAGGAGCAGGATTCACTCTGGATGTTCAGGCCACACTTGGATCTTTCCTTTGATGGCCCTAGACTCTTTGGGACCAAGGCCGACTCTGCTCTACAACATTTTAAAAAAAGTAGAGCTACCGCTAGATAATTAGGTTTGCACTCCCAGCCTAGTGGTTTTGGATACCGGAGATTTCAGAGCTTTGGGACGGCTGCTCCATTTCAGGCTCGACAGTAACAGCAGCAGCAGCAACAACAGAACCCACTGTATACAACATACAGAGGGAAGGGAAGAGGTTATCTGCGAGGGTCTGCTCGCCAGTAAGTCTCCTCCTCTTCTCCTGTTCCCCCAACTGGCTACGAAGGGAAGCAGGTCTAGATCCCCCATCTTAGAGCATGTTTTACCCGTGGGAGGTCCGGTGTCCCATTTTCGACAAAATTGGAACTCTGTTACGTCAGATCTTTGGGTTTTGAATCTTGTGGAAAATGGGTGCGCCCTTCCTTTCCGAGAGTTTCCCCCTCCTTTCCCTCCTCGCCAGGGCTGCTGTTTGGAGGACCATCTGTTGCTCCTGCAACAAGAGATCCTGTCCTTTCTACAGAAAGGTGTGATAGAGGTTGTTCAGGAGCAGGAAAGGGGTCAGGGATGCTCCTCCCGGAATTTCCAAATCCCCGAAAAGAACGGGCGATTGAGACCGATCCTAAACCTCAGGATCTTGAATTTTTATCTCAAACAGGAGAAATTGAAGATGTTGACCCTAGCTTAGGTTCTGCTAGCAATGCAGCAGGAAGACTATCTATATTTACAGGATGCATATTTTCACATTCCCATCCCGGAGTCGCACTGGAAGTATCTCCTTTTTATGGTGTGGTCTCAACACTACCAGTTTGCGGTTCTCCCGTTTGGTCTTCAATCCGCACCACTGGTCTTCACGAAGGTAAAGGCGGTGTTAGGAGCACATCTCAGAAGGTCAGGGATTCCTGTTTTCCTCTATTTGGATGACTGACTGCTCAAAGCCAAGTCGCCAGAAATGATGCTGCATCATTTGCAAGAGTCTTTGCAAGAATCTGTTGTTCGCCTTGGGTTTTCCGATAAAAGTAACAAAATCTCACCTGGTGCCCTCTCAGCACAAGCTGTTCATTGGGGCAGTACTGGACGCTATTGTGAGTCGTGCTTTCCCGCCTCCTCAGAGGTTTCTAGACAAACAAGTTATGATTCCAATCTTTCAAGATGGAGCGGCTGTTCCAGTCCTGAAGGTTTTGCGCCTGCTCGGTCTGTTGGCTTCCTGCATACTGTTAGTCAACCATGCACGCTGGCACTTGAGGACACTCCAGTGGTTTCCTCACTACCTACGTGGAACTCTGGGAGGCACTCAGAATCTCCAGAGACACTGCAGCAGAGCTGTTATGGTGGAGTGTTCCAGGCAACCTGTCTCGGGAATCCATTTCAACCTCTTTCTCAGGTGGCCACAGGGATAACGGATGCCTCCCCTCTGGGGATTCTACTGCCATGGATGCTTGAGTCTCAGGTGCCGTACATGGAATACACCACTTTGTAATAACTTGTCAAATTAGTGCGGTGCTCTTGAAAGGAGGAGAAAGCACTTTGCTTCCCCCAAATTCATCAATCCAAAGATTGAACAAACAATTTTACCAAATTCAAGGCACACAACACCAATCAAATTACAGTTAGTGAAATTAATAAAAGATGCTGGGATTCTTGTTCCTCTTTGTGTTCTTTATTTTCTTTTAGCCTATTGCCAACGCATATCGTCGCAGCGGAAATGTACCACTTACAACTTTCTCAGGGCTGTTAAACTTCAAATCAGTTCACAACTGATCCTCCATAAAACTGTGTACTATTTTGGAGCAAACCAATCCTTTGATTCTCATGAGCAAATATTTAAAATTGTATGGTCAGGGCTTCCATGCGAAGTACCCAGTGGCATATTTACCGAGGATTTTCCCGGAAGGTCCACTCTCGCCGCATACGCAAGTTCAATGCAGTAGATTACAACTGTCCTCCGGTCCTGACCATTATCTTCAGATTGAGGATCTCCTCGTGTAAGCCTCCTCCGGCCCGAATACAGGTCTTCACCCTGGGGAGCTCATCTGGGGATCTGGAGATCAAGGGCCTTTGGTCTCCAGAGGAAAGATTGCTTCACATCAATCTTCTATAATTGTGCACAAAACGTTTGGCTCTCAAGGCTTTTCTTCCTTCCATTCGGCAGTCAGTCGGTTTAGGTTCTGACGGACAACACTACGGCAATGTGGTGTATAACCAAACAGGGAGTAGGGTCGTATCATCTCTGCAGAGAGGCTCTGCGGCTCTGGTCGTGGGTTCAAGACCATCAGATTTGCGTGTTTGCTAATCATCTGGCCGGAGTGCTGAATGTACGTGTGGACAGTCTCAGTCGGCAGTTCCTGGCCAATCACTAGTGGAGTCTTCCTCCGGAGGTGGTCCATAACATTTTCAGGATGTGGGTTTTCCTCGGTTGGACCTGTTTTGCCACTCGCAAGAACGCGCACTGCCCGTCATTCTGCAGTCTCCAGTATCTGGTGCGGGAATCATTGGGGAACGTGTTTCAGTTAGATAAGGACTCACAGGTCCTTTATGCGTTGCCTCCCATATCCTTTATTCCTCTGGTTTAGAGGAAGATTCACCAAGACCTGGCCCAAGACATATTGATCACCCCGAATTGGCCAAGAAGGGTGTGGTACACGGACCTCCTTCACCTCTCATCTCCCTCTCCACTCCATCTCCCTCTCGGGGCAGACTTCCTCTCGGAGGAGCAGGTTCTACAACCCCAGGTCAAGAGTCTGCACCATCATGCCTGGAGATTGAACGGGACAACCTGAGTTCTTTCTCTCTCCCACCGGATGTGCTGAATGTTCTATTATCGGCCAGAAGACACTCTACCAAATCTGTATATTCTCGTAGGTGGGCTAAGTTTGTTTGATGGTGCGGAGAGAGGTCAATTGATCTTTTAAAGGCCCATTTGTCTGATAATCTGAGTTTCGTTCTTTCCTTGGCTCGACAGGGTTGTGCAGTAGCAACTGTTAAGGCTACTTGTCTGCCTTGCCGGCCTTTCTTTGCTTGCAAGACCAACCCTCTCTGTTTAAGTCTCCTATAGTCATGAGATTTATTAAGGGTCTCACTAACAGGTTTCCTCCTACTCCATTTATCATGCACGAGTGGGATTTAAATTTAGTTCTCACTTTCCTGATGGGGTCCCCCTTTGAGCCTCTACATAGTTGTCCGTTGGTTGAGGCTCCTGTCATTCAAGACAGTTTTCCTGATTGCTATTACTTCTGCCAGGAGGGTTAGTGAGCTACAGGCACTTAGTTCTGAGCCCCTTTTTTACTTCTTTTCATGCAGATCAGATGGTTCTTAACACCAGAGCTGCTTTCCTTCCTAAGGTGGTCACCCCTTTACCCCTAGGGCAATCTATTACTCTACCCACTTTCTATCCTCCCCCGCGCCCTTCCAAGGAGGAGGAGAGACTTCACCGCCTGGACCTTATGAGGGCGGTCAGCTTCTACCTGGACAGGTCTAAAGACTTCAGACTGGACGACCAACTCTTCATTGGATACGTAGGATAAATTAAGGGCAAGGCTGTCCACAAGCGAACGCTGTCCAGTTGGATTATACTCTGCATCAAGATCTGCTACACCTTGGCCAAGAAGGAGCCTCCTGAAAGTATTCAAGCTCATTCCACCAGAGCGAAGTAGTCTTCTTTGGCTTTAGCTAGAGGTGTCCCTGTTGTAGACATCTGCAAGGCGGCAACTTGGGTCTCCCTCCATACTTTTGCGAAGCATTATTGTTTGAACTTGGAGGTGAGGAGGGACAGCCACTATGCACGTTCTGTGCTGCAGGATTTTTTGGTATTGGTATGCGGATACCCACCTCAGGGAGCGAGACTGCTTGGGGATTTTATTCAAAAGATGAGGAATCCACAGGCAGATACTGTATCCACCAGAAAAAAACGTTACCGAAATTGTACATCAGGACCACTTTCATAGGAGTCTATGGCAAGGAGATAGAAATGACTGGAACAGACTGGAGACTGCTTCTTCCTGAGGGCCTTGCTGGTCCCCATGACTGACTCCCTTCCATAGTTGATTGCCTTAAGTAACTGAAAATAACCACATTGCTTCTTAACCAAGTTTTTCTTGAAAATGTTTTTTAACTGTCAAATAATTTGAATCTGCCAATGCTTGTTAGTGGTGAAATAAAAAGTGCATATTTGGTGCATCTCCAGAACCTTCTGGTGGATGTTTTTTTGTAGCGGGGTCTAAAACTGCAGTCTATTTTTATGAATTGGTGTTGGGTGTTCTTTGAGTTTCATTTATTTTTTCCACAAATGTATTCATGCTGTCTGAATGCTTTACATCTGTTCCTTTGCACAAGCTTGACTGCTCAGAGCCACACCTACACAGGGTTGAGCTAAAGTTTAACAAACAAAACACAACCACCCCATATAAAACACCTCATGTTCTCACATATGTTTGTTCTAAAGTTCAGGAATCTTCAGTTAGTAGTATCCATCATAAGAACACATTACTTTCCTTTGGTAAGTCTTCTGGTGGATGCTCTAACCGCAGATTCCTCACTCACCTTCCACCTCCTCATTCTGTGGAATGGTATCTTTCTATCTAAAAGGTCCCAAATTAGAGATCTCCAATTGGCACTTCTGATTGATTTTGTGCTCTGCGATCGAGGTCGCACAGACAGATTCAAGAAAGAAACGGGCTTCAGCAGGCAGGGTTGGCGCTTATATGCGACTTTGTTTTTAGGGACGGATTCATCATGGAAGCACACAGTGCCGCCTGCTGGCATTCAGGAGCACTGCTGTGAAAGCTTCCCATTCCTGGGATATTCTTAAGATGAGGAATCTGCAGTTAGAGTATCCACAAGTAAAAGTTACTGAAGGTAAGTAACTTCTTAGTTTTGCGTGAAGTGAAAGTGTAAAGGCCAATGTTTTTAATAATGCCTTGATAGCATTCCTGGAATATATGCCAGTGGAGTGACTCGTTGCTCAAAGAGTTTCCACTCACATTTGCACATGTATGTTTCCTCTATTGTCATTGCACTGTACGAAGTCACTCACATTCAAAGCAGACCACTGGACTAGCCTAGACATTTTACCCCGGTTTAATAAATACGTTTGCATCTTTAATAGCCTCTGGACAGTGTCATGACCATTGAAATGTCAGTAATTTTTAAGGGTTTTTAGACCTCCACAACTATCTTAGCCTCAGAAATAATGAAAAAAACAAAATGTATTTTCTTCTTTAGGCAAATACTGGATCACTTTTATCTAGTTAATAACTACGGCTTCGTCACACATTTCCTTATAGCTGCACTTTCAGTAAATGTAACTTCATAAGTCTGCTGACTGTATGGGAGGCTAGTAGAAAATAGTCCTGCTCTCTGGAGAGGCGACTCCTCAAGACTTTAGTTATATGGTGTCAGGAAATAATGCTACCGGAGTGTATGGTTCTATAGTGTTAAGCCATGCTTTTAGGTCGGGAGGCCTCTGGGAATATTACAAAAGTTGTTGGCTTACGTAAGTGTACTTTAGTAATCTAAGGGGACTCCTTAACTTTCTCCCCGACTAAAAAGTCTGTTCTAGTGTGGGGTGGGCTTGTTTGATGCTGTGCATGTGCATTAAATTTGGCTTGGAATTAGCCACAGACTGCTTATAAGCATGTCATTTGGGTTTAAATTTGTTACATGCTCTGTGACATTTGGACTGGATGTAGCCTAGGACTGTAACCGTGTGTGCATGCATGAAGTCTGAGTTGGCTTGTATTTTGCACATGCATGATATTTGGATTTAATTTGGTGATGTAGTCTGATATTGGTTTTAATTTAGCCGGAGTCTGTGATCCTTTGCACATGTTTAGCATGTAGGAATGCGTTGCAGCTCTGTAGGTGCATGACATTTGGGTTCTGATTAACCAGGTTATTTGTTGCTGTGTTTCAAGCAAAACGATTTAGCATGTAAAATAAATGGTTAGTCCTAACCGTACCTTCTAAAATTTGCAATTAAATATCAGGAACTGGCTGGGTGGCAGGCCTCTTGCGCACTGCTGTTGCTTTTACTAGTTAAAAACAATCTGGCCCGACCCGTGAATCTGAAATAATGGAACATTGTAATCCATAGTGCAAAGTGTGTGGGTCCTGGCTATCTTGCCGAGTGGGTTGAATTAGCAATTTTTTATTGTAAGATAAAGGTAAATGTTTCTGTGCATATTGGGAACTGTTTCATTACGATTAATAGACTGATGGCAATTTATAGTTCGGCTAGAAGTGTTAAGGAACTAGCAACATTTTCTCTAATTTGTTTTCTTTTTGGGATGCTCAGGTGACAAAGGATGATCGAAGTGATGTTGAGAGCAGCTCTGAAGAGGAAGATACAACACCAAGTGGTGGCAAAGGTTCACGCAGCACTTCTAGCAATGGGGCCAGTCGAATTAACGGGCACGTGAACACTGGCCAGTGGGCAGAAGAGTAACAAAGGCACATTCTGTTGGATCCTTCAGGGAACATGTTCAATCAAACTTTTCAAAACTGATAAACCGTGGCAAGCAAACCCATTTAGTGTGCCGCCCCAGCACCTGGTATCAGACCTGGAACATCCGAAACTTCTGTTGAACATTCGATGTACTTCATGTCCAGGGCTAAAGAAATGAACTAGATTGCTCATGAAAAGGAAACGATAATGGAAGCAATTTGATATTTCCTCTGTTTTGTTCATAGCATTCAAAACCTCAGGAGACATGCTCATAGAATACATTGCTGTACCACTTGTAGTCTTCTAGGGTCAGCCCATTTCTTTTTTTAATTTAGTCACATGAGAACTTTTCTGGTCTTAGATGAACTGGTATTTATTAAGAGAAGCTCATGTGATGAAGGAAAAGGTCTGTATTGACTGTGATGGGACTTTGATGTCAGTGTGTTGTGGATTGTAGTGGCGGCCTAGTATCAGCCAAGCTTTGTCTGTGACATTCGCTTGGTACCTGGTGAAGTTCTGACTGATGCTATGTTGCATCAGCCAAGTGTTAAGTGATTGCTGCTTCATTTTTGTCTGGTACTAGGTAGTCAGTCTGACTGTGATGAGTGACTGCCTTTTATCGGCCTTTTGTTTAATGCATGCTTGGTATCAGCTCAGCAGAAACTGCAGCTGCAGCCAAATAGTGACCAACCATAGACTGTGACAGCTGTCCTGAGGTGACCAAGCACAAACTGTGAGAATTACCTGGTGTCAGTCAGTCACTGCTTGAGTCAGCTTATACAAGTTGATAGTTGCCTCTGATTCCACCGGAATGGAATTAAACAGCGCCGGATCCCGACAACTGGTGCAGTCTTGTATAGATGGGCTCTGGTAAATGAAATGAATGTATAGTTGGTACTGGTAGTAATGCAAGAAAAGTGTAAAGCAGTAAGTTCAGTACTGATATTGAGGCAGACCCCAGTTTCAGCCTTGTGATTGGCATGCCTGCTCATTCCGACTTCTTCAAACATACAGTCAGATTTGACTGTTACCACTGAAACAGCAGAGACTGTTAAATAATATAGTTACAGAAACACAGACTGCTGAGGAGTACGGCTGCTGTCAGACCTGCTAATTTCTGTACTGTATACTGCTGGACTTTATACTCGCTACACTGCCACAGTAATGGGTAATGCTGGACCCGGTATTATCTGCAAACTTGGCTGAACGTGGTACCAAGTGTGATAAGTAAATACTTTCATCTGATCTGCCTCTAGTTACCTGAACTTTAAAATGGTAACTGGCTGGTACCTGTGACAGTTGGCTGATAGCAGACTTGTAGTGGGTTTTGCTGCACACTGTTTCCTTGCGTTTGGTTGCAGTGATTGTTGTAGAAGCCCTATTCTTTCTGTAGTGGCGCAGGCTGTCATCATACCAGCTATCTGAGTTTAGTGTACACTCCCAATCCCTGTACTCTTTATATGTTTTGTTTTTATAATGCTGTAAATCTATAAACTGCAATAATGCTGAAGATATATGGCACATTTCACTCCCCTGAGCCGCAGTGTGTACCAGGTATCCCTCTGGCTGGTCTATGAGATGGTACTCACTATAGGCCACACTCTGGGGGTCAGCTACGTGCAGGCTAGCTTAGGAATGACTTTCCATCTCCTTGACTGAACTCTAAATTTGGAGCTGATGCCTCTCGAAATTGTTGGTGCTGAATATCTAAGAGCACTCAGTCTTACTTGATATTTTGCTTACTTGTCACTTTGATGTTTGAAAATCTTCACACCCTGCCTAGAGATACCAGAGTACAGGCAGGAAACTGACTTGGGAGAAATGTACAAAGTAGTGGCACAGCAACTATCACTTGGAAAGATGCAAGCACTGCCCTTACAAGGAGCTGGGTTTGCACCGACACTTTGAGGTACTGTGGACAGACAGGTAGGTAGCCGGTCCTACATCCGAATTATGCTGGGGAAGCAGAGCCTGTCTGAGTTTTACCATTTTATACTGTTTACTCTCATCTCTGTGATTAAAAACGGATTTGAAAATGAAAGCCTCTGTATCCTTTTTTTTGTAAATGTCATATATCTTATCCTCAACATATAACAAGTGAAATTAAAATATGTAAATTGTTGTTTGCTTAAACATGTTTGGTTCTACTCCAGATTCAGCTGTCTACTTTTTCAAATCGCTTCTAACCTGGACAGTTTTTGATGGAATCTGAGATTGAGGTCAGAATTTGAAATCATGGAATGACATGCCTTCAAAAGTGTGCCTCGTGTGCATGCAAACTTTTTGGGTGTACGTGGGCACCTACACAGTACATTATAGTATCACCTATACAGTACCTATATTACAGCATATTTAATACACTTTAACATAAAAATTGGGATACCTATTTAGTACTTGTAATGGAACAGGAACTACTGCTGTCTCATGAGGGTTTTGTCCTGGCGAAGTAGTTGTCAAGGGACTCCTAGACGTTGTTAATTGTCAGCTCCTCTTAAAAAGGTAATCCACTTAAGCCACACACGCAAGGCGGTAGCTGACGTGTTCTTCCAGTTGGTCAATATCAGTTTACAAGCTGAGGTCAGCAGTATGTCTACATGACGCCTATCGTTCTGTGATCTGGGGGTCTAAGAAACCCTGAATTAAGGAGAGAAATTATTTTTTAAGACGTATCCCGCATATAAAGTGAATTTAGTCCAAAAGCTTAATTACAGAAAGTGGCAGCCGCATTGCAGAAAAAGTGTAAATGACAAATGTCCCCAGTAGCTGCATGACAATTCCAACAAGTTGGCTCATCTCTTAGAGCCATTTTATGGATTCACGCCGGTGACCAGAATGTCCTATGGAGGAGCCAGTACTTTGGGCGAGGGAGGGAGATATCTTATGGGACACAACAGACTTTCAAATTAACTGCCACTTGCCTGGCGGATTGGACCCATGGTTTTCCCAGTTTTTTAAAACTGTCCCGTGATAGGTGTATTTTTTTGGTTTTAGGATGTGATAAAGTTTGGAGGACTGGTGACCTGACTTATTGAGGGAGAGCATTGTCTTAATGATGATTGGGATCTTTGTCTGGGCAACTGATCTTAGACAAACTGACTTTGAGCTTAAGAACGTCACAAAAATCAATATTTCTATTTCTATTTAGGGAGTTTTGTAAAGCACTTGGTGACGCACAACGGCGTGTCCCCGCGCTAAGGAGAGAAATTTACTGGGATCTACAGAAGTGGCCTACCTTACTGAGCGAATAGTGTAGTTTTAAGCTTGGCTCTAAAGATTAGTTCAGATGGTTCTAATCGCAGTGCCATCGGTAATTTGTTCCATCTAGAGGCTGCAAGGTACCTAAAGGACCTTCCACCCATCCGTGCTCTAGACACCTTAGGAACAACCAGGAGTCCTGAGCCGGAGGATCTCAAAGTACGGGACGGCTCATAAGACGTCAGTAGTCCCTGCAAAGGGAGAGGAGACCGCCCGTTGATGATCCGATGGCACATGCATAGTGCTTTGAATTCTACCCTACTTCTAACCGGGAGCCAGTGCAGCGACCGGAGGGCAGCAGCAGAAGCGGCTCTTCTGAGTAGTTTGAGCACCAATCGGGCGGCGGCATTCTGCAGGACCTAGAAGATTCTAGAAGCAGGACTCCCCAGCAAAAAAAAAAACAATCTAGAAGATTGTTTTGTTGTTGGAGTACTCTGAAGGAAATCTGTGTTTCTGGGGTGCCCAGTTGCTTTAAAAAGTGGATGCCGGGCGTGGCCAAGATGGCGGAGTGAGAGGACGCTTCTTCTCGATGCTCCCCGGCCCGACTAGGCCCGAGCCCTGAAATATAGCTCTTTCTCCCCCCTCCGGAGCTTAACGGCACGGGGAGAGATAGAGGAACCTGCAGAGACAACGCTGGTCGAGTCCTAGCCTCCGTTTAGCCTCAGGACAGCCCGTTGGACGGTGTTGAAGGTCCGGCCCGGCGCGAGGAGGAGGAGGCCGACCCCAGAGCACGTGGGCCGGACGCACGCCGCGCCCAGTGCCGCTTGGAGTGTGCAGCCGGTAGAGACGCTGCAACGCCCCGATCAAGAGGTCCTGGAAATTTAGAGAAACCACCGTAGTGGCCCCGCGAGAGCAGCAGGGTGTGACGCTTGAGTCCCGGCATACACATCTGGCCGCCCCCCGGGAGGGCATCGAAGGGACAAAGGTGCGGACCCAGGGCCTTATGCGGAGCCTCCCCCCCTCGGCTCTTCCAGCGGCAGGACTCCACAACTTAGTGAACGCCGAGGCTCGCAGCGACGCAGGAGTCCCCGGCGGCCCCACGGCTTGCATAGTCGGACCCAGAGCGAATCTCGGCCATTAGCACTGTGACGCACAACGAATTTGGCCGAAGCCTAGAGATGGCGGAATCGCCCTGAAGGACCTCTGATGACGGCGGCTGCTGGGGAGTCCTGTGCATTTACGGAGGAATCCACAACACCTCCTGAACAGAGACGGACAGAGGGGACAGTCACAGGTGATAATTTCCCGGCCTAGTGGAGGCCGCGGCAGACGGAGGCTGGTGAGGCCTACAGACTGAGTGCGCACCCTGCCATAGCTATCGCATCCGGACGCCCGCGTGACGATCCCAGAAGTACTGTCCCCAGAAGGTGCTTGGTGCAGTGGCCGGTGGCGATCCACGGTCCCTTGTCTACCACGAGAGAGGAGACCCGGCAGGCATTCAACCCAAGATGGCGTCGGGCAAAGGCACCAAGCGGGGAGAGCGCACTCTCCCGGAGATGCTCAGCAGATCCCAACAGAGGGGAGATAGGGGGCCGCCTTCAGCAAGCCCGGCCGGAGGCTCGCAGAGTTCGAATGGAGGAGAGCCACGGGTCACCAGATCGTTTCTTGAGTCGCTGTTTAGCACCCTCAGAGACGATTTTCAGACATTGAAACAGGAAGTGGCGGGCGAGGTCCGGGAGGTACGAAGAGAAGTGGAAGAGATCGGGGAACGAGTGGCCACAGTGGAGGGCACGAACCACCATATCGATAAGGAGTTAGCCCTGCTGCAACAGGAGGTGCTGCGCCTCAGAGAACAGCACCTAGATCTGCAGATGCATAACGAAGACCTTGAGAACCGCTCTCGGCGAAACAACATTCGAGTCCGGGGGGGTTCCGTCCTCAGACGAAGGCACGGATGTGACTGGCTACCTGAGAGACCTGTTTCGAGCCATCCTAGGAGAACCATCGGAATTCCCGGTCAGGATTGACAGGGCGCATCGAGTGGGCCCACCACGGCGAGCATCAGCACCCCCACTCCCCGACATTTTGGCTTTCCTTCCGGACTTCCCACTAAAGGAGCGCATTATGGCGGAGGCCCGGAAACAATCTGGGTTCACTTTCCGTGGCCACTCTGTTGGACTATATCAGGACTTGTCCGCCATTACTTTGCAAAAACGGAAATCATTCAAGATCGCCACAGACTTTTTGAGCGAGCACGAAACACCATATGCCTGGGGCCACCCCTTCCGCCTCATCTTTAGATGGAACGGCACGATGCACCAACTTAGATCGCTCCAGGACACCTGTGAGGTCCTGGGGATCACGGCGGAGGAGGAAGATACGAACACGCCGAGCGAGAGACGCTGCCCCAGAGACAGTTGGCAGAGGGTGTCACGGAGATGGGGATCGGCCAACCTCAGAAGGCCGGACTCGCCCACCATTAGAGGCAACATGGCGGATGCGGTCTCCGAGGCGGCCAGAAGCAACGCAGCTACCGGTGATGTAGCTCTTACAGCATAATGACGCTCCGGGGGGGAGAACACCACAGCCTTACTGGAATAGCAGGTTCGGGTCTTGGAGGGCGGGGGGGGGGTGGGGGGAAGTGGGGAAGGGGGGAAGTGGCTGGACGTCCACATTGGTAACTCACCACAGACTTGCCCGAGGGCATGACTGGGACTAACATTTGTTTGGACTTCGGGGGTTTGTTGGGGAAAGGGGGGAGATCCTTTGGTTGGTTGCATGAAGGGTGTGTTGTGGAGTGGAGGGTGTTGCTGGGAGGGGGAGGGGGGGTTGGGCAGCTGGGAGTTGGGTGGGGGGGGTTTGGGGGGAATCACGGGGTCCGTCCAGTGCAACTGTGCTACTCATCACAGCCTTGCTGTGCTTCTACACATCACCTACACCGCGCCTACCCCTCCTAGGCCGTGACACATTGCGTCTACCTTGGTCTAATCCACACAGATGACGGCTTTCACAGTGGTTACCCTTAACGTGAAGGGGTTAAATAATCCTATCAAGCGAAAGGCGGTTCTTTCTTTATTGGAAAATACCCATGCAGATATTTGTCTTCTACAGGAGACACATCTTCTGGCCAGAGACTGCCAGAGGATGCGCTCCCATAAGTTTCCCACTCAATTCTTCTCATGCAATACCACTAAGACCGCTGGGGGTCGCAATTTTGGTATCCCACAAGTTTAAGGGAGAGATTCTCCATAAGTTTGCTGAGCAGAAGGGTAGGCTCCTGGCTTATAGGGTCAAGTACGGGGGACTGACTTTCACTGTTGGATCGATGTATAGCCCCAATGAACACCAGGAACGATTCCTACATTCGGTGGTGGTGGATATCACCGCCACACCAGATAGACACGTCATCGTAGGGGGGGATCTGAATATGGTCTTCGACTCCTCCCTGGATAGGTCCGTGCAACGGCGTCCGCAGACTGGGGAGATCTCGCAGATGGGCAAATGCCAGCTGGAGGACTCGGATCTCCATGACCTCTGGCGTTCCTTGCATCCCACCACCCGGGATTATTCCTATTATTCACACGCTCATAAGACCTACGCTCGCCTCGATCATCTCCTGGTCTCCAAGCCGTTCCGCGATTTAGCCATAGCGTCAACGATAGGGGTTCTTTCTCTATCAGACCACGCCCCAGTTATGGCAGAGTTTCAATTGCCACCGATATCGCCGAGGCGCGGAGTGTGGCGCCTCAGAGATACTTTGCTGCACAGACAGACGGTGGTAAAGCGTATTCAAGATTCAATTCGGGAATACCAGGAGCACAATGATAACGGTGACACTTCCCTAGCAACGCAGTGGGCGGCAATGAAGGTGGTGCTTCGAGGGGAATTTATTGCCATCTCCTCAGCTGGGAATCGGGAGCGTCAACGGAAACGTGAGGAACTCACAGGCAAGGTGCGAGAACTGGAACAGGTTCACCAGAGGACGGGGGCACCCAGAATCTGGAAGCAGCTTAAGGCGGCGAGGAAGCTATTAGCAGCCTTGGATACGGACAGGCCGGAATACGCTGCATTGCGCTTGAAGCATGCATATTATACTGGTGGAGACAGGTGTGGGAAACTCCTGGCACACAAACTTAGAGAAGCACACCAGAAGCACTTAGTGAAGGAGCTATCGACGCCCTCCGGGGAGTCGGTAACGGAAGATGACCAAATAGCTGACGGCTTCCGCCGATTTTATGCCGACCTCTATAGGGGCGAACCCCCGTCAGCACAGGCAGAGGAGGCCTACCTGGCCTTGGTTGACCTTCCCTCCCTCGCTCCGGAGCAGGCAGAATATCTCGAGAGGGATATTCGAGTGGAGGAAGTAATCACAGCCATCTCCAGGCTTAAACACGGGAAGGCCCCGGGCCCCGACGGTTATACCTCCCTCTTCTAGAAGACTTTCTGCCCCACGCTGGCCCCGATCCTCACGCGCCTATTTAACTCCTTCTCCGAGCCGGGAGCTATTCCTCCGGATCTGCTTAGGGCAACGGTTTCGGTTATCCCCAAGCCAGGGAAGGACCGGACGCAATGTGGCTCTTACAGGCCTATCTCCCTCTTGAATATTGACCTTAAGTTGTACTCTGGGATCTTGGCGACCCGTTTAGCGCTTCACCTTCCGGGTCTGGTAGACTCGGATCAGGCCGGGTTCGTCCCGGGGAGGCAGACGGTGGACAACACCAAGAGGGTGGTTCATGTTCTGGAGAAGGCCTCCAGGATACCCGGAGAAAGGATGTTACCAGCAGTCGACGCGGAGAAAGCCTTCGACAGGGTGCACTGGCCATATCTAGAGAGAGTTCTAGCGAAAGTCGGCATTGGCGAGAAGTTCCGCACTCTGGTGTTTAACTGCTACAAGTTTCCATCAGCAGTGGTACGGGTTAACGGTTGCAGTTCCCATCACTTCGCGATCGAAAGGGGTACCAGACAAGGGTGTCCATTATCCCCCCTCTTATTTGCGCTTTACATGGAACCCCTGGCCCAAAGAATACGTCAAAATCCGAATGCCCTGGGAGTTAAGATGGGGGAGTACACCCACACTATCAGTCTGTATGCAGATGATATCATTCTGACATTGGAGGATCCGGGGAGGTCGCTCCCTGCTTGCATCGACGAGATGGAAGCCTTCGCTGCCATAGCGGGCTTTAAGATGAATATGGGGAAATCGGCGGCCCTTGACGTCTCACTCACCGTGGCCACCAGAACCGATTTGCAGAGGCGATTTCCCATGCACTGGTCGAAAGATCTGGTGCCTTACCTGGGCATTCTTCTGGCGCCTACACTACCTGCCATGGTGACTGCGAACTACACCGCCCTAGGCTCTAAAATTAAGGAGGAACTGGGTCGCTGGAGCAAGGGCACATTGTCCTGGCTGGGTAGAATTGCCGCAGTGAAAATGACCATCTTGCCGCAGGCGCTTTACCTATTCCGCGCCCTGCCGCTGCAGCCCCCAAAGGGATGGCTGCTTCAGACTCAGGGGAACATTGCGCGCTTCATATGGCAGGGCCGTAAACCCAGACTCAAGAGGACCTTGGCCACTCTGGCACCCGAGGCAGGGGGGCTCGGAATACCGGACCTCCGTAAATATTTTCAGGCGGCCCAACTAAGGTATCTGGTAGAGTGGAGCAAATGGGAGTCCGACAAACACTGGCTCTTTCAAGACCAGGCAGTTGCGGGCCGGACCCTGCAAGAGGTGCCCTTTCTGCGACGGATACATCGCCCTTCCAATTTATATGCATCTTATATCACACGGGTCCTCTTGAGGGTGTGGGATGCCACAAATTTGACTCACTCACTTACCACCTTCCCCTCTCCGTTCACGCCCCTGATCGATAACCCAGAGTTTAGCCCTGGCACAGAACCAGGGGCTTTTGCACGTTGGCGAGCTGCCGGGTGCAGGGCTCTTTTTCATCTGTATAGCCCGGAGGGCATAATCCCGTTCCCAGAATTCAGGAAAGAATATCAGTTGCCGGAGGTAGAAAGGTTGCACTATATGCAGGTGCGCCACTGGGCACTGCAGCCACAGACTCGAGAGTCGGCAGATCGGAAGCTTCTACCATATGAGAAATGGCTTGTAACACGCACCTCCGACAAAAAACTCATTTCGGACTTGTACAAATTCTTGCAGCCCTCCCCCTTTGACATCTATAACCCAGGTAGGGAACGATGGGAAAGAGAATTAGGGAGATCCTTAAGCCGTAAGGAATGGGACAGCATCGCATATAGGGCCCGACACTCCGCATATCACACTGGGCTAACGGGGACATTTACAAAAGTGTCCACATATTGGTATTACACGCCCCAAAGGTTACACGAGATGAATCACAACATTGACGCCACCTGTTGGCGAGCATGTGGGCAACCGGGTACCCTCACTCATGTTTTATGGGAATGCCCGATATTAGCTCCTTACTGGAAGGAGGTTTTAGACTTGATTGACTCCAACTTTGAGACTGAATTGCCTCGTTTTCCAGCGTATTTTCTGTTGGGCTTGCCCAACGGACTGATGTATCCTCTGAAGTCGCGTAGAGGGAGGCAAATTGCGATAGCACTGGGTTCTGCTGTTCAAAATATACTTATTCATTGGCGCACTACCACACTTCCCTCCACCACAGGGTGGCTGCATAGACTATGGCATGTCCTGGAAATGGAAAAATTGTCGCTCATGGTGGCGGGAGAGGTGGAACAATTTAATGAACTATGGCAACCGTTTCACTCATTGCTTGTGGGGGAATTTACAGAGCTTACGTGCCCCAGATATCTCCGCCTGTTGAGGCTGACTACATTGGCAGACTTGGAAGGCCTGCGAGCCTAGTTGCGAGGGCACAGAGGGGGGGAGCGGTCTTTGGAGGGGTGGGCGGGTGTTGCTCTGGAGCACTGCACGGGGTTGGGGGGGAAGGGGCATGGTTTGGTTCGGGGAGGTGGGGAGTTGGGGGTTTGTTCACTTTGGAGCACCTTGTGGTAGCATACGCACCAGCCATTGCATTTGAATGTACACTGCTTTTACAGGACCCTAGCGCGCTGGTGCGCTATTATAGGACTGTATCGGACGCTTGCTCCCATGTGTCAACTGTTTGTCTTTTTTTTTGTGAATGCTTAATAAAATGCTTTAAACCTAAAAAGTGGATGCCTTTTGACGCCCATGATTCAGAGAAAATAGTTTTCCCCAGGATTTTGATCTTTGAGTTGTGCCAAATTGATAACATGTTCGAATGATTAAGAGGAGTGTATAAGATTTTATCGATTCTTCTCAGTGCTCTTATAGTATTCTTAAAAAGGATTTTACCAGAGGATGTGGGTATTCTGTTACCTGTTAAAAATGTGACAGGATGAAGTACACCTAAGATTTCTTTTTCAAATATTAGCCAGGAGGGAGTGTAGAGGGGGGCGCGAAAACCACAGGGAGCCTGGTCTTGCCAGGAAGGCCAATTGATATTTTTTTAATTAGCCAGGTTCACTCCACCGAGGTGAACAGGTAAGCGCTGTTTCTTGAAAGAAATTGTACTGCGTTTATTTTGCCAAATACATTTTGATAATAGTTTGTCCAATTTTTTATGGAAATCCTCCAATAGTACAAGGGGTATCGTACTGATAAGATAATTAACAATCTGGGTGACCATCATTTTGAGGCTCTCAAAACGGCCCCACTATGTGAGAAATATTGGGTTCCAGTCCTCCAGTAGAGTTTCAACCTTTTTCAGTGTTAATTTTTCATTATGTCGGAATGATTCTAATAAGTCTGCATTGAATTTTTAGCCCAGGTATTTAATGAAGTGGGGTTGCCAGGTTAAACCTGTAGAGTTAAAAAGATCCCTTGAACAAAGATTGTCCAATCCCATGATTTCAGACATGTCTTTGAATTTGTAGCTGGACACCCTGGCATAGCTTTCGATAGTCTCTAGTAGAGAGGGAATTGAGTGCGTTATGTCTTCCGACATAATCAAAATATCGTCAGCGTATGCAGCCACCTTTATTGTCTTTTGGTTGAAGGTACCCCCAGAGATAGAGGGGTTTGAGTGGATCCTATAGATGAGTGGCTCCAGTCTCAGGATGAAGAGGGACTGAGACAGGGGATAGCCCTGCCGGGTGCCTCTCTCAGAATTGAAAGATGAGGATAAGAGCCCGTCTGAACAAACTCTAGTGGAGTGGGCGTTGTACAGGGCCATGATCATCCTTGTGATGGTCTCACCCAGGTTGTACTTCAACAGAGTCTCTCGGAGGAAGGACTAAGAGACCCTGTCAAATGCTTTCACAGCATCGAGGGTGACAGCTACAGTATCGGAGTTGGAAAGTTTGGCTTTCTCAATAATGTGACATAGGAGAAGAGTGTTGTCCCTGGATAGTCTGTTTTCCATGAATCCTACCTGGGAGTGGTCAATTAGGGACGGCAACAGTGGTTCTAAACTTTTAGATAGGATTTTGCCATAGACTTTTGCATCTAGAGTAATTAGAGAAATTGGCCTATAGTTTTTTACCGGCAGGGGATCTTGATCCTCTTTTTGTATAACCACCATAGTGGCTTTGCTGGTTGAGCCTGTGATGGAACCGGAGTCTCAGAAGTCTTGTAATAAGTCCAGTAGAGTAGGATTAGGTACAGAGGCAAATGATTTATAGAATTTCGCTGTAAGGCTGTCCGAGCCTGGAGCCGTGTTAGATTTGAGGGAGTCAACTGTTTTGGACACTTAAGTGTTATTGGTTTACTAAGCTGCATCCTGGTCCGTGATAGTCTGGAGTATGGACTCCTCCAGATTCTTGCACTCCTCTATTAAGGGTGAAAAGTCTTCCTTGTATAGTGATAGGTAAATGTCCCTAAGAAGCTCTATGATTTTATCGGGGTTCAAATGGGGGACATTAAAATTGTCTTTGACCGAGTTAATGCCCCTATGATTTTGTTTGTTTTAAATATGAGGCCAGAATTTTCCCTGCCTTATTGGCTTCACAAAGTTTTAGGGTCTTGTTTGTATTACTCCAGATCCCCGCCCTGTCACTCAGAATTCTAATATATTCGCATTTTTTGCTGGAGACAGTGGAGAGGGTTTGGGCATCCGGATGGGAGATGCATGTTGTTTCCAATGCTTTAATCTCTTTCTCCAAGGAATCCAGATCCCTGCTGTGGGTTTTGTTTAATTTAGGCAAAATTTCTATTAAAGTACCCCTAACAGAGGCCTTCAGAGCATCCCAGTGGTTAGTCGGGGAAGTATCAGAAACCATGTGTTCGAGGCATAGGAGCTGTAGATCCTATACTTATGCATAGATCGCCATCTGGTGTTGGGCTTGGATGTTTACACTTTGTTTTTGTCTTGGAAGAAGTCTTTGTAGTCACGAGGTAGGTGACGCCTCCTTAGGACCAGAGTGCACATGGACATCGACTCCATCTCCAGATTTTTTTTTCAGCAATCGGGTTCAGATGTGATTTGCTGCGCTCCGGGTCGACATTGGTTTCAAACCCCCCTTCGATGCGCAATTCCTCTCCACTCAACGGTATTGTTTTGAACGCGTTTCCCTTTTGATGCTTATCTTTAAAAGCAAACTCCTCGACCTCTATCTTCGATGCGGGCCATTGGGCCTATCCACACCGACCACGCCTGCAGTCAATAGAAAGGACTCCCTTTAAAAAATGCCCCGGGTGTGGTGCTAAGTTTCTATACAGACTTGCACGAGGTTTGTAATCTCTGCCTCTCCCCAGAGCACAAAGACAGAAACTGTGAGGCCTGTGCATCGTTCAGGTTGAAGAAAACCATCCGTTATCGTCGGTCCGATGTCACGAAATGTCTCGCGGAAGCAGCTCGATTCCGGACATCTTCGGAGCAGATCCCAATGTCCAGCTGGAGCAACATGGTGATGAAGACGACATCTCCGTCTCCGAGGCCGACGACTCCGTTGTCGAAGAGGAGACCATCACCCCGGCTCAGCTGTCCATGAGTACCGAAACCCCTATCCCAAAACCCAAATCTAAGGCTCCGGTAGTGCCCTCGGGCTCGGGTCGAATCCGGCAACATGTTTCAGACGCCCCGCCCTCGGCCCGACTATGGAACCTAAAGACAAGCCCTCGGGCTCAAACCAGTCACCTTCGGCACCTAAGCACAAGACGAAAGATGTGCCACGCCCTGCTTCATCAGCACCGAAGACAGCCCGATGCCGAAAACCTCGGTGTCGAAACATACGTAAGGCAAACCGAACCGAAAAAATCTTTGGAGCCGAAAAAAAAAGTCTCGGAGACGAAAAAAGTCTTGGTGCCACATACTCCTATATAACCTGAGGAGCCCAAGCAAAAAGCCTCAGAAACTCGGTCCAAAGAACATTCTGACCCAAAATCTTCTGCAACGAAAAATGCATTTTACCCACACAGTCTCTATCTGACTTTTCAGGTCCAAAACAAAAAACTGTTTTTATCGATCCAGTGACTGGCAAAGTAGTCTCCAAACCTCCAAAAAAGAAAAAACTGAACACTACAGAGGAACCTGAAATACCTTTGAAGCGGAAGGATATGAGTACTAACACCTCTCCAACTCCTTCTGCTCCTCCAGCTGATCCAAATCTTTCAATTCCTCCACCACACTCCCCACAACATACTTTTTCACCTCAAACACCAGATGATGAGGATACCAATGGGGGTGGGAATATAGATCCAGATGGGGATGATGATGATCACACCATCCCACACGAAGTAGACCCTTGGAACGGCTAAAACACAGATCCCGACCCACATAATGACCCGGTCCTCTATCCATCAAGGCCATCACCACCTGACAACAATATCAGGTTTGCGCAACTAATCAATAGGGCTGCCCAATACCACGGGGTACAGTTACATTCTGATCCCTTAGAGGAAGATGTTTTACTTGAAACTTTTGCACCCTCACAAAAATCCACACACACCCTGCCAATCCTAAAGGGCATGCTCAAACATGCTCCAGAAGTGTTTAAAGACCCTGTCAGGGCCAGAATTCTCAACACCAGGCTAGACAAAAAGCAGCTCCAAATGACACAATTTATTAAAGGTCTAGTCCCTTTAGATTCTTTTGTGTCTAATGCACGCAAGCAACACCCCCCCCCCCTCCTGATAAGTAGTCCAAATTAATAGACGCATCTGGTAAACATATTGCATCACAGGCTGCAGATCATTGGCTGATTGCCAGTGCCCAAGCTTTATTGACCAGGTACGGTAGGGCACACTATGTTGAGCTTGAAAAGCTCATGCAACACCTTCCTGACTAGTACAAACAAAAAAAGCCAAAGACCTTATACAAGAGGGGTAATTGATCCCAAACACCTCAATTAAATGTGCGCTCGACGCGGCTGATACCGCATTTCGTGCCATTAACACTAGCGTTTTGCCTCTGGGTCTTCGGATTCAAACAAGAAGTGCAATCGGCTATTCTTAATCAGCCCTTTTATCTAGAGCATCTTTTCGGGCCCTCATTTGACACATCTTTAGAAAAGATGAAAAAAGATACGGACATGGCTAAGTCCATGGGGGCCTTACAAATCCCTTCCCCTAGAGGTTCTTTTTGCCGCTCCTTCTACAGGGCTGGCTCCAAAGCCATTGGCTCAGAATATCCCTCTTCTTCCTATAAGAGCCCCACTCAAACATCCTCCAAAGGATACTTTTGCAGAGGCTAAAGAGGCAACAATGGTAAGGGGAGAGGTAGCGGCAACAATAACCGGAACTCCTCTACCACCGAACAGTGATTTCCCTGCACTTCCCCCCGATCATCCTACCTGTTTGGAATTCAATCACAACAGACAAGTGGGTAAGACAAATTATCCAGTATGGTTATTGCTTGGAACTCACCTCTACTCCCCCAGATATTCCTCCCAGACAATATCCAATGTCCTCTGAACATCTGACACTTCTCAAACAAGAGTTCCTCTCTCTATTACAAAAACATGCAATAGAACTAGTCCCGTTGCCTCATCATGGCACAGGGGTTTGCTCCCTCTATTTCCTAGTGCCAAAAAAGGACAGTTTTCTCAGGCCCATATTGGACCTTAGACTCCTAAACCTCTCAATTCAGTCGGATCACTTCCACATGGTCACTCTCCAACAGGTGCTCCCACTGCTTCAAAGGAGCGACTTTCTCTCCACTCCGGACTTAAAGGACGCCTGCTTTCATATTCCCATTGACCTTGTTCACAGGAAATATCTCAGGTTCGTTATAGACTGAAAACACTACCAATTCAAAGTCCTATTATACTGGGTGACGACAATACCCAAAGTCTTCAACAAGTGTCTAGCAGTAGTTGCTGCCCACTTACGAAGGCAGCACATTCATGTCTTCCCTTATTTGGACGATTGGCTCATAAAAGCCAGGTCACACAGCAGCTGTTTGCAACACACACACACAAACCAATCAAACTGCTTCACAACTTGGTACTTGGTATTCACGGTAAACCTCACCAAATCCCACCTCCAACATACAACAGACCTGGGGTATGCTCTAGCACACCCCAGCCCAGTCAGGATAACCGCCATACAAGCTCTATTGACAATATTTCAGCCTCAGCACTCATTGCTAGCTTGAGTGTTTTTGCAGCTGATCAGGATGATGGCCTCTTGCATTCTCATCGTCCCTTATGCAAGACTCCAAATGGGTCCCTTACAGGAGTGTTTGGCACGCCAGTGGGACCAGGCTCAAGGTCAGCTAACAGATCTTGTGTTGGTTGACGACCGCACCTATCGCTCTCTGCAGTGGTGGAACTCACAAAACCTTTCCAAAGGGCGACCGTTTCTCGACCCAGTTCTACGGATAGTGCTAACAGCAGACGCATCGCTTACTGGCTGGGGAGCTCATCTTCAAACTCCTACCATCCAGGGCATGTGGACCCCTCAACAGAATCAATTCCACATAAATTACCTGGAATTGTTGGCGAGCTTCCTAGCGTTAAAATCTTTTCCACTCCACCTCGTAGGCAAAGCTGTCCTGATTCGTACAGACAACCTGAGAGCAGTGTATTACATACAAAAACGGGGTGGGGGGGACACACTCTCCAGCTTTCACACCTAGCTCAAAGCATATGGAGATGGGCCATTCCTCAGAACATATATCTCCTTGCAGAACACCTACCAGGAGTACACAATCAGATTGCAGATCTGCTCAGTCGTCCGAGACAGCAGATCCACAAATGGGAACTTCATCCTCAAGTTCTGCTTCCATTCCTTTAGAGGTGGGGTCACCCAGAAATATACCTGTTCGCCACACACCAAAATGCTCAAGCGTCACATCCAGGTATCCACACCCATTGTCCAAAGGTAATGCGCTATGGGTGACCTGGTCAGGCAAATTTGTTCACGCCGTTCCGCCTCTCCCACTCATTCCACTAGTGGTTCGGAAGCTCATACAGCATTCCCTCACAATGATCAATATTGCTCCCACATGGGCCCGTCAGCCATTGTTCACAACCCTCTTGGAATGATCAGTAGTTCTACATGAAAAGCTACACTCACCCAAGCTTCTCACTCAGAACCATGGAGAAATAAGACCTCCAGATCCCAGTCAACTCAAGCTTGTGATCTGGCACCTGAAGTCTTAGTTTGGCTACCTCAATCTCCCCCAGACTGCATGAACATCATTAAAGTGGCTAGGCACCCTACCACTAGAGCTTGCTATGCCGCAAAGTGGAAAAGATTTGTAATTTACTGTACAAACAACCAAATCAACCCACTAGATGCTTCTATTTAAAACATCATCTGTTACCTTTTGCATCTACAACAATGTAACCGAGCATATGCATCCATTAGACTACATTTCGCTGCCATAGCAGCTTATCTTCAAAACCGACAACACTTGTCTTTTGTTTAGAGTACCAGCTATCAAAGCTTTTATGGAAGGACTTAAAATAATAATTCCACCTAGAGTTCCACCCGCTCCAGTATGGAACTTAAATGTGGTCCTTACCAGACTCATGGGTCCCACATTGGAACCTATGCATAAATGTGAATTACAATTTTTCACCTGGAAAGTAGCTTTGCTCATTGCCATCACCTCTCTCAGAAGAGTCAGTAAACTCCAGGCATTAACCATACAAGAACCATTTCTACAAATTCATCATAACAAAGTGGTTCTTAGTAGGAGGGAGAGGCCTGGGGCATCCCGATAACTGGCACAATCCATAGTGTATCACTATACGCGGATGACCTACTTATTCACGTGCATGACATCACGGCGGATTCGACCCCCATCTGGACAACTCTGCAAGAGTTTGCAGATTTCTTGGGCCTTAAGGTCAATTGGAGCAAATGCACGATCTACCCCCTGAGCCCTCACCCTGCCCCTCGGAGCATTACCATTGGGACTCAGGAGATTACCTGGCGCCAAGCTGCTCCTAGGTACCTAGGAGTCAGATTGTATCACTCCCCGCAGGACTTGTACGATGGTAATCACCGCAGAACGTTGGCAGGTATCTGAACGGCAGTGGAGTTCTGGAAAACGCTCCCCCTGGCCCCCATAGGACGTATAGCCCTAGCAAAAATGATCATTGTCCCCCGGCTTCTATACCACTTAACCAACCTCCCAGTCATCCCAACCCGTCCCTTTTTCCGAGAACTAGACACGCTCTTCACTTTACTCGTTTGGGGAACCGTCCGACACAAGGTTGCCCTATTCAAGCTACAGCTCCCAACAGATCAAGGGGGGCTAGAAGCTCCGATTTTTTAAGCCTACTTCCTGGCGGCACAACTCCAGTGGCTCTCACACTGGACAGCGGAATGGTACATGGGTGAAACTAGCAACGACACAGAGCAGATCACCCTACCGATGATCCGACCCCTGTTGCTACCCGAAACGAAGCCCCAAAGCAAGTAACCATTAGAAGTATCAGTAGCTCGCGCCTGCATGATGTGCATACACCGCATGGCCAAAGAGAAGCCACCATATGCCCCATTTCTCCACTAGTGGGGTTTCCACACCGTGAGGGTCACGACACGGCGAGAACACCGCAGGGCTTGACAGACCGCGCACTAACTGAATGGGGGGTCCCTATTTGAAGGAGGCCAACTAAGACCATATGAGCAACTAGCAGACAACTACAATCTTCCCCCTGGACAGTTCCTCCTACACCGACGACTCCTGGCTAGTAGCCGCCCGTACTGGGACCTACAAGCTGGTGAACCACCAACGCATTCAGTCATACTCACTATACTACGCATGGGGGCGGGCAGCCACCTCGTCACATGGCTTTACAAAGCGGTCCTAGAACTAACACTCAAACCGCTGATCTCCCTGAGGCAAGTATGGAAGGACGACATCAATAGGCCACTTCACGAGCCCTTGAGTATCCCAAAAACGTATCCAGAAATGCACGCTTCAAAAATATCCAATTCAACATTTTACACCGAGCATATTTAACACCCCAGCGCCCACAGAGATACAACCCAGACACCCCATTTGCATGCCCCGATGCCACCCCCTGCAGCAGACTTTCAGCAGATGTTCTGGACGTGTCCCACACTGAAACACTATTGGCAGTATGTCCACGATACCCTCAGATTAATCAGCACTATCCCAGGGATCGACACATGGGAGGCAGGCACGCTGGGAGTGTTTCGGAGGCGAAAAATAGATAAGGTAGAGCTACACTTTGTGTACCTGTTATAGCTCCTAGCAATGAGAGCTATAGCCATGCATTGGAGAACTCCTGGAGGGCCCATGTGGAAGCTTGGGCGGGAGCCATTAAACAATGGTGTGCCGCAGAAGAAGATGTGATCCTGGAAGAGGAAACAAAGGATACCCGTAAGCACCACATATTTATGGAATGGGCGCAAATCCTATACCAGATAACCCAGCACACCACGTGTGTAGAACCCTCAGAGTCCCCTAATACCCAACCGAAGTCTGTCACGCCAACCCCGTCAGCCAGAAGCTTTGCCGCGCGAGTACAGTTGTCCATGGAAGACACTCCCCTAGGACCCACGCCACTAGATACAGCCCATGAACCCGTGATTAAACTAGGCTATTCCCCAAACCCCCCGCACCTCACCTCGATGGTTACTAGAACAACACCACACTCTGCCATGGAGGACCTACTGACCCTTCCCGTCTGCGCTCACTCCCCCCCCATCATCCTTCCCTACTGATCCGGCATTAATACCCCAGTTTAGCACCCAGATGTTTAGTTCTGGATACAATTCCGGTACCTAACCACCACCAGAGAGGGACTGAACACGGCCACACACTAGCACAGTAAGTTATTAATACTCATGGTGACAGAGAATAGACTAAGCCCCATCACTTCGTCTCAGCAGGCTAGGAAAACCCAGCACACCCCAGCCTCACATCATCACCCATGCACTATGTAGGAACTACATTGACTCGTTAACACAACTGCGAGAGACTGCAGCTATAACTGTGCATCGCACTAGCCTATAATACCTTTGTATGCCTAAGTATGTATCTGAAGATTACAGCCATTGCGACTGTTTAACTATATTGAACATATTTAAAAATCAATAATAACATTTTTAAACAAAGTGGTTCTTAGGACTAACCCAAAATTTCTACTTAAAGTAGTGTCTGCTTTCCACCTTAACCAGTCTGTAGAACTCCCTGTGTTTTTCCTTCTACCAACTTTTTGTGTCTTTCTCCCCACCTCATAAGGGCAATCCTATCTCAAAAACAGGAATTGTAAGGTGGATTGTAAAATGCATCCCAATATGTTATGCTAAAGCCAAACGCACATTAACCATTCCCTCTAGAGCTCACTCTACACGTAAACTAGGGATATCTATGGCATTCTTAGGCAACATTCCCCTAGATGACCTCTGTAAAACAGCAACTTGGTCTACACCACACACGTTCACAAAACATTGTGTAGATGTGCAAGCAACACAACAAGCTGGTGTGGGCAAGCCTGTATTAAGAACACTTTTTCAAACCACTGCAACAGATACAGGTAGCCACCGCTAATGGTACAGCTTCTGTATAGTCTATGCATAAGTATACGATCTACAGCTCATATGCCTCGAACTGAAAATGCTACTTACAAGTATGCATCTGTTCTTGGCATGTAGAGCTGTAGATTCGTATACGCCTCCCCAGATACCTCTATCTGTTCCAGTACTATCTTAGATACATTACACATGGACATCTTTTCTAAGTCTTACTAACTCCATCATAACCCTTCATGGCAAAAACAATTTGGAGATGGAGTTGATGCCCATGCGCACTATCGTCCTAAGGAGGAGTTGCCTGCCTCGTGACTACAAAGACTTCTTCCAAAATCAAAAACAAAGTGCAAACATCAGAGCCCAACACCAGATGGCGATCTAAGCATAAGTAAACAAATCTACAGCTCTTCATGCCAAGAACAGATGCATACTGGTAAGTAGCATTTTCCTTTCTTTCAGATAGTTCTTAATTGTAGATTCAAGTGTGGCCCTTTAATACAGCATCTTTGACTGACTCATTGAATCTCCAGTTCTTTTAGTAGGTCTTGTGTCGGTGCCCGTGAGCGTCAGGGTAATTGCCTATTGATCTGAGATCAGCCTGGATAAGATGTCTTTCTGCTCTAGTAGGTGTGAACAGGCCTTAAAAATGAGATGATAGTCAAGCCTGGTGTAAGAGTTATGGGGATTGGAGTAAAAAGTATAGTCCCTAGTATCTAGATGCTGCAGTCTCCAAGGGTCAAGAAGATTAAATCTGGTGCAGAGTTTGAGAAGCGATTTATGTGATCTGGTGGAGTGAAGTGCTGCTTTGGATTGATGGTCTATGGTTAGGTCAATGGGGAGATTAAGGTCCCGAGCAAAGATTCTCAGTGGGTATCTTATTCAACAGAGTGACTAAGGACTCCCAAAAATCTTGAGTCCTCACCATTTTCGGCCATATACATTGAGAACTTGAAGGCAATTGTTATTTTTGGATAGTTTTGTAAGGATCCATCTACCGTTGTCATCTGTGGTATGAGAGTCAACGGTGAGGTAGGAGTATTTAGAGATTAACATGAGTACCCCACGCTTTTTAGGGCTCGCTGCGAAAAGCGCGCGAAAGCGCGCTCTCGTTGAGAGAACTATAGCTGTCGGTTCAGCCAACAATGAGGGGAGACCAGAGCTGGCCACGCGCGCAGCAGAGTCGGATTCCGACGCGCGCCTTGGGATTGGGTCGCGCGCGTCGGAATGAGACTCTGCCATGCGCCGTAAGTTTCAGTTTCGTTAGCGCTCGCTGGATTCCTGTTCAGCGAGTGTGTCTCATCGCCGGAGCTGGGAGGTGTGCGGGGGATTTCAGGAGCCACGGCCGTGGGCTGGTTTTAATTTCAGTACAGATGAGCAAGACTCTAACATTAACACGATCAGAGCCAGATCTAAAGCCACTACCAGAATACAGGAAAAGGGCGCCAAGGATATACTAACCGCTCCTAACCCGCCCCTGCAGCTAGCAACAACATCAAATACTCCAGCAATCTCAGTGCTCTCTCATTCAGCTGTAGAGACTATTCTACAAGCCATTGCGGCTCACAGAGAAGAGACTGCACAAGATAGTAAAAACTCCAGAGCTGCACTTCGAAAAATGCAAGGAGTAGTCCGAAAACTCTCCAAATCCTGTAACCTGATAGGTGAAAGAGTCACCGAGATGGAGGCTAGGGTTATGTCCAATGAAAAAGAAACTACGCTGAATGCCGAGCGCGTTAAGCTCCAAGATGCTGAATTAGTAGATATCAAATGGAAGCTAGAGGAATTTGAAAACCGGCAACGTCGGAACAATCTTCGCATTTTAGGTGTCCCGGAGAAACTTGTAGGGGGTGATACCCGAGCGTTCGTGGTTAAACTATTAGAAGATTCTATCCCCGCACTCAAAGACTGGAACTTGAATGTAGAGGTTCAACGGGACCACCGGATGCCATTTAATATCCCGACAAAAACTGGCATATATATCCTAGAGCCATTTTGGTTTATTTTGGAAATTTCTTAGTAAGACAGATTGTTGCTGAGAAAGCTAGGCCAGATCATAAAGTGCAATATAATGACTTTGCATATTTCTCAAGACCAGATTTCTGCCATGTCACGGTGGAAACACGTTGGCAGCTTCGATCTTTGATCAAACCTTTTCAAGACAAAGGTGCACAAGCATATCTTAATAACCCCGCAAAGCTAAAAATTGTGCATGGCGGTCTTACTAAATTTTTCCTTTCAGAGATTAAAGCAAAGGCTTACTTAGATCAGATTCCTTAATATGCTTATTAGAATGTGAGTGAAATTGAAAAACTGCTTTGTTTAATTAATGGCTTATACACTCCTATACACTTTTAGATGATGCTTCATCTCTGTTAATATATGTATCATCATGGGGGTTTCTCACGTTTTATATTGCACTGTTATTGTCTAAATGTTCTGCTTATTTTTGATTCTCCTCTTATCAATCCTTTTTTCCTACCCTTTTTTTTTCTACTTATCTAATATTCTTTTGAAGCGGCTGCTCAGACACAATGCTGTGACTACATCACTCAGACTCTGGTTGAGTCTGATTGCCCACTGAATGGGGAGGGGGGTTCAGGGGGTCGGGTTGCTAGGGGGGAGGCACGGGTGGGTCACCTAGGGGGGTGAAAACTAAAAAGGAAAAAAATGAACCAGTTTTCTTAGCAGAGGAAATACTTCAAAAGAGATCAAACAGTACAGCAACAGAATTAGAACATTATTTTATGATAAAACTGTATTTGCTTGAGGCACTGCTACAATCATTTTCTTTTAATAATGGGTAGATTAAATGTTCAGACTTGGAATGTTGGAGGCTTATTAACAGGAGATAAACGAAAACGAATGGCTGAATTGCTTAAATTAACTCCAGCAGACAAACCTTGTCTCCAAGAAACCCATCTGCCATGGGATAAAAAATCATGGTTAAATATTAATGGGTACAATATACTGGCTATCTCCACGCAGACCTCAAATATAAGGGGGGTTGCAATACTCGGGAAAAAAAATCTGGGACTAAGTGTACAACATCTATCAGATCCCCATGGCAGATGGGCTATTGCAAAACTTGCCTGTGGTATAAACATCTGTACAGTTTATGGTTCAAATCTAGACTATTCCACAATTTTTGAAGAACTAGAGATCGAGTTGCCTACATGGCAGGGCCCGTTAATCCTATGTGGAGATTTTAACATCTCACTAATACCACCTGTATCTAATATCCCTTCCAAAACAAAATACCAAGGACGCAAACCCAGAGTTTACAAAACCCTCAGCAGACTTATTAATAATCTCGGATTAATAGATATGTGGCTACACAATAACCCACATGATCAAGGTTTTACTTACTTCTCTCATCCGCATCAAAAGCAGGTTCGAATCGATTACATATTTGCTACTGTAGACCTCACACCACTTTCAACTATTAAAATAAATTCCAAGAATAATCTCAGACCATAATGCATTAATTTGTAAATCACATTTACTCCTCTTTCTACTCAACAAAGGTCTTGGTCATTTGACCGGAAACTACTTTCCAATACTGAATTCATTCTACATATTAAAAAATGGACTGAGGAGTTTTTCAATATAAATCGCTTTAGTGCGTCCAGAAATATAGTCTGGGATTCATATAAATCTGCTTTAAGAGGAGAGATCTCTAGTTTTCAATATGCAGCACGAACCAAAGCTAGAAAATAAAGTTAATGGATTTGACGAAAGCTGAATTAGAGCACACCTGTTTGATAGAACAGAACTAAGACTCCAATAATCAATGGCTTCGGGTTGCGGTTTTAAAAGCTGAGCTTAATACTGAACTAAGTCAAAAAGCTGCTCAAACCTATAGAGCTTATAGAAAGAAGGTCTACGAGACGGGGGAAAAAATAGGTAAACAACTGGCTTTGCGTACACGTCAAAAAAATGTTTATGATAACATTGCTTCTATTGTAGATGGCGGACGCACTTACGTTCAGCCTACAGATATTATTACTCAATTCCAACAGTACTATCAAAACCTATACTCTGAGGAAGGGAATAATTCTGAAAAAGATATCGATATATTTTTGGCTGGCTTTCTTAACAATACGGCAGCCACTAACCTGCTAGATGATGGGATGAGAGAAAAACTTGAAGCTGAGATTACACTTGATGAAGTTGAAGAAGCTCTATTACTTTTATCCTCGGGTAAAGCAGCAGGCCCGGATAAATTGCCAATTGAAATTTACAAAATTCTTAGCTCCCTACTAAGCCCTTTATTGTTGGATCTATTTCTCGGTGTACAGTGCAATGGCATTCCCCCACCTTCTTGGGATGAGGCTAGCATTATAGTATTTCCTAAGAAGGAAAAATCACCCGAACAGTTGACTTCTTATCGACCCATTTCATTGATAAATTCGTACTCCAAATTATACGCCAAAGTGATGGCTCTCAGACTCCGCAGGATCATTGGGCATCTGGTTTCTCCGTGGCAGCATGGCTTTGTTCCGGGTAAGGGGACAACTGACCATATTCGCCGTACTATTGCTTTATTCGATGCCATGTCGGTCACGGGGGATCAGATGTCTATGCTCTTGCTTGACGCTGAGAAAGCCTTTGGCCGTGTCTCATGGAGCTTTTTGTGGGTTGCCATGGCACGTCTTAATTTCGGCCCCAAATTTCTTAAATCTATAAAATCTATGTATCATCAACCCAAAGCAAAAGTTTCAATATTAGGCTTGGAATCATGTTTCATCAATATAACAAGCGGCACAAGGCAAGGTTGTCCTTGCTCTCCTTTACTTTTCGCCCTTTATATTAATCCCCTTATCTTAAAATTGATAGAAAATAATAATATAAAGCCGATCTTATGTAATCATTATGAAACCAAAGTTCTGGCATATGCTGATGACGTTGCGGTATTAACATCTCACCCGATCGAAGCGCTACATGAAATCGAACTGCTTTCTCTCCAATATGGTAAATATTCGGGTTATTCTCTGAATAGGGGAAAGACCATTGTACTGTGCACCGACAATACTATCTGCTTAGATACAAGAAGAGCAAAAACCGCAACATATCTCGGTGTGACTCTATCCGCTGATATAAAGACTTTAGTTAAAAACAACTTTGACCCACTTATAAACAAAATTAAAATAGACCTGGATAGGGTAAACGGATTACATCTTTCCATTATAGGTAGAGTGAATTATCTAAAGATGAATATATTACCGAGATGTCTGTACCTCTTTCGCTCTATCCCTTTAATTATAGACTCTAAGATAATTAATTCAATCAATAAACTTCTAAATTTGTGTGGAAACACGGGAAGATTAGACGATCTCTATCTTACTTATCCATTCCGTTCAACAGAGGTGGGCTTACAGCACCGAATATTATCTTGTACCATTGGGCAGCCTTTTTAAAACACCTAAAACCAATGATTCTAGAAACACCCTCTGCCACTGATACTATTAACACCACTATTCCTACAATTTATGAACTAATGCTTGGGCAGGAAGCTAATGGTTTGCTATTAAGAAAAACTGAAAATGCCTATTATAAACAAATTAAGGGTGAGATTATTAAAAGTCCCTGGCTAATCTGGAATCAGATACTTAAACATATACAAATCGGTAAAATTAACCGCTATACGCCCCTATTTCAATCGACCATTACCTCTGATCTTGATTTTGAACATACAGCCAAGAAATGGTATAGCCTGGGCATAAGAACAATTAATGAGGTTTGTATAAATGGCCCACAGACTACATTCCAAGATGTAAAAATAAAAATTGTTCTCCCAGAAGGGGACTTTCTCAAATTTGCTCAACTGCATGCAAAATTAAAAGCTAAAAAAGATCTAATTAATCTCCAGAAGAACGACCTAATAGAAGCATGCTACCTCGCAAAAACTAGGATAGGAACACTATACAATATTCTATTACTAAATATCAATGATGATATCGAGAAAACAGAAACTAAATGGACGGTAAAATTAAATAATCCAGATATTGATATAGATAAAACACTCGATATGAGTAATAATTTGTTTATGTCTAGTAATTTAAGGGCACAATTGTATAAAACCATTTATGATTTATATTTTACTCCTGCCAAACTTTTTGCTTGGGGCAAAAGGGAAAATGACTTATACCCACGCTGTTCACAAGGTCCAGCGACGTTAATTCATCAAGCTGCCCGAGCTTCTTCTAATAAAAAATATGATTGCCTCATTCTGGGAGAAAGTCTTTCATCATAAACTTCCAGAGTCTGACACCTTATATGTTTTGGGATATGACTGCTCGCTAAAGTTAAGTAAATCGGAACAAAGACTATTATTTATATGTACAGCTGTACTGAGATTAATCTTGTCTGCACGTTGGAAGGATAGTCTTCCCCCTAGCTTCCAAATGTGGCTAACTCGCCTTCTCGCTGTCTTTAATTTTGAATCCGCAATATATGCGACTAGGGGAACCAAAACAAAACTTCGTGGCAAAGAACTTTGGCGCCCAATTTCTATTTGGAAAGAAGGTTTATGTCTTAGTGGAATTGGTTAAATTAAATCTGAATCCCTTCCTCTTTTCTTTTTTTATAATAACTGCTATTGTCTATTTTGTATTCTTTGTTTTTTTTTTCTCCCTCTAGCTTTTTGCTCCATTATTCATCATTTTTTGTACTTTATGATTGTTACGGCATGTATTGCTTTACTTTTTACTGTATTTAAATGCAAATACTGGATTTATTGTATTTTACGGAATATGTATTATCCTCTGTTAATACTGGTTCTAATAAAAATGTTAAATTTTTTTTTTTTTAATTTCAGTCAGTGAATCATATTTAATGAACTGTGCCCTTTGGGTATTATAACATTCCTTCAATTCGGCAGATGTTCTAAATAAACATTTAATTTGCTCACAAGCCCCGTTCCTGCAAGTATTTGAGCAGCGTTATCAGGGCGCGCGTGGAGTAAAGTCTTGTTATTTTTGCAGACGGATTGTGCTGAGGCGACTATGGAAGATGGCAGCAGCAACCCCTGTGAAGTGGCACAGCAGAAAACTCTGCAGACACTAGTCGTTTGTTCCTGTGTCGCATTCCAGTTTATGACTTGTTTTTGTGAGCCTATCATGGGCTGTCTGCTGATGGTCGTATGCCTCCAAACACAGCGGGCATTTCGGGTCTGTGGGCTCCATCAAACACATCAGAACCGCTCTTCCTTCAAGCGTACCCCAGACAGCGAAGCACGGAAATCCAGGCATCTATGCAGCACTGCTGGCTCCACAGCCGCTGGAGCAAATCCAGTGGAACCCATTCATCAAAACCCGCAGAAAGGCGAAGAACAAATGTATTTTCATCGCTGTTCAGTGTGTGCCAGGCCCTAGCATTTAAATGGTTCAGGATCAGTATTTGGTTCCACCATAGGCAGAGTGACTGTATCCTTCCTGTTGTTACTTTTGGACTAAGCCGTCCATAGCTTGAGGAGCACTGCGCTGCCTGGAACTGTATTATTGTGTTCATTTTTCAATGTGTGTCTGCTGCCTGGGCATAAACTATTTAATTATAAATTAAATGAATTTGTTAAAGTTCTCTCGATTTTCCCTGAAGGATGCATGATATGGTGTCCAGGCTGTAGGGTGTGCATCTGTTTAGCCCACACTGAAGATACATATTGTTTATGTTTAGAGCTAAATAGATTAGTTGTCAGAGAACGTGCGTGGGTTGTTATTTTGTCTGTATTACATAGGTTATCTGTGTATGTATGTGGGCATTTTCACTAGTCGACAGGGCTTTGTTTTCTGAGGCATATTGGCCAGTAGAGCCCTTTGTCCCTATTAGGGGCTATTATCAGATCTCCAACACAGTTTATGATAGCTGCATGTTCACATGCCTGGCAGGCAATTTTATTTTCTTATACAAACTCCTGTGGTACCACAGTCATTTGTTTTGACACCCTTCTCCAGTGTCTTCTTGAGCATTTCATTCACGCCAGCTGAAGGCTGTGTGGGACTTTCACACAGGGAACTGCTCTATATCAAAACACCTGTCCCACACTCTCTGAAATCTGTATGTGAACATTGGCTCATCATGCAATAAATACTGTTCTCTAGTGAACATTCTTGCCACTGGGACTGCTGCTTTTGCAGTGAAAGGGGCCCATGTTGTAGAAATGCATAATTTAGAAAACTACAGCAGAGTTACTTGTACTTCTTGCAGTTTGTAAATATTTTTCAAAGTGCTAACATATCTGTATTATTGAATTTACCTGCTAAAAAAAATCTGAAAATTGTGATTTGGCAGTTATAGTTCACATAAGGTAGTGCAGAGGGTTAATATACCTTCAGCTAACAACGTGTACTATGTATTTCACAGAAAATGACCAAACATAAGAAACTGGGAAAAACAATAATAAATGAACCATACAGAAAAGTAATTATTGCCCTTTTTCTGTAGTTTTGTCTCTGGTCACCATGGTAATTCCTCATTCTTAGCCTTCTAGGCAGTACTGCTACCTGCTTCTCTGGTCCCAGTGGTAATTCTTCATTCTAAGTCCTCTAGGCAGTGCTGCAGTTGCTTCTTTGGTCCAGTCAGTAATTCCTCATTTTAAGTCCTTTGGAGCTAGCTAATTCTCCGGTCCCGTTAATAATTCCTCCTTCTAAGTCTCCTAAACAGCGCTGCTACCTTCTTCGCTGGTCTCATCTGTAATTCCTCATTCTAAGTCCTATGGACAGTGCTGCAGCTGCTTCTCTGGTCCCAGTGGTATTTCTTCATTCTAGGTCCTCTAGGCAGTGCTGCAGCTGTGTCTCTGTTCACAGTGGTAATTCCTCATTCGAAGTCCTCCAGAAAATTCTGCTCTCTGTTCTCATTGGAAATCCCCCCATTGCAAGTCCTTTAGGCAGTGTTGCTGCTGTCTCTGTTCCCACTGGCAGTTCTTCATTCTTAGTCCTCTAGACAGTGCTGCTAGCTGCTTCTGTGGTCCCGTCACTAACTCCCCCACTCAAAGTCCTCTAGGCAGTGCTGCAGCTGGTTCTCTGGTGCCAGTGGTAATTCCCCATTATTTGTTCTCCAGACAACGCTGCAACTGTGTCTCTCCTCCCAGTGGTAATACCTCATTCATGGTCCTCTAGATGTGTTGCAGCTGTTTTTCTGTTCATACATCCATAACACTGCAAACCAAACACATATGTAAAAGGTATTGTCATGTACAATTCCAATAGCTCTAACTCTAAAAGATGCGAGACCTGTTGCATTGCAAATGCTTGTTATTGTTGTCCGGGGAACAGAGGATGTCAGAGAGCCAGGTACTCCCAATGGCGGCCACTTCTCTATGGGATACTTTTGTTTCTTGTTGAAGAATCACGTCTGCTTTGAGTTTGTAGAGTTAGTTCTCACTTTGTTTACGTTTAACATGATGATTGAGACCCCTGACATTTAGTGACACAATTTTCAGATTGATGTCAACGGGGTGTTTATTCATATTGAAGGGGACAACCTATGCCAAGGTGATGCAAGTGGTCGTAATCTGGTCGGGGGACACTAAGATCAACATGGGAAGAATCGTGGGGTCCAGGAGCACACAGCTGCTAGGGGGCAGAGAGATTTTAAGACCAACATGTGACTGTGTTTGCAGGGTAGTGTCGCATGACAAAACGGGACAGCAGGTCAACCCAGGAAGTCTGTAAAACCAAGGTACTGTTTGGCTGATGAGTCAGGTGTGAGTCAAAGGAGAGCACAATAGGAAAAGAAAAAATAACAATAGAACAGAGAATAAAACAAAGATACCAATAGTAACAGAAAATAACTCAAATTTAAACCCAAGCCCAATCCCCACCCTCCCTTCCTAATACCTTCCCCCACCCATCCCACCCCAACCATTGTTTGTGAGGGTAATGAGAGCGGAATGAAGCTGCTCTGAGGTGTATAGCACTGCTTACAAACAGTCTGGTGTTAGTTGGATCCTAGTTGGGGTTTAAGATAAAGGACCAGATCCTAAATACTGGTGATCCTACTTGCTGTTCTGTGACAAGTTAGTCTGATTCTAGCCTAAGCCCTTGAAAAGAAGAGAGACCCAAGGAGCCATTAAGTCAGGGAGGAAGAGTGCATGATCTCTCCTAGAACAATTTAATTCATAAGGACATTAGTGACCGGGGTGCATAGAAATGACCTATAGAGCCACTCAAGACGACTAGATGTTGACATAATGGAAGGTATTTAACACGCAAAGTGACAAGCATAGAGAGAAGCTGGGTAACAGTGCATGGTCATGCTTGGTAGAGTCGTACGCAATGGACGTGTTTTGCGAGTGAACAGTAGAAAATCACAGAACAGTGCTGAGCGGATAGCAATGACTAGAGGGCCCAACTGGATAACAATGGCCTGACCGTGTGTAGCCAGCACAGTGTTATGGGAGTGAACGGATGAAAACAGCAGAGCATTGCCGCGAGCCGACATCTAACACTAGAAGGCCCCATAGGCACTTTGTATGTCACATCAAGATAACAAAACGAACATGAAAAGGTATCATTGCAACCTGCCCAAGAAGTAGAAGTATAAACCAGAATTTTCAACAATGTTCCCGAGAAAATTGAAGAAGTCAGCGAAGGCATTTTGAGTCGAGACATGGGACGGGAAATGGTGCAGGATGCGTGTCCATTGAGTTCCTTCCCTTTCGTTTAAGAAATCTTTCAGGGCTCTATGGTCAGAGTAGACATGTGCCTACCATTTACTTGAATTCTGAATTTGGCGGGCACAATGAACGAGAATTGTATGTTTGCATTTTTCAGTCTCTGACGTAGTGCAAGGAAGCCCTTTCTAGCCTTGATCGTAGGTTTGGAGTAATCTTGTGATATGAACATTTTTTGGCCATTCCACATGATGTGATTATTCTTACAACCATAGCTGAGTGTAAGCTCTGTGTGCTGGTATCTCAGCGGGCGACAGACAATCTGGCGGGTCTAGTTTTTTTTGCAGACTTGAACAAGGGAACATGATGAGCTCTTTCCAATTCAAACTCTTTTTTGAACACGATGCCCGTCATTCGAGGAATCCATTTCTCAAGGAAGCTGTTGCAAGAGCCCGCTGAGTCCTCCAAACCTTCCGGAAGGCCAAAAATACATAGATTCCCTCTGCAATTCCTATCCACCAACTATGATACCTCTTTTTGAATGGTTGTGGAAGCATCAATGAGTTTATTTATGTCTCTGGAGGAGGTAGTGGCATTGTCTTCCAGGGTGCCAAGTGTTTTTGCCTCTGTTGCTTTGTTCTTAATGGCATTTATATCTTTTCTGAGAGCTCCTGCTGCACCACATCTGTATTGACTTTAGTAGATTTCACGAGGTCGTGAACTTCAGCCAGTTTTGTTTTAGAATCATGTCCATGGTGTTGTTGTTTCAGATTTTCCTTTGATGGGTGAATCAGGCCGAGGGGGTTGGCTTTGGTACGCTTGTAGGTCACGTTGGGCTCTTTGTCTGCCATATTTTTAGCATTCGGTGGTTTGCAGCAGAGTGAAGCAGAAGCCAGTTTACGCCCTCTTGAACTTGGTCCCAGTAATCTTATGGCATACTCTTTGTGTATGGCAGGGCTGAGAGAGATCGGAGCGTTGATGCTGCTGGGCAAGGTAAGTTATGGACGATAGCGCTGAAGTTATGAAGACCGATGTCATGGAGTGGTGGTCACCACTCTGTCTGGTGGATCTAGAAAAGCGTACACCACCTGCAATGGTGGTGCGGAGTGTGGCTGAAGTTCTTGACCTTCAGTGCCCTCTGTTGTAGTCCAGACTAATATCTTGACAGAGGTGCTACAACCAGGAGTTTCCACATCGGAACCGTTACTCCCGTTCAATGACTCTCTCACTGACGTCCTTTTGGCAACCTGGTCCAAACCCAAACATGGTTGTGAATGGGACGATTGCCTGCTGCCACCACCCGCTCCTGGTGACTCAAACTTTGTCACTGAACACCCTACCCCAGAGAGCTTGGTGGTCCAGGCCTTAACGTCCCACGGTGCATTCCCTACTGCTCCCCTGAATAGGAAATCCAAGAGGTTGGATTCTTTGGGGGAAGAACATTTTTTTTTTCCGCCAGCCTTGAATTGCGGTCCGTGAAACGGAATGCATTTTGGGCTGTTACTCCCACATTCTCTGGGACACGGTTGCGCACATTTGCCAATGGGAGAGATGTAACAAAGTTAATATTACAATGCAGACTTGACACGACCGACTCACTGGGCAAAGCGTTTTCGTCGACGGTGGCCTTGAGGCACCACACTTGTTTGAAAATGACTGGCTTTTCGGAGGATGTCCAGGCTTCCTTCAGGAACATACTCTATGATGGCACCTTTCTTTTTGCAGGCAAGGCCCATTCGGTGCTCGAACACTTCAAAGACAGTATGGCTAAGGCCATGTCATTGGACCTTTCTATGACCCCACTTCACCAGTTTGCTTTTTGTGACTACGGAAGGGGCTTCCAGCAACTGAACATGCTCCCCAATCTCTGCCTGGATGAGGGAGTGGTTCCCACAGACCGCATGAATCAGGTGAACAGCGGTCTGGTCATGCCCATGCCCCGCCCCAAAAGCTGCAGCCTCCAAACCTTACTAATCTGCCCCTTTACCACCATGGGCATCTAGTTGGCAGCAGTATTCGCCATCACCTACCCCACTGGCAATCCATAATCTCGAACAGTGGGTTTTGCAGTTTATCCGAAGGGGCTACTCCTTCCCCTTCGAGGCTACCCCTCCCGACATGCCTCTATCTCATGACCTGCTGACGGAGGATCATCTGTCCCTTCTACTTGCGGCAGACAAGGCTCTCTAGCCCAAGGGAATCATAGGGAGGGTTCCGGTGCCAGAAGTGGTCTGGTATTGCTATTCCCGCCACTTTGTCAAAAGGCCCTGCGCCTCTGGATGGGGCTGGAACAGCAAGGCATATCCCTGGTGGTTCAACACCCGACAGGCTCGCCAAACACCAGAGTGGACAACTTGGCAGAAAGGGCCTAGAAAATTACAAATGGCGTTTCCAACCAAAGGTGGTGCAAGGTCTCTTTTAGATATAGGGAGAGCCTTAGTTAGATCTGTTTGAGCGACGACAGTTGACAGCTTTTGACCTTTCTCCCGAAGACTGTAATATCTTGGCAGCTAGGCATCCCTCCACCAATACGGTATACACTTGCTGTTGGAAACAATTTGTGGCTTTGTATGCAGAAAAATACAACAAACCCTTCCGCCCCCATTTCTGAAGTCTTACTCTTCATTCTTTCCCTTGCCCAGCAGGGCTCTGCTCTAGGCACTCTTAAGGGCTATCTGTCTGCTCTTTCTGCTTTTTTTGTGGCTGCCTGACCAACCCTCATTGTTTAAGACCCCTATTGTACATACGTTTCTAAAAAGTCTTGTCCATCTCTTTCCTCCTTCACCATTTATTATGCCTCAGTGGGACCTGTACCTTTTTTAATGTGAGCTCCCTTTACGGAATTGTCTCCTCCGGCTTCTCGAACTGAAAACAGCCTACCATGTGGCAATTACATATGCCCATAGAGTGGGTGAGCTGCAGGCCTTATCATCTAAGCCGCCTTACAGTTATCCTGACAAACTGGTGCCTTGTACAAGGGCCTTCTTTCTACTAAAAGTCATCACCCCATTTCATGTAGGCCACTCTATCACCCTGCCTGCTTTGTACGCTCGTCCACATCCCTCTAAAGAAAAGGAGCGAATCTACCGTCCGAACCCAAAAACAGCGCTATCGATCTACCGTGACCACACATGAGAGTTCCGGGGGGATGGCCAACTCTTCGTGGGGTGTGTTGGTGTGACGGAAGGTAAAGTGGTGCAGAAGCAAGCCATCTCTAGATGGGTTGTTATCTGCATTAAAATCTGCTTTGCAATGGCCACGAATCAACCTCCTGAAGGCTTGCAAGCTCATTCCATGAGAGCTAAGCTGTGACCACTGCATTAGCACACGTAGTTCCGGTCTTCGACATCTGCTGGGCTGCAATGTGGGCTTCCCTGCGCATGTTCACCAAACATTACTGTCTGGACATTAGCACAAGTAGTTCCGGTCCTGGACATCTGCTGGGCTGCAAGTTGGGCTTCCCTGTGCATGTTCACCAAACATTAATGTCTGGACAGTCCTGGGCACTTTGCCTGTTCGGTCCTGCAGGACTTCCTTGTGTGTAATTGGTCCGCAGACCCACCTCCAGGGATAGTATTGCTTGGGTATCTATTCAAAGGTAAGGAACCTGCAGCTAGAAGTCTCTACCAGATGAACAAGTTACTTCCCTTCTGTAAAGCCTTATCTGGTACAAACAATATCTAGCCGCAGATTCCTTACTGACCCAACCATCCTCCCTGCTTGCTCAGAAATGGATTCCTAGCCCTTTCAGGGCCCTAGGCCTGTAAAACCTGGGCCCTTTCAGCGCCCTAGTTTTACACGCCAGTGATCAGTGTACTTCATGGCTTCTCACTTCTGGCATTAAAAGTCGTGAAAAGAATCTGACATCGGCGCGGAAAGAGCCTTTTGTTTTTTACATGGTCAGTCCCACTTTTTGCCTGATATCTGATGCAAATTTGACAGAAATGCAATGAGTTCCTGCTGTCCAGGTCCCCAGTGCTAGATCTCTCCCTACAACTGTACAATTGTTCCTTAATTGGAAAGACCTTTAGTACCACGTTAAGTTCCTAGTAAATTTTACCCCTGGAACCTAGGGCATGGGTACTGAAGAGGGTACCTACGGGCAGCAGCATATATTGTGCCACACTAAGGGACACCTCACCTCACTCATGCAGGCTGCCATTGCAGAATGTGTGAAATGGTGCAGACAAAAGTGAAAACACAACATGGCCCCACCCTACGTGCCGTGCCTGCAGACAACTGCATGACATATATATCTAAGTTACCTCTACAGCAGGCCTTTCAGCCCTGAGGCAGAGTGCATTATATTACATGTGTGGACATACTTGCATGAACAGATATGCTCCTATGGTGTTTAACTCAATTTGTAGACATTGCAAGTGACCAGGGAAGCCATCTTTAGTATATTTACTGGGAACTGGTAATTAAGAATTCCCCAGCTACATGATGGCTTAACTAAAACCAAAGGTGTTTGGTATCTATCAAACACCTTGTGTTAATAAACTCACACTTATTCCAGTGTTTAATTTATTAATGCATCTACCTAGAGGTTATCTTAGAGGTACCACCCTGAACGCTACTGGTCCTTTTGTGCGCTGGCTGACTGGTACAGTCCAGCCTGCCACAACAGACATACTTTTCACCCCCTCCTAGAAGGTGAAAGACCCGCTCTCCGGTTCCAAGAAGCTACTGACCGGTCAGTACTCAAGAGGTCAGTGTTCTCAAAGAGGTCAGGTCCGTCTCCTTACCAGTCTGGAACGCCAGAACTCCTACAAGCCTCCCTGCACCAATACCTGGGGCATTGGAACCCTTGCCGCGACCAGCGCTTCTTTAGAGTCCAGTCTGGACTCCAACAATCCCAAGACCAAACAGCTGATGAGGGACGTCCGATCCGGAGAGACCAGCACTGAGAGTGCCCCAGCTGTCCTATTTTGTCCCCCTTTTCTAGTCCAGAACTGGGAACCGTGACTGCCTACGTCGCACAAGGGCCAGTCGACTAAAACCCTCTGCACCCGAGGTTCCCGGCCTGGGTCCACACACACTGATTGCACTCCCAGGTCCCTAATGAATGGAGCTCCATGTTTGGAGCTTCTGGACTTGTCACCAAGTCCCCCTTTGCAGCCTATTTCTTGGTGGCCCCCTTTTTTGCCAATGGTGTAGCACACAAGCCTAGGGCAGGTAAAAGTGAACTGTTGGTGGAACTTGGGACCTTTGCCCCCTATCGCCTTACGACCTAAAGGGTCCCTAAAAATCCGATTGCAAATCCCTGTAAGCAGTCAATGATGTTCTCTCAATAGGAAAGCATTACCACGTACACACGCACTGTTAGCTAACATTGCTAAAAACTGTAAAAGTAATAACTTAAAAAGTACTTACCCAAGTACTAAGTACTTGGTGTTGAAATATATCAAAAAAATTCAAGTTATTTTTCTAAATGGGTGTGGATCTCCTGTGTATGCCAGCGGTTCCTAACCTGTGGTGCGCAGACCCCCAGGGGTCTGTGACACATTCCTAGGGGTTCCACAGGCGGCAATTTTAAAAGAACTGCAAAGTTCCTTGTATAACTAGAAGTTTTTGGGCAACAATAAAAGTGTCAATATAACTCTGGTGATTAATGTACCTACCAAGGACATATGGGAGTTTTGTCTAGTGGCATCGTTGACTCTCTAAGATAGCTCAGACGGTTAACATGCCTAATGCAAAGAACGTGCACCATGCATTTCAAAGAACAGTATTTTATGTGCATTGCTCAGTGGGTTACTGATTTTGTCACATACTTTTCTTTTCTTACTGTGCTTTTCATAGATTATAATAGCAATCTAGTACAGCGAGCCATGAACTGCCATCAAAGAGCAGTATGCAAACAGCATTCTACAAGTTAGAAAGTTATGTTTTTTCTAAGTTTTCCAAGTTTCATTATCCTGATGTTGCTAAAAAGATTTGCTTGGGTAGAAATATATATTCTTATATTAAAGTCAATGCTAACAACTGTAATATGTTCTGAATCCTGCATTTGGGTTTCTCCAAACAAAGCACTATTAAAAAAATGCCTACCAGTATTGATGAACTGTGGATCCTACACCTTGGAGTCCCCTTTCCCATGTGTAACATTTTCTATACACTGATTTGCGCACATATGATTTATTGTCTCCCTATGTGTTTGATGTAAATTACTCCTACACCCTACAGTGGTATGAGGGTGCTATAAAATAAATCAATATATGTGATGGGCTATGGAGAAACGAGAGGCATTGTTGGAGGGTGATAGTGAGGGAATCATGAAAAGCTCCAACAAAGTTTGTCGTATTGTGTACAATAAGGTCAACATTTACTGTTCTTTAATAACTAATACAATTAAATATATACTGACTGTTATGGAATGCACCATTTTTCCCAAACCTATCTTGGGGGGGAGAACCCCACCAAATTCCCCCCCCCCCCCCCTTTGTAGTGCTCAGGCTCGCTCACTGCAGTCATTATACACTGTATACCATACAGGGGCTGGTTTGACAACATTTGCCAGGGCTGCTTTGGGTTCCCAGTCCGACTCTGGCAAGAGCACAAGCCTCATATCGCCAAATAAAACCAAACATTGAAAAGTTAGTTGCCATGATGCAGCATCAAACTTCCCATTAAAATGTTTCGATTTGTGTATATTTTTTAAATATACAAATAAAATCTTTAGTAATTGGAGTATATGTTTGGTGTGTACTTGTTTGTGTATTGGCAACTCCATAATCATGCGTAAAGAATTACATAATTCCAGTGGTCCTGGATATCACACATTTACTCAGTAGTTACCTGATACAAATGATATTTGCCTACCTTGTTTCTCTTCTACCGGACTGACTTCCGTCAATATACCACACTGACCTGGATGGCCTGTTCCAGTTGAATACTTAGGGTTATCAGGGGGATCAAGAAAATTGACAAGTAAGAGAAGGCGAACCTTCAAATAAAAAACAGGGTTCAGGGACACATTGCAACTGGTGAGATAGGGCCCGGTAGAAAAGATAAGTCTACTGGACTAATATGTCCGCTTCAGCCGAAGAACAGCTGCTCAAGGGCTAGTAGTACATATTATGTCTTAGAACCGGACGAGACACTGAAAGATCGAGCCAGGCTTGCGCCTGAAGCCTGGTTCTGGCTCAGCTGGGGAAGGGAGGGGGGCTGATAGAGCCAGTTCTGCTCTGAAGAGTCTTGCCCAGATGCCCTTGAATACTTCTTAAACAGATTGTTTTAAATACCGTTTTCCTTTCATCAATTTTTAATGTGGGTGATGTATAAGTCTATCACAGACATTGTGCCTAGAAATGTTGTATTTACATTTCATGGAACATGTATAAACATATTCCTTTAGAACAAAACAGGACCTTGCATATGAGAAATAGGTTGTAACAGATTATTTGCAATGATATTAGTGAACTTCTGTTGTGTTACAGTATTGAAAACACATATCACCAGACCTGAATATTAGATGTACCAAACATTTAGAATTTGGAGGAGCATACCTGTGCGCTGTCAGTGACCTGGCTAAAGAGGGCATGGAAGAGGTGAAATTGTATCCTTAAGATTTCCCTGCACGACCCTCCGCCCGACCCCACTCCCGTCCTCCCAGATGGGTCCCTCCTGCATGGGGCAGCATTTCAATCAGTACATGTGCAACCACATGTCTCTGGATTGCCTTCTCCTTAGGCAAATACACTATTCATCTGCAGCGTTCGCGCTAAGAAATCATGTAACTTGTGAGTGCACTATGCAAAAACTGTGCGGTATATCATAGCAATTTTGGGGAATTTTAAGTTGCCTGCTGTATCAAAAAGCCCAGGACAAATCTGTGGCTGGACCCCTCTTTTTCAACAAGCTTTAGTTGACTGCAAAATTGAAGATAAAAGACCTAAAAGTGACCAAACAGGGAGACGTGACTTTTGCATCATAAATTGATATGTATCACTTCCCAGGGTCTGCAGCATATTACTCAACAGGCATGGCTTCATAGAAAAAGCACCCTCTGGGGCATATTCACAAGGACTTAACGCCGAGTTAACAGCACTTTATCGCAGCCTAAGTGGCGATAAATGTATTGCCCCAGTCGCAAAAAACATTGCCACAGACGACCCCGGCAACTATCACTAATGAGATGCAGAGTAGGCGTTCCTGTGCCAAAAGCCGCAACAACACCTTTCCACAACTTTCTCAATGACCAGCCAGATCGGCGATGAGATCGCAAAACATTCGATAAGGCACGTTAGCAGCAGAAAACTAACACCTGCTCTGACCTGGTGCAAAGTCGGATGACAGTCTGCACCAGAAAAGGGAGGCCAGCCCAGAGCCACACCTGAAGAACAACATGCGAGCCGGACACACAAGAGGGCCACAACATCCACCTCCACCACCCCCAGGACCCCCCACCCTCGGGTACCCCCCGCTCAGGATCAACACTGAGGCAGCACAGACAAAGACAGCGACCCTCAAAAAAACGCTCCAACCTCACAGACCCAACACCAGAGAATGTCATTGCCCATTACATGCACAAAGGGACAACCCACCTCCACATCCTGACCACCATTGTCCACATTCTGGCGGTACAAATACAGCGGAACACCAACATCCCACCTCAGACCAAGCTGCTGGCCGTGATGCACCTGTTGGCCTCTGGTACCCTCCAACCAACATCCGGACGAGTCTGAGGAGTCACACAGTCAGGCCAATCCAAGTCCTCACAACGGTCATGGATTACACCATCAGCTTGGTACCCCACTATCTGTTCTTCCCCCACACTGCGCAGGGACAGCTGGAGACCAATCAAGCCATCTAGACCATAGCTGGCTTCCCACACTGTTGGGGGCAATTGACTACACACATGTCCTACTTGTGCCCCCTGCTGACACTGCACACAATAAGCGCAACAAAAAGTGCACACGTATCCCACCAATGTGCAGGCACTAGTGGACCACCTGGGAATCTCCGCCAACCACCCTGGCAGTGTGCCTGATTCATACACCTCCGACAGTCCATCATCAACCTGTGCTTCCAGGATGGCACCCACGGAAATGCACTGCTCATTGGCCAATACCAAATGCACACACCACACACCTCAACTCCACAATCATGCAATTCACAACACAGGAAATGCACATGTCACAAGCTCACATACAACATGCTCACCCACCAGACATGACAGCACAACTCACTGTGGGAATGTGGCCCAGCCACGGACATTAGCCATCAACGGCATGGCACTTCAGCCGCACATTAGCAGCATGTCAGAAGAGGTGAGGACCAGGCATGTGCGAAGGAGGCAAGTGACCGATGAATGAGAATGTACACAATGCCAAGAGTGGCGTGGATGTGATGACCAGACTGCGTTATGCAGACCACACACACATATCCATGTCGACACACACCGCTGGAGTGTAGTGGACAGTGGATGCAACCAAGTCACCCCAGCCAGTGGGGAAGATCAAGGGACTGTAGCTTGTTACGTTCCACCCCGTAAGCGTGAGTGGAGTGGGCTGGCCCGGTGTACGCCAGGCCTGCGTAGGGGTGTGAATAAAAGCACGTAAATCTGGGCATGGTCCTCTTCTGGAATGCCCAACGCTCTGCCAGGGCGGCGCCTCTCACTCTGCCAGGAGACAGACGCCATAGCCGTGAGCGGGGTTGCCTGTGATCCTGTGCGCCAGCTGCACCCCGGTCCGCTGGTCCCCCTAACCTGTCTTACCCGCACCTGTGCACCCAGGCCTAAAGGCCCACCTGCCGACACGGCATGTGTCATAGAGAGCTCATCAGGTGCCGGTGGAAGCTCCAAGCCTGAGGGCCGATGCCCTGGCAACCTGCTACGACTGTCACTGCCTCCGCGAGCAATTCGCGCAGTACTCCTTTCTCGTTTACGTACTCTACCGGCTGACACAGCGGACTAGTAGGTCCCACATTTGGAACTGAGTCTTGATTACACCATGGCCAAGCACATTAATTATGGCTGAGTTTATGTCACTATACTCCCTTCGATGTGCTGCTACCAGGTCTTTGTAGTGCATCACAACCGCAAGATTCTGTGGCCCCCCGCGGACTACTGCTCTCGGCCTACGCTGCGCTCGAGTAGGTCACACAATTGGAACTGAGCATCGATTTGTTTAAGGCAGAGTACATATCATTGCACGCAAGGAGAGGCGTAAGAGGATGACGCGTTGCATTTGGGAGGAAAAAGGAATCATTGTTACAGAGGTGATCGCACACTACCGATAACTACCCTGGTGTCACTAACTCTGTGCAATTAAGAGCCTACGACACATGGCTGTGGGCCACTGCTGACCGCTGCCTCCGGCCTACACTGCGGTCCAGTAGGTCACACATTTAGGACTGTAGTGTAGTTCCTATATTCCCAATAGGCTCTGCGTATTGGAATAAAATAAACAATAGCTTAGACGTAGGACTGAGGTCGACTAGGTCTCTATTGAATATGTTAGACTTAATTTTGTGTGCCAACTAGCTCAGAGGTCACTAGAAACTTTCTCGAGTAAACAAGAAGGCGTTTAGCTTTCCTGAATAGACAAGAAGGGATTGGCTTCTGACAACCATATCACATGACAACTTTGTTCCCCCTGCAATAAGGAATATATCTCTAGAGTCGCGGAAACAATAGATAGCTATTTTACTCAGTCAATCGTGCATGCTTCGTTTCACCAGAAATGCAGAGAAATAGAGAGACGGGCGTTTTCAATAAAAGGGTTATTTATTGAGCAGTCTTACTTCTCATGCAAGAGAAATGAATTGCCACAATTGCAATACTTGTCATAAAGTAAAGTGCGTACAGTAAAAGGAGTATTATGAAATAATACTGTAAAAGCATTTATATGGTTTCTAAGCCATATGATACATAAAATGGATAAAATACATACAATGATAAAATAATGACTAAACGTACTCAACTGGTGTTTCTAAGATACGCCTACCACAGTATACCTAACCTAAGCCTAGTACAGGGAAGGAGTAGATGAGTTACAGTTTTTGCCAAGAATCTGAATCAAGAATTCTCTATGGGTCTAATCAGCTCCGTACCTTAGGTATAGAATGAAGGAGGTCTTGTATCTCTCTCTCAGGACTCGATCTCCCAGAAACCCGGAAGGGTGACCGGAAAACACTGGAGCTGGATTTCTCGGCAGGAGAAAAGACAGCGTCTTTCTCAGTGCGTCAGCAGGGAGGGTTGGCTTCCTTCGGCACTCGCATCAGCAAGGCGTCGGGCAAGTAGATAGCCGATCTGCTCCAAACTACCATGTGTTGCTTAAGGCAGATGCTGGTATATTTATACCTGGAAGGTGCAGAGTTTGACGTAAGGTTGGACATAAGACGTCACTAAGAACTGGCAGTTCTTTCAGGACTCTCAGGAGTTCTAGGACAAATCAAAACAGAAGCAGGGGAAATTCCTGGGCTGCTGGAGGCTTGGTTTGTTTAAGAACGCGTTGTACTTTCTAGGAGTCTATGGGAGTAGCCTTGCCGTATTTGGACTGCATTGGCTATGACTTAATATGGATATGATTCTTATGCCTTTATAAGGATATGATTTATTATAACCACACAAGGGCATAAATCGGGAATATTTAATTAGGGTCCTAGATACATTCACAACACCCACTCCACGTATAATGTCCATCATTACTAAACACTAAGCAATACTAAACATATAACGATGCATGTGTTTTTCAGCCCACCCCAAAATACATAGTTTGCATTTGAAATGGTGTATACACGAAAAATGAGTATAATACTGTACGTTTTCAAGCAGTGGTATCATTCAGTTAATGCTTATTTTGTTCATTTAGAATGTTGACTGAATGAATCACAAATTACATTTATGAAATGGCTCTTAATACAGAAGAGAAGGTCGAGACCATTTCATCACATATTTATACAAGACTGTACATGTGCTAGAGGCTAAGTCAAAATATTGTCTCTAGATATTTTAAAAATAGAAATCTTGTTCTCTAAGAATAGTTCTACTTTAAGCAGAGTATCATGTGCCAAAAAAAGGTAAATATTTTGGGAACTGGAGAAAAATAATTTCGCTTTCGGGAAGAAAAATAGTCCCAATGTTTTTTAGAAGTTCTGTTTAGCAAAACTGAAGGCCGAATTCAAAGTTCAGGGAACGCTGTGTCCTCGCTATTTCAAATATTATCCCCATTGTTAGGAGAGAACATTACCTCATAGGCCGGCAAAAAATGTGTCTACAACAGTAGGTGAAAGTTGGGCCAGATTTGAAAAGGTGGAAATAGTGCATATGTGCGATGCATTGCCATCATCAGTGTTTAGATCAGCAATGTTCACGGAAGGTTGTACCTGTGTGCCGCTTTTGTCTCGTACCTCACCGTCACCTAATCGTAATGGTGAGGTCTCAACGAATGCCGTCATCAGAATCGGTAGCCGCTGGGGACAACACGTTCCATGAGCCGTTACCGAACCAAGCAAAGTATTGACATCCATAGATACTGCTGATGGAAGTGTGAGACAGACGTCTAACGCGCATTCCTTTCCGCAAAGCAAGCAGTGTAGAACAGGTAGGATGCAATCTTGCCAGATTGGTCTGAATGAAAGAAACCAGGTTGTAGTCATATCTCTTAATCGAGCCAAGCCAAGGACTTTAGTGATCAGCTCTCGGTATTGTACTGCTAGGATCGTGTCTTCCATTGTAGCCTGAGTTTTGTCTGTGACTTGACTATATAAATCGCAATACATTTACATTTACATTTACTTGCCATATCGGAGCAGAAGGAACAAAAATAAGATTCCTGCTACGAGTCCCAAGATGAGAGGCAGGCCGTTGAACACAGAATGCATTCGGGAAGATGCCAAGAACTGCTTCGAAGGGTGCTAGCAGTCCCGAAAAAATTGTCTTAAATACATGTGTGATGCCGCTGGTATCAGACATGCTTAAGATTTGACTCAACATTTCTATGAAATGTACGAGGCAATTTGTTGATAATAATGCATGTATCTCTGCTGCTGTCCTTGCAACTTGCAGATCATACGTTTCTCTAGACGAGATTAAAGGCACAGTTTTTTGTAAAAGAATAGAATTCATTCTGCTTAAAATATCAATTCGAATAGAAGAGATATTCAAAGAAGGCCATATTGCTGCCTCCATGTCTGGTTTGCTGTTTGGATACAATACTTGCATACAAGTGACCATGGAGGTAACGCTCACGAGATAGGCTTTTCCTGGCACCATGCCACAACAGCTGTGGTCACTTATTATAACGTAGTGCAGTTGGATAGCTGTCTGAAAAAAGGCTCTATCTGTGTAGCAGGGGTGCCGTGCAGGTGACATGAAAGGTTATTTGATGAACCTTTGCAGGCTCCATGCAAGTTAATTCCTTGACACAGAAGTGTACCGTTTAGTGACTTTTTACAGTTGTTACCACTAAGAAATACTTCTTTCTTGCCCCCACTCCAACATCTATGTGTATAAGGTAAATTCCAGGTTGACTTGATGTATCCTTTACCCAACCTTTCATACAGGCCTGCTGGTATATACTCTTGGCAGTATTGAAACTGAAAAGTTGTTATCTGGATTGTAATGGTGCCATGTATTATCCATTCAATCACCGGTCGTTCTGACATTGTCAATGGCAATTTTTCTAGTTTTTCAATGCTCAGCACCGTATAGTCTGCTCCTCTCTTTGCCAAAGAGATTTGTCTATCAGTAAGGTTATAGATAGAAAATAATGATGTTGTGTTGATTAGACGCCATGGCACGTTGTCTGAACGCAACTTTTGTAACGTTCAGCCTAACTGTTCAATAGAACGTAATTGGGACTGGCCATGTTGTAACATTAGCATATCCTGTTCTATTATATCAATAGCAGAAGATACAATGCTGTCCAGTGACTAAATTCTGGAGGACAGAGTCGTTAACCCATTGTCCACTACAGAAAGTGATTTTTCCAAATTAATACAATCAATTACTCGTATTTTTTCTGCAGTTTTAATTTGTGTTATTTTCCAAGCTTCATTGTAAGCTGCATATATACCTGCGTATATGAAACGTTTTTGACGCTGTTTGCGAGGTCCCTGTAAGAAATCTCGCAAGTCAGCACCTTCTTTAAGTAAAGTTAAGTGTTGCTTAATTTCGGGTAGTGTGGATTTCTGTAGCCATTCAAGGCATATTTTTCCTACACTATAGGTTGTAATTATCCCTGGATGTTGTCTCTGGGAATATCTTGGGTCTGGCCTATTCTGTTTGAACCCCTGTATTTTGTTCAGGAATCTATCTTGACAGTTATTAGTGTCTATGGGCCAGAATCAACCATTTGTTCCAATTAGGATTTGTTCTGTTTTGTTTTAAAATATGGGACACGTCTAACCCCTCATCTGTAGTGTTGTTTCTATCAGGCATAGGCACTGGTATAGAGGGGTTGTTTAAATCTTTTATCTTGGCTAGACTAAGACAGGTTGTTTGTTGAATGGTGTCATTCAGGAACATTATTTGTTCTGGGATCATGCAGGCTCTGAATAATGATTCTAAACCTTGTACCTGCCATTCTTTTGTACCCCAGACAGTTTTTGTCTCAATGTTGTTTTTCCAAAATTCAAAACCAAATGTAGACATTTTTTCATAAACATTTTTCAGAATAAATCAGTTTAATATTTGTCAACATGTTTTTCATTCCTGTCTTATTCATAATTTTAAAATAAAACGTTTCTGGATCAGTGACATTAAACCCTGAGAAGTATGGGAATTTCTCATAAAATGTTTTCAAACTACCTTTTGGCGGAGTTGGACAATGTTCCCATTGATTATAACTGAACACATTTCTAGGATTAGCATATTTATGCAAATAATGATGCCCAAAATGATTGAAGCAATACATTTCTTCATAATTTGATGAACCCTGTAAATAATCATGTTCTGTAAATTTTTGCTGGATATTTCTAAATCTGACATCATATTATTAATATTTTCAAAGTCCCAATCATCAGAGAAAGTACTTGGTGATACAAAGTCACTTAAATAAATCTTGAACTGATGTGGATATTTCAAGAGTTCAACCGGGCCATAGATTTCGTAATCAGTATTGTCTCATGCTACACCACCAGGTATAGGAATGGCTGTGATGTTCACTGATGATAGTTCTCTTTTTTCAACGTGAGAGGATCTGTGAGGTTTTAGAACCAAGTTGATGTTCTGACTTGCTGTGTCCATTGTACTGTATTTTCCATCAATCATTTTTCCCAAGCTTAAAACTAAGATGAGCCAGAGCATGAGGAAAAGTACACCTAACACAATCCACAGTTCAATCCAGGGTGAAATCAAGTATGTTTCTCCAAGTTGATGAAAGAGCTCTGTAATGTTGTCTTTGAAAGTTTTGTTTGCTGGCTTGTCTCCATGTTCACTTGGATCATTGGAAAAGTCATTGAAATTGATAAAGTCGCCAGATGCAGTTCTGTCAATTGTTTGGATGGCATCAGGATTGTTATTAATCTTTGCAGTTGCTTCTTCCTTTTTCATATTAGAATAGTCTGAGGCTACATCATTGTAGACAGGTGTTTCTTGACAAACTATTGCAATTTGTGTTTCAAGAGGCACAAGTTCCATGGCTTTGTTGCATAGTCCTTTTTTATTCACTGCAGGTTTATCAAATGTGATTAGTCTCTCAGTTTGAACCTCTTGAATTGTAGCAAGGTTTGGCCTTCTGCTACTTCTTGGGAGTCCACTGGGCCTACTACTTATTATTGGCCACATGGTTGTGGTTTTACCAGGTCGATTGATACAACTCGGTTCTCCTTTTTACCAGCAAGGAGCGGTAGTACGACTGATCTTGTTCCGCTGATAGCTAAGACAGGTACTGCTTTTCTGTAAGAAGGCCCAAATTCCTTCTTCACCGCGATCTTTTCTCTGACCAGATCCCCAATCTTTGGAATCCAGACAGGTCTTGCTGGGACAGGTGGTTTCTCTTCAGTGGCCGTTGGCTTTAGCTTTCTGTTACTTAGACTTCTTCTTGTTTCATTCAAGTCCTGTAAAACAGCCAAACGATCTTTGATATCAAAAGCTTTTTGTTCCACCACTGAAGTCTGACAATCGAGATCTTCGATTATCATTCTTGTACCAAACAAAAGTTCATACGGAGTGATTCCACCCAGAGAATTCCTTGGCAGATTGTTAAGACTACATTGGACACTTATTAGATGTTTGACCCACCCATCACCCGAACCTAATACCCTCGCTGTTATATATTGCTTTATGTCACTTTTTTTCTCTCCACTACCGCATTTCCGTCTGGATGGAATGGACTAGAGTACCGCAATGCAATGCCCATGCTGCCCATGGCCTCCTTGTAAGCTCGAGAGCTATACGCAGGACCCTGGTCAGAATGTAGCATGCCAATTGCGTATATGCCGATAAAGACTCACATAACAGTTCTGGCGTCAGCCGAGCACTGGGGTCACATCCAAATGAATCTCGTCTTAATATTTATGGGATCGCATTAGTCCGGTCGGACGCCTGCGTGTAGATAGTCTAATGCTGTCTAACAGGGGTGTCTGGGCTGGTCTTACTGTGATAGAGTCAGATATCTGGTCCGGTTCATAACTGCGATCTCTATTGCAGTCCTGACACTCCATTGCAAAGTTATAAACTTGCACGCTCATTCCTGGCCACCAGTATCGTGATTGCAATTCTATTAGAGATTTCAGGATCCCTTGGTGCCTCAGATCCCAATCCCATGTGTGCTTCTTGAATCAAGAAGACCCTCCGGTTCGTGTTTGGAATTGCTCTATCCCCCACTCCAGGGATTTCAGCAAAAGGAACGGAGTTCGCATCAATTATGTATGTATTTCCGACTGGATAGTTTAGAGGTAACGCTGCATAATTGCCTTCCATTGAGGCTCTTACTGCTAGTAGCGTTTCTCCATCTATTTGTTTTTTAAAACACTTTTTTGTAGCTACGGAAGCCGGTTGACCAGCTGCCACCGTGGCTCTGTTAGCCAATGAATTCCCTGTAACGTGAACGCCATCACGTTAAAGACTCTGCGTATGTATCACATGAGTTTTTTGTAGTTCTTTCTGTAAAAGAACTACCTGTTCCCATAGCTTTTTATGTTTTATTGTGCCACCTCTTTCATCTTTGTAACCATTTTTAATCCAGGTCTGCATGGAATTATTATAAGATTTGACGCAGTAAAGCGAGTCGCACACTATTAGTGTGGGGAATTCGCAATCTGCATTTTTTTTTTTTTTAATTTTTTAAATTTTTATTTTTGGTGCAAAACAAAGAGAGTAGGTACATTGTCATCCATCGCATTTCCATACATAAGTTACTAGGTGAATGAGGTGAGACAGTATTCACAAAGGCAAAACTTATAACATCCACAGTAGTATATAGCATTGCGAGTTCCGTCGACGATGTGATGAATAGGAATATACTTGTGTCGAAAAAATACAGTTTGCAATTTTGTGTTTTGTTGGCTACTATCCGTCTGAGTCTTGCCGTTCGCACCTTGCAATAAACATAAAACAGTAAAAACAGCACACTTTAGTCCGGCACGTACTTGAAGTAGTAGCTTTCGGCACTCGCAGCACAGTCCATCTGTAAAGAGAGCAGTGTATTGTTGCATAGCCCCCTAGTCCCCACTCCCTCCCATGCCACCTCCCACGGCTGCACCCACCCACCTCCGTTGCGCTCGCCCTATTCACCTAGTTACAACCCAATCAACGCTCCTCGTCACTCTCTGACCCTCCGTCATCATCTTCCTCCAATGGTTCGCAGATATCCCCCCTGTATGCGTTCCAGGATTGCCACACCCCGTTCCATTTACGTGGGTTACCCCTCAATTTGTACACCGCCCTTTCAGTCAACATGAGCATGTCCATGTTGCGGAGCCATTGGGGTAGCGTGGGGAGATCGGCCGACCCCCACTTCTGTGCTATGTCCCGTTTCGCTGTTACCATCCCCACTGTGACCCAGGTTCTTGCATGAAAGGTGAGGTCAGTCGGCTCCCAGATGTTTAGCAGACAGAGCCGTGAGTCTAGGGTGAGGGTGGTATGAAGAGCTTGGGCCATCGTGCGTATTACCCGTTGCCAGTAGCCGACTAACAATGGACATTCCCACACCGTGTGTATGAAGGTCCCTTCTGCCCCGCAGCCCCTAAGGCAATATGGATGATCCGCCCTGTGCAGTTTGTGAAGTAATGTACGGGTGTAGTAGATTCTGTGAAGAAATTTTAGCTGCACTAGGCGAAATTTAGATGATATGCCTGCTTCACGGGGGGATGCCATGGCTGCGTTCCAGTCATTGTCATCCAGGTCACCCACTTCCGCCATCCATTTGTCCTTCAGTTTCCCCAGTGGATCAGGCATATTGTTAATCAGCTTGCGGTATGTCAGCGATGTCGCCCCTTCTTGCATGAAGTCAGTAAGTAGCCGATCCTCCAGAGGGGAGGATTCGGGCAGGGGTGCGTCTGGTGAGATCGCTGCCTGTAGTGCGTGTCGGACCTGGATATATCTGTAGAGCTCTGCGTTCCCCAACTCGTATTGGTCCTGCAAAGTGGCAAATGAGACCACTCCTTCCCTCGTCCACATGTCCCCCACCGTGGAGATGCCGATGCTGTCCCATTGCGCGAAGCCCTTGGAGCGCCGCAAATGGCCCAACGCCTTTGTGTCCCACAGGGGTGTAAGTTTCGTTATGACGCCATCCCACTTCAACTTTGCCTGCGCCTTGTACCATATACGGACCGTGTGTTTCGTAGGCCCCGTGAGTTTTGCCGCCACTCCACGGTGATACAGTGGGGCCAATAAGGTGTTGGCACCCAGTTGTGCCCTGTCGGCCTTGTACGCTGGGTCTTCCTGCGGGGCATGTATCCATTTGTTAAGGATTTTGAGTTGGGCCGCCCAGTAGTACAACTGTACATTCGGGAGGGCGATGCCCCCGTCGTACCACCCCCTGTTCAGTTTAGTGTGGGAAATGCGGGCTGGCTGGTTGCCCCATAACAGGCCCGAGATTTGCGCCGTTATTTTCTGGAGGTAGCCATCCGGCACCAGATACGGGGCGTTCTCCAGCACATATAGGAAGCGCGGCAGAGCCATCATTTTAAATAGTGCTGCACGGCCAAGGAGTGTTAGGGGGAGATCCTTCCAATGTCGCACGTCTCCTCGGAGACGAGCTAAGGGGGGTAGTAGGTTGAGGCGTGAGAAATCTGCCTCGTTACGGGTGATATGAATCCCCAGGTATTTAAATGACGTGTGGGCCAGTTCCAGTGGGCAGGAGTCCGGGAGAGGCGGGAGTGGGCCTCGCAGTTCAAAAATGGTGGACTTAGCCCAGTTGATGGTGTAACCCGAGATTCGCCCATGAGCCGTACAAAGAGCCAGGAGGTTAGGGAGACTCTCCTCCAGATCTGTGAGATAGATCAGCATGTCGTCTGCGTAGAGGGACACTCTGTCCTCCCATAACGGGGTCCATTGTATCCCTTTCAGGAGCTGGGTGGTACGAATCGTAACCGCCAGTGGTTCTAGAACTAAGGCGAAGAGCAGGGGTGAAAGCGGGCAGCCCTGTCGAGTGCCTCTGCCTAGGGGGAAGGTGTGTGAAATATGGCCGTTGGCCGTCACCTGCGCCACCGGGTCCCTGTACAGCATTCGTATCCAGGAAAGGAACACCGGGCCAAAACCCATACGCGTGAGTACTGCAAAGAGGTAGCTCCATTCCACCATATCAAACGCCATCTTGGCGTCCAAGGAGAGGATGGCAGCCGGTTCTTGCAGTAGTGGAACTCGCGCCAACACGCCATGCACCCTGCGGAGATTTAATGCAGTGCTGCGGTGTGGCATGAATCCGGACTGGTCCGGGTGGATCAGGTGTGACAGAGTTGGCAAGATCCTGTTCGCCAACACTTTGGCAATAATTTTGGCCTCCGGGTTCAAAAGGGAGATCGGCCTATATGAGGTGCATTCGTTGGGGGGCTTACCTGGCTTCGGTATCGCCACAATAGTAGCCATCCGCTGATCGAGCGGCAGCGTTCCCTGTGTTCTAGAATCCTCGTACATATTGAGTAGGGGTGTGCTTAAGGATTCGGCCATGACTTTCAACCACTCAATGGGTATCCCGCTGGGGCCCATCGCTTTGCCTGGATGAAGGGCGCCTATGGCCATCTGGATCTCCTCCACCGTGAGAGGTGCGTCTATGTCCTCGGACATCTCAGGTGTCAGCTCTGGCAAGGGAACATGGTCAAGGGCAGTCTGCACCTCCCCCTCCTCTACCACTATCTCTGGGGTGTAGACTGAGGCGAAATAATCGGCGAGGACGTTTACTATCTCATCGGGGCGGGTGTGATTGTTGCCCTGTGGGTCCACAATCTGCAAGATATTCTTCCCCCCCCCCTGTCTTTTGTCTAACCATGCCAGCAATTTACTGGCCTTGTCTCCAATATCGTATACCCTGTGCTGTGTAGCCGCAATGTCCGACATCGTGACCCTTCGCATATGATCTGTGAGGCGGTGCTGGTGGATCTGGAGTTCGTGAAGCGTGTCGTCAGAGGGGTTCGCCATATGGGCCGTGTTGGCCCGTTCTAGGCCTAGTTCTATCTCGAGGGCCTCCCGCCTGTGCGTCTTTTTGTGATTCGCTATCACTGCTATGGCCTGACCCCGGAACACTGTTTTATACGCCTCCCATAGTATGGAGGGGGAGGCCACCGAGGATTGGTTTTCTTCGAAGTACTGGTGGGTTACCTTCTGAAGATCCTTGTTAATTCGGGGCACTTTGAGGTAGCCCGGGAAAATCGGGAATAATCTGCGCCGCGCCATGGTCGAAGTGGTGAGTGTCAATGTGAGTGGCGAGTGATCGGAGACCCCCCGTGGTAGTATCTCGGCTTCGGCTATCGTAAGGTGTCCATTAATCAAAGTGAAGATGTAGTCTATCCTGGACAGGCTATTGTGTGTGGCCGAGTAGTATGTGTATTGTTGCTGAGTAGGGTGCAGAGCGCGCCATACATCCACCAACCCCTGTGCAGTCAAGAATGTCTGGAGCCTGTTGGGCCCACCTGCGTGCGCACGTGGGGGAAAGCGGTCTTCTGAGTTTGTGAGTGCCATGTTGAAATCCCCACCTAGTAGTAGTTCCCCATCAGGGAGTGTTAGCAGGAATTTGCCCAGATCCGGCAAGGCCTCAGAGTGTAGAGCTGGTGGGATATAGACAGAGACTATATTAAAGAGCTTCCCCTCCCACTGGCCATGCACTGCCGCGAATCTGCCATGGTCATCCGTTGCTGTAGACTTGACGATGAACTTGGAAGATTTTTTCTGCAGGATGCCAGTACCACGGGACCCCGAGGTGAACTCCGCATGCACTACCATATGATAGCCTCTCCTATCCAGGGCCTTCGTGGCCGCTCCCGACAAGTGTCTCCTGCAGGAGAATGAGAGCCGGGCCCCGTCTCCTTATCCCCTGTAGCACTAGCCCTCGCTTGATCTTATCCCCCAGGCCCCTCACATTCCAGGACATGACAATCAGTGGGTCCTTCGTGGTTGGGCTATCTGTTGCAGCCATTGCTAGACTCCCAATCAGACCTCCCTGCGCCCCGTGTGTGCCAGTAGTTCTTAGTTACATAGAACATGCCTAGATACTTAAGTGTGCATAGAACATAAACTTGTAGGACCAAACAGTCCCATAGAAAAAACTTTTTCAACTCTTCCCCCCTCCCTGCCCCCCTGCTACACGGACTCAAAACTGCCCGCCCCCCCAACTTAGCAGAGTGCATATCCCATCCCCAAACCAGTGTACTTGCGCGTTGGGGTGAGGGACTCTCCGCAGCCGGCAGTCTCTCATTCACACCCCCGGAGGCCCTTCACCCAGTGTCCAATGGCGGGAAGCGCTTCACAGCTTAATAGTCTCAATACTGAAGTATGAATGAATTGTCCCCAAGCTTTCATTGTTCCTCAGTCTCGTCCACGCCGCCCTCAGCTCCCAAAGAGTCACTGTTGTCCGGCCTCCCGCCGGAGGCCTGCGAGTCTCTGCGATGGCCGTCGGCCCGGTCCTTTCTGGAACGATTCGTCCGTCTGTGGTTCTGACCCGGTCGCCACCCCTCGAGCCATTCTTGCACGTTTTCGGGGCAGTCGAAGAACCAGGTTTTGTTCTCCGCTACCACCCGCAGTCTCGCGGGGAATAACATGGAATACGGCAATTCCCTGGACCTCAGTTCCTTTTTCACGTCGAAAAACGTGCGTCGCCGACGGGCGACTTCCGCGGTGTAGTCGGGGAAGATGGCAATGGTTGCGTTCTGGATCTTGAGGGGAGGGGAGGACCTGGCTGCCTGTAGGATTGTGTCCCGGTCACGGAAGTTAAACAGACGTGCCACTATGGGTCGCGGGTTAGCCCCTGGCTTCGGTTGGCCACCCGGGACTCGATGGGCCCTCTCCACCGAAAAGAAGTTGGACAGTCCCTTTGGTTTTAATTCGTTGGTGATCAGGTTCTCTACAAAGAGATCCATCGCCTTCACGCCTTCCGATTCCGGTACCCCTATAATGCGGATATTGTTGCGCCTGGAACGCCCCTCCTGCTCATCCAGCTTCTCCCTGAGCATTCTATTGTCCTGCGCCATCTTCCCCATTTCTCGCTGGAGTTCCGCGACGTCTTCCACCAGTGATTTTGTGATCACCTCCATACTCTTGACCTTCTCCGACATTTTGTGGAGGTCTGCTCTAAGTAGGGTGACGTCCGTGGAGATTCCGCCAACAGTTGTTTGCAGTTGTGCCAATGCTACCATAACGTCGTCCAGCGTGGCCTTCTTTCCCCCAGGGGAGTCGGCTGTTTTACCGGTCTGTTCCTTCCCTGCCGGGGATCCGGTGGGCTTGTCGGAGGTGAAGCGATCTATGCGAGTCTGTGTGACGCCGCCCTTAGGACCTTTCCCCGCCATGCCGCCGAAGGTTGTGCTCCTCGTGCCCCTACGCGCCAGGATGTAGGGATCAGTGCAGGCCCCCAGACCAGTCCGATATAGCAGCGCACTGGTCGGGCGAGCTTCTTCGGGGCGGGAGGTGCTCCGTAGGTCGCCAAGTGCGTAGCGACGATCAGGTCACAAGATGGCGGGTACTCACTCCGTTGTCGATGCCCAGGCTCCCGGCACTTTTAGGAGATGACCTCCGATGCTGTCAGGATTCCAGCGGTCCCTCCCTTGGGCACTGCTTCCTTGATTTGCCTGAGCCGCCGTCTCCGACCTCCTGAGGTGTGGTCGAATTGTTGAGGCCACCGCCGCGCGGGCACTTCCGGTCCAGGTTCTCCGGTCAGAATGCACTTCCGGCGGGGTGAAAAGCCAAGGAAGGTCCCGGCTCTGGAGGTGTTGGCAGGCCGGTCGGAGGCTTCGACGTATCTTTGGCTACGGACGTCGGATTTTCTCGCTGCTTGTCGCTGCTCACTCCGCCCGGTCCTGGGATCCGGTGCCTGCCTTTGGGGCTTGAAGTTGTAACGGATTTTGTGTCGGATCGACGAAGAGGCCGCTTCAGCCGCGGAGCTCGTCCCTTATGCTGCCGCCATGATCGGCTGCTAGCCACGCCCCCCGCAATCTGCATGTAAACTTTTTTATCCACAACGTAGTGTTGTGCAAATCTATCTGTGTAGATTACACAGGTGTACTGTTCCAGAGGCAGAATTTCGATCGACAGAGGACATTCTTGATCGTTTTCTAGATGTTCTAGCTTTTTCATTCTGGGATCAAATGGGTGTATCACGTCAATTGTATCAAGAGAATCAATGCATTGTATCCATTTTGGATCTAAAGCTATAGCATTTGGAATGCTCGGTCTTGTTACTGCTTCAAGGGATGATACTGCTGTTAATACAGATATCCTCTTCCCATGAGCTAGGGCTTTTTCTTTTGCTACAGCAGTTTGTACCGCAGTTAGAATTTTTTCAGTAGAACTGAATTTCACTTCAGCTTGTGTGTACAAGTGTGATTTGTAAGCTATTGGTACTGTTTCTCCCTCATTAGAGGTCAGGTATGTAAATCCGCATCTTCCTGGGATGACTCGGATTACAAGGTTGCGTTCGTTTGCGTGTGTTTGCAGTTTTGTTTTATTTAACATGTCTGTCTGTAATGATCTTAAAATGTCTGTGTGTTTCTGAGTCCAATTAGTTGGTTTGAAATCAGGTTTTATTAATTCGTAGAGTGGTTTAACCCTCTCTGCATAATTTAGAATGTAAGTTCTTCCAAAGTTCAGGAAACCTAGAATTGATTGTAAGCTTTTCAGCGTTTTTGGAGCTTGGAGTACTGCACACTTCTCTAAGAAGTTGTCTGCTATGCTTTTGCCTTCACTTGATAATTCATATCCTAAAAATAGGACTGTCTGGTGGGCAATTCGTGATTTTTTTAAAGTTAAATTTGTACCCTTCAGATGCGAACCCAAGTATGATGGTGTTCACTCTTTTCAAGTGTGTCTCCAGGTTATTGTCTGTAAGATAGATGTCATCGATATAGGATACTGCCTCATCATCATATATTTGTAGTAACTCTGTTACCCTAGCTGAAAATAATCCTGGGCTGTTCTTGAATCCATGTGGGAGACGACAAAATTGCTTTTGGGCCCCCATGCTGGAGAAAGCGGTCAAATACCTGCTTTCTGGTGCAATGTTTTGACAGAAAAAAACATTTGAAATATCTAATGTCGTTTTATATTTTTTGCGCACGATATTATTCGTTAGTGCTGCACTGTGTGAGTTTTGTACTGCAAATGTTTTGCAACAAGAGTTTAGGTGTCTGTAGTCCAAAACTAGACGATATGAATCGTCTGGCTTGGAGACAGGAAACAAAGGATTGTTCATTTGTGACGTGCATGTTTCAATCACCCCCTGGTACTCAAGTTGATCTAAGATCTCCCTGACTTGTTTTTTAGCTTCTTGCTTAACAGGATACTGCCTTTGTGCAGTAGGTTGATTTTTAACTGTATTTTATGGTGAGAAAAATCTTCATCCCATCCTACATGATTTTTATATAATGCAGGAGCTTGGGCCACTGCCCATTTTCTAGCATATGTGTATTTGTCATGAATTGGAATGTGTAGATTGGATGTGGGTACTCCCTGACAAACTCTGGTGGCCAGTCTTTCTCTGCTAGAAGGATATCATAGCTTTTAGATAGGTTTTCCCAGAAGAGACCTCCTATTTTCCTAGTTTTGTCCCCCTCTATACGTAATGTTATTTCATATAGTTTATGGGGCATGCTAACTCTGGTGTCTGCAGTTTCCACCTGAATGTATTCATTCGTGTCCACTGTCTCCAGAAGATTCATCAGGATCTTGCGAGCTATTGTCACTTCTGCTGCGCTGTCTAGCATTGTTTGGGCCCACTCTCCGTTCTTGAGTTGTGTCCTCAGGATCCTCGGCATGTTTTACTTTAATACTGGCTACCTTCTTTTTGGGAAATTGTAATTTTTGACTTTGATGAGCAGCTTCTTTGTCTTTGGACTTGACGCGCTCTTCTTTATGTTCTGACCGTCCTCTTCTTTCCGATTTCTGTGAGGAAGTCTGAAAAGATCGAGAGGGACGTGTATCAATATCTTGATATCTGTCAGGTTTTCTCAAATTTTCCCTATTTCTAAGGTTATATCTTTTTTCAGAGGGCTCCCGTTGGGGAGACTTTCCCCCTCTTTCTGGAGATCTATCTCTCCATTGAGGAGATCTTCCTCTTGTCTGGGACTGTTTTTCCCTGGGAGTGGTTTGCTTATTACCCTCCCACTTCTTTTTAGGATTTATTAAGTTATTTTTAATGAAAGCCTTTTCAGGATTTTCAGTTAGTTGTGGTTTTAGTGGTTTCCCACTAAAACTGTCTCTACCTAATTCTTCATAGGATTTTTCAATTATTCTGGCAAGTTCAAAAGGTTGGTCTGCTCTATCTGTTTCTTTTAATTTCTGGCGGTAGGTTGTACCATCAATTTTCAATTGAAATAATTGCCTATATGCATTTGTTAATTCTTTTATTTGAACTAAAAGAGGATGTGGTGTATAGCTGGCTAAAACCGGCCATGTGGCTCCTGGTCTACCTAGTGGACCGAGCCTGGTAATGTGATTTTGATGTTTTAGGGCGCCATTGAACCAGAGCTCATGCTCTTGGTGAGTTAGTGGAATTTCGACTTCCTCGAAAGGCGAGTATTCCGCTGGAGGTTCCCCTACTTTGTAGTAGTGGAACTCGTATGTTACAGCATTTGCTGCTGGAAAATGTATCCATGAATAGAATATCTCTGTCTGCCGATATTCATGTGCTTCGACAACAAATAAGGCTGTACAACCTCTTGATGATACACCATTTTCTATGAGTTTTATAGTTAAGGTTTTCCTTACATTTACCGGGATGAGTATTGCATCCGGTTGATCTTGTTGGAGACTTGTGTCTTCCGTCAAAAGTTGAGCTGCTAGTCTAGCTCTCTCCCTTTCGTCGTCACTTTCTGTCATTTTGCTGACAGAAAGTTTGCAGAGCAAGTTTCAAGGAAACAAAGATTAGGTGCACAATATTTTTGAACACTGTATCCTTCAACGTTGAATAAATCAAAAACTAATACATAGGAATCTCTTCCTACTAAGTTTTTGCGGATATTAGCCTTTTACCCACTCCAGTCTATTGGAGTTTTTTTTACGGAAAAGGGGTCTGTGTGAAAAGCACGACTGAGTTACTCTAGTATCTAGCGTTAAATTATCGCCTGTCAGGAACTGCAGTATTGCCATAGTGATTGATTGTAAAAGGAGGATCAAGACACGATTTGGGGTTAAACCTAGTCGGGGAAACATTTGGTATCCTGTAGTCAAGAAATCCCCACTCACTCAAGATGGCCGCCGCGGTGGTCGTTAAGCTCTCGGTAGAGACAGTCTAGGTAATGAAGCAATCGCGCAGAATAACAACTGCGCACTTCAACTTACTAGCGTGAGGAGAGACAGCTCGTTTCCGCCGCTCCGCGTCATTAATCCAAGACGGGAGTCGGCAAGTAGTTTTTGGTTAAGTAATTGTTGCTTTCTCAGCCAGGACCAGTTAGAGTCATACTTGAGAGAAATTAGTTTTGTTTAGGAACGGTCACTGTCAGGATAATTAAGTGACTGGTTTGAGCCCTGCAATATTTCACCATCAGTCAGAGCAGTTGGAGTTCATGCTTAGGAACTCTTCTACAGCTGCATTGTTGCTGACAGTGCACCCACGGAACAACGTCTTGAAGAGTTCTTTCGAGCAGCTGAAAAATTCGGAACTGCGCCAATTTGGAGAGTCCTGTGGAGGAGTCTTGATCTAGTAAGACAGACAAGTCATTGGCCTGAAATCTCCCCTACCTTCCTTTTGCAATTGCGCTTTCCCTATTTCTTTCCTTTCCCTTTTCCCTACCTTGCACCTTTTTGCGCGCTACGGAAGGATTCAATTTAGGCTTGAGACTATTGCATAGCGCTTTCTGGAGATCCATTTAGAAGAAATCTATTCCAGCATCTGCACGTAGATTCTCAGGTACTAGAGAGAGAGAGCTGTAGAATCTAAATAGAGCCTGAATTAGTTAATTGAATATTTGGTAATGTAAGTCTTCTATTCTACAGATTAAGAGGCTACCTGCAATAACCTAAATTAAATACAAAAGAGAAGCTAATACCTTAAGAGCTACTGGTAGGACAAGCTTTAATTATTACGTAGAGCCAGTATAGTAAGGTGGGTTGTTGTCTTATGTTTTTGCCCATCTGTGTATTAGGTACCCCCTGAAGAATAGACTGCAGAATATCTTCCTCAGAAGTCCAGCAGCCAAGAGGGTGTCAGCAGCATCAAGGTGTCTCTTCTTTTATCCACTTCCCCTTTTCCCTTCTTCTGGTGAAACTGCTAAGCAAGCGGTGGCACTGGAGGGTGGGAGATTGGGATCAGCATCTATACTGCCCCTGCGGAGAGTTGGAGACTTCTGACAGATTGAAGTGCCCACGAATATTCTTCGCCTGGGCAGTATGGCAGAGGGATTGGATCTCAAGGCCTTGGGAAGCTTGTTAGAGGGGATTCAAAGAGAGATAGGTGCGGTGAGGGAGGAGAATAAAAATTTGAAACAAGAACTAGTGGCCTCCCGTCAGGAAACTAGACTATTAGCTCAGAAGTTAGACGGTTTAGCTATGGGAAACCCAGTACAGAGTATCCCCACTTCCAGTACCAGTCTTCCCAGCACTGATCCTAAGTCCGTAGCTCAGGTAATTCATTCAGTCTCCCCATTGATTCCGTTGGCTGCCCCTGAAAGATTCTCTGGAGATCTGCAAAAAGCACTGCTTTTTTTGACACAGTGTTCATTGCACTTCATGTGCCGCCCAACGCTATTTCCAGATGCTCAGTCCAGAGTTGCCTTTATATTATCTTATTTGTCTGGGGATGCAGCCAATTGGGCCATGCCTTTGGTCAGTGAAGATGATCCTATTCTTTCAGATTTTGCTAAATTTAAGGTTGAATTTCTTAGAATTTTTGACAGGAGACGGATATCTCAGGCCACAGACAATGAGTTGCTAGAACTCCGCCAAGGATCTAAGGATCTAATTACGTACCTTACTCAATTTAACAAACTCATCATAGAAACCAATTGGCCCGAAGAAAAAAGAATGGCTCTTTTTTATCGTGGATTACGAGATGAGTTGAAGGATACTTTAGCTCAGATCCCTAACCGTCCTACTAATTTAACAGACTTGGTTGATTTGGTGTTAGAGTTGGATTTTCGAAACTCTGAACGTAAAGGTGAGCGGAGGAAGGACTGGAAGTTGACGTTTCCTCGTTTTGATCGAATGAAGACCGAGAAAGGAATAGTAGGAAATAATGACCCAGAACCAATGCAGATTGGGGCTGTAAGAGGTCCCTTGAGTCAGGAGGAAAAGGAACAGAGACGGTTAAAGAAATTATGTCTGTATTGTGGAGGTTCCGGCCACTTTGTGAGGGAATGCCCCAAGCGTCCCAAGGTTCCAGTGAAGGGAAACGATTCCAGCCATCAGTAGAAGGAGTCGCTCTGGTGGTAAAGGAAGACAAGACTGCTCCTGAAGCTCACTTCATTTTGAACACCTTACAGTCGATGATTCCACATGTGATCTTACACATGACAATAAGGTTTAGAGAACACCAGATTCAGGGAGTTGCTATCATGCTGGATTCAGGGGCTACGGGCAATTTTTGCGACATCAAGTATGCTCGTCGAATGGGAATTCTTGCCATACCAAAGGAAAAGAAAGAACCTGTTCGCGCCGTAGATGGAACGAACTTGTCTTCAGGGCCCATCACCAGTCATACTGAAGAACTTGATTTGATTAAATCCGACGGTCATCGGGAGGTGTTACAATTCAATCTCATAGATGCCCCACAGTTCCAATTAATCTTGGGGCTTCCTTGGTTAACCACCCATAATCCAACTATTGATTGGGAAAGTCGCACAGTCTGTATGCAGTCCAGTTATTGTGAGGAACGCTGCTTTGGTCCTAAAGCAAGTTTGGAGGAACCTTCTTTAGTGGCATTACTCTCCTTTGGGGGTCAATCAATTGGAGTCATCCATTCTGGAGAAATTCCTGTGGAATATCAAGATTTGGCATCAGTCTTTAGTGAACAAGAAGCTGAGAATTTACCACCTCATCGTGTTTACGACTGTACCATAGATCTTGAGCCTGGGGCTGTTCTTCCATGCAGTCGGATTTATGCCTTGACGGAAGCAGAGAACCATCATTTGAAGGAATATTTGGATCGTTACCTGGCTAACGGTTTTATTAGACCTTCTCAGTCTCCGGTATCCTCCCCTTTATTCCTTATACCAAAGAAGCAGGAAGGGAGTTTGAGGACTTGTATTGACTATCGCACGCTTAACCAGGTGACGATTAAGAATCGTTATCCGCTGCCACTGATTTCGGTTCTCCTTGATCAAATCAAGGAGGCGCAGATCTTCACTAAACTTGATTTGCGTGGTGCTTACCACCTTGTTCGCATGAAAGAGGGGCACGAATGGAAAACGGCATTTAGAACTAAGTTTGGCCTTTTTGAATATTGCGTGATGCCCTTCGGATTGTGTAATGCGCCTGCCGTATTCCAACACTTCATCAACGATGTGATGGGCGATTTGATTGACAAGATAGCAATCATTTATTTGGACGACATTTTGATTTACTCTAAAGATCCACTAGAGCATTCCAGACATGTCAGAATGGTGTTGGAGCGTTTGAGGATGCATAGTCTGTTTGTGAAACTGGAGAAATGTGTCCTTAATGCTACAAAGGTCGAATTTTTGGGATTTGTCATTTCCTCCCAAGGAATTACCATGGATCAGGGAAAGGTGCAAGTAGTGGAGGATTGGCCAGCCCCTCAAAACATTAAAGACATTCAGAGGTTTTTGGGGTTTGCCAATTTTTACAGACGGTTCATTCAAGGTTTTTCACAATTAATTGCACCAATTACTCGTCTTTTATGTAAAGGAGTCAAGTTCGAGTGGTCGCAAGAAGCTGAAAAGGCATTTCTGGATCTTAAGAACAGATTTGTTACTGCCCCCATCTTACTACACGCAGATCCAGAGGAACCTTTCTTTGTAGAGGCGGATGCATCCGACCAAGCCATAGGAGGGGTTCTTTCACAAAGACATCATAGTACTGGACAACTTCATTCGGTGGCTTATCGCTCTAGAAAGTTGACAGCTGCTGAATTGAACTATACGAATGCGGAAAAGGAGCTCTTGGCAGTGAAAGATGCCTTCGAAGACTGGAGACACTATTTGTTGGGAGCGAAGCATACTGTCACCGTATATTCCGATCACAAGAATCTTCAATTCCTTAAGATTGCTAAGACTCTCACTCCAAGGCAGTTACGCTGGTCTCTTTATTTTGCAGATTTCGATTTTGTGATTACCTATCGTCCTGGTCCAAAGAATGGTAAGGCGGATGCCTTATCCCGTTTGAACACTGAAGATTGTGAGCATCCGGTGGAACCGCATCCGATCATTCCTGAAGCTCAGATTGTGTGTACTGTTTCTCTGGATAACTTTCAAGAAGAAGTTCGTAAGAGTCTGTCTTTAAAAGAGATTCAAGAGTGGGCTCTTCAAGGTAATGAAAGGCGAATTCATCAACAGTTACCTTATTTTAAAGAGGCGTTGTATCTTCCTACGGAAACACTTCAACAGAAGGCTTTGCAAAGTTGTCCCGATCATCCATTAGCCTGTCATAAAGGAATTTCCAAGACTCTGGATTTGGTGCAGCGATATTTCTGGTGGCCTGGGTTATCCTCTCATGCCAAACAGTACGTTCAATCTTGTGAACTATGTGCTAGGAGTAAACCTAATAGACAAGCTCCTCAGGGATTGTTGCAGCCACTTCCTACTCCTACCCACCCTTGGCATACTATCTCTTTGGATTTAATTGTGGATCTGCCCTTGAGCAAGGGATTTGATACCATTTTGGTGATAGTGGACACTTTCACCAAGATGAGTCATTTTATTCCTCTGTCTGGTATTCCTTCAGCCCCAGAATTGGCACAAGTGTTTGGAGAGAGTATTGTTAGGATTCATGGGGTACCCAAGGTAATAGTATCAGATCGAGGTCCTCAGTTTATTTCTCAATTCTGGCAGGCTAACCTTAAAGGGTTGGGAATTGAGCGCAGATTATCCACAAGCTACCATCCAGAGTCTGATGGTCCGACGGAGAGACTCAACCAAGAATTGGAACAGTATCTCCGTTTGTTCCTCATCGATCAGGGTGGAGAATGGTCAGACAGACTGTGGATGGCGGAATTTGCTTGTAATAATGCGAAGAGTGCCTCCACTGGTTACTCTCCATTTTACTTGAATTTTGGGCGCCATCCTAATCCCTTTCACACCCAAGAAGATTTAGAAGTCCCGGCAGCTAAAACATTGATCACAGATATAACTGCACTTCATAAATCAGCAGAACAGAACTTAATTGCAGCAAAGGAAACATATAAGAGAGATGCAGACCGACACCTCCTTATAAGACAGGAGATCAGGTTTGGCTTTCTACTAAGAATTTACATTTGAAGGGTAATAGAAAGTTTCAACCTCGATTTGTAGGTCGTTATTCTATTAAGCAAGTTTTGGGACCTGTCACAGTGAAATTGGATTTACCAGCTAAATTAGGAATCCATCCAGTTTTTCATGTGTCTCTATTGAAAAAGACTAAACCACATATGAGACTGAATAGACCGCCAGAATCAGTAGACATTCAAGGTCATGCAGAATATGAAGTAAAAGACATTCTGGATTCTAAATACAAGAAGGGTAAACTTCAGTACTTGATTGATTGGAAGGGTTATGGTCCAGAAGAGAGATCATGGGAACCAGTGTCCAATATTCATGCACCCCAGTTGATTAAAAGATTTCATGCACAGAAACCATTCAAACCCGGACCGATAAATCGGTCTTTGAGAGGGGGTACTGTCAGGAACTGCTGTATTGCCACAGTGATTGATTGTAAAAGGAGGATCAAGACACGATTTGGGGTTAAACCTAGTCGGGGAAACATTTGGTATCCTGTAGTCAAGAAATCCCCACTCACTCAAGATGGCCGCCCCGGTGGTCGTTAAGCTCTCGGTAGAGCCAGTCTAGGTAACGAGGCAATCGCGCAGAATAACAACTGCGCACTTCAACTTACTAGCGTGAGGAGAGACAGCTTGTTTCCGCTGCTCCGCGTCATTAATCCAAGACTGGAGTCGGCAAGTAGTTTTTGGTTAAGTAATTGTTGCTTTCTCAGTCAGTTTGAGCCCTGCAATATTTCACCGTCAGTCAGAGTAGTTGGAGTTCGTGCTTAGGAACTCTTCTACAGCTGCATTGTTGCTGACAGTGCACTCACGGAACAACGTCTTGAAGAGTTCTTTCGAGCAGCTGAACAATTCGGAACTGCGCCAATTTGCAAAGTCCTGTGGGGGAGTCTTGAACTAGTAAGACAGACAAGTTATTGGCCTGAAATCTCCCCTACCTTCCTTTTGCAATTGCGCTTTCCCTATTTCTTTCCTTTCCCTTTTCCCTACCTTGCACCTTTTTGCGCGCTACGGAAGGATTCCATTTTGGCTTGAGACTATTTCATAGCGCTTTCTGGAGATCCATTTAGAAGAAATCTATTCCAGCATCTGCACGTAGATTCTCAGGTACTAGAGAGAGAGCTGTAGAATCTAAATAGAGCCTGAATTAGTTAATTGAATATTTGGTAATGTAAGTCTTCTATTCTACAGATTAAGAGGCTACCTGCAATAACCTAAATTAAATACAGAAGAGAAGCTAATACCTAAAGAGCTACTGGTAGGACAAGCTTTAATTATTACATAGAGTCAGTATAGTAAGGTGGGTTGTTGTCTTATGTTTTTGCCCATCTGTGTATTAGGCACCCCCTGAAGAATAGACTGCAGAATATCTTCCCCAGATGTCTAGCAGCCAAGAGGGTGTCAGCAGCGTCAAGGTGTCTTTTCTTTTATCCACTTCCCCTTTTCCCTTCTTCTGGTGAAAACTGCTAAGCAAGCGGTGGCACTGGAGGGTGGGAGATTGGGATCAGCATCTATACTGCCCCTGCGGAGAGTTGGAGACTTCTGACATCGCCTTACCAAACGTTGGGCGCCATGTAGTGTAGTTCCTATATTCCCAATAGGCTCTGCGCATTGGAATAACATAAACGATAGCTTAGACGTAGGACTGAGGTCGACTAGGTCTCTATTGAATATGTTAGACTTAATTGTGTGTGCCAGCTAGCTCAGAGGTCACTAGAAACTTTCTTGAGTAAACAAGGTGTTTAGCTTTCCTGAATAGACAAGAAGGGTTTAGCTTCTGACAACCATATCACATGACAACGTTGTGCCCCTGAAATAAGGAATATATCTCTAGAGTCGCAGAAACAATAGATGGCTATTTTACTCAGTCAATCGTGCATGCTTCGTTTCACCTGAAATGCAGAGAAATAGAGAGACGGGCGTTTTCAATAAAAGGGTTATTTATTGAGCAGTCTTCTTTCTCATGCAAGAGAAATGAGTTGCCACAATTGCAATACTTGTCATAAAGTAAAGTGCGTACAGTAAAAGGAGTATTATGAAATAATACTGTCAAAGCATTTATATGGTTTCTAAACCATATGATACTTAAAATGGATAAAATACACACAATGATAAAATAATGACTAAACGTACTCAACTGGTGTTTCTAAGATACGCCTACCCCAGTGTACCTAACCTAAGCCTAGTACAAGGAAGGAGTAGATGAGTTACAGTTTTTGCCAAGAATCTGAATCAAGAATTCTCTATGGGTCTAATCAGCTCCGTACCTTAGGTATAGAATGAAGGAGGTCTTGTATCTCTCTCTCAGGACTCGATCTCCCAGAAACCCGCAAGGGTGACCGGAAAACACTGGAGCTGGATTTCTCGGCAGGAGAAAAGACAGCGTCTTTGTCAGTGCGTCAGCAGGGAGGGTCGGCTTCCTTCGGCACTGGCATCAGCAGGGCGTCGGGCAAGTAGATAGCTGATCTGCTCCAAACCAACGTGTGTTGCTTAAGGCGGATGCTGGTATATTTATACCTGGAAGGTGCGAAGTTTGACGTAAGGTTGGACATAAGACGTCACTAAGAACTGGCAGTTCTTTCAGGACTCTCAGGTGTTCTAGGACAAATCAAAACAGAAGCAGGGGAAATTCCCGGGCTGCTGGAGGCTTGGTTTATTTAAGAACGCGTTGTACTTTCTAGGAGTCTATGGGAGTAGCCTTGCCGTATTTGGACTGCATTGGCTATGAATTAATATGGATATGATTCTTATGGCTTTATAAGGATATGATTTAATATAACCACACAAGGGCATAAATCGGGAATATCTAATTAGGGTCCTAGATACATTCACAACAGGACTGAGTCTTGATTTAGCAATGGCGGAGTTCATAACAGTGTACCGGCATCATCACAGACTGCATCCCCTCTCAGCCCCGGTGTTACTAAGTCTGTTCCCCAACATTCATGGACATTCACTGGTCATACATTGGTGATGTCTGAGTCTATGGACTAGGGGGTAGTTTTCATCCTCCTGTAGCTGATACCGAATTGGTGGTGGCAACGAGGCTGCCGTTTTCCACTCCCCCATTTGCTGCTTCTGGATAACATCAGATCCCTGCATCATGAGGACCCGCCCAGTCCACGTCCTACCTCAGTGGACCGCAAGTCACTGTCCTGTGGCGGGGTGCATGTGCCGGCTGCTGTGCATCTGGGGCCACTAACTCTGTGCTGGTCAAGACAGGGACCCTTTCTTCTATTATATTAGATGACCTCTGAGACGGTGGTTTTGGGGTCTTCGAGGCCATGTGTATGTGGCCCTGTGCTGTCAGCTGCCTCCGGCCTCAACTACGATCCACCAGGGCTTACACATCCAATTGAGTCTGGCCCGGACGTGGCATCACCGCAGGAGGCACACGCCACCATCGCCAGGACCACCTCCAACCACCATCTGCCAGAGTCGAAATAGTGGTACTGGCAGACTAACAGAGTTGCTGACACCTGTCGGAGATGCCATCATCTGCCTGATCCCCTGCTCAACACTCCACTTACCACTGCCTCAGTGCACCCCAACCCATGGACCGTTGCTGATTGAGTTTTGTGCTGTGGAAAGGTTGTGCAGCAATGTCACCTCAGGCAGTGTGGGAGACCTGGGATGCTGATGAGGAAGATGATGCAGGTCTAACGCACACCACTGCATCTTCTTCATGAATATCCCGAATGGACACAAGCCTAGATATTTTCATCACAAGAGTGCGCTCAGCTTTAGTGCCCCAACCTCAGTGCACTGCAACTCACGGACTCTTCTGTTTGCATGTTGGGTTACCTCTGTCATTGCTCTGGCTTCCTCCTTTTTGCTTAGCAGTTGACTCTGTTATGCAGGTGTTTTCAGTTTCCGTTGCACGGTGTCCACTGTTCAAGTTGTTGCCAGCACCAAGCACTCCGTGCAGGTTGGCTTACACTCATCCCACACACATCCAGAACAGGCGTCACTGTACATGTGACCCTGCCAATAAAGGGGCCGGGCGCACGTGCCCTTAGCCAGTTCAACATGTGTCCCTGTGGTCTTGTTGTATGCATGACTCATGCAGAACCGGTCGCTCCCCACGCTCCCTGGTCACCTGGTATTGTAGCGCTTTACTGCTCATTGCTGCCAATACCTTGTGCTCTGCTCTCATTGATTGGAATTATTGTAGTGCCTGATTAATAGCGTAGCGCTATATTGCATATAGTCCACATTGCACGCATTATCATTAGTGCTTGTTTGATCCTGTAGCGCTATATTGTAAAGTTCGCATTGCCTGTTGATATAATCTGTGCCTGATTGTGCCGGTGCCTCTGCCCACATCATTGCGATATCCCTGCTTGTGCCCCAATCTCGTCCTGTTTCACTTTTGTTTTGCTGCCATTTTGTTGTTGTGCCTCCCAGCCCGTCTCTCCACTCCGCTCCCGCCTCCCAGCTGCCCCTCCCTCGCTCCGCCCCCCGACTATCAACTTATGTCAGAACTTCTTACGCAAAGCGTTCACGTGCAGCGGACGCGCCCTATGCGCGCCAAAGGTAAGCCCGTCTACGCCCGTCCGCGCCCGGACCGCGTCCAGCACCAAACCCCCTGGCCCCCGCAAAATCCGCTCCACCCGCATAACGTGCGACGCGGCAACCCTCTCAGCACTCAACTCCGGCCGTCTCCCAGACTGCTACCAAGCCGCCCCAGGACACACCCATGGACCCTTCACCTGCCACTCCTGCAAGTTCGAATGCATCAGGACCCACACCAAATCCACAAACTCCAAACAGAGCTCCGTAACTAACCACTTGAAGTGCATCCTGCTCAATACCCGCTCGGTCCACAAACAGGCAACTGAACTATGGAACCTACTAGACAACACAACACCGGACGTCGCCTTTCTTACAGAAACCTGGATGAACGCCTCATCAGCGCCCGACATCGCCGTAGCCATCCCGGACGGCTACAAGATCATCCGAAAGGACCACATCAACCAAACAGGAGGAGGCATCGCCATCGTCCATAAGAACACCCTCCGCATCACGACCAGTTCCGACGACAACCTCGCAGCCGCGGAACACCTTCACTTCCAGATCCACACCGACCCCAAGACCACACTCAGAGGCACCCTCATCTACAGGCCACCAGGACCCCGCACATAATTCAGCGAAGACATCACTGACTTCATCAGCCCACACGCTCTCCCCTCCAAGGACTACATTCTACTGGGAGACCTCAACTTCCACCTGGAAAAGAACAAGGACAGCAACACCACCACCCTTCTGGACAACCTCGCCAATCTCAGACTCAAACAACTTGTAGACACCCCCACCCACTATGCCGGGCACACGCTCGACCCAATCTTCTCCTCCAGCAAGCACATCTCCTTCAATCACTCCACAGGACTCCATTGGACGGACCACAGCTGCGTTCACTTCACCTACAAAAAGACCACGACCCACAACCACCCACAACCAATTCCCCACAGAAACTGGAACAAAATTACCACCGACCAGCTCTTCACATCACTTCACCAAAACCCTCCTGCCAAATCGGCGGACCCTAACCAAGCAGCCATCAACCTCACACAATGGATCACCCACAGCGCTGACGATTTAGCACCCTTGAAAAAACATCAAATCAAGCAAGGTAGCAAAAAAGCCCCCTGGTTCAATGATGACCTTAAGAATTCTAAGAAGATCTGTTGCACCCTCGAGAAAGCCTGGCGAAAAAACCCAACCCCTGACAACCTGGCCACCTTCAAGAAAGCCACCCGCAAACACCACCAACTTATCCGATCCACCAAGAAATCTGCATTCAAGGATCGACTCGACAACAACGCCCACAACAGCAAGGAACTATTCAACATCGTCAAAGAGTTTACCAACCCCACCGCCGGCACCAACGACATCACTCCCTCTCAAGACCTCTGCGACTCTCTAGCCTCGTTCTTCCACAACAAAATCGCTGACATACATAACAGCTTTGGCTACCAGTCCACCCCACCCACCTCCGAACCAATACCCCCCTCCAACAACCTCTGCGCCTGGAACCTAATCACCACTGAAGACACCATCCGCTTGATGAACCCCATCCACTCAGGATCGCCAACCGACCCATGTCCCCACCACATTTTCAACAAAGCAGACTCCATTATCGCACCCCATCTCCGAGATGTCATCAACTGCTCCCTCAACTCCGCTACCTTCCCGGAAAGCTGGAAACATGCCAAACTCAGCGCCCTCCTGAAAAAACCCACAGCAGACCCCACTGAACTTAAGAACTACCGCCCCATTTTGCTCCTCCCATTCCCTGCCAAAGTCATTGAGAAAACCGTCAACAGTCAACTCGCCGCCTTCCTCGAATCCAATGGCTCCCTCGACCCATCACAGTCCGGCTTCCGAGCCAAACACAGCACCGAGACCGCCCTCATCGCAGCAACAGACGACATCCGAACTCTACTGGACAACGGAGAAACAGCTGCCCTCATCCTACTTGACCTCTCCGCAGCCTTCGACACAGTCTGTCATAGCACCCTTATACAACGCCTCAGCAACGTCGGAATACAAGGAAAAGCATTGAACTGGATCATTTCGTTCCTCGCCGGAAGAACCCAGAGAGTCCGCCTCCCCCCTTTCAAATCGGAAGCCACTGAAGTCATCTGCGGCGTACCACAAGGATCATCACTCAGTCCCACCCTCTTCAACGTATACATGAGTCCCCTCGCATCCATCGCGCGCCAACACAACCTCAACATCATCTCCTACGCAGACGACACCCAGCTGATCCTCTCCCTCACCAAAGACCCAAACACAGCCAAAACCAACCTACACGATGGGATGAAAGAACAGCCGTTTAAAACTGAACTCGGACAAAAATGAAGTCCTCATCTTAGGATCATCCCCCTCCGCTTGGGACGACTCATGGTGGCCACCGGCCCTGGGAAATGCACCCAAACCAATGGACCACGCACGTAACCTGGGCTTCATCCTGGACTCCTCCCTCTCGATGACCAGACAAGTCAACGCCGTCTCATCATCATGCTTCAACATCCTACGTATGCTCAATAAAATCTTCCGTTGGATCCCCACCGAAACAAGAAAGACAGTCACCCATGCACTGGTCACAAGCCGACTGAACTACGGAAACACCCTTTACGCCAGACCCACAGCCAAACTACAGAAAAAACTCCAACGCATTCAGAACGCCTCAGCCAGACTCATCCTAGACATCCCCCGCCAAGCTCACATTTCCGGTCACCTGAAAGACCTCCACTGGCTCCCGGTCAACAAAAGAATAACGTTCCGTCTCCTCACCCACGCACACAAAGCCCTTTATGACCTAGGACCCGAATACCTCAACACGCGCCTGACCTTTTACACCCCTACCCGCCAACTACGATCGTCCAATCAAGCCCTCGCCGCGATTCCACGCATCCAAAGATCCACCATGGGGGAAGATCCTTGTCCTACTTAGCGGCCAAGACCTGGAATTCTCTCCCCCATCCACCTCCGCCTTACACAGAACCACCTCTCCTTCAGAAAACAACTAAAAACTTGGATACTCGATAAATAACGTACCCCCCTCCCTCAAGCGCCTTGAGACCCTCTGGGTGAATAGTGTGCTATACAAATCCTAACTTGACTTGAGGGCCCTGGGCCCTACAAAATTACATTGTGCTGTGTACCCCGGGCGCAGGCATGTCACCGAAGCCAGCGGGTTGGAGCTTGGACATGTAGCTTTGTCGTCACCCACTCAATTCGTAAGGGGAGTGGCATGGGCCGTCGTACGCAGAGCCAACGTGGGTGTGTGACTGCTATGTGCGTGCCCCTGGGCGTGGTTCTGTACTGTGAATGTGCATCTGCGTATGTCTCTATGGCAGTGTGGGTCTCCTTTGTGGGGTGTAGGTGGTCCCTGAAGGAAAATAGACACCCATGTATGTGATCTACTTCACCTTCCATGGGTTCGCACCCCACCCGCACCTGTTCGGCCACCTCCGTTTGGCATTCTGACACCTGGCATGGGGTGCCATGTCTGGGTCGGTGAAGTGTTGTGAGCCAGCCGTGCTTGCGGGTGCTTCCTGCTGTGTGGTTTGTTGCAGGGTCTGTGTTCTCCTCTAAGTAGCTTGGCTGCCCAGGGCCTGGTGTTGGGTTGCGTGGGATGTCCATTGGCTGTTGTAGGGCGTTGATGTCGAAGGTGTGGTGATCCTTTCTGGCATCACAGATGTGTGGTCTTCCGTGCTCTGTTGGAGGTGTTGTGTGTCCCTCTGCAATGTAAAGGGGAGATGTATGTTGACGTTGTGTTGACGTATGTTGGCGCTTTGTTTTTGTTTGCATGCAGACTGTATGACATTGTACATTGTGACTGTTTGGGAGGTGCAGGATTTGGATTCGGGACCGTGTACATTTGAACTACATGACGGATGTGAGGTTGTACGCGTACATTTTCATTTCACAGTTTCCAGCTCTGTCAGATGTAGTAGGCCTGTTTCTGCGCATGTGCGGAGCCAGTTGTGTCCTCTGCTCTGCAGTGTAGTGTTTGCGCATTGTACCACATTGTCGTCAATGTGGGTGTGCTGTTATTGCTATGTTTGTGTGCTGCAGGGTGCCACGGGGATCAGGGACATGATCCAGGGTCATTGTGGGTGTGCAGTGTGCTACACATCATTGGGCATGTGTGTCATTGTGCACATCTCCCCCTGTCCCCCCAGTCCCTGGTCATTACTCACCCTGTTGATGTTGTGTCAGGTCCTCTCAAACTGTGTCCGTACTCCTTACTCCTTGCACCGTCTCCACACTGATGACTGTGGCTTCAGTTTCCTCCAGCTCCTCCTGTGGCGCAGGACTCCCAACTCCTGTCGCCGTTGCTGCCTTCCTGTTGGTAGCGGGTTTGTGCCTGGTTTAGGTTATCAAATCATGCCAATGTCTCTTGGCCTCCTAGATTGGCCTCCTCGACACTCCGACTGCATTCCCGGTGGTCTACTTGTGGGTCAGTTGATGGTAGTGTTCTGTCACCTACGTGCCGCAGATCTGGTTTTGCTGCGGACTGCACCCAGTCTTCCTCTCCCTCTTCTCCTTGGCCTTTCCCAACCCCCTTGTTCTTTGCTGGTGGTCTGTGGGGGTTGTGGGGTTCACGTTGGACTCTGCGCTTGGTCAAGGTGCATCCATGTTGCTATGTGCTTTAGATTGTTTCTGGTGTGTTGTTTCTGTAGTTTTTATAATGCATTTTCCCGCCAGACGCGTGGGTTTGCAGGCCTGTCGCTGGTTTTCACTGCTTTTTGTACTGCGATTGGCCTCATCACAAGATTTTTTTGCGTTCGTGCTTCGCATTTTTGCGATTTGCCGTTAATTTTAACGCGGACATTTGATGCGTTATCTGGAGACTATCACATGGTACCGCCGTGTTGAGAATGCTTCATCAACACAGCGTAATTTTCCCGCCATGTTGGAAGTTGCGTTAAGTTTCTTTTACAATGGTTATCACACGTTCTTGAGAATATGCCCCTCTGAATAAAATCGTAGCAGTACGGAGCTATTCTGTTTTCTTTCATTCTGGTTTTCGTGCGAGCTCCTGGGTCATATGTCCGGTCAAGTATCTCATTGGTGATCATCAAAGTTGCCTGCAGGACCTGCTGCCTGGGGCAAAGGGAATCACACTTCAGATGTCAGCACCTAGCCTCTTGGTCAGGGTCACACGCAGAGCTGGCCCCCAGTAACAAAAATGACCCCCCCACCCAGAGGTCAAAAACCGGCCCCCACCCTGGCGGCCCACCGGGGAAATGTCCGGTGCCCGCAACAGCGGCACCGGGCGTTTCCCCAGCCCTGATCCTGCCAAAGAGGCAGGAGAATTTCCCTATGGTCAGAGCTGCTACTGTTGGCCTTTCAAGTCTCTATTCACAAAAACGTCGGTAATCCATTGGTGGATTACTGGGTGTTTACCTAATTCACAAAACTCCTAAGAAGACTTCTGAGTTTCCTCTGCATTTTGGAACGTGTGATGCGGACATTCTTTAGTGGCAAAGGTGCCAAGAAAACGAAGATGTCGAAAGAAAATGTGCAAAATGCATGACCCCCTAGTGGTGTCCCGGCGCTTAGCCAAGAAGAAGTGAAGATGTGTGAACTGACGCTACCAGGGGTTTTCTTGAACGTATGTTGGCATTTTCCGCAATTGGAGATTCCTAATTAGGAGAAATAGAAAATAAAAATCTTATATTTTTTAAATACTGGCACAAAAGCTGTTTAATTTTTGTCTTAACTTGACACCCCCTCGTTCATCCACCACACCCATTAGAAAATTAGTCCATTACTGCAGTATTACAGTAATCAGCAATTACAGCACCACTCATAACTATCCAGATTATTAGCGTGAAACTTTGAAGTGCTGAAAATGGGAAAAAAGCTATGCATGAGTCTCTGAACACCCATTCTACCTCTTGCATTTTCTTGACCCCTTCCATATAACTCCCCCAGAACACATCCCCATCCCCCAATGCGTGCTTTTCTAAAGAACAAATAAAAATGCAGAAAGCTCAGCAGATTAGTGGGTTTTCTGTTTTATATTATACAGACCAACTGCACCGTCCTGCGTGTACTAAGGAGCTTGTCACCAATGAAGAGAAGCCCCGGATACAATAGATATTACGTCACTACCGTGAGTTGTCTCCTCTACAGCAATCAGATTTTTGATTGATGAATTCAAGTGCCAGTTAGATGTTGAAAATTCATGTTTTGTACCTTAGGTATTCGGCTGAAGAGACTAGATGTCCATGGGTATCCAGTAGAAGAATAGAATTTTGTATTGCTTCCCATACACAGCAGCAACAATAAACTTAGAATTAGAGTAGTTCAAAACTTTTGAATGTAGAATATGCACATAAAACCTTCACAAGCAGCCATCTTCCTTCTTATGTTGCTGCTCATACCCAAATAAGAACATTCTTTTGTCCTTAATTTGCTTATGAGAGATTTGAGATTAATATTGTGGATTTAGGTACTAAATGAGTCAGGGATGAATGGACTGGATCATTTGGTTGTTTTGGGTTAAGTGCCTTTGAGTTTTAATATTCATGAAGGTTTTAATATTGGTGAAAAGGCAAGGAACACAAGGCTTGTATGCACAGGGGATATTGTGTATTTTACGGCGAAATTTTAATAAAGCGGAAGGTGTTATGTGTGCGAAGGGCTTTTTGCTAAGTTAATGTTTACGGTAAGAGGCTACCACCGTTAGTCGTTTGATGCACATGAAGTCCATTGGCAGCACGTGTCTGCGGCAAAAGGCAAAAATGAGAGGCTCAGGCTGCGCAGTACACGCACTAGGCTCGAAAGGGTATGGCGTTCAGCTCCTTTCTCCAGTGGGTTCTCACCACCAAGCATGGCATCTCACAAGTGACACACTACCTGGATGATTTTCTATTTTTTGGCAGGGTAGGGACCCAGGAGTGCTCAGAGGGTTTGCCGGCCTTTGAATCAATGGCGGAACACCTGGGAGTGCCTTTAGCCCCTGACAAGACAGAAGGTCCAGCACAGATACTGAGGAGGGGCTTGGATAAGGGTCTAAAGGGATGTCAAGATAGATTGCTTCGTTCAGAGTGGGACTGTCTCCAGTCCCCAGAAATGCACAGCATGAACGCCATTTTTGGCTGTACCCTTTAGAACCATAGTCCCACTCTGAACGATGTTAGTACCCCTGTGCTCGTGGGCATGGCACTACAGTAAATTGCACGCACCTAAGGATTAACTTGGATAAAATGGTTATAAATCGAGAAGATAGGTGTGCGTCCTGTTCTCATTAAAAAGCAAGATAGATTGCTTGACATGCTTGGTCCACTTGCTGAAGGTCTTTGACATGTGTGAGGAGGCACATGCTAATAAAACAGGAGTGGTCATGGATGATTTGTGCCAGCAGGTGCACAGGATAATTTGTTTGTTGGGGAATGCAAATGAGGCCTTATGTATTGAAAGGCGCATAAGTATTTGAATGAAAATCGATCAGAAATTGATAGAATTGGCCAATAAGGAATTTGGCGAGCAGAGTGAGAGTATGCTGTTTGGAGAGGAGTTTGTCTGGGACATATCAAGGTATGTGGGTACCTTCAATTCTTTGCAGAGGGCACAGAGAGATATCAAAGGTTTTTGGTACGGCCGGGAGAATGCGGGGTTGATTCCCCGGCCGTGGACAGGGAATCACTCAAGGATCTTTTTCCAGGGGTTTCAGACCCTATGGATATGGGTATGGATTTAATTACAAAACAGAGAAAGGTGGATTTTATCCAGACAGAGGACGTGATCCCGTGGAATGAATTCCGAAAGCAGAGGAAGAGGTTCTTCAGGTAAGACTATGCAATGACCCTATTTTTATCCATGTAAAATTGGGCGGCAGACTAGCCCAGTTTGTTTCAGGGTGGAGAGAAATCACACAGGATCCTTGGTCCAAGGATATCATATAGATTTCATGGGGGTTTCGGAACAGGGGAAGTGTCTAAGAATGTTGAGATTTGCAAAAGATCAGGAGGAATCAGTGTCTTAACAAGTGATGGTTTTCTTGGAAAAAATAGGCAATAGAAGTTGCGGAGAAGGCGTCGGGATATTTTATGAGCAACATTTTTTGGTGGAGAGAAAGAAAAAGGTATGAGGCGGTGATAAATCTAAAAGAGTTGAACGATTGGGTGTGTTACAACCGTTTCAAAATGGAAGGCATTCGTATGCACAGGGATTTGTTAAGGAAGGGAGAGTGGATGACTCAGTTGGATTTAAAGAATGCTTATCTGATAGTTCCTGTGTGCGTGGAACTCAGAGATTATCTCCAATTCAGGTGGAACGGTACACGTGGCGGTTCAAGAGTCTCCCGTTCGGGTTGACATCAGCACCATGGTACTTTACGAAAGTGATGAGGCCAGTTGTGGCGTGGTTGAGATCCACAAGAGTTCGATTCATTGTATACCTTGACAATATTTTGATAATGTCAGAGGAGGAACGTATGGCTTGGGGTTCATTGTGACACAGAGATGTGGTGCATGGAACCTGCCCAGGATATGACATTTTTAGGCTTTTAGATAAAGACCTTGGAATGTGTGTTGAAGTTGCCTATGGAGAAAGCGATACAGATTCACAGGGAGGAAAAGAGAGTAAGGCAATGGGACCAGAGAAATAGCTATAGGACTGCCTAATGGACTTAGAATGAGGAATTACTGATGAGACATAAGCAGCAGGTTGCAGAACTGTCTAGGGGACTTAGAATGAGGAATTACCACTGGGAATAGAGACACACCAGTAGCACTGTCTAGAGGGTTTAAAATTAGGGATTTCCGACAGGACCAGAGAATAAGCTAGCAGCACTGCCTAGACGACTAAGAATTAGGAATTACTGATGGAACCAGAGTAGCAGCTAGCAGCACTGCCTACAGGACTTTGAAAGAGGAATTACCACTTGGGCCAGATAAGAAGCTGCAGCACTGACTAATGGACTTAGACTGAGGCATAGATGGTGGGATCAGAGTAGCAGCTAGCAGCACTGTCTAAAGGATTAGACTGTTTAGTGGACTGAAAATGAGGAATTACCCCTGGGAACAGAGACACAGCAGCAGCACTGTCTAGAGGACTTAGAATGTAAGAATTACTGACACGACAAAAGAAGCAGTGGCAGCACTGAGCAGAGGACTAAGAATGAGGAATTATTCATGAGACCTGAGACGCAGCTAGCAGCACTATCTAGGGGCAAAGAATGAGGAGTTACCACTGGGAACAAAGACACATCAGCAGCACTGCTGAGAGGACTTTCTGACAGGACTAGAGTAGCAGCTAGCACCACTGCCTAGAGGAATAAGAATGAGAAATTGACACTGTGACCAGATAAGCAGCTGCAACACTTTAAAGAAGACTGAGCAGAAGGAATTACCACTGGGGTCAGACAAGGACTGAGAATGTGCAATTACCACAGGGAACCGAGACACAGCTACAACACTGTCTCGCGGAATAAGAATAAGGAATTAACACTGGGAACAGAGACCCAGCTGCAGCACTGCCTAGGGGACTAAGGATAGGGAATTACCACTGGCAATTGAGAGACAGCTGTAGCACTGCCTAGAGATCCTAGAATAAGGAATTACTGATGGGACCAGAGTAGCAGCTAGCAGCACTGCATAGAGGACTTAGAATGAGGAATTAACACTGAGACCAGATAAGCAGCTGCAACACTTTCTAGAAGACTGAGAATAAGAGATTATCACTGGGAGCAGAGAATCAACTGCAGCATTGTCTAGAGGGCTAGGAATGAGGAATTACCACGGGGACCAGAGAAGCAGCTAGCAGCACTAGCTAGAGGACTGAGAATGAGCAATTACCAGAGGTAACACAGACTACAACACTGTTTAGAGGAATAAGAATGAGGAATTATCACTGTGACCAGAGAAGAAGTTAACACCACTGGCCAGAGGACTAAGAATAAGGAATTAGCACTGGGAACAGAGCCCCAGCTGCAGGACTGCCTATGGGACTAAGGACAGGGAATTACCACTGGTAATAGAGAGACAGCTGCAGCACTGCCTAGAGATCCTAGAATAAGGAATTACTGATGGGGCCAGGGTAGCAGCTAGCAGCACTGTATATGGGACTTAGAATGAGGAATTATCGACGGGAGCAGAGAAGCAGATAGCAGCACTTCCCAGAGGAATAAGAATGAAGAATCAACACTGGGACCATATAAGCAGCTGCAATACTTTCTAGAATACTGAGAATAAGGAATTAACACTGGGAGCAGAGAATCAGCTGCAGCACTGTCTAGTGGGCTGAGAATGAGGAATTAGCACTGGGACCAGAGAAGCAGCTAGCAGCACTCGCTAGAGGACTAAGAATAAGCAATTAGCACTGGGAACAGAGCCCCAGCGGCAGCACTGCCTAGAGGACTGAGGATAGGGAATTACCACTGGGATTAGAGACACAGCTGCAGCAATGCCTAGAGGACTGAGGATAGGGAATTACCACTGGGATTAGAGACACGGCTGCAGCAATGCCTAGAGGTCCTAGAATAACGAATTACTGATGGGGCCAGTGTAGCAGCTATCAGCACTGTCTAGGGGACTTAGAATGAAGAATAAACGACGGGACCAGAGGAACATCTAGCAGCACTTTGTAGGGGATTTACAATGAGGAATTACCAGTGGGACCAGAAAAGGAGCTGCAGCACTGGTTCGAGGCCTAATGAGGAATTATCACTAGGAGCAGTCTAGAGGACTTAGAATGGAGGAATTACGGACAAGACAAAAGAAGCAGCTGCAGCACTGTGTAGAGGACTTATAATGAGGACTTACAATGAGGAATTACTGATGAGACCAGAGAAACAGCTAGCAGCTCTATCTAGAGGACATAGCATGAGGAATTACCACTTGGAATAGAGACATACTAGCAGCACTACCTAACGAACTTTGAATGAGGAATATCTGACGGGACCAGACTATAGCAGCCTGCACCACTGGCTAGAGGACTTAGAATGAGGATTTACCACTAGGAAAAGAGACACAGCTGCAGCACTGCCTAGAGGACTAAGAATGGGGAACTACCAATGGGACCAGAGAAGAAGCTAGCAGCACTGGCTAGAGGACTAAGAATGAGTAAGTGCTAGTGGGAGCAGAGTCACACCTACATCACTGCCTAGAGAAATAAGGATAGGACATTCCTACTGGGAACAGACACACCCCAGCAACACGGCCTTGAGGACTGATTATATAATAATAATCTAGTAACAATCCATAGAAGTCTTACACAATTCGTGATGCAAACATTAACACTCACCCTTGCGCGGACTGTTCAAGTGGCAGCACCACAATTAGCTATACCAGGCATTAGCCCCCAAACATTAAATGGTCCCCCGGTAGAAGATTGTGCCACTTGGGGTATAGTCTTTTCTGTAGTATATACCAGAACACATGGTATCCCTTCTTTGGCGGTCAACTTGAGGTATTAAAACAGGTACAGAATAAACACTGGCAGAACCTGCTCTGGACTTAGTCATGAAATTGATGGGCAATTTTGCAGCAGTACCCGCAATAATGTTGAGTAACATTAAAGGGGAAGCAGCAGCATTAGCCAAATGCCAACGTCTAAGGGATTTGCCTCCAGTGAAACTGGAGAGTAAATTGCCTAAAATTATCAAAGAAACTCAGGCTATGCTGGGTAGAGATAATTTGGGAGCCAGACTATGAAAAGCACAGGTTAAAAGTAATTCAGAAAAGGATAACTCTAAGCAAGCACCCAATTCTTATATAAAGAAGAAGTGGGACAACAAGAAATATAATGAAAAAACAAAATCACGAGGTGGGTCTACTACACCGCAATCTGCTGCAGAAACATTACAATTTACGTAACTGTGATAATGTTAAACCATCTGATATATACCAAGATACTGATACATATTCCTATTGTTCTTGCCAGAATACATCCTATAAATAGACTTTTGAAGAGAGGAGGATGGTCAGAAGGGAGATCAGAAGAGCATATTAAGCCAAGGAAGGACTCACAATGCTCATCTGAATACATAATCAAACAGGAAGACAGGCCTAAAATATCAAAACATCAATTTAAAAAGAAGAAGGTAGCCGGACTAAAGGTCAGGCATGCTCTGGATTTTGAGGACTCTGCTTCTGACTGGGGAGTGAGCATTGACAATGCTGGACAGCGTGGCAGATGTCAAAATAGTTCACCAGAACCTGATGGATTGTGTAGTGGGAGAAGTGCTGAGTGAGTATATCACGGTGGAAATACCGGATGACAGGGTAAGAGTTCCACATTATTTTACAAAGTCCATTAAGATTGGAAGGGGACATGCCCAGATTTATTAATATCCTCTTTTGGGAGGAACTCCCTCAAAGTTATGACATTTTGCTGGCCGAAAAAGATTGGCAGCCTGCCTACGTGATGGATTGCCCAAAAGGGGAAACAGTGATTTTACCAGGCTGCTCCGACCTCCTTCCAGAATCAATTAGAAACTCATATGCTAGGGAGTGGTCTTTAGCGCAAGGTTCTGGTAATACCACAACCATGTGGGATGGGATGGCGTTCACCTTATCATGATATACTATTGAGGGCAACCCCACAACTTAAAAGCCAATACCCTAAAAAGAATTAAGCAAAACAATAAGTTAGGGAAATCCTAAAACTACTTGAATATCAAGGGGTGATTGAAAGCTACACCTCTTCAACGAATAATCCTCTGTTTCCAGTAATGAAACTAGATCAATTGTACCATCTAGTATTAGATTAGACATTTGAACACAGCTACTAACACATTCTCAGTACAAAATGCACACAGTGCTGCACTAATGAATAAAATTGAGCGGAAACAATACAAAACAACACTTGATATCTTGAATGAATTCTTCTGCCAAAATATAGCATGTGGAAGCAGTCATCTGACCACCTTCATGACACTAAGCTCTCAGAAAGAGTTCTTCTGTTTACCACAGGGGTATAGGGATAGCCTGGGGTTGTGTTCAGCTAGTCACAGAATCACTTGAGCATTTTGATAATCAGGCATTGTCAAATGTCGAAAACATATACTTAACAGACAATGTCCTGAAGGAGCACTTGAACAGAGTGGACCGTATATTCTTGGAGTTCACTCACATGGGCTACAGGTTCAATTTCAAAAAATCAAAAATTGCCCACCTCATTGTCCTTATTTTGGGGATACAAGCTCTCAAGTGAGGGCAAGAGCCTGGCGATTAATTTTTTATGGTTTAAATATTTTACTGTATTTCCAAACAATAGCATAGGTTGACTAGCCATATGGAGAAAAGCATTTTGCAAGAAACAATAGACCCTAACCCCAAATCCCGCCCTCCCCTACCCTTCCCCCATGCCCTCCCCCTCTCTTGCCCCCCTGGGAGACCTTATGTGAGTAAAGAGAAGGGAACCAAGTCTCTAAATTTTAACTCGGTAACGCAGGTCTAGGCTGTATCAGGAGGAGGCTCCTGAGCCGCAGGTGATGGAGGTACCTAGGACTAGTGAGCTCCTGTGGCTCCGTGCTCAGTAAGGAAAGAAACGGGTGCCAGAGATCCGGGAAGGTGGATCCGTCTCCCTGCAATGATAAGGATATGCTCTCCATTCCCAATATGTGCCACAATTTATGTAACCATCCCTGATAGGTAGCAGTGCGGTCTGTCCCCCAGTGAGATAATACGTTTTGCAAGGCCGCACCCTTGGCTAGTCCTATTTGTCTACCTCTGTACAATTTAAGTGGACATGCAAGTGCGTTGGGTAGGCCCAAGATGAAATATACCGGAAAGCGGGACAGTTGTGCTTATCTAGGCCATGGAGGATCTCCATTCAATAGGGTGCTAGAGCCTGGCAATCCCACAACAGATGGGTTAGTGTGCCTGCCTAAGGACCCGCAGTTTCACCAGCAGTCCGGTTTGCATGCTGGGTTGCCTTTATGTAATCTGGGAGGTGTGAAGTACCATTAAGTAATGACCTTTGTCGTTGTTTCAATGCTAGAGATAGTACGGGCTGTGTGCCATGCACAATGAAATATATCACCCCATTCCATTACAAGCTGTGTGATATGCACAATTAAATATATCACCACATTCTGTTTGAGTAAGTGTGCGTCCTAATTCTGACTCCCAGCGCATCTGACCTGGGGATTTGGATGTCTGTTCCGGTGGGCATAAGAGGTTGTAGATTTTGGTAATGATGCGAAATTTAGAGGCCATGGTTAGCAACCAATTTTCATTATGGGGTGAGGGGTCTTTGAGCGTTAGGTCGCATTGAGGGGTGCATGACCCAGTGTCTCACCTGTTGGAAGTGTTCGGTTTTTGGCATGGTTAATTTGGAGCAAAGGCTATACAAGGACAACGGACCCTCCTCATCAAACAGGTGTCCAATTGATCTGCACCCCTCCTGATCCCATCAGTGGAAAGCCGATGTGTCAAGGCTCGGAGTGAAGTCCAGGTTATTGACCATCGGCGTCAATGCTGACGGAAAGGTAGTAAGCCCCCATCTTTCAGCAGTCTAATCCCACGCCTTCAGTGTGGTGCTTGTGACCAGAGATCTATAAACACTTTTGGGTTTCTGGGTACTGTGGAGGAAGGGGATTTTCCACATGGATTGACCAGCTAGGGCCCTATCCATGAAAAGCTAGTGCTTTTTAGATTCGCTTCGTGGCCATTCCAGCAGCGTTCGGAGCTGTGTAGCTTGATAGTAGCGGTGGATATTTGGTATGCCGAGGCCTCCCTCCTTCGGGTGTCTATAGCTCAGTTCCCTACGGATCCTAGGCCTACTGTCTGCCCAGATGAAAGAGAGAAACTCTTGCTGAAGAGATTGGAGGGTGCCAGGATGGGGGTTCCACAGGAAGTGTCTGGAGAGTTATAATATTTTGGGTAGCACATTAATTTTAAGGGCCGCCACCCGGCCGAACCAAGAGAGGCCCAATGGCCTCCAGCGGCGTACCTCTTGATGGGTTTGGAGAAGTATGTGTTTGTAATTGAGAAATGCCGTGTTTTGTGAAGAGGTCGTCAGTTTGAGCCCGAAATATGGAATTGATTTTGCCGCCCACTGTACCGGGCATGAATGCTTTAGGGCCTCCCGGGTGGAAGGATGATGAGAACCCCAGAGGGCTTGCGATTTATGAACATTGACCTTGAAGCCTGCTGCTTGGGAGAAGCTGGCTGGAATTGAGATCTGGGGGTTCTCTAGCTTTGCAATAACATCATCTGCATAGAGGCTGATGGTGTGTCTCTCCCCGCCAAATTGGACACCTCTAATCAAGGGTTGTCCCGCACCCTTTGTGCCATGGGCTCCATCTAAAAAGCAAATAAAAGTGGGGAGTAGACTCCCCTGCCTTGTGCCTCTGGTAATCAGGAAGGGAGCAGATGAGTGCCCATTCACGTGTACTGCCACTTTTGGAGTGGTATAGCAGCTAAATATATAGTTACGGAAACGGTCCCCGACTCCGAATTTTTTAGGGTAGCTGCTAAGTATGGCCAATGCACTCTGTCGACAGTTTTTTGGCGATGACCAAAAGCATGACACGTTCTACCTCCTGATGTTGGGTCTTATCAATAAGGTGGAGCAGTCTCTATGTATTGTCACTGCATTGTCGGGTTGGCACAAAGCCCGCCTGGTCCGGGTTCTCTAGTCCTGGCATCATTGGTCCCAATCTAGTCACAAAAAATACTTGTGAAAAGCTTCAGATCTACATTTAAGAGGAATATTGCTCAGTAAGAGGTGCACTGCCATCTATCCTTGCCAGGTTTTGGAAGAACAACAATGGAGGCCAGGAGCAGGGTAGGGGAAATGGCTGAGGAGCCACCAATTGCATTAAATAATCTGGTCAATATATGTGCTAGAGTGTTGCAGAAGGTTTTAAAAATATTGCTGATAACCTGTCTGGGCATGGAGATTTGAGGGGTTTAAGACGGGCTATGGCAGAAATTAACTCTTCTATGTAGATCAGGCTGTCCAAGATGGACGCCTAATCTGGGGTGAGTCTGGCGTGGGTTATTCGTCGGAGGTATTGTAGCAACATTTCTTCAGGAAGTTGTATAGGTCAGCATAGAAATTGCAGAATGCCCGTGCTATTTGTGAGTCGGCATTGCATTTGGAGCCAGTCGCGTCTAGTACCACCTGAACGGTAGCAGCCTGCCACTGTGCCTGCAGTTTGTTGGCTAAGAGACATCCGCATCTGACCCCCCCTCCACATAAAAGGAATGCCGCAAGCACAGGGCAGCATATTCCGACCTATCCAGATCCAGGCCTGTGAGTTTTGAGCGTGGTGCTTCCAGCTGATGCTAGACCTGCGGCGCACCCATTCTCTTATGATTGCAATCCTGCTCATGTACCTGCTTAGTGACTCCCTCTCTTTTGTCCCTATGCATCTTGTTATCTGCCAAGGAGATTGCGATAAGGGCATCTCTCATGACTAATTTGATAGTTTCCATAATGTGGTGATAGAGGTGTTGGGGTGTCGTTGAAGGCTAACTTCTCCTCCAGTGTCTTAATGAGCTGCTGTACCCCGGCAGGGCGGTGTAGTAATGTATTGCGTAGCTGCCATGTGTGTGATGGGCAGCCCGCAGGAATGGTATCTAACATGAGGGTCACCGCTGCGTGATACGAGAGCGAGCAAAGTTCAGTCTCAGAAGTTGTAACAAGAGGGAGCAGATCCCGGGACCCTATGAAGTAATCAATTCTGGCTTATGTCTTATATGCGTGTGAATAAAATGTATAGTGTTTGTGGTGGGGTTGTAAGGTCCGCCAGATATCAACCAGTCCCATACCTTGTAACCACCCCAATCTATCCAGCAACAGGGCCCCAGTTTGCCCCTGCCGTTGAGCCGAACGGTCTAGCTGATTATCAAAGACCATGTTAATATTCCCACCCATCAGGACCTGCCTGTCTGGTGAGCCAGCCAGTTCCGACACCGCTCAGGGGAGGAAGGCCTCCTGCCCCTCATTTGGTGCATAAACTGATCCTAACACGAAAGTGTGCTTACTTATAGACACAGATTAAGCGAAAAGTCTTCCCTTAATTTCAGCCTGTCTAGGGCCCAACATTCCTTTAAAGGAGTGAGAAATGAGTATTGCCACCCCTGCCGTCTTAGTTGTGCTTGAGGAAAAGTACTGGTGTGGAAAAACCTTCAACCGAAGCCTATATGTGTCCCTGGCCAGAAGGTGAGCTTCCTGTAGAAGACAGACATGGGTGCCTGAGTGTTCGAAGTAGGACCCGATGGCCTGCCTCCTAATCTGGTTGTTCAGCCCCTTGACATTCAAGGTGAGGATTTTAATGGCCACTACCATATGGGCAGGGCTTTTATTGAGGAGCTAAGAATAGTGTCGCTGTTGGGACAGTGGTCCTGAACCCAGTGCCATACCGTGCTACAAGGTATGTTATCCTGAGGGAGCTGAAATAAGTGTGTAACTAGTCGGGCATGTGTGGGTCCCAGGGGGTGAACAGAACAAAACAAACCCCAATAAAATCAATTGAGGGAAATGAACAGTCATCAAATGGGTGGTCAAAGTCCGGAGCATCATGCTTCAGGGAGTGATTAACAGAGCGTACCCATGGCCGGTGTCTCCCCGCTCCCGCCCAGGCCCAGACCCAGCATCTCTAGCAATGTGAGGCAAAGAGAGGTCATGCAGTACAGTGGCCTACACCCCCCCATAGATTATGATCACGACGAGGGGCTAGAGAGTTCCACAGCCAATGATGCCAAGACTGCCTGTCTTTCTTTAGGCATCGTGTCCAGATCGGGGCACAAGCCCGGAGTCTGGGCTTGATCGTCATCCAGCTGTGGGTCTGACCCGGTTTGGGTGGTGGTGCACCATCCGCAGCAGTGACCTCGACTCCAAGCAATTTGCCTGCTTCCATGACTGAGCGTATTTGTCAGAGCTTCCCCTGGAAATGGAACATTAGTCTAAACGGGTGGCCCCAGGAATAGGATATGCCAGAGGCCCACAGGTGGGTAGTGATGGGCCGGAAGGCTTTGCCTTTCTTCCATTTGGATGAAGCCAAGTCTTGTTATAGCATGGGTTTCTGGCCCTTAAACTGAAGCGTGGGATTGTCTCTGGCCCTGCAAAGGATACGTTCTTTTAGTTGGAAGTCATGGATGCATGTTAGTTTATCGACTGGTGGGGCTGGGACCACTCTTCTGGGATCCTCTCGGTGAGTGCGGTTCAATTTGATTTCGATGTCCCACCCTTTGCCTCTTACTTGCATCACTCTGGGCCTCTGCCCCTCCGGTACTACCTCCCCTGATGGGGAGGGGAGGCAGGCCCCAATCACTGCCCCTCAGCTCCAAGGGCCTCAGTCTTTGCCTGTCACCGCTGTGGGCCCCAGCGGTCCCATCCACCTCTGAGGGCCTTCCTCTACACCCTCTCCCCTAGTCGCAGCCCGGTCCTTCGGGCCGTTCCAGTTCCTTTTCCGCTGCATCCCGTGCCTCACTGCCATAGCCCAGGGGCCAGCCATGCCCCCAGGGTTCGATGAGTTGGGGGCAAATGGGCCCTTCTCTAGGCCTCTTATATACTCCTCACCGGGCTTCCACCTCTTCAGCAATGCCTCCGACACTGGAGGGGGGCAGGCCCCAACAACAGGCTGCTCAGCTCCAGGGGCCTCGCTCTTCTCCAGTCCTCGCTGCTGGCCTAGGCACTCTCATCCGCCCCCAGTGCCGCCCTTCTCACCTTCTCCCTCAGACGCAGATCAGCTTCTGGGGCCGCACCGGTTCCATCGACCCGGCTTTCTCTGCTCTGTGGCCGGAGCACCGCTACTGCATCGGGCAGGGGGGGGGCTCTCCCGAGAGAGCTGACTTCAAAGTGTCCCTCTGGCTTGATCGAAGATGTTGCTGGCTCCGAGGCTCAAGTCAGGCCGAGTGGTTCCTGAGACCAGGCCGCTGCTCCTATGCCGACCCGGCAGTGCTTTGCCCCTTCTTCTCACAGCGCGCTCTTGGAAGCCGGTTTGGGCTCTGTATTCAGCCCAATCCACAGACGGTGAGGGTGCTCCGTCGTGGCGCTGTTCTCAGTGCACCACACTCAGGCAGCCGCCAAACGCTCCGGTTGGGCCACGAGTGCCATCTCTTCCATAGCCCCTGCTCTCTCCAGTGTGAAGGGGGGGTCAGTCGCGAATTGAAAGCAGTGATAGCCCCAGGTGAGTCTGGATATTAATTAGGGCTAGCCCAGGCGTGAGCGGAGAGACAAAGAGACACGTCTCACACTGTCGCCATCCTGGCCACTCCACGCAATGCATTATTTAGAAAAATGTGCTTTGCTACAACCTCCAACGACCCAAAAAAGGTAAGAATCCTTAATAGGATTTCTACATTTTGGCATAACATACATTCCTGATTACACAGAACGGGTAACACCACTGTAAGACCTTAATCATCCAGACTTTTCAAGTACACACTGGAAACAGGAACATATTGAAATTTTACATTCCGTTCAAGCAGACATGATCGCTTCCAAACACTTACACGCATGTGTAAACACTACAAACCTGGTGATCCTTGTAATCGAGGGAGCATCAGAGTATACAAACGTAATGTTCAATGAAGGTGACAGTACCAATTGCACATAATTCACACTTATATACCAATGCTGAAATACGTTTTGCACCGACTCAAAAAATACTGACAGCAGTTCAGACTGCTGTAGTGAGAGATCGTGCCCTGGCTCAAGGGAATCAAATCATTATTGTGCCCCCTGTACCTACTTTAGAGGTGGTTACCAGAGCAAGGGTTTCAAACGCTAAAGCTCTACATCCAAGATGGATACAATGAGCAAACTCCCACACTGCAACAGATATAGACAACAGATTTGACGCTACATTACAGACACAAGCATTTCTCCAGTACGAGCAAGAATATCCTCTGCCTAATAAAATAAGGCCTCTAGAATGCTATGACTATACCATTTACACAAGTGATTGTACTCACCCTGTTGTAGGGACCAAACAGCAATATTCAGCTGCATGCGCAGTTGTAAAAGGCTGTAGGCACGATAACATTTTCCAACCTGAAAAACCTACATGCAGTCACTAGGTGATTGCACAGCAGAGCTAGTAGAACTTAAGGCTCTAGTACTAGCACTACAGAATACAGATGCTGTATTCCCCACACTTAGTGTGTGATTCGTATAATTGTGTGCAGTCACATAATGAGTGTTTTCATTATAGGAGCTAAAATGGATTCAGGGACTTGAAAGGTTGCACAGTGAAGCACAAGTTGCTCTGGGAACAGGTGGCAAAGCAGAAAGAATGCTTGCCATGTGCTCATGTCATTCATACATTGAGTCATCCACGTGTTGGCGTTCATGTTGTAGGGAATTCACTGGTTAATGAAGCCGCAAAAGCAACAGTTCACACCGCCGCGGTTGCTGCGAAAACTTGTACATGTACAAGAATAGACACAGACTTCATGGTGGCCATCAATGTTGCACGCAATGACACACACTTGCCGAAAGTCTTTCCACTGAAGAACTCCAAAGAGCTAGATGCGCACAACACACCACATGCTCAGATTCCAGGAGTGTGGGACAGAGTAATACCAAACAGTGATCGCAGGCTAAGATTAATTCTGGCTACGCATGAGGGTCTGGCTTCTGCACATGCAGGGGTTGCTGATACAATTTCAATTTCAATATTGCAGCAATGGTATTGGTGGCCAGGTCTTTACAAACAGACCAAGGACTTTGTGCTGAGATGTGACATCTGTCAACAGGTGAAGGATTCCACTGTGACGTGTCCACCCTAGACACCTCTTTTGATTTTAAAGAAGGCTCTGGCTTGTGTGCATTTTGGCCACAATGGCCCCCTATCATCAGACTGGGCTTACAAGTACATCTTGGTGGCAGTGGATTCCTTCTATTGATTCCTGTGGGTATGGCCACAGAGATCGTCTGACGCCTGAACCGTTATAAAGGATCTGCGAGTCTTTATAGGGACATAAGCAGTTGGCACATTACATTCTGACCAGGATCTGGAATTTAGTTCTAAGGCTTACTAAGAGTAAATGGAAAATGTGGGTGTGACCCTGCATTTATCATCTCCATACAATCAAGAGGGAATCATGGTCGTGAAGAGGAAAACCTGGGACTTCAAGAAGTCTTTAACAGCAAGGGTATTAGGCTCTGGTTGCAGTTTGGTCCATCACATATATGGAGACCAGAGGGCTTTGAATAACATGCCAAGAAAATCCCTGGGTGGTCAGGCTCCTTATGAGATCCTGTTTGGGGTTAAGATGTCGGTCCCAGACCTCAAAAATGCCAGCACAGTGGCGGTAGAAGCACCGTTTGACATCAATGAACATTTGGCTGTTTTGCAGGAATTGAGCAATCTCCGGGACGAACAAAGCAACGTCCAAGTAAAACGCACCTCCGCTGGAGAAGTGAAGGTTGTTCGGCAAGAACCGGCTGGATCCCAAGGATTGGGGATCTGGTGCGAGAAAATATAGTGGACAAAAAAGAGTTTGGGCCATCTTATAGAGCCAACTCTAAATAGGAGCTTAGAGGAAAAATTGGACTGGGTCGCCCTCCACTCAAACATAAACCAACAACAAAAGACCCTGTCCACAGGACGTAAACTTGTGTCAGTTACTGGAATAATAGAACAGTATGTGTGTACTGATAACTATTATAATCCCCTACAGCTTTTGAGGGGACAATTCACTGCACCTCGCCCAAAAGTTTCCAAATTCAAGCTAAAAAAGGCCAATCTTCCGCGACAAATACACAGAACACCAAGTAAATGCTGTCTTGGTTGTTTGGTTTGGACACTTTCCTTCTTCTTTCTTTGAGAATCAAGTGACTACCGATGATGAGACAGGGGCTTGTCTGGAAATTACATACCAGTTACCCATTTGGTGGTGTTTCCGTGAGGTGTCATTCGTTTTTCGCACATTTCTTCTAAGAAGAACTTCGTCCAACACTGACGGTGTGGATGCCTGATACTGATTTAGATGTGTCAGACAGCATTTACTTGGTGTATCTGTCAAGGAAGATTGGCCTTTTTTAGCTTGAATTTGGAAACTTTTGGGCGAGGTGCAGTGAATTGTCCCCTCAAAAGCTGTAGGGGATTATAATAGTTATCAGTACACACAGACTGTTCTATTATTCCAGTAACTTACACAAGTTTACGTCCTGTGGACAGGGTCTTTTGTTGTTGGTCCATCTTATAGAGCGCCTGTGCCTGTCCTGGCTGTTAAAGGTACATGAACTGTACTTCTTCGGTCCCAAACCACATTATGTGAATTAATGAATGAATTAATTTATTTATAAAGTGCTACGTTCACTTCAAGGAGCATCTTGGTGCTGTAAAACAGAGGATCAAAAACAAAAACAGGAGTGAAATTGAGCATAAAAAGAAATTGACCGAGAGCTCCTATCTAGTGTCATATGAGGGAAAACACGGTACTGTCTGGGGCAGCAAACATCCAAGTTTTTAGGAGCTTCCTGAAGAGGCGTTCTGATTTTGCTACTCTCAGCTGTAATGGTAGACTGTTCCAGGCTCTTGTTCCTAGAACCGCTAATGTTTTGCCTCCTTTTGTTTTCAGTCTGTAGCTGGGAACAGCCAAATAGTTGCCCGATAAGGATCGCAGATGACGTTGTTTTATGTACGGCCAGATTCTGGACCTGAGATAAGTTGGACCTAATGATTTTGCTGCTTCGTAAATGATCGTTAGTACTTTAAACAGAATTCTTTTGTGAATCAGTAGCCAGTGTAGTCTTTGGAGTGCTTCTCTAGAGGAAGATCCTCTTGGTAACCTAAGTACCAGCCTGGCCGCTGTGTTCTGTACTACCTGTAGACTTTTTAACATCAGTTTGTTTGCTCCTGCATACAGGCTGTAGCAGTAGTCCAGTCTTGAAAGAATGCAACTTTGTTTATAGCATTTAAGGGGAATAGGTCCAGAAACTTCCTCAGGATTTTTATAGTATGGAAGCACATGCCAGTCACTGTTAGTGCTTGGCTGTGAAATGATAGGGAATGGTCAAACTTGATCCCTAAGTTACGTGCAGTGTCTGCAGTATTCGGCCGTGGAACCATGTTTTCAGGCCACCATAGGCTAGGCGCAAAAAGGTTTGTTTTTCCAAAAAGCATAATTTCGTTTTTTTGGCTGTTACATTTTAGATGGTTAAGATTCATCCAATTCATGACAGCTGTCAGGCAGTGATAAAATGTTTCTTCAGATAATGAAGAGTTTTTATCAAGGGTAAGGATGATCTGGGTGTCGTCGGCGTAAGTAATAGCTTCAAAATCAAATGAATCTATCAGGCCGAGTAGTGGGGTCATATAAAGGTTAAAAAGCGTTGGGCTTAGGGAAGAGCCGTGGGGAACCCCCGATAGAAGCTGTTTTTCTATGGACTTGTGTTGACCAAGGGTAACTATGTTGCGCCTATTTTCCAAAAAAGAGGAAAACCAGGCTAGCGCCTTATTAGTGACGCCACTAGTAAGAAGTCTGTTTAGTAAGATGGCGTGAGAGATTGTGTCAAACACGGCCGACAAATCCAACAGAACCAGTGCTGCATCCTTGCCCTGAGCAAGCTTTAATGTTTCTGTAGTGTGAAGCAGCACTGATTCTGTTGAATGGCCGGGTCTGAAACCTGATTGTTTTGGATGAAGGATGCTTTCTTTTGACAGGAAGTCGTTGAGTTGTGAGTTAGCCAATTTTTCCACCAATTTACTCAACCAGGGTAACAATGGAATTGGTCTGAGATTGGTGAGCGTGGCCGGATCCATGGTTTTCTTTTTTTGGGGGTTTTACTGCCGCAATCTTCCAAGTGTCTGGTACATTGGTGGATTCAAATGATGAATAAATTATTTGGGTAATGGGTGGATTAAGTAACTGAAGTACTCTGGGAGGACAGGGATCGAAAGGGGAGCCCGATTTGCAGGCCAGAGTAGCTTGTCTTGATTGATCCATGCTGACCTCTTGGAAGCAGGGGAATGTCCCTGTGGTCCTTAAGGGGGCAGGCTGATTCATGTGGAGGCTGATCTCAGGGACGTCCTTCCTTAAATCAATGATTTTATTTTCAAAATAGTAATTTTTTCACACAAGTCCTGTGAGGGTATGATTTCTTGGTCAAGTATTTTGGGCTTAGTGTAAGCTTGAACAATATTAAAAATGGTCTTTTGATTCTCTCCGGCTTGATTGCTCTGATTGGAGCAGAATGTCTTTTTTCCAATTTAATATTGAGATGGTACTGTCTAAGGCATGTTTTAAAGGGGATCAGATCAACTGAAACATAGTTTCCTGCATTTACCCTGTAATTCCTTTAGTCGAGGGGAGAACCAGGGGGCTTGTTTTTTCTTATTAGACTGGGCTTTCTTGGTGCGAACAACTGGTGCTAAATTATCAGCCAGAGATGTCAGCCACACATTACATTTATCATTGTCAATAGAGGGTATGCCTGTAAAGGTGGGTTTGCTTGCTTCAGTCATTGTCAAGAGCTCGGGATCTTCCAGCATCCTATTCCACTTTTGGGTCACCGTGGAATCTGTGGCCCATTCTCAACAATAAGCCACGTGGACGGTAGGAGCTACCAATCTCCTTTCACTGCCATACAGGAAGATCAGATGGAAGTTTTAATTACAAATGAAGCCTGTTCGCTTCAAAAAGAGACAACAAATAACAACAATGAAGTATGTCTTCTACCTGTTTCAAAAACCACAACAACTGTATAGTCTACAAGTACAGAAACACAGATTTCAATTCAGAATCCTTAGAAGAACAAGGTCTAGGTCAATGTACCACAGATCAAGTCTACATCTAATTTGAACCAGGATTTTTGAGCTGCCTAAGACAGGCTTCTCCTCCAAAACATAGGAGGTTCAACCGCTCCTGCCTTTGATCTGAAGGTGCGCGTTTTCTATTGCTGGCTGAAAAGAACATACTTTGTTTCTCCATTTGATGTGTATGGTCCCACTGAACTCTTGCAAATTCCATATTTGTTTAAAATTTCTTAGAATTATATTATCACCCCCAGTACTCTTTCTGATGATTGGGACATTGATATGGTATATGTAATGTTAGAAGATCTAGAACATGTTATTGTATTTTCTGCTGATGACTTTTATGATGGTACAGCTAATTTTGATGAGATGTTCTGTTTCAACATTATGGTCATCAATTTCAACACAAGGCTAGGAGATCTCGTGAAGTATTTAACTTTACACATTGGGAGCATTGCCGTACACCACCAAGAGTTAGTTCAAAAGCATTTTCACATATGTTTGACTATTTTTCTGGTTGTGACCCAGCCTCATTTTATTATAGGCTTGTACCTTCACCTGCAAAGGAAAATATGTTAGGTGATACTAAGCTGATTTACTCTGCTTCCTTTCTTTCTCAACTCTCTGTACAAGGTTTCGACTTTTGGAGAGACACAGTACACATAAAATGTATCTGGGTGACTAAGGATTGGCAGGTTCAGGGAACTGGAGCTTTATTCAGAGCCTGTTTAAAATCGCAACAGATGATTTTCCTGAACAAAATTGTGCAACAGACGTGTCTTGGCCTAGCCAAGACAAAATATTTGAACACACCGAAGGTTCCTACTTTGACACAATTAGACAACTGGCAGCGGTTAGCAAATATGATGAAAACACTATTGATACCATGCTGCGTAAGAGTAGACATAACTCATCAGATCCCAATTGGAAGGGATCGTTAGTGCGGGCACTAGACGCTAACAAGTGTCAGGATAGATTCCTGGGTAACATCAAGAGATTTACAGTGAACAGGCCTGACATACGATATGTGCAGAATGAACATTCAGGGTGGTAACTATTTACAGAGTTGGAAAGTTGTGCCTTGATTGGCTAAAAACCTCAACACAGTCTCAGGTACAACAGCATTTGTCCCTTTTATCTGATGACCTGGATTTATTTGTTTAGTGGGTCCTCGTAAACCACGTCAAAAGTACTTCCTTTATGCTGTCTATAATGAGATATGGAAATTATCTCAACAAAAAACTGCTGAAAGGATGCGTGAGATTGACAAGGCCAACTTAGAACAGGCTCTTGCACCAGTGGATAATAGTATGACTATTCTATTGTCTAGAATTTATTCTTTAGGTAACATTGTCTCATCTACATCAAATGTGCTTCAGAAGGACCTGTCTGGATTATAACATGGGCGGTCCCAATATAGGTCAATTCTATTGTTAAGCTGGACACTAAAGACATTAGGTTCTGGCCATGTGCAGTGGCGACACATCAGCATCACTGATCTGTTTTCACCATAACACCTTTCAGAACAGCAGATAACTATGGCATGAAAGATGCAAAATATACAGTGTTACACATTGAAAAGCTTGATAAAATGCCTTTTACCATTGCTGAGATAGCATCCTCGGATTGGATAATACATGGGTACATTACACTACCAATCTCGACTTTCCACTTTCAGTACTGTTTACAACACCATCAAGTGAGCACATATGAAGTGTTAGGTGAAGGGTTCATACATGAACACTGGTAACTTCCTTCACATTCCAGTGCCAGAATAAGGATACCGAAGTGTTTCTCAGCGGCTCAGATTGCAGACCATCCATTTGATCTCAGACTGGAACATCGATTGCGGAGCAGAAATAATAAAAGCAATATCCCTGCAATTAGGATCAGGACCAGTGGAAGACCTCCAAAGATGCTTCAGAGGACGGAGTGGATGAAAGATGGAACAACTCCAAACACCATCCGGAATGTGCTAACCAACCCAGAGCCAATGTCCCTGAAAAACCCTGCAATTCTAATCGGACTAGACATGTTACAAAATCGATGGACCAGCACCCCAACATGCGGGAAGTTTGTATGGAGAAGCGCCTATATCTCTGAAGAGGAATGCGCCACCTGAAGATCAAACTTCTCCTTGACCGAAGTTAAGGCCACATCTTTTAGAAACAATAAGGTTTACAGTTTGCTCATCGTGTCGAAATGCACTTTGGTAAGATTAATTGAAGGCCACAGCATATCCTCCCTAACTACATGGGCAGGAAGAAACTGGACTTGTTTGCGAAATGTTACAATGGAAGATACAGTTACCTCATAGGCGATCCCTGGTTTAATTCCAAAGCAACCCTGACTGTTCAGCATCAGGTAACTCCCATTCAAGAGTAATCTGAAAGTCAGATATATCACGGCGGCTGGAGACCCTTTCAAGTAGCAAGGCAGGTTTGCCACCGATGCATTACATGCCTCAGGCATTTTCCTACGAACCTGGTAGTAAACCCGTGGGCATGTTGGTGCTGCATAACAGATGTTTATTGATACCCCACTCGATACACATTTTAATGACCTCCGAGGGATGACAGGCTGAGGGAACCCAACACGGTTTGATCGTGCCCAAGAGGTCAAACCCAGGCCCCCGCAGTGGAAGCTGTAGTCCACTGAGCCAACAGACACAGCAATAAATAGGTCCTGATTGGTTGCCAGGAAAAACGTGCGTTAGTTAACAGTTTATGGTGAAAATCCTTGTTTCCAGCGTTTTTTACACTATAGAAGCTCCAGTTCGTATAAGGTCTGTGTCAATGTCATGCCTAGGCCTGCAAAACAGCCTGTTCTACTTTGGTGACTGTCCCACTATGTTGTGTGACGGCTCAACTTTTGATGAGCTAGAATTGTGTTACATTAAGCAAAGGGTGTGCTAGGGTATTACGGTGTCACTCCTTTCGTACAGGAATTTTATATGTGCATTTAATCTGTGGTGTTTTGCCCCACAATCTTCCCAGGCTAATTAACTACTAACAATGAGGGCGGATGCTGACATTCTGGGCTAAACCAATGGTTGCAAATTGGTATTCTACGCTGCCACCTTCATGTGCTTCATAGTGGTAATTCATTTTTATTACCCCCCCCCGCGAAAAGATATAACACCCTGCTTCGATCACAACTATAATTATTCTTACCTGGACAAACCTCTAAATGTTTCTGGGGTGGATCATTTACCCAGTGCACCTTGTAGACTGGCACTGGTTTCGGTAACCTATTCAGGCCCTCTTCTTGATAACCTACTCAGCTCAAACAGACAAAGCTGTTTTCCCGAGTTGCACTGGCTATCTGATAGCTGTTGTCTTGTGTGTCTCTTTGGTTTAGCTGTGTAGCTGTAGTGGGCGTTCTAACACGTGCTCCTGATCTCACCGGGCAATCGCTGAGCTTGAGTCCGGACTCTGCCACGTATTACCAGAATTATTTGGTTTCCATTAAGTACCTTGAACATACATTATCGCCATAAAACCGGCCTCAACAAGTGACCATGTATCCTACCATCCAGCACAAGCCAGTCATGATCAAATTATCTGAAAACATGCTGCTCAAATTGCTTATGCCCCCAGTAGCACTGACACCGGCACGCCCTCAAACGCCTGGGGGCAGGGGCATCTAGCCCCAAAAGAGCGCCTCCAGGGAACTAGAATGACAGTGGCCCCCCTTACTGCTGGGGACACTACTCACAAGAGGAGGCCCTTCAGTAAACCCATGAACAAGCACAAGATTTAAGGGGCCTCCTCAAAGGCTCTTCCACTTCCTGTCTGAAGGCCAGCACCAACGCTGCAGTCCTCAGAGAGGCCGAAGGAAAAACACAGACCTAGGGTTGAAGCACTCTGTGGGGAAACTAGCCCTAAGCTTGTCCACTCTTGAGCTGTAACCTTTCAGACTGGGAATCATGCTCTTCTCCGTCAGCGACTGCACAGGACCGGCAACCAGGCGTGTATGTTATTCCTTGTTGCCAAGCGCTATTCTGAAATCCATCCCTGTATCCAATCTGTGCCACACCGTAGCGCCCCAGGGGACACCCCCCTTCCTGCCAGCCTGCCCAGCACGCACCTCCTACACGAACCTCTAAGCACGCCCGGTAAAGTGGACCAGGATTCATGTGATCTGCAGGGTAAAATCTTAGCATAGTGTACTGCATAGTTCTGCCTCTTCTGTATCCAGATATCTAATCAACACCTACAGCAAGCCGGGACTATTGACTTTGGATTAGTTGTAAGAATATTGACCAATGACCCATGCGAGGATCTGTACTCAACTCTGGCCCTCGTTAAACTGCCCGAGTGAGAGCACCATGCGCACAGGAGGGGCCCTGACGTGAAACACTGATGCAGAGGTACCTGGCCAGTATTAAAAAAGGCACCAACCGAGCTGAGGAAGCCATGATCAAGCTTCAGGAGTGCTACTCCAACTGGATGCATTAAGAGTATTGGCGCCGGCAGGACACGGCCCTCTCAAAGCCTTGCCTGTAGCCCTCTCTCTTACGTAAGAGACAAATCCCTTCCACTGGCCACTGCACAGGTATTTGGCACCATCTGGACCAAATTCTACCCATTCCGTAATCAATGGGAGAAAGGCAGGGGTGCACACCGCTGCTGATGGCGACCAGTGGTGAAAACGGCGCAGCAGGGCCATCGCTCAACACACTGCCACATCGGGAGCCCGTGCTCCCGATGTGGCAGTGACCCACAGACCCCCAGTAGAAATAATATTTCCTAATGATGTCCCTATTTGCCCTCCAATTGAATGGCATAGGTTTGCTCATATATTGTCATGTATAGCACCAATTATATTTTTCAGGAAGTCCCAAACTCGCCATGGTTGGGCCCCTGTTAAGGATCTGGTAAACATAACCGTGTGCGCACACCCCCGGTGCATCATGGGGAGCCCACATCGTGATAGGAATAGCAAGAAGGACCACTGTTTGTATTTCATTGTTGCTTACTGTACCTCTGGCAGTTAGCGTGGCACAAAGTATGACGCGTGGCCCTCAGGTCCCCACGCCCCTGTAAGTCATCATCTGGCAGACATTCACCAATCACACCATGCCCAGACAAAGTGAGGCAGCCTCGATCCCAAGCACTAAACCCCAAACTCCAGCCCAGTTCTCCCCGAGCAACCAGCTCCCAAACCAGGCGGACGGAGCCAAGGACAACAGGGAGGGCTCTACAACTCTGCAGGCCGACCGATACGTCCCCGCAGGGGACACAAATAAGTGGGCGGCCACCGTAGTGCCACAAGATGGCACACGGGCAGCCCAGCTCTCTGAGACCCTGGAGGGTCCCGCGCGTCACTTCCGGCCTGGGGTGGGCGGGGGAGAGTATATATTCCTCCCCCGCCCACCGAGCGGCCTCTTTGTTTGCTGTCCTCTCTCCCTGACGCCGTTTGGGGTGCACTCCGTGCTTCGGCCTGAGGCCTTGTCTGGCGACGGTGGGCCTTGTCTTGCGACGGTGTCTCGTACTTGTGGTGAGTCATCCCCCTCGGGATGGTTCTGGTTTTTCTTTGTGGGTTGAGGGGACTATGGAAGTGATGAGGCATAGCAGTTTGGGCTATGCCCGGCCACGGCATTTTAGGTTTCGGGATCACTCGGGTTGATCCCGTCTCATTAACTTGTTTTTTCTTGCAGTGAGGCCGTGGGACTGCTGGAGGGTTTTTATGCTTTCTCCGCTTATTTGTTCGGGGACTGGGCGGTCGTGTTACTGCCGCCTGGCTTTTGACTTTGAGGCAGCGAGGGTAGCTCCACGCCTAGGATGGCCGGTTCTGAAGCCGGGGACCCAGGTTCGAGTCCGGTGTGAGACACAAAGATCGTGTTATTCATATCAATTTAATACATTGTAGGTGTGCCTTGGTAATGCGATTGGGAAGCACCCTGTAATCCCGGGGGAGTAAAGGCCAAGTTTATACTGTAGGGAATTACTTTTGGTGTGGTGTTTATCTCCATGCGGTTAACGTAGGATCGGATGGGGGAATAGGCGCAGATATTGGAGTGGGAGGCTCCTAGCATGTTTGCCAACATTCTTTAGTCCATCGGGCTTGATATCGAGCGAGGTGTTACGCAGAATTTGTGTTTTCTCAGCTTTAGCTTTTCGCACTTTTGTAGTCCTCTCCGTGGTCTGCAGTGTTGAATTCCTCTCCTTTGCCGGCAGTGTTGTTTTCCTCTCCGTGGTCTGTTATGTTGAATTCCTCTCCGTGGCCTGCAGGCTGAAAATGTTTACGATTTCTGCAGTGTTGAATTCCTTTCGTGTCTGCAGTATTTTTGCACGTATTTAGGGCGGAGCCCCTCTGCCACGGCCGGAATTAAGGGGAATCTAGTTTCGATTCTCGGGCCTGGAGAGCTCTCTTTATGGCGCGATTAGGTGGCTCGACATTATGAAAGCTGGTGACAGGGTGCTTGTGTAGACAGGGATTTCTCATTGGTCGCACGCTCTCGTCTAGGATATGTACACGGATTACGGCCACTGAGACCGTTACCATCTATTCAGGCCACCCCTTTTACGCCTGGGGGTTATTCTTATTCTTGCAGTACCCCCCCCTCCCCCCCCCCCCCGTTCGGGTGCTTTTGAGCAGTGGTTGGCCCCGTGTTGCGGGGGCGCTGTTGTTTGTTGTTGGGGGGGGGGGGGGGTGTTTGCTCGGGGTCCGGGCGGCGCATCTGGCGGGACACGCAGGGGTACAGGGGACCGATTGTCCTTTTTATTCTTCAGCAGCCTTCTGCGGGCAGGTCGTGATGTTTCCCCTGGGTGCCTTGCTGGTCCTCCGGCCCTGCCCTACACGCGCTGCAGGACCGTCCGAGGGAAGTTTTGTTTTACGTTTCCTGTGCCTTTTGTGGCCTGGACACCTGGGGTACCTGTTCTATGACCTTGCAGTTTTGGCGCTAAGTAGAGGCCATTTTGGCATTCAGGATAGCTTCGGGGCTCTGCTTACGTAAGCAGGGGCGCAAGGTCGTGGCCATTTTAGGGACCTGGGCAGCCATTGTCCACTGCTCTCGTGGGCAGGGGCGGCAGGTTGCGGCCATCTTGGCGAGGAGATCATCCTCCTGCCTGCTGGGCCAAGAGCGCCAGGGTCCGGCCATCTTGCCTCCTCATTTCCGAGGGGTATCGCGGGCATACCTAGCCTCTTCGGGGGTTTTCTGTATCAGGATGTTTCTTTCTCTCGGGTCTACCTCCCGTGTTGCTGGATGTTACTTTGTGTCCCACCTTTTCTTCGGGTGCTCACTTTAAGACAAATTCTTACGTTGGTGCGGGACCCGTTCGCACGATTACAATTCTAATTTTGTCATGTCTCCGGGAGCGGAGCGAGTTGGTTTTGCTTCCGATTTTCTGTTCCGGGCATTTCCGTGTTATTCGCCTGATTAGTGCTGCCTTATTCTGCCATGTTGTGCTTGGTGCTGCACCCTAGTCCCGATTGCCTTGGTACTCTCTGTCTGGGGTGCGCGACCCCTATCTACCCTGTGCTCGGGGTCAACAGGTCGTGGTTTTTAGTATGTAGAATGGTAGACTTATTTCTACTAGGTCCGAGTTTCTCTCCTTTGCACCCCCTAGCGAGATCGTTTGGCTCCTGGGCTCGGCGCCGGCCATTTCTTGAGTATTTGTTGTTTTGTGTCGCCTAGCCGGCCAAGTCGTACGCGGCTCTTGGCTCGGTACTCTAGTCACGTTTGCCTCAGTGGCTCTCTCACTGGTGTTTGCGACCCAACTCTTGTACCATGGACGTGTCAATGAGTCGGGGTTTGGGAAGTCCGCTTTACTTAGGTGCCCGACTCCCCATCGGTGCCACGGAAAGGCAGTGTCCGGGAGGAAGTTGGCACGCTGTGCCCCGCTACACGCGCGTGTTCTTCATGGCGGACAGACTTTAGCGTCAATGCACTTACGGCTTTGTCATGAGCAGGATCAGGGAGGCATGTGCGTGCCGGGAACTCGGGAGGTCGTCTGGCAGGCGAGCACGCTATGTATCTTAGGGCGCAACGATCTCCCATCTCCCTCGTCAAGTCGCGTCCCTTGGTGCATTTGCTTCGCTCAATTTTGGAGTACGTAGTTTGTGCCGTTGTTGTATAGGGCTTGGCGAAAGGTGCAGGTGCTTTGATCCTGGGTGCACTGGGGGCTCCGTCGAGCTTTGATCTACACCGGGGGCGTTTTCTCTTGGTTAGGCAGCGGTTTGCGGCCAGGTTGGGACAAAGCAGTCACGGAGGCCCGGGGTTGCATTCTGCAGCGAGAGTTGGTCCGGGCAGGTACCAGCGGTGTCAGTGACGCCAGGCCGCATACCTTTTGTTTTCCAGACAGTAACTAGTGTCCGGGTGGCCATTTGGACTAGGCAGGGCATCGTTAGGTACGCGTTGTTATCGGAGGATGAGGGGGCGTTCCGCTTATTCTTCGGCCTTGTTTGGGGCAAGCGGGGTCGAGCATCGTTTGGCGCTCCACTTCACTCTGTAGTTGCAGTTTACAAGTAGAGGTATGGCCCTCTAGACTTGGCAGACAGTTAACATTAGAATACACGTCACGCAGGCATTGGTGGCACTTGTGCGAGTACCGGACGCAAATGTGATGTATGAGATAGCTATCAGTGTGTTATGGATTTAAGCGAAGTGTTCAGGTTACGTAACATACCTTTTTTCAGGAGGTAGGATAATTCGGCATTACCTGCCCCCTCTATCCTCAGGATCCCTGGGAGGACACTCCCATTGTCATTGAGATTAGACCCCGCCTTACTAGGCCCCCCTGTGGTTTTAGTGGGGCTAGGTTTGGATTTGGGAAGTGTCTCTTCAGGTTGAGAACTTCTTGTTCAGTCTCACGGCCTGGGACGAGGAGGTGTTCCTAGGTAACTTGGCATGGTACGAGCTAGATGCGTTCTCATCCTCTCTCCATAGTGCACTGGTCATCATCAGACTTTGTTTCTGTATTTTTACTCTGTTCTTGACAAGGCACTACTCCCCACCTGCGCGACGCAAGCGTTTGCCCCTCCCTCATTCTTCCGGTATGCATTTTGGAGGTAACCAGCTCTCGTATCTGAAAAGTTGCAGAACTCATGTAGAGGTAGCAGACTGTGTCTTACAAGAGTTAGTGTTGTGTGCATGTTCCATAAGGTTACCCAACACAAGCAGTAGGTATGCTGCAATTTTGGCACACACTCTAGCACAAGTGCACAATAGGATGCCCCTTCCTCGGTCAAGGAGATGAAAACCGGCCATAAGTTCTAGCATTCCTTCAAATTATAGAGAGGGCATCAGGGAATTTGGTAGGCCTCTTTAGGAGTACGGTGAGGACAGTTTGTATGATAGGATGAGGAGGTGTCATGTGTAGAAGGGGAAGGGGACGAGGCATGAGATATTCCTTCTCTCTCGCCCAGGTGCTAGGGCGGTTCTCAGCTTTCATTTGAAATATGGTCATAGTAGCAAGACACTTCATTACTACTGCCTCAGTTGCTGTAGATTCGCATTGGTTGCCCGCCCATTTCCACGACACTGTATTGGATTTCAGTTTTCGTATCTAACTGACAGGTTTGGCTTGGTAGCAAGGGGGCAGTTGCCCCAGTCTCGTGGTAGAATTCATAATGTTACTTGAAAGGGGCGGGGCTTATAATGGTTGTTTTTGTCTCATTTACAGGAACCGCGCTGGAGAACCGCCCTCTCATTTGGGGGCCGCCCGAACTATCAACAAGTAGAAGGGTCTTAGCACACTGTGGTCAGTGAGCTAGGGTAAGGGACACCCTGGTTCTCGCCAGGGGCATTTCCGCCCTGTATGTATTTGCCCGTTTTTATACAGTCCTGCTCTTACAGGCCCTAGTGGGGAAGAGTTATTGGCAGCACCCGGGCATACTCCTTCCTTATCAGGATGGGTTCCCATATAGTATTCGGGGATGTTTACGTGTTTGCTATACGTTATGCAGCATCTCATTTATTATTCTAAACATTGGGTGACTCTTCCTCGCGCATTTGGAGGTACATTTTGATCTAAAACATACCTTTTAGTGATGTTACTAGAAGTAGAACACTTTCCATGGCGGCTGATGGTACTAGAAGTAGAACATTCTGCCCTGGCGGCGCTGCTGGCTGCCTTGCAGGGAAGCATACTAGGCTCTGTTAGCCTTACGCTGTGGGACGGTAGTGCGCCATTGCGTTTGGTTCCGCTCTCACAGGTTGAGAAGTAGATTTAAGACTTGGACTTGGTTGGCGTCATCCTGATTTAGACTGAGTTGGCGTGCCCAGGATGAGGCGAAGTCGGCGCACGCCGTTTGTTCCCCATTCAGCGCAAAGTGTGTCTTCACGCTAGGCATAGTTTGCATTTGCCCTTCTCCTGTTTTACGGTGCAAGGCAGTCCAATCTGACTATGTAAGTTTGTGTTTCCCTGCTCCCTCTGGGCCTCGCAGTCTCTTTCCACTCTTGGCACTCCCATTAGTAGCGGATATAGGTTATGTTTCAAACAGACACTCTTCTAGCTCGGGTTCATCTGTTAAAGGCAGCCTCACTCATTGGACTCTATGAGTCGCTTGTTGGTCAATTGGGCGTCTCCACTGATTTGGGCTTCAGTCTGCTTCTTCGTTCGATTGCTGGCAAAAGTGTTATTCAGGTCTTTCATGTCGCTCTTGGTGCACTGATATGGTGGACATGTCACACTTAGCAGTGACACCTTGGTGGCTTTGGTTGGGGGCGGCTATTTTCTGGTTGGCCATGCACGAAAGCTATCATTTGGTGTTTGTATCTCATGCACTATGTAGCATTGACTATACCGACAGATGGGCTTGTTGTATGGGAGCGCTCATTTTGTATGTGAATTTAGGGAGGCATTGGCATGGCGTCCACTTACCTAGCATTTCTCAGCACTCTCGCCTGACCAAAGCGGTGTAGCCCTGCAAATTAGTCGTGCCTGCATTGCCACTTATATTACTCTTGCTTTCTGGCCCACGCCGAGAAACCCGCATAATTGTACCCAGATTCGCCAGTTGTCCATACCCCGGCATATTGGCAATATGGTAATGCTTTGCCAATTTGCACAGAGTTTTGGGCCTGCTTTAGCACTCTTTCCCTCCTGGACGATCCCACCGTTACCTCCCTGCTCTGGCTCCTTTGTGTTTCAGGCTGATACCTTATAGCCTCTACTTGTTTTATATCATGGGTCACATGTTGGCACTTTGTGGCCATGTAGACGCTTGATTAGCTGTTTATGGGAAGGGGCGCTGGGAGGGCCCGTGGCGATGTCCACGGGTAGGCGGTTCCATGACAGTATTTCATTTAGTTGTTGTTAGGTACCGAAGTGGGGGCCTTTTCTTTTGTAGTTTCGCAGGCCAGGAAGTAATAGTGAGCAAGTAGTAGTGTCCCTAGGTGCACTACATGTATACACAGTTGGATAGGCTTCTTGTTTTAAGCTTCTTAGAGTCCAACGTAAGACAGGCAAAGGGGGTCGTTTTTGTACTATTGACAAGTATTATGAGTACCTTGCACAGTGTTGAAGGGATGTGGCCTAGGCAAACTCTTTACGGCCTGTTTCGCATGATGGAGAAACTTGTGACCACGAAGTGAGTTGTCCAACTTATATTGGGCACCAGGCATCATATGAGGCACTTCGTATTTTGATGTATCTTGTATTTTGTCATACTTGTAGTGCCCAGAAGGGGCAGGTGTATATATATCAGCACTTTCACCAACTGCAGTGAACATACCTTTGCCACCCTTTGTGCACTGTACTAAGGAAATCGTCACACATAGCATTTTCACCCGTGTAGCCCGGACAAGGGTGGCCAGTTCGTGGGCGGCTATGCTTGATATTTCCAAGTGTGGCTTCTTTAGCTTGCACAACTAAAGAGCTTTGACTACGTCAACAGATGGGAGGATGGAAGGGCAGACATGCACCACGAGATGGTCCTGCTAGATCTGCCTAGACAGTATCAAGTCTTTCCTTGTAGACAGGTTTCGGCTCACGCGTACAACGGCCTTGTTCAGTTGGGGTGCATTATGCTGAAGGACGCATGGGGGGAGAGCTTTTTGGCACACCTTACTGGAAGTATGCTTGAGGGGCATCTTTCTGCTCTCCTCCTGGTATGTTTTTGGTCTTTGACCCCCTGGCCGATTGCTGCAAGTTCCGTCCACAGGGCTGGATGGACAACTAAGGGGGGGGGGGGGAGGCTGGCCTCCAGCAGAATCTCAGTCTGGGGGTTTTGGGCCAGTTTTCCCTCGCCATGCGGTGCGGGGGCAGCGGGCTCTAGGTGCCTCTGAAGATCAGGCAAGGGTATTCTGGACTGAGGTGCTTTTGACACTTTCTCAGACGGGTTCCAGCGGATACTCCTACCCACCAATTGGGAACCTTGTGACACACTATCTTTATTCGCCTCCACCCCGATGTATTTATAAGGGTCTCATGTGGTTAGCAGGGTCCAGGTTCTGTGACCAGGCGCTTGTTCTGCAAGCAGCACAGGTTGACCCTTTGCTAAGCCTTGCAGTGTATCATTATCAGGACTCTACTCTCTCAACCCACCCTTATACTGGCCGTGACACCTTGTGTGTGCACCTAAGTCCTTTTACTAGGGATTGCACTGGTCACTGCAGTTTTCTATGGCACCTGATAGACCGACCACAATGAACTTACGGTGGGTTTTGCCACCAGTGGGGGACAGGTAATTTTCAGTGGTCAGACATGTCTCCATCTCTGTAGGCAAGGTGCTAGTCAGGGGAGGACAGAAGATAAAGCGACCTTTTCACAAAGGCGACACGCATGGATGACTTTGTCCACATACAAATCGCCTGGGTTACAAGCATAGTTTGGTCTGGGGTATGGCAGGAAATCAAAAGAAGCCTTTTTAAAACATAGGCTAGGAATTCTACCCTGTATTCCGCATCTGCAACCATGGCTGAGAAGGGGTTGGGGGACAAAATGCAGGCTGTGCGGGGCAGAGTATGAAGACTTTGAACATCTACTATGCACCTGCCCAAGGCTGAAAGAGGAAAGAGTAGCCCTGTTAAAAACTGCCTTCAATGAACTAAAAATCCGCACACGCAACCAAGCGGTTCTTGCTTGCTTCGACCCAGGCCTTCCCCCATTAAATGGCATGTTGGCATGTGTATATGCTAATAAACCTGCAGCTACTTTTCTCCAACAAAAAGTTGTCTTGTCTGCTTATTTCTGCGACATGCATGTTGCTGCGAGCGGGCTGGTGAGTGGGCCGATATTGGCACTATACTTGTCACGCGAGAGCTAAGACTGGTGACCCACACAGGCTGTCACCGGGGCTTGAACCCAGCTCCACTGCTGTACAGCCAGCAGCTCTGGCCACAAAGACGCAGCTCCAAAAACACAGGCTGCAGTACTACAGGGGGCCGCGAGCCACCCTCATGCCACCCGATTGTCCCCTGCTCCCGAAAGATGGAAGAACCCCAGGATAGATTCCTCCCGCTCCCAAATGAGCCCCGGGATGGACCTCAGCCTTTGTGCATCCTGCTGCTCCCACTTGGGAGAGGGAAAGCATAAACAATTGGGACCTTGTATGCTGCCCCAGCATTGCCGAGTTGCTGGGGAGGTGAGCAGCCAACACCTGGTGCCAGACGGGCGGGTCAGCACAATCTTGTGGCCCCCACGTGGTCGGGTGCCTTTTCTCGCACCCTGTTGACCAAGCTACTATGGCGGGTGCGGCTGCTCACATGGCTGATGCAAGTGAGCTTGCGACACTCCACTCCAACTTCGCCTCACACTCGACCCTGTCTGCCGCCCTCAGCATTGCGGCCCAAACTATGGCTGAAACTGAGTACACAAACCCTCATACGGCATTGAGCCTGTGGCCCCTCCCCTGTCCACGAGGCCCCGCAATTATGTGGAGGGCAACGCTGGGCCCGCACTGGACCGTTGGAGGTCACACCCCCAAAGAGGGAAGAGCCAATCCAGGAGCAAGAGAAAAAGAGCCATGGGCTGAAGGAACCAACCCCTGGTGACCCTATAATAGCCAAGAGGAGAAGCTGGGCCAGGCCAAGGCCACAGGAAGCTACCATCCCCGCATTACAGCCCCAAATTGTTGACTGAGGGAGACCTGGGTCAGGAATGGGGCGACCTGCCCACAGTGCCCTCCAAGCCACATCAGGGTCACGTACGCCCACTGGGAGAGCCTGAACAAAGGCGGGAGGGGATCACTATCCAGGTGCCCTTAACCCGGCACAGAGTCACAACGCTGCCCATTAGTGCCTGCCCCCGCAACCTATTGTGGAAGCCGTATAAGTGGCTGGGGGGGAAGCAGTGTGGTGCACCCCACTCACCGCAATTACTGCGCGCCTCTTAACCGGAGCTCCAATCCCATGCGTGGCAATGCGGACCAAATTCCTGATGACCAGACGGCGTGGCCAGGAGGCACAAAAGGAAAGCTCAATGGGCGGGGGCAGGTATAAGTATTTTGCCCCCACCCACCAATGCAGCAACCACTACCCGCGGTTCACCACAGTGCTGACCTTGTGAACTAACTTCAACTGTGATAAAGTGTCACACATCAATAAGAAAATCGAAACAGCACCTAAAAAACTCAAAATGAATGTGAACTAATGAGGCTACTGCCTCGGTATCCAAAAACTCATCACTGTCAGAAGGAATCTGACAGACGAAGACAAAGACCCTCAACCAATGCGCCAGAAGTGATGTGTGGCCTGAGCCATACTTTGGGGCCTCCCGGAGGTTCCCAACAACTAGTCCTGTTGCAGTGCCTAATGTGGCACTAGGGTGGCCGCCCTCTTAAGTGGGCACACTGTGTGTGCCGCAGGCTGCCTCAATTTACGAAACACCCCTCTACTTGTTAACACCGTGGTTGAACTCACCAACCTCATCAACATAACAATAGTTTGAAGTAGGATGAAACTGTGAAGAAACTCCACAGATACCTTTTTAAGAGGCAAAGTAATGCTTCATGGGGTTCGGGTAGACCTGGAACAGTTCACCTACATCTGGATAGACAAATAGTACATGAATGGGAGGACTGGAAAGAATACTTTCAGAATTATATCGAGGCTCTTGAAGATGAAAGTGAAGGGGAATACACACCGGCAAGAAAAAAGAGACTGTTGCTCCACAACTTAGGCCCGGAAGGGGTGAGGGTGTTTAAGAATCTGGTACTCAAGTGCTAAGAGGACGTCATCCCTTCACCCGGGACAACGTAGTGTGGAGGGAGAAGACCATCACCAGCAAGTGGTCCCCAGCGGTGGTGCAGCACAATCTGGAGAAGGCCCAGAAGATCTATGCTGCACACTATGACAAGCGACGCAACACAAAGGAAACCGTGCTGGAAGAGGGAGAATGGGTCAGGGTCAAACTCCCTACCATACAAAAGAAAGGTGAAAGTAAGTTTAGCCGGCCCCTACAGGTCAAAGAAGTACGAGGCAGGGCGGCTCTCCTCAGCGACGGCAAGGTGTGGTCACAAGACCGCATGGCCAGGGTCAATAAGATAATAGTATGGCCCAAGTCCGAGGAGGATGAGATACGGATGGACTTCCCGGAAGCAAGACCCCAATCGGGGCACAGCACAGAAGACCGGTGGGAAGGTGTAGGAGAGGACAATGAAGTGGATGTTCCTGATGCAGTGCCTACCGACAGAGATGGTACACCGGTGAACGTAGCGCAGAGAGGAGAGTTGAGAGAAGATGAGAGATCACAAGGGGAGACAGAGGTGGAAGAGAACATGCCGGTAAGACACACCCGCAGTGGCAGGGCAGTTACTGTGCCCTCTCGATGTAGAGACTTTGTAATGGATGGACACTAGATACATGGTGCCACCTCCCGAGGTGCCTCACAGAGACATAGACTCACCGCCTGAGACACGCAACCTGTTGGGGGGAATGTTATGTTGTTTATATTAAAGGGGGGAGATATGTGGTATGCGCTCTAGTCTATGAGCGCGTACGCGATGACGCGTCACGCCATAGACTGGAGCGGTAGGCGCGCGCATGCGCAGAAAGAAGAGAGGAAAGGCGCGAACAAGGGAAAACGGCAGTTGGCGACCGGAGCTTGAGCTAGATAGACGCTCGGCGCCCTAAGCTCTGAATACTTTGTATGATTCAATAAAGATCAGTTCTTCACCATACAGTGGCTCAGTGTGTAGCTGTGGGGTGAGAAAGGAACATTACACTGTCTGCTAATGAATTCACCAGCTCTCGCTCTTCTGCGGTTTATCTCCACGCAGCAACACAGGTCACGCTGATTGAATGGCTGCCGCTGATGAGGAGGCGCTGAGTGCGTAGCCCCGCCCTGACATCGTCGGTGCACACACTTCCTTCTTTCTCGCGCTTCCTTCCGTTTGTGGGCTGTTAAGTGATGACGGGTTTAAATGTCCCGTGCACTTCAAATGGGGGCGCGCCACTAGTGGCCCGTTGCGGCGGCGTTTATAATTTATTCGGGGACACTGACACTACTGTAATTGACAGTAGTGTCAGTGAGAGTGTCCCAAATAAATTATAAACGCCTCTGCAACGGGCGCCCCAAAAATAATGCCGCCTGGGGCGGACCGCCCCCCCCCTAGCTATATCCCTGCTTCCGTCACTAACAGCTTATAGTCACAGCATGAGCTGCGCTTCAAATTTCACCTATGTACACCCAACTAGCACCCCGCTTCATACCTGGGTGTGGAATACCCTCCCTGGAAATAGTCACCACAAGGCACAATCAAAGTGGCAGTGCAGACTTCATTCACACAAATCAGATGAATCATGAGCAACAGCATTGGAAACGTCAATCACTGAAAGAACCGTCAGAAGAAGTGGGCCCGCAGTCCAGTTCCCTTCACTTACAGAACCGGTATGTAGCATGAATACCACCCTTATACCTTTCTTGGGAGACCGCTTATCTGCAATCCAGGGTCAAGTATTTCAAATTTGCTGTATCCACAGAGCTACGAGACGATCAATCTTCCCTCACATAAGGAGCATGTGCACTACCAACAATGGTGCTGCAAGCTTCCCTCACATGCACAAAACAGGCACAGCATAGACCGAGCCCTCTCCCATGCCCACGGAACAGGTGCAAGCTTAACCAAGGCTCATTGAATATTTGTTATTCCCTCACATGGAACAGGTAGAGCAGTGGTAGCTACGTTGCAGACCATCCTCACACACATCATTTCTAACAGGATGAGCAGGTACACTGCAAACATCCCCACACAGAATATGCACTGAACCAGGAGTGCAAACATCCCTCACACACAGACGAGAAAAGGCATGTGTTGCCACAGTGACATTTCTCTGACTCACAGAAAATGTAGAAGTTGGGGCATTAGCTTTTATAGCTTTCTTGAGTCACCAGTTATGTCCATTAAAGGACCTAGTATAGTGTACCTTTCCAGCTCACACAGGACAAAGAGCAGACCAGTCTCCCCTCACACAGATTCACAGAATAACAAGTAGATCGGATGTGGACAGCTGTGGACAATGGCACTGCAAGCTGCGCTCGGATTCACAAAGTAGGTTCAGCATACAATGGGCCGAATCTACTCAGGCAGGGCCGGCGCTAGGCATGGGCAGCCCTGTGCCTCGCGTTCAGCACACCAACATGGAGCCTCGCAAGTTTTCCACCGTCTTAGGTCTTAGGCCTCGCACCTGTGGTGCAGCATTGCGAGCCCCAGGAAAGTCCGTCCAGTGCTTAGTTTGTAAAAAAAAGAAGTACCAGGTCCCTCGTCAGGAGGCCACGGTAGCTTGCACCACACTTTGTCACTGTCAGCGCTGCCAATCGCAGTATCTACATAACTCCTAACCATCACTCTGGTACAAGTGTGACATTTCAGACTGTTCAAGGCCCCCAAAGCTATAGGAATGGCTTGGGAGGTAGGTGTTAGTTGTTTACAATGTATATTGAATTAGTAAACAACTGTTTTTTGTATTAATTTTTAAACTACACAAACAGCGCCGCAATGTGGCAGATGTCATAAGTGCTGTTGTTGGCAATTAAGTGCTGGTGTCGAGCACCGAAAACCAGAGGCTCAAATAAAGCACTGAGTCCACCTCTCCCCTGGGCCTTGAAGGCATGTGTAGTGCTGCAAGGAATAGCAGAAGAGAGGCCCACCTCCCCTGAGCTTTGCAGTACTGGGCCATGGTTGCAAAACCCAGAGGAGGGGCCCCTTCTCCCCTGAGCCTTTCAGCATGGCAGCCACAGACGTAGCTGTAAGACCTGGCAGTATTTGGCAGGTTTCGCCTGCGACTAGGGATCCCTTCCACTTCCCACTCAAAAACAAAAAGTGATGCCCATTATCCTGCATTTTGGTACCTGGCATTTTTAACCATTTGAAAAGACAAGCAACTCTCTCTCTTTCAGATGCTGATGAGCTCTGAAAGAGATCCTTGTCAGTGGCAGCACAGGAAGGGGTCATGCTCCATGCCAGGTCAAGAGCACCTTCCTTTATTTTGATGCAAATAGCCTTGAATTAGTAAATTAAACCCATTTTTCCCTTCAGTTTTTAGATAGAGCAAACTCCAACCAAAGGTATTTGAGTGCTTTACATGAGCACCAATTACATTTCACAGGGACATATTCCCTTTTTTAGGCGGGGAGAGATTACGTGAAATTGCCCGGGATCACAGAATATTGAGCCTGCTTTTTCAAATCCAAAGTCGGCAGCTCTGACGTAAAGCTACATCTTCTCCCCTCCTCTCCTCATGCTCAGAACCTGCCCGGTATGTACGCTCTTAATATCTATTTTATACATGAAGCCTGTTTCAAAGTGCTGCCACATTGTCAAATCAGTGGACGAGGAACAGGCAATTTCTTTTTCCAGGATTAAACAGTTGGTTACATTAGTAGAACCAGGACTGGGCTACACACCTGCTTGGGGAAAGGCTATAAATTAACCACTGTACTACATTTAGTTTACTATACAACGCAAGTAAGCACCCTCTATTGTCCAAGGTAATATTCCGCCCAATTTTTTAAATCAAACTGACTAGTAGTTTTTACATTGAATTCCAAAAACTGCCAATCTTGCCAAAAAGGAAGCAGTAGAGCAATACGTTTAGAAAAGTGATTGACCAAGAGCACACAATTTGGCCAAATGGGAGGCCGAGAATACAATCTCCATCTTCTGGTTCCACATTTCTAACTAGTTCACCAGACCACAACTGGGGTGTCGGTGATTATATTGGCAGGGCAAAGGGCCCCTCTGAGGGAATAGTCACTTCGTTATGGGCTTCCCAACTTTAGAATACAGTGCTTATTTCCATCATAGAGCTGAGATTAGATGTCGAATATCCATGTCTAAAGTGTGTCCACTAGGTCAGATCCTGTGGCAGAGTGTACTTATTGGACTGTGTGTGTGGTAGATACTAATATCTACCACTGGTGTTTCAAATCTTAAGACTATTTCATTCCATTTAGGTACTAGAGTTCATTTTCTAAACTTGCCGCTCAAAATTTGCAATAGCGAGCAGCCAAGGCTTCCTCCAGGAGGCATTAAAAGGATTAGAACTCAAATATAAATTGAAGAGTAAACAAGCTTGATAAACTCAATCTCCAGCTGAGTTATCTTTTAATATGGCCTACTGTAAATGGAGGGATTTAGAATGAAACCTCCAAAATCCACTATGTGACTCATAGTTTCCCTGTTCCCCAAGACACAGCTTCTGGTGCTTCTACACACACACAATCTGTCCCCACACGTGGAGTGTGTCTCCAAAGGTTCAAATTGTACTGTGAAGTGATAATGGAAATGGGTCACCCTACTCGGCCCTCACAGCGATGTCTGGAGACCAAGGCTGTGAGGCCTAGGGAAAGAGACTCTCCTCTTCTGGGCCTTGCATTACCAGACCATAGATGTGATGCCGAGGGCAGTAGGCCACATCCAATGGGCCTTGTAGCACTAGACCATAGCTGTGAGGCCAAGGGAATGGGACCAACCTCCCCTGCGCCTCGCCTCTCTGGATCATGGTGGGGTAGTCAGAAGCAAGAACACCCTTCCCCTGGGCTTGCAGTGCTACACTATTGTTGCAAGGCCCTTGGAAGAGGGCTCCTCTATTCCAGGTCTCTTCCCCTGGGTCTTTCAGCACTAGACCATGGTTCAGAGGCCTAAGGGATTGGAAGCCCCTACTCTACACCTTTTATCCATAGTGTAGGAAGTGTAATTGGACCATGGTCTAGTGGGGTTATGGATCCAATGCACCCAGATTATGGTTGTATTTTACTGTCCAGTCAGAGACCAGAGGGTAGTGGGAAGAAACAATTTACCTTGCTTGCACGATGGCCCATGGCAGCATTGCTACACAACTGGTCCCGGTCTCTTGCGCCTCACAGCATGATCCAGTTCTACGAGGCACAAGAGTCATCCTCTCCCCTGGACCTCATAGCCATAGTCCAGTGCTCTGAGGCCTACCAAAGCAGAGTGGCAGGATGCAGGATTGTTCTTCATTTTAGATGTTTGATCTGGATCCTACTGCAAGCTCCTGTTGGATGCCAAATTTCTAACTTTTTCTGCTTGCCAAGGGACTGATGTAGGCAAGCAAGATAATCAATAGTGGGTGCAAAACAGATAGATTAGCTGGGAATCCTGGTAGCAGCCCATCCCAGTAGTAAGCCACAACACTGACTCTGGGACCAACCACAATGTAGAGTTGGCCAGCATGACAACTGGGAGGCAGGACATGTACCACAGGACTAATATAATGAATTTCCATGTGGTATAGAACTTTAAAATAAATACATTTATCTTATTAGTTTTAATATTTATGTTTTTATTGTTTTACTGATATCCGCACCAAAAGATTTGCTTCTTGCAAAGCCGCTCAAAAATAGTCAATTGATTGGAATTCCTGTGATGTCATTTCCTGTGATTTGACGTTGAGGCAAATTAGAAGGTGTCCACACATTCCCTTCTGCCCGGGGTCCCCAAATCCCTAGAGCCAGCTTTCCTCAAACACATCGCAAAGACAGCCAGAGAAGCAGCCAGAAGTGAAACAGGTACAGCACAATTTGTAGCAATACCATCTTGCTTAATTGACAGAGAAAAAAAAATAACTAGACAGCAGTAGTGCAGGCTCTTCACCCAAATACAGTTGCAGCAGCACAAATGTACAAAGAAAAGCCCACTTTTGGGATCTCCACTGCAGAGAATATGTATAAAATGTAGGTCTGACGTAAACTTCTAGGTGAGTGATATATATTGTTGGTGTTCCTGGCGCTATTGTGTTGAGCCAACCTCTAGAGTATGAAAGGGCTGGAGGCAGCTGTCCTAGTCGTGCTAGAATACGCTTTTTACCATGTCCTATTCTTGGTTCCTTTGAGGTGTAATCCCTATCAGGATAGTAGGTGGCTTTTGTTGTTTGGAGACAGAGGTTCAGTTAGTACTGCAGTCATAGCCTTTTGCCATGACACATTCTTTGTTTCTTTCAGGTGTGACTCCCATCTAGTTGGCAAGCGGTGTGTGTGTGTCCTGTTGTTTTGTCCACAAAAGGCTGATGAGGGCATAGTGTGAAGTCTTCAGTTCCTTGTCTCTTAGTGTTTCGTCTCTGGGCAGGAGAATCACACGGTTTAAATAAGGGAGTGAAACCACAAGTCAGTGTTGAAGGACTTTTCACTGAACCCTGGTAGGCAACAGAAATAATGCAGGGTGTAGCCTTGGACCGTGTCATATATGTGCATGTAACTTGCATGATCGAAGTAACTATTACCGGCGATACTACGTGTCTCTTGGACCTCTTTCAAGGGCTTGTAGTCCTTTCTCCCCCCTCCCCCCAGGGGCGGCAAGCTGAGGAATAGCCCCGGGTGCCACAAGCTCTAGATACGCCACTGCGTCCCAAATGTTGAAAGGTGATGGGGGAGTTGGAGTATAAATATGGACGCACTAGTCTTAATTAGTGGGAAGTGAACCCAGGTGTGTTGCTGGCAATAGTGTTGCTGTATGGACTGCGCCGGTAATGTCCAAGAAAAAAGGCTGAATGTATTTTTAAAGAAAATAACGTTGACTGTTCGGGATATTACTCAAAATTAATGAACAAGGGCAACATACTTCATTAAACACAGAGCTCCAAAAACTATTCAAAATTAATCGAGGACAGAGTTACCATTATGAAGGATAAAGAAGGGAATAGCTGTAAAGAAATCGTAAAATATCTCGTTTTTGAACGTTATAGGCCATTGTGCTCGGGTGCCATTCTGTTTGGCAGTGTCTCATTTAGTACCTTTCTCGAGTGCTAGTAGAAATGGATGGGTAATGTTTGTATGGTTATTTTTGGATTGCATCTCTTAAGTTCGACCTTCAAAAAAAAGTTGGGGTCCGCCTTCCATTCCTAAACCCTGTGTGCCTCGGTGTTATAGTTTGGTGCCATCTTCTAAATTATATTCAAAACAAAGGGAAAGGAATTTGTTCTCAGTCGTAAAAGCTTAATTGACTGCGCGGACATTTTGAACGGCCCTCGTGGGGTACTGGAGTTCCTATAATGAACACAATATTACAAAGTAGTACATCAGAGTAAACTTAAAAGGACCTTAGATGTCTATTTTTGGTGGAGGTGTAAAATGCCTTAATAGGGGAAGAGGTGAAACTCAGAATATATCCTTCTAGGTATCCTTTACCTAATAATAACCATTTATTTTATTTATTTCTGGTATTTATAAAGCGCGACACTCATCCCGAGGGATATCACGGCGCTGTAAACAGAAGAGACTGCTGAGGACTGTGCTAAGAGTTATGTTTTAGGGAACAGGTGAGATTTTAGTTGTTTCCTGAATAGGAGGTAATTTGTGGTGTGTCTGAGTTCTACAGGTAACTCATTCCACCTTTTTGCGGTTAGATAAGAAAAGGCGCGTCCGCCGGTCCTTGCTTTGTAGATACGTTTAGGTTTAGCCAGGGCCAGTTGGTTCGATCTTAAATTTCTGTTGGGGGTGTAGAGTTCGATTTTCCCTTGGAGGATGGTGGGGCCAGTTTTGTTAAGAGCTCTGTGCGCGTGACTCAGTATTTTGAAGGTAGCCCTCTGGCGTATTGGTAACCAGTGGAGTTTCCTGAGGCATGCGGATGCTGAGTCTCGCTTGCCTTTGTTGCAAACCAATTTAGCTGCCTGGTTTTGTAGGACCTGTAGACGGGAGAATAGTGGTTCGTCCATCCCCTCGAACAGGGCATTACCATAATCCAGGCGGCTGACCAGTAGGGCTTGGGTGACTGTGCGACGGCAGTCCAGAGGTATCCAGGGAAAGATTTTTGACAGGAGTTTAAGAATTGCGAAGCCTTTGCCCCAAAGTGATCAGATGTGGTCCTTCATGGATAGTGTATCATCCATGATAATGCCCAGATTTCTGGCATGCTGTTTTGGGGTGGGGGCTGACCCCAGTGATGGTGGCCACCATGTGGCATTCCATGTGAGTTTGGCTCCTCCAAATAGTAGGATCTCCGACTTTCCGGCGTTTAATTTTAAGCAGTGGTTTCGCATCCATTCCGCCATTTCGGAGAGGCAGCTGTGTAATTTTTTCTTTGTTGTCTCAGCCTCTTCACCCATTGTCACCATCAGCTGTGTGTCGTCGGCATAAGAGCATATGCCGATGCCCCACTTTCTTCCAATGTCAGCCAGAGATGAAACATAGACATTAAAGAGAGCGGGGCTCAGTGAGGCTCCCTGTGGGACTCCACAGCTGATGGGGTAGGGTTTTGAGTGGTATTGGCCCATGTGCACTGCTTGGGTGCGTTTGCTGAGGAATGATTTAATCCATCTCAGGGCTGTGGATTGTACTCCTTTACTCCAAAGAGTGTTTAGCAGGCACTCATGTGCCACCGTGTCAAACGCCGCTGACAGGTCAAGCAGTATCAAGGCCACAGATCCCCCTTGATCTGTGATGCATCTGACACTGTCCGACACTGCCAGCAACGTTGCCCTCGGTGCTATTGTTGGCTCTAAAGCCGGTCTGGGAGGGGTCCAGGAGTGAATTGTCTTCCAGGTATCGGGACAATTGTGTGTTAACTAGTTTATCCAAAGCCTTGGAAAGGTAGGGGAGTTGGGAAATTGGCCTGTAATTGCGATTCTCCTATTAACATGACCAGAGAATCTAGATTTCATTAAAGACACGGAGGCTCACATTATGCAATGACTTTTAATTGCAGATCCAAGCCAGTCGCATCACAATATAAAGGTTCCAATAAGAACACTGAGATGAAGTAATAGACAATACATAGCAACCAAAAAGCCTCTTTTAAATCAGGCGAAGAAAGGAGATGTAGTAGATTCCAGAAGATTCGAAGGTAAACGAGAATGAAGAGGACAACCAGACGATTCCTTGAAGATGAAACCTAACCAGACGATTCCTTGAAGATGAAACATCCAAAGAAACTTATGTAGATGGATTACCTGAAAGAAAGGAGACAATGAAAATTGTATCCTAGAAAAAAAGTTAATCATAAACCAACAAATCCTGAAATAAAAGGAAAGATGAACAATCATAATAAATACCATTTCAATACAAATATAGAATACATAAAATTCAAATAACATTCAGAATAAAGATATTATATCCACAACCAAACAGGGAACGGGATGGGTGGGATAATGTGAGCCTCCGTGTCTTTAATGAAATCTAGATTCTCTGGTCATGTTAATAGGAGAATCGCAATTTCATTACAAGAACGGAGGCTACATTATGCATGTTGGTAGCCCTGTAGAACTACATTAGACATATGTTCAATAGGTTTACAATAATGTCTTGCAAAGGTATTAGCGTTAGACCAGTCAGCAGCTTTAAGGATATCATCTAGCTTACCTCCGGACCAAAGAGACTTACTTGCCATGGCACCTCTAATGGAATGAGCTTGAAATTTGGATATATCAATACCAGCTAGAGACATAGCAGATTTAACCCATCTGGCAATCGAGGCGGAGGAAATAGCCTTGTGAGGTTTAACAAAGGAAATGAGGAGTTGATTCTCATTAAGCGGACGAAGGTTAGACATTGTCGTATCATACGCTTTCATACATTCAACTATACAAAGTTTTGGAGAATGGTCGAAACGAGGATAGAAAATTGAATCAGACATGGTCTTTGTTCTTCTATAGACCTCAAATTTAACTCCGAATAAATTGTATGACCTATTAGAAATCTCCAGAGCTTTAACATCAGAGACTCTTCTACAGGAGATAAGGCAAAGAAGAGTTGCGAGTTTGATAGAAAGAAACTTTCTGCTTAAAAAGGAATTATCAGGCCAGAAAGTAAAGAGATCTAGAATTAAATTCACATCCCATAGAGAATCATATTTTGGTCTCGGGGGTCTCTTTAAATGAATGCTCTTCATAACCCTACAAACAATAACATTTTTACCAATTGACTTGTCATTAATAAGGACATGACCAGCAGAGATTGCCGATCTATAACAGTTGATTGATCTATAACTCAATCCTTTGTCAAAGAGTTCAGCGAGAAAATTTACTATATCAACAATAGGTGCTTGAGTGGGATCCAAATTCCTCTCCAAGCACCAACGAAACCAGCGTTTCCAGATATTGTTGTATCTGTAGTGAGTTCCCGGTGCCCATGACTCTCTGAGGAGAGTAGAAGCTGATGACGAAAGTCCTGAGACTTCGTTAGATCGCCTGACACTCTCCAGGCAAGAAGGCTCAAACTCCCGGATAGGGTCCTTAGGTGTGGATCTCCGTTTACGTCTGTAAGAAGATCCTTCAGGGAGGGAATGAGAAGTGGAATTTCGAAGGTAAGTTCCAGAACAGTGGGGAACCACGCTTGTGATGGCCAAAAGGGAGTTATCAGGACTAGAGAGGAACGGCCTTGCCTCACTTTCTGCAAGACTCTCTGGATCATTGCAAATGGGGGAAAGGCATAAGCATTGATCCCTGACCAGGGTTGGAGGAAAGCGTTCACTGCTTGTGCGCCAGGATCTGGCATCCAGCTGAAGTAACGCTCTAGTTGGAAGGTGAGACGACTCGCAAATAGGTCTATCTCTAATGGACCCCAACAAGAATTTAATGAGTCGAAGACAGCAACGTTTAGTTTCCAATCGCTGTAGTCCGAAAGGAATCTGGAATTCCAATCGGCTAAAACGTTGGATTTCCCCGGGTAATATTCTGCTCTGAGGGTAATTTTGTGTTCTAAACAGAACATCCAGAGTTTCTTTGCTAGGTTCGAAAGGTCGGCAGACTTCGTACCTCCTAACCGATTGATGTAAGCTACTGCTGAAACATTGTCCATTTTCAGAACAACCGATCTCCCTTGAATTGAGTGTCTGAAACTCATAAGGGCGTATAGGCCAGCAGTAAGTTCTAGGAAATTGATGTGGTGAGATGACTCCTCCTGAGACCAGATACCACCCGTATTCTGGTCTAGGAAACAAGCACCCCAACCATGAAGGGAAGCGTCTGATTCTAGGACAAAATCCGGTTCTGATCCGAAAATTGCTTTCCCATTCCAAGCTTCCAGGTTCTCTAACCACCAGTTCAGTTCTACTTTGGCCTCTAAATCTAGGGTGACTCTGTCTTCGTACCAGAGACCGGATCTCAAGGCCTTTCCTTTTATCCTCTGTAAGGCCCGGTAATTCAGAGGACCTGGGAAGATTGCTTGGATGGAAGAAGATAAAAGACCTAGAAGTCTTGCTAGTTCCCTTAAAGGGATGTCTTCCTGTCTTAAAACATGACGAATCTCTTTCTTGATCTTTGAGATTTTTGAAGGAGGCAAAAGAAGAAGGCACTTGGAAGTGTCTAGAGTGAAACCTAGGAACTCCAGAGACTTGGAGGGGGTTAGAATAGACTTCTCTTTGTTGACAATAAAACCTAGACTTTCCAGCAGATTCATAACCATTTCTAGGTCGATATGAATCTGTGGTAGGTCCTGGGACATTATTAAAATGTCGTCGAGGTAAATAATAAGACGAACACCTCGTTCTCTTAGGAAAGAAGCTACTGCTCTCATTACCTTGGTAAAACACCAAGGGGCGGACGAAAGACCGAAGGGGAGAGCCCTGAACTGATAAAGATGATTTTTCCAAAGGAACTGTAGGTAAGGTTGATGTATTTCCGCCATTGGAATAGTGAAGTAGGCGTCCTTCAAATCTAGTTTGACTAGCCAGTCTCCTTTTTGAAGAAGGTCTCTCAGGAGATGTATCCCTTCCATTTTGAAATGCCTGTAAACGAGAAATTTGTTCAGGCCCTTCAAATTTATAACCGGTCTCCAACCTTTTCCTTTTTTCTCGACAAGAAACAAGGAGCTTATGAAGGTTAGAGAATCCATGGGGACTTCTAATATTGCTCCTTTTTGGAGCATAGAGGATATCTCTTCCTCTACTATTTTTTCCTTCTCCAATGAGATGGGAATATCCCTCGGGAAAGAGGTTTGAAAGGGGGTTTGAATGAAATCTATGAAGAAGCCTGTTACTGTGGACAGAACCCAAGGGTCTCGAGTTATTTCCTCCCATTTTTTGGAAAAAAGTTTCAGTCTCCCTCCTACTTTTGGAGGGAAAGAAGGAGAGAGTAAAGGAAGGGAACTTACTTGGAGGGTTAGATGAGAAGGATGAGCGAGATCTTCCACCTCTTGCTCGATTTCCTCTTCCGCGGTTGAAGGTGTAATTGCTTTGGTATGAGCCTCTTCCGAAGGGACGTGATCTCTGGTAGGGCCTTTGGTTATAACGGCCGGAAGGGAGGCCCCTTCTTCCGGCCCTTCCAAAAATATTATTGTTAAATACTCTCCTCATATTCTTTTGGGCCTTATCGAGGGCAGTAAAAGTCGAGACGTACTTTCCTAAAGATCTTATAAGCTCTTCACCAAAGAGTAGGCCCTTTGGATTCGAAGAGGGTTCCTTCTCAGCCATATCTGTGAGTTTAGGGTCTCGTTTAAAAAGGATGAGCCTACGCCTTTCAGCGTTGATACTAGTATTGGTATTACCGAGGAGAATGAGGGCTCTTTGACTCCAACCTCGTATTAGATCAGTATCGAGTTGGGTACCCTTAAGGTAGCATTCCTCAGCGGAGTCCAGAATTCTACTCAATGGACCAAGAACGTCTAATAGACGATCTTGGCAACCTTTAAATGCTTTTTCAAGACCTTTTCTGGGGTCACGACCAAGTCTAAACAGGTATTTAATTAGTTCAGGATCTAAATTAGGAGCATAGCATGCCTTCTCATCGATTGAGGGTCTTGAACATTCAGCCCTTAAAATATTCCTTGTTCCTCTTTCAAGAGGGAACCAAATCCATTTTTTGATGAATTTAGATACGTGGTCCTGAGGGGACCATTGTGTGGAACGTGGGTGCTTTAAATTTAGGGGAGAAAACATCTCCTCTCCCAAGGGGTTTAGAATACTATCCTTGGATGTAGAGGGGGCTTCATCCTCTTGGTCAAAAATTCCAAAATCCCCGTCATCTAAATCCAGAATGTATTCGTCTGGGTCTAGGTCATCATCATTATCCGAGCCCTCCTGGAAGTTTTGAGCAGTTAGTGATAATGAGCCGCTAAGGGCGTCCAAGGTATTTGGGCCGTAAGAGGCACCCGAATGATGTGTGTCATAGAAGACATCTCTATTATTTGAGGTGCGAAGACCATCCGAAAATTTTGTGGTGCTAGGACCACCAACAATATCAAAGGTGCTAGGACCTCCTGTGCTCACATGGGTCTCGGAAATAGTGTTGTTACTTTTTTTAGTGCGTTTAGCACCAACCTTTTCACCATTCAAAACATCAGAAGTATCCTCTTGTGGAGGTATTGGTCTCTTAAGGGGGGTAAATTGGGAAAAGGTTTCTCGAAGGCAGGATTTCATTTCTTCCTGGATCATAGACCGGAAATCCTCCCTATTAAAGTTAGGAATAGTAGCACTATTTCCTTCTGAATCTGAATCAGAAATGTTTTCCATAGTGCTTTACTTTTTTTTTTTTTGTATGGGACTATTCACCCTTATTATATATATATATATATATATTTTTTTTTTTAAATATATATAAAATTATAAAATGGAGGTAGGTGAGAAGGTATATGGCAAATGCCTTTAAGCCCTTTTGTATACAAGGTATATGGGAAATGCCTTTAAGTCCCTTTGTATATATGGGAAATGCCTTTAAATCCCTTGTATATATATTTTTATGTCTTTTTAGGCCAGGAACTATCTCTGCAGCGAAGGTAGCGAGGCTCCGTGTACGATAACAGCTGAGTCCCAACTGTCATGAGGTGAGGTGAGAGGAAAGTCCCTAGGCGAGACACTCACGGTGCGTGAGGTTCGCCAGGGAGCTTTCCTCTAATGGATCATGCCCGTCGCGAGTCGGCAGAGGAGCAGGCTCGGCGTGAGGAAGGTATGCCTTTTAAGCAGGCAGTTTGTTCCACACGGAGTCGGACTAGCTCCACACGCGAGGCAAGGATCGTCCGGAGTCGGACTAAAAAGGTACTGCTTCCGCGGAGCGGATTGTCTCCGTGCTTGCCGAGACAGCATGTTGTAGCGCATGTGAAACGCGCATTATTTACTGTGAGGGTTTGAGAGGGGCGAAAGCGGAAACAGAAACCAATTAAGATGAGCGAGCGGAGATAAGTAGTTTCTCCGGGTAAAACTATAATTCGGTAAAAAAATATTAACGAAGGTGCTCACGAGTGAAAGGGGGGACAAAGTCAACGCCTAAAGGTAAAGGGGGGAGGGTAGGATCTCCGTAAATTGCAGATCCGGGGAGGTGGGAGGGGGGGATTGAGGGAGTGTAGATAAACCTACATAAAGGTATGATAGAGAGAATACAACAGTCTAAAGCAGTGAGAAATACCTCAACCAAATTAAACCTCCCCAGAAAATAAGAGCCATTACAATATTAGTTGACAATAGTGTTAAGATAAGGAGAAATATATGAGCTACTTATCTGCTTGGAGCCGCATTTAAAAGAGGCTTTTGGTTGCTATGTATTGTCTATTACTTCATCTCAGTGTTCTTATTGGAACCTTTATATTGTGATGCGACTGGCTTGGATCTGCAATTAAAAGTCATTGCATAATGTAGCCTCCGTTCTTGTAATGAAATTCTCCGGATTGGAAATATCGGTTCCGGCTTTTTTCAGGAGAGGGGTTACAGATGCGTGTTTCCAGGCTTCCGGAAAGGACGCGGTGGTGAGTGATTGATTAAAAAGATTAGTAATAAAAGGGCAGAGCGTTGGTGCAATTTGTGAGAACACAAAGTGGGGACAGGGGTCCGCGGGAGAGCCAGATTTGATTGTCTTCAATGCCGATAATACTTCATCGTCAGTAAAGGGTTGAAAACTCGTTAGACGCGGAGAATTGTCGTCGTCTGGTTGGGTATTGCATTTATCCGTTGTTGGAGGATGCTTGTTGGGGTTGTCTGGTGAGGTGGGGGTATTGGGGAGGACGAATGTGGAGTAGATTTTGTCGATTTTTTCCGTAAAGAAGGTGCTGATGCGCTCGCAGGCCTCGGTTGAGGGGGTGAGGGTTTGTGATGTACTTGACGGATTGTTGAGTTCTTTCACTATTTTAAACAATTCTTTTGCGGAATTGTTGCTGTTGTGGATTCGCTGGGTGAAGTATGCTTTTTTCGCGTCTCGGATTGCTAATATGTACTGTTTTCGTTTAGTGACATAGATTGCTCTGGTTTCTGGGTTTTTAGTCTGTCTCCATCGGTGTTCGTCCTTTTGGCATTCCTTTTTGAGTCCCATGAGGAGGGGGGTGTACCATTTTTCCCTAGTAGTTGTTTTTTTCTTTGATTCCCGCATAGGGGCTATTTTGTCTAACGTCTCTCGAATTCTAGTGTCTAGAAGAGTGACATTGCTGCAAATGGGAGAGTCATCCCGCAGGGTGACGTCTGTCTCGAGGAAGTGGTCTTGAAAATTGGAGTCATTGATTAGTCTCCAGGCTCTGTTGGCAGTGAAGGGGGTGAGTCTCTGCTTCAGGCGTTTTCCGGGGAACTTAAATGAGAAGGATAGCATGGAGTGGTCCGACCAGGTCAGGGGGAGGATTTCCTTTATGGTGGTTGACTCGATGTTGGTGAAAAGGAGATCTAGAGTATGCCCTGCTAGGTGCGTGGGGCCCTCAACTCACTGTTTGAGTTGTAAGATTTCCATGTCATATTTTAGTTGTGAGGAGCCGGGGGCGGTTATTTTTTCATAATGGACATTGAAGTCGCCAATGACCATGTAATTTTTGTGTTTTAGGCAAAATGGTAGCAGTTGATTCAGTAACTTGGCACTGATGTTAGCTTGCTGCCCTGGGGGATTGTAGACGACTGCACCGGCTAGTATAATATGGTTCTCGAGCAGGATTCGGAATGGAAGTATTTCATGTTCGGGGTCAGCAAGTGTCGGTTCAGTAAGACATGTTAGGTTGTCTCTGAAAATTACGGCGACTCTACCTCCTTTTTTTTTGCTTTGTCTATTTTGTGTGATTATTTTGTATTCAGGGGGAAGGGCGTTGGCGAGATCTGGTGCACTGGTGTCGGATAGCCAGGTTTCGGTGATAAAGGCCAGGTCAGGGGTTCTGGATGTCAGCGTGTCCCAGATGTCTAAAGCATGTTTAGGTAGAGATCTGGCGTTAAAGTATAGGCATTTCAGTTCCATCTGATTGTTGGTGGGGATTATGTGGAGGTCGGTTGGAGGTTGGCCCATACTGGACCATCGGCACGAGAGGCAGGAAATAGGTCCATGAGATAGTCCGGGGCCGGTTTGGATACATTGGTGGGGTCTCACTTCCGTGGTGGCTTTGTTAAGGGCAAGTAGTTTGCTTTGTGTATAACAGATTGGTTTGTGTATGGATAAGTTCAAACCTGCAGGGGGTATGGCCCCTGGTCCCGGTCGGTCGCGGACGGGCGCAGACTGGCTTGCCTTAGGCGCGCCTTCGGCGCGCAAACGTCGCGCCCGCTGCGCTCGCCCGCTGCGCGACAGAGGATTACACATGATTTATGCGCGAGTGTTGTGGGGGCGTGGCCTGAAAGGGGCGTGGCCTTCGCTCGTGGTGGGAGGGCGCGAGGGGGAGAGTGCGTGTGTCGTCAGCGCTAGCTCCGCTGTGAACACCGCTGTTTTTCCAGGTAAGTGCAGTAAAGACACAAGTGGTCTGTGCTTTAAAACAAGTAATTAGTGACAATAAATTTTTAAAAACGGTCTGCCTTACTCCCGGCTTCCGCCTCAGGAGTCTGCTTTCAGTTCTGTTTGCTGCCCAAACTCGGCGCCTTTTATGCGCGAGTGTTGTGGGGGCGTGGCCTGAAAGGGGCGTGGCCTCCGCTTGTGGTGGGAGGGCGCGAGGGGGAGAGTGCGTGTGTCGTCAGCGCTAGCCATGTAATGTTGTCATTAGGTACCCTGTCAAAAGTCATCAAATGGTAGATCTATTGCTGTTCTTTTTGAAAAAGAATGCGGTCTGCGTCTTTTTTTTGTGTTGTCTAATGTTTCTAGCACTACCCACTCAAGTTAATTCTCTGTATGCTTGGCTGACATCTTCGATGTGCTTTACTGACACCTAATGTTACTGGGGTGTCCACCTATACGTATTTCGATTTTCCAGCACATCAAACCTATGGATCTAAATTGATGGGGACAAGTGATCATATAGATCACGTGTTGAGTTACAACTTGTATGTCTTCTCAGAGTCCATCTGAGGTGTTCACTTAGTTGTAGAAGTTTAGTTGCCTCATTCTAATGGCATACCATACAGGACCTGGGTAGTGGCCTACTAAAGGTTGAGGTCCCCAGGTGAAACATACAGTGGTGGTCAATTGTAAAAATATATTTAGGAAGAACAATTACATAAGGACCTAGACACATTAACATGTAATACTAACAGTGTGAATCTTCTGTAATAATAAATAATCCAACCAATATTTGGAGGACAAAAGTCACAGATAGTTGCCAGTTGTATTTTTATATATTTATTAACAGATTTAGATATATAAAAAATATATTATCTTTATACTGGATGACTGATATTTATATTTACTCAATGTCACTCCAAAGATATATATAATCACAATTCAGAAATCAATACATAGGATGCCTATTGGTACAAAACATTATTATATGACAATAACAGTAGACAACGATTTCATTGCTCGACAGATAAGTAAATCCTACGCGCGTTTCGGCTATAAGCCTTCATCAGGTAGACATGATTGGAATGTTGATGAACAACCTCTTCAAATATGACCCAGGACCATCTCGCGTTCAGGAGACAACTCAAGACCTGGCTGTTCGAGCAATAGCGGACCCCTTCCCCCAAGCGCCTTGAGACCCTGCCGGGTGAGTAGTGTGCTATGCAAATGTTATGATTGATTGATTGATTGAATATCAAAGGTGAATTCTTAAGTGATCCACAGGGATGAATAATTAATAGCAGCTTCGATTAAAGGAAAACATACTGAGCATCCAGGTTGTTTGTTTGACACAACTCAACGTTACCCTGCCTGAACTGGCTCAGGGGAACTAACTCCGAACTTGATGCCGGAAAAAAGGGGGTAGCGATCGACACAGTAAACTCAAGAACTGTTAGGGAGGGCCCAATACCTTGACTAAGCGTGATCCGTCCTAGTGTGAACAACCTTGGCTCGGGCAAACACAGATTGGCGCTTAACGGGCAGTTCACTGGGCTCTGTATCCTCAATAAATTCGACTTGGGATCTGCATGTGTGGTTTTCTACACATACAGTGGTAGTCGTCTTTTGTGTGGACAAGAGGATCCCGTGTGTTCTTGCTTCTTTTGTTATCAATTCTCGGTTTTGGCCAGTCCAGGGTGCCTGATGTTATGATGCCCGATGACATTTATTAATAATGATCTGCATTGGGTACTTCCTCTCTTTCAATCTCTTAGTGAGATCCAGTTCTTGTGTTTTGTAATCCTTACTGACCGTAAACGAAGATTCCCTCTCAATGGTCGAGGATGAAAACTATATAATGGTACTAGACTTCCATGAAATAGTTTTCACCTGCAACCATTGAGAGAGAATCTTCCTTACAGTCAGTTTTCAAGGATTCGTCGCAATTGTAGAAAGTAAAATAAAAAAAACACTAAGCATTGAGAAAGCAAATAGCTCTTTCTTAGGTAAGACCTGTTGGATTTGCCAATTCCTGTTTTGTATATAATGGCAAAGGCCCAGCAGGCCCCTCAGCAATAAATTTCTACAAAAAAAAGCTTAACAAAACAAGCATTGACAAAGCCAAGAGCATGGCAGCCAACACCAGACCTACTGCCTTTGCGAGTGCTTGATAACAGCAGTAACTAGCCTTCTTGGAACTTTGAGATTCGAAATCTCTGATGAGAAATGAGGACCTGTCAAGGAATCAGATCTAGAATTACTGAATCCCTTTATAATTCCACATTTCTAAGGCGACTCTCAGGTTCTCACTTTTAATTCGCTGATAACTCTGGCTTAATAGAGTTATGGTTATCAGACGCTCCTGGCAGGAAAGTTACTGGGAGCAATACTGAGCTAGACACAGTGAGGCCTCAGAAAGAACTAAACCTGAGGTTTTAGCCAAAGTCAGCATTTCAAAACCATGTCTAACCCGCCCCCAATTCCATCAACAAACTATAATTTAAAGGCTGACACCACTTGTCCTTGTGTGCCCTGGCTGTTGGAAGCCAGAGCACTCAACGTTCACATGACTGACAGCCTTGGACTCTGGACTTCACTGTTTGCACTTTTCCCAAAAATAATATCTGAAGACAGACAGCCCCAGCCCATGGGCCTTGCTGCCTGAAGATCTCTAACTCTACCCCCAAAGCCCTTATTAGGAGTGGCTTTGAATAGAGGTTTGATTATCCCTACCCCCAGAGTTACAGATACCGGGAGTACCAGTAACTGCTAGTTTGGGCAAAAGCTGGTCCACTGTGAGCTGGACCTTGAGTGTCCGCCAATAAAGAGGAATTACCAGGGGTATGTGTAATTCTGGGTCAAATTTCTCTGGTAATTTCTCATTTTGAATGGAATAGCTGAAAACTCTGGGATGCAGGGGCACATTTACAATTATTTCACGCAACTTGACCCAAATTGCTAGGCTGCGTTTGATGAAACAGAGAGCGCTGACATGATCCTTATTTGCAAAGATTTGTAGCATTTCTCTTCTCCCCTTCCAATGGCCCACTATGTGCTGCTAGCACCAATGCATACACCCGTTCCCAAACATGCATGGGTGCCTGTGTTGCAGGCTGGATCGTTTTTGTAGAGGAAAGTGTACGTTCCTGCACAAAAACAATTCTTAAAGGCATATGCCTTTGAAAGAGGAAGTAACCAGGGAATGTAAAGCGATTTCTCCTTGTTATGCCTGTCAGGTTGGCATACCATTTTGGTGCAAAACCATGTTAATAGGTCTTTATGAATCTTGGTTTGTGTCAGAATACATGGGTAGATGAATGGGAATGCCCAGGCTCCACCCTTGTAATGCCTACCCAACACAAGGTAATGCAAGGCAGCGTTATGTGATGCGTTGAGTTACTTTGTATTTACGATCCACACAAAGTGGCCTTGCATGCTTAGTAAATGGTAGAGTTAAGCAGTTTCCCTTGGTCAAGTGTCTAAAGAATTGAAGCCCAAATATTGATCTTGGACACAAGACTCAAATCAGTAAAAATGTAAACATAAACAACACTATATGTAAAAATGTAGAAATGTTTTATTAAAACAATATTTTCATAATTCTAAAAAACACATACACAAAGCTTAAAATAGAGTTTGTCACTCTTTACGCTACTCATTTAGACATAAACAAATACTTGTCCTGCAGTTCATACACAACTTATATAGACCTCAATACTGAAACAATGTATAAAAGAAACACCTGCAAACATACTCTAATTCATACAGTGTGAGATGGAAGGGGAGGGGGAGAGAAGAAAAAACACAGACATTAACAGTTTGTCATATGGTTGTGCACATTATATCCCTCAATGTTACTCAAACCCAGACTTGTCTTTTTTTCAATGTTCGTGGGGTGAGTTGGGTTATTTCATTGTGCAAAAATAGGCGTCGACGCGTTTCGATGGACTCATTGGATGTGGGCCATCTTTTTCAAGACTCTATATTGTACTTCTCTCCTGTTTGGGCACTGGGTGGTTGCCTATGCCTGGAGATCCTGTTGGTAGATATATTTGAATCAATATTTTTACTTTTCGTCAGCGATAGTCGACTAATACACATTTTGTGTTACAATAGTGCACTTGTATACTTGTATTGAACTCTTATTGATCCACTCTAGATCTTCAGTCCTACCAATATGTGGGCTTCTATTGCAAGTTAAATCTTTAAATGCAAGTTATATCTCTCTTGCGCCCGTTATTAGAGCCAGAGATCACTGTGGGTTATTCATCCTGTCTTGGCCACACCTAGTCCTCCTACTCATTAGCTAGCATGTTTTAGTCAGAAGGGTTACCTTATAGCATGATCCTTGTGAAGTTCATTCTGGTAGATTCCTTATCAGAAGATATTTGCATCATCACCATTATATTTGCAGTTAGATCTAAAAGTATTTTTAAAGGATATTATTATTTCGACCGCTTGATTTAACCAAATACTTCCTCTCTAATTTGAGATTTCTTGCGACAGTTCTTTACCTGGTCGTTAAGCAGTTGCTCGGTATCATTAGACACACCTTCAGTCTGTGTAGGATGGGGTGTGGATAGATCTCTGCCTCCTATAGAATGATTCACAATGGTTTCATTATACATTAACCCCAATATATGTTTTAGAAACCATTATCTTTTTCTATTTATATTTACCAAAGTACCTTTATTATATTGGCTGCGTTATGTGGCTTTTGTACTTCGCCCACTCTCACACCTCGTCATGTGCTGTTATTTCTATCCCTCACGTTGTAGCCTAGGGAATAGTATGGTATAACGGGATGTTAGTATTTTTTGTTATCCCTGGCTGGGTTCTAAGTACAGAGTTAGTGCTGCCCTTACCAGGTCTTTATTAACCCCTTGCATGCTGATGACGAACCCCAGCCGTCATGCACTACGGTGCTCGTGTGCTGATGACGGCTGGGGTTCGTCATGGCCCGCCCCTGTTCATTTGTTTACAGCACAGGGGCGGAAACGGGCCAGCAGTCAAGGGGTTAATGCCGAATCCTAGGGTCGGGTGCCTGTGGATAATGGAGACGCTTCCTTCTTTGTACTCGGTTGTACCGGCGTACCTTAAACAGAGGAATTGAAGACTCCGTTAGTCTCAGTCCCTCCCTCTGTGGGTTCTATCTATCACACCCTCTGGATAGATATCCTTACCTTGGATTGCGTTAGTCTGTGGACTGCACCCGACCTCGTACATTCGTCCTCCTCGATGCCTGTTCGGAAGTGTTGATTTGCTAATACTGTTGCATTGGTCCTTTTTAAACATGAGATTTATCTTCCCATTGGCTGATAATAACTCGTACCAGCTGTATCTACTTCACTCGTTTCTCTTCACTGGTGAAACGCGTACTCCATTATTTCCGCGTTCCACGCCTCTCTATCCGATACTTTTGCTTTTTCCTATTTCTGTATTCAAGCCTCGTTTTGACTGTTCAGTGCGTATCTACTTCACTTGTTTCTCTTCACCGGTGAAACGCGTACTCCATTACTTCCGCCTTCCACACCTCTCTATCAGATACTTTTACTTTGCTTAGTAAATGCCAAGAAAGATTTGGTGTTGGGCTGCACCACAAAAGTGACACAACCCTGATGCAAAACCATAGAACATCTGGGCACTTGTGTAAAAAGCTTTCTGGGCATGGAGCTGTAACACTGGACTTCTCCTACCCCTCCATTGTGGTTGCAGATTACCCTCATTGACAGCACCTCTCAACTCTTTCAATCTGTGGCTAAAAGGTCCCATCTCTGGGCTCACTGCCTGAAAACCCTGAAAGGCTGGACTGTCTGCACCTTTATAATCCTACAACCCATGGGCAGACAGCCAGTATACGCGGGACTTACTGCGCTTCTCTTTGACTCAAGGAGACATCAGCCTTTATCACCGCTCCATACTGCCCTCCCCTCTGTAACCCTGCCCTCTTACCCCTCCAAACTACCCTCCCGCCTGTGTCTTACAGTCCATTTCTGGAGACCTCACTCCCTACCGCTATCACCACTGACACTACGCACCTGTCCAAGGGCCTTATGCACTGCCCTGCTATAATCTATCCATGTGGGCAAAGACAGTCCCTGCCCCATGACTTTACCCTTCCTGCAGCTATCTAGTGCCCTCAATACTTACCTCTTCTACTACCTGCAGCTCTAAAACGAAAGGAAGGATTGCACCCAGAGTAATAACCGGTGGCTCGCACTACAAGCATTTTTGTCCAACACCTTAGTGCTGTCAAGACCGTGCCCCTAGGCCTCACACTGCTTGCACCTCCTCGCAACTCACAGCCACAGGGCCTACACTCGGTGCACCCTCTCTAATACTCATCATAGTATCTGCACCTCTCTGGCCCTCCTACTTTTAGGTTATCCTCCCTGGCAGTGCCTGCGCTAGCGCATCATACAATGTTTATTTCCCTAGCTTGTATTATCCTATTCGCACCTCTGTAGTCTTCCCAGCGACTAACCACAAATCCATTTGAAGCTCCCAGGCTCTGGACGTCCCACTTGGCAAGTTGTTGTAGCATTCCCTGCATTCAGGCCTCATACTACGTGGACCTGTAGTTCTCCCATCCCCTGAACCTCATACAGCCTCCAATAGCAACTATGCGTTAAGTTCCCTCCATATAAAGAGGCACCGCCAGTAAGGAAGCGTTACTAGTACACGCTTGGCCTATGCAAATAAGTGTGTGTGTGACATAAAACGTGAGCTGGAAATATGTGTTTGACACAGCATACGCCTTGACCAGTAGTTGGGTCCTCTATGTGTGTTTTCTCTTAGAGCATCCAAACATATCACAAAACTAAACCTTTAAAACAGCTTTGCCATTGCTCGTGGGCACTGATAACTCATCAGTATGAAATAATGAAGTCCCAGCAACAGTGCTGTAAATAATTGGAACTGAAAATGAGATTGTGAATTAAATAATACAAAGGTCTATAGGTTGGGGAGTGTTGGATTTTCTCAGTCACTCCCTTTCTTCCTTTCACATGACTTTCTTTGCAGTCTCTTTTATATCAGTTGTTTTTAAATTATAGCGTGGTCCGCTTTAACTATAGCAGCTGCGCTTATTTAATTATTTAATTAACAGTGCGGGCCGCTTTCAGTTTAGTGTCCGCACTTAGTTAATTATTTCATTAACAGTGCAGGCCACTTTCATTTTAGCGGCAGCGCTACAAAACCTTTAAAAAAAATGTTGGGAACTTTGGGTGAAAGCGCACCATACGTGTTTTCTTTTAATGCTGACCACGCCCCTTTCTTTAGACACTGCTCGCTGTATGCTACATACGGCGAGCAGCGTCTAAAAGAAGGGGTGTCCCCACCATTAGAGTGGTCTCTCATTTGGGAGAGTTTGAGCTATTGGCATTAACAATGACAATGCCTTTCATATATGTGTTGCTTTTAAAACACTTAAATAAAAGCCTTTTTCTGCCAACAACATTGCCAGATCACCCTGGTGGGACTCTAGATCCCAGGGTGCACCGCCCGTCACGGGCCACAGCTGCTGAGGAGAAGGCGTGTCCAATGCGCTTTAAAGTGCAGCCTTAACCCCTGCGGCATGGACGCTTCTTTTGCTGCCACCAACATTGCCAGATCACCCTGGTGGGACTCTGAGTCCCAGGGTGCACCGTCCGTCACGAACTACAGCTGCCGAGGGGGGAGGCGGGTCCAATGCGCTTTAAAGCGCAGCCTCGACCCTCGCGGTGCGGGATTCGCCCGGGCAAAGCCCGGGCCAAGGGCAGGCCCGTCAGAGCCCGGATGAGGCTGGGCTGGGCCCTCTCTCTTGGCCCCTGCACCCAGAGGAGAACTCGAAGTGTGACCCTGAAGCGGTGAACCCTTTGCTCGCACTCCTTCCTCCAGTACTGACGTTGTTTAAACTGTATAATGGACAAAGACATAGTGCCAATATCGGCCCGCACACCATCCCCCAAACGACATGATCCCCATCATAAATAAGTGGACAAGACAACTTGTTGTTGGGAAAAAAGTAGTCGCAGGTTTATTAGCATATCATTGCCAAAACATGGTGGGTTAACTTACAGATGATCCAAAGGCAAGCCGCCCCTCTCAGCTTGCCACCTGATAGGCCAAGTAGCCCGCGGCCCGCGGCCTTGGCCATACGGTGCTTAGCGGTTGTGGTGAGAGGGTAGCCCCTCACCTGTCCGGTGAACCATTGGTCCACCCTCTAGCTCACACCCCCCCCCCTACGAGGGGCGGAGCGTTCAAGCAACCCCTGGTTGTCCAGGTAACCAACCGCCCGTAGGATAACGGGGCGCCGTCGCACCCCCAGGGTCCACTGCACGGATCTCCCAGAGATAATAGGCCTCAGCACCCTTTGTGCTTCTGCATAGGGTACTCCTAAGTACCTTTCGCCTCTGGATCATCATGTAACTCCTCCACAGCCCTGGATGTGGCGACTGTCACAGACAGGGCCCCCCACCAGAGCTACCTCCTAGACGCAGCCTGCAGAGATTAGCGCTTCCTGAATGTCCAATAGAAATGAATCCATGCCTACGTTGGACAGGTGGACTCCTTCTCCGTCAAGGCAAACAGAGGCTTTGGCGTGAAGTTCCCCATGGCGAATAAAACCGAAGCCCATCAGCTCCGCGAACTTACGCATAGCGCAGTTTACTTTCCTTCGCGCCACTTCTATTGCTTGCCCAGAGCGAGCACCCAGCCAAAACCGGCGTGGTGTGATCTCAGACCACCAAAGATCGCAAGGACCCAATAAATTGCTGATTTTGGTAATGTTCACTTTCATGTCCCTTAGGAGAAACCTTTTCCCCAGGAAAGGCAGGTCGTTCCCTCCCACGTGCAGAATGAGCACGTCTGGAGGGTGGGCGTTCCCTTGTAATTCTCGTGTTAGCAAACCAAGCACCCCGCTCCATCGCAAGCCAGTGACTTCACGCCAGACAAACTGAGTTTTGCTAAACCCATGATTCCACTTTCTGCTTTCTGCCCACCGGGCCAACCTGGAAACCCCCTTGTGTCCCAGCACCCAGACCGTTGTTCCTGGTAAATAAAGAGAAGTTTTGTATGAAACTATTTATTAAACACACACAAATTCACACTGTTAGAAATACCACACTGCAAACAAAACCCAGTAAAACATTGTACTTGTTACATGGCCCCGGGTGCACAATATACACAGATTCTGTTTCAAGCCCCAGGACAACACATCAAGCATCTCTTGTGCTCACAGAGCACTACCTGTTACTGTCTGGTCTGATGTATCTTTTGTAACAGTCAGATGACCATCTCCCCAGCTGTTTGATGCCTTCTACCTGTACCCCTTCTGAGGATGCAGTTGTGGCTGCGCCTATGCGGAAGGAGTGGGAACTGTACTTTTTGCCCACCGATGAGACACCTGCCGCAAACAAGCATGCGTGCATGACATGTTCTACCTGGAATTTAGTCAAAGGCGTGCCATCTGCATGTAAGAGGAGATAACCCATACCGGGAGGACGGATGGCAAGGTAAGCCGACAGGAGGCTCATGGGGCAAAAATTGGGCGCGCCAAGGCTTTGAAGCCAAAGTTCAATCCCCCTGGCCCTCTGATCAGTCTTGGATTGGCGCAGAGTAAGCTTGAGCGTGTCTCCCAAAACCAGTACGTCCTGCAGAGACAAAGCTACACCTGACAAGTCGTGTTTGGATTTGGCAACCAGTTCAGAGATCCTGAACGCGCCGAAGAAGGCTAGACTAAAAGCAGATGCAAACCAGGCAGACTCGTGAGCGGACGAAGTGACCTGAGGCAAGCACAGGATCATACTCTGTAGAGTAGCAAAGTCAATAGGCGATCTGTTATCTGGCACTTTGTGCTCCCCCTTAGCCCATCCTTTTAATGCTGCCCTGGTAACAAATGCCCTGGTAGGGTCCGCCTGTCCTAACAACTTGGCCTTGTGACTGATGGCTGCTATGTGTCCAGAGATCCAAGAGTGGCTCTTATTGTTGTCTTTAGCCCACAGGATGAAGGCCTGGACTTTTAATTCTGCCGCATCCCCTTCAACTTCCCAAGGTCCGACAGTGGCACAATTTTTTTTAACACAAGCCTTGTATCTATTGATAGTGTTCTGTGCCAGGGACATCTCCCCCAGAGCCCTCATCCTGTTCACCACTTCAGCAGGTACCAAAGGTGCGCAGGGAAAGGGGTGGCTTCCTCTCTCGCTCTCGGCCAAGCTTCTCGGAACCGTTGCCACTGAAAACGAGAGAGAGCGTCAGCAGCGATGTTCTTGATGCCCTGAATGTGACGCGCCCTGCATTCAACATTGTTATACAGGCAAGTACGCACCAGCTCGCGCAGCAGACAGAGAACCAGGGGGCAAGAGGCAGAGTGGGAGTTGATGGCCTGAGCCACTGCTAAATTATCCGACCACAGCAGAACCCTTTTGGCAGACAGGATGGTGACCCATAGGTGGAAGGCCACCACAATGGGGAAGAGCTCCAGTACTGTGATCTTAGAAGTCACCTTTTTCTTGATCCATCATTGGGCCACTTCTCTGCGCACCATTCCCTGTCTAAAATGGCCCCAAAACCGTGCTTGCCTGAAGAGTCCGTGAACAGAGCAAGGTCAGGGCTGCCCACCCAGGGAGCCCTCCAAATCACTGCCCCATTGAAATTGCACAGGAATTCCGCCCGCATGGCCAAATCATGCTGAATACCTTTGCTTAGCTTAACCATGTGGTGTTTTTTGAAGATGTTAGCAGTGGCCCTGACAAGTCTCCTGCCAAAGACCCTACCTGCTGGAATTATTCTAGCAGCAAAGTTGAGCAGGCCTAGGATGCCCTGGATATAGCCCATGGAAGCTTTGTCAAGCCCTACCTGCGCATGAATCTTGCTAGACAGGTCGCGCACCTTCTCCTCAGGTAATCTGGATTCCCCTGCAATAGTGTCAATCTCTATACCCAGAAAGGTCAGGATTTGAGCCGGCCCCACTGTCTTACCCGGGGCAAGGGGGACCCCCAGGTGGTTTTGTAAGGCGGACAAAATCTGCCAGGGCCTGTGAGCACAGCTGTGTCCCGTCACTCCCGATAAACAAAAAGTCATCCAAGTAATGAGTCACCCCTTCTACACCGTATGTGTCTTGGAGTGCCCATTGCAAGAAACAACTGAAAGCTTCGAAGTACGCACAGGACACAGCACAACCCATGGGCATGCATTTGTCAAAGTAAAACATGCAGTCAAGCTTGAAACCTAGCAGGTGATAGCTGCTCGGGTGGACTGGTAGTAACCTGAAAGCTGATTCAATATCAGCTTTGGCTAACCAGGCCCCTCTGCCCCCTCTCCTGACCAGATCCAATGCTACATCCAGCGTGGCATAAGACACAGAGCATGCTTCCACATCTAGCCCATTGTTAACCGAAGTCCCTTTAGGGTAGGAAAGGTGGTGGATCAGTCTAAAGGCACCTGGTTCCTTTTTGGGCACGACCCCCAAGGGAGATACAACAAAGTTCTCTAAAGGTGGGTGCATAAAAGGACCTCCTACCCTGTCCAGCGCTCTCTCTTTCTCAACCTTCGCCCTCATCACATCTGGCTGTTCCTTGGCAGATTTAAGGTTCTCAGCATCCCTGCTTCCCAGAGTACCAGAGAAAGGGATCCTAAAACCTTCGTGGAAACCCGATAACAGCAAGTGTCTATCCGCCTCTAAGGGGTAACGCCTGAGTAAAGGAGTAATGTTGTCAATAATCACAGGGCACCCTCCCAGTGGCACCGGCTGGTGTGTACTTGGAGGGGGAGAGCAAGAGACTGTGGAAAGAGGGCGCCCAGAAAGCTCGCTGAAAAGCAAAGGGGGAGAAAAAGAGGGCGTGAGAGGAGAAACCAAACCCGGGGACCTGCAGCCTGACTCCCACTTACTGTCCACTTTTGCTAGCTGGCTGGGAGCTCTGCTTGGACTGGCAAGAGGCTGAGGTTGCGGGGTGGGGCCCCCCGCAGGTGTTACAGGCGTGGACAAACTTGCATGTCTTCCCCCAGGAGCAAGACCCATTATTGAACAAGCGGCAGGTGCCGGGGGGAGAACGCTTGAAGCCACCTCTGGCACCACCTCCTCTGCGGCCCCCCCGGAAGGAATGCTTACCCTTGTCCCGAAAAAAGGAAGTTCCCCCCGAGGAAGCCTGCCCACTGGTAGTGCTGCTAGCTGGACCCACTGGAAGCTGGCCCCGTGCTCCCATGTGCTCCATCCAGAGCTGCACCTCCTTCTGATCCCAGTTCATCTCTGGGCACTTAGACATTTTTCTACGGAACTCCCTATCATAGTTGATCCACCCGTTTCCACCCCATTTCAAGGCCTCATTGTGGATGATCCTGGAGTATTGAACAAGGCCTGAGCCCTGCTCCGGAAAACGTTCCATTGTGACAGACGCTAAGATTGAGAAAGCCTCTAGCCAATTAGCAATGTTCTTCTCAGGCCAGGGCTGGTACTTGACCTTTTTATCCTCTTCCTTAACCCCAAACTTTCTAGCATCCTGTCTTCCTGCCCTAACATGAGAAGGGTGAAAATGTCGATGAACTCCCGTCTCCAGATGGCCTCTTTGGCGGCCTGGGGTACCTTCCAAGCCAGAGAGCATCGCCCGAGAGGAGCGGAGCAGTGGAGATCGCGGGGACAGGAGAAGGCACGGGAACAGGCAAAGGGCTGATGGCTGGAGGCACCCCCGAGGGAGCGCTAGAGGAAGCAGAGGGAGAGATAGAAACCATAGCGGTGAGCGCCGGAGGAGCGGTGGGTGAGCTCACCGGCGGCGCCCCACTAGACGCCCCATTCGAGATCGTGAGAGCCGCAGGTGGTGAAGCAACAATTACTGAATCCCCCTGCTTTGCAGCTTGCACCGAAGACCAAACAGTGGAGGCTGCCAGAACAGAACTCCCACTAACCAGGCCACTACCCCCAGCTGGCGTGGCGCTAGAAACAGGTAACCCCCCTTGGAAGCGCTCCATGAAATTGTTCAACGAGTCCAAAACTCTGGTCAGATCGTTTTTGGTAGCAAAATTACCTTGTGTCGCCTGAGTGTCCTTTGGGAGGGCAGGAGGCGGTGGTGTAGCACTTGCCCCCAGTGACGGGACCTCCCAGGTGGTCTCCACCGACTTGCTACGAGTCAGCGGCAAAGATTCCAAGGGGAAATCCCTAACCGTGGGCTTTCTGATCCGCTTGGGCCTGGAAGGAGCGGCATCGGTATTGTTCGAGTTGTCGGACGAAGGGGATTCAGCCGGGCAACCAGAATCCTCTGGCTCTGGCGTATTCAACAGGTTCTGTGCCCAAGTCAGGCCCTTCAGCTTTGCCAGCTCAAAAAAGTCAGCCCACACTGCGTCTTGGGAGGTGCCTGGCAACGAGTCCTCCACCTGGGTATTCTCTTGGAAGAGGGGAGGGGAACTCTGGCTGTCCATTCTGACTTCACAACGCTTGCACGGAATCTTGGGATAAAAATTAGGATCAGCCACAGTACACAAATGGAGAAAGAACCTGGCCTTCGTGAGAATCAACAGGTGCGTGTCCCACACCCTTCCATACTTACATCCCAGTGATGCGACAAGCGGAACGAAAGTTTCGAGCTATACGGAGGAACTCCGAGAGTGAGAGTGAGAAGGGGCTATGGAGGGAAAAGGCGAACGTTAGTTGGCGTACTTGTAGGTGACAATTTCTATAGACCACAAACCGACTTGTTCCCTCTCCCCTACTGCGTGCATAAGTTCCCCCTCCATGTCCACCCCAAGAGGCTGGTTCTACCCGTATACCTGTCTCTGGACCACTAGAACCCACCTGTCCCGCTTCGCTGACCTTCCGCTGATAATTTTACTTTGTAATCTGAAAAATAAAGAACAGTGTTACAACGTTTCTTCCCATTCATTGAAATGTTCTCCTTCGTCTGTTGTGCTCCTTCCGCTTCTAGGCGCCTTGCCACTGTATTTCTGCTCCTTTCTCTCCAGACCTCATTAGCCGTACACATTCAATTCTGCAAGATATGGATGTTAGTGCCACCTTATATGAACCAAATATCAGCCCTTGTAAGCTCTCCTGTATTCCTTAAAAAAGCTACACACCAAACATAGATACACAATGGCTAAGTGACTAAGGAGAAACCTGTTAACAGTGCATGATAGGTCCAGAATCCCTAATGGGGAGAGAAAAAAGAATCATGTCTGCCATCCCCCAGGGAAACCGGTGGCGATGTCCACCTGGACTCGGGTGAGACGTCACAGCCTGGCCGCCCACGAACCAGGGACCCACGATAGCCAGGGTGGGGGGGGGGGGAGGGGGGGAGCTGTGTAAGCCCAAAAGCCCAGAGAGCCGAAGCTGACGAGAGAGACCCCCTCTCGGACCGTTGGATCCCCCGCAAGGATGCTGAAGTGCCGGTGGGATGGTACGATACGGGGGGAAAAGACTGTGTCTCACTGTATAGACCAGGCTGGTTTACAGTGGCTAATCTCAGGCGCGATCCCACTACTGATCAGCACGGGGGGTTTTGACCTGCTCCGTTTCCGACCCGGGCCGATCAAGAGTGGATAACAGATGCAGCCGCGCAAATCACTCGTGAGACATTGAAGGGCCTATGCCCGCAGAGGAAACAACAAGGGGGGTGAACTGCCCAGGAGCCGCGAGGGCCAGAGCAGGGGATGTCCCGCGGGTCCCAAAAGCCCGGAAGGCCGAAACTGCTGCCACATGAACCTAGGACCCCCAGACCCTACGGGCCAAGACGAGAAACAGTCAGGGAGGGACATACAGGGGCAGGATGCAGTGCGGCTCGCGTGCAAGGGCCAGCCGCGGATGGCGCAAGGTCGACTCCCTCTGGACGACGGGAGTCGAGGCCCCCGAACCCCCAGCAGGCCATGCAGATATAGGGGTCGCGTGAGAGAATGCGAAGGGGGCAGTCGTGAGACGCAGGCTCCCGCGAAGGCATAAGTATGCCCCCATAACTGCCTGACCAGGGAAAAACGTGTAAACACTGTGGAGGAACCTGCTGGCCTGCGATACTAACACAGGGGGCCAGCTGGTCCCGCGTTGCCCCACACTGTTGAAGAGACACTCCTAGAGGAGGACACGAGTGCCAAGCCTGGGGAGCAGCAACAAAACTCCCCAAACACACAGGCCCCTGCACTACTGGGAAGGCCTGAGGTAGAGGTGACCAAGATGGCCGACCTGCGGCGACGTGTCGGGCGGCCTGCATTACAAAAAGGTACCTTGCTGTGCACCAACACAAGGGAACTGAACCGACAGGCCTGGACTGGCCAGGCTAATACATTAAGGTCGATCTCATAGAGTTGCTTGATATATCATACTTTCCCTCCCCACTCTTATCTCTTCCTTGCTCCACTATCCTTTTCTCCTACTGAACTTTCTCATGCTAGACTCTTTCGCTTAGTTACATATCGCATGAAAAGTTACAATTACTAGGTGGCAACATTGTTTGATCTATGGAGAAGCGAAAAGAGACAGAGGCGCCAATGGGGAACTGTAAAACACCAAAATTAAAGCAAAGTGCGGGCAGCAACTGCAGAATATCACACATTTGGTTTGCCTATGTGCAGCAATGACAGCTGAAAGAAAGAAATACCTGAAAAACTTCTTCATCAAAAAAGGTGTTCGCACATGGAGACATGCTATGGTAGTTTGTTTTAGACCAACGGACATTATAATGAATGCTAATTTTACCAAATTTTTGATACGTGCAAAAAATAAAGTGTATGTCAGAGAGTCGAGTGGAGTAAATCTGGAAATTTTGGATAGCTAGGGATGAATTTTGTTTTATATAAGTAAATTTGCTCATCAGTAATGAAATTATTATTTCTATTATCTATATCAAGTCTTTCCTATATGTTTTAAAAATGACGGATTGAATTAACAATTTTTGTGTCATTATCTGGAAAAAAAATCCCGACTAAGATTAGGAATTTTAGATTTATTTGAAATGTTTTATTGGAATAGACAATCTAGTAGAAGTAGATATAATGCTAGAAGGGGTGGTTAAAACACATAAGGCATCTCCAAAAAGGAAGATCACTTCCTTCTATGCAAAGCAGGCAGTGCACAAACAATTGGCACCATAACATCGATGTGACGTTGTAGTGAACACAGTGCAGGTAAAAAGCCAGCAAAACCTCCCTACACAAGCACCAACAAAGCCCAATTTGCAAAACACATCTACCATTTCCACACAGGAATCACCACCAGGAAAGAACATAGGTAGGGAATCCGCAACTCAAGTAAAAAAATGTGGCTGGAGGTGGGTGCAACACATGTATTTCTCCTGAAAATAGGTTTGTGCCCCTAGCCGAAGAAAACCTTGACATGGCCTCTTCAGAGGGCACAGCGATCCACTCTAGTTGCATACACAAAGAGCTCACAGTGCTCAAAGAATTTGAGCTGCTTGCAAGCGAGTGCGGGTGCAAGTGCATGGATGAATACAAGGAGATACAGGCACTAGCTGAGGAAGTCCATATACTAACAAAAGAAGTAGAAACCAAAAACCATAGTAAACTCCATGAAGATGCAACTAAACGCCACTACTGTAACATATCCCACTGGTCCGCATATAGGAGACACAGGATCATCAGCACAAACAGCTAAACCTTTACCTAAGTATAAATCGTCAGCTAACTTGACACCTAAGCGAGAGAATCAAAACCCCATACAAAACAAATTCCCTGAGGTTCCAGGAAGAGAGCAGTTGTCCAACTGTCACAGGGGGACAGAGATTAGGTCAAGCAATCTATACAGTAACGCAACCCAGATAAGACACTTAGGCAGACTACAGCCCAAAACCTGGTCACTAAGAACCCAGGGAGGTGCCCCAAGAATGTGACACGACTCCGAAACTTGCAGGCCTACATTCAGAACGCAGCGAGAGTCTAACTATATGCCCAAACCAGTGCCTAGAGAATGGCCACACAAGAGCGAAGAAGGTCAGAGAGTATACCTAACTAACATACCTAAGATTGCAGCAGGAGCTAGAAAGGATGAAGACTCGTTAAAAAAAATTAAATCACCCATTGGATTACCCACAAGCGAAAATGCTTGTCGTCGTGCGCTCAAATATGGAGAGGGTAGAGCGATTGGAGGGAGGAAACGAGAGCCATTAAGTTAATAATGGTTAATAGAGATATAGTACAGGGATTAATCGTGATGGACTTAAGAACAAGCATGACAAGTAGGGTAGCACAGCGTTTTAAACTGCACGACCCCAGAGAGACATTAACTCCATGACAGATCTCCCCCTGCTAATGAATTTATTTATTTATTTATTTTTAAAATTTCTAAAGCGCGCAAATGCCTTACGGCGTCTCGGCGCTAATATTAGCATATTTCAGATTGCGAGGGTTATAAGATGTTACTGGTTAAAGAGCCAGGTTTTAAGATGTTTTCGAAAGGAAAACAACGAAGTGTGTTCCTTAATCTGAGAGGGAACCTGGTTCCATAATTTGGATGCCGCCACTACAAAGCGTCTATCCCCCCATGTCGCCTTTTTTGTTGGGGGGATTTGGAGCTGTTGGGCCGTAGATGACCGCAGTGTTCGGCTGGGTTTGTAGATTTTAAAAGCGTTTTTAAAGAAGTCAGGCCCATTATTTTTCAGCGCCTTGTAAGTGATGCACATGGCTTTAAACTTTATCCTGCTTCTTATAGGCAGCCAGTGAAGCTCTCGAATTGTGGGAGAGATAGAGGCATATTTTGGAATCCCCATGAGGATCCTTGCAGCGGCATTTTGGACAAGCTGAAGCTTGTTCACCACTTGTTCCTGTGCATTGAGCAGAAGGCCATTGCAGTAATCCACCTTGGATAGTACCAAGGAGGACATTAAGGTTTTGCCAGCAGTAGGAGGAAGAAAAGGGAGCAGTTTCTTCACCATTCTCAAAGTGTAGAAAGAGGCCGAAACCACGGCATTGGCGTGACCAAGGAATGTAAGCTTGCTGTCAAAAAGCACGCCCAGGTTTTTCACCTTGGCTACTGGCAGTGGGGGCATACCCAGTTCCGAAGGCCACCAGACTGGAGACCAAGACGGGGTTAGTTCGCCACAGCATCTCCGTTTTTGTGTATTTCCAGGACCAATTGTGTGTCATCGGCGTACGATGTTAGCCCTATGCCAAATGACTTAATTACCCTCGCCAAGTCCGACACATAGATATTGAAAAGTGTCGGACTTAGCGAGGAGCCCTGGGGAACACCGCACGGGAGAGAAAAATCAGGGGAGCTGAAATTTCCCATCTTTACGGACTGGATCCTGTTGGCCAGAAAGGATGCTAACGTTGCTCTGGCCCTGCCCTGAATGCCAAGGGTGGCGACACGGTCGATCAGAGTAGAATGATCGACCGTGTCGAAGGCCGCGGATAGGTCCAGGAGTATCAGGACAGCGGCGCCGCCCCTGTCCATGATAATCCTGACCTCTTCTGACGCTTTTATTAGAGCCGTCTCTGTCCCGTGGCCCTTCCTAAACCCGAACTGCGTGTTGTCAAGCAGATCGTTCTGGTCGATGAAGGTCGACAGCTGTTGGTTTATAACCTTTTCGATTATTTTTGAGGGGTAGGGAAGGGAGGCGATTGGACGGTAGTTTTTGGGCTCTAAAGGGTTTAATGCAGGTTTTTTCAGGAGTGGTGTTACAGTTGCCCTTTTCCAAGTAGCGGGGAATACACCTGTCTGAAATATAGCTTGGCAGATATTGGTAAGTACTGGGGCAATTACGTCAGAAACTGATTTAATGATACGTGGGGGGCAGGGGTCCAGAGGGGATCCTGACTTAACAGTGTTTATGAATTCCATCATAGATGCAGGTGGCGTAAACACCTCTAAGATTGGTTTTAATGGCCGAGGAAGAGTCACCAAAGAGACTCCGTCTGCCATCGGTATTGTGGTGAATTTGTCGAAAATATCGTTAACCTTGTCCTGAAAGAAGTCTGCCACCTTATTGCAAAATGATTGGGATGGTTCGATGGAAGGTGGAACTGGGGGATTGGCTAGATCTTTTACTACCTTATAGAGCTGTCTGTTAGAGTTGAGAGCATTTTCTATTTGTGTGCTATAAAAGGCACATTTTTCGGCAGTGATCAACTTTTTGTAGCTGGTCATCGCGTTCTTGTAGGTCTCCCGGTCGGGGCTGGCATAGTTCCTGCGCCAACGCCGCTCCAGGTTTCGGCAGCGTTGTCTCTCGAGCCGTAATGACTCCGAGAACCAAGCCGCAGAAGGTTTGACGCGGTTTGGCTGCATTTTTTTTTGGGGAGCTAGGTGGTCTAATGCCTTAAGTAGCCAGGCATGGTAGTTCTGAGAGGCTTCATGGGGATCAGATCGATCTTCGGGTATCGATGATTCCAGTATGTTACGTAAGGCAGTGACATCAATATTTTTCCAGTCACGACATAGGATCAAAGGGCAGGTGCTGGGGGGCAGATTCTTGTAAGATTTAAGTAAGATAATGAATTTGACAGCTAGGTGATCTGTCCAGGTAAAAGGGAGTACTGTGGAAAAGGAGATGTGGGCATTGTTGGTAAATAAGGCATCCAAGGTATGCCCCGCTTGATGAGTAGCTGTAGTGATCTGCTGTTCTAAACCAGCGGCCTGGAAGTCCGAGATCAGTGTACGTGAGTCCTTGTCGTTAGCATTTTCCAAATGGAAATTAAAATCACCCAATATGGTGTAGTCCTGATTAGCGGCTACTGGTTCTAGTAAGGAATTGAGAGATTTTAGGAAAAGTGTGCGTGAGGTGGGTGGGCGATAAAGGAGGGTTCCCTTAAAAGTTTGTGTGGGAGAAAGAGAGATTGTAAAGGCAAGGGCTTCCGCACAGCAATGATCCAGCGGTTCGGTTTTTAAGGCTAGGTTAGCTCGATGTATAATAGCCAGCCCTCCTCCTCTTTTCCCTGATGCCCTATCTAGTCTTGTTACTAGATAGCCGGCTGGAGTAGCGACGTTGAAATCTGGGCCAGATGCGAGATCTGCCCAGGTCTCAGTAATAAACACAATGTCAATGTTTTGGCTGGTTATTAGCTCTGCAACGTCGTTTCTGTGTTTAACGAGAGAGCGTGTATTTATCAGAATGCAGCTTATATATGTAGCGCTGTCATCCCCTGAAGGTGTGACCAGAGAGTGTTGGGAGATAGCAGGAGTGGTTGTGAACGCGCAATTAGGGCAGACGAAGTGTAAAGAATTATACAGTGAACTAAAAGCAAAGGGGGAGCATTTGTTGTCCGGTAGTCCGTTGCCTATACTCAGGAGTAGTGACCTGGGATAGGTAGTTACCTTAGAGGGTTGTTGGAGTGAGTGGTGGGCAGGAGGGGAGGCACGCGGCACGAACTCGGCACGGACTGGCGCAGACTGGCACCCCTTTGGCGCGGCTTCGGCGCGGAGACGGCGCTCCCGCTGCGCTCTACCGCTGCGCTTCCGGGTGGCCATCTTAAATCCAAAACCCCGCCCCCAGCTAAGACGCTAGCTCCCTTGTGATTGGAGAGCCAGCGCTGAGGCGAAGTGGAGCTGACCCTGCCCTCCACGCAAACGGCACAGAGCCGCGATGGACCGGGGCAAAGGGTAAGAATAGTGTACACAAATTAAGTTTAAGCGAGTGAATTTTACTTTTAAAAATACAATTAGTAATTCAATTGCATAGGTGACCAATACATTTTTAAAATCGATGCTATCAGCGTTTCACAGCGGCCGGTAGCGTCCAGAGGAGGATCCCCTCGCAATCTGTGCTAACCCAACAACAAAACAGAGAGCTGCCACCACCCTGCTCGTTTAGTCGAGTGGCTCGCTGGTGCTTCGCCTTAAATCCAAAACCCCGCCCCCAGCTAAGACGCTAGCTCCCTTGTGATTGGAGAGCCAGCGCTGAGGCGAAGTGGAGCTGACCCTGCCCTCCACGCAAACGGCACAGAGCCGCGATGGACCGGGGCAAAGGGTAAGAATAGTGTACACAAATTAAGTTTAAGCGAGTGAATTTTACTTTTAAAAATACAATTAGTAATTCAATTGCATAGGTGACCAATACATTTTTAAAATCGATGCTATCAGCGTTTCACAGCGGCCGGTAGCGTCCAGAGGAGGATCCCCTCGCAATCTGTGCTAACCCAACAACAAAACAGAGAGCTGCCACCACCCTGCTCGTTTAGTCGAGTGGCTCGCTGGTGCTTCGCCTTAAATCCAAAACCCCGCCCCCAGCTAAGACGCTAGCTCCCTTGTGATTGGAGAGCCAGCGCTGAGGCGAAGTGGAGCTGACCCTGCCCTCCACGCAAACGGCAGAGCCGCGATGGACCGGGGCAAAGGGTAAGAATAGTGTACACAAATTAAGTTTAAGCGAGTGAATTTTACTTTTAAAAATACAATTAGTAATTCAATTGCATAGGTGACCAATACATTTTTAAAATCGATGCTATCAGCGTTTCACAGCGGCCGGTAGCGTCCAGAGGAGGATCCCCTCGCAATCTGTGCTAACCCAACAACAAAACAGAGAGCTGCCACAACCCTGCTCGTTTAGTCGAGTTGTCCAGCCAGTTAACGTCAGATCTCAAATTAGTGGATTGACTAAGTGTAGGAGAAAAGGCAGACCTGAGGAAGGATAGGCAATTAGATTAGATTAGGAATGGAATCAAAGAGACAGCATCCTACCAAACGAGACAGATGTAAGAGGACGTTCAATATAAAATATAGCAAAGGATGGAACAAGAGAAATTGAACCAAATTTAGAAGAGCCATCAAAAATATATAAAGCACTGGCAAAAGGGCCAACACCTCTAACCATAGTGTTGTGGAATTTCGCAGACCTAAAAAAAAACTTGAGGACCCAGATTGGCATAGCCACATAGAAAAATGTGATCTTTGCCTCTTTCAGGAGACATGGCTACTGACCCGCCCCCATACAATTTGGGATACAAAACATATTATAAGAATGCTGTTCCATCGCAGAGAGGAAGACCCTCAGGGAGGCTGGTAATATGGACAAAAAAACCCTGGGAATGCGAACTAATTCCCACATTATAGATTCACCCGATTTACTGGCAGTATACCTACACATGAACACCCACAAAAATGAAAATGTGCACCTTTGTTAATGTCTACAATAGACCAATCAGGCAAAATCTAAATTCCGAGATCATTGATTTACTAGGCAGTTCCGTGGACCATGTAAATCCCTGTGACACCGCAATTGTATGTGGAGACTTCAACTGCACTTAAAAACCACTAAATGGCCTAGAATGTTTAACAGAGGCAGAGGACATGGCTAGGGGGTTGCCCCAGCTAGAGGCTGGACCGCCATAACCATGGACTAATGCCGCAATACTGATAATGCAGCTTACCATCGAACACCATCTAAGGGCATGTAACGAAAGGGTGACCAACAACAGGAATGATAACTGCTCCCTAAACACATTTAAACGAGGTAGCTTGCAGTCAAGAATATATTACATTATCCACAGTATGCACAGCTGGAGCAGGATTGCGAGCTTTAGAATAGACGCAAGAGAGGACAGTGACCCCCACTCCCTTTGTCTAGAAATAACAGGTTTCATAGCATGGGATGAGCCACAGATACTTTCCTATCAAAAATACAGCCTCTAATAGGGAATAACCGTAGAGTCATTAAATGGTCTCGGATCACAGATAATACAGAGTCAATTACTAGTATCTTTAAGACATTTGCAGAGGTAGTAGGTGCTTATGCAGAGGCAAGTGGAACGTCAGCAATAACAATGCATACATAGTTGCAAAGTTAGAGCCCCTTCTCACTAGAGATATCAGAAAGAAACTGAAGCCTAACTGCAAGAAGAACACAAAAAACAACCACTGGTATACATCGGACTGCAGCAAAACTAAAAATTGCTTACTTGAAAGTTTAAAACAGGGAAGTGCAGACTCAATAAGGAGGGCCAGGGACAATCACAGCAACACATTGGTTACCGCAAGGAAGAACTGGGCGGGAAAATAGCTGGTTAGATCTCATCCAGGCAGCAAAAAACAATAATATGGCAGCGTTCTGGAAAGTAATTGCGTTTGGGGATAAGGATCAAGTAGTGCAAACAGAGCATCACTTGGATTCGGTAGCCTGGTCCGAGCACTTTACCAACCTATACTCAGGTTTTCAGCCTTCCGCCATTGAATACAGTGGGCCTGCTAATGATGAGGGAGACAGAGATGCTATCATTTTTACCATCAAGCATGGAAAAGCCCCAGGATTAGATTGACTCCCAGGATATCTGTTCAAACCTGATAAAAAGGTTTGGATCCCGTATGTCAACCTAATCAGTAACACCATAGCAGCAGGTGCTCCAGTACCCGCAACATGGAAAGGGGCTGAAATTGTCCCTATCCATATAAAAGGTAGTAAACAGAAACCAGAGAACTATAGGCCAATTAGCATAATAGATGTGCTCCAAAACATCTATGCTAGACAACTTTTATATAGGCTTAATGAATGGATAGAGATTAACAGCATACTGTCCACGTACCAGGCAGGATTCAGAACTCGCACAAGTTCGATAGCTCAAGCCTTTAGACTTTTATGCATCATTTGGAAATATCACCAAGTCAAAGAAAATTCCCTTTGGGACTCCTCAATAGCATACCAGGACACTCAAGTCTCTCTCACACTTCACTCATGTACAAACTATTGCAATTGCCAAGGGATAGTTTATAAATGTTTTATTCGCTAAATGAATGTCCAATGAAAATCAGTGTTTTATGTATATAAAAAAGATATGGCAATGCATTAAACCACAAATACAAATTCACACAGTAAATAAAATCTCATATTTTTTAGAAAAATCTCCTTGCTGTGATGCACATTAAGCAAATAAATTTCTTGCGGTTCTACAATTTAATCAGCATTAATCTTCAAGTCACAATGAAAAAGCATATTATATGCATATAAACATTTAAAATAACATCACATGAAAAATGACAAATTAATACAAAATGACCAAAGGCAACGCGTTTCGGTGGCAGTAACTGGTCCAGACCACCTTCTTCAGGCATTCATAAAAACCGTGTCCAGGAATCCTAACATCAGAAATATTCACATATGGATTTGGTAACAACGGACTTCAATCGCTATCTCATCCTGTCTTTTCAACCGATTATTCGGTCGCAGTTTAAAAATTCAATATGAACACCTCACACATTAAAAATTCGGATTTAAAGCACACTGTGGTCACATCAGGATCCTGGTAAAGTGCCCTTTCAAGATCAGTGTTCAAGTTTCAAACAAGTCAGAAAAAAGGTTTCTGTTTCCAGATACCTAAGAGCCTAGCTAGAGGAAAGGACAGCCACTGCTCAATGTGGTTGGCTGTTGGAAGTAGTGTCTAATGTGTAACAAAGGAAAAATTGTTCCTTTTTTAGGTGTCCCCTCACTCACCGGGGTTGCCCCACGGTGACATGCTTCATCATTGGGGCCATCCCAGTCCTCTACGGGCTGGGGCGTGCTGCGACTTGCGGAGTTACGTAGGAGCACTTAAATGGACTATGTGTGGTGCATGTGTATTTGTGGGGAGTGGACTATGTGATGAAATTAAAAGTTACCTGCCCAGTAGGTTACTAATAAACTTTATTCTGGCCTCTAGGTGGTAGTATTAAAAACGGGGTAGGGAGATAGGCTATCCTAAACTTAATGTGTCCAGATGTTCCTATCAACTCCTAAGTCGACATGTTTCGTGCATACCCCAAGCACTTCTTCAGGACTACACAGGGACCAGCCCTGTGTTCGCCACTCCTTACTCTATCAGTGAGAGATTTGTAAAAGGGTTTTTAAACTGCAGCAAACTCTATTAAGTGCATGCATTTATACCTACGTATTTTGTTCCCAAAAACACGTGGTTCCTGAAAGATAGAAAACAACTTTAAAATTCAAGGGGTGGTTGGCCCCATTAGTTATCACACACAGTTTCTACCAGAAGTGATGTATTCTGTGAATATTGAACGCGAACTCATTGGCCGTGTTTTCATGCACAAAAACGTGATAGATTTCGTGCATATTTCGAAAGTGGTTTTTAACACCTATCATAGTGTCAACACCCATACATTCAACAATCATACACACTCATACATACTTTCTTTTGAGACCTAACTGGGCCCCATGGAGTCGGAGGGGTATCGGTATCCTCGCAACTCTAATGAGAGAGAAATAGAGTTGTTAAGTTCCCCAGCGTTGTTCGCTCCTTGGGCAGTGTCTCCGTTTTGAAAAACGGCATTCCTTCGTGCTCTATTTCACTTACTTGTGCTCCGGTTACCTCCTGTATTCAGGCACCTACTGTTTCTCCCTCCGGTCCGGATGTTATCGGACTGGAGGTATCGAGTGGTTTAAATGCTGCAGGCAATCGCGGAGGTCCCGCGTTGTTGTGGGGAACACCCTTTGCGTAGGCTAGAGCGTGTGTTGCTCCGCCCGTTTCAAACAAGACATGGGTCAAAATGCTTCCATGAATATACTCTTTATTTTGCTTTATTTGGAGCAGACAAATAATTCTGTTGTTTTAGATGCAGCCGGCGTTTCTTTCCTCCATGCATTAAAAATTATATCCTTATCCTGAGAATTGATATTGGAATATTGAAATTTCCGAAATACCAGGCAGCAACTTCCACCTCTATTGCAACACAAGGCAGGATTCAGAGCTCGCACAAGTATGGTAGATCAAGTCTTTAGACTTTTATGCATCATTTAGAAATATGTCAAGGTAAAGGGGGGGCCACATCTACGTAGCATTTGTAGACCGAAGGGTGGCTTTCGACCTTGTACCTAGATGCTTACTCTGGGACTCACTGAAAAAAACAAAGTGCCAGCAAGCCTTTAAGCCCAGATAGCAAGGCTACATCACAACAATTACACAAGAGTTCGCTGGGGCACAAATGGGGAGCTCACAGAACCGATCCCAATAAATAGAGGAGTGAGACTGGGATGCGTACATGCTTCCACCTAGTTCTCGCTCTATGTCAACGATGTGGTTGATCACTTACAAAAAACAGAAAATGACCCTCATAAGTTGAGTGGAAACTTGGTTCCAGCATTATTATTTGCAGATGACACCATCCTGATTTCGCAGACACCCAGGAGTTACAAAACTTAATGGACGATTTCAATAAATACTGTAATGTAAAAGGCCTAGAAATAAACATAGGCAAAACTAAGTAGATGGCCATAAATCCCCACAAGAGCTTCAGAAATATTTTTACGGTGATCAAAAATTAGAACATGTCCCAAACGTAACCTATTTAGGTGTATTACTTGATTCAAAACTAACATGGAAACCGCAGGTAAACCACTCAGCACTAATGCTTGCCCAGGGGGCAGGGGCTATCCTTAAAAAGTATGGTTTATCCTTCAGCAAACCCTTGACACCAGCCCTTGAGTTATATAAATGTAAGGCACAGGCAGCAGCTCTGTATGGATCAGAACTCTGGGGTATTGGCGACACTAAGCAATTAACAAATGGGGAAAGCAAGTTTGCGAAGAGTCTGAGGGGGCTACCCTTATCAACACCACTCATCCCAATGTTTCATGACCTAAACATGAAGCGCATAGGATAAACTGCAACACAACGGCGCTGCTTAACTGGGTACAACGATGGATAACACCAGAATTAGCGTTATACAGTGAAGGTGTTAAAGAACTCCTAGCCATAGACAGATGTTTCACTTTTCCTTGGCTTGTAAATGTAAATGTATAGGCATTTATATAGCGCACTACTTACCCGTAGGGTCCCAAGGCGCTTCGACCGCTGCGAAACCCTTCCTGGCTTCCCTGAGAGATGGTCCCTTAATGGGTATCTCCAGGGTGAGACCAGGCATCCCCGGCGGTCTGGTGGGGCCGTTAGTGAAGATGAGGCAAGCTAATGCCCAGAGTTGCCGAGTGTGATCGCTGATCAGAGTGGGCACCGAGGCGAGAGAATTATCGAGTCCGCTGACCCTGGTCCAGAAACCTGCCGCGCTGGGAATCGAACCCTGGTCCCGGGCCGTCCTCTGCTCTCAGGTCTGCCGCCTCTAACCAGTGAGCCACACTACTTCACTTAGATCTGTCAAGAAATGGCTCACAGAACTAGGCCTTAGCTCCTATTGGATTGAGCCACATAACAACACCAAGTTGCAAAAATGCATTGAAAAGAGCATATTGGATACATATCTCGAATGGTGTGGGGAGAATCAAGATGGCGGACTGACGCCGCCTTGGAGTGGTAGCAGTTACGGAGGCTCCCGGTTCCCTACCATCGAGAGATTATAGGAGAGAGATAGTGCTACGCTAAAGTAACCGCTTAAGAGAGAGCCTTTGCTGAAATATTGTTCGAATCCCAGCGCTTACCGAAAGAACGCTGGATGCTGCGCTTTGTTGGGGGCTGGAGCCGGCGCTGGCTGTTCGGATTGAGAGCGCTGAGCGCTCGACCGTCCTGTGGATTGCCGGTCCACTGGGCGGGTCTCACTTTGCTTACGGCCCTGCCAAGCTTCGAATTACGGGAGACAACGCTGAGGACTCCGTTTCAACTGGGAGTTCGTAACACCGCTCCCGTTCCGGAAGGGAAAAGGATGGCCCCGAAAATCAGCACAAGAGCCACCCGAACGGGGAAAAACGCGAATTCATAAACACCAATTTTAAAATCAACGCTTGTCGATATAACCGATCCCTCTATCACGAGCAAAACACTGGCTGCAGCGGGTAAGCAATTTATTTGTGCTCCGCTGTTTGTTATCCCCGACTTGAGTAACAATTTGGGTAGCAATAATGGCAACAATGCTCCCATTAAGGGAAATTTTGGAAAAAAACACTACTATAACGGGGTCAGGTTGACAAGATACAGCAGCTATTGGCTTAACAGGGGGGACAGTAGAAGCTAATAATATCTGTGACAGAGGCCAAACAACATCTAATCACATTGAGACGCTTGTAGGTGTGATGGAGAAGATCAATCCAGCTGAAAGTATGGATAGATTCAGGTCAGATATAGAAGATGAAACTGGCATGGCTTCTGGGGCAGCAAGGGAGGATGATACAGCTTTGGGGGTGAATCTTAATAAGGCAAGCTCAGATACTATTAGTTCAGATACTATTAGTTACTGACTCAGCAGGTAAACTCTACGCTCTGGCTGGCTCTCGCAGAGAGGAACAATCGAGTGAAGCAACTAACGCATCTGAATCAGGTGGCTTCACCATAGAAGAGCTAGAGGAGAGCCTGAGTGCGGAGTATGAGGAAATCCCTGATGAAGAGGAGAGACAGGCAGACCCGTTGAAGGTGCAGGCATCGGTAAGCCTCTTCGACGTAACAAAGGAAAAATAAAATCGAAAATTAGACTTAAGAAAGGCAATTGTAGTTCGTCTAATCTTGGCATCTCCCCAGCTAAACTCGGTGTAAAGCCTATCAAAGACGAAAGCCCCATAAGAAAATGGATTCAAGCAAAAGGTGGGGTCAAGAAAATGGCTTTACGATTGTCAGGCGTCAGCTCTGTGGAAGATACGAATGTTAGAGATGTTGGGAGCCCCTCTTCTACGTTGGATGATGTGCTGTCTCCCACTCTCCTTCTCATCCAGGCAGGTACTGAATCGGTCCGTATGGATCATGCATGCGGTAATATGGCTGCTGACACTCTAAGCCCGGTTACAGTTGTTAATCGATCTGATACTTCAGATGCTATATATGCTACCTCAGATGCTGTATCAGACGCTGTAACTCCAGCTCCAACTCTGACCCCAACACGCACTAATGGGTCACTGGCCTCTGAGGAAATGACTGACTCAGATCATTCTACCTCTTCTTCTTTGGATTTAATATTGAAGATTCTTTCAGACCATCGGCATGAAGGACAACAACATTTCCTTCAATTAAGGGAGGATAATAATAAATTACAGAATTCCTTACTAGAGCTGACTAGCAAATTAGGGGGGATAACTCAGGAAATTGAAGAACTTAAGCAAAGGGTTGTTGATGTGAAGGAGGGAGCGGTGCAAACAGAGCTTTTAACCAAACAACATACTGAGCGATTAACTGATCTGGAAACTAAACTGGAGGATATGGAAAACCGTGCAAGACGGCAGAACCTTTGATTTTTTGGGGTCTCTGAGGGGTCTTAAGGAGCAGATCCAAGGGCCTATGTCGTCAAACTGTTTCAGAAGGCTTTTTTTAGATCTTTCGGATTGGGACTGGGACTCGCAATTGCAAGGAGTGCATAGACTACCTCTTTTTCAAAAAAATAAGGAAAGCAAGTTCCCACGTCCCCTCCTGATCTATTTTGGTAACTACTTACTGAAACACACTGTCTCATTAAAAGCTAGACCTAATACTCCTGTTACAGTGGAAAATGTTTCATTTTTTGTTCGCTCTGATCTGAGCAAAAGCACTATGGATAGGAGATGGAAGCTTCATCAGATAATTGATTCTTTTAAATCCATAGGATGTGATGCATATCTTCAGGAGCCGAGTTCTTGAACACCAATGAAAGTATAATTGGTAGACATAGTGCAAGAAACAAGATTGCTTAGTTGTATGTATATTGAAATAATCACACAGAAATTAAAGCCGGTTGATTAAATAATATAGCTAGTGGGTTTAAATGAATAAACAAACAATTACTTCTATCTTCTCTCTTTCTCCTTCTTTTTTTTCTCCTCTTCTCTCTCTGACCTATGGTTGATTACTGTATTTATGGTGGGGGACCGTTGTCTAGAGCCTCCCGGCTGCCACTCATTAGAGCTGCCTTTCCAACGGCAGCAGGGTATAGTGGGGTGTTCTCCTCAAAGGGACTAAAGGGTGGGGGGGTTGAGAGGGAGTTGTTGGGTGGGTGGGTAAACAGGACTGAAAATTTCATTGCAAGAATTAGAATTGTTAAATTGAATTTAAGTATGACATTTACATTTTGGTTTTTTATAATGCAGAGGAAGATGATCTATATGCTTTCTAAAGATGTTTTCTCTTAGATGTATAGTCTAAAATGTGGCTGGTCTTAACAATACAAACAAGAGGAGATTGGTTCAGGAGGAGCTTAACATGTATAAACCTCATTTGGTTATGCTCTCAGAAACTCATATAGGTTATCCGGATAGAAAACTCTTGGGACAATTAGGATACAAGCTTATTACTTGTTCAACTTTGGGTGCCTCAATCCGGGGGGGGGGGGGGTAGCTATATTGAAACAGAAGCAGTTGACCATTGAAATTACCCGTACGGCTCAGGATTCAAAAGGGAGATGGGTAATTACTCAAGCACAATTTGAACATAGCAAATATGTATTTTGTGTGGTTTATGGTCCTAATATTGACAAACCAACCATGTATGATCGATTAAATATTGAACTGTTAGATTGGGAGGGAGAATCGTTGATCATGGGCGATTTCAACTGTGTCATTAATTACGATATAGATACTACTAGATGTGGTGCTTTTCGACGCATGCGTAAAGTTAGAGCTGCTATATGGGAACTAAATCGGTTGCATAATTTAAACGATGTCTGGCGTACAATACATCCAAATATAGCCGGGTACACTTACTATTCCACGCCTCACAAAATATGTTCCCGGATAAATATGGTTTGGGCTACAGATAAAATTTTGGATAACTGCATCATACAATTATGCCCAAGAGTCACATCAGACCATAACCCTATTCTGCTGGAATTTAACATTTCTAATAGGAAACAGGGAATTCGGAAATTCACGCTTCCTAGATACCTTTTGTCGGATTTGGCTTTTAGCTCTCAACTGAAGGGGCATATTACTGAATTTATTGAGATTAATTTGAATACTGCTGCTGTAATATCAGTCTGGGACGCATGTAAAGCTAGTATAAGGGGCTTTGCCCAACAATATGTCTTTAGAAAGAACTCAGAACGTCTGAAAGAGATTACATTTGCAACTTCCAATATGTTATCTTTGGAAACTCGGCTAGCAGCAGCTCTTTTGCAAAGAGATTCTAATTCAGTTGAGTTAAGAATGGAACTGGCAAAACTGCAGTCAGCTAATAAAAAGCCATTAAGGGAGACATACAGTGCGAAACTTCATAAATATCATCTGTCACAGTATGAAAGTGGTGACCTAATTGGGAAGGTGTTAGCCTATAAGGTGGCTGACAAGCAGGCTAAAACTTCTATTAAGGCTATCAGGGATAACAACATGGCGATATATAACCAGCCAGAACAGATACTCGATCAATTAGTTAAATACTACAGTAGGTTATATACTCCAGAAACATCTCCTACTAATGATCATATACTCTCATATCTCAATACTCATTTAGCGGATCACCCAGTTAGAGAAGGAATCGGTCAACTTGAATCAAATTTTACTCCCACAGAGATACGGCTTGCAATTGCTTCTCTCCCTTCTGGTAAAGCAGCTGGAGAGGACCTGATCCCCATCGAACTGTATAAAATTTGCATTCAGGAATTACTCTCTCTTTTTAGCTTAGTTATAGACTCTATCGGTGAAAAAGGGAAAGCTCGTAGCTCATGGAATATCGCCAAAATTGTATTTTTTCTTAAAAAGCAAAAACCTGCAGATCAATGCGGGTCATACAGGCTGATTTCATTAATTAATGCAGACGCTAAAGCTTTTGCGAAAATGTTGGCTACTCGATTAACTCTCTCCATGCCGGAGCTGGTTAACATACAACAGCATGGCTTTGCCATGGGGAGAGATACTCCCGCCCATGTTAATATGGCTATTACTGCTTTTGATGTTGCACTAACTGAGTCTATTTATGGGCAGTACTCAAAACTTTTGACTTTCAAGATAAATACCTTGGTTGGATCCGGTCATTGTATGATCACCCGACTGCTAAAATAAGCTATGCAGGTATGAGCTCATCAGGATTTCCAACAGCAAGGGTTGCTCGGCAAGGGTGTACTTTGTCACCCTTGCTGTTTGCGCTTTCTTTGGAACCATTTTTGAAGGCGCTTCTCTCTCAAACAGATATTGTCCCTTTCCAACATGGTAGGAGTACTGTGAAAATAACCGCTTACGCGGATGACATTGCGATCTTCACTACTGATGTAGTGAAAGCTATCCCAGTGATAACTAAGGAAGCTAAAAAGTTCGGGGACATTTCTGGTTACAAATTAAATTTAAATAAAACACAGGTTATCGTTAATTATAAACCACTGGCTCCTGTTCAAGGTATGTGTACAAATGCTGTATATCTGGGAGTGAAAATCGCTGCAAATATAGATGAAATAATCACACTTAATTATAATTCATTGTTAAAAGAAGTAACTTCCTTGTTAAAAAATGGCACAAAATACCACTTTGTTTAGCTGGACGGATCAATCTAATTAAAATGAAAATAGTTCCTAAAGTTTTCTATTTATTCAGATCGACTCCTTTACGCCTTAATAATATTTTCTTTAAAAAGCTTGATGGGATATGTAGCAGCTTTATCGGGGGGTACAAAAAAGCTCGTTGATCGATTCAGCTGTTGAAACTCCCAATTGAAAAAGGAGGGTTGACCTTTCCTGATTTTAGATTGTATTTTTATGCAACTTTTTTTGTCGTATCTGAAGCTTGCTCAAAAAAGAAAACTCATTATTTTTTCATGAGTTTGTTAGGCCCTGACTGCAAACAATTTCTATCTAGAGTCCACGACCCGAACTACTATAAACGAGTCAAGTTTACGACAGCCAGGGATATTATAAAAGTCTGGAATCTGATCAAGATTTATGCTAGGATTCCTCTTTATTACGCAAAATTACAATTATGGGGTAATCCAGGACTTCCTGGAATCTTCTCGGATGGAGCTGGGGCTATATGGTCCAGCTGTGGTGTCAATACTTTAGGTGATCTCTATGGCCCTGAAGGAATACTTAATTTTGCTTCACTAAAATCACTTTATAGACTAAATGATGGTATGTACTTCAAATAAATGCAAATTCAGGATTTCCTAGTTCGGAAAATGATGATCACGAAGTCTGTCATTCTGACCTTTTAAATTGTCTATATTCTGAACGGACTAAATCACTTATTAGTGAAAGTTATAGATACTTAATTCAGATGAAAGGTGATGATTGCTGTAATTTGGTGACTAAATGGACCACTAGATTAGGGATAAATGTAACAGCAAATCAGATATCTGCTTCTCTTAGTCAAATCAATCAAGTGGTCCAGTCTTCTAATATCAGACTTCAACTGTACAGAGCCATTTGTCAACTTTATTATACTCCTCAAAGAATTATTAGCTGGCCATCAAGAAATGTATTGAGTGATCGTACTAAATGCCCTAAATGCGATCTGATTGCTGCTAATCTGGAGCATATGCTTTATTCTTGCCCCGCTCTGTCCGAGTTCTGGAAAGGAATAGAAGGTGTTCTCATTAAGAAGCAAATTACATTTCCGTCTTTATCTGCTCATATGATTTTATTAGATTTACAGGATGTGAATGGCCCTCATAAAGACGTGAATACTATTCTATTTGGCTGTGCAAGACTGACAATTGCTACGGCTTGGATTTCTTCGAAACCTCCGCATGTTATGGAGTGGTGGACCCTAGTCAATTAAATTTATACTATGGAAATATCATTAGCAAAGATAAGGGGGCCATCCTCATTAAGAAAACTAGAGAAAATCTGGGGAACGCTTATTTGAGCATTTGACTTTCAAAATGTTGCTAAGACCGCCTCAATATATGTATTTATGATATTTGTTCTCTTTTTGAAAATTGTGTTACAATTGATTCCTCTGTATTAATTATGTATAATTATATTTTTTTATATTATGACTGTAATTAAGAAATGTCTTTGCTTTTCTTGCAATGATACATATTTTTTTTAATAAAAAATAAAAAAAAATATCTTGAAAGCACTCCATTGCCACCCAAATTTGAGAAGGTTAACAACTCAGGGCCATGTTATCAAGCAAGGGCGATACATTATCGCCGCTTTTATCAGCAGGAAACTGCCGGTAAAGCGGCGATAATGGGCTTGATAATATGCCCTTGTGAATTCCCATAGAAGCCCAGGTTATGGTGTTAACCTGGGCTTCTATGGGAATTCACAAGGGCATATTATCAAGCCCATTATCGCTGCTTTAGCGGCAGTTTCCTGCCGATAAAAGCGGCGATAATGTATCGCCCTTGCTTGATAATATTGCCCTCAGTTCCTCAGTCTAAAACCCAATTTAATCTTCGAAGAATTTCTTGGCAATGTACAACCTCATTTGGCAAGAATCGTGTACTTAAAACTAAGGTATGACACCCTGCAGATTAAGATTTATACTGTAAATTGGGGAACGCAGGGAGACCGTACTTGCACTTTAAGGACTATTGAAAACACAGCGCAAATACTCTTCTTCTGTCCAGCATATGCTTGGGCAAGGTGGAAATGGATTTGCCCGTTGTGCAATATATTGGGATTTAGGAAGCACCAAGATGCTTTAAGGGTGCTGATAGTACTGTACCGTATATAATATCTGCCAAATCTAGAGGCAAAATGGGGCTAAAGCTGTGATGCTGCAATGAATAATGAGCTCATCTGCCTGAAATATGCACCTTGAATTGAATTAATCTTGTTTGTAATTTTTAATTGTATTATATACAGTTTTAGCTGATTTTATGTACACATACATCAAGGGGATGCATTGGAGCACTTAGTGAGCAGCGTATATCCGTGTTCACCTTAAATAATGCACTGAGACCAATGATTATTTAATTGAGAACATCATATATATTGTTTGATGAATTTTTAGACTATATTAAGTGGTTGTTCAATACATGTTTACAGTACAGTTGAGTATAGACAACTGATTACTTTGTTTTGCTGTGAAACTTTTTATGGCCTTTGGCACATAAATAAAAGGCATTGTCATTCACAATGCCAATAGCTTAAGCGCTCGCAAATGCGAGGCCAATTGCATTGAAAATGCATGTTTTGGTAGAGAATCCGCCTTTGTATTCACATATACTTTCACATTTCTGCACCCCACTTCTGAGTAACTTTCACTTTGCTGTACATAACAATCTTAGTTTTCCTTTTGCCATCATATCTGCATCTCCACTCATTTCAAGCCTTTTGTTGACATTCACCCATTTTTCCCCAACTGATGTTTGCTCTTTTCCTCTTGCACTGACCCCCTTGTAAAATACAAATTTGCTGCTTTTCTGCCCTTAGCGTTGTGTTGTCTTTCATTTTCTAAAGCACTTTGCAAACACAAAAATAGTACTTTTCAGCTTTGAACTTTAATACCTTTTATCCTTCCTTGGAGATCTGTGAGCAAGCATGTGCCTGGTCTACTCAATATACATTTTTAAGGAGAGACCTATTGGCTTTGCCAGTGTTGCTTCTCCACTTTCACTCATTTTGATGTTGTTCAGTCTGCATGTGTCATACTTCAAATCTTTCATCTTCTTTGCTATCTTTTTACTCTGCCCTGCATCTACTTCTCTCACCTCCTCCACTTTACTATCCTCTTTTTATCTCACACGCTCTCACCATTAAATAATCCATTTTCTTATGCTTTGGTGTTGCCAATATTTCAACAGCTGTGTAGTCTTCCTTCACATACTTTACCATAAAATTATACTTAAAATTGGTACCTGTGACCATTGCTTTGTGTGCTCTACAGAGAGGCCTAGGATTGGATGAGCACCTACTCTAAACACCATCATGGACAAGTAACAGGTGCTGTGAGACACTCGCAATGCCTTCAATCTCAACACCGGTTTGCAAATGCGCTACGCAAGACTCACATGTTACATGAATAACAGAACTAGAGAAACACAACGTCTACGAATAGCAAATACTCCTAGGCGGTACGGAGAATTATTAAAGTAAACCATGTGAAATGTAAACAAGGATTGCAATGCTCAGTTAGGTTACCTTAAAGGTTGTTAAACTCCTTATCAAAAAGCGGATCTGCGCAGATGAGTCCTGATCAATTCCTAATTCCAATGTTTACAATTCAGCTTATCTGGAAAACTTGAAGCGTTTCAAGAGGAGAATTTTGTAGTGAGGATGGTTAGACTTCACTAAGCAATACTCTTGCAATACCCAAAATAGTCATTTTGATTCATAATATTAAACCCCCAGCTCAGTCCTTGCAGAGTGGCACAGAGCAGTCAGGCTTTACTGGGGGAACATGTGTTAATAATTTCAGAGTATCAACATGGATGATAAGTAATAGACATGACTTGAAAGAAATCCAACACCAATTTATAACAGTAGAGCAGATTTTTAACTACATTTAGACACCAAAACCCAAACAATTGCGTGAGTATAACCAGAGTCATAGATTTTAGAAGGAAAACGAAATCTGTGAAATTCAATACTGCAAATTTTAATGTTGTGGTCAATGGAGAAAATAACTAGTGACAATCGGTCACTTGCAGGTCAAGTCTGCTGGAAACCACTGGAGGTTAAGGTGGCGAGGGTCCCAGGACCAGGCCACGACAGCCAGTTGAATTTTACCTGCCTGGTAGGGCCCGAGTGCAGAGTTGTCCTACCTGTCTTTGGTGCTGAAGTATGAGCTGTGTGGTAGCTGGTTTTACTGCTTAGACTGTGCTGGTGAGGAAATGGATGCAAAAACTTGATAACGGGGCCACTGAGATGACGAATTTAAGATACTGTGGGCTTCCCTTGAGTCACAGCAGTGAGAAAATGTAATGGTAGCCAGACTGGCAACCAAAAAGCCTTGGCAGCGTTTGTATGTGAAATAATGGAAAACGTACTACATTGTCATCATAACAATATAATGGAAACGTTTTTATAGAATTTAGGTTTTAGCATTGGTTTGTATGTTTAACAAAACATTTCGGAAGAATGTCTTTTTTTCTCAAAAAAGGCAATTTTTATTCAGTTTCAAGCTATTTTCTTCTCGTACTTGTGAGGTGGCAGTTTAGAATGTTCATCTTTCATCAGATCAACTGTCATTCTAACATGAAGGCAGCAGAGGGAGCAGCACCACAAGAATGATGTTAGCTTGGTCAGTCACACAAAAGGTAAGGCTTACCATTTGCTGACACAAATCTGCTGTAAATCTAGTATTCTTTTTTGTTGCATGAAACAGAACAGACCCAATATATCTTTTGTGTTCTATTCCATAGCCAACAACTCTGAAAAGAAATGGAAGTAAAATATATTAAAATCCATCGTGGTAGATTGTTGCTCACCACAGGAGGTTACATCTACAGCACAGAGAAAGCTTACAAAGAGAATGTTTTTTGGAAATGCACTCAATACCCAAAGGGCAATCAAACTGTTGGGGATGTGCCTGCTGCACTGTCTTTTAAAACTGCAGGCGCTACATGTGAACTTTAACATTTGCGCCAGTTTAATAATACATTGTTCCGGCGATGTATTTCTATTGCCATTATTTAGAAATAAACATTTTACAACTGTTACTTCATTGTTTAAAATTCAATAACTGTGTTGTTATTTAAATGCTAATTTATGTTTTTCGATTTAAATGCATTTCCATTAAAATGTTTCCATTATTTTCGATTCTGGGGTGTTTCATTATAAGTGGCTTTCCTTAAATTAGGATTTCCATGACTTAGTTTCCTCCAATATGCTTCCTATGTTTTCGTTTTTCTATAAATTCACATACATCAATTGGCAGCGGCAAGCTCAGCCTTGGGTTATTTCGATGTCATGGAGTCCGGGGGAATATAATAGCCACCTAAAACTCGCTGGAGGTCAGGACTACGTTTCCCACAATGTACTAGACCATTTACTTTAGGGCAATCCCTCAGCAGGCCTGATGCCCAGTGAATCCTTGGTTCCAAGAGCATGCTTTACCTGTGGGCTGCAGGGGACTAGTATCTCTAGTCCAAGGGAGTTCTGGAGTTACCTTTTGGTTCTCAGTGGGTTTCCTCTTGCCTTTGGAACCGGTCTCTCATCCAGGACGTGTCACAGTCCTGCAGTTGCAGGGTGGTTGCCACAGGCGCAGGCTATTGTACCTCTTCTTTGTGCAAGTCCAAATGTTGCAGACTTGGGTCTCCTCTTTGTTCATTGTTGCGAGTTGATTCTGATCTGGGGTTCTGGTACCAGGGGTGCCCCATAAATTCTAGATTTATGGATATTAGAGGTCTGGGTGCAAATAGCCAATAGGCTATTAGCACCTGGCATCTAATCCAACCCTGAGATAAACACATTCGTGGGGGCTGCCATCTTTGCTACCCAGAACCCTCTAATTTGCCACTTTTAAAAATGGCAGAAGCCTTCCTTGGCTGTACAGACCACTAGCCACTCCTGACAACCTAATTTTCCTGAATGCCCGAGAACAAATGTGCCTGGGGCAGGGGAATGGCTGTTACATCCTGTGGGAGGCAGCCTAGATGCATATCAGAGGCAATGTAAGCTCTGTACCTCACTACTTTTTTAAAAAAAAATTATCTTTTTATTGCCCTTTATTTCACACAGATTTTGCCTGTTTGAATAACATTGTTCAAGCCTCTGTCCGACTGGGCATCACATTTATACACATAATATCATCAAACGAAGAACAATGTGGCAACCGTCCCCCCACCCAGCTCTAACCTCATCCTCCCCACAGTGTAGTGCAGTTTCCTTCCTCCCACTGGCTTTTCTCCGATGTCCTCTGGAGCGACACATTCTTTGGACAGAACCCCACGTACAGCCCTCTACCTGTACTTCCCACCATCCTATGGTCCTGCATCTAACGCATGAGAATTGCCTCTGCTATACCTTACCCAAGTTAGCCCTGACTTGGCTGCATCTCCTGGATGTCCCCTCGCTGTGTACCCTCCCCCCCTCGGTTTCTGCATCACTCTCTCCCTTGTCCCCAGACATGCTGCCCATAAAAGCTGCCCATTCCATTATGTCTTCCTCCAGTTTTTCGTCCCTACAGGTCTTTTTCATATGTATTTCTTCTGCTCATGCCCACTCTAACACGTCCTTGCGCCATTGGTCTATGGAGGGCATCCTCGCTCCCTCCTATTGTTTCAGAGTCTATGAACACCACAAGTATTTCATGTTTACTGGATTAGCAATACTGTGACCACTTGAAGAATAGTTTGTATACCGTACGTTGAAGGTATGGGACTTTTATTATAAGTAGAGTATATGTATGGAGTTCTCATCACTGCTTTTTTCCTTGATTTTTTTCCTTTCTTTTTTCTTATAACCTATGCTTTTTGGTCTTGCATATTGATACCATCACATTTTTAGTCAAATGAGGTTGTTTACAGTAACCCATTTAAATATCTCTAATCAACCTGTTTGAGGCATCAACATTGGATGATTTAAATTTTTGATTGTTCACTATGTACAAATGTATGATCATGTATTAATTAGAATATAGGTCATAAATAATCCGATTATTGAAGTTTCTTATTGGTAACTGCGTTAAGGTTGTCTATGTACAGTGTATTCTTGTTTGTGTGTAGGCTCCGTCGTTTTAGGTTTAAAGCATTTTATTAAGACAAAATATAGGAGGTAAGGGAACATGAGGGTTAGGGTTACATACATTTAGGTGAGAAAAGCTGAGCATAAATCTATGAGTGCAATGGTGGACAAGGCTACTGTAAAGAAAGAAACAATGGCAAATGATAAAGGCTGAATACAGTCGACACCATCAAGCAGACCAGAAAAGGAAAAGCAATAATGCAAGAAACCAACCCCACCACCCCCAGAACCCCCTCCCCCAAACAACCCAACTCACCCCAACACCCCCCCACCTCCCCCCGTCCAATACTCGGCTGGTAACGCAACCTGCCCTCCCGCCACGCCCCCCTCCCCGTGAGCCCAGATCTTGTGTCCCCTTAGTCGGTTGAAATCACCGGAGGTGTTAATCTCAGAAGTCTGAGGTACCTCGGGCAAGTGAGTTCCCTGAATTCAGTAGTTAAAAGCACGTGAAAGGGTTGCCATAGCTCATCAAATTGGTCCACGTCCCCCGCTACCATAAGCGATAATTTCTCCATACCTAGCACGTGCCAAGGCCTGTGCAGCCAGCCTGTGATAGAGGGGACCGTGGTGGTACGCCAGTGGATCAAGATGTTCTGAATCGCTGAACCCGACGCTATCGCAATTTGCCTGCCCCTGCGGGACTTCAACGGGTACATCAGGCCATTAGGAAGGCCTAGCAATACATACGCCGGGAAGCGCGGCAATTCAGTTGCAAAATGAACATCAATCTCGTCAAGAACTTCCTTCCAGTAAGCTTCTAACAAGGGACAATCCCAAAGTAGGTCTGTAAGGGTCCCCATCCGACCACAACCCCTCCAGCACTCCTTCTCAATATGCCTGTTCATTTCGTGTAGCCTCTCCGGGGTATAATACCAATACGTGGACACCTTGGTGAGTGTTTCGGTGAGACCTGTTTGATATGCAGAGTGTCTCGCTCGGTGCGCAATTTGATCCCATTCCTTATGGCTAAGCGTCCTTCCAAGTTCTCTATTCCAACGTTCCCTGCCTGGGTTATAGAAATGAAACGCAGGGGGCTGTAGGAATTTATAAAGATCGGTGATCAGCTTAGCATCAGAGGTGCGGGTCACCAACCACCGCTCGTATGGCGTTATCTGGCGATCAGCAGTGTCCCGCACCTGGGATTGAAGCGCCCAGTGCCTAACCTGCATATATCGCAGCCTGTCTGACTCAGTCAAATGGAACTCCTGTTTCAGTTGCTGAAAGGGGACCACCCCCTCCGGCCCATAGATCTGGAAGAGCGCTCGGCAACCCGCCGCCCTCCAGTGGGAGAAAGCACCTGGCTCCATCCCGGGGGAGAAGTCAGGGTTATCCGCTAACGGCGTGAAAGGCGAAGGGAACGTGGTGAGTTCACGAACCTCACTGACTGTGTCCCACACCCTCAAGGGAACTCGCATGACGAAGGAAGCGCTGGGCGGTGAACCCGGCGCAAGAATGGAACCTCCTGGAGGGTGCGCCCCGCCACCGCCTGGTCTTGAAAGAACCTATGCTTGTCGGATTCCCACCTGCTCCACTCCACTAGGTAGCGCAACTACGCCGCCTGGAAATATTTCCGGAGGTCCGGGATGCCAAGACCCCCCCGCCTCCGGGGCCAGCGTGGAGAGAACCCTCTTCATCCTCGGCTTGCGGCCTTGCCAGACGAAGCGCGCGATGTCGGCTTGTGTCTGCCTAATCCAGCCCACAGGAGGCTGGAGCGGCAAGGCTCGGAAGAGGTATAGAATCTGGGGCAGGACCGTCATCTTGACCGCAGCAATCCTGCCGAGCCAGGACAGCAGGCTTTTACTCCAGCGGCCTAGTTCCTCCCTGATTTTCCTGCTAAGAGAGGCATAGTTGCCCGTTACCATTGCTGGCAACGTTGGTGCTAGCAGAATCCCCAGGTACGGTACCAGAGATGACGACCACTGCATGGGAAAAAGCCGCTGCAGATCTCGTCTAGTATCCGCGGCCAGGGACACATCCAAAGCCACCGACTTGCCCATGTTCATCTTAAAACCAGCCACTTTCGAAAAAGCGTCCAGTTCATGAATACAAGCGGGGAGGGCCCGTCTAGGATCGTCCAAGGTCAACAGGACGTCGTCCGCATAAAGACTGACCGTGTGGATATACTGCCCCATCTTGATCCCGACCGCATCCGGGTTTTGACGAATTCTCTGGGCAAACGGCTCCATATAGAGCGCAAAGAGGAGTGGGGAGAGCGGGCACCCCTGCCTAGTGCCCCGTTCGATCGCAAAGCCTACGGGAGCTGCACCCATTGACTCTCACTGTCGCCGAAGGGTACTTGTAGCAGTTGAAGACCATCGAGCAGAATTTGTCTCCAATACCCAGTTTCCGGAGCACCTGCTCGAGATAAGGCCAGTGAACCCGGTCGAATGATTTCTCAGCATCCACCGCCAGCAGCATCCGTTCGCCCGGGATCCGCGAAGCTTTCTCCAGAATGTGAACTACTCTCTTGGTGTTATCGACAGTTTGTCTGCCAGGCACAAAGCCAGCTTGATCAGCCTCAACCAGGCCTGGCAGATGCAGGGCCAGCCTAGACGCTAAAATCCCTGTGTACAATTTAAGGTCGACATTCAGGAGTGAGATAGGCCTGTATGAGCCGCATAGGGCCCGGTCTTTCCCAGGTTTCGGGATCACTGAGACTGTTGCTCTTAACAGGTCCGGTGGGATGGCACCCGGTTCGGAAAAAGAGTTAAACAGGCGGGCGAGAATAGGGGCCACGACCGGGCAAAAGGTTTTATAGAACAAGGACGTGTAACCGTCCGGGCCTGGAGCTTTCCCGTGTTTGAGCCTAGCTATCGCTGATATCACCTCCTCCACGTGGATGTTACGCTCGAGGTGTTCCGCCTGAGCTGAGTCCAGCGCCGGAAGGGTCACTGACTCCAAATATTCCGAGGCATCCTGCGTCGAGGGGGGTTCCCCCGTGTATAGCGCTTCATAGAAACTACAGAACGTTTCTGCCACCGCGGCGTCATCAGAGACCGCCACCCCGTCAGCACCGAGTAGTTCCTTCACCACGTTACGTTGGTGCGCGATACGAAGCCTATTTGCCAAGAGTTTGCCACACCTATCCCCACCCGTGTAAAATGCATGTTTTAGACGCAGCGCTGCGTATTCTGCCCTATCCATGTCCAATGCCGACAGGAGCTTCCTGGCAGCCTTCAACTGCCTCCAAACCCTTGGAGCTCCGGTACGGCGATGGACCTGTTCCAATTCCCGGACCTGGGAAGTCAGCTCCTCCCTCTTGTGCTGTCTCTCCCTATTTTCTGCTGAGGAGATGGAGATGAACTCCCCCCTAAGAACCGCCTTCAACGCCGCCCACTGTGTCGCTGGCGAGGTGTCAGAGTTATCATTGTGTGCCTGGTATTCCCGAATCGCTTCCTCAATATGCTTCACCACCATTTTTTTGTGCAGGAGGGTGTCCCTGAGGCGCCACACCCCCCGAGAGGGGGAGGCCGTCGGCAACGCAAATGAGCCCACGACCGGCGCATGATCAGACAGCGACAGGACCCCAACGTCCGCCGCCGTAGCTGCGGCACGCATCGGCTCACTAACCAATAAGTAGTCCAACCGTGCGTAGGTCCGGTGCGCATGTGAATAATAGGAGTAGTCCCTATCCATGGGGTGGAGGGTGCGCCAAAGATCATGCAGATCCATGTCAGTGATTCGGGCCTTCCCAGCCTGTGAAAGTTCCCCAGTCTGCGGGTATCGCTGCGCTGATCTGTCTAGCGTAGAATCAAAGACTATATTCAAATCGCCCCCTAATATGATATGGCGATCGGGGGAGGCAGTCACGTCTACCAGCACCGAGTCCAGAAAGCGCTCTTGGTGGTCATTCGGGCTATATAAGGAGCCAATAGTGAACGTCGTGTCCCCCAGGCGGAGGCGGTATGCCAATAGCCTCCCCTTCTGTTCCGCAAATTTGTACAATACCTCCCCCCTGAAGGAACTCGCTAGCAGGATGGCTACCCCCGCGGTCTTAGATGCAGCAGAGGAAAAAAACTGAGTTGGGAACTTAGCAGAGCGCATCCTATGACAATCCCGTGATAGTAAATGTAAATTCCTGCAGAAGGCATATATCGGCCTGTGTCCCCTCCAGCAGAGATAAGATCGCCCTACGCTTCACAGGGTTATTCAGACCCTTAACATTAAGGGTCACTACCTTCAGTGACGACATACCCCCAGGGAGCCGGAAACGCCAAGCCACGGGCAGACAATAAGCGAAAGGGGGGCATGGGACAGCAGCGCAGGACAAGCAAAATAGAGCCAAGCAATAACATTTGAGATATTGGACGGTACTCCCTCAACCCCTGAACAACTCTCAACCCCCCCAAAACAGACCCATGGCAACTGGCCAATTCCCCACCCATGCACAAACAACCCATTGTCCCAGTCAAGTCCCAAAACGGACAAGTCTGTGGAAAGTAGCAAAAGTGGACGTCCAGCCACACGTTCTCCCCATCCCACCCCCGACCCTCCCTCCAGCCCCCAAACCTGGCACCGAAGAAGCTATGTCCATCTCCCCCCGGAGTGAGTTTACGCCGTCAAGGCGACACTGTTCGTGGCGACCGAGTCCCTGGCCGCTTCTCTCAGTGCACTGGCCATGTCCGCCCTAACAGTGGGCGAGTCCGGTCGTCCAGCACTCGCCGCCGACCTCCTCCTCGCTGATCGCCGCCGTCCTCCTCTATCCGAACGCCTCCAGCTCGGTGTCGCTTCTCCCTCTTCCGCGGTCCGTGAGACCCATGACACCGCAGACATCTTGCAAGGAACGCAGCTGATGGAGCACTCCGTTCCAACGGAATATCAGGCGAAAGGGATGCCCCCAAGAGTACGGTGTCTCATGCTCTCGCAGGAAATCTGTTGCAATTTTGAAGGACCTGCGCTTCTGTAGCGTGGTAGCGGACAGGTCCTGATACAATGCCACAGGCCGTTCGCGGAAGGTCAATGGTTGCTTTCTGCGGGCTTCGGCCATGATGCGCTCCTTCACCGGGAAATCCGGGAGGTAGGCCAAGATGTCCGGTGGAGGTGCCGTCGACTGTCGCTGTCGGCCGACTCTGTGGGCCCTGTCGATTCGGATCTGGAAGTCCGCGGGCTCTCCCAGAATCTCCCTGAACAAATCCTTCAGGTAGCCCGTCAGGTCTGTCCCCTCATCCGCGGACGGCACACCTCGAACTCGGATGTTGTTCCTTCTCGACCTGTTCTCCAGGTCCTCATTGTGCGCTTGGAGTTCGACATGTTGCTCCCTGAGATGGAGAACGTCTTGCTGCAAATGGACAATCTCTTCGTCCCTCCGTTGAGCCGCTGCCTCCGCCGACTCCATCCGTTCACCCAGGCCCTCCACCTCTCTACGGACTTCGTGCACTTCGCTGGCCACCTCCTGCTTCAGCGTCTGGAAGTCAGCCTTAAGCGAGCTGAACAGATCTTCCATGAAGGACCTTGTGATGGGGGGCTCACCTCCGGTCGGGTCCGCTGCAGCCCTAGAAGAGCTCGGGGACGGTTGCGCCCTGTCTCGCTGCTGCTGGGCTCTGCTGAGTATGTCCGGCAGGGTGCGGTCCCCTTTCCTCGATCCTCGGTTCCCCGACATTCGTGCCCCGTAAGCTGCCACACTCCACTCAGTCAGAAATGCGAGCTCGGGCCACTAGCAGCAGGCCTCGGCTTCGATGAGTCTCCAACGGCCGGCAGAGCGCCGCCAGGGGGAACGCCCGTTGTAGTAGGGACACCTAGGGTCCTGCGCCACAGAGGACAAAATGGCGGGCCAGTCCCGTTCTAGAAGGCGACTCACAGCCCAGCCAAAATTCAGATGTTGGCCCCTACAGGGGGGACCCAAGCTGCAGCGTCCCTCAGGAAGAAAGAGCCATGCAGGGCCAGGGGTGCAGGAGTCGTCCCCGGGCGACACTGTAGGAGGGCTTTGTCACCGTCGCCTTGAAGACAAGATGGCGGTCGGGCGTAGCCGGGCAGATCATCCGAGCCCGACGGCGCCACCAAGGCCGCGCCAAGAGACAGTTTCACTGAAAGGAGTCCCATCCAGGGCCGACCAGCCAAAGAAGAGAAACAATAGACCTGGCCCCAGATCCTGAGCACTGTCTCAAACTGGCGACGGGGCTAGGGCTCACACAATGTAGCAAGCCACCGCTGCAGATCCAAGTGCCACCACGATCACACAATAGGGTCCACCCTTTGCGACATCTTGCGGCAGCTAGCCATCCGTCGTTCCCAATCGGGCACCGTTTGATGCGGGTACACAAGCAAATTCCGCGCCAGGCCACCAGATATCAACGCCAGGGTCCATCCAAGCCTCCCGGCCAGCGCTCCGCTCCGCCTCCGAGGCGCTTCGCAGTTCGTTTATTGTCTCTAAGCATACCTTCGCCGGAGCGTTCGGGCCAAAGTTGCATCAATATGTGCCCCAGGGTCTCCGCCACCCGTCCCTCGGCCGCTGAGCTTCAGCGGGGGGAGAGAAGCCGACGAAAAAGGGCTCGGGCCTAGTCGGGCCGGAGGAGCTGCGGGAAGAAGCGTCCGCTCACCCCGCCATCTTGGCCACGCCCCGGCTCCGTCGTTTTAAATTAATATATCTGTATATTTTCTTAAATAGACCTGAAGAAGTCTCTCAGGAGACGAAATGCGCTGGCTATGTAATTTTGAAGAGAAAACCTTTTTGTGAAAAATAAAGTGAACAGTGCACCAAGAGAAATATACCCTGGACTTGGATGCTCTTTTCTTTGTGTGTTACTATTTGTGGACTGTGATATGGAATGCCAACATTATTGTATATAGTGCTGAAACCCCTTTTTGCTTTATAATTTGTTATAGGACTTGTTCCTATTTTGGGGAGTATAGAAGGGAGTACTCCCTAGTTTTTATTGCACTATTTGTTACTTAGGGACACCATTCACGTGTTGTGTGCGGATTTAATCAGCCTCTACCCTCAGCTTTGTGCTCTTCAATGGGACTTATAAAGGGGTTAAGGTCCTTGCCAACTGAGGTTGCCAATTCACATACATCATATTTAGGGAGTGAACACTGACACTGGTGCCTGGTTAGGAGGCTCCAGTCCACTATCAGAATCATAACCATCAGCATTGGGGCAAAAAGTGTAGGGGGTGACCATACAATAAGGGCACTTTCCTACATTCTGTATAAAGGGTGTGGCGCAGCAGCCAGGGCGGCTGATTCCAGAACACAGGGCTCACGGTTCGATTGCCGGCGGCAGCTTAGCTCAGCACCATGTGACTCTGGGCAATAGCTAACTTACTTTCCCTTACGGCCCCCCAAGCGCCTTGAGACCCTTGGGGTGAGAAGTTTGTGCTTTACAAATACCACCTTTATATTTACATTTTATTTTAAATGTAAATAAAGTATGGTTACATACACCAATTATATTATTGAAAGTGCTGAGAGCTAATAGGAACCTTCCCCCCTGGATTGAGGAGTAGTGGACGCCCAAGGTGGATGCTTATATGCCACCTCAACTCAGGAGAGTTGCAGCATTTGCGGTACGTACTCCAGACGGAGAGGGTGTCAAAGGAAGGGTCGGGTTGAATGCGGGTCTGTTTAAGTGGTGTATGTCGCAAAAATGAGTGCGGTGAGAACGCCGTACAGTTGCTTTGAAGAAGTTTACTTGTTTTTTCGTGCTATTCTTATGTGCTATATTGTGATTCCGGCATGCCTATTCATTAGTACCCCGAGAATAGGGTAACACACTAACCTTGACTAGTGACAAAAAATATTATATGTGATAGCAAACAGAGGGACAAGAAACAGTCTTAAGCAGTAGAAAAGCCTGGCCACTCTTATAATTTGATTGCAATGTTTTTCTTATATTTGCATTTTCGCTTTACCTCGTTTCCTTTGGGAGGGGGGTGAAGGAGAGACCTAAGAAAACCCAGGTACTAAAGCTACCAACCCAACTGGTGGGGACCTCATACCTCTATTTCACAAACACTAAGCTCAGGTTTTGATCCCTTTCAATCACTCCGGGGTGTGGTGAAGGATACTATATACTGTATCTCCTTGATGCATGTTTGCCTGTTTGACTGTCTGCATTCATACATGTGTATTTTTGTCTCTGTATGTACACAACTTTAAGCCCTTGCGCTTATTCTTCTTAGCCTGTGTACTTGTAACTGTTCTTGTCCTGTGAGTTGTATTTTGATATGTGATTCTGTCTGTATTCCTATTTGGCACATGTACTGCAACTGTTACCTTCCTTTCCTCACAATTGTAAAGCGCTCTGATACCCCTCGGGATCATGTTTGCGTTATATAAAACTTAAAAAAATATATTTATATATCCTAAAGCTAACTAGAATAAACCAAGATACTTACCACCATCTTCTTCTTTTTCCCGAGTCTCCTGGGTAACACCCTTCTGGAAGAAGAAGATAACCTACAAGAAAAGAAGAAGGGAAGAATTAACCTAAGGGAAGAAGACCTATACTCTTGTTGACAACCACTATCTGTCCCCCGCCCCCGCCCCCCAAATAAAGTACGCTAAGATAAAGAAGCCCATTAAGTCTCCTTGTTTCTTTTTCTGCCCATCCCTCCCACAGTTGTTCAAGTATAATAGGAACCCAGGCCACCCAAAGAGTGCACATAACAACTGACTTGACTCTTTAGTTCACTATTGGCGCTGTCGTCAGGGGAGGGGGAAGAATTAATGTTTCTAAATTCATGTTTTAAAACTATCTGTTTTAAAATATTACTTCTCAATGCACTGATATAATCAATTAAACTAAGGTGAAAAGGTTCTGTTTGTTAACTAAATACACTTTTTGAATTTTGAAGAGACTATCATGTTTTACTCTTTTGGTGAAGATGTGTTTTAAAATGAAGGAGTTTCTAAAGTTAAGAGGTGCTGTGCTCCCTAGTTACATCAATAAATCAATCAGGGGTTTGTATAGCACCCTACTCCCCCGTGAGGGTCTCAAGGCACTGGGGGGGGGGGAAGGTGGAGCGGCTCCGGATCAGTCGAAGAGCCAGGTCTTGAGGTCCTTCCCAAACGTGTGCAGGGCCAGGGAGCGTCTGATGTTCACAGGAAGCTTGTTCCGGGTCTTGGCCGCGATGTAGGAGAAAGCTCTTCTGCCGGTTCTGTTACTGCGGATGCGGGGGACCTCGACCAGGGCAAGGTCTGCGGAGCGAAGGTTCCTCTTACGTGGAAGGATACTCTCTCCTTGAGGTATTTGGGTCCAATGTTGTTGAGGGATTTGTAGGCGTGGGTGAGGAGGATGGGGAGCTAGTGGAGGCCTTGTAAGTGTTGGGTGATGTGCTTGTGACGCCGAGTCCCAAGAACGAGTCTGGCTGCTGCGTTCTGGATGGTTTGGAGTTTGCCTAGAATAGTTCTGTTGATTCCAGCGTAGAGGGTGTTGCTGTAGTCAAGTCTGCTGGTTATGAGTGCATGGGTGACAGTCATTCTGCAGTAAGCATGGGCGAATTTTGCGAATTCGCGATCCGCTGATTTGCGAATTCGCAAAATTCGCACATTTGTGCGAATTTACGGTTTTTTTTATTTTTGCGAGTTCGCGGGTGTTCGCGGGGCACTTTGCGTGTTCGCGGGGCGCTTTGCGTGTTCGCTGTTTTTTTTTGTTTGGTTAATCACTGCCACCCTCTCGTTTTTTATGCCCTTCTGCCCTCTGTACCACTCGTTTCTGTGTCCTTCTGCCCTCTGCCCCACTCATTTTTTATCCCCTTCTGCCCTCTGTCCCACTTTTGTGCCCTTCTGCCCTCAGCCCCACTTAGAATGGCGCCGGCAAGCTGCCAGCGCCATTCTAAAATAGCTACAAAGAGCTTCAACAGGAAGCTCTAATAGATAAAGTAAAGCAGGTGCTCGAGTTGGAGGTCAAATTAAGTTACACAATCATTAATCACCCCAAGTTTGGGGTGATTAATGATTGTGTAACTGAATTTGACCTTCAACTCGAGCACCTGCTTTACTTTATCTATTAGAGCTTCCTGTTGAAGCTGACTTTTGTAACTATTTTAGAATGGCTCTGGCAGCTTGCCGGCGCCATTCTAAAAGAGTTACAAAAGTCAGCTTGAACTTTTGACCCAATCCGTTCCGCTCACGGATTTTGCGGGAAATTCGCGAATCTCGCGGATTGCGAATTTACCGAAAATCCGCGAGCGGAACGGATTTTCCGCCCATGCTTATTCAGCAGTCAGGGGGGATCCATTAGAAGGTCTTGCGAAGGATGCGAAGGCAGTTGAAACTAGCGGAAGCGACAGCGTTGATCTGGTGGCTCATGGAGAGGGAGGAGTTTAGGATGATGCTGAGGTTACGAGCGTGGTCTGTCTGGGTGCGTGGATTCACGCGGGCGGAGGGCCACCAGTTGTTATCCCAGGCGGAGGTGCAGGGTTCGAGGATGAGGACCTCGGTCTGCTCTGAGTTGAGCTTCAAACAGCTGTCTTGCATCCAGGCTGCCAAGTTTTTCATTCCTTCCTGGAAGCAGAGTCTGATGTCTTCAGGATTCTTCGTGAGTGAGAGGAGCTGGGTGTCGTCGGCATAGGATACAATGCTGAGCCCATGTTGTCTGATGATGGCGGCAAGGGGGGCCATGTAGATTTTGAAGAGCGTGGGGCTGAGTGAAGACCCCTGGGGCACTCCGCAGTTGTTTTCCGTGGGTTCAGAGAGAAAGGGAGGGAGTCGAATTCTCTGGGTTCTGCCGGAAAGGAAGGATTGGATCCAGTTGAGGGCGGCTCCTTGTATCCCTGCGTCGTGAAGTCTGGCTGTGAGCATGCGATGTGAAACGGTGTCGAAGGCTGCAGAGTGGTCTAGAAGGATGAGGGCTGCTGTGTGTCCTGGGTATTTGGATGTCAGTGGCGGCGAGGAGGGCGGTCTCAGTGCTGTGGTTGCTGCAGAATCCGGACTGGGAAGCGTTGAGGATGGAGTTTTCTTCGATGAAGGGGGTCAGCTGGGCGTTCATGAGTCTCTCTGTGACTTTGGCCGCAAAGGGGAGGAGATAGAAGGGACAGTAGTTTTTCAGGTCCGTTAGGTCGGCTGGCGGTTTCTTGAGGAGGGGTTTCACCTCCGCCTATTTCCAGTTGTTTGGGCAGATGCCGGATCTGAGGGAGGTGTTGATCATCCGTACTAGTTCGAGTGCGATGACAGCGGTGGCCCTGTGGAAGATGTGAGGTGAGCAGGGGTCCATTTGGGCCCCTGAGTGAGTTTTCTTCATGGTCGCAGTGATGAGTTCTACGGTCGCGGGATCCCAGGACGTGATGGTTGGCTTGTCGGTGGGGTGGGTAAGGGGTAGTGTCTGGTGCTGGCTCGCTGAAATTGTTGTAGAGGGCCTTGATCTTCAGATGGAAGTAGGCGCTAAGCTTGTCGTGATGTCCGTGGCTTCGCAGGTGGGTTTTGCGAATTGCTGTATGACGTTGAACAGCTCCTTTTCTGAACGCCAGTTAACCTTGAAATAAAAACTTGACTGTCTATTTAACATCTTTTTATTATTAGTGCTGAGTCGAGTAAACAGCAGCCCAGTGCTCCTGTTGACCAGGGGGATGCATGCGGCCCCCCGGCCGTACTTTGAATATCAGTGCTCTAGACCGTCCCGCTGTCCCAGGTACTTGGATCACGTCACTGATTTCCTGTATGTGGCCTGGAGATGCCCCCATGTAAGAGATTGAAGTGGGCAGAATAGGGAGGGCACGATGTGCCCCTACTTTTTTGATGTGTCCTACTTTTTGTAAACAGTCAACCACCCCGGGACAGTTAATTCTGATAGTCTGAATGCTTCAGCTAAAGAGTCATTAAGTGAGTGCCCTGTGCTGTGAATCCAAAGTAGGGCAGACAGCCTTAACCAGCTTTCCTGTCTCGGCGCCTGCCTGCCTGACAGAAATGCAAATGAGCAATATGTGTTAATCTGCAAGTGTAAAGGAGGCTTGGGACTTGGGAGCCAGTACTGGTTAATTGATCGAATCACTGTAAGCTTAGTGAAGACAAAGATTTTCTATTTTTGAGTGTTAGTGCAAAGAGATAACAACTGATCTGTGAAGTGCGTGCTTTAGTGCTTACTACTTGTAAATTTCTTTATTCTGTATTTCATGATAGAAATCCATAAAAGCATTATTATACACATTATATCATAAAGTGGAAAAAGGAAACAGTATTGCAATAAAAGTTTACAATAAAAGTTTGAGGAAGAATGCTTAAAAGATAGTTCAGTTCTCTTTACGTTAAAAACATTTCATTGTGTTGTAAGCAGTTTTCTCACAAATTATTTCTATGTTTAAAAATACATTTCAGGAAGTTAACCATGTGGTAACAAGTAACTTCAGAATCTAAAAATTGAAGGCGCAGCATAGCAGGGCGGCACTGTCTTAAGTCCCACGATTTCAGCAATGGTAGCAACCAAATTTTGCGATGAACATGATAGTACTTACAGAACAATACTGTATGTATAGTAGTCTGGACAGATGTATCATTGCAAGGACAGTGTCCTAACATTTGCTCCCAGGTGTTTCTCATGGGGAAGGCTACTAACCGATGGAAAAGATTTAATCTGAATCTGGTTAGTAGAAAGCGGTCAAAAATGCCAATTTCAAGCGTTAGGTAGGACTGAATTGTGGGGGCAGAATGGACCATGATTGCATGGTGGACAGAAGGTTTCCCTATTTTGCTTGTAAGTCTTAGACCATCTAAGTGGCTCAGGGCCATTTCTTTCAACTCCTTCTTGGATATCTCACAGATCTTTTCTGGTGTGATGTAGTATGCCTCCAGGCCTAAGTCCATAAGAAAGTTTCTGATATAGGCGAGCCATTTTATTTTTCCCGAATGATCTAATGCCATTGCATCTGCCACAATCCCTTTGGTTAACATGTTTTTATCTGAGGTCCATATACGCCGCCACAATAGCAAAGGTTGGGCTTTTGCCAGGTCCTCGATGTGCGGTATGCCTAATTCAATGTGGGATGCATATGTGGAGATTCGCCTTGGTGCCACCAGAAGAAATCTTAAAAAGGTATTTTCTGCCACCTGTAGAGCACTGACGTCCGCGTGCCCCCAAACCCCAGCCCCATACAGAGCTACTGTCTGGCATTTCGCGTTATAGATTTTCAGTAGTTCCACAGGCGACCGTTTGCCCAATTTTTGTGCGAAAGACATCAGAGCAGCTATTGCCCTCTTAAAAGAGTGCTTTTTGGACTCAACTGCCGCTTTCCAATTAAAATTTTTCATCTATTGTGATGCCTAAATAAGGGTACTGGGCCGTCAGTTCGAGATTTTGGTTATTAAGGGATATGTCCCTAAACCCTTTTTTGCCTTTACCTGCCACCATTACAAAGGTCTTATTAATATTAATGTGGAGGTCAAGTGTGTCCATGAAGTCTGTGTACCTGGTCAGCGTCTTTTGTAACTCGCGTGGAGTGCGGGCCAGGATGACGTTCGTCGTCTGCATAGAGCAGAGCGGGAATCGGGCGTTGTTTTACTTGTGGGAGGTCTTGAGCCCCCCTCAGAAGCTCCGTCTCCAGGCTGTTTGTATCTAAGGAGAATAGGAAGGGGGCCAAGACACATTCCTGCCTGACTCCAAGCTCTACTCCAAAAGGTGCAGTCAACTCGCCCCTAACACCGTAACGTACTCTTGCAGAAGCCTTGGAGTATAGTTCCCTCAAGAAATCTAAAAGTGAAGGGTCCACGCCCATTTGTGACAAGACTAGCCATAGTTTTGAATGGGACAAGCAGTCAAAAGCTCCGGACAGATCCACGTACACCATATAGAGCTTGTCTTTTTTTGCATGGATATATTTTCCCACAATTATTGACAGGTTTAAGGCCTGCTCCACTGTACCAAATCCTTCCCGGAAGCCAAATTGTAAATCGGACAGTACACCCCTATCCTCTGCCCACTGCTGGAGGCACTCAAGGATGACCCTACCAGCTACTTTACCCAATGAGTCCAACAGTGAGATGGGGCGATTGCAGGTAGGCTCCTGGCGGTCTCCTTTTTTAAAGATCGGGACCATAACAGACTTGGTCTAGGATTCCAGGAGCCCCTTTTTTGTGGCTGCCGCACACACCCTGGTCAGTATGGGGGTCCAAAGGTCCGTATTGTATTTAAAGATGTCCACCGGGACTCCATCGGGGCCCGGAGCTTTTCCGTTTTTACTTAATTTTAGAGCCATGAGGACTTCGGAAATGTCGAATTCTATTAAAATGGGGTAAACGACAGCTGGTATATCTTCACTTCCTGAAAGAGTTTGTTTCTTAAAGATTTTTGAAAAATGGGAAACCCAGGCTCCCTCTTCTATGGCCACTCCTATTTTTGGGAGATTATCGTCAGCTAAGAAGGGGGATTTTACTACTCTCCAGAAAGCCTCGCTGTTTTTGTTTAGAGCACTTTTATGTAGTTCGTCCCACAAGGCCTGTTTTAATTCGGCCTTTCTCTGGTTTCGGACAGACAGATATTCTTTTCTAAGGCTGGCAATTAGCTGTGGATCTCTATCTTCGTTATTCAGGGCCACTTTAAGCTTGGAGTGTGCCGAAGTGCAACTATGATTAAACCAACCTCTTATTTGAAGTTTCTGCCTTTGATTTTTTTGTTAGGAGGCCCTTAATGACGGTTAGAATTTTAGAGAAGTTGCTTATAACTTCCTCCTCTGTCGTGATTAAATCAAGGCATTTTATAATGTGAGGATAGGCTAATTTGATCACCTCTGCGGTGATTTGCCCGGGATTTATCTTCCCCCATTTTAAAGTATAACCATTTACCTGAGCCAGATGTAGTTTGTTCTGGTTCAGAGCTTTAGCTATCGTTGAGGCAAGGGATTGTTGATGTAATAAGTTGAGTTCTATCCTGATAGCAGAGTGATCGCTTAGTGTGTTTAATAGAACCTCAACATGCTTAGTCCTATTTAACAGACCATCTGATATAAGGATGTAATCAATAGTGGACTGGTAACCCCTCCCTACATATGTTGGTTCTAACTTTTTGGTTTTTGAGTTCAGATTGTTGGCTATTAAAAGGCCCAAGTCTGACAGAAGATCATTCCTGGCTGTGCCCGATTTGGTATGACAAAAATGAGTAAGGGGGATATCCAGCTCATTAACCATTCCACCACAGTTTTTTCTAAAGTATGGACAGGGATGTAGATTAAAATCCCCTCCCCATAAAAAGAAGACAACACCTTTCCCTCCTTTCGTCTGTCTAAAGTTATAGAGTTTTTCATTAAGATTTGATATTACTCTCAGAAATTCTCCTTCCTCCAAGTTGTTATAGAAGTTAATGAGTAGGACGGTCTCATTTTTGGGTAGGGAAAGGGAAAGAAACTGGAAGTTTGCATCCAGTTCAAGAGTGGTTATTTTTAGTTGGTGAATGGTATTCGCTATATAGATAGTTAATCCCCCCTTAGCTCTGCTCATACTCCCAGCCAAAGCTGGAGAAAAGAACGTCCTAAAACCCAGAAGATGGAGTTCCGTTGGTGACCATGTCTCCTGGAGACATACAATTTGGTGTCTGTCTAGGAAACTTATGGCGAATCCGTCCTCAATCTTGGGGCGGAGACCGGCAATATTCCAAGACACAACACTCAAAGTTTGGGGATCCCTAGTTGGAGTTATTTGTGGTCCAGTATTACTCTCTGATTCCCCTTTTTTGGGGCTAGGGTGGTCTTCCGCCTGTGATGGTCAATCAACTAACTCAAGGCCACTATATCTATTCGACATTGGGATGCCACTCCAGCCTTCCCAAGATAGTGGTTCTCTATAGGGATCCCTATGATATGGTCCTCCCCAGTCGTCCCTTTCTCTACCCCGATGTCGAGGGCCTACTGTGTGCCAGGGTCCATCGTAATGATAGCCATTATGATGTCTCGGGGGGTAGAAGAAGGAAAGGCGCTTTGTTCCTATACCGCCAGTTGAGGTCGGGTGGTCCCATGAACAGATGTGGTCAACCAGTCTAGGATCATCAAAGGTGATAAGGACACAATCACCCTATATTGTTTTTTTGCCATGCCCTACCCAGGGGGCTCTTCTTACCATTAGGGTCTTGGTTGAGCAATAAGGAGGAGGTGGGCGATTTGCACTTAGCCAATGTTGGACCTTGTTCTTTAGCGACCAAGTTGCTTCATTTGTGTGATCTCCCAGTTCTGGTACGCCGGTCATTACAACTATAAAAGGACTGGCCTCCGGTGGAAGATTGACAGAAAATCTTCCAAAAGGGGGTCCACTATCCCACCCTCTGTTCGGTTGTGTAGCCAGTGTTTTTGGGCCCATGTTATTGTGTTCCGAATTAGTGTTAGTGGTGTTAATCGGGGTGTTACTTGGAGTATTTTCTAATGTCTTTTTTTTGGTCACTATGGTTTGGGCTAGTTTGGCTACTGGGGGGATTGGTTGTTTATTTTAAGCCGTGGAGGTTGCGGGTGGCTGCTTACCTTTCCTGTCTTTTGTACCCCTGATTTGGCTTAGTTTTAACAGAAGTTGTCAGTTCAGCTAATGCTTTTTCTATTTGTGCCATCTCATTTCTAGTGGTGTGAATAGTAGCTGAAATAGGTCTCCAATTTTTATTAGTAATTGTGCATTGGAATCGGAATTGTCATCTGTCTCCTTACCTGATGGGAGATCAGTTATGATTTCCCCAGTATTGGGTGCCGGGGTGTCATGTGGTGTTTGGTGAACAATCACATTATGGACTTCCTGATCTCCTCTCTATGGGGTAAGGGTTTGGGACTCTCCAGTCTTGTTAGGAACCTTATGTGATTTTTTAGATTTTTGGTTGTTTGGGACTGTAGGTTTTTTCTTTCTTATTGCTCCCTCTCTCCTCCCTCTTGACTGTCTTATTTCTACTGGGGTATTTTGAATCACTAGATCTGGGGTCTTTTTTAAGTCCAAGGATAGTTGTGAGTCGGAAAGCTGTGAGACCGATAGATCGACCGTGGTTGGTAGGCTATGCCTTTGGCCACAGGCTTCACTCGGTCCAAGGTCCCTAAGTTGATCCGACGTTCTTGCATCCGCCAGATGTCCCAAAGAGGACCTTTTTGCATTCGCTAAATCTTGGGACACTCTACGTTCTATCAGGGAGATACTCTGATTTATGAATGTATTCGCTCTAGTGATAAAGTTATCAATAGGACCTGTAATTTGCCCTTCCTTAGCGGCAGTTTTGCTTCTACTTCCTCGTGTAGACATGATGGACATTAGAATACTGCTTCACTTAAATCAGAGGGGGTGGATGTGTAGATATGCAGGCAGAACCCCAAGGTTGGTATAGGACAGTAAGGAAGAGTACCTAGACTTTTTTGAGGTAGAACTGGATGATCAAACTTTTTAGGGGGGTGGCCCAGCCCGGTCTATAACGGTCTCTAACGGGCTACAACGGGCCCGCCCTTGGCCCGGGCTTCGCTCCGCGCTTCGTCCCGCGGTGGCGTGCTGGGTGTGGCTTAAGTAGAGGGTGAGGGAGGAGTTGCGGCAAGAGGCAGCAGGTGTACGTGGTGTTGAAGCGCACTGACCTGTGGTCCTCGCAGTCCCGAGCAGCAGTTGCAGACACGGCAGCAAGAACTCCAGTCCCGCAGAGACGGCAAAGAGAACACTAGTCCCGCAATGTAGAATCCAGTGGGCAAAGTCAGCTCCCAGCAGCAGTTAGCTTGAGTTCAGACTACGAGCGGCCCCCGCAAAGCGGGGACCGCGAGTTGCTTTAGCAGGCAGCAGGCTGGGCAGGGAGGAGCTGAGGGAAGAGGCACAGGTGTGCGTGGTGTTGAAGCGCTCTGACCTGTGGTCCTCGCAGTCCCGAGCAGCAGTTGCAGACACGGCATCAAGAACTCCAGTCCCGCAGACACGGCAAAGAGAACACCAGTCACGCAATGTAGAATCCAGTAGGGCAAAGTCAGCTCCCAGCAGCAGTTAGCTTGAGATCAGACTATGAGCGGCTCCCGCGAAGCGGGGGCCGTGAGTCGCTTTAGCAGGCAGCAGGCTGAGCAGGGAGGAGCTGGGGGAAGAGGCAGCAGGTGTGCGTGGTGTTGAAGCGCACTGACCTGTGGTCGTCGCAGTCCCGCAGTCCCGAGCAGCAGTTGCAGACATGGCAGCAAGAACTCCAGTCCCGCAGACACGGCAAAGAGAACACCAGTCCCGCAATGTAGAATCCAGTAGGGCAAAGTCAGCTCCCAGCAGCAGTTAGCTTGAGTTCAGACTACGAGCGGCTCCCGCGAAGCGGGGGCCGTGAGTCGCTTTAGCAGGCAGCAGGCTGGGCAGGGAGGAGCTGCGGGAAGAGGCAGCAGGTGTGCGTGGTGTTGAAGGGCACTGACCTGTGGTCCTCGCAGTCCCGAGCAGCAGTTGCAGACACGGCAGCAAGAACTCCAGTCCCGCAGACACGGCAAAGAGAATACCAGTCCCGCAATGTAGAATCCGGTAGGGCAAAGTCAGCTCCCAGCAGCAGTTAGCTTGAGTTCAGACTACGAGCGGCATCCCTGTGCTTACTACCCTGAGGAGGTATTGAAGGAACAGTTATGAAATATAAAATGTAACTATGTACATTCTGGGTATTACTAAAATCTATATTTTGGAATCACCATTTTATCTTAAAACGTTTTGCGCGTTTTGTAGCAGTCTTTCTTTTACTGTGTGTAATGCAATTTTAAATAATGACTTACATATTCACAATGCTTTCTGTCATGGGCTGTGATCTCTTGGGGCTAAAAATACACAATTCACTATTCTCCACTGCACCAACCAAGATGGCTGTCTGGTTACACACAGACCCCTGCAGTGCATTAACTAATAGAGGTTTCATAATGCACGATAGTGCATTTCCTACTGAGAAACAACTTGTTTTTGTTTATCATTTAAGGGGTACGTTATTTTACATGTGTCTACCTGATGGTGAAAGACCAAAATAACGTACAGAATATATTTTTAGCCACGACTTTGACTCCGCCACCACGCTCACTGCCCCCATCCCCCTTGCATGCAGCATCATAGTTCCTTTTCCTTTTTTTAAAACACTTGGACCGCTGCCACATGTAAATAGATTTTGGATAGATGCAACAAGAAGCCTTGAGGATATCACATATTTTCAACAGGATTGTATGCTATTTTATTTGAGATATGTTGCCAACGTGTCCAAGTCGGTTCGAAGTTTAACTGCTCCATTACTGGCCCTGACTAAACTAGAATAGCAGTGGCATGCACCAAAGGCCCCAAGCCCAAAACTCAAGACTAGCTTAAGGACGCAACAACCTTCTGACACATTTGTTAAATTACAACCTATCACATCCAAGCCTTAGAGACGTTTAAAGGCATGGGCAAAGCAGGACATTGCCTAGTGCCCCCATAACTCAAGGGGCCCCTTGTGAAAGTGAACTTTCTCTGTATTTCAACTCTGTCTAGTCTATTTCACTGTCTCTAAACCTCTCTCCCTGTGCCTACTTCTACCCCTGACTAGGTCCCTCTACCCAGTGTTATCTTAAGGCATTTTGAGATTCAAGCCAAGAGATATTTTAACTGTTGTGTGACCCTGGTAAAGATTAAAACATAATTTCTTAATGTTTCGTATGACGGAGGGCATGAAATGCATAATCAAATTAAAATGTGTTCCATACATCGGCCCCCAAAATATTTTTTGCCCGGAGCCCCCACAGAGCTTAACATGCCACTGCCAGGCCCAGTTTGGGGACTTTTCAGGTATTACTGGCTCAATGCCGACTCCTCTGCTAATAATTCAACAGGTTAAAGAGTACATTACATATGCTGTAAACAATGCATATTGAACCAATGTACTGATTGGGCGGGATGGGCGAACTCAATGTTGCATTTAACTAGAACTGTTTATTGGGCTGTGACTCCGTTGCATTAAAGCCTCTCTTGATATATTTTGAATTATGATGTGAGGTTCTTTAAGGCCTTCTTACCTCCCCACCCCTTAAATTAATATAAGTGCCTTTGGCAGCCCAACAGACTTATGGGGCAGCATTACCGGCCCCATGGATTTGATTTACTCTATTGAGTCACTGCACGTAGCATATGGGATTGTCTTACATCTTCATGTGTTTTTAAACTGCTCTGTTTTGACACAAAAAGCCCCAATAAACATTTGAAAAACTAGATTTTATAGGTTTGATATTTTCTTTCATCGGGTGTTGGCCTCCACCAGGGAACAAAAGGCAGAGAGCAATAAGGCCCGGGCCCGGCCCTCTCTAGAATCGGCGCCAACCTGGAGCACCTCCAAGCACGGACAAAGTACGTCGCCATGTAAATATCACCTGCAGGCACCGTGCTCAGTGAGAGAGATCCGAGCCGCAGGAGACAGGACTGCTTGACGAAGCGAGCGTCTCTGAAGAGGTATTGAGATGAAAAGCGCGCGCTACCGCTGTCGATGCTGCAGGTGCTGACCAACATTCCATTTTTTGTTAAACTAGGAGTTTGAGCCGCATGCGAGCGCGAGCCCAGCACGGGCGAGGTCAGTGCGCGCGAGTCCCGCTCAGTGCGCTCTAGCCCCGCTCGGGTGAGGTCAGTGCGCGCGAGCCCCGCTCGGTGAGGTCAGTGCGCGCGAGCCCGGCTGCTCGGTGAGGTCAGTGCGCGCCAGTCCCCCTCGGGTGAGGATAAATGCGCGCGAGCCCCGCTCGGGCGAGGTCAGTGTCGAATCTCCCACTGGACCGAGACCGGGCCTTACGCCCCTCAGACCGTCGGCTCCTCCCTTCCATTTTCTCTGCATGGGGCTCGAATGAGCAGAGACGTTTTAAGGCATGGGCAAGGCAAGGGGGCAAGGCAAGGGCCCAAGCCTTTCAGGAGGCCCTCTGTGGGAGCCACCTTGGTCCTGTAGAGAGTATTGCCCTGATGATCTTGAATATTTCTTAAACAGATTGTCATTTTTAATGTGGGTGATGTAGGAGAATCTGTTACAGTCATTTTGCATAGAAATGTGTTAATGTTTCATGCCAGATCCATCACATATGAAAAACGTAAGGGCCTCACAGAGATCATTTGCAGTATTATTAAGGAACTGCTGTGGTGTTCCAATATGGAAAACACACGTCACTATATCTGAATATGAGTTGAACACATTAGAATTTGGACGATTATGCCTGTTCACTGTCTGTGACCTGGCCAAAGAGGGCATAAAAGAGCTGAAATTGAATCAAAGTAAAACCAGTTCTAAAGAATGCCCCCCAAAATATGTGCTGCGCAGACCCCCCCCCTCCCCCATCCTTAAAATGTTCCTGCGAATGAGTAGCCTGCCTTGGGTATAGGGGTTTCGTCAAGGGCCTGATCGCATGCTTTATGTACTTAACTTACACGGTATAGCAGTTCACAGCCATGTAGACTGGCGAGCGAGAAAGGTTTCCGTAATTATTAACCCGGGGAGCCTACAAGCAGCGGTCGACGTGCCCTTAATATTTTATTTAAAGAAACACTGTTCCTTACTTTTTGTGGGAAGAGTAAGACAACCTTCCCAGGGCGTTTAATGCCGACAATTGTAATGTTTCAGTTGAAGCGTAAGTAATGACTTTAAAAACTGTTGCTAAGAGTAGTTTGTTTTTACCAGTGTTCACACCTGTATTTGTCTACACAAAGAATTGAAATGGTTATTTATGCTAAATAGCAAATTTATAGTGCGGCCCACGGCTGCAGGTCTTCCTCCACTGCTGCTGGCTTTAAACTTTTGTGGAAAAATAAACCTTTCTTTAAAGTTAAAAGCCAGCAGCAGTGGAGGAAGAACTGCCGCCGTGGACCCCGCACTATAAAATGCTATTTAACATAAAGAGCCATTTCAATGCTTTGTAGACCACTACGTCTCTAAATGGAGGGGTTTTGTCCTACGAGTCCTGGCTGGACAAGATACGTTTAGTAAAGAAGAAAATGCCAGGGCTCGAGTTTAACAAACCAGAGCTAATTTATTCAGCTGGTGTGTGCCTTCTTTTCATTATTTCGAGAAGGTATGCATTTGTCATTATTCATGCATTTCAAAACAATTTTTCATATTTCAACAATATACAGAGGCTGAAAATATCCCTTTTCCTGGGGATACAAATGAGCGCAATATTTCATACATTTCAATACATTTCAAATCAATATGTGCAGACAAAAATAAATGAAGAATAATTCATAGACAGTTACACTTTCATTTTTCTCATGAAACAGGCATTGAATCCTGTGCACCAAAATTAATTTAGGTACATTAATTTTTGTATTGCTATACTGTTGTGTGCCTACAGCCAAATAGCCGACGCGTTTCCAAACCCTTCTTTTAATCTAATGGGTTCTTCCTCAGGGCCGGGCTGTGTACCTAAGGTGCAAAATTGGGGACATTTAGTATCTCCTTTTTCTAAACTCTTTACTTAGCTTCATATACAGGCAAAGCCTGTGGAATTTTACCTTGTGTGACAGGTTTGCTGACTGCTGCTTTCAAGCACGGGGCATCAGGTAACCTTGAATTTTCACCATTACCTAGATGTGGTTAAGGATGGGCGAATATAGTGAATATATTGGGTTTTGTTAAGGATGGGCGAATATAGTGAATATATTGGGTTTTGTTAAGGATGGGCGAATATAGTGAATATATTGGGTTTTGTTAAGGATGGGCGAATATAGTGAATATATTGGGTTTTAAATAATATATAAACAGAACTCGATCTAATGTTTTACTTGTGGAACTGATTCCAAACCTTTAAATATACAGATCGGAGTCACCGCGGAACGCACCGTACACTTTAACAACAACATCACTTTGAGACAGAGAATAACCGAAAAAAAACAAGTAAGTGTTAGCGCAGCCCTTACATAGATACCATTTGTACAAACAAGTGTGAAAACCCAATATATTCACTATATTCGCCCATCCTTAACCACATCTAGGTAATGGTGAAAATTCAAGGTTACCTGATGCCCCGTGCTTGAAAGCAGCAGTCAGCAAACCTGTCACACAAGGTAAAATTCCACAGGCTTTGCCTGTATATGAAGCTAAGTAAAGAGTTTAGAAAAAGGAGATACTAAATGTCCCCAATTTTGCACCTTAGGTACACAGCCCGGCCCTGAGGAAGAACCCATTAGATTAAAAGAAGGGTTTGGAAACGCGTCGGCTATTTGGCTGTAGGCACACAACAGTATAGCAATACAAAAATTAATGTACCTAAATGAATTTTGGTGCACAGGATTCAATGCCTGTTTCATGAGAAAAATGAAAGTGTAACTGTCTATGAATTATTCTTCATTTATTTTTGTCTGCACATATTGATTTGAAATGTATTGAAATGTATGAAATATTGCGCTCATTTGTATCCCCAGGAAAAGGGATATTTTCAGCCTCTGTATATTGTTGAAATTGTAGACCACTACAGCACTTACACTGGTACACAGCTGATGGCAGAAAAACAAGACTACCTGAATGTGAATTTTGCCTGGAGTGGTACGTTCCGGTATTCTTGTTTCAGGGGCGGCCTTAGGCATGTGCAAGCTGTGCACCTGAAAGGGCCACCAAACCCCAGGGGCCACCATGCCAATATATATCCTTAATATAATAATCCTCTGAGGATGGACACATATTTGCGTGGCGGCCCCTGGCAGGGATTTGGCAGCCTCCGGCTCTGTTCCACTTCCAAACTCCCTGCCCCCCCCCCCTCTTCACTGGCCTCCACGCTCTGCCCCACCCGGACCCCCTCTTCCGGGGCCCCCTACTTACGCTCCCTGCACAGGGCCGCCATGAGTCTAGAGCCGCCCCTGCTTATTTTTCTGCCATCAGCTGTGTACCAGTGTTCAGTGCTCTAGTGGCCTACAAAGCGGTACAAAAGGGGCTCTTTATCTTAAAGAGCATTTTATAGTGCGGGGTCCATGGCGGCAGTTGTTCCAACACTGCTGCTGGCTTTTAACTCTAAAGAAAGGTTTATTTTGCCTCGAGTAGCAGCAGTAGCAGCTACTGCCCAAAACACTTGGTGAGGCAGTGTGGGTGCGCATGGGAGGTGGGAAGAAATAAAATAAAACCATAAAATAACTTAATAATAATCTGCCGCTGCTGCTACTGGACGCCCCCTCGGTGCTCCTCTGCTCCCGACCCCACCCAATCACGACACTTCTCTCACATGAGAGCAGTGTTGTGCACTTGAGCAGTGCACTCTCAAATACACCATAATTGTATGGTTGACTGCCAGCTCTGCAGTAGTGCACATCCTCATGTCCATTGTACTAGAAACAAATTAAAGGATGCCAAATGTGTGTGATGCAAACAACTACAGCTACCATAATGCAATGGGAAACTAACAGCTTCTAACAAGCATAGCTATCTTAAACGTGTTTTACCTCTGCTTAGTCTGCACTAATCTGGTGAAATAATCAGATTATGGTTTATTTAGAAAGGGAGTTGGTTTACCCTATCACTTGTGAATATTGTTCCCTCCGGTTTAAGGAAAGGCCTTTTTTAGAGAGCAAGACTCATATTTTCCACTACTGCATGTGAACAGGTAAGGGTAACTAAGCCTTTTCAACCCACGTCCCTGAGGTCTCAGAGAATGCAGGTTTTTAGTCAGTCGGATGTTTAGGGACAGGCATTATTAGAAAGCTGATGAAGAAAGGGAAGCTTTAATGAGCAGTGACCCACCAGACTTAAGTGTCCGGAGGCTACAAGCTAGACTGGGGCATAAAGACGGGGCGGGGCACATGCCAGTCTGGAGTGTAAGGGGCCACAAACTAGACAGGGGCCCAAGGAGGAACAAACATACTGTGACTGAAGGTGTTACGAGCAAAACTGGCAGGTGACTAGGCAGAAGCCGACATCTGTGTGAGGGGGTCGCAGGCCAAACAGGAGTGTAAGGGAGGCAAATGCAAATTTGAAGGAAACGTGAGGCAAGGGCCTGATTGCAGTGTGGGGTGGTCGTGGGGGCATAGCTCATACTGAGGATACTGGCCAGGGTAGGGCATGTGGGAGGGGGTCACAGGAGGAGCAGCCCGCGAGTGGCACGATCAGGTAGTCCTGTTCTTCTGCCATCAGTACACATTCTTGAAATCTTATAAAGTGAGACTAGTAGACCCACATGGTAATGTGCTCTATTCTTGAAAACCTTGTATTGGCTAAAGGTAGCAGTGGCTTGTGGCAGACATTATGGAGCTAATTGGCCGCTATTTAGGACAGCTCACCAACCTACCTGTACCATATGCTGCAAGTCGGTAACATTATATTCAGTTTCTCCCCTTCATGAAGAGCTTGTATGCCCGTCTAAAAGAACATTAATTCTGCCTGTCACCTTCGCTATAATATCGTCTTTCTGGACAAAACATTACCCTTTCATGTCAGAAAAACATGCCCAGTGTTGTTTGAGTTGCAGTGAAAATTGAAAACCTTGGATCACTGCCGGCTTCCCTACTTAGCCAATTTGTGTGATCCTAGGCTGATATTTTCTTTCATTGACTCCCTTTTATTCATTGGTGTAAACCAGGAGAGGGCTAAAGCGGAGGACCTCTATTTCCCTGAGATAGTCTCAGATGTGTGTTCCATTCATACCTCTTCACTGCTCTCCCAGGCAAAAATGAAGTTGTGACAACTTATTGTGACAACTTATTGTTGCTTAGCTGCAACAAGTCCATCTAGAGTAGCAGATTACAGCTTTTGCTATCTTTTTCTTCTGCTTTATTTTAATAGTTTACATAAACAAGCAGAGAAAATGTTTTTTTTGCACTCCATAGATAAACGCTAAAATCTCATTCTGCATGTTTCCACTTTCTACACGTTCCAAACTACTCAAGCTTTTTTTTAAACTGACTTGTATTGAAGTGTTTCTAATATCTGTATGCAACACACATCCAGCTGGTTTTTGGTGTGTATAATTTTGAAGCACTAGAGATTTTATTTGTATTCTTCATGATTGCAAGCATACTCACTCTATCATATAAAAGCGATATGCACCAAAGTTTTAAGTGGTTTGTGCAAAAAGTGATGGTGTGACCATGTATTATATGGGATAAATACATACACCCTGGCGTACATGTTCGACCTCGGTCGCTTTTCAATGCTTTAATAATTTTAGCCAATTTAATTCAAAATTGTGCTTTAAATGCACTTTTGAAAAAAAAAATCCTCAGGGGCAGTGGGAACCTCCTATGAAAACCTTACTTGAGGAAACCTCCCTTGCTGAAAGTCAGATCGGCTATTTCATTGGGCTTTCAGTGGTGCTAGTTGAGGACGCAGGTGGAGCCAATGGAGGAAGTGGGTGGGGCCAGGGAAAGTGGGTGTGGCATCCTAAAAAAAATTGAGCACCTGGACTTAATATTATACAAATTAAGCACTGGACTGTATAATGCAGCCTGGTGGGGAACATGCAAAGTGTGCATGACTGCCTTGCCGGCCTGAGATGGCCGGCCAAGCAGTCATGTGCCCTTTGGAGTACAGCAACTACTCTACCTTCTGGACGTCACAGGAGTCAAAGCCCCACCCAACTAGGCCGGAAAAAAAAATGATAATAACAGATATAACTTCTGTTATTATCATTTTTTTTTACCCTGCTCCGCTAGCAGTGGGGCGATCCTCCTTCGCCTTAGCGGAGGAGCTGTCACGGTCTAGATCCTTTTACCTCTAGACATACTTTTCCTTCGCGGAGAACTCCACACAGAGGAAAATGGAATCTCCTGTGAAATGCATTTGTGTTTCTCCATGGGGAATATTATTTCTCTGTGGATACAACCCTCCCTTTACACCCCCAACACATCTGGGGGTGATACATTTCCCTTTCCACTGTGAAACAGGATTTATGTCAGCTTTTGGCTGATGTAAAAATACAACCTTATCCAAGTTATAAAGGAAAATGTGAAACATGAGAAGTCTGGGAATGTGCACAGACAAGGCTAACCACGCCTTGAAATGTCTGCAAAAGAGCTCAAAATATCACGCTTGAGTACGATTTATGGGTGTGGGGAACACTTCACCCATAAAAGACCTAATGGCTCATTGCATTTGTGGATGCTTACTATCCTCTTCACCTTTCCAAGTCGGCTTTCAGGGCTGGGTACAGCACTGAGTCTGCCCTTCTTGGTGTGACGAAACATCTTAGACAATACCTGGAAGAGGGAGGAAGAGCTGCGGTCGTCTTGCTGGACTTGAGCGCGGCATTCAATATGGTTGCCCATTCTATACTGGTTAATAGGCTGGAGTCACTAGGCATGAAAGGATCAGCCTCAGGGTGGCTTGTCTCCTTCTTAAAGGATCATATGTTATCGTTTTTTTAATCCAACGTGAATTCTCAAACACAGGCTTTGACTTCTGGTGTCCCACTGGAATCCATTCTAAGCCCTTTACTGTTCAACCACTATGTACACCCTTTTGCGGCTCTAATAGAGAGATGTGGACTCACCCTTTTCTCTTACACCGATGATACTCAAATCATTTTTTCCTTGTCTTTGGCACAAAGCCATGACCCATCCTTGCTGCACCTGGGTATGAGGAAAATTGCATCTTGGCTGAATCAAAACTCACTCACACTTAACAGTGCTAAGACTGAGGTTTTGGTTCTGGGCAACAACATCTCCCTTTGGGGTGCGAGTCAGTGGCCTGAATTGTTAGGGACTCCGACCACTCCAGTTACTAAGGTAAAAAACGTTGGCTTTCTTATTGATGCAAAGCTCCCTATGAAGCCGCAGATAGCTGAAGTAACTGCCACCTGCTTTGCCGTCCTTAAATAGCTGAAAAAGATTCTGTGGCTAATTGAAAGGCAGGCAAGGACTCAGGCACGCCGCCAGTATGGTGGTCGCGCCGGTACCCCGCTTCCGTGGGAGGCGGGGTGCGCCGTGCACAATAGTGACGTGGCGACCCGACCTCCCCTAGCCCCCACTGGCGATTGGCTGTTGCCCACATGAACCGGAAGCATTTACTAGTACTTCTGGTTTCGTACGTCCGGTCAACGTCAGGCAGGTCGGTAGGAACCGGCTTGCCCGACTCAGGATTATAAAAGGTTGGGGAGCGGAGCGAACAGTCTCTCTTTGCGCCGCTCCCCATCCTACAGATTGAAACAAAGGGTCAGGGCCTCAGTCGGAGGCCCCAACCATTTCTTTTTCTATTTTCTGTTTCTCCCCCTCTGACAGGTTTCGGCACGGGGGTAATTTAAAGCGCCTCGCTTATACTTGCTGCCGGGCAACGCGAGGAACACAAGAGGCATCAGCAGCAATCGGAGCTTGCAGGAGTGCTCCGATTTTCGCCCCGAATTTCTTGCTTTTGTTTCCAAATGCAGGGGCAGCCTACAGAGCAATGAGAGCATCGCTGGAGGGCAGCAGCATTTCTTCTTGTTTCCCGTTTACTGCGGGAGCAGTGCATGGGCATCGGTGGGGATCGGAGCTTCCGGAAGTGCTCCGGTGTTTCCCACAACTTCTTTTGTTGTTCTCCTACTACAGGGGCGGCGCAGAGAGCATCGCTGCATTGATTTTGTACAGCTGATCCTCGGGCAATAGCGGAAGGAGGGTGCAACCACGATCCGGGCTCATCTTACAAAAGTTTTGAGCTTTGGAGCTAAACAACGCAGGAATTTTCACTCTGGCAGTACCTGCAGGCCTGTACTTTAGTCGCTTCCGGGAGCCACGCGGGTTAGAGATTACTCACCCGACCCGCTAGACTAGCTGGTGGGCGTGGCTCTGGTTGCAAGAGTGCTAAGGGCCTGCCGGGGGTCTGCTACTTCTCAAGGTAAGGGTCTGGGCAGTGTCCCAGACCGGAGCACAGTGGGCCATGGTGTGAGCCATCGGTTTGAGTGAATTGTTGGACGGGTTTTGTACCCTCATTAGCAGGTCGTTTAATTTTGTAATACTACAGGTTTTACAGTGCATTGTGGGGCCTTTTTTAACGGGAGTTTAAGCGTGTGCTCAGGGTACCTGCACAGATTGGAGCAGTGCATTCGAGTGTGTATTACAAATGGCCCCTAAGGTTAAGCGGAACGAGCATCGTTCACGCATGGAGAATTTTATGGAGATGATGATGCAAAAGATGGGTGCAATGGAGTTCATGAGAAAAAATATTGAAGACATGGGCCTGACTTTAACTGAGTTAAGGGATAAGGTGGATGGGCGTGAGGGGGCTGAAGATAGGCCCAGGCGAGCTCGGGTTCACCCTAGTACAGCTTTTACCCAGTGCCCAAGAGAAGCAGACCTAAGAAAGGTGGGGCATTCCACACCCAGCTGGGGCTACAGCTGTGCCTTAGGAGGTGGATCCCATACCAGTCCCACATGCCACTGATGGAGGTAGTCAGCCTAATATCGGTGGGGGTCCAGCTGGGGGTCAGCCAGTAACACCGGGTCCCACTCTTCCCACTGACGGGCATCCAGGAGCCGCGGGGGCACCCCCCAGGCTCCATCTGTCCCTTTGAAGGGGGGCCCAGCAGAAATCACTCCAGCCCAGCCTGACTTGGTATCTAGTCTGGCAGCAGTCCTCCCCTGGTTGGAAAAAGTGGGTAACTAGTCCCCAGCAGCTGGAGTGTTGGATAGCGGAGAGAACACACTGGAGAAGGCCAGACAGATAGTGGCAAAACTGGTTGGGGTCAAGCCTAGAGACGGGCCAGCAGTGCCTGGGAGTATGGTGACAACAGGGGAGGGGGATCAGCAGCAACAGGTATGCCACAGACCTTGCCACCTATGGGTTTAGGTGAGATACGCTCACCCAGGGAACAATTAGGACGGCATTTGTCTCAAGAAACAAAAGAAAAAATTTGGAAGGGCAGTTATGTGAATATGTTTTCCCTGTTACTAGATGAGGCAGAAAGGGAGGAGGCCAAAAAGAACAAGGAATGGACTCATCCAAGGGAATGGGCTAATATGTTATTGAAATATAGGGTCGATGAGACTTTGGTGAACTGGATCAAGGGTTTTACTATTTTCATGTCAATTATGTGTGTGCGTTTCCCAGGTCTTGGCTCAGAGATGGCTTGTTATCAAAATAGAATTACTTGTGCTCATGATAAATATGGTGGTAATGGATGGAAAGAATGTGACAAGGATTTTAGAAGAGCTAAGGCATCTGATCTGGCCCTCGGCTGGAATCAGGTCGACATGATCATGCACCTAACACATCTAAGAGAATGACTCCATGACGATTCCCAGGGTCAGTCTCAAGATACCGCTCGGGGTCAGTCCTTTCGTTCAGGCCCCCCTGGTAATTCGGGGGTGGAGGAAAAAAGGGGGCATGTTGGGATTTCAGTAGGCGTTTGTGTACCAGAGCAGCTGGCACATGTAAATTCAAACATGCATGTTCTTTCTGTGGCAACTCCTCACACCCAGAGTCCAAATGCTTTAGGAAAACAAAGGACAGGGAGGCAAGAAGCAGGATTGAGAGTGTGTCCCTCGGTAAGGCCAGGACTCCCATTATAACAAGTGCTTTGATACCATGGTTAAACAGTCACAATTGCCCCAAGTCTGCTAGAATTCTAATGGAAGTGATCAGGAATTGTTTCAGGATTCCCGCACCTGGCTACAATTGGGTGTCACACTGCCAGAATCAGTTATTGGTTAGGGCCAATGAGGGAGTTGCGGTAGCAAAAATTGAGAAGGAATTAGGCTGGGCAGAGTGGCAGGTCCATTCAATTATCTCCCAATGCAAGATTCCGTCTGCTCCCCACTGGGGGTGGTTCCCAAAAAAGAGCAAGGGGAATTACGATTGATTCATAATCTTTCGGTCCCCAGAGGTCAGTCACTAAACAAAGCCATCGATGAGGACCTATGCAGTGTCAAGTATGCTTTTTTTGATCAAGCAGTTGAGACGCTCAGGGGTTTGGGCAGATGCAAAAACCACAGTTGATGGACAGAATGCAGAACAATGTCATACATTCCCCCCAGTACAGAGATCTGGGCCCAAATCCATGTTTTTTTTTCACTCCACACCACCCCAGTTCAGACATGGCAAATCAGTCTGACCCTGTTCCTCATGGGAACAGTCCAGCCCGAACTGCCAAGCCATGCCTTCCCTGGACCGGAAACAAGCTTCCGAGGACCGGTTTCTGGCATTCCAGCCGTCTTCAGCCCGGCTTGCTTGAATCCAGTGGTGTGGAGAGCATGGGACTCACGTCTGAGCATACCCATCCCACTCGGGGTGACAAATGCAAAAACCCCAGTTGATGGACAGAATGCAGAACAATGTAATACATTCACCCCAGTACATAGATCTGGGCCCAAATCCATAGTTGTTTTGCACTCCACACCACCCCAGTTCAGACATAGCCATACGCAAATCAGTCTGACCCTGTGCCTCATGGGAACAGTCCAGCCCGAACTGCCAAGCCATGCCTTCCCTGGACCGGAAACTAGCTTTCGAGGACCGGTTTCTGGCATTCCAGCCGTCTTCAGCCCGGCTTGCTTAAATCCAGTGGTGTGGAGAGCATGGGACTCACGTCTGCGCATACCCATCCCACTCGGGGTGACAAATGCAAAAACCACAGTTGATGGACAGAATACAGAACAATGTCATACATTCACCCCAGTACAGAGATCTGGGCCCAAATCCATCGTTTTTTTGCACTCCACACCACCCCAGTTCAGACATGGCCATATGCAAATCAGTCTGATCCTGTGCCTCATGGGAACAGTCCAGGCTGAACTGCCAAGCCATGCCTTCCCTGGACCGGAAACAAGCTTCCGAGGACCAGTTTCTGGCATTCCAGCCATCTTCAGCCCGGCTGCCATAAAAACCCACAATCACCACCAGGCCGCCCCATAGTTTCGGGGTGTGGGTCTGTTTTAGAACCACTGGGCCATTACATAGATTTTTTTATCAAACCATTTGTCCCTGATACCATTTGTTATATCAGAGATAGTATGGCTATGATAAACTTAATCGAGGACTACCCATTTGATCCCACATCCAGCACCATGTGCACGCTGGATGTGGAATCACTGTACACTAACATCCTGCAATATGAATCTCTCCGTGTCATCGAAAAGGTGCTTGAAACATGCGCACGCCTGCACAGTGTCACATCCATGTTCATTCTCCAGCGACTCGAAATTTGCCTGATGAAAAACTTTTTTCTTTTCGAAGGAAAGTTCTATGGCCAGGTTAGGGGTACTTCGATGGGAGCAATTTTTGCCCCTAACCTGGCTATCCTGTACATGGACCACCTGGAGACCAGCAGCATCTTAGATACATCTAATCCTTTCCTCAATGGCATTGCCTTGTGGAAAAGATACATTGACAACATCTTCTTACTATGGACTGACTCTTTTGACAACCTCACATGTTTTCAACATTGGTTAAACAACAACAGGGGGGGTCTAAGATACACATTGTCCACTAACAAGGATTCTATCCCATTCCTTAACTTCGAAATAAAGCCTGACCACCTCGTTGCATTGCAAACCAACAGAGCGTAACACTCTGTTAGAGTATACCAGCCACCACCCACGGGCCCTACGAGATTCCCTCCCCTTTTCCCAATTTCTACGCATCAGGCATAATTGTTATTTCAGAGAGGAATACTTTACTGAAGCAAAAACCCTTAGCAGAAAACTCAGGAGCAGAGGCTACCCGCGTAAACTGGTGCGCCGATCCCTTAAAAGGGCCTGGTACTGTCCAAGAGAAACCCTTCTTGAGCCAAAACAAAAGAAAGAACAAGACAGGCTCATTTGTGCCACCACATTCTCACCAGTATCCAATGCCATTAGAAAAAGTGTGCTCAAACACCAGCCAGTTCTCAGCGCAGGTCAACTAACACTAGATCGTTCAATGTTTGCTTTCAAAAGAGCCAAGAACATTAAGGACCACCTAGTAAGGGCAGCTCTTCCACAGCAATCATTGAAAACCACGATAAATGATGCATGAGGTCTTCCTCCACTCGCAGGCCATACTAAGTGTGGAAATTGTATATGTTGTGACACCACCATTGAAGGCAAAACTTTTGATTATGGCAACATCAAATTTGAGCGAAAATATTTTTCCAACTGTAACTCTACAAACCTGGTGTATGCCATTTTGTGTCCCTGCATGCTTATCTATATAGGGAAACAAGCCAAAAAGTAAAACTCCGAATTGGACAGCATCGTAGCAGGATCAGGTGCAAAACGGCAAACGCACCCCTTGTAGAACATTTCTCAGCAAAAGGACATAGTGAAAAAGACCTTCTTTGGACAGTGGTTACCATCATCAAACCGCCCCCCAGGGGAGCAGACATATCACAATTGCTCAACAAGGAAGAACTCCACTGGATCCTGAAAACCAACAGTATTCAGAATGGCTTAAACCGTCTTGAAGACTGGACCTCCCTGCTGTAATTTCTGTAAAAATGCATATAATTTTTAATTCTTATTGATACTGTAAGGAATGTATTCTTAAAGTCACACACGCCGCCCCTTGCACTATGAACTTGCATGCTCACTCTAGATTACTGCACCACTTTATAATGGCCGCTGCGGGGACTCCCTTTCTCATTAGACACCCAGTTGAGTCCTTTCACGCTTTCCACCACCCACGAGGCTTGATAGACTGTCCCAGGAACTAGGCATCACAACACACCGGACCGGCGTAACTGCCTCAGTGCTGCCGAGTCCAGCAAGTAAGTTAGCCTATTCTCGCATGGGTTGCTACAATGGTTATCCGTAACATCGCCCCCTGGCCGATTAACCCAGCGTCACCTTTCCCCCTCTCCAGATTCAGCCATTGTGCTTGAAGTCTGACGGATCGAGCGACCGTGCTCACGCTCTTGTGCATCTGGAGATTCATTATTTCCCTACGATTTTATCCCACAAGGTAAATATGACAGCTCAGCCCTCCCCTCACTTCCCGCCTTTTACCAACACAGTATTTTGGACCTACTATTTATGTAATATAATTTTACCTTTTCACAGAACTCTCATGAAACAATTGTTTATTGTATGTACTAGTGAGACCACGGCCACAAAAAAACAAGGCATGTATGTCTACCTTTATATAAACCTTCACTTGGCACAGCACCCGATCACTTTACCCAGAGCCTTAGCTTAAACTATCCCGTGATTATACTGTTTTACCTCCCCTAGGAGTACGTAGTGTGGATGCCGCGCTAGCCACCAGCGAGCATGATCATGAACCGATTGACACCTTTCATGCCTTTTTAAAAATCTCCCTTTTTAAAAATATCTCGTTTGCTTCAGGCATTTTCCTTCACTCAGGCATGTTCACTACGCCGGCATCGCCCTTTGCTCCCAAACTTCACTTTCACAACGTTCCCTTTTTTTTTTTTTTTTTTTAATTTTTGGAAACCTTTATTGTGCATAAAAAGGAATGACAAATACGGGCCTACAACCGTCAGGCCGGCCACAAATCAATTAAGCACAAAAGCAAACAAGTTAAACCCCCCTGCGGTATCAGGCAGTATAACATCAAATAAAGCAGTTACCCAAAAGTGAATCATGCCATCAAGGGGAAGGATCAGTGAAGGTTAATTTTAGAAATTATATCGAAACATGGATCAATAAAAATTAAGACAAGGAGAACTGAGTCCATACAGTCCGCTTACAGCACATGTAGGCAGCAATAAACATGGCAATAGTGATAACACCCAACAGTGTGGCGGCACAATTCTAAACAACAAGAGCATCATCCCGCATTAGCGTACCACCCACAGCGCTACCCACTCCATACAAACCCTCATTACAGACCCAGAACAAGGAAAGAAAAAATAATAAAAAGATCATAAAGAGGTACCATAGAACTTACGAAACTAAAACATACCCCCCCACCCTACACACATGCAGAGGCTATGGCCTGCCCCCCCCCAGCAGAGTGTCTGTCGCCCCATAAACCCGAAATGCAGCAAGAAAGAGAAAAAGGAAAGAGAAGAAGAAAAATAAAGTCCTAGATCGGAGAAAGGCAGAGAAGAAAAAGCGTCACATTCGACACATAGGGAGGAAGACAAGTATGCAAACTAGCCTATAACCCCCCAAAAATGAAAAGGGGTGGGGAGGAGCCAACAAATATCAGATCTCCACGCTAGCGAGCGAGACAGCAATTAATATCCCAAACGGAGCTTCAGAATGTAAGTGATCTCACAACAAATATAAACAGGTCGCCCTCCCCCAGGCCCCCCCGCCGCCCAGTACCAGGATATCATCCACAAAGGCAACCCCCGTATAACCAAGCAACCAACCTCCAGACCACCCACACCGCCCAGAGCCGCCATGTTGACTTCGGTAAAGCACCGATAGGGTGTCGTTACCACCACCTTTAAACAAAAGAAGCGTCCCCCCCAGCGCATTGAACAGAGCAAGAAACGTTCCAGGCCATGTCATCTCCGGTCAGTTGGCAAGTCATTGTGCAGAGGATCCTCAGCCTTGACCAGAGCGCCGAAAGACATCCAGGCATGTCCACTGCCGTACACTCCCCTCCTGCCGGACAATGAAACAAAATGGCCACCTCCGAAACTGAGGGCAAAAAGGAGGAGGAGGCGAATACTCCCAATATTCGACACTATCCATATCTGGGTGGCAAGTCGCCCCCCCCGCCACAAGTCGATGCATACTCCGCAGCCTCAGGGAAAAAGTCGAGATGGTAGAGGCAGGGAGGGGGACCAGCGCCCGGGGAGCCTCTGGGGAGTGCCACAGTGTCGGAGGGATAGCTACAGTTTCCAGCAGAATAACAGAAAGTGACTGTGTAGCAGTGTTCCTGTCAATAATAGAACTGACATCGGTACATCCAGGGGCCGGTCGCACGTTTCCGTGCGCGTGGTGGAAAGCAGTCTCTTGGACAGGGATAGGCAGTGGCAGCGGGGGGGCAATCGAACCCAGTTCCGTGATATACGAGGCAGCTCTCACTATCTTTTGTTCCAGGATATGGGCTTGTTGCCTGCATGTCGCTCGCAATCCGAGTAGGGCAGTCAGGATGTCGCCATAGGTTGGCTCCCTTTGTGATGCTGGCTGGCGTACACCACACGAACATTCCCCCGGATCAACCGCCTGGTCTGCCGTAGCAGAAGTACTGCCCGGTGAGAACAAAGAAGCCGCCATCTTCCTTCTACAGGGAAGGGGGCGTCATGGCAGACCAGCAAGAAGCTCGCTATGCAGAGGGGGGGGGGAATGGCGTTGCCGACAAGAACAGAAGGAGCGGGAGCCACCAACAAGCCAGCGGCGCGCAGGTCTAGGGCAGGGCAGGGAGAGAGATTAATCTCCAGCCAGCGATGTAAACAGGCAGCGGTAAAACAAGCACCCTAAGATGGACTCCGGGTAGCCTATATGCAGCAAGTCGGGACGTGGCCGCCGCGACTCAAGTCCAGCGTCTCTCGGAGGAAGGGCAACCCAGCAAGAGCCTTACCGCTGAAAAGGTAGGCGGTGGAGTCCGTATCGATGATCAGAAGCGCCCCTGCCCCAGCCAGCGCCGCCGCGACGTGCCCATCTCACAGCATCCAGCCGTGTCCAGTGGCAGGCATTCAGCTCCAGGTCCCGGGACAGAGTCGGGGGCCGAAGAACAGCACCAATACACCACGGAAATGAGCGGCGGAGGTCCCAAAAGAACGCCAGCAACCTCCGAACTCACACATCTCCGTTTGTGCGAGAGATATTCAGGATACGTGTCAGGATCACGGTGCAGGATCGGACGGCTCGCGGAGCTCAAAGCTTACGCGTCCGTCCCGATCGCCATCTTGGCTCCTCCCCACAACGTTCCCTTTTTAACGCACGCCCCACATGCGCCGCTTTCAATCGCAGCGATTTTCACCTCTTCACTCGCCGGTAAATGATCACTTAACCGCCGCGATTTTCACCTCTTCACTCGCCGTTTATGATCACTTCATGCATAATTATGAGGTTAAAAGTAACATGCCTATAATTCATGTCTATCTTCTGTTTTTCCTCCCTTTTCCCCCCATGTAATTACCTTATGTGTAGTAAATGTCACAAAAAGCATAGTGCTATTAATTTATGCTCAAGACAACAATGATGTTATTTCTTGTCCTGATGATGCCCCAAATGTAAAAAGGCATCGAAACGTCGTCGACCATAACAACCCCATATGCAAAACATTAATGTAATAATGAGTAAATGCAATGGTGTGTTCTAAACAATCAGAGTCTGTTACACTGACTACAAGTACACAGACATATTTTTTGCTTTGCCCTTTTTGGCCACCTGTTTCGTTGTTTTGTCTTGTATGTTGAGGGTCACGGCTGTGCCCGCTTGACATCTAACTGTTCTCATAAAGCTTTGAAATCTAACTTAATGAAAAAATAAAATTCTTGTCCGGCTGGACAAAAGACATATCACTTATTAGGTGTATGATTATTGTTTTTGTACATTATTGTGTCCACATATAGGGACCACTGTTCTGTAGAATATGATACTGCCCAAGGTCCCTATGGCATACCTTTAGGGTTCCCTTGTTCTGTTGTAATACTCATGCAGGATTTTGGCATGCCTTTGGTACGAGGCAAGACAGTTGGGCTAAGCACTGAGATTGAACTCCTGGGGATTGAGTTGCATTCTGTGCAGGGTGTGTCAAGGCTGCCTTTAGAAAAAATCACAGCTTTTGGGGCTGCCCTAGAGCATTGCCTAATGTAGGAGACGGTCAGATTACACTAGTTACAGCAGGTTGTGGGGCAATTAAACTTTGCATTGAGGATAATCCCGATGGCACAGCCTTTCTCGTGGACCATCGCACTGGCTATGTCAGGGCTCAGGGAGAAGCACCACCACACCAGACTGTCCAGTGAGGTCAGGCAGGACATGCAAATCTGAAAGGCAATCCTGTGTGACTTCAACGGTAGGGTTGTGTGGCCCAGTCCCCCCAGGTCATGCCCAGAGATAAGGTTGATGAGGCAGTGAGGGTTTTGGCGCCATTCTAGGTCCAGCATGGGTTGTCCAAAGCTGGGCAGCATGGTGGGAGGACACAGGGCTTACAAGCAACATAATCTTTCTTGAGCTGTTCCCCATCTTGGTGGCATTGTCCATCTGGCCAGAACAGCTGAGGAATCAATCTGTGGTCTTCTGGTCAGACAACAAGGCTGTAGTGGAATGTCTCAATAATCAAACTGCAAAATGTAAGATGATCTTGCGGCTCCTAAAGGAGATAATACTGCTGTGCATGCGGATGAATCTGCTGTTTAGAGCCAAACATGTGGCAGGAGTATTGAATTATGCAGCTGATGCGCTCTCTCGCTTTAAGATGCAGGTATTCAGGCCCCATCATCCAGAAGCGGCAGAGAACCCAACGCCTTTCTCAGAACAGCATTGGCAGCTTGGTGCCCCCAGTTATCGGACCTCGTGGCAGCTAGCCTGGCACCCAGGACCAGGAGGGCATACGACGGGGGAATTTGGGGCTTACTGCTATTTCTTGGGGGACAGTTGGGAGGAGATATGGCACGACACTGGGTCAGTTGTTTCCTATTTGAGATCTATGAGAGATGAGGGGCGTTCAGTGGCGTCAGCAAGGCAACCAATTGCAGCCATTTCCTTTTTTTGCGAAAGCGAGGGGTAAGGAGGAAATTACCCACACTATTATAGTGCAGAAAGCTTTAAAAGGGTGGCAGCGCCTACAGGGGGCGCAGCTGGATGTGAGAAGACCCATAGGTATACAGACATTGGCCACACTGATGGATGCCCTGCACCAAGTGTGTAATTCTGCTGGGGAAACACTTTTGTTTCAAGCCACTTTCTGTTTAGCCTTCTACGGCGCTTTAAGGATAGGAGAGCTAGTAGCAAAAAACAAAATGGACTGGCAAGGGGGCTTCAGTTGGGACATGTACAGATTTTGGGGGACTCCTTATGGATAACAATACCCATATTCTGTGGCCACTATTGGTGCCAATCATCTCCTGGTGTATGTCCAAAGAAAATAATGTCATACTTTTCTAAATTGCATAGCAGTTGGTTTTGTCTAAACCAGACAAACACATTTTCCAGGCAGGTGTTAATTTCATTTCCAAATAGTACCTTGTCCTTTTCGCACGTTAACAACAACCGAGTGTCGTCAGCGTAGGATATTACTTTAGCCCCATGTTCCTCTGCCAGGGGTGCAAGGGAAGCCATATATATAATAACCCCTTCGATGCTGGTGATTGAACCATTCCGTCATCAGACACGGTTGAGCTGTGCTGATGACGGAATGGTTCCGTCACGACCACACCCATTATCATCGGGGCCCAGCACAGGGGGAAAATATCAACAGCAGCGATGAGGTTAAGCAATGTTGGGCTTAAAACAGATCCCTGTGGTACACCTTCTTTCAGCGGGGAATGAGAGCTGAGAAAGGAGGGGACCATACTGTTTGCTGTGTGTAGATTATAAGTCATTGTGCATAAAGGAGGAGTCTGGCAGGAAGAGCAGTTTCCTGGCTGCTATAGCAGTGCAGGTGGACTCCTCATAGCAGTGGTTGTTCTTTTAACTTGCAGAGTTCCAGTGTTGTTTTGACAATTTCTTCTATTCGGGCACACAAGGAAAGAATTGTCCTATCTTTGGCTATCTCTAGGCCAGGGATCTCCAATAGGTCGATCACGGCTAACCAGTAGCTTGCAGGCTTTATTGGAGTAGTTTGGTTAACAGTGGAGTTCAGAATTATATGACTGCCCTGTTTCTAATGCGTTTAGTGCAGGAGAAGCATGCTTCCCACTCTCTTGTTCAATAAATAATGTCGAGCTACTGCCTGGTAAGAAGCCTGACAACAAATAATTGCCTCAGAGCACACTCTGATCAGTTTTTCTCTTCTTTATTGCTTTGCCTTTTTTATGTCCTTTTTTCTACTTTACGTTTTTCACTGTTCCTGTCTTTCTAACTCTCTCTATTTCTTGCTTTGTTACTCTGTTTTGTTTGTGTCTCATTCTTTTCCTGTGTTTCTTTCTTTCTCACTCCTTCTTTCTTGGTCTCCAGACTCCATCTCCTCTTTCCTTGTTTGTTTCTGTGTTTCTTTCCTTCATTTTCTCCTTCCTTTTTCTCCTTTGTTCCCTTTTAAGTTGAAGTCTACTTCACTGCATTGTCACTTTATCACTGCAGCCACTTCAAAATGACTGCCTGACCGTTCAAGGAGTAATTGTAGATGCTGCAGATGTGCTGCCTGTCACTTAGGGCAGCTTGGAACCTGCTGCCTGACAGACCGCATTAACTAAAGCCTTTATATATGTCTGAAAAGTAGAGTAGGACCAACTGCCTCTTATGGGTTCACTGACTCCCAACACAGAAGATTACCTACAGCTACTTTCAAGACGGTGGCCTCACAACTGAAGCAGTAACCTCACTCTCAAAAGCCCCCTGTCTGAGGTAAACAGCCATTACAACAAGGCTGTTACTACGCAAGTCATTACATCGCATGCATTACAACGAAGGCTCCCGGCTTTCGGTTTAAAAGGATTTTTACATATAAATACTGACTGAAAACTTTTGGGTTTTGTCTGTATTTATAAATAAAAACGGGAAAATACTTACAAAAAGATTGCTCCTGCTGTCTCTGTGCTCCTTTGTTAAAACTCTAGTCGGAGGTGCCCAGGGGCTGCCAAAAGAAACGAGAAACTGCTGCCCTGAAACTGCTCCAGAGATGGGGGAACAAGTGCAGCTGGGAGCGCTGTGTCAGCAGAGCCCCTGAAGCACCCCTCACAGCGGTAGTCACTGAAGATATTTGTTGGAGCTGTGCAAGCAGTCGAAGTCCATTAAGAGGTGTGAAAACACCCCAGGACATTGGCTGCAGCCCCAGCAACCTTTTGTTTTTTGTTGAATGGGAGGGTGAAGGAGGTTGATGTGGCAGGGCAAGGGGGCAGACATGCTTCCAACAACTATTATCTTAAAGCCTGGCTGCATCTCTCAGTGACTATGCACGCTGTGGGGCAGTGATGCTGAGTGAGAGGTGAGCAAGTCAAGTTAGCATGACTTAATTTTTCTTAGCAAAGACAGCCAGACGCTGGAAAATTAGAAACACTTACATAAAATTAAAAACAGAAATTACTGTTGCACCACCTGTGCTCTACATCTTCTCCATAGTGTCCATATCAGAACACTATTCTGTACAGATGAAGCTGAAGGATTATTTGGATATTTTGGTGATTTACAATGCCTTGTGGGGTAGGTCGTCTTCAAGTGCACCCTAAGAATTATCTGATATTCTTCGAGCAGACACTCTCGTTGATGGCTGATTAAATGTGAGTAAAGAGGGAATAATGCGTTGACATTTTGCCAGACAACTGCGCAAACAAGACCTAATCAAAATCACTAATGCACACATCTTTTCTTAAAGGACAGGGAAGAAATTTGCTACCAATATGTAAAGTGCACTTAGCATAGGCTTCAATTTAAAAAAAAACAGCTATAACAACCTAGTGCAAGTGTACATGTCAATTTAAATAAATGTGGAAAAATACTAGCTTTAGCTTTTTTTTTCCGACAAAAATAAATGTGGAGAAATACAGACAAAATTACCAAAAAATAAATATGGATAAATACAGACGGAAATGTTAAAAAAGAAATACCATAAAACCGGGAGCCCTAGCTACAACGCGTGCGATGTAACAACACATAGCCATTACTACGCATACCATTACATTGCATGCGCTTTTACAATGCATGCATTGTAATGGCTATCCACATCATTGTGAGGAAACTGAGGCTGCTCCGTTTCCTCACAACGAGGTGCACCGCCCCACAGTCGACGCTGGAACCAGGAGTGAGGAACCACGAGGAGAGAGAGGTAAGGGGGATTGGGCCTGGGGTGGGGGTTACTTTTTTAGGGTTCAGGGTAATGTGGAAGTAGTGTTGTAATGTTTGTGTAGTGTAGGGTTGTTTTTTAGGATTGAGGGTAGTGTCTGGGGTCGTGCAGGGTAGTGTTTGAGTGTAGGAACCGGACTGGGGTGGGGAGGGTCGTATGTGGCATTGTGTTTTAGGGTTTAGGGTAGTGTTTTGGTGTGTGTGTAGTGTAGGGTAGTGTATTTGGATTGAGAGTAGTGTCAAGGTGGTTGTGCAAGGTAGTTTTAGAGTGTAGGGCCAGACTGGGAGTTGTGCGGGGGTAGTATTTTAGGGTTTAGGGTAGTGTTGTGTTGTGGTGTTTGTGTAGTGTAGGGTAGTGTTTTAGGGTTTAGGGTAGTGTCAGGGGACGTGCATGGTAGTGTTTGAGTATAGGAACCGGACTGGGGGAAGGGGGAGAGTCGTGCTGGGGATAGTGTTAGAGGGTTTAGGATAGTGTTGTGGTGTTTGTGTAGTGTAGGGTAGTGTTTTAGAATTTAGGGTAGTGTTGGGGGTCGTGCAGGGTAGTGTTTTCAGTGTAGGGATAGGACTGGGGTAGGGGGAGGGTTGTGCGGGGTAGTGTTTTAGGGTTTAGTGTAGTGTTGTGGTGATAGTGTAGAGTAGTGTTTTAGGGTTGGAGTAGTGTCAGGTGTCGTACATGATAGTGTTTATGTGTAGGGACTGGACTGGGGGAAGGGGGAGGGTCGTGCTGGGGGTAGTGTTAAAGGGTTTAGGGTAGTGTTGTAGAGTTTGTGTTGTGTAGGGTAGTGTATTTGGATTTAGGATTCAGGGTAGTGTTAGGGGGGTTTAATTAAGAAATTGCATTGTAAAAGTTTACGGGTATTTGGATCAATTGAAATGTCATTTTCAATGCACTTCAATACACTTGCGAACTAATGGTATGCGTACTAATAAATTGCGTTGTAATGGTACTTGCGAACTAAAAACATAGTTGAAAAAGCATTCTTTGTTTTGCGTTGTATCGACATATATTCCCTGCCTAATACTTGAAGCTGTAACTCTGGAGTCTTCATCATGACTGTTAGACACTTGAAGCTATAACCCAATTCTCTTGCAGGTGTCTGCCTCATTTCTACAGCAGCAACTCCAGCATCATCAAGTTGAGTGCCAGGACAAGCTCATCTGTAAAGTCACTGCCTGCATCTAATGTGTTAAGGAAAAAAAGAGGCGGTCCAAAGTTTATCTTAGGACCCTGGCGCTTACAAATGCGGGAGTTGTGGAAAACCAATGCCTTCCAGCCTTGATTCCATTTTAGGCCTCTTTATTCACCGCCCTATACTTCTCGTCTCTTCATCTCACTCATACAGGTTTATCCCAACCCTGATTTCCTTTGTCAATGTTTTCCTAACCTTCTCTTCCTCTTTGTTTGCTCCCTTTATGCGTTTTTCTCTCTTGGTCTATGTCAAAGTCCGCTGATTAGCAATAAGTCCCTGTCCCAGAAGACAGCACTCATACCCATGTCACCTGCAACCACCAACACAAATTAAGCACTGGCTTATCTAAGAATTTTTCAAACTCACTGCCTGGCCAAGTGGAGAGTGTAGTTTTTCCAAGTTGTCTCTACCAATACTCCACCACCCATTATTCAAATCTCGCAAGGTGAATTGAACCCATCCTACCCTCATTACAGTGCATAATACTGTCCCATCAAAAAGCCCTCTGACAAACCAGTCTTACCCCACAGTTAACCTGTAAGCTGTGTCAGCAAAAATATGAAGACTGAATGACTAACAATGCATTTGAGTTTCTCTTTCACAGTTCATGTGCCTGATACATGAACTTTTATGGATAAACGTATTTGACTGTGTGGGTTTTGCAGTAATACACGTAGACAAACGGTAGGTCCCCTATAAAATGCTGCAAAAGCCATGCAGCTCTCGCTGGCCAGGAGACCTACATTGATGAGTCCAGTGACCACCAGTGTCCCAGAGGCAACAATGTTGCATATGGATCCAGTCTGAGCTGGGGGTCTGTGGGGTTGGGCAAAGCTTGTGTCATTGGTATGGCTTCCAGAGTTGCACGATACCTCTAAGGAATGGCATTGAAATGGGCTGAAGAAGTATTTGACTGGATATGGCCTTGTTCACACCAAAGAGATCTTAGATTGCTCTCTGTAACCATGTTTGATGCTTTTACCACAGCAAGTTTAAATGCTCAAACCTCTTTTAACTAACTACCTGACTCTGAGGAAAGATAACCCTTTCAGGCCGGCTCTATAAGCCTCATCATGAGGGCCCTGGGAGTCCTGAGCTAGCCACCAGCCATCAATGCGTTGAGATTACAAGAGCTGCAGCAATTCCTTGGCCTTGTTGTGTTTCACCTGGTGAAAGCAGATTGAATTTTTGGGTGAAATGCTGGACAAAAATGTGGAATTAGCTTTGGAATCGACACCAGAGTTACCATTTCCCCCAGTAATTCCTCATTTTTCAGGGTACCATAGATTCCCCCTGTAAACCCCGCCATTTCCGCCCCCAGAGGTACCAATGCTTCCATTTTCTGTAACTCCTCGGCGGCATAGGGTGGTTACTGCGGGACATAAGGGGGAGGGGCTTTGAATGAGACCTTAAGAGCAGTAAATGAAAGTCTTTAACATTTTCTTATAAACTCACCAAAAACTAGTAAGTCCAGCCGCCTCCACACCAAAAACTAGTAAGTCCAGCCGCCTCCATAACCATCTCTAGAGCTGTTGTTAAATGCTTTCCATTTCAAACCCGCTGCCTCATTATGAAAGCAACAGCTACACTACAGCGCCTTGACGTCTTAATGACTTACAGTTGGAGCTATTACGGCCTCTCCAGGTCTGACTAACACCCAATATGAACATAAACAACAGGGGTATACCCAAATTACCCTCCTTTACCTGGGTATGAGACGTACTTTTATACAAGATGAAATGGTATGAAGGAAGAAATACAAACCAATTTATGAATAGAGCACATTTAATTACCCTCTCCGAATTTTTGTTATTCTTAATGTATGTATCACAATATATTTACAACACACATAGACAATGGCACCTAATCAATGAAGAAGACGGAAAATAACATCTACCACAATATTATATACATCAACATAAACACAGTTATACATTACAAAGAAACCCTAGAATATTATTCTCACTAGTGTCCGCCTGAGAATTCTGGGCGAACCACTCGAAGTGACACTTCTAAGGAGGAGTCCTTGTAACTAGTATCTTTGGAATTGTGTGGTGTCACATTAGAGCTAGGAAAATAAGTTCCCAGGCCTTAGATGTTTCACCTGGATTACCTTTGATTGGTTCGCCCAGAATTCTCGGGTGGATACGGGTGAGAATAATATTCTAGGGTTTCTCTGTAAATGCAGCCCGTTTTTCTTAAAGGAAAACGGGATGCATTAAAAAAAACAAAAATTAAATGTTTTTGTATCTACCTTTAAGGCAGGTAGTGGTCCCTGGGACCACTGTCTGCCCCTAAAAAATATTTGCCCCTGCATTTGCAAAGGGGAAGGGGTACCCTGGGGAACCCTTCTCTTTTGCGATTGCATTACCACCCTCTTGAAAAGGGAGGTAAATTGCGAGTGTTTTGCGACTGCAATTGCGGTCGCTAATATTCGTACATGGCTTGTGGGGTCGCTAGTAGGAAGGGAACACCCCATCCTAATAGCGAGCCGCTAAACGCTATTTTGCATGTCGCAATTTATTTGCGCCTCACAAAATAGTGAGTACATAGCACACAGGATTTTTCCATGCGCAAACGGGTCGCAAACCCGTTTGCGCATGCAAAATCCCTTTGTACATCTGTCCCTAAATAACTAATAGTGGGCTCCTAACTTATCGGTATAATCTTCATTACTCTGAGTCCAAGTCTTATTTCTATTGTATCGCAGGTGCATTTATATAGCACTTTATACTCTTGATGGGGTACCCAAGACCTTTTCTGAGTGGTAGTATGAGTCTCCATAGGCGTGATATGGTTGGAAGATTGTGGGTCATCTGTGTGGCCTTTATGGTTAGTATTTGGGGTCAGGCATGAGGAGGAAACTTGTTCTCAAGATTTGTAACCACTCTTTTGTGTGAGGCTGGAGCAGAGTATTTGAAACTTTACATAAAGCTAGTGAATGGTTGGAAGCATTCTACCTGCTGCAGCGAATTCCTCATTGCCTAATCAGAGAACCCGGTGAAGACTGTACCAGACTATGTACAATCTTTTTTGGGGAGCCTGTGCCACCCTGATTGCGGACAACACATCTGCCTCATCCTGATTACATTGCTTTCCTGCTGCAGTTTGCTTCTGGTGTTTCTGTGATTGTGACTAGGACATTGTTAAGTTTACATGTTCACCACGGAGGAGTGGCCATGTATGGCTGCTTGATAATAGATTTTGCTGGTGTTTGTTCCCTCAGCTGCCTTATAAATCAGGTACTGCAGTGATATCTTGTGATTTTTTAGTTGATCTTATCTACGACCATTTTACTACACTCCCAGGGACTACTTCCACTACCCCTGATATGGTCCAGGAACCGGAGAATACCGCCATTGATGCAGCAATCACTACCTGGCAGCCTCTAGATGCCACTTCCTTTGTCTCCTGTCTAAATAGTGTGCGATCGGGTTCCCCACGGGACGCTCTCCCGGCCAAAATACTAAAACAATTAGATCCCCTCACTCACCCCATCATTATCAAATTACTAAACGCTTCTCTGAGTGAGGCCCATGTCCCTCAACCTTGGAAACACGCCATGGTTGTACCTTTACTGAAAAAATTGGGTGCAAATTCTTCCAACTCCGCCAACTTTCGCCCTATATCTTTGTTGCCTATCTTTTCGAAGATACTGGAGAGACATATAAATTCCCAGCTTTCTAAACTGGTCGAAAACACTGCTTTTCTCCATCCTTCTCAGTCGGGCTTTCGGCCTAGGCACTCAACTGAGACAGCCCTCCTATGGGTAACAGAGAGTCTTAGGCACGGTGTCGATCAGGGAAACACCATGGCGCTCATCCTGCTGGATTTGAGCGCAGCCTTCGACACCGTGTCGCATTCCATCCTCATTGACTCTCTGAAATCTCTAGGTGTGGCAGGCCAGGCCCTGGCCTGGGTGGTGTCTTTCCTTAACGACCGAACCTTTCAAGTGTTTTCTTCTAAAGCAGCTTCCACCATCTGCCCATCTACCCGCGGCGTTCCCCAAGGTTCAATCCTTAGCCCTTTATTATTTAATATTTATGTTAAACCCTTGGCAACCATAGTTGAACAGGCTGGGCTAACCCTGTTCTCCTACGCAGATGACACCCAGATTGTCTTCTCCCTATCAGGAAGAGACGAGAACAGTACCTCCGCACTCAAGTCGGGCCTCATTCTTGTGGCCGACTGGATGCGGAGAAACTGTCTCAAGCTGAATGGGGAGAAGACCGAGGTGGTCATTCTGGGTCGGAACAAACATCTCTGGGGTCCCCGCCATTGGCCCATCGAACTGGGAAATGCGCCAACACCTTCCACTGCAGTTCGTAACCTGGGTGTCATTATTGACGACAGGCTAACTATGAGGCAACAGGCTACTAAGGTTGCAGCCATTTGCTTCTCAACGCTGCGGTGGCTTTATAAGATTCTGTGGATGCTCCCCCTCTCCTCCCGCAGAACCGTAGTCCAGGCACTTGTAACATCACGCCTGGACTATGGCAACATTCTTTACTTGGGCGCAGATAAAGCCACCATACATGTGCTTCAGGTTGTGCAAAATGCGGCTGCGCGCCTGCTAAAGAACATCCCTAGACGCACTCCAGCCACTGCCGCCTTGCGTGACCTTCACTGGCTGAGCATCCCTGAACGTGTTAAATTCAAGGCACTCTGTTACATGTTCAAGGCCAAGCAGGGCAGAGCCCCAGCCTATATTCAAGGGCTGGTAAAACCCTACAGACCCCTACGCTCACTAAGGTCATCGGACACTGGCAACTTCACAGTGCCAAGATGGAAGCTGACAAAAATGGGAGGCCGCTCCTTTTCTACCTTGGGCCCTAAATATTGGAACTCCCTCCCACTGGCACTAAAATCAGAGACCAACCTACTCCGCTTCGGTAAGGCTCTGAAGACTCTGCTTTTTACTAAGCGTGGCCAATAATCGGTTGTGGCCTCAAGTCAGGTGATGCACCCTCCTTTCTTCTATAGTCTATCCCTAGCGCCGGGAAACCCATTGTGGGTAGCTGTGCGCGTTATAAGCTTAAATAAAAAAATAAAATAAAAATAAATACATTTCCCACCCTTTTACATCTTCTGGCATCTAGTTCCACTCCTTGTGCTGATTGTAGAGTACTTACCATCTGCTTCTCCAGGGTGTTCCTGCTGCTGTAATGTTGCTCACTCTGAGCCATGCTACTTTCGGTCCATGACTATCTTTAACACCTTCTCTGTGTAGCGTCTGGTATGCTGACAGACCTCTTGTGTGTTCATATGATAGGATTCGCCCCTCCTTCAGTGCAAACATCAGGGAAATAGCAGTGTTTTGCACAAGTTGCAGCTGCTGTATTTGAGACTCCTTGAAAACCTCCATAAAGGGTGTTGCCACAATCTATACTAGTCTCTATCGCATGTCCACCCCATACCTCATGCATTATCTCACATAGAAGTGAAGTGTTTTGTGCAGTCCTTTAGTTTGGTGGCAGTCCCAGTATAGCTGGCATTTCTTGTCAGAGTGCAGAGGTAAATACATGTTTGGAACCCACAAAAACCCTACATCCTGTCACTTGGTATGACATTATTACATTTATCCTTGGGCCACTGACTTAAATATTGAATTCAATGATATCAACCCAGGAAGTTAAATGAAACCTTTATGATTAAAAATATGTTATGGACCTGATAGAGACATTCAAGGGAAATGGGTGGCAACACCCAACCTCGAGGAATCCCACATCCGAAGGAGAGGAATGCGGAGATAAAGGAGCAAAGGTTGACTCACAGTGTTCTCTCTGTGTTTTATTTGACTAGGAGAATGTATTTTGATAGAAGTACAGCATAACAGTGTGCAGTGCTAATCTAGGTTTATCATTTGTTCAAATCTGTAATTTTGGGTGGGGAATGTAATTTCCCCAAAGTATTAGAAACAATAATGTATTACCCATCTATTAAATCAATTTCCTTCCAGCTGCAACCCAGTAGACACTAGTATGTTTGCAACTCAGTCTTTTTCTCACACTATGATTAGTCCAGGTTATCCAAAGTATGTTTTATTGATTCTGGTTTAACCACATTACTCATGTTAAAAGTCAGTTTCGTATAGTTACCATTCTTTCTGGAAGAACTTTGCTATACTACTGCTGAGCATTCCCTCAATAAATCTTTAATACATTATTCAATTCATTTTCCTCACATAAAACTCTACTACATATGTAAAAAAGCTACGGTATTTAAGTTGTGCTAGTTAATCTTCATGCAGAGTTGCCAAATAGTATATCAAAAGTTATTACTTTGTATTATTTTTCTGTACCAGTGGTCAGGAGTGTGGTGCAAGTTTGAGTATTGGTCTGCGCTGTACTTTAGTAAAATGACAACAAGAGCAGAAGTGATATCACACTATTTGGCCGGAAGTGACATCATACACCATTTGACCACCAATCTCTTCATACAGTACTTGATCCACCCGTAACCATTCAAGAACCTGCTATTTACTACCAAGAGCCTAGCTGGAGGCAACAAAGTGTAAAGAAAGAAAAAAACTGGACTTTTAGGTCTGTGTTTACTTTCCTATCCTGCCAATGCATTTGTGAACCCTGATACCAGTGCTAGCAATGGCAGTGCCAGGGATGCCAACTGCCAAGCTAGTTTTAGGAGCTTCTACTACTAGTTACCTCTGATCCAGGCCAATGTGGGTTGTGAGGGCACCATCGATAGTCACATTTGGCCAGTGTCATTGATTCTAGAGTTCCTACTAATAACATCTTTCCAAATGTAGGTTGCATTTTTTTACATCTAGATCAAGAGAAAGACAGGGAAATGAGAAACAAAAATAGTGAAAAAGAGGTGAGCTAAAGAGAAACTGTAGTGTGGCAGGAAAGAGGCATGAGATGGAATTAAAACTAACCAACCTTGGTATTTGGTATTCAACATCAACTGTGGTGAGCTCCTAAGCAAAAGTTTGTTTTGTGCCTTTTTTTTAATTTGTATTTATTTTACAAACTAATCTTTAGGTATGGTGGTGGCACGAAGTGTCCTTAACCCACACAATTGTCAACAAGTTTCATGCTTGGCAATGTCTAAGAAGAAAACAGAAGAAAAAGGAGTGTGTCCAGAAGGGAATTCCCCCAGACCATCAATTATAGGGTTTGTATTGCTTTATTTTGTTTATTTCAAAATATTTGGATTATCAAAGCAATTCAATATTTTTAATGTGTTGAAAAAGAGACCTCCATTCCAAAACACCACATTTACAAAAACACATTTGTACACATTGTTATATTCCAATCAAAAACAAAAGGTATATAAACAAAAAATGACAAGTAGAACAAACTCAAACATTCATATAAAATGATATTTAACATTGAAAGTACAACACCAGTCCTAGTTTTCACATACTGTAACCAGTATGTAACAGTATTATACTTCCTGCCGAAGGTGCACAATGATGACACCAATACGCCGGTCGTCCTATTGTGTCTAGGTGTGATTCGATTTTGGAGCCACTGTCAAAATGTGTTTTTAAAGCCATTTCATGAGGATGTAGCCTCATATTTACGTGACACCATGGACTTTATAAACAAAGTTGAAGGGTCTCCATTTGACCCGGAAGTTCACATACTGGTTAAAATGGCTGTTTCATCCTTGTATACCCAGATCCCCTAGCAAGATGGACTCAATGCGATAGACTCTTTTCTTGAAACAAGACCTATACCACATCAGGTGCCTACCGAATTTATTCTACAATTGGCCTCAATCACCTAGCGGCATAATTTCTTCAAATCTGATGACAAATTCTTTGTACAAATCAAAGGGACCGCCATGGGCTGTCCCTTTGCTCCAGAAATGGCAGTATTGTACATTGCCAAGTATGAGGAAATGTTTGTATACAAAAACAATCTCTATATTACCTGTATCAAGCAATGATATATAGACGAGGTTTGGTGCCTTTGGGAAGGGTCGGAAATCATGCTTAAAGAATTCCATGTGTGGCTTAACAATCGTAGCCCTGACATTAAATTCAGCCTTGAATTCAGCAAAAAGAACTTGCCATTTTTGGATGTCAATGTTAAAACATCCCAGAGTGGGTTAATCACTACATTACACGCCAAACCCACCGATAAGAATAATTCTCTACACTATCAGAGTTACCATCCGTCCAACCTCAAGAACAACTTGCCCGATGGGCAATTCTTGCGGATTCGGCGAAGTTGCTCTAGGAGAGAGGACTTCGAATTACATGCTGAGGGGCTAGTTAACAAATTGAGAGAGAGGGGATACCCTAGAAAATTGTTAAAACAGTCACTAAAAAGAGCATGGTTCACTCCGAGAGAGCACTTATTAACAAAAAAGACAAAAAGGCAAACAGATCGAATTGTATGTGTGTCCACGTTTGGTCCACACACACATCCCATCAAAAAGATCATCCGAAGTAATTGGCATCTGATTGAAGGAACCATAAAAGATGTGGGGTTGCCACTTTCTGCATTAAAAAAAGAACAGGAACATTGGGCAGCAAGTGACTAGCTCTAAGGGTTTTTCTAAAAAACCATCCACAATATGCACCATGCTTAATCTCCAACCGATACAGGGACACCACAAATGTGGTACCTGTTCAGTGTGTGATTTGAAACAAGAAGGTACATTATTCACGGATGGACTACGGCAATGGCGCCATAATGAATTTACGAATTGTAAATCTAAGAATGTGGTATATGCCATTGCATGTCCATGTAAATTGATTGACATTGGAAAAACAAGTCAGAAGGTACCTCAGCGTATTGTCCAACATCGGTCTCACCTGAAAAATAAGATACTCACCGCACCCATGGTGGAACATTTTGTGTCCTCAAAACATCTATACACTGAGATTACCTGGACAGTCTTGTCCCAAATTTAATAAAACAACTAGTTTGGAGGTGACCCTGAAGTTCGGTTGGCACAGAGGGAGGCTTTCCTCATTATGAAATTTGACTCAGCCCTGCACTGGCTTAATGAATTGTCTGAGATTGCAAAATTGTAACCATAACTGCAGATATTTTCCTCAATTTCAATATCTTCGCTGGGTGACTTGCTTCGTTTAGGGTTCTAAACAATCTATGGTTTAAGATAATCTCTCATCCTGGGCACATCCATTACATTTAAATCAGGCCAACTGACTAACAACGCAGGGGTTCGAGCTTATGAGCCTATGATCCACTTCGGATTTTCCAGTAGCCTAAGCGAGCGCTTTCTCTATTTGGAAACGATTAGTACCAGAATTCCCGGGTATTCTGTAACTTCCTGGGTAATCACCAATCGATAAAAAGGAACTGTCTGGTTTTACTGAAACGCTCGCTGAATTGAAGCAGACATCGGGTGTGTGGAGAACGTTCTATGTAATTCAGGTAAGCACCACAATACACCGCTTGTACAAATGGAATGTACATTGAGGTCAAGCGCTTCAATAACTCTCACTGTTTCCGCTTCAGCTAAAGTTCAAAGAAGTATTGAATCGGAATGGGCCCCATTTGAACAGCCTCATGGAGTGTACTTGATTCTCCTGGCAGGTAAACAGATCCAGAGTACTCATGTCGGCTTTGAGAAGCTTTAGATACAAAATAACTTCACTAACGGAAGAATGTTTCCCAACAGTGAGGCGCTAATTACTGAATACAGTCCAGCCGTCAGTACGTCTTTTTAAAGTGCTTGTGACAACTGGGATCTACAAGTAAAGGTAAAGAACGCTCTTTACTAATTCTTATAGCTAGTGTCCATTAGCGCATTGTAAAAATACAGCTACATGTGCGCGAAATGTAATGTTTTGGCTATTACCTTGCTCCATAGATTTGACGTCACATCTCATGGCAAATCGAACTGTCAGGCATTTAGAAGAGGTTTTCAACTATTCCTCCACACACAGGGTGGACGCATACCGCGCTGCTTTCAAGGTATTGAATTATGTACAGTATCTGTTGCAAACACTCTTTGGGTCATAGTTTAGCAAACATACAATATTTATTTATGGTTTTGTTGTTTGTTATAGATATCAACCTTGTCCAAGTCCTGAGGAGAATCCGTGAATTTTGTGGATTCGAAACGTGTTGGCTCTTCCGAGCTCAGAGGATGGTGTATAAATTGTGCCTTGAGGAATATAGTAATAAAAATTCTTTCCTCTTGTGTAGGCAACATTGTTTTGAAGACATTACCCTATGTCTCTTGGCCTAGGCAGGACAATTAACAATGTGTAGTTAGGAATCCATTGTCCACTTGGTGCTGTATATCAAAACTAGGACTGGTGTTGTACTTTCAATGTTAAATGTCATTTTATATGAATGTTTGTGTTTGTTCCACTTGTCATTTTTTGTTTATATACCTTTTGTTTTTGATTGGAATTTAACAATGTTTACACGTGTTTTTGTAAATGTGGTGTTTTGTGAATGGAAGGTCTCTTTTTCAACATATTAAAAATATTTAATTGCTTTGCTAATCCAAATAATTTGAAATAAGCAAAATAAAGCAATAAGAACCCTAGAATTGATGGTCTGTGGGAATTCTCTTTAAAGTGTGCAAACTAGTCCTTCTGGACACCCTCCTTTTTCTTGTGTATACAGTGGTCCAGTCCAGGAGGATTAGGACCCGAGCCTTTATTGTTCTCAATAAGAAGAAAACAGGGCAGAAAGAGATCCATGCGTTAACCATTGACTGAACACTGTTTACTGTGATAAAGTTAACACCCAGTGCCAGGGACAGTGAGCTGGCAGACATTTCTAGCAATGCTTAACAAAGATCGGGGACACTACGCTCTGCACAAGGCATAACAAGCATTTGCAATGCAATAAGTCTCGCATTTGCGAGAGTTTAAGCTATTGGCATTGTAAATGACAATGCCATTTATTTATCTGTTTTGATAATTAACGCAAAAATAAAAGGCATTATCATTTACAATGCCACTAGCTCAAACTTTGTAAATGTAGTTGGGATCAAAGATGATATATGAAGTTAAATTCAACTATTTGTGATAAATTAAAAAGAAGTTGACTGCGCACAAGGTCCTTTTATCTGAAGTGGTCTCCTGGCTGCATGTGTGCTTAAGAAAAACAGCAAACGAAGATAGAGAGATAGAATTGTGGGAAAAAGAATTTGACAACAGCTTTACTATTCATAAATCACATCTATGCTTTCCATTCCATGGTATGTGCAATTGAGCTTAGAAATGGCAGAACGTGCAACATTTTAAATAGACATCAGGAATTCGGTAATCCCTCTTTGAATAACATGTGCAGGGTGTATTTTTTAAAGACTTAGCCGCCATTTGCTTTTAAAGTGTTCATTTCCTGCATGGACTCTACTTCTACAGACCATGACAGGGTTAATTGGTGTGCAGTTAAGAGATCAAGAGACAACCTGCTGCTAGGACATCCTCACAAATAGACACACGAGTGTTTATAATCCCACACACTGTTTGATTGGAATTTAACAATGTTTACACGTGTTTTTGTAAATGTGGTGTTTTGTGAATGGAAGGTCTCTTTTTCAACACATTAAAAATATTTAATTGCTTTGCTAATCCAAATAATTTGAAATAAGCAAAATAAAGCAATAAGAACCCTAGAATTGATGGTCTGGGGGAATTCTCTTTAAAGTGTGCAAACTAGTCCGTCTGGACACCCTCCTTTTTTAGGTTTCGCTGGGGGACGGAGCTGTAAAGCTCCGCCTCCAGAGAAATCTCTTGATTACAGTAGTGACTCTGGAATACGCCCCCCTGTCCCATTGGCTAGCTCCATAAATGGAGGCTAGCCATTGGAACAGAGAGGCGTCCGTCATGGCCGGACCAGATTCGGGGGCGTTCCCGAGAATCTTTGGCTTTTGGCTACGTCATGCTACGTCAGCCAAAAGCCGGGAACGCCCCCGAATCTGGTCCGGCCGGGCCGTGCTTGCTGCTGCCCTGCCTTCCTCCCGCCGTCCCCCCCTGTCCTCTCCCGCCCCCCTCCCGCCGTTCGTGTACTCTCCCGCCCCCCCCTCTCCCGCCCCCCTCCCGCCGTTCGTGTACTCTCCTGCCCCCCTCGTCCTCTCCCGTCCCCCTCCCGCCGTCCTGCTGTCTTTGTTGTCAGGGGCGCTAGAGTCCAATGCGCAAATTGTACGAGAATGATCCTAGTTTTAATTAAACACTGGTACAATGTTGCTCATTTCAATATGTTATACACGTTTTGTAAACGAGCGACACGTCTACCAAATTTTCATTATTTTGCGAAGACGAACAATGCTGCGCGATATTTAATTTTCTGGCGCCTTTCCGTGGCCTGTCTAGCCGGTCATTTTAAAAATGGCTGCCGCCAAATCTTTCGGTACGGAGTGGTTTCAACCAATATTTTACAGTCACGCCCTGATTTCGTTTACCCTGTTCCTCCGTCCTGAAGGCTGGGAGGGACTGGGAGTCTGACGTGTGAGCTGAACGGAAGCGTGCTGTACTTGTCAACTGATCCCCGGAGGGTAACGGGAATGGTAGTGCTAAAGTTCCTGAAAGCGGATGCCCTAGATTCAACCGTGTCCATGGCCTTGTAGTGTTACTTATTCTAAAACGAAAGTGTCTGGTAATGAGGGCAAACTCCTCATTACCAGACATTGTTATTTTTTGTAGCGCTCTGTATGTTGCTTGCTGGCAGAGTTTTCAACACGACATTGGTTTCTAATAGCAGGCTTGCGATCTTTTATCGTCAAGTAATTTCGCTACTCTGAACAAAATGAAAAGTAAAATAACTCAGTTGAAGAGGCAGTTTTGGTTCTTGTCGTTTAGACGTCTCTTGCCAGATCCATTGTTATTAGCTTACACCAGTCATCTTCTAATGTTTTCATGCCGTGCCCCCAGTATTAAAAAAAATAATTGCACCCTCGAATTTTTCACAATTATTCTATTAAATTTGCAATGTTTAAATTTGCCTAGAATTATTTAAACATTACAGTTATGTTAAACGGTTTAAAAATGCAATCAAATACATGATTGCCAAACATACTATTCTGCTTAGCTGGGCCCTACTAATGTGTAAAGGTACACACGGTGTGATTATCTGAAATGTGAGAGAGAGAAGGTGTTGAAGAATATTAGGAGTCCCTTCCCTCTTTACCCATACTCCCACCCAGGAATAAATTACAACATTTTTTACTAGTGTCCCATTACAGAGTAGCTTACTGCTGATCATTTGTTTTCAGCATAAAACAAAGCACTGCTATCAGCATGATGCTTTTTTTAACCAGAGCTGGCGGCCTGGATCAGTTAAGGCCCCCCAGTTGGAAGACCCCTGTCTTACAGTGTCCTTGTAGCCCCACCCATTGCCTAACATTAGAGGCTTTATTGTCACTCTCATTTGCTTGTTTCTTTTTTTGCTAGATCGCGTGGTACGTCTTTGTGCATTTATGCTTCTTCTGGAGCATGGACACATTATTCACTCCACAGGAGTGCATGTGTTTTCCAGTTATCTCCCTCATGTACTTCTCTTCCACCCTTCGCCGTGCTCTGTTATTCTTTTTCGCCTGTGTGCTTCTCCCCCTCTCACTCTGCATTGCTTTTTTGCTCATGTGCTTGTCCCTGACTGCTCCATGTTACTCTCTCGCCTGTTTTTTTCCCCCACTTCGGTCTCCCGTTTTTCTTTTGTATCACACTCTTACCAGCATGTTACTTCTGCCCTGTTCTCGTGTAACTTTCTTGCGACCTGTGTTGCTTCCCCCATGCTTAAAAAAAATTTAGAACTTTCATTTAAATTACTGAACCAACAAAAATTGGTAACTAAAAAGAAAAAAATAGCATCTGCCTCATTTTGCATGTGTGCGCATTTGTGGTGCACATGATTACAAAATTCCATACCTGGCACAGCATTTGGTTTCTTTTTCATTTTTTTAGCCATGCTGTCCAACATTAGGGATGCTGCGCAGCATAGCTAACTACAAATGGCAGATCCCCGCCTCCCGAGCCGCAGCCGGTCCCGATGCCGTTGTAACACGGCCTTCGCTCTCCCCCTTCCCTCCCACAGCAGATCCCCGCCTCCCCCTCCCCTCCCACAGAAGATCCCCGCCTCCCGAGCCGCAGCTGATCCCGATACAACACGGCCTCCGCTCTCCCCGCCTCCCTCTCCCCTCCTACAGCAGATCCCCGCCTCCCACAGCAGATCCCCGCCTCCCGAGCCGCAGCCGGTCCCGATGCCGTAAACACTGCAAGCTGAAGATGAAGGAGGGGGGAGGGGTGCACATGGGAGCGGAGCAGAGAGATGCTGCAGCCTGGACACTGAGCACCACGGCACCTGACTGGTCCGCTCTTCCCGCTCAATTGACTCATCGCACTTCGCTAGATTCCCTTCACAGTGCCCCCTCAGGGGGGGGCTCAGACACGAGTGGAGATGTAGGGTTCTCTACAGTGGGTGAGGGTGATAACCAAAAGCAAGCTGCCATTTGGGTCCACCACAAGGAGAGGTTGTGGGCACCTTTTAGGGACCAGGTTAACAGCACTCATCTTAAAAGGGGGATTGGGGATATTGACAACACTGTTGTATCTTCCCAAGAATAAATGAGCGCACTGTACACAGCAAACTATAGCGTAATTTATAATTTAATATCTAGCCTCTCCAAAAGATTGTTTCCCTGCCCCCTGGCTGTGCTTGCTTCCCTGCCCCCTGGCTGTGCTTGCTTCCCTGCCCCCTGGCTGTGCTTGCTTCCCTGCCCCCTGGCTGTGCTTGCTTCCCTGCCCCCTGGCTGTGCTTGCTTCCCTGCCCGTGCTTGCTTCCCTGCCCCCTGCCCGTGCTTGCTTCCCTGCCCCCTCGCTGTGCTTGCTTCCCTGCCCCCTCGCTGTGCTTGCTCTCCTGGGTGTGTGTGGCTCTGGGTGGGTGTGTGTGGCTCTGGGTGGGTGTGTGTGGCTCTGGGTGTGTGTGTGTGGCTCTGTGTGTGGCTCTGTGTGTGGCTCTGTGTCTGGCTCTCTCTGTGTCTGGCTCTGTGTGTGGCTCTGTGTGTGGCTCTCTCTGTGTGTGGCTCTCTCTGTGTGTGGCTCTCTCTGTGTGTGGCTCTCTCTGTGTGTGGCTCTCTGTGTGTGTGGCTCTCTCTGTGTGTGGCTCCGTGTGTGTGTGGCTCCGTGTGTGGCTCTCTCTGTGTGTGGGTCTGTGTGTTTGTGTGTGGCTCTGTGTGTGTGTGTGTTGGGGGGGCTCTGTTGGTGTGTGTGGGTCTGTGTGTGTCTGTATGTGTCTGTATGTGTGTCTTTGTGTGGCATTTGCCAGAGATTAAACTATTGGCATTGTAAATGACAATGCCATTTATTTATCTGTTGTGAAGACCAACACATAAATACAAATTTTGTCATTTACAGTGCCAATAGCTCAAACTTTTCAAAAGGCGAAACCATTGCATTGTAAATGCTTGTCTTGTGTATACAGTGGTCCAGTCCAGGAGGATTAGGACCCGAGCCTTTATTGTTCTCAATAAGAAGAAAACAAGGCAGAAAGAGATCCATGCGTTAACCATTGACTGAACACTGTTTACTGTGATAAAGTTAACACCCAGTGCCAGGGACAGTGAGCTGGCAGACATTTCTAGCAATGCTTAACAAAGATCGGGGACACTACGCACTGCACAAGGCATAACAAGCATTTGCAATGCAATAAGTCTCGCATTTGCTAGAGTTTAAGCTATTGGCATTGTAAATGACAATGCCATTTATTTATCTGTTTTGATAATTAACGCAAAAATAAAAGGCATTATCATTTACAATGCCACTAGCTCAAACTTTGTAAATGTAGTTGGGATCAAAGATGATATATGAAGTTAAATTCAACTATTTGTGATAAATTAAAAAGAAGTTGACTGCGCACAAGGTCCTTTTATCTGAAGTGGTCTCCTGGCTGCATGTGTGCTTAAGAAAAACAGCAAACGAAGATAGAGAGATAGAATTGTGGGAAAAAGAATTTGACAACAGCTTTACTTTTCATAAATCACATCTATGCTTTCCATTCCATGGTATGTGCAATTGAGCTTAGAAATGGCAGAACGTGCAACATTTTAAATAGACATCAGGAATTTGGTAATCCCTCTTTGAATAATATGTGCAGGGTGTATTTTTTAAAGACTTAGCCGCCATTTGCTTTTAAAGTGTTCATTTCCTGCATGGACTCTACTTCTACAGACCATGACAGGGTTAATTGGTGTGCAGTTAAGAGATCAAGAGACAACCTGCTGCTAGGACATCCTCACAAATAGACACACGAGTGTTTATAATCCCACACACTGTTTGGAATGAGAGTGAACCTGATGGTGAGGCACACAGTGGCACCAAAATCAGCAGTCAGCCTCCTTCAGCTCCCCTCTCTAAATATAGTAGAGGTATCCACCCACCCAACCAGAATGTGTGCCCGACTCCACCACTTCCTATAATGGAGTGTTTCATATAATTAATATTAATCTTTATTTGGCAGCAATCACAGCCATAAAAGAAAGCACAGTTAAAAACAGCATCAAGTACATTTGTTAGCAGCAAGTCATCCAGGTGTACATAATCTTAGATTGTCTTTGGCCTCAGTACAATTCTTTTAAAATGGGTCCATAAAAATACACATACAAAAAATAAAAACAATTACAAATTCATTAAAATCAAATGAGCAAAGACGCAGAAGTCCCTTTAAAAATCAAACATATCTTGAATTCCTTGATTGAAACACTGCTCTTAAGAAATTTGTAATTATAAAAAGAGTTCAAACATTTGACATTAATTGCAAGTGTAAAAGTGCAACACGTGCCATCTTAAACCCCATTTCTTTTAGGTAAGATTTAAGATACAGACACCTACGATAGGTATAATCTGTGCATAAAAATACAAAATGTAATGTATCCTGTGGAGACCTATAGTCACAGCCACAGGGACCTCTATCTTATATACGCAAAACAAAACCTGAAGGGATACCAATAGAGATTGTAACATATTTAGTCTAAAACGGGTAATTAAAAATCTATCATGGGCACTGGTTAAAATGGAGAGATAAGTCTCCATACCCTGTACTGACTTAACTAGGGGTAATCCTCTCATCATAGAATTTCTAAATGTCATTGCTCCCACGATCCACCATGGCTTTTTGAAAAACAGGTCTTTGACCAGATTTTTGTCCTGTTAGCTTGGTTGATCATATTTTATAAAAATATTGGCTCTTCCCTTTGCCGATAAAGTTTCCTTTATATATCTTAACCCCGGAACTTTAGGAGCATTGTCAAGTGAAAGGCAATCCCGGATTACAGCCTGGTTAACCCCTTCGATGCTCATGACGAGCTCAGCTCGTCATGAGGCACGGTTGAGCTGTGCTGATGACGAGCTGAGCTCGTCACGAACAATGGGATTTACAGATAGCTCAGCACAGGAGGGGAATTGCTGCCGCAGCGATGGTGTTAAAGGATGCCTCTTCGTTAGACCATACATTCACCCAGCATAACAGGGGCTTAACAGCAACTAGATCAGATATATACTTAATACCTAGTTCGTCAAGTACAGTGTAGAACGGAGTGCCCTGAGGGACTCTCAGCCTCTGTCTTAAAAATTTGCTTTGCACCATCTGAATTTTTTCAACCCCTAGCGGTTCAAAATAACTGATACAATTTTAAAATCACCCCTGGGGACCATGTACCTATTCTGTGTGCGTAGTTAGCAATAGCTCCCAGAGATTTTTTTTCCGTATCCCTTAGCTTCCCCTCTTTCAGCGTTGTCCAATTTAATTTATCATCATACACAATGCCCAGGTAAGAAAATGGTGGAACCTTGGCTACACTATGTGAGCCTGTCTTGTACATTATTGATATGGGCCCTCTATTGCCTATCTCCATCACAAATGATTTAGTAAAATTAGGGGACAAGTCCAAACCATTCATAAAGGAGATAACCCCATCTATTAGGACTTGCAATGCCCGGGGTGTACGCGCTAAAAGAACAGCGTCATCCGCGTACCACAAAACAGGCACACTGTTGGTATATCTGTGTGTAAAGATGACAGGGCAGATTCTAATCCATTTATATATAGTGTAAAAAGAAATGGAGCAAGGATACACACTTGGTGCACCCCTCTTGGAGAAATACAATTGTCAGTGAGTCCTCCTTCTTAAGTGGAGGATAACCTTCAAGCTCCTCACCCACGCACACAAGGCACTTAACAAAACCGGACCAGCGTACCTCAACCAACGACTCAGCTTCTACACCCCCACCCGCCAACTTCGCTCCGCCGACCTCGCCCTCGCCAAAGTCCCCCACATCCGAAGAGTGACCTCCAGCAGCAGATCGTTCTCCCACCTCCCCGCCAAGACCTGGAACACCCTCCCCACCCACCTACGGCAGACCCAAGACCTGCTGACCTTCAGAAGACTCCTCAAGACCTGGCTTTTTGAGCAGTAGCAGCCTTCCCTCCCAGCTCCTTGAGACCCTCACGGGTAAGTAGTGTGCTTTACAAATGCTATGATTGATTGAGTGATAGTGTACCTAACTGTAGCAGTGGTGTCAGTATAGCGGGTCATTAAATCATTTGTGGTTGCAGACTCAACTCCCAACTCCCCCAATGTCATCCACAGTTTGTTTCTGTTCACTTGATCGAATGCTGCGGTCATTTCCATGAAACTCAGAAAAATGTATCCCTTCATGGCAATCGCATATTTAGAGATTAAAAGATAAAGGTTCAGACTCTGGTCTACTGTAGATTTACCTATCCAAAAGCCATATTGCACACCCGATAAGATGTGATTATTATCTGCCCACTCAGCAAGCCTATTTAATTGCACCCTCCCCAGAACCTTCAATGTTGAGTCAATAAGGGAGATGGGCCGATGACAGTACGGATTATCCCCATCTTCCTTTAAAAAAATTGGCACAATAGTGGCAGTGGACCATGAATGTGGCATAGCTGTCGAAACTGCAGCATTTAATACCCTTGTCAGAACCAGGGCCCACACCTCAATATTGTTCATGAACAGGTCTGGGGGGATCCGGTCCGGTCCTGGTGCCTTATTCCGAGACAGTCCCTCTATGCCTAACATAACCTCATCCAGAAGGAAATTAATAAGGGCCTCATAGATCAGAGGCTGTGAGTCGTTAATAACTCCGTCTTCATGACCAAAATTATAAACAGTCTGGAAGTGAACCTTCCATTGGTCAGCAGTAATATGATGACACAAGTTCGGCATATCTGGTTTGGAAAAACACAGGGACCTTCCAGAAAAGAGGGCTATCTTTTAAATCGCTAGCTTGTAGCAACTCCTCTCAAGCTTGTTTTTGTAACTTTCTCTCCATTCCTTGATGGCCCTTTTATAATTCCGCCGACAACTGGCCACCCAGGGTCTATTGCGAGGAGACTGTTTCAGGGCCAGTTTGAGGTTACGGTACGCCTTGGAACACTCACTGTCAAACCATCTCGGCATATCTGAACAATTAGAAGCTCCTGGGACGGTTAACAAACTTGCAACCGACTGAGCAATAACAATAAATGAGCAAACTATTTCTTCTTCCGAAGATGACATGTCTAAACACTTTATTATCTCCTGTTGCCGCAATTTAAAAAGTGTGTGAATAAAAACATTAATATCCACCAGTGACCAACATAGGCTGCTCCCCTGATCTGTAGCTGCTAGTGTACCCATGTTCCTACCACCTGGCGCTTCCTTAATACCCTGCATCACAAGTGACAATACCAGCGGGTTCTGGTCACTAAAAGGGCTACATAAAATTTTTACAAAAGATATGTAGCATTCTAAGAATGGAGAACCAAAAATAAAATCAATAGTTGTTGCATAACCTCTCCCCTTATAAGATGGTGGCTGAATGCAGTTTGGGTATTTAAGTAACTTATCAATTGTAAATGTTAGCCCAAAGGTATTTAAGATTGCATTTAGTTCACGACCATCTGAGGAATGCTCCATGTGAAGGCCTTCAATGTCCCTACATATGGGTGGATCTCCTAAACACTGACCCGTATTAGCGCATAAAAGGCAATTAAAATCTCCTAGCAGCATAATGTTCTCCTGGGGAGATCATCTCCCAGTAGCGTTTCCTACAATGGAGTGTTTTGTATGGGAAATTCAATTTGACCTTTCACTGGAAGACAGTGCAGTTTCTTCTGCAAAGTGAGGGTCCTGTTTTTAGGAACATTGCATCAGGTAGTCATTTAATTGTGAGAAGGTGGCAGCTCGACCAATTACTGTATAAGAAAATTAAAGTTTGTATGATCCTGTTTACACAATGGCGCCCCATACTTTTAAAGTCGATATCGGCTGCTCTGAGTATACACTTGAACTATGGACTGCTTTTAAGACCAGTAGAATCCTGTATACATATTAATAAAACGTACGCTGTCTGGGGCAGAATTCTGACACACATCACGCCACATAGATTTAAACACACTTTATTCTTTCTCATGTGTATTATGATGTATTGCAGGTAAGCTTGTAATTGTTCTGAGTTATAGCTGGTGCTTTTCGATGTGTATTGGGGTTCCTAAACTGCTGCAGTCATTCACTCCTCCTTCCCTTCTCAATTGCCTACAGCCCCAGAGCAAGACTCCGTGATGTGGCTGTACCTGGCGGCCCTGCTGGGCCTGTACTTTCTCTTCCGCTGGTACAGAGAGAGGCAGACGGTCCCAAATCTCCCAGATAAGTATGTGCTGATCACCGGCTGTGACTCCGGCTTTGGGAACAAGGTGGCACGACAGCTGGACCAGCGTGGACTACGCGTGCTCGCCGCGTGCCTGACGCAGAAGGGGGCTGAGCAGCTGAAAGAGGCCACCTCCCAGAGGCTGCAGACGGTCATCTTGGACGTCACCAACAGAGAGAGCGTGGCCACCATGGCACAGTGGGTGAAGGAGAAAGTGGGAGACAGAGGTAAGAACAGCGTAGGTTTCTCTATCATTGCCAGAGTTGGCATTTATCTAGAATACAAAAGTACTGATCAGGTATCAATTATTCCCAGATACTGGTTTTAACGGTGGCATCAACGTCACTGAAGCTCCATCACTAGCTCCTTGACCCCCCCCCCCCCCCCCCCCCCTCAGTCGCATCACAGGAAGAGCTTTCCTATGAAATTTGACCCTGAGAACATCGCTTGAAGCGGTGAAAGCATGTGCAAAGTGCAGAGCACTCTTTTTAACAACCTTTATTAAAGTCGTTGCCAAAAATCATAGACACGGAATCTTAAATTTGTGCCTGTAGTTGTACGAGGTTAAATAGGTGTTCTTCTATAATCACAATGCAATAACCGACAAAATATAAGTGTAGTCTAGTAACAGAAATCTACTAAAAAGGGACAAGTGTGAACATGAGTGTAGTCGAGTCACTATGACTACTTTAGTAAGAGTGACTGAATGTAAATGAGTATTTACACGTCTTTGCCTTTTGGAAGAATGAGTTGCCACCCTTGGGTTATGCATTTTTCTTCCTAATAGAAAGGGTTTGGACAAAATGCCAACGGAAATCACTCCATAAAATCCAATGTGATTGTTCAGAACACTTGAGCACCACAGGTTGATTGCTTGCTCTCCGTGCATATACCACGGAAGATGCAAGAATGCTTTGGAGGAGGAAATCATATATACTTTGACTGATGAAGATCAAGGATTGACTGAAGCGTATGTCTGACCCTCCCTTCAACCTCAATGGATGACAAGTGAGTGACACTAAAAGTTCATTCAATATGTGATTGGTCAGAATATCTGCCAATCCTGTCATTGAGACTTTTGTCAGTATGCCATCTGTGTGTGGCTAGAAAATTGGCTATCTAGTTGTTTGGGTTTTTATTTGGAATTCACTCTTCATGTTACCTGGAATCCGGCCATGGTTTACTTGGAAATCGGTACACGTTTCAGTCTACGTCCAGAGGACATTGTACTCTGTATCTTATCCCTATGTGAACTGTGTTTTGTTTGGAATCTAGTCAATATTTGGTCATCGTTTTCCTTGGAATCAGGTCAGAATTTAGTTGTAATCTGGTTCAGGATTTAGTTGGAATTGAGTCCACAATTTAGTTGCATTTTGTGCGCAGTTTCCAAGGAATGTGATCCACATTTTCTTGGAATCTGATTCACATTTTAGCTGGAATATTGACCACTTTCTACCAGAACCTGGTCATATTTTCTTTACAATCCTGCCGTGTTGTTTGACATGTGTTTTTCCTGGTTTCCACGTGTGCCTCAAAACCTGTTTAATGTGAAAGTGAAGACACTGCACTCCAGAATCCAAGTTACACAGACATACAACCTTTCATGTCCCTTCTTACTGAAGTAGTGTAAGACTTTCACTCAGATGACTGAAGGTTCCTTCGAGGAAACTCTGCTGATTCGAAGGTCGGGATCTGCCAGTATTTGTTCTTAACTGCCTTGGACCATTTGATCTCTGGTTATCTTTGTGCCATTGACAGCTACTCCTGGCAGTTTCTGGTCCGTAGAGTACTGCTTTTCCTTAACCGCATCGCTGCTGCGATGATTTTTGCGCTGTGAGGCTGTTTTCGATTTACCGCGATACATGACGAGCTCAGCTCGTCATCCGCACACGTCACCCGTGGCTGATGACGAGCTAAGCTCGTCATCAGCATCGAAGGGGTTAAAGAAGGACTTGCATGAATACAGTCCTTCTATTTCACACATTCCACATGAGTATTTTGTTCCATATTTTGAGGTACCTAAAAACAGTTTTTTCCCTAATGACAAGAAGCGAGTCTGCCCCTTTTGGCCTTCACCTTGTTGCAATCCGTGATGAGCAGGTGGCAACATAATACCAGTACTATTCATAGCTCATGGTGCCATTTTATGGCACCCACTTCACTGATTGCAAGCAGTGAAAGAATCTAGATAAGTCTCGTAGAGACAGGAGGTGGCAGACAGACCTATTGCATGGTCCTACCTCACTAAAAAGAATGACAAGGGCCTGGGGTGACTCTTAGAATGGTATTGGGATTGTAGGGTGGGGCGTTGCATTCGAAACCCTCTTTCATGTAGCTCATATACACAAGGTGAGTGCATGGCTTGATCTGGCAGACACTCACTCCTAGCCACAGACACCTGTAAATCCTACAAGCTATTCTTAATTCTTCTTTATCAATCTCCTTTCTCGAGGGCTCTGGGGCCTGGTGAACAACGCCGGGGTTGGATATCCTTTCGGTATCAACGAGTGGCTGACTCTGGACGACTTCATGTCTGTAATGAAGGTGAACCTGATTGGGGTGATTGATGTGACTCTGGCCCTAATCCCCCTTGTGAGGAAGGCTCGTGGTAGGATCGTCAACGTGGCCAGTGTATTAGGAAGGATGTCCTTATTTGGAGGCGGATACAGCATTTCCAAATATGGAGTGGAAGCTTTCTCCGATAGCCTCAGGTAAGTGTTTCATGAAGGCTGCAATGTATTCTGTGCTTTTTTTTTTTTTTACCAGAATTTATTCTGCCCTGATTGTTCTCGCTACCCAAAAACAAGGTCTTCAAAAATGTAAGCATTGAGAGGTGACTGTCCTTCCAAAAGCAAGATTCTCCAGAGGAGTCCAAAGCATGTCCATCCTGTGTGTGCTCAGCATTCGACCGATAATAACAAAGAGCCAGGTTTAACACAGATAAACTACCTTGACCATTAGTTAATGGGCATTAAGAATTCCATTAGGTGTTGGGGTCTCTGGCTTTTTCTCCAGATTAATTTGTTTGGTGAACTATGCATTGTCAAATATAAAACTGCCTGTTCTCTCTTCTGGCCTGCGGCTCTAGACCAGCGGTTGGCAACGTTTTGTCTTCTGCATGACTAATGGAAGCTGAGGACCCTGGCCTAAGCAATATCAATGATTTTAATCTATTTTAATCTCAAAATAATAGTCAGAAATACAGAATCAATAAAGAAACAAGTATACGTCAAATACACAAGTTATGAAAGATGTTGTTTGATTCACAAGCAAAACAATACCGTAGTCGTAATTTTAATTTAATGGGAAAGTTGGAGCTTTTCAAAATGTGGCTTTATTTGCAGAAGACGAAGCAACACGCTGGATTCTAGCATATCACTTTGTCTTTTTTGCTCCCAATGCAAGCTCTAGATTCTATTTGCCGTACTTGCACTGCTTGTACAAATCAAGCTAAAGATACCAAAGTAACTTTTAACGCCCAATTGCAAATAACTTCACATTTTCAATTTTGCTTATTTATTTATATGCACTTTGTTAATCTGCTAATCTTATTTATTTTGCAAATCAGTCTCAGACTCCTGAGTAGATGATGTGGACCCTGTGGCATCCGAGGTCCGTGGGTTACAAACCGCTGCTCTAGACACTAGGGGCCATATTATGGTAAAAGCGCATTTTTATTGTTTGTGCTGGGCACACCTTTAAAAAGGTGTGCCTGGCGCAAACAGCGAAAATGCGCTCTATTTCCATGAATGCGCTGCCCCCAGGGCAACCGCAAACTCGTGCTGCCTTGGGGGGGGGTAGCACATTTAGGTGAAAACCAGAGCAGCTGCTTTCAAGCCGCTCTCTGTTTTTACAGTGCAGACGGCACCCGCCTGCACTTTGGAAGGGGACTAGAGATCCCCCTGCAGGCGGGTGCAGTCAGTGACTGCACCCGCCTGCAAGGGGATATCTGGGGGATTCATGGGACCCCTTTTCCCCCGTCAGAGGGCTGCCATCAGGAGGCACTGACAATGCGCCACCTAAAAGGTGGCGTATTGTCAGTGCACCTCCTGAGGGCTTCTTTGCCCTTGAGCCCACATCTGTAATACAGTGCAGGCACAGAGGCAGAGGGATTCCCTCATTTACATGGGGTACTCCCCCATGCAAATGTGAAACCACCCCCTGCCAATGGCTCTTTATGTGCGCCCGCGCTATTGGTATTACAGGTGGAGAAGCGCGGCTCAATGGTTAGAGCGGCAGACCCTGATGCAGAGGTCTGGCCCAGGACCAGGGTTCAATTCCCGCCTCGGCGGCTCTTGGACTCACTCTCCCCAGACCTGATAATTCTCACCTCGGTGTCTAGTCTAATCATGGGTCCCACTCTGTGACTCTGGACAATAGCTTGCTTAATCTCCACAACGGCCCCAGCAGCGCTTGGTTGCCTGGCTTCACCTTGGGGGTTCCCAGGAGTGGACATCTCACAGGAAAACCAGGAAGGGTTCCACAGCGGTATGAATATAGCGCTACGAGACCTCTCGGTAGAAGGCGCTATATAAATACAAACACATTTACAGAAGGGGACGCACAAGCGTCTGAGGCCCCTTCTGTAATACTAAAGAGACCCAGGGGTGCGCAAAGCAAGTGCAATCGCCCGCTGCACCCCCGTGGTACTCACTGTGAAAGATAGACAAAAGTCTATAGTTTCCTTCACTCTTTAGTGGTAGCTGCAGGAGTAAAGTCTTTACTCATGGTAGAGTGTCTGGAAGCTTGTGTTCATTATTAATTGCATCAGTGGCCACACCGTAGAATTCACTGGTGGCCCATGTACTTATATGCCTACTTATATGCCAAGGGCTGGGGCACTGTAGAACATTTAGGGCCATATGTGGGTAATCTCTATTTACCGATTCTTAAATACCGAATTTTACTGATTCGGTATTTAAGGTTCAGTAAATAGTATGTTGGTAAAAATTCGGTAAATTTGACAGAATCGGTAATATTCGGTATTATCGATTCAGTATTTACCGATTCAGTAATTCCCATTCATTCCTATGGGCCTGGAGGCCCATAGGAATGAATGGGAAGCCATTCACTATTACCGATTCGGTATTTACCGAATCGGTAATAGGGGGAACAAATTCAAGGGTGGCAGGGTGTCACATTGACACCCTGTTGCACCCCTGAATCGTGCATGTGTGCACATGTAGAACACATACATGCCCTTAGGACATGTATGTCTGCCAGATGGCACTTTTAAAAAAGCACACAATTGCTTTTTTGAAGGTTTTTGATATTTACCACCAACTTGTAGTTGGTGGTAAATAACAAACCCTTAAATCAAAAATGATCTCACTTGAGTGCTCCCTACATAGGATTTAATGATTCAAGAATTTACCGATACCTTAAATTACCGAATCAGTAAATTACCGAATCCTTAAATCCAGCCACCTACATTAGAAAAAGCTGAATACCGGTCGGTAACAGCAGATTTAATGATTTTCGGCCGTTACCAGCCAGTATTAAGCTACCTATATATGGCCCTTAAAGTCCTATATCTCAGAAATTGCCAGAGATTTGTTTCCCTTGAATGGATATGGTGGCACTCAGGGGGAAAAGGACCTAGGCTTTCGGTTGGAGCCAGGAAAAATGTAACTCACTGATTCCAGGGCTTATACTGTCTGCAGACTCGGTATTAATGCTCAGAGATGCAGGGTCAGCCGTACAAGCTGAGTATGTGCTCCACAGTATACAAAAAAGTGATGAATGGAATGCTTGAATTAATCTCAGCCACTGCCAATTACTCCGGCCGCACACCAGTGCATCGTTATTTTGCACACCATGCAGCCTCACTTTGGACCCAGCTATATAAAAATCAGTCTTGACCCTGCACCAATAGGAACAGTCCAGTCTGCACTGCCAAGCCAGGTCCTCCCTGAACCTGAACACAATCGAACCAGAACACAATCAATCCAGGACTAGTGTTGCTCTAGCACATCAACTAGGTATATCTTGGTTGCAGCAGTGACATAGTGTGCACATACCCGGCCCACTTAGGGCGACACACTAAAGTAAACAAAAACGTGATGAATGGATTGCTTGAATGAATCTCAGCCACCAGTAATTACTCTGGCCACATTCCAGTCTGTCAATATTTTGCACACCGTGCCACCTCAGGTTGGATCCAACTATATGCAAATACAAGCAACAGAGGGCTGGTTTCACCCTAGTTAGAGCTTATCAGCCAGGTATTACTTGGATCTAGTGAAACAGTATGCACAAAACCCATGTCTGGGCATACTCGTTCCACTTAGGGCAACACATTGGCGTATACAGTGGAATAAAATAGTATATATTAGAACCACTTTTTTTTATAAACATATAAAAACTAAGGCCCTCCTTAGCTAGAGGCACTTACTAGAGAAATGACACTTAGGTCAGGAGGCATTTTGAGGGAGGCAACCAAGCTTGAGTGTTTCAAGTAATGGCAACTTATAGGGTATCAAGGGTCAAATCATTCTGACACCTACAAGAGGAATATGAGCTGACGTAAAATCAGGCATTTAGATACCTTCAAATGCAAAATGCTCCCACAAGAGAGGACCTAGGGTGGACGGAAATACCAGAAGATACACCACTAGAAAGTAGAGTTTTAATGGCAGAACTAAGTAAGAGAGCTGTTTTCACCATATATAAAACTCTTACTAACGATAGACCGGACTGTTTAAAAAACATAAGAGAAACCAGGAAAATAGTCTGGGGGTCAATGGAATACATACTTTGGGAGGCAGCACTCACGCACCCAAGGGAAATTGTGGTTAATGTATGCTTGAGACTTATATAACCCAACATCATTCACAGAACATCCTATACCAGGACCAGGATGCATAAGATGGGTAATGTGCAAACATCAATATGTATAAAGTACAGTAGATGAGAGGTTACCCTCTTACAAATAATCTGGTGCTGTAACAAGTTATAGCAGTACTACTGGTAGGGAATACTAGGGGAACTAACTGTCTGTGATACTTGAATGCAAGCTACTGAAATCCCCCTAATTTGTAATACTGGGAACACTGAATGATGTGGCCTCAAAGCAAACCTCTGTTCTGTGTATTAGGACCTGTGCTAGCGATGAGGGATATAGCTAGAGAATGGGATATTTAGGTGGTCCCAGTGGCATAGCTGGAAGGGCGGTCTACCCAGGGCAGCACTGTTTTCGGGGGCGGCGGAGGTGAGCAAGTTGTCTACCATCCCTACTCCAAGAACAGGTTGCCTGTCAACCGTCGCTCCCCCTGGAACAGGTCGTCTGCAGTGGCAGATGCTCCACTAAGGCAGAGGAGCATCGCCTCACTGCTTTTAGAGCAGTGAAAATGGGGTATAATAAAACTATAATAACTAGGTTATTATTGTTTTATTTTTGGTTGCTGGGGATGGTGTCTCAGGATGGGAGGAGGAGTGGACTATGCACATTAAGTGCGCATGACTGCTTGGCCGACCAAGCAGTCATGCACACTTTGCATATTCCCCTAGGAGGCATTAATGGACAGCCTGGTAGGGAATATGCACAGGCTCCCTGTCCTGATCTGAACGCCGATCCATGGCGCTAAGACCAATCACAACGTTGTGATTGGCTCTGGGGAGCTTGTGTGCCCGGTAGCTTCTGCAGCTTCATCCGGACTGGAGTCAGGAAGATGAGAGAAGCGGAGGAGTGATGCGGCCAGCAGACAAAAGGTAAGTGCGAATTAAAAAAAATATTTTCAACTTCCCCTCATTCCCTACTAGCCGCCACTGCGTCTAGCTACACCACTGGCTGGGTTCCACCAAAGAATAGGTGGCAAAAAAAAGCACATGTGGTATGTGAAAGTAGGGAATGCATGCACAAATTTAAGAAAGTAAGGGGTGGTAGATGGAGGATGTTTTATAGTCTAGATAGGAAAAAGGTGGACAAATAGAAAAAAGAATCAACAGGAAGAAGAAACTGTGACATAACAATATGGCACAAAGAGGAAATCATTCCGGAGTAAGTCATAGGAAAAGTTGTAACCCAGTCCCGGAGTAAACATTATGTTTATGTCTGAATGAAAAGTGACCCAGCTATGACGTGAATGATTCAAAAAGTAGAAACAACATATATTTTTTAAAAGATTGCTTATAAAGGTATCATTTTGTATATTAAGTCCCATAAAGTAAACATTTTTGGAACATAATTTCTATTCGAGTTTATGGCTTTTTTTGTGCATTTGCAACTTTTCAGACAAATATATATACGCTAGGGTGCCTACATTATTTAATTACAATTCAGCTTGCTGCCTATTTAGCCTTATCTGTCCACTACAGCAGTCAAGACCAGTTAACCATTGTAAATGTAAAAATTGATACTTGTATACTTGTAAAGCGCACTACTCACCCACAAGGGTCTCAAGGCGCTTGTACGAATACCGCTGTGGAACCTATCCTGGCTTTCCCTGTGAGGCGTCCACTCCTGGGCACCCCCAAGGTGGAGGCCAGGCATCCTTAGCGTTGTGGGGGCCGTTGTGGAGATTAAGCAAGCTATTGCCCAGAGTTGCAGAGTGGGACTCTGTGATTGGAATAGGCACCGAGGCGAGAATTATCAGGTCCGTGGAATTTTGACCCCAAGACCCACCGAGGCAGGGAATTGAACCCTGGTCCCGGGCTAGACCTCTGCATCAGGGTCTGCCGCTCTAACCATTGAGCCACACTTCTCCACTTCTCCAACCATTTAATGTTGCACATGTTCACCAGACCACTGGCACACTTTCCTTATTTATACTTATATCATCAAGGACTCATCATTAATTCAAAACCGGATTTAGTTGCGTACCAATGTGTTAAGAATTCAATATGGCTCCCAGACATTACTACATGTCCTGTTTTGGATTGATCTGCGGTTTCATTTAGCACTTAATTCAATATTGTTGTTTGCTTCTTTTCATCTTTTCTCTTGGTTCAAATTACTTCAGGTAGCAATTGGCTTCTATGTTATAGATAGAGGCAGCATAAAATACTGACTGTACCTAAACTTTTTTCCTTCAGTACAGTATAAGTCTAGATGTATTATGACTTTGTTCATGGTGTCAATATGTGCATCGTGTTTATCGCTCACTGAGCACAAATGTGTTTGATTTGATTACCTGAAATTTGCAGTGATAAGTAGCGTTCATGTCATGGCTACACATTTCATACACTTCAAACTAACTTAATATAGAGCATAGGGGGTAGTATTACATACCGTGCGCTGGGGCACAATGGGCGTGTGTGCCCCTATTCTGCGCTCTTTGGGCACTGTAGTACTACAGAAGGGCTGCTGATGATTGTGCAGCCCCTTTGTAATACTGATAGCTCCAGTGCATATGCAGCTTCAGTTCTACCTTAAGAGGGCGTCCTCTCATTTGCATAGGAGTGTGACCCTATGCAAATGAGGATAACAGTTTGTCTCTGCGCCCATGCCGTATTATGGATACGGGTGCTGTGACAGTGCATCACAAAGAGGTGGTGCACTGTCAGTGTACCCCCTCAGAGCAGCCCCCTGAAGGTGGGTAAAGGGGTCCCATGGACCCCCCAGACATTTCTGGAGGTGGGGACAGTCACTCGGTGCATCCACCTGCAGGGGGATCTTTGTCCTTTGAAGTGTACGCATGGGCCGCCTGTACAGTAAAAGACAGATCATCTTCTTCAAACAGCCACTCCGTCTCTCACTAATGTGCTGCCTCAGGGGCAGGTGCAGGTTCACAGCTTCCGTGGGGACGGTGCATTGATTGTAATATGGTGCAATATCCCTGATGGTGCCCTGTATACCTATTAATCGTGCGCTCAAGTGCAACCAGGGACTGTGCGCCCATTGCAAAATACGGGCCATGAATGCCAACAAAATATCTTTCCAAATTGCCTTATGTAGCATCCACCCCAGACCGGGTACATGCAAATGATCACGCCACACACAGAGCTCTGTATTACACGTCTTTATTCTTCAGAGTGCAATGGTTAACTGGCCATTCTACGTCATTAAGTTTCTTAACCACACCCAATCACTTTCATCACTATTCTATGGAGTCCAACAGGGCTCAGGGGGGTTCCGGTATCTCTAACAATCGCAACACTACGTCTCCCCCTTGTTAAATAACAAGTACCCCCCCCCCCCCAAAAAAAAGTATACATCATAAGTTTATCACTTTTCAACGAGTCGTTGAAGTACTCAAATCAATCTTCCATATCTCAATGTGTGAAGTTGAGGTGATAAGTGTGGCTCAAATCCACCTGAGCGACTTACCTCACTCATCTATCACTAATTATTAAATAATCCAGCCAGGCAGTGGAGAAGAGTTAGACACATATTTATTCAAATAATATTCATCTGCAGATGGGCCCTGTCAGTTCTACACTCCAGAGAGTGCATTGAGAGGACTGAGGAATCTCCTCACAGCAATACAATATAACATAGCATGGCAGCGTGAAACCACGCCCAGACTGGAAAAGTACTGGGCTCAGCAGAGGGAGAACAATTACCTCATACATGAGGCATCTGCACCTGCGAAGGCAACAGCTTTATCACTCCTCAAGGCCACAGAGCCGAAGCTCTGAGGAAAGAAATGCTGAAACAGGGACTTTCTGCTCATAAGGGAGGGGGGAAAACTGTACCATGAGACATTGAGCTGCAGAGCAAATGTCAGCATTAGAAATCTGCCTGCCATAGGCAAGCTTCTTATTATTATAAGAAAGTATACAAAATTATCAACAATGGGACCCTAACAGATACAAGGCAATGTACTACAGCAAGTCTTCTAACTTAGAAGGCAAAAAGAAGACAAAAGCTTAACCATTACAGAAACAGTTCTATCCAAATGAAGCTTGCATATAAAGAAAAATAGCTCAGTGGGTTGCAGCACAGAGAATAATAGGCTGTAACTGCATATTAATTTATGACACATTAGGCTAACATATGTACAACATCATTAGCAGGAAAATTACAATCTATCAGACCCTCCTTTTAGCCTAATGTGGCTAACATAAGTGCATCCTTTATTACTCAAAGTAGGGACTGTGCAATTCTAAAGGAGAGCACGGGAACGGCATCACTCATCAATCAAATGTCGGGAAAGGAAATACTAGGATGAGCATAGTCATAGAGGTAGCGCAGCATACTATAGGACAGGAAGTGCAGAGGCAACTAATAAAAGAACAACCCCTGCAATACCTACTAAAACAATTATTATTCTCTGGGTGTGAGGCACCCTCCTTTTTGACTAATCTAAGCATATTCTCCCGGTGTACCATTGCTCTATAACATTATGTCATTATTGGACAACTTAAAAAGGACATCACAGTTCAAGTCATGAGCAGGAAGTAATGCAATAATATTGATCAGAGAAAACGCCCTATTGAACCATATACTCAGTGTTCACTTGCATCTAGACTACTCAAAGTATACTAACCCTGACAGCTACTTCCATAGGGCAAGAATAAAAGCAACATTTTTTTTTCACCCTTGTGTGTTTGAAGGCAACGACCCACACCCAATAATCTGCAATACTATAAGTAACAGGTGTCTTGTGCAACAATAGAATACTACATCATCCTAATGAACTTCCCAAAAACAAACACATTATTACATTTGTAGACCATGTGAACCAAATATGGGCAGGGGCATCTGGACAAGGAGCCGCAGAGGCAGCTCCTCCTGTGGAAAAGGAACATTCAAAGGGACTCATTTTCCTAGCTAAAAGACCAAAGTAAACTAAGGGAAAAACAGTTCACACTGAGGCCAACCAGGGGGAAGCGGGCTCAGGTCTACGAGGAGCGAAATTCCCCCGTTATAGTTAGTTCAGCTAACTATAACACGCGCGCCTGCAATGCACTGCTGATGACATCACATATTACATCACTCATGACGTGGTCAGTGACATGACAAAGTACAGAACTATTGTTCCCTTCAAATGTCAAATAAGGAAACATTAGTCTGGGGCGTCTTCTCTAATAAAGACTATCAGTTTATTTTCACAGACTAGCTAATAAAGAACTAGCAGTGTGCCCGCATAACTTTAAAACCCAACACTTGTAAAACAAAACTACCAACATCAAATTCCCTTTTTAGAGTAAAGCAGAACAGGCTAATAAAAATTGGAGAAGAGGAGGGAGCAATATACATGTTACCTATTTCTAATTCATAGCATTACTTATTTCTAGTTCATAGGAGAGCTAGCGGAACGCTAGCTACCACCCCCATTTTTGACAGAAGGAAATCTGAAACGTATTTCTCTTCAGTCAAAACCATCAACCCCCTCTGCCCCCCTGAGTGTAGCACTGGGCAGAAACAAAATTGTAGGAGATACATAGCACTTTTGAGAGGGCTAGAACATCTTTTAGCACATGTACAAATGTCATTGCCATAAAATGATGTGTGTGCCTATTAATATCGAGAATTCATTCTTATTATTTATCCATTGCAAAACACACAACCTCTATTGAGACCTTCTATTCCCATTAAGGAGTAAGGACAAGGGAAAGTATAAAAAAAATCCCCCATAACCAGGCACTATGCGCCATTCATTAGGGAAATGGCGGCAAAAGGGAAATCTATGAAAGAACAACCATGTACCAAAATAGACGTACACTGCTAAAAGTGCTGCCTCTGAAATTTAAGGACCAGAACAAATTCCCCACAGAGGAGCTTGTACTAGTATCAAAAATAGAATTGTCAAAACAATACAAAACAGAAACAAGCATACCAAAGCAGCAAGTATAGTGGCTGTGCCAAGCACAGAAAACATAGACGAATCCCAGCCACACATGCAAAGGAGCTGTGACACAGAACACAATGCCATGCATGCAGCTCAAAACCCAGTACGCACTTTGTGTCAGCCTTAAAGTCCATCAACATACCTACCACGCTGAACAGAACAAACAATGCACAATAAGCCAAAGAAAACATAAAACTCACAATATTCACATGCGTATATCATAAAATAATACGCAATAATACATATATCAAACACAAAAAAAAACCACAAAAGGGAAACACAATATTAGTTACTCAGAGGACTATATCCTTCTCATGCATGTCATGCATCATGCGGTGTGGTGTCAGTGCACATGTAATCCATCTTTAACACAAAGTTGCATCAATACTCACCATAACACAGAGATAATATTTCCCGTTGCCCTGAAACGAAACGAATCAAACCACAAAAAAACAACACACAAAATATTGGACCAAAAAAAGCAACCACTTAGTAAAAATACCCTGTATAAATACTCACCTTAAACCCATTCCCGGAGCTCATTCACACCCTCACATCCTTTCAATGTAAAAAAAGGAAACCTATTTCTTTGTCTTAGACAGGACGAATCCCCAATGTCCAGCCAAAAGAACAAAACATGTAGCAGTATTGAAAATCACATGACTAAATTATGATAACATTTAAGGCAGCATCAAAAGACAAAAGATATACATGTGCTTTCCATGCGTAAAACTGTTATTCTTGTAATTAAAGGTACCAAATCTTTTTTCTGCACAGACATCTTACTTCTGGGTAAAATCACAGCTCTAACTGTGTTATGTTAATATATTGACATTTGCACAAACACACTCTGGACCTCTACTCCGCGGGTGGGGCACTGGGCCCACTGGACAAACTGCATACAAAGACTTTTATACAAATCCAATATATACATGTATATATACATTCCCACCAGACCATTTTTATGAGCAACACAATCAATAATAGATACCTACCCTCACATGATCAGTTCTCTCCACTAGGGATCCACTAGCAAAAACACTAATCAGTATGCCCATCAGAGACCCCCCTACTCAGTATTTATTCAAATAGAAAACCTGTATACCATGACATGGACCAACAGTGAAACAAAATATCTGGTAAATCAATTTTTCTCAAGACAATCCTTCTTTTTTCAGACTTGTCCAAATGGAATAACCTGTTGAAAATTATTCATAATTTTGTTCCTTATACTTAATCACATGTGTTCTGAACAACTCCTTCATACTTTAGTCTAAACCAGCATTTTGCACTAATAATTATGCAGACTCGCTCTATATTCACAATTCACATGGCTCCAACTGTGTATCTCTGCCTGTCCGTGCCAATAGCTGGGCCTCCTAGCCCCCCCCATAATCTTCTGTCTGTGCTCTGCGAACCCATTGGAATGCTGTTATCACACAAGGTCACTGCTGCTCTGCTCGTCTAAATCTTCACAATAGCCCTGCTCACATGCTCAATTTTTCTGTTTAACCCTTCCAGAACGGAATAGAATTCACACACTGTCATAGTAAACCTTCCCAGCCCAGAGACCCAAATTAATTTTCAAAGTCTTCCTTTGTCGTTCAGAAAATGCATCTCACACTTACCATCTTCCAAGAGCTAAGAATTCTAGGCTGCTCGCCAGCCTTCCTAGCCCCCCCTGGCATTCAGCACCAAGGTCAAATCTGCTTCGCAGTCTGTGCTCGACGCTCAGGCGCTGACAAAGCCAAGAAGCCTTTCCTAACTTTTTCGACATGCCATATTTTAAAAAAATACATTTATCTTCCTCCTAACTTTACACACTTTCTACATTTCTATTAATATACATTCTAATTTCTGGTAATCAAATCCTCATTCTTTTCTTCATCTTCTACTGTTCACAAATTAAGGGGATGAAAGAAACCAACATTTTTTTCATAGAGCACAGCCCTGCATGCACTTTTACACTACATAAAAAAAAACACTGATAGCCAGGCGCAACCATCTCAGGTAGCTCACAAGGACCATTTAAATAGGAACACCTTGCACATTTCAAATGTACACATTTTGTCTTCTTTTAAAACTAAACTGTTGATCTGTCCATATTCTAGGCTATCATAAGTCCTCATATCTGTCTTTGCTGAACCTCTCTCTGCCACAGCCTTAGGAATTAAACATGCTCTGACAGCTGTACATAGCGAACAGTCTCTCCTGTAAGTAATCTATCTTAACTGCATCAAAATATTAAGCAAAATCAGGATAAATCTATATTCACATACATCTTCGAATTAAAAGAGTCTTTTACAGGAGTGGGTTGGCTCTCGGCCAATCTGACATCAGTTGAACTGCAGCAACACCTAAAACATTGCAACTTACTAAAACGCGGCATCTTGCACCCTCAATCAAACACCACCAAACTCACTCAATCAGATACCGCCAAGGAACCCGCACATACCCGGACACAAAAGACCAAGCAACTATCTCCACACACAACCACGCACATACATCCTATGCATTAAGTCCCTGCCAAACACGTGTTACCATAATGGGACAAGGCCCGTCGACCAAGTCCTGGGGAACCTGGACCCTACCGCAGACCGAACAGTACACTAACTGTTCTGAGGATGGAGAACACATCCGCCACCCGGGTGGCACTAAAGATCGCTGCGCACTTTACCACAGGGGACCCAGGACCCACTCCCGCCGAACCGCCACCCTAGGGGTTCGGGGTGAGTTCCGGAGCCCACCCGCAATGAGCCACGCCTCCACCACAGTACCACCCGGTCGGATGACCAAAAACAAATGTCCTCCCAACCTCCATTAAGTCTGTCAGAGCACCACTCGCTCTCTGAGTTCCCCGGAGCACACTAGCCCCAGGAGCGCACCGGCTCCTTTACCACTAGAGACACACCGGTCTCTTAACCACTGGGGACACACTAGTCCCTGGAGCACCCTAGCTCCTTCAATAACCAGTCGGACCACTCACCTCCTGTTCGCGGAACCCGACATCCACTGTTCTCCACCGCCGGCTGCTGGCTGCTGGGACCAACACGGTCAGCTCCAAAGTTCCGCCTTCTGGACCCCGGCGCAGGATCATGAACCGGGACCTCTCCTGATCAGCAGGGTGGGGCAGCGCTGCGAGAACCAAGCTCGGCATCAAAGTGGGTACCCAGACCCACCGTGCCGACCAGAGGGTCCCCGGCCTTCTGCTACCCACCTACGGGTGAGAAAGATCCATATCGCGGAGTGCCTGCTCGGGCGCCATCTGATAAGTGTGGCTCAAATCCACCTGAGCGACTTACCTCACTCATCTATCACTAATTATTAAATAATCCAGCCAGGCAGTGGAGAAGAGTTAGACACATATTTATTCAAATAATATTCATCTGCAGATGGGCCCTGTCAGTTCTACACTCCAGAGAGTGCATTGAGAGGACTGAGGAATCTCCTCACAGCAATACAATATAACATAGCATGGCAGCGTGAAACCACGCCCAGACTGGAAAAGTACTGGGCTCAGCAGAGGGAGAACAATTACCTCATACATGAGGCATCTGCACCTGCGAAGGCAACAGTTTTATCACTCCTCAAGGCCACAGAGCCGAAGCTCTGAGGAAAGAAATGCTGAAACAGGGACTTTCTGCTCATAAGGGAGGGGGGAAAACTGTACCATGAGACATTGAGCTGCAGAGCAAATGTCAGCATTAGAAATCTGCCTGTCATAGGCAAGCTTCTTATTATTATAAGAAAGTATACAAAATTATCAACAATGGGACCCTAACAGATACAAGGCAATGTACTACAGCAAGTCTTCTAACTTAGAAGGCAAAAAGAAGACAAAAGCTTAACCATTACAGAAACAGTTCTATCCAAATGAAGCTTGCATATAAAGAAAAATAGCTCAGTGGGTTGCAGCACAGAGAATAATAGGCTGTAACTGCATATTAATTTATGACACATTAGGCTAACATATGTACAACATCATTAGCAGGAAAATTACAATCTATCAGAGGAGACATAGGAGAAGCATCCGTGGCAGGCACCGGTAACAAAGACACAGGTGCAGTCCTTGTGCTCTCTTGATACCCAGATAGAAGGGTCTCACTCCGAATCTCGAGGCAGGTGTTTGAAATAAGAAGAATCTCTTGTGATGGACTTTCCAGGATAATGAGCAGTCACCATGTGTCTTTTACAAGTCACAACCCTCAGTGGTCAGCATCAAAAGGAGCATCAGACTTCCGTTTCCGTTTCTGCTTGACAATGACTTGGTCTCATTTTTTAACACAGTGCTACGAGCACAGCGGCGTCTGTCTGCATAGATCTTCATTTTGCGTTTGTGAAACAAATCAGTAGTGTGATGTTTATCAAGGTCAATCGATCTTTCAGCGGTCCATTGTGGGAATTTGGTTCCCACGGCTCACCCAAATATTAAGGTGGCAAGGATTTTGCCTGACGTAGAATGGGGAGTTGGCCTGCATGCACCAAGAGTAGAATGAATCATACATCGCTCAACAACACCGTTCTGCTGAGGCCAGAGAGGTGTGCTTTTTCTGATGCTTGACATTTAGGTGAGTGAGAATAACTTTAAATTCCCAGCTATTGAAAGGCGAGCCATTGTCATATTTCAAAATCAAAGGAACACCCTTTGTTGCAAAAATACTTTCCAATATTTCTATAACTTTGTCATGAGTAGATGACAACAGATCTTTCACAAGGGGAAAACAGGGGTTTTCATCAACAATTACCAGTAGATGGTGTCCATTGTCAAGGGGTGCAAAGAAGTCAATTGCAATCTTCTCACATGCATGCTTTGGAAGATCAGACATGATTAACAGAGGCAAGGTTTAGATAACAAGTAGTTGCACAAATTACATGCCCTTAATTCCCTTTCAACTCTTTCATCAATTCGAGGAAACCACACTTGGCCCTGTAGGGCTCATTTAGTAGCAACATTTCCACGATGTCCCTCATGAGCCAGTTCAATGACTTGTGGACTCAGACTCTGAGGTATGACAATTTTTAACCCTCATAAGATAATGCCTTCTTGGGTAACTGAAGTTCTTCCTGCACATTTTTGAATTTCTGGTATTCAAGATCATCATGAAGAGGTCAAACATGTTTTTGCCATGATTGATTTGTAATGATCTCTTTGAGAATTAGCAAATAGAGATTTGCTAATACTCAAAGAGATTATTACACATCAACAATTCATGTATGCATTATTTACCATTGACACATGTGACATGTTCAGTTAATCCTGGCTTTTAGCTAACTATCCTAACTGAACAAATTACTTACCTTTGCATGCCTCGAAAAATCCACTCGCCCACTCACTAAGGCAAGACAGATTTTATCAGGTCTGAGTTAAATTTAGAGTTGACAAAGAACAGGTGTTCTGTTCAGTCAGACAATGAATTAGCAATAAAGATGCCTTTAAATCTTGTTTTTAACTTGTCACATTTACTCTGTATTTAGAGGTCAGAAGTCAGTTTACAATTACTTTTCCTTCTCTAAATGTAGAGTTCAAGGATTTTGTAAAGTGAACTGTCTGACCTGATGTAGGAAGTGTGAAATGAAAGGCTGTTTTCCTTAACACACATTTAACTAGCTACTACGTCAACTGTACAAATAGTTCACAATATATTTCAGTAGTTATAAAAGCTCATTTTATGTACTTCTGTGTGATGAAAATTTATTTTAATAGGATGAAAAACAAACGAACACTTTACTTGGTGATGTGCAAATGATAAATATGTTTTCAGAAACCCAATTTTCACAGATTATTGTTAATACGCTACATAGTTTTAACAGTAAAGCTGCAAGGCATTGAGGAGGTTTTTGGCCATTTCTTCGAAATCTGCTGTCTGTAAATGACTGTGTGCTACAGCATCATGCCTTAGTAATATATTTATTAACATGGAGTGTTTGAACATCTACTTAGAAACACTCCTGCCCAATCCTTGATGTCAATCCTATTAGTAAACTGAGAGGCATGTCAGGGATCATGTGTAGCCTTTATGTGGGGTAGATTCTTATTAAACACAGAGAAAACATTTCGACTATTTAATCAAACAATAAAGTTTTGTTTTGTACAGCAGAAAGGCTGAACTCACATATTTGAAGGTGCACTCATATGTGAGAATGAAGAAAAGGTGACTCAGTAAAATAAAATATTTGCCAACGATCACACAATTGGAGACCAGTTTACCGGTCAAGTACATTATAGTTAGGTCGAGTAGATTATTGAAGTTACTTGACCTATAGGTCTAGTAAAATTTTTATTATTTTTCGAGGCCTGCTTTGGTGATGATATGGGTGGTTGATACTCCATCTAATCACAGATTCCTCACTGGTTCAAGCCAAAAATTCCCACAGGACAGAGCGGTAAAATACCCCTCTTGACAGACCTGACTGTCTAGGCAGTAGTGCATTGTGAACGTTTGTACCGGCACCCATGTAGCAGCCTGACAAATATTCAGGACAGACATCCTGCCTACCAGCGTAGTGGTATCAGCTTTGCCCCTGGTGGAACAAGCTCATAATACTTCTGGAGGCTGCTTCTTAGCCAGTAGCAGATATTTATGCAGAGAACAATATATTGGGAAATTATTTGCTTTTGTACTGCCTTGTCCACCTACTCAATGGTCTTTGGTGCGATCTGTAGGAAATCTGAGTGCCCTGTTAGGGTCCAAATGATGAAGTCTTCGTGCCTCCGTAGAGGGATGGGGTATAGCAAAGAATGCCGGTAGGGCGTAGTTTCCCCAACATGAAATTAAGGGACCACTTTTTGGCAGAAAGGAATCTTGGGTCCTCTACACCAAGTTATCTGGGAAGAATGTTGTATATGGTGGGATGACAAAAAGAGTAAGCAGCTCACTCACCTACCATGCCAATGGTATGGCAATGAGAAACAGAGTCTACAGCGTCAAAACTCTTAATGGACAACTGCTGAATGTCAAAAGGAGTGCACGTTAAAATAGTGAGAACTAAATTCAAGGCCCACTGTGGCATCACAAAGAGCCGTGATGGAAATAAATGTTGTAAACCTTTCAAAAATCTTGTGTGATTTAAATATAGAGGGATAATCCGGTAACCACAAAAAATGTCAAAAGAGAAGACAAATAGCCTTTAACAGTACCCAGAGCAAGTCCTTACTAGGACAGGGACAAAACAAACAACAAAACCTCAGACAGCTTGGATTGCAGTGCACCAATGTGTTGGGTGCCACACCAAGCCACAAATTTGTCCCAGCGACTAGTGTACACCGATTTTGTAGACGGGCACCTCATCACCAACATGACATTAATGACCTCAAAAGGTCAAAAGTGGTCAACTGCCACCGCTCAATCTCCAAGCAAGGAAAAATGCACAGCTTGGCCCTCCTGCAGGCTTCCACTAGCTGCACAGTCTCTGACAGACCTGAATATTTGGGGTGCATCAGGACTAGACTTCAGATTGCACAATCCCAGGTTTAGCAACCTGTTGTACTGTTACAACAGAAGATTCTCCCGAAGCAGCAGCTTGTTTGAAGGACAGATGCTCATGCCCTGGGTTCCTGGTGCCACACTCCCCTGGCGCAATCTGGTGCTGCTAGGATTAATTGGACCAGGTAATTCCAGATCTTCTTCAGAACTGGGGCAGGAGAGGCAGAAGTCCTGAGCTCCACACTACATGAATTGCGTCTCAGAGAGAGAACCCTCTTGGAAACTCTAATGCCCAAAAGTGCTAATATTGCATGCTTTTAGGATTGGCAGTGGCAGAAAGATAGAGCCAGGGTTCTTCCTGTTAGTGGAATATGCCCTGCTCCACCACCAGGTGTAACTGCCATTCGTGACCCACTAAGTGTTGGCAGGTGAGTTTTTCCACCCTGGAGTTTAGAGAGCCCAAAGGTTGTTAACACCAAAGAAATTGCATGGTGGTCCAGCCACTTCCAGAGACATTGAGCCTCCTGGCACAGTACCCAAGACCCCACCCCATCCTGCTTGTTGCAGTACCCCAAGGCAGTGACGTTGTCCATGATCGCCAGCACCAGCACCAACCTTCCTTTGATGATAGGGATGAAGGCCTTCAGCCCCAAGCGAATGGCTCTCAACTCCAAAACGTTGATGTGGAGTCAAGCATCTGCCTGAGACCAGAGGCTTCTGATCTCCTCTTCTCTCAGATGGCCTTCCCAACAAAAAGGGATGCAACCGTCACCACTGTCAAATCTGGGTGAGGTAGCAGAGGGGTCTGCCCCTGACCCAAATACAGTCCAGCAGCCACCACTGCAGGTCTTTTGCAGTTTTCTCCAACATCTGGCTACAATCTGACCGATCCCTCTGGTACTGTACAGTCCCAGCAGTCTCAGAGCCTTCCATACTGAATCCGCTCTGAGAGAAAGGCAAGATATTGTACCATATCTAGAAAGGCTCTGACTAAAGTCGGTGTATGTGAAGGAGTCAAGTGTTGATAGTGAATAACAAAAATATAAGTAAGTTCGCAAGCATCTTCAGGTGGTTGATGACTGCGTGAGGCGAACCTGCCTTTAACAGTCAGTCATCAAGTGAGGGAATGAATGGTACCCCCTAACCTCCAAAGGTGTGTTGCAACCACCTCCATTATTTCGTGAACATGCGCATGTGCACTGGTAAGGTCAAAAGTACCCAAGAGACTATCTGTGAGACCTTATTACATGGTAATAGAGATTCTGTAGGCACTTGACCAGGTTGGAGTACCTCTTTCAGAAAATTAGACTTAATCTCCATTGTGAGGAGTTCGAGTCTACTACTTACTTATGTCTTCCTCTGCTTTATAACACTGGAGGAATCACTTTCTTAGGTAGCAGGACCAGGAGGAGAAACAAGGCCAGTATCTGGAGAAGGACCCAGGCCACTGGCATTTGTAGTTCTTCATACCAGTTTTCCTAATCATAGTGGGGGGCAAAATCATCCCTTTCATCAAAATTGTAATTGTGAATCAATGCCGAAAAGATTGTTGAAAGTCTGGGCCCTACTACTTAGCAAGTGGAAAGTATCAGAATCAGAAGGGTTACTGTCTGGCTGTGCACCAGTGGGAGCCAGGCGTGACCTCATTCAAGGCTGTGGTGGGTTCTGCCTGATGTCAGAAAGCACAATGGGCTGCAAATCCTACTGTGGCATCAGACCCATCAGCACTGGCATTGAAGTAAAGGGAACCTGATTTTGCAATCCTTGGGGTTGAACTCGTAAAGTGCCTAAAATGTACAGCTTGACGTCCCTGCAGGCCGCCACTTGCTGCACCATCTCCAATGGACCTGAATATTTGGGGTGCATAAGGACTAGGCTCTGGACCAGATCCAGTGGAGATCGGTAGCGAAACCAGGTGGCATGTTGGCGCCTTTGCGCCCTCTTTTGTGTACAAGAGTGGTGGGAAATGGCCATTTCCCGCTTTAATTTCTTATGCTTCTTCATGGACTTACCCAAAGACTAGGACAATGATCTGCTACGGGAACAATTTCGGGAACGAGTCCTCCCTTTCAAATTCAACCGGTCATAGAGTGGATTCTTCTGATATTTGGCGGCACACCTTGCTGTCCTGTATGTCCTTACGGTTCATCTGGAGTCTGGACACAGTCATCATAGGTGCTGAAATCGTACAGTGAGCGCATGCACCAGATATACGTTATGAGGGTGTGTTGCAGACATATTTTTACATTTACGTCCTTAAATGGCGTAAACCTGGTTGACTTAGAAGGTGACATTTTTCATTGCACACTGGAAAATGTTTGCAAAAGGTGGGTCCTGAAAAGACAAAGGAATAGCTCCGGATTTGTTTCTGAAGGCATGGAAAGAAAGGAAATGACATCAGCGCATTGGTGGTGCTTAAATGCATCTCCATTCGCCGTCACCTACTGTCACTCAGGAGTACTGCTTTGATGTTTCTGGATCTAGTCTAACGCCTGTGAAATTTTCATAAGGTGAAGAATCTGCGGTTAGACGTATATTTATCAGAAACAATATGATGTTGGTTAGAAAATAAGACTGATTAAAACTGTGACACGTGGCCTGTGGATAATTGTTAACATGTGGCAGCTATGAATCTTCATTCAACTACAGTAGCACTGCCTTTATGTTGTCAGGCAGAGTGCAGGAAAGCAGTGGCAAAGATGCAGAAAGCATCAGGTTTCAGGTATTTAAGAATACAGAGCTTCAAATACTTTGATTCAAAATGTTAAAAGTTCAGTGAGGTACTATCTTGTTGGCAGAGCTGATCATACCCATAATGTAATAATATAAGGAGTAGATGTAGATTCCCCTTTCCCCACCTGTGTCCAGAAATGTGTTCATTAAAAAATATTTGAATATAACACTTTCGTACTTTCTTCCTCCATTAATAGTCTTGTAAACCAAACAGAGGGGCCTAGTTTTGATTTTGGCGCTCGGGCAGTCATCTGCCAGGGCAGCGGGATAAAATACTCTCTTGTCCTGGCAGAGGTCCCGACTAGCAAAGTTAGAAATATCTGTCAGGCCAGGGGACATTTCTAGCATTCACAGGAACCCTCATCAAGGCAGTTCCTGTAGATCCATTGTAACTTTGATGTACAGCTCCTGCAATTGTGACACTCATAGGGCAAAGTTACTTAAAAACAAAAAGAAATACACCTCCATGGGAGGTATTTTTTAATGTGAAGCGGCATTAGGCAATTTTTACTGCCCATTACAACCAGGGTTTCCCTGGCAGTGATGGGCAGTGAAACCTGGCCTCTATGTGCACCCTCTAAATTAGGGGGTCTTTGTATGATTTTACAGGTCATCCACCAACGGCCCTCACTCTGTCGGGCTGTCGGAGGGGTGTAACCATGGCAGATATAGAGTAGTCCCTGCCATGGTTACACCAAAGATCCGTAGGCATCTAACTTCTGTGGGCAGACCATTAGATTGGCTGTAAGCATACTTAATTGCTTTTGCGACAGAGTATGCTAACCACCGTTATATAAATCAGGGCCAGATTGCAGAGGAAGTGAGTGTGGGAGGTAATAAAGTATAGGAGAGTGTAAGTGTAGAGTGTGAGAATCTGTGAGGGAGAGTGCAATACACAGACTACTTTGGTTTACATAGACTCTCATAAATCCATTGGACACACTGCCAACGGGAAGATACTGTGGGGCTGTTTTAGAGTTTGGTGGAGGGGTTGCTCCACTACAAGGCAGAGGGGATCTCCACCACCTTTGTGATTGGGTAACTGTCCTCCAAACCCTAAATCAGGCCTCATATATCCTGCAATGCTTCTCCTTTAGAGTAAATATACACTCTGTAAAAATCATTGCAAACAGGTAACATGCTTTGTAAATATTGGAAGAACCTACTTTTTGCCTATTTTGGGGGTTAGGTTGCTCAATAAACACAGATCAACACTGATTTCAAAGACTTGGGAAAACACTAAGAAAACAGCACTGAAATTCACACAAAAATAAACGCTGAAAACAGAAAAACTTATTTGTATTTCTCCAAGTCTATGTATCCCGCATCCCCCTTCAGTACCTCTGTTCTACTTTGCAGTCATACTACATCCCCTTTGTGTGGGCCCCATCCCCCTCGCAGTTCCTATCTGGCCCATGCACTACCCTTGCTGTTTCTCTGTGTGCTCCTGTGTTCCCTTTGTAACTTATTCCTGGGCCTCCTTATAGATCAGTATGCGCCCACATCACGTGTAACCCTTATAAAAATATTTGGAAAATAAGCTTATATGTCTGTTGATTTTCTTGTGAAGACAAAATGCTGTAAAAGTTGTATTTGTCTTTTTAAAATAGTTTTCACACAGAGTGATACGTCCACTGCAATCAGTCAGTTTACTAAGTAAATCACACGCAGAAAGGAAGTGTACTTTCAAATTTTTAAAGTGGCGCACACCCATTGAGTAGAAACCAGTAGAACACACAATCGCCCTGCTACCGACTCATAGTCCTCCTGACTCCTTGCCTCCTCCAGAATTTAACAATAGGACTGGTACACATCGGCAAATAGCATCTGCACGTCTAAATTGACAGGCAACAGTCATAGCCCAGTCCCCACAAACACATAATCCTGTTTCAAGAGACCTTGGAAAATAAGCCCTTTGACCTGCAAGTTTACACCACCTACTCACTTCCGGCGAGCAAGCTATCAGCCTTTGCCCACCGCTTGGGGGGCTTACTGTTCCTCTCCTCAATAACTGAGATTGGAGACCTTCTTCCCGGTACTATACACTTAACACCACCAAGCATTATTCAAGCTGCAAAAGTAACACTCATGCTTAATCAGTTCAAACAGGACATCATAATAATAAATGTTTATGTGCACCATAAACATAAATCAAAGGCAGCGAAGGAGCTGCAAGCAGACTTACAGAGAGTAATGGAAGAAGAGTCAACAGATCTCATCATCCTGGCTGGTGACTTAAATATGCACCTCTTGGGGTTTACTCAGGATGAGGATCTAACGCAGGACCTCTTGTGCACATGGGGAATTTCAGCACAAGGCCAAATAGAGTCTACCAACCCTTCAAGAATTGCAAAGAACCTACTCAGGGGCCTGGAGCACCTAAATAGGAGAGCTTTAAACGGTTGGTTTAAAGATGACAACCCACCGGTAGCCACGTATCACTCACCTACTGTATCATCACATCTAGACTTCACCTTTACAACTCTGACTCTGTTTAATGAAATTGCTACCTTCAAGATCGGCAAAAATGAATTTAGCGATCATCTCCCGCAAGAGTTGAGTCTTCAAACAAGACCATGCAACACACCAGAAATTAGCAACTCTATTATGCTGGAGGAAATGAACAAACTTAAAAGAATAAGGTGCAACTCAAACAACATAGACAAAATACCAGCAACTGCTAGAGTTCTATACAGCCATGGTAGTGCCAATTCTGCCCATCCACTGGAAAGCTGGGAGAAATTTGTCACATCCTTAGGAGATAAATACTCAAAGTAAAGGCCAGAAACAAGGGGGAGTAGAAGCTGCTCCAATTGACGCATTAAAGAGCCCCGTTTTAAAAAACCTCTAGCAAGCTATAAATCGAACCCTAAAGCAAACACGCAAATCACCAAATAATTTGAGTCTGCAAGGCACTCTCCATGAGCTAAATACCTCTTTAAAATGGAGGAGATCGGAGAACAAAAGGGCAAAGGAAAATGAACTATGGACTAAACTTATGTGCGATGCAAGCCAGAAAAAAATAGCACCAAATTTTGGCAATCAATGAACAAACTGCAGCGGCCAAATCATCATGGCATAGACTCCAACATTACTGAAGCTACCTAAGCTGACTATCTTTCTAAACATTTTAATGATGAAGAACTAGAAACAGCAATGTCTTCGGCCTCTTTGAGTCATGCTGCTATCATAAATTTAAAGAACACAAGAACAAATCAGCACCACCCAAATGATGCGGGCAGTGAACCACTCAACCCGACGCAGCAGGAGACAGCACTCCCACTAAGCCCATACTGCAAATCTAGTGTAAAAGACGTGCCAAATAAATCCCTGGTCGAAGCAATGAGAAAACAAATATCCAGAGGCAGGCGGGAAGGCGCACCGGGCCCAAACGGCATACCACTGTTGCTATATAAACAGGATTGCGACTTTTGGAACAATGCACTAGTACCAGTTATAGGACATGCTCTAAGTACTACAGCAATCTCAGAGTCATGGATAGGCTCAATCAACACTCCTATATTCAAGCAAAGAGCGAGATCTGACCCAAACAACTATTGCCTGATAGCCCTCATAGATACCAAGGCTAAATATTACGCGGGGATTGTACTAAAAGACTTGGTTATCTGGTCCTCAAGAAACTGTATTATACCAACAACTCAAACAGGTTTCCGTCACGTGCAAGGAACCATAACTAACATAGTTGCCTTAACTATGCTCATGGATGCAGCCAAGCAAGGCAAATACCCCCTATACCTCTGCTTCATACACTACTCAGCAGCCTTTGATCATGTCCACTGTGCCAGACTCTGGCAAAAGCTGAAAGAATGGGGGATACCACCGCCCCTCCTAGACCAACTTATACAACTGCACACCAATACATGGATTAGAAGTAAACTAGGCGCGGGGAAGCATCTCTCAAGCAGAATTACCACTACAAAGGGGTAAAAGCAAGGATGCGTTTTGGCCACTCTGTTATTCAGCCTTTTCCTGGTGGACTTGCCAGCAGAACTGGACAATTGTTCCTCACATTCCCCGAAATTAGGCAGCATGACATTGACAAACCTACTTTACACCGATGACTTAGTGCTGATCAGCAGAACACAAATAGGACTCCAGCACCTTTTAGATTCCACCTACAAATTCTCAAACCGGAAGCTGAAAAAATAAACTCCAAAAAATCTAAAGTTATGGGTGTAAACCATCATTAGTAGGCAAATCCTAGCTGGTACTTGGCAGGCAAACGCCTAGACCAAGTAACAAACTATAAATACCTGGGTGTGCTTTTAGATCAAAACAACTCTTTTAAGCCGCAGCTGGAATCCTTACGAAGGAAGGGAGCCATGACCCGCTTGGCACTAACCATTGAAGAAACTGCTGCTGGACTTAATTCTTGATCCCTTTCTAAAAATCCTGCAAGCTAAATTGCACCCAACAATCACCTATGGGAGTGAATCCTTGTCTGGAAGATATGCTGCAATTCTTGACCGCATAATAACAACCTTCTACTGAGCGATATTCCTTCTCCCCAAATATGTTTCACCTGCCCAAATAAGGCTGGAATTCAGCCTCCAGAACCAGGTCACAGAAAGGATGGGAGCGTTTGTAAAAAGCTGGCACAAAATCAGAGCTGCTGACACCGGATCCTTGAATAACCAGCTCTCGCTTGAGCTGTCCCGCACCGGAAAACTGCCAGCTAATGTGTACCTTCAGGAATCCTTGCAGACTCTAGGTCTGATAGACGCCGGAACACCTCAATGGTCTACTCGGTTTTTAAAAAACTAGTAACAAAGTCAACAAGACTTATATCAGCCATAGAGGGCAAGAAAGCGGTATCCAAACGAGCTCATGGATGGGTTGTGCTTAATAATTATGATGTTCTCAAACCTCAACTCTACCTCAAGGTCGGAACCAAGCTTGTGATAAAGGAAAAAATCCTAAGACTTCCCTTGGGAGATGGCCCAATCAATCCTTTTTTTCCACTGTGGGAAAGAACTGTGGGTGACCAGCCTTGCCTTCTGTGTACTAGTGACACTGAGACTCTGATCCATATTATATGTATATGAAAGAAGCTAAAGGACATACGGAAAACTCTGTCAAAACCATTGTTTAACCAGCACAGAGTTAGGTCCTGTAGGAAGGTGGTGATGTTGTGCTTTTTTGTTTTTTGAAAAATATTTTTATTGCGAACGTATAAGATGGCACAGGTTTACATGGTTATTCAAACCACTCATATGTAAAAGTTATTAACATGCAGTTCTCAGGATAATACACAGCCATATTTGGTCCACATCCCGGAGGCTGGGCGGCGTAAAATCAGAGCATGTAGGAAGGAAAAATGCAGTTGTGCGTTAAGGATATGGAACTATCAGTGTATTCACAAATTTTTCGTTTTTCAGTTATTATTCTATTTAACATTGAACAAGAAACAAACTCCCCGTGCATGGCATCATTAATATAGCATTAAACAAGTCAGGTTATCTATGTGAGGTCCAGCAAAGGCACAGTCATTATAATGTAGTAAAGACCTGTAGGGATCACAGTAATTCACAATTATGCGTATCAAGGAATATTAACGTGCATTCGAGGGGTACTACACCGGACTCAAACCCTCCAATTCGGCTCCCTCCCCAGCACACTCAGACTCAGACTCAGCTGGGGTGAATAATTCAGCGCTGGTAGCATCCGAGTCATCCTCCGCCAACCCCTCCATGCACAACATCCTCCAAGCAAGCAGATCATCCTGTAGTTTCACATCTCTGCGAGTGCGCTGCATGTGCGTCTCTTCAGCTAGGGTCCATTCTCTGGCATCCCTCAGCCAGAGGGAAATCTCGGGAGCCCTTTGACCCATCCAGGTGATAGCTACGCGCCTCCTTGCCAGGACTAGCAGTAGTTGTAAGAGTTTATAAGACAGCTTCTTCTTTCTGGGCTTAGGCACTAGAGCCAGGAGACAGTGAAGATGGTCCAGCACAATTCTGATTTTTGTGGCACGACCAATGTGGTCTACTACGACCCTCCAGAAGGAATTGACCATAGGACACTCCCACGCTAGGTGGAGGAAACCCGCTTTCTGCGCACCACACCTAGGACAATTGTGTCGTATATCCGCAGATATGCGAGAGACCGGGGTCATGTAGGTGCGGTGGACAAAGTTGAAATGTATGAGTTTGAAACGTGCATTGCAGGAGACCTTACGGGTCAAGAGCCCGATTAGTTTGCGCTGCGCTGGTTCCAGCTCCACCCCCAGATCTGTCTACCAGGCCGTCCAAGCCGGTGCGATCGGGGGGGGGGGGGGGTCGAGTCCCGACGCATGGCTGAGTAGAGTAGGGAAATCAGCCGTTTACCTCTCCCACAGGATAGAATAATGTTGAGGGTATAAGTGAGTGGAGGCGCCTCCGGGGACTGTGACCATGTTGTTCTGGCTATGTCCTGGAGGCTTCTGTAGTGGAGGTATTGCCCCCTACTTAACTCAAAAGACTCCGTGGCATGTTCAAAGAACACAAACGAGTCGTCTGGGTAGAGGTCCGCTAGGGTCTCACATCCGCCACATCGCCACTCTCGGTAGGACATGCTCTCCTCCAATCGGAGTACCGGGGCTAAGATCCACACCGGGAGCTCCCTGTGAAACGGGGCCCTTCTTAATACCTTCTCAAAGAATCGCTGCCAGATTCCTGCCGTGTGACGCACCACATATGGTAAAGTTGTATCGGCGCCAAGTCCCTGCATCAAGGCCTCCCTCAGATTCTGTTCATTCGCCGAACCTGCGAGTAGTGCTAGCTCCCAGTTCTCCTCGTCAGCGAACCACTTCGCGGCTGGGAGAAGTTGCGCTGCGTAATAATATAATTCGAATCTCGGGGCCTCAAGGCCTCCCTACCAACACCGTGTCACTGTATGCAAAGCTACTCTACTGCGCCCACCCGCCCAGAGTAAGGAGGTAAGGAGCGAGTTGAGTGTACGAAACACTCGGGGAGGCAATGGACATAGGGTATTCTGCAATACGTATAAAACCCTGGGGAGCATCACCATTTTGGCGATTGCCAAGCGCCCCATAAGGGAGAGAGGGTGCGTGTTCCAAAAGGTAACAGATTTGTGGAGAGCCTGGAGCACTCTGTCGATGTTATAAGTCAGCAGGGCCTCATCAGTTGCGGCTACTTGTATGCCAAGGTAGCGGAACGCTTCCTGCTCGCAACGTAGACCCAAATATGGTATATCCTTGCCTGGGTCCGGAGTACAACCTGTCAATGGGAAAACCAGGGATTTACTGAGGTTAATACGCAACACAGAGGCCGCTCCAAAGCGGTCCAGGGTCCGCATCAAGATGGGAATGGCCTCGGAGGGGGAAGTTAGATAGAATAGTGCGTCATCAGCGTATAGTGAGATCACATTGACAGTATCCCCCACTGTGATTCCCCATTGCTGTAGCTCAGCAAGGACGGAGATAGGAAGGGGTTCGATCGCCAGAGCAAACAGAAGAGGGGAGAGAGTGCAACCCTGACGGGTGCCTCTCGCCAATGGCCATTCCTCCGATCGGGCCGATCCCAGTCGAACCCTAGCATGGGGCGCTCCGTAGAGCACTCGAATCCAGCTGCAAAATCCAGGACCAAACCCCGTCTTCTGGAGCACTTCCATCAGGTACCCCCAGTGTACCGTATCAAAGGCCTTAGCTAGATCTATTGACACAAGCACATGAGGACCCTCTCTCCCTCATACCTCATGTAGGATATGATTTAGGTGGCGTAGATTCATCGCCGTATTACGGCCCGGGATAAATCCACATTGGCCCGAATGGATCAATTGAGTCATGTGTGGGGCCAGGCGAGTGGCTAACAGTTTAGTAAAGATTTTTGCATCCGTATTAATCAAGGCGATAGGACGGAATACCGCCTGATCGCAACTATCTCTGCCCGGCTTCAAAATCATGCAGACTTCCCCCTGATTCATGGTGGGCGGAAGAGTGCCAGCATCCAGAGCTTCATTGTAGACTTGTAATAGGAGGGGAGCCAGAACGTTCCCGAAAGAGTGATAAAATTCGGCTGGGAAACCGTCCCCGCCAGGGGTCTTAGCTCGAGGGAGGGCTGTCAGCGCCGTGTTGATCTCGCCCAGCGTCAGCTTAGCCTCAAGTTCCTTCACCGCCGCCTCCGGCAGGGTTTGGAGGTCCAAGTCTCGAAGATATGAGCGATAGGAGTCCTCCGTAACCAACGGGTCAGCCTCGTACACAGTCTGCAGATGAGAGCGGAGGACCTCAAGGATATCCGACTCTGAATGGACAATAACACTCGAATTTCGTAAGGCAACTATCCTTTCAGGCGCGAACTCACGGCGAAGGATCCAGGCCAATAAGCGGCCAGATTTATCGCCTTTGCGATGAAGACGTTGCCTGTACTGGCCCAATGTGAATTTGTCAAGTCTAGTGAGGATGTCATGTATCGACACCTGCGTCTGCTGATCTAACGCGTCAGGGTCTGGCTGGGACTGGGCGCGTTGAAGTACAACCTCTGCATCGTGTAGTTCAGACAACCGTTGTTTCCGAACCCTGTAGGAGAGGCCCATGCAGGCTCCACGCACCACCGCCTTCAGAGCCTCCCATTTAGTGGAGTAGGGCAGACTATCGCCCCCCCCCAATTCAGGTCTATGTAGTTCGACAGAGTCGTCGCCACATGGTCCTTTCCCAGCTGATCTTGAAGAATGTCAGTGGGCATTCGCCAGGTGCGGGGACGGGCAGCTCGATCAGCCCACTGCGCCATGCACGTTACCGGGGTATGATCCGACAGGTATCGAGCTTGGTGTGTAACCGTCAAGGTGAGAGACGGAGTGAGATTAGCCGCCAGGACGCGGTCCAATCTGCTATGGGTGCCATGTGTCGGAGTGTAACACGTGTAGAGTTTCTGGGTGGGATGACAGGTTCGCCACACGTCTAGCGCCCCCAGATTGTGCATCACTTCCCGAAGACGCGCCGTCATACGGGCTTAGCGCTCGACCGAGCGGGGTGGCGGTCCAACTCAGGGTGCAATACGCAGTTGAAGTCCCCGAACCAGAGGAGGGTTGCATCCAAATCTGAGGCTACAAGATCCTGGAGCCGAGAAAAGAAGGCCGGATCATCGTTATTCTGTGCATAGGAGTTAAGGAGTAACAGTTCCTTGTCATCTAATTTTAGCCGCACTAGTAGATACCTGCCGTCAAATTCTGCTTCGACATACTGGACAGCGCAAGGGATCCCTGGGGCCACCCAAATAAGGACTCCCCTGGCATATGTGGAAAAGGAGGAGTGGAAGATCTGACCTCTCTATTTCTTAGATAGCCGCTGTGCGCCATCTTCATCTAAGTGGGTCTCCTGTAAACAGGCGACCGACACCCCATGTCGTTTAAGGAAGGAAAGGACTCTGTGTCTCTTGGTGCAAGTACCCAAACCACGCACATTCCAAGTTAAAAATTTAAACGCCATGGTCGATGATTGCGCCCATCCGGGCTATAGTATATGTACAATATGACCTGCCTCCACCTGACCTCCACTCCAGCAAGACCGAGAGAGGTAGCACCATTAATGAGCCACACATATATCGGATTCATTATGCATACAATGCCAGCAATAACCCCTACATTAACCCTAGCCCACCCCCCAAGAACCTTAGAACTCAGAACATCTCCAGAAACAGTTTCCCCACCCCCACCCACGAGCAAAAGGATAGCAACAAATAGAAACGCCACCCCGCCCTTCCCCTGCCAGTGCCAGGACGTACACAGCCACCCTATACAATTCACTCAATACAAACTCACACACAACAAACCAAACCCACCCACCCTCCCCCCAACTCCCTGAGAGACCCAGTGGTCTAAGACAGTTCCTGGGCATGTCTACTAAGATAAGTGATCAGCCCGGGCGACATTTCACTCAAGGAAAAAATTGGACCCTCCACCCCAATCCCGTACCTCGGTCCATTGGGGCGTAAGTCCTCCGCTCCAGCTATGTATCTAGGACCCTTAGTATCGGTTACAAATAGTGGTGGACCAGCAGAGGTTCAATAGGAGGCCCCCCCAATTTGGAGGACGACAGACGGTACAGCAATAAGCATCACAGGTCAAGAGTTTACTCCAGCCTCGGCTCGGAAAGAGCAGTCTCCGGGATCACCGGGGCTGTGGAGTCCGTATCCAGCAGTGTTTCCTGTAAGGTGTCTGGGACTAACACCTCACCAGGGACGGAGGCCCCAGGAGACCTCGGAACCTTCCTCGTCGGTGATGTTCTCATATGAAGAGCGCCATCTGCTCCTACCGTAACTCGAGTCTCAGGAGAACCTCGGGATCCAGAGCGACGCCTTCCTCCGCCTCGACGCTTCCTCTGGGGTCTGGTCCCCCAGGTCTCACAGGGGCCACCACGTTCACCCGGGGGCAGGTCATCCCCCTAATCTCAAGCCACTCCCACACCTCCGCTGGTGACTCGAAAAAGTGAGCACGGCCCTGGGAGAGCACCTTAAGTTTGGCTGGATATAGAAGCATGTATTGGAGTTTCATTTCACGGAGCTTTTGTTTAACTCCCAGGTAGGACTTTCTCTGTTCCTGCACCTGTTGGGTATAGTCAGGGTAAATGGACACGCGGCTGTTCTCAATTGCGAGGGACTCCGTTTCCCTTGCAGCTCTCAGGATACAGTCACAGCCCTTATAGTTTAGGATCTTTGCGATTAGGGCCCTAGGAGGCTTGCCTGGACGCGGAGGGGGGACAAGGGCCCTATGTGCTCGCTCCACGACAAAGACACTGGACAGTCCAGTCGGGCACATGTTGCTCCGACGGGCCCCACCCTCCGCGTCCTCAGCTCGCCTCTCCAATGCACGGGTAGTAGATGTAAGTTGCGCAACTGATTTTTGCAAAGAGGCCACCTCACCCTGCAACTTTGTAATATTTCCTTCTGCGTCTGAAACCTTGTCTGCCACCTTGCAGAGATCAGTTCGGAGTAGATTCACATCTATGGAGACAGTTTCTATCTGCCTCTCCAGGGCAGAGTGGGATCCCTGAATAGCCTTCAAGATCTCTGCTCTAGACGGCTCCGCCGGTCCATCTCCCCCGTCCTCCGGACCCGTCTGACGTGTGATCCTCTATGAGGGCAGACGTGGAGTAGTATATTGTACAATGGTGTTAGGTTGGGAGGACTTTGAGGATCCACCTTTACGAGTTGCCATTGGGAGAGGCAGATCTTGTGCCCAACCAATATGTTCCAGAGAGTTCTCTTCAGGCCCGGCTGGCCAGAGAAGGAATGTAAGTATGGGCCAAGGTTGGAAACAACAGGATCGATGGAGTCACGCCAGGCAACACAAGCAATCGTAATGTGGGCAGTATCCAAGCCAGGCCGGTCAACCAAGTAACAGGAGCAGAATTGAGGTAGCGAGCTCTCATCCCCCCTTCAGTGTAGAAATGCTTGTGGGGGTCGGAAACCGGTACCTGCAATGGCGGCGAGGGAGTAGGCGGCCAGCAGGTCCACCTAGGCACGTCAAGTCTTACCCCTCGCTCCCAAGCATTTAGTAGCACGAGTATCAAGGCTCCAGGAGGGACTCCCCAGGAGAGCACACAGTCTCAGCGCAAGTTGAGCCAGGAATCTCCCCCGCCGCGTGCTCCCTCAGCGTAGTGAAGAAAGCGCTCCGGCACTCAGACAAGATGGCGGGCGAGTGGGGGAGGGGCGCTAATGTTGTCTCGTCTCTTATGGCGCCGCGTCCTGTGTCCGCCCTAGGTTATTAAATCACCTCCAAGTCCCGATGGGGGGTTCGATGTAGACACCAGTCCGGGGGGGGGGGGTGTAGGCCCGCAGCCTCCGCAGATTGTGGGGAATGGAATAGGCCAGGCCGGCCGCCCGACAGCTCCGAATCCGCCCCACTCGATTTTCGCCTCCAACAGGGGCCCGGGCAACAGCACCTTTGGTCGCCCTCGTGTTTCACAAGTCCTCCGAAGTCCCGGGGGCCAGCTAATTGTTCTCTAATGGCAGCGGCGCCCAATCGGCAGCTCCGCTACAGGAGTGCAGCCCGGGAAGGGCGGGCGCCGTGATCTCCTTGCGCCGGTTGGGTTATATCACCGGGGTCCCCCGTCGGCCGCCAATCGCCTCCAGATGCTCACCGGCTGCAGTCTGTAGCACGCCGGGGTCCTCCAAGGACGTGCCCGGTCCAGGAACAGCGAGCCGTCGCATCTGGGCGGGCCACTCGCACCTCAGCACTACGCCACAGGCCCAGACCGCGGCGTCGCGTAGATCAGCCTGGAGCTCTGGTCGCCGACAGTGTCGCCGTCTCCGCTTTGTGGAGGTTCCACGAATCGCTCCTTCAGTGCGGGGGTCTCAATCGAATCAGGAAGGCTTCCAGTTCGTTTTCCAACCGATTCAACAGCCCAGGCAGGATCTTATTGTAGGATTTACAGGTTCTCGAGACGGAGCTGGCGGAGCTCACGTCCTGTCGGCCATGTTGCTTGGCCACGCCCCCCGGTGATGTTGTGCTTTAATCCAAATTTAGTTCAGCTAAACTATTGCTTAGCAAAGTTTTTTGACTTCACAGCATTGAGACTGAAAAAAAAATCAACTATTAACAGTTAAGATCCACCATAGAGTGCTGTAATTGCTATACTGGACCACGCTACTGGTTTATATAGAAAGTCTTTATACATTTGACTTGTAACAGACTAATAAATCTGCGCCAGTGGTGCTATTACCTTCGAGACAGCTTTATGACTTTTAATCTATAAAACAAATGCATTTTACATTTTGTAACTTTGTCATCAGTGCAAACATTCCATTGTTTTATTGTTAATGTAGCTTATGTAATGGTTTTAATAAATCACACAAAATAAAAATGTACTTACTTACTTACATTGTTTACTTAAACATAGATTGTAATGTTCTCTTTATGATTATTTTTGGTTGTAAACATGTTTAAATAAACGTGTACAAATTGTCTCAGGTAAACGGAGCACGCTTCTAGTGCCAAGTGGACTCTAAAAGACCAGTTAGCTCTCTGGTGTCATTAAAATCAATTGCATATATTTGTAAGTCACCACACAAAAAGCAGACATGAAATTAACTCTATTGCTTACTTCTCATATTACATTTGTGGATTAAATAATTCTAATTTTGATGTATTCCTTATTCAAAAATAAATGGACTCCCTGTGGAGGTATATCAAATTGGTGCGGAGATAATTGTCCCAGTTCTCACTTCTCTGTTTAACACAATATATCTGGCTGGGGAACCTATTCCAAAGACCTGGTTGGAGGCCTCAGTTGCTTTGATCCTGAAGCCGAATAAGGACCCCCTGACTATTGAATCATATAGGCCAATCTCGCTGCTGAACACTGACTACAAAATTTTTGCAGGAGTCTTGGCGGCGAGGCTGGCCAAAGTAATTAAAACTATTGTACATGCGGATCAGAGGGGTTTCATGCCAGGTAGGCAGATTAACGAGTTGACTTTTCAGGCCATTACAGCAATAGACTATGCTACTGATAAGAAACTTCCGTTGACCATTGTAGCAATAGACGCCGCAAAGGCATTTGATCAAGTCAATTGGGAATATCTCTGGGATGTACTGTCCGGTTTCGGCTTACCAACTAACTTCATCACCTCTATAAAAGCACTGTACCTGAACCCAAAGGCAAAGATTTTTGTAAATGGGACGCTAACAGACTGGGTTCAAATATCAAGGGGTACTAGGCAGGGGTGCCCCCTTTCCCCCTTATTGTTTAATTTATATATTGAGCCATTAGTGAATAAATTAAGGGCAGATCATTTAATAAAACCCTTTTCCATAACAGATTTGGATCTAAAATTCGCCCTATATGCAGATGACCTTTTAATGTTCACTTCCAATCCTGAGGTAGCAATACCTAGACTTTTTGAACATGCAGAAGATTTTGGAGAGACCTCTGGATATAGAATAAATAAGGAAAAAACAGAAATCATGCAATGGAATCAGGAGGTAGTGTTGCCTGAAGCAAAATTAAGGATGAGGTACCTTGGGATCCAGTTAGTCCAGGACATTACTCAGATATCGAAAGTTAATTTGGACAAGGTGTATAAGGACATTTGTGGACAATTACAGCGTTGGTCCGGGCTCCCATTAAACATCTTCGGGAGGGTCAATCTTATAAAGATGATTATACTGCCAAAGGTAACTTTCCTGTTTAACTCAATACCCTTATCTTTTGATACAAAGGCAGTGGGTAAACTACAAGGAAAAATAGGTTTATTTATCTGGAACTCCAAAATGCCCAGAATTTCTGCTAAAAAGTTAAGAAGACAATTAAAAATGGGAGGACTGGCACTACCTGACATCTTGCATTATGGCCATTCCTTCCACTTTAAAAATTTCAGAGTTATGGCAGGTAAGGCAGATGCATCTTTTTTGGGACGTTTGTTTCAGGCTATATTGCATGATATCCCCCAAGGCTACGAATATTTCTTATTTAAGTTTGGAGACCCCAGATTTTATAAAAAGGTCAGACTAAAGGTTTTAGTTACGGCTCTGAAGAATTGGGTTTTCTTCAGGAAAAAATTACAAATTCCATACTATGCTCCTCAGGCCCCAATATGGGACTCTTCAGGGACCCCAGAATGTCTTAGAGACCAACTGTCAACCCCTCTCAAATTAGCAGGGCTAATGCAGTGGAGAGATTTACAAAATGACCAACAGTTATTGGGGTGGGATTCCCTCTTCATGTTGACTGGAGGAACCCTTACAAGATTTAAATATTACCAGCTGTCAAGCTGGTGGTCTACTGAAATATTGGATTGTACATCTAACCCGAAATTTGATTTTGTAAATAGAAAGGGGCGTTGGGATAAAGAGCTCTCTTTCTGGTATGAGGCATTGATGGAAAAAGAGGGAGTTACTGATTTGGAACTTCAGAATCTCTGGGGAAATGTTGAGGGATTGGATAGTAACAAACTGGTAGACTTGTGGGGGGATTCTTTTAGCCTGGTGAACGGAATAGTAAAGTCAGCTCCTCTTAAACGAAACCATCTGTTCACACTGTACAGGGTGTATTTTTCCCCAAAAAGATTGACAAGGATCACAAACCTGCAATATAGCTGCCCACGGTGCAAATCTCTAGAGGCAGATGAATTACATATGTTTGTGGAATGTCCTAGTCTTAATCTGTTTTGGAAAAAAATTGAGGGTTTTTTTGTGGATGTATTAGGAACACGGATTGTGGTGTCACCGGTAATGATCCTGTTCGGTCTAGAGACGGATTACCACCTCGATAATCTGCAGACTAAATTTATTTTCTATGTGATGTTATTGGCAAGACGAGAAATATGTAAAGTATGGAAATCTGAAGATGCTCCCACTTTTTTCTGAATGTTTAAGGTATATTATATATATTAGTGAGTCTGATATAGCATGTGATAATTCCTCAGAGTACAAGATCTGGGAGCTCCTTGTGGCATGGCGGAACAGATGAGAGTATTCCGATGATTTCACCTGGGTACTGTCGGTGCTTAGTCCTCAACCAATCCGGGGGTCGCCAAGTCACAGAGGCTGAGGTGGATAAAGCAAACAGTAAACACTAGAGGGGGGTATCTTTTCCTGCCTTCACTGGCATCAAATTCTGTGGTCGTAACATCGAGATGCCAGGGGGGGGGGGGGGGAGAGGATCTCCGTCTAGAGCACCCAAAAAATTGGTATATGAGGAATACAAAAAAAAATAAAAATAAATAAATAAATAAATAAATGTTATGTAATGAATTTTACATCATATTTTTAAACATTCCACAGAAAAATTAAACAAGTCAATCAGGCATGCATGTTTTATAGCACAAACAGGATACTTTGTCAGAACATCAATAGCAGTCAGAGGTCGTGTGAGATCAAGGGTTGAATCTTTAGAGGCAATGTAGTCTGCCTGTAATCTATGAAATAATTTGCTAATAAAATCTGTTGAAATTAAAAAGAGTACTATCTCTCCAAGGATAATTCTTAAAGTATGAGACCTGTATTACAATCCATCCTGAGAGCGTATTCTCTCCTGCCTAATCAAAGGGAAATGTGTAACATTATTTTTCACATTTTTTTAAAATTTCTTTTTTCATTAATGTTTGTGAACATCAGCCAGTGATCAATTAGCAATATTTGGATTGTTAATGTCAAATGTCGTTAATGCACTACCAAATATATATGTAGTGAGCAAGGCGGACTTGTCCGCCGAAACGCGTCTGATCGTTTTTTCTTGCAAATAAAGACCCTTGATTTGAATCCCACGGAGCCGGTGCCTGTTTTTCAAAGGATTGTGAACACAGGATTGGGTTCATATATATATATATATACACACACACACACACACACACACATGTATGTTACATATTTATTAATACATGCAAGTGCTTCGGACTCATCCTTAACAAACAGCCAATGCTTCGAACTCACAATACCACAAGGTCAGACACCTTGTGCTCACTGGAGACAAGCGCAGGTGCTGTATCTTGCGAATGATTAGAAGATAAGGCCAGAGGTTGAAACAGTGCAAGAGACACGAGCAGAATCAGCTTTAGGGTGGCATGGCCGGTCCCGCCACACCAGGAGCCAATTTGCATTTAGTTTTTCATAAGGTACCTGTCCCTGAGCTTTCCGTGTGCCCAGTTACCTTGAGGGTGTAAAAACCATAGCAAGACAACTCTAGTGCCTACCGAACCCTCTGGAGAGATTAATATTCTTTCCAAACCCAGTTCCAACCCATCACACAGTAGCTCAAAGGGTCAACATGCCTGCTGCTAAGCACTACGTGCAGATCACAGATCTGTTTTCGGAGGAAACCGCTCGGTGGGTCACCATCCCTGCCACAGACAAAAATCCTTCTGTTACTTGCTTTTAACCAAGTCACAATTCTTTCCAGTTCTTCAAATAGAGCACAATGAGGCAGGAACGGAAATCAAAGTGATGCCTGCTAACTAAAGGCACTGGCTCAAAAACATATTGGGGCATATTTACAAAATAATGTCAGAGCGCTGCTTTAAGCTAAAATTACTAACGCTGCACTCTGCCATTCTGAATACGCAGGGATGAGCCGTATTTAAAAGAATGCAGCACACCCCTTTGTTTCCCTTAGCGCGGGCGCTACATTGAGCTGCCTGGTACCAACTCAGGCACCACGTTGTGGGGAATGATTGTTTATTTGCAGTAAGGTGTCTCTTCATGCACCTAAACGATTAGTAATGTTGATTTGTAATGTCTATGTCTGCCGCTTTTTGCAGCACACATAGAAGCTGCAACTTGTCATTTTTTAATAATTGTTTATATGCAGGAAGGGACACCTTCCTGCACTTGAACAATCACTAGTGGCAATTTGCTAATTCAATGCATGCTAGGGAATACAGAACACATAGAAACAGCAAAAATGAGGAGAAATTAATCAATTCTCCTTGTTTTGCCAGGTTAAGACCAATATTGCCCACCGCAACACCCATTGCCCGCCCCTCCCACGCTAAGTGCTGTGTGAAAAGGGGCCTTATTCACAAGGCGGGGTTAAGCCACATTAAGTTGCTTAACGCTGCCTTGTAAATAAGGCAAAGGGCTAATCGCCACAGGAATGTCATAAAAAGTGAGGTACCTGTGTTGACACGCAGGCTGGAATCTACAGAGCACTGTATAGTATCTTAAGTGGTCCTCACACTTCTGACCACATGAAAAATGTACCATTCTTTCTCCTTGCTTTAACTCATTGATCCACAGTTTATCACATAACCTAATGCCTTCAAGATCCAAATAGGTGCAGATCATATGATTCTAAAGCCTTTAACTCAAGACTGGTATAGTATCTGGGTAAATTTCAGAAAAACGTTAATGCATTGCTGGGATAGAGTTATCTTACTATTATTATTCCCAGATATTTACTGGGTATGAAGAGATTTCTGCAGCATGTGCCTTAATCCCATAAAATATTTAAAAATGCAGACTTTGCAACCAATTAAGCAGAACGGATTTACTGCCACCTATCTTCTTGTTGCCAATTTCTTAATGCAGGGTTCAAAAAACATGAAAGTGGAAATTGAGGGCATGATTTTGTGTCATGGTTCCGTCACTTTTTTGGCACAACACAACACCTCCTTTGTTAAATCTTGTAATGTGCTCAAATGTATTCATGATTGACCTAAACATATGTGTGAGGTGTTAAGATCTGATGTCACTTCTTGTGATGTTACTTCCTGTGAGAGGTCATGGGTTGTGATGGCGCTATCTGAGATGTCACTTTCTGTGATGCAGCACCATGATGTTGATTGCATACTGCCTAATTTGGTTCGTCTCCCGACTTCTCTTTTTTAGGACTTGTGCCTTGTTCACAACCAAATGTATAGACCCCCTATATGAGGGAGCTGAGTCAAAAGGCACTAGCTGCCAATATTCAGAAGGAAGTTTCTACCACATGGTATGGCAATGTTCCGTAATATTGCAGTTCTAGGTACATTCAATTAAGGTAGTCATAGTATTAACAGGGAAAACCAGGTCCACGGAGACTATAGTGTGCATTCTGGGCTTAATGCCCCGATCAAGGAAAAGTATGTTAGTAGGCTCATAGATCTGGTTAAATGTTGCAGTGCAATGCCATGCAAATCCACCAAATCTCCAGAAATGGCATGGTAAGGGGATCGAAAATACATAAAAAAGCTCACTTATTTTACTGCCACGTCCCTCCTCGGTCTCTTCCCCTCATCCCTCCACACCACTGGAACAGGAAGCACATCCAGGCCCCCCTAAGCCAATCATAACACTGCAATGCAGCGTGTGATTAGTCTGAGTGCCATGGTTCGGTGCTCAGCCAGGAAATAAGAGCCTGGGCTGGGCATGTTCTCCACCCAGTCTGTAATGCAGCCTGGATGGAGAACATCCAAAGTGCGCATGAATGTTTTACCTGCCAAAGACGGCCATCCAAACGTTCATGCACACTTACAAAGTTTGCTCACCACTACCCCTGCTCTTGCCGTCAGAGCAGCCCCGCCTGCCCCACCCTGCAAAGTTCATTCAAGTGATTATCATTTTATTTTTCCTTTAATTTCACTGCTGCAAAGCAGTGGGGCGACGCTCCTCTGTATTAGCGGAGGAGCGATCAATGTCTCAGGGAATAATAATGGTAAGATAACTCTGGAGGTTAACGTATTTGTAAGATAGATCTGTATTTTGTCTAGTCCCAGTTTTGAATCAAAGTAGCATAGAGGGTTAATTTGTCTCCAGCAAAGCACATCATCTAAAATGCAGGTGACAGATTTTTATTTTATGTAGATAGGTAAGAGGATTACTGCTTTTAACACAGAGATCATTTTGTTATTTGTAGTTCATAAATTGGAATCCTTCTAATATAGCACAGTGAGCAATGAAGGACGTGACCCTCACACCATATAACCCTCACTACCTTATGTAACACATTGTGTACATTCATTTAAAATCATATGACTTATTGTCAATGTAAAGCACTCTGACACCCTCCATTGGAATAAGTAGCGCTATGAAAGAAATAAAACGAAATAGTGATATTTAAATTGTTATTTGTGAAAATACTGGGACAGATCAACTCATCTGACATTCTTCCAGTGCATGCAAGTCAAAACCATATCTATCTTAAGTACTTGTGAAATAATAACAAGCTGTGTGTCTTTGTTTGCCCTCAATTTGCAATTGCATCTAGGAGTGAGGCTCCAGATAGCTCCCAGCAAAGATAGAACAAAAGGAAGCCTGATGGCCCCTTAACTTCGGCCTCCGACTACGGCCTTTGTTTTGGTCCCAGCTCCAATTTAAAATATCAGAACCTCCGTGCAGCCTGCACTTTGCTGCTGGAAAGGAAAGCAGGCAACAATCAGGTGCTGCTGAATGTGTCCCGGTTTCATCACACTGGGAAAAATTCCGCATATTTTAGTGGGGGCCCAACTTCTATGCAGGGTGGACATTGTTGACCTTTTGAAAAAAAGCGAATGGACGCCGTCTACCAGCGTGTATTCCCAACTTGCGCCCTGGCGGTGAGATAGGTCTGATGAAGGTAGTTGAATTGGATATATTTCAGGAGAGCGTTAGGCGATACTCTGTTAACAAATTCTGGTATGAGGGTCCAGTTCTTGTCCATTATGTTCATTCGCATGTCCTGCACCCATCTGTCTTTTAAAAATAATGGTGGTCTTGCGAGCTAGTAACAACGCATAGAGTGTAGTCACTACTTTTCTTGCCCCTATAGTTAGTCAGGAGTCAGGGCAGGGGAGGCAGGAAACCTGTGCACTTCAAAGGGAAACCTCTAGATGTTTCTCCCACTTCAAAGGAGACACCTGGTATAAATATTGAACCTCACACACCAACTGTTTAGTACACTTCTGACCTGTGGAGCCTCTGCCAGGAAGAAGGACTACTGTGCTGCTCAAAGGACTTCTACCCTGCTACTGCCTTGCAGGACTGCCACTTTGTTGGACTGCTGGCTTGCTGGATTATTGGCATGCTGCTTGATGACCTCCTGCCTGAGTACGAAGGATAAGGACTTGCACCTGAACCTACGACTCACAGAATGACTCAAAGGGCTAACCTGCTGGCCTCTTGTTCAGTTCCACAGGAGCATAACAGGCTCGCAACCACTTGAACCAGCACCCAGCTCCAGCTGGAGCAAGCCCATGACTTCAAGTGGTGCTTCTCGTGTCCTGGACCAATGGTGTGGCCTCAAAGAGGCTGAATTAAAGTGGTTGGGTTGTGTGTGACAGCGAATGGGCCAGTTGGTGTCAAAACCTTGTTGCTTTCACTGCCCGCCATCATGAAGTTCTGTCAACTAGACTTCGCGCTAAAGCATTTACCACTCACGGGGACCCCACCGGGAAGCTCCGGCTCAACTGCTTTCGATGTCAACAGGATCTTCGCGCTACAGTGATGACTGACTGCAATGCCACGCCTGGTCTTTGCTCTCCATTGACGAACGTCCACGATGCTTCCCTGCTCTCAAAGCCCCCTCCACCGTGAACAGGGATTTTTGCACTGGACTAGGAAGGTAACTTTTCAGCTGTACTAACCTGGTCCCTGTATCCGACCCATGCTGCATCGTGGTCAGCCAGAACTTCTGACTCTCACCTGGTATCGCACGGCCAGAAAGCTGCAAGTGGTGCTTTGGGCTTTTTGGTGCTATTTTCACTTAAGTCTTTAAAATTGCATATTTGTGGTTTCACTGATTGAAGCCATTTAATTTAATTTAATTTCATTTCATACATTTCACTGATTGGAGTTTTGTCATTTTGATCTTAATGTATCTATTAAAGTTTGCTCTATTGGTCTAAATTGGTGTTGAAGTTTTCTTTTGTTGTTTTTTCATGTTATTACTGTTTGAAGTGTTGCACAAATGCTTTCCACATTGCCTCTAGGTTAAGCCTGATTGCTATGTGCCAAGCTACTAGAGGGTTCAGCACAGGCTAAATGAGGGTTTGTGGTTGCTGCTTGAGTAGAGTGTCACCCCCCTCAACTTCTTACAGTCGGCATGTATCAAATTGACCGGCCATTGTTCACCTAGGTGTGTTCCCCAATCTGCGCAGAAGATATGCCAGCTGTTCCATGCGAATGGCTAAGATAAGTGGTGACAAAGGACAACCCTGTCTGGTGCCTCAGGCTATTGGAAACGGTACCAATATCACCTGGCTTGTGTACACCTTCGCTACTGGTTGAGGATACAGTAACGCAAGCCATTTGTGTAAGTTAGAACCGAACCCCAGGGTTTCTAGGACTAGCTTCAGGTAATGCCATGCAAGAGTACTAAAGGCCTTTTCCATGTTAAGAGAGAGCGCAATGGGTCTTGAGCCCTCTGGTTGAGCATTACCTATTAAACTGACAAGTGGCATAAATAAAGAAACTTGGTTCTACCCAGCATAAAAGATGCACTATTGAGGTTACCACAGCTAGGAGCTTTGGGTTTGTACCTTAGGTAAACGTTGGCATGGAGACCATTCATCTCCCGGGTCTTATTCCTTGCCATCTGATCTATCACTTCTCTCACTTCGAATGTAGTCAAAGTTTCCTTCAGAAAATAACACTGCAGTGGGTCAAGGCCCAAAGTATCTATACCAGGGGTCTCCAACCTTTTCTGTAATGAGAGCTACTTCTGATCAGTGAAGATCAACGTGAGCTTGTTATTAGACACCCCTCACCCAGCTTCATTGACTTTAAACCTAATGTCTATGGAGCCTGATACTATGGTTTGAACAAAATACTGTGACTAGAGGTACCATGAAAGGGCTGCCATGTATGCCAGTGAGTGCATGGTCTGTGGGGATGTATGAACATATGTGTGAGTAAATAGGATATATGTGTATGGATGACTGGAAGCCAGTGTGGTATGTACTTGTGGCACAGGACATTCCTTTAGACATATGTGGCACCATTACATTTACAACATAAACATACCACCCTTTTTTTAATGAAAGAACTTTAACGTGCAGAAAAATCTTTTGCAAAAGTGTTAATAATAAGGAAAATTTATATGCACTTGATGGAACATTGTTCTGCACTTTGAAAAATACAGCATTTTTTTTCAATGGGAGAAATGTAGTTATAAATATGGCAGTGTGTCCACCAGCCCACTGGGAGCAAGATGCCTGCTGTGTGTAAAAGTGACACTTTGAAATGGGAGAAAATTCAGCCGAAGAGTTAACTTTATGTTTAAATGCATTACATGCAACTCATCATCTTAAGTTTCTTCCATGTCAAGGAGTCTTTACAAACAGGAGGCATTTTAATACCAGTGGCTTGCAGATGTGATACCATGATTTTGACAGGAAACTACAGTAATTTGTTTAAATGTGAGGAATGTAAGATGAAGAACCCTGCTTTATAAAACATTAGGACATAATTGGCTTAATTTAAAGTACAGAAAACATGAAAACAATGTGTCATGGAAGCATTTTTCTGCACATTAAATTTCTCAAGTTTAAGAGAATATGACAGTATTTTTCTGTTATAAAGATGGCAATGTGCCTACCAGCCACTGGGAGCCAGATACCTGCTGTTTGTAAATGGGATACTTTGAAAAGGGACAACATTAAAATGAAGAGTTAACTTAATCATTAGGTTAGCTCTTCTTTTTAATTTGATCTCATTAAAAGTACTCCAAAATATCATTTTGTTTTCATGCTCTAGACATTTGAGAGTGAAATACGTCAATGCTTGAGCTCTGAACCTGAGTGACCCACCTTGGTCATAAATCTGAGTGGAGCACTGCTATAATCAGGCTCTGCTATCAGAAGCTTGATAATATACATTAAACGTAGCCTTTCCTTAACTTGAAAAGGAAAAACACACTTATTTATTGCAGTTCTTAGTTAAAAATGAAGGCTGGGAACTTGTGAGGTCTGAGGAAAGACACTGTCCAAAAGCGAACAGATGCCCCTAGACAGCTCCTTCGACATCTCCCAGCCTACTGCCCCCATTAGGTTGACTTTACACTTCCTACAAGTGCCCTTCCATGAGTTGGACACACATTCTTGATTCAACACCCACATGCACCTGTACATGTCTGCTGACTCGGCTGGCAGTCCATGTACCTCTCAATCATTACCAGTGAAAAAGTTAAGTGTGGTTAAAAATGTCAGAGGTTGTGCCAAAAAATCATTTATTAGCTGGTCAACTTGACATATTAAAATTAAAGACTATGTGCAGGGAAACTAACCAAAAGAAATACTGGTGTTTCCCTGCACATTCTTTTGGTTAGTTTCCCTGCACATAGTCTTTAATTTTAATATGTCAAGTTGACCAGCTAATAAATGATTTTTTGGCACAACCTCTGACATTTTTAACCACACTTAACTTTTTCACTCTTCACTCTCACAAACCTGCTCCGCAGTCTCCTGGCGTCGCAGCACACTGGGGAGGTACTCGATCTCCCTAGTGGACCCAATGATGAAGCATGTCACCACTAGGGTGAGTGAGGGTTTCCTGAAAAAATCATGTATTTTTTCTTGGAAGTTGGTCCAGTCCTTTGACCAACCACAGCTGGCCTCATATTTTTACGTGCTATTTTCACTTTATTAACGCCACACTGACGGACACTCTTCCTTTGTTTATTTATCTATTGACTGGGGACTAAGAGTGCCCTTGAACCCTGTCTCTCCCTTTGTTGACGGCTACCCTGTATGGCAACTGCATGGCACCACAGGAGTTTTAGAAAGTCAACTGTATTTAAACTCTGCAAAATATCCAGTGCAGTTTTCAGTTTGAAAGTTATGTATTCAAATTTGATGACAAGAAGTGCATGCACCCCATGTATGTTGACTCTGTGTGTGTGGGGAACTCCACTGTCTGGGGAGAGGGGTTGCTCTCAAAGGATTTGTGGTGGGAATATCTCATATTCAGGGTGTAGTTACTGCACACACAGCACCTGTAAGTGACATTGAGGTGTGGGCTGTATTGTGAAAGGGCTTACCCACCCCCATGTCACTGATCTTCCTAGAGCAGTATTTAACATGCTTACATTAGCCTTGGCAATGCACCTCCGCCCACTACGATCATGCATCCTAGGGTGCCTGAGGAAAAGGTGTCATGCCAAACAGGTCTAAGAAGCAGTGGTGCCCATGCAAAGTTGCATATATGGGCATTAGACAGCCTGTAGAGAAATAGGGCCCCCTCTCACGAGTATATGATTGTGCTTTCGTAGAGCCCCAGACCCTTTAAACGGTGCACAGACATAATATCGAGTCCAAAATATCGATTGGATATAATATCGAGTTTTTAATATAGACTGGACAAAATATCGACAGGACAGAATATAGACTACAAAAATATCGTTTTTAAGGTAAGTGAAGTAATATCGACTGTTAAAAATATAGATAGTTAAAATATCGATGTATATAATATAGATAGTAAAAAATATCGATTTTTTAATAATATATAATTTTTTATAGTGTATTTTTATGTTATAATATGTGTGAAAAGTGTGTATTTTTGTTATAAATAATTATATTTAATGAATTTTGTTTTAATAATTATTGCGTAATTTAATTCAGTAGCGGGTTGTGGGTTTATAGGGGAATAGGGTGGGAAGTAATTTAATTTTCATTAATTAAATATGTAAATGTAATTATTGATAGTAATTTGTAATTAATTGTTAATTAATTTATATGTGTTAATTAATTTAATTGTATTTGGAAATTAATTGTTATTAATTGATTAATTGGTAATTATGTAAATTTTACTAATTTAATTCTGTAGCGGGTTGTGGGTTTATAGGGGTATAGGGTGGGAAGTAATTTAATTATAATTAATTAAATATGTAATTTTATTTATTGATAGTAAATGGCAATTAATTGTTAATTAATTTATATTTTTTTAATTAAAATTGTTAATTAATTTATATTAATTGATTAATTGGTAATTATGTACATTTTACGCATTGAATTTCTGTAGCGGGTTGTGGGTTTATAGGGGCATAGGGTGGAAAGTAATTTATTAATAATTAATTAAATAATAAAACTAATTAAAAATTATTTCTTTTGAAATAATTGTAAAATAATTTTAAATTATAAAATATTTAATTGTTAATGTTTAATTAATTTGTATTAATAGGTGATTAATTGAAATAATTATTGTTAATTAGTTTTTTTAATTAATTATTAATAGATATTCATTTTTAGATTTTTGAATAATATATGAATTATTTACTTTCCCTAATGTTGTATTCTCTGGAGTGGGAATAGTAATTGTAACCCCTACGCTATCCAACATTTTCCCTACTGTTGCACCCACTGGAGTGGGAATAGTCATTTTAACCCCTAAGCTATCCAACGATTTCTCTACTGTTCCACCCACTGGAGTGGGAATAGTAATTTTAACCCCTACGCTATCCAACGCTTTCCCTACTGTTGCACCCACTAGAGTGGGAATAGTAATTTTAACCCCTACGCTATCCAATGCTTTCCCTACTGTTGCACCCACTGGAGTGGGAATAGTAATTTTAACCCCTACGCTATCCAATGCTTTCCCTACTGTTGCACCCACTGGAGTGGGAATAGTAATTTTAACCCCTACGCTATCCAACGCTTTCCCTACTGTTGCACCCACTGGAGTGATAATAGTAATTTTAACCCCTACGCTATCCAACGCTTTCCCTACTGTTGCACCCACTGGAGTGGGAATAGTAATTTTAACCCCTACGCTATCCAACGCTTTCCCTACTGTTGCACTCTTTGGAGTGGGAATAGTAATTTTTACCCCTACGCTATCCAACGCTTTCCCTAATGTTGCACCCACTGGAGTGGGAATAGTAATTTTAACCCCAACGCTATCCAACGCTTTCCCTACTGTTGCACTCTTTGGAGTGGGAATAGTAATTTTAACCCCTACGCTATCCAATGCTTTCCCTACTGTTGCACTCTTTGGAGTGGGAATAGTAATTTTAACCCCTACGCTATCCAACGCTTTCCCTACTGTTGCACCCACTGGAGTGGGAATAGTAATTTTTACTCTTTGTTATTGTACGTTAATAATATTGGCTATTATTTAATTATATTTTGTTACTATATATATATGTTTTAAGAAATATGATTTTAATTTTTTATTTTTTTACTTTCATTAATTATTTAAATATTATAAATTAATTTAAGTATTTTTTTTTGTAAAATTTTTATTTTGGTTTAACCGGTGTAATAAACAAAGCAAGAGCCCCCGAGGTGCCATACAATTCCCCGCACAGGGGGTTCATTTATCGATCGTTAGCGATGATATCATGTAGTAACAGAAGGACGTAATCAAGCGCAAAGTCCTTACATCAGGATCCCACTTAGTTCTGCAATGAGGACGCGAAAGTTCAATCCACCTATTGGCATATAAGCAGAAGGTGCTGTGCAGCGAAAGCAGAGGGCAAGGGGCCCAGCAATATGCACCCCAGAGGACCTAAGATCAAAGGAACATAAACAAACCCCCCCTCCCAGTCCTCCCCCTCCCTCCCCATGGTGGTGACTCCATACGCCCCAACTGCCATTCCATCATTCATTCTAGACTTGAAAGAGGTGTAGTGATCTTAAGGATGCAGGACACACAGCTGATGGCAACCCTTTAGAGAGAAAGGCAAGCAGCGGGCCCCACTGAAATTGGAAGTTCTTGAAGTTACCCAGGAAGATGTCCGCCATTCTTTCCATACTCAAAAGCCTCCACAGCCTTGCGTGCCACAGGGAAATTGCTGGTGCCCCTTTCTGTTTCCAAGCGCCAGCCAACGTGAGCTTGGCCGCTCCTAGGCAGAGCCACAAGATCTTCTTGTCCGCCCGAGTCTGGTATTCCAGACCAGGTTCCCGTAGGCCCAGCAGGACAGAGGCAATGGAGTTCTCGACGGGATATTGAAGAATATCCTTGATATGCGAGAGAATTTCCTCCCAATAAGGCCGAATCACCGGGCAGTCCCACCATATATGGCGGAAGTCACCAAGAAGCCCACAACCCCTCCAGCATTTGTCGGACGCGGTCGGGTATATGCGATGGAGCCTAGTCGGGCAAAGATACCATAGCAGAAGTGTCTTAAGGTGCGCTTCCCTCAGGTGCAGTGAGTGATTAAACGCAGTCAGGTCCCGCCACAGTGCAGTCCATTCGTTATCAGAGATATCTCTCCCCACCATTTCCTCCCACTGTTCCATGTAACGAGGCCGAGGGGCCTCAACAGATCGTAGCAAGAGCTGATACAGGAACGAGATAGTTCCCTTCATGGTAGATGTCCGCAGCAGGAAGGCCTCAAATAACGATGACGGCCTTGTAGCCGCCTCCCGTATTCCAGGCGACGTAGCCCAGTGGAGCAACTGCACGTGGTGATATCGTTCAGTCTGAGGGATCCCATAGTCTCACATACAGTTAGTAAAGGATAGAGGATCCTGCCCATGGAACAAATGGGTCAATGCTCTACAGCCCCCTTCCCTCCAGGCATCAAAGGGTCCCTCTTGGAGCGCCGGTGAGAAGGCTGGGTTGAAGTGTATAGGTGTGAAGGGTGAGGGAAATGTGGTCCACCTCTCGTCTGAAGCAAGTGTGTCCCAGACCTTCAGCATCGTCCCTGTAGGGGTGCTAATGTAAGCGTTAAGAGGGCGGTCCTTTTTGGGCTTCCACGCCAGGTCCCATACTGATCTACCAGCTACACTCCGGTCCATGTGGAGCCAGTGCTTCTCCGATGTTTGCTGTGACCACTCCACTAACACCCTCAGTTGTGCCGCTTTATAATAGAGCTGCAGGTCCGGGAGTCCTACCCCTCCCTCAGATTTTGGTCGACGCAAGACTGTAAAGGGGAGGCGCGCCCGCCCTCCCTGCCATATAAATCGCAATATCTGAGTCTTGAGGCGTCGAAAGAAATCGCTATCCAGTGGAATGGGCAGTGCCTGGAATAAGTATAGATATTTGGGAAGGAGAACCATCTTTACAGAATGGATTCTACCCAACCAGGACAGGAATTTAGGTTTCCACCTGTCCAATTCAGCTCGTGTTTCCGCTAATAGAGGGGGGAAGTTGGCTGAGAACAATCCGCCCACCGTCGATGTCAAATGGACCCCCAAGTAAACTATCGAGCTAGTGGCCCATGCTAAGGGCGCCAAGGGACGTACACGTTCCACCTCTGCCTGCGATAGGGTGAGGTTCAAGATGTATGACTTACTATAGTTGACCTTGAAACCGGCCACTGTTTCAAACTGCAATAGGGCCTCCTTAATGCAGGGTAATGAGTGTTCCGGATCCGCCACCGAAAACAACACATCATCCGCGAATAGCGTGATTTTATGTTGTTCTCCTGTGAAAGGAATGCCCCGAATCCCTTCGTTCTCCCGTATCGCCAACGCTAAGGGTTCAATGCTCAGAGCGAACAGGAGAGGTGAAAGAGGGCAACCTTGCCTGGTACCCCTGGAGTGTGGAAAGAACGCCGATAAGTGTCCATTCGCTGTCACCCGTGACCTGGGGTCGCAAAAATTGGCCCTCACCATAGTAATAAATGTATCCGAAAAGCCATATGCTGTCATTGTGTTAAACAGGAAGCCCCAATCCACTCGGTCGAAGGCCTTTTCGGCATCCAACCCAACCAGGACCGCCGGGATGCGGAATCTATCCGCCTTTTCAATGAGGTGCACCACCCTCCGTGTGTTATCGTGAGTCTGGCGCCCCTTGATGAATCCGGACTGGTCCGGGTGATTAATTGCCGGCATCAGATCTTGTAACCTGCGCGCCAAGATCGCCGAATATAGCTTAGCGTCTATGTTAAGTAACGCTATTGGGCGGAAGGAAGCGCACTGGGTAGGATCCTTCCCCGGCTTTGGCAAGACCATAATTACCGCCTCCGCCAAAGTTCCGGCCGAGGAACCAGAGGTGGCCATATCATTAAAGAGGGACACTAAGAAGTCGCAGAGTTCGGTGGCGTATGTCTTGTAGAAGACGGCTGTATAGCCATCCGTCCCAGGTGCTTTGTGTAGTTTCAGATTTTTGATGACCTCAAGTACCTCTTCCCTGGTGACCGGGGCCTCCAACAGTTCATTCCACTCTTTCGATATCTGGGGGAGTGGTAGGCGCCGCAGGTACTCCCTTTGTGCCTCTGTATCGAGACCGTCCCCTGCGTAAAGGTCCGCATAAAAGCGGCCAAAGATGCCCGCCTTCACTTCGTCCCTATGCTGTAACACGCCAGCGTCATCCTTAATCCCACCGATATATTCACGTTCCCTCCTGTCACGCAGTTGACGCGCTAGGTGTCTACCCACCTTATTCCGAGAGGAGTACGATTGTCGCCCCAGCTTTAACATCGTGAGTTCAGCCCTGTTATTGTAGTGGGCTCTCAGTTTCCCTCGAACCGCCGTAAGTGGACGTAGAGTCGCCCTCGACGGATTGAGCTTGTGCGCCTGTTCGAGTTTGGCCAACTCGGCCTCCAAGTCCTCCCGGTCTTTCCGCCGCAGCCTATTAAGATTGGCCTTAAGGCTTATACACGTACCCCTGACGGACGCCTTAAAGGCGTCCCAAGTATTAACTACCGATGTGTCCGCTGTGGGGTTGAGATCAAAAAAGTTCCTAATGGCCTCTGCAATGCCCTGTTCGATGCGTCATCCCTGACTACCGAGGCAGGGAAGTACCATTTCCTCTGTCCGTTACCGGACGATGTCCAGCGAAGGGTGAGGACCATCAAACTGTGGTCGGAGACTGACAGCGGGAGGATGGTGGAAATTAGGACATCTCCCCTAAGGGCCTGACTGAGGAAAATATAATCTAATCGGGAGTAGGAGTGGTGTACATGGGAAAAGAATGTGTAATCTCGAGAAGTAGGGTGATAAAATCGCCATCCATCAATCATCCCCATTTCTCCCATCAGCTGTTGTGTTGCATCCGAAAACACACCCGTATCAGCCCTGTGAGTCCTAGAGCTATCCACAACCTTATCCCACACCAAATTAAAGTCCCCCATGAGGGACAAGTGCACATCAGCGAAATCCCCCACCTTCTGCTGCAAGTCCTGGAGGAACTTATTTTGGCCAACATTAGGGAGATAAACCACCACAAAGGTACACATTCGTCCCCGAGCAACCCCTTTCACCATCAACCATCGGCCATCCTTATCATTGCGCACCTCTACAGGTTGGAAGTGCAGCGCGGCGCGGAAGAGGAGGGCCACCCCTCTGTGTTTCATAGTAGCAGAAGACCTGTAAATAAGAGGGTAAGCCTTATGTCTAAGGCGCAGCTCGTCTTTGCGCGCTAGGTGAGTTTCCTGGAGACCCACCACATCCAGTTGATGATCAGTCACATATTTCCAGACTTTCTGTCGTTTCTGCGGCGAGTTAAGCCCTTTAACATTCCAGGTCCCTATGCTAACAGGCATCACATAGTATCATCCCGACCCCTGCTAAAGCCAGCCCATGAGTTCCCCCACCCAGAGGCCTAAACGCACCCGCCATATGTGCTGCCGACGAACTACCCGCCACCCCCCACCATACTCCCCCAGCCGGACGACAGGTCATCTTGAACCTTGAGTACGTCCCCTCCGCCCCAATCCTCCGTAGTTCCAACGTGCAACTCAGCCATACACACCACCTAGCACCCTTGTCACCACCACGGACCCTCCCTGACCCCCTCCCCTCTCGCCCCCCACCCCCCACCCCACCCCACAACAAAAGGAACAAGATGAAGAAGAAGAAAAAACTCAAGTCACTGAACCTGAACCAGTCTCCAAACAGTTCCAGTAGGCCATAGTTCGACAGGTCCTTTCTGGACTGGAAGCAGGGCAGGGGGACCGACATGGTGACCCCCACGGTCACGGTCCGAGGCGTCTTCTCCAAAAGTACAACCAAAGCCCCGGAACCATACGGCCAGAGCCCCTCCTGCGCCAGACCCTAGTAAACAAAAGATCAGGCCGCTCCAGAGCTTTGCTGGGAATCAGCTAACGTTGCCGAGGCCACCGACGCCACCGCATCTCCCCTTTCCTGCAGGCTGGCAGCCCGATCCGCCCGCTGACGCCCGGGAGACGAGCCCACTCTATGCCATGAGGACAAGCGATGGCGCCTCCTCGACGGTGATGCGGTAGGTTCCTGGGAGGGTGCGACGCCATCCAAGCCGAGGAGGTCCTTTGCTACCTGAAGGGAACGAATCTGGGCCAGCATGTTCTGCCACCGAAAGATGATACGAAAGGGATGACCCCAGGAGTAGGAGATTCCACGGTCCCGTAGAAAGGAGGTCACGGGGCGAAATTCCCGTCTCTTCCAGAGAGTTGAGGCAGCCAGATCCTGGTAGAGCTGCGGGCGGTGGCCCCTAAACTGCAAAGACTGGATGGCTCTTGCCTTCCGCAGTATGCGCTCTTTCACTTGAAAATCGTGAACACACACGAGGATGTCCGGTGGAGGTCCCCCCCGCCGGGGTAGCCCTACTCTGTGCACTCTGTCCATTCTTATTTCCTGCACATCCTCCTCATCCAAGACCTGCAAAAACAGGGCCTGCACGTAGCCACGCAGGTCCCCCGCCTCACCGTCCCATGGCACCGCCTGAAGGCGAATGTTGTTCCTTCGGGAACGATTTTCCAAATCCTCGGTGTGGGTTTGCAAATCCAGGTTCTGTTCGGTGAGGTGGATGATGTCTTGTTGCAGCAGATGCACATCGTTCTCCACACTCAGGTCGTGATCCTCCAGCGTCGCCACTCGCTCTCCGATGCCATCCATGTCCCTCCGCACTTCCCTCAAGTCGGACGCCAACTGCGCACGCAATTCTGAGATATCCTCTTTAATGGAGGCGAAGAGTTCGGTCATAAAGGCCTTAGTGACCGGCGCCTCGTCATCCGATTGCTTTGATGAGCCACTGGCTCCCGGAGAGGCCGGTTGATGCAAAGATTTAGGGGCTCCATCTTTCTCCGGCCTTCCCTTGCGAAGTGTGGTGGTCATCCTGGAACCGCAGTCGTGGCGGAGACAAGGTATTCCCAACTCTTCAGTTAAGTCCGATAATGGCGTACAGGGGTAGCGCAGTCCCTCCCCCTCAGCTGATCCAGACCAGGGCAAGCAGCACAGGTAGGTCAGCCGCCAGGCCCAGTAACCAGAAGCAGGCCCACCAGCGTACCACGCCAGAGACAGCGCCGCAATTTGGCAGGACTACCCCCTTGCGCAGGCCGACCACGTTCAGTTCAAGCTTGGGTACCGGGGTCCGTGCTGGTGCGACAGTTTCCACACAGGTATTGCGCTCTTGGCTTAGCTCGCCACTGCAACTCCAGTCTAGTCGCCCATAGGCAGGGATAGTGTCGGTGTAAGATGCGCAGATTCCGTGATTCACCGGGTCCTGCCGTCCACCATGCGTGCAGGTTCCTCGCTATCAGCTTCCCAGCCTCCGGTTGTCCATGCTGTATTACCTCGTGCTCACAGTGTCCATTGCCAGTGTGCTGCCCCCGCTTCGGGGGGGGAGGGGGAAGGGTCAAACCCTCACATAAGGCCTCCGTTCCACTGCCAGTGATGCCTCCCCAAGCCGGCCTCCTCGCCACGTGGACCGCCCCGGCCCAGCAGAGTCTGCCACATGGATCGCCACCAGCGCTGTCCCTCGCCTCCGTGCCCAGGAGCACAACCCAGGGGCCCAGCCAGTCTCTGCACTGTCCCCACCGGGGGCCGCTGCACTCACCGCCGCCCCAGAAGGCACTCCCTCCGCTCGTGCGATCCTCCACCTCAGGGATCAGCCACACGCCAGGGGTCCAAGCAGTCGTGTGAGGCCGGGGGCCTCTCCTCCGTCTCCGCTCTAGGCCGCAGTCCCCGGCCTCGAGTAGCTGGCCGGCCTCGTTGCAGCGGCTGGGCGCCTGGCCATCAGGCTCCTTCCCCTCCCGGGCCGTCAAGGACCGAGCAGCTCAGAGCTCCACCGGAGGTCCAGCGGCCTCTGTTATATCAGGCACTGCACCCCGGGTTGCTCGGCTGTCTCCGCTCTCCTCCGTCTTCACAGGCCCGGTGCCGCCACGGGCTCGCGTATCGGCCCGACCAGCCGCTAGGGCCTCCGCCGGCTGCAGGCGGCACAATCCAGCTCCGACGCCCCGGGAGGCTCCCTACTGGCGGCCACCATCTCTCGGGTCACTCCAGAGCAGCCCGCAGTCCAAGGGGAACCCCGGGGCCGTTGCTAATTGAAGCTATGCAGGGCCCCTGGCGCCGGAGGGGACTCACAGCACGTCCTACTCCGCCGCCATCTTGGCCACGCCCCCAATTTAAGTATTTTTAAGTATATTTTAGTACTTAGTTTTTAATATTAATTTAATTTATTCGTGTTTTTAGTAAAGTCGATATATTTTAAAACTATATTTTTGTAAACAATATTTTAAACTCGATATTTTTGTACTTACCTGTTTGTAGATAGAAACTCGAAATTTTGTCTGTCGATATTTTCTCAACAATATTCTTGCAGGTCGATATTTTGTCTCTCGATATTATTTCAGTGATCCACTTTAAACATGCCTACTTCAAAGTGGTATACTCTTCTAAAACAGTTTCCATTGATTTATGGCTGAAAATTAATGAATGAGTAAAATAAAGTACCACAATAATGCTACAAAAGTACTACGTTTGTGCCGCAAAATCTCCAATTTTGTCAAGCCCGGCAGACCTCCAGAACACCATGCCTATTATCTCCCTATCTCCCTTCTGAACGTCGAGGTCAAGATTCTGAACAAGGTGTTGGCAAATTGTCTCCGACCACATATAGCTTTATTAGTACATCTGGATCAGACTGGGTTTATGCCCCAACGGGCGACCCACCACAAAATTCGGCGGGCGCATGTTACGGTCTGACTGTTCAGGGACTGGGGTAACGGGCAGCGCTCTTGCTAGCAGATATAGGCAGGGCATTTGACTCCTTAAGCTGGCTATACTAATTTGCATTGTTGCATAGGTTGAACATAGGACCTCGTTTCTTGTCGTATCTAACCCTGTTGTAAACAGATCTAGCTGCATTTGTACGCGGGCTCCGTCTCCTCTACTTTCTCCGTTGAGCGGGGCACCAGACATGGGTGTCTGCTGTCCCCCTACTTGTTCGTGCTGGCAATGGAGCCCCTAGCGCCTGGGTGCAGATTGACGCTCAGGTGACCAGTCTGGAATGGGCACACGGACTGTCAGATCGCATTGCTTTATACGCCGAAGATTTGCTGTTCTTCCTCACTAATTTGGATAGGACTGGACCACGGCTGCTGTGCATAATGCAGGTCTTTGAGGAAACCTCAGGCCTATACATGAATCCTTGAAAGTCCACCCTTTGGGTTTTGGGTGGTGGGGAAGAGCTTGGCTCTTGGGCATCTTTGGTGCAGGTGGTTCATGGGGGATGAAATATCTAAGAGTATTCCTGTTGGATGCTCCCACCACATCCTGGGATCGGAACTTAGTCCCTGTATGGGATCATGTGCGTGAGGTCAAGGGCATGTGAGACCTGGTCTCACATGCCCTTGTCTATTTATGGCCGATTGGCCATTTTTAAGATGGTTTCGCTCCCGCTCCTACTATACCAACTGCAGAATCATCCGTACCCTATTCCCCCTAGCTGGTTCCATCAGGTCAATACAGCTCTGGATTAATTTCTCTGGGATGGTGGAGTGGCAAGGGTGGCACTGTGGACTTGCTTACAGTCTACGTACTGTGGGGGATTGGTGACCTCAGACATTTCCACTTGCTCGTCCTGTACGAGTGGTTGTATGGCGACAGGATGGATCCGGCATACACTGTCGAACGACAGTGCATGGGAGAACACACCTTGCATACAATTCTCTACTCTGCCCCGTAGAGACAATCTTCCCGTCTTCCACATGGACTGTCTTTCAGATCTGGAGGCAGGCGTTATGGAGGATGGGTTGGTGGAACAGATTGACTTGGGAAATCCCTCTTTGGCACAATGACGCATACCACACTTGGCGGCTCTGTCTGAATTCCGCGACTGGGATAACTTTGGGATCTCCACCCTGGGCAACATCATGCGGGGACCGGTTTTGAAATCCTTCCAGGATATTCATAAAGACTTCCAGATGCCGAAAACCCAATTCTTTAAGTATTTACAGTTCCAACATGCCATTTCTCCTAGCTTGGAGGGGTTGGTGACACTGGCAGAGTTCAGTCCATTGGAGGCCAAGGTATTTATGGGGGATCTCCACGACCACAAGATCTCTAAAATATACCAATCCCTAGGCACACATTGTTCCCAATTGCTACAGCATCTGAGGGAGACTTGGGAGAGCGTTGTTGGTCAGATGGAGGAGGAAGACTGGACGGAGCCTTTGGCCTCTCCACAAGGGGTGGCCATCGCAATGAGCCTACGACTTATCCAGTTCAAATACCTTCACCAGGTTTATTATACCAGAGTTTTGCTTTGGAGGGCGGGTTTTGTGGCTTCCCCAGTGTGTCTCCAATGTGAACATGAGGAGGGAACCCTGTTCCATACTGTCTGGCACTGCTCTGTATTAGAGCGATTCTGGAGGGGGATGCTGGCCTGTCTCTCTGAAGTGTTGGGGTGGGAACTTCCCAGCTCACCGAAGCTGGTCCTCCTGCACGTCATGGAAGGGATCAGGGGCAACATTTACAAGCGCCATTTAATGCTTCTAGGATTTATTCTGGTGAAAAGGGATATTGCTAGGGATTGGAAGGCAGCAGTGGCACCCTCTGTCTCTGCCTGAAAAATGGTCTAGACTTCTGTATAGGTCTAGAGAGCCCCCAAAAGCACTTTAAGATCTGGAAGCGCTGGGCTGACTATTGTGGCCTGGAGCTCGAGCCGGCACAGGTGGACCGACACCGAGACCCCACTTTTCTTTGTTATTTCCTTCTTCTTTGTTATTTTTATTTCCTTTACTACAGATGTTCGGCAGGACCGCTGCCTTGTAGGTGATGACATGTTACAATTGTACAACTGCAGTTCTCGGTATGATGTGTTGCTCTGGAATGAACTCAACATGGATGAGAGCAGAGGTACTGCTCGCGACTTCGAGGAGTGCACACTTTTCTATGGACCACAAAAGGTCCTAATGTTTTAAATCATCTTTGTTTCAATCAAAAAGATCCATACACATCTTTTTCTTATGTCATCTTCTTCTTTACTTTTTAATGATTGTTTCTCATTAAACTCTTTTCCAAATATTGGCAAATTTCATTTTTAACGCATTTCACATATAACCCAATGCATTTCGGGTACAAATGGACCCTTCGTCGGGGGTCTCTATGGAAAAGAATAAAGAACATTTCTTTTCCATAGAGACCCCCGACGAAGGGTCCATTTGTACCCGAAATGCATTGGGTTATATGTGAAATGCGTTAAAAATGAAATTTGCCAATATTTGGAAAAGAGTTTAATGAGAAACAATCATTAAAAAGTAAAGAAGAAGATGACATAAGAAAAAGATGTGTATGGATCTATTTGATTGAAACAAAGATGATTTAAAACATTAGGACCTTTTGTGGTCCATAGAAAAGTGTGCACTCCTCGAAGTCGCGAGCAGTACCTCTGCTCTCATCCATGTTGAATTACTTAATAGTGTTCCTAGACAAAACACTTTAAACGAGGAAGTTGCACAAAAATAAGAAAATTGTTAACGTTGGCTACAACAAAAAGTGTGCAACTGGTGGAAATTTAAGATTTACTCTGGAATGAACGACAGTGTGCTGGGGGGTGGGTTGAGGGGGTTACAGTTTTAGAGTTCTTGTTTTATTTGTTTTGCCTTTCATTTTCTCTTAGAAATACATGAAAATGGTCAAATTCAATTGATGTATATTGATGCAGCAGAAGCTTCTGGGTCACAGAGCTCTGCGTCATATGTGATGTTTTGACAAATAAAATTTGTTTAAAAAAAAAATCTAGTTTTTTGCCTCAAAATTTGCACATCTATGCCGCAGTATCTGGGGGAGTCTGGTTAGGCCCTGACTTAGATGTTGGAGGACGGGCTATTCTGACACAAATGGATAGACATCCCGTCCGCTGAATTACCATAGGATATAATGGATTCCTAATACGGCAAATGAGATATCCATCATGTTTGTGATGGAGTAACCCAGTCCACTAAACTCTAAATCAGGCCTTTAGTCTCAATGCTGGGATTTGTGATTGGGGCTTGCCCCACCCGACCAGCTTCAAAAAATGGTGGTCTGATCATGTGTAACCCAGGTATTCAGTGTCCAGTGTTTGCCAGTAGGCATGCAACACCCCTTGGTAGTGACAAGTTCTCTCATCCCAATTAGAAAACAAGGGAGAGCAGTATCCTCCCTCGCACTATTCAAGGGCTGTAGGTCCTTCACAACTATATTGGCACTCATGAGCACTTCAATCCAAGTCGCCAGTCCAGTCCTAGCAGCAGCCCTTCTGTTTCTGCAGCCTGTCCTTGTGCCTTGTGCCTTGCCTGTCTGGGATACCGCCCTGTGCCCTGCCACCCCACTAGGGATTCCTCTAGCTGCACCAGCTCATACATGGCTCTGATGACAGGCCTGCCACTGCCACTGAATACTGGTGAGACGGCTCTGATCCCAGACGCTCTGTCGATGGGCCGTTACTCCCTTCTCCAGCTCTTGGCATCCACGGTATACAAAGGAGTGCTCATTCGTAGATAACATCTGATTTTCAAGGTGCTTACTTGTCAGTCATACATTTCCCCAGATAAGTTACCTCCAGATATGTCTGTGCAGGAATAGGCTATTAAGCATTTTAATTTGTAGTTTTGCACTGGTTAATAAAAGGTGAGTGTTGGAAGGTTAGCTGATGACACAGTCTACGTTTTATGTTGATGTACATAAATGTGTCCCCAAAGATTTTATTTTATTAATACTTATGCTACCCTTTACCAATGATGGGATGTGATTGAAACTCTCATTGAGACATCAACTCAGAAACACCATATTCTGTAGGGCAACTCACTAATATGCCCATCAGATGCCTGCAAATGATCTTTTGCTTGAGCAAGGTAGGTCAATTAATTAATATTACGTCTCAGCCAAATCATAATTGTTGAAAATAAAAGTTTTGAGCAAATCTGATCTACAACATCTGAAAAGGTACTGCCACTGTGTGGACATTTGTATGGACTTAAATTTCCCTCTGAATATGATGTGGGGGGATTTAAAACAACTGTGGTTGAATATATTTTACTGCACAAAACCCTATCAACCATGTGATGTTCTGGAAGAGCGATGTCTGATGTTGATGCTGATTGTCTTATTGCAGGCGTGACCTCTCTCCTTTTGGGGTTAAAGTCTCCATCATTGAGCCAGGAAGTTTCAAAACTGGACTTGGCAACAAGGAACTGTTGAAGAAGTCTACGGAGAGTGTCTGGAGCCAGGTCCCATCAGATGTGAAGGAGGCCTATGGAGAAAAAACCTACCAGAAGTGTGAGTTCTCTGTTTGTCCTTGTCGGCTACAATATGAGGCAGCCTAGGACTAGGCATTGGCGGACCACTGCGAGCCAGTGCTCATGATACCTCTAGTGAGAATGACCTGTCCAAGGGGCCGCACTAATTGTCTCTCTTGGCTTCCTGCTCTGGTTCCCTTTTCACCCTCAACGTCCAGCTCTCTGGCACGCCCTTCTCTCTAAGACCATCTACTTTCTTAGTTTTCCACCTTCCTCTTGCATTGTCTATTACCTCTAGGCTCTAGACTGTCTTTAACAGTCTCAGTAAACATCTTGGCTTCACTGAGTCAGGAGTTGGGAGCTAGATCTCTTCAGAAACTAACTTGGAAGTTTCTGTTCCTTTTATAATGTTACTATTATAGAGTTTTTGTAAAGTGCTCAGCTACCCCACTGGGGTTTCCCAACGCTACAACTTCAGGATAGGTTTATTCCAGTCACTGCTGATCTGACTTTATACGATATGTCAACGCTACTTGACTAATTGCTAAGATAATACAAAACATTCAGACTATTGGCTCCCATCCAAGTCTGCTATGATATCACATGTATATGTCTCTGTATGACTGATGGCAACCTGGCCTTAGTTAGCAGATTTTCTTCATATTTGCCTAACACCTTTGGTATGGACTCATTATGCAGAAACCATGAATGGGGAATATGCCATTTTAAACCTGCATCACCCTATCTGTGAAATAGACATAGAAGACATTTTTAATGATATGAATCAACTTGTGGCCCAACAGTTTAGCTTGGCATATGGATTTAGGGCTGATATGAGGACTCATCCATTGTAGATTAAACGTGCCTTACTAATAATCCATTAGACGTCCTACCTGACCAACCTTTGAAGTGAATTAGTTAATGTAAGTGTCTCTATATATGCTAGCGTGAGGCATAAAGCGTAATGGGTGCTTGGTTCCTTTTACTATATTGAGAGGATATATGTATTGGCAGATTCGGACTTAGACCAATAGGGTAAGAGGAATCATTATTACCAGAGAGATCCGCTGGAAGAAAGCAAAGGTCATTTAGTCTAATCTTGGCATTTCCGGCTCGATCTCCCTCTACTTCAAAACATTGTCTAACTTGTAATTAGTAAATGCTTCCGAGTGATATTGAGCCTATATTTCGCGCTTTGGGTACAGTATGGGAACTTCAGGAGGAGTTCTGCGAAAATGAGGAAACTGTCTTGCCTTTTTTTTCATTGCACTTTACTGTGTCCCTGTGTGGCTTCTGGAGAAAGTCTTAATTGACAGGAGCAGCAAAAGGACAAAAAGAAAACGCCTTGTCCTATTGAAGGGGCTTTATTAGTTACTTGAGAAATGCATGTCTTCTAGAAGCCCTTTTTGTCTAGCTTAATTGCTACATTGTTACTCCCTGGGAAAACCATACTCAACACTAGGTGATGTCTTGTGGAACCGATGCAGCCGCCTGAGATGATATCTCTGCTCCCTAGGCCACCTTTTGAACTTGTTACTCTGGAGCTACAGCACTAGATGGTGATTGTAAAAAATGGACAGAGAACCTGATTTAGATCTTGGCGGACGGGTTACTCCATCACAACGGTGATGGATATCGCGTCCGCAAAAATATAAAACGCATTATATCCTATGGGATTTATATTTCGACAATCGGGATAACGGTAATCGTTGTTGCAAAGTAACCTGTCCGCCAAGATCTAAATCAGGCCCTAAGTTCCTTCCTGCCTTGTCCTTTTTCATCGGGTAGGATACCTCCTGATTCCACTTTGGGTTTGTGACTTTTAATTTCATCCTTTGAAGGTATGTGGGAGTCCAACAATCACAGACTGATTGGTACGGCATGCTATGTGTCTCTGGGGAGCCTCCCACTCATCACTGTAGCTCTGATGGTGCCTCTCTGCTCGTCTCTCAGCTATTCATACTCCTCAGTAAAAGGGTTCATTAAAGCCTTCTATCTTGCTCCTGATCATCCCAGGCTGCTTGATGCAAATGTTTTGCATGCTGGTCTATAATGCCCTCCTGACTGCCCTTGTATCTCCTCCTGATTGCTATCCTGCATTTCTGTCACCCTGTGTTTTCACCATACTAAGATCTATGTTATTAGCAGAGTCTTGCTTGATCCAGATGCTCACTCTGGGAGAATTGGTTACACTTCTATTCATTGGCCCAAGTGAGTGGATATGATGGTTAGCAATTCACTGCCTCACTTCCATCTCCGTGGTAACCAATTCCTTCTGGTGTCTTCCCCTCTCTCCTTGCGCTCAATCCGATAGGAATTTGCATTGGAACACATTCTTTACAACAATGTTTTCACCACACAGTGCCTTTACGATGCTGCATTTACAATGCATGCATTTACCATGCATGCAATTTGTGGTGCTTTTACCACACATACCTTTACCATGCACAGTTAATATATATAAATATATATAAATATATATGCAGCAAGAGTCGTCAAACACAGAATCCAAAGGACGACAGCGGACCCAGAAGTTTTGACGGTGCTATATTTTTATTGTGCTTTTCTCCGCACCTCCGCCATGACGCGTTTCAAGCCTAACGGTCCTTGATCACATGACACGCTATGGACGGTTGTCCGGCTATTTAAAGTGGCAGTGCAAAAGTATTTACAACAACGTCATCATAGATATAATAAAAATATCTTTTGGAGTTCGTTTGACATTCTAAAACACATATCGTTCTAAAATCACATAAATCAGTTTACAAACTTCACTTCATTATAGTTGTAAGTTTGACTTAAATGATGAATGCGTTTAAAATTGATTCTAAAATAGAATTAGCTGCAATACCTGGTCGGGTCTTTTAAACCACAAAACCACAATTACAGAGTTTGGTGCATAACTGTAAAATACAATATTGCATATGAATACAGCATATACTAGGCACTTATGATTTATGTATAAGCGAATTCCATAATACTATTAATTCCCATCGGGCAGTCTTATGATAACGCTGTCAATTACTAAAAGTGCCCAAAAGTGCAAATTAATAAACTAGTGCAACCTATATTTAGAATAAAATATAGTGAATAATATGTGACAATTGCTAAACAGATTACATTCATTTCATTTTCACATATTTAAAAAGCCACATATGCTAAAAAAGACACCATTACTAATATACGGTCCATAAATCGAACCTATTTCAGCGTGAGACCTGTATATTGGATTTAAATAGGAACAGAGTGTGCATTCATGTCAGGAAATCACTTCTATTATTTATGTAAGGACTATAGACACGTATAAAATCCTCGCTGGCATTTAAACCTGTAGGTTGTTTGCTATCTAGGTTCAAGATATAGTGTGTTTCCAATCTGCAAAGGATCCCTTCTCTATTGCCTCCCCTCCTTAGAGGCATAACTGCATCAATTGCATAATATTTCAGAAGATTCAAATCTCTCTTGTGGCAGTCATTAAAGTGTCTAGCGACAGGGTAGGTTTCGTCGCAGTTGGCGATTGCCCTCATATGTTGGAGCACCCTTTTGTGTACTGGGAGCTTCGTGCTCCCAACATATCTTAAAGGACAAGGGCACTCTAAAACATAAACGGCAAACTCCGTTTTGCAGGTCAGATATTTTGAAATTGGAGTTTTATGATCTGAAAAGGGTGTTGCGTACGATGTCATATTCATGCTGTGTCTACAACCTTTACAGGAAGCGCACTTGAAAAACCCTGTACGTGAGCTAAGCCAGTTAGTTTTAGCCAAGACTTCCGGACTACTGCTCACCAGACAGTTTTCCATAGATAAAGCCTTCCTGTAGGTGATTGTGGGAGAGGGATAGGATCCCATTTTAAGACTGGGATCATTTATGATTAAAGCCCAATGTTTTCCCATGATTTTTCGAATCGCATGATGTTGTTTGCTGACGGTTGTGATTAAACGTATTGGTTCAGACTTGGGAGTAGTACTCCTTGTTTCTTTCATCGCTTTTGTGGCAAGTGCCTCCTCTCTAGTTAAAGCTGCCATTCTCACTATTGCTGCTTTGATAACTCTATCTGAGTAACCTCTAGCCAAAAAGCATCATCTACAGGCCTCTTGGGCATCCCTTACATCTTCCTGTCTACTACAAATACGCTTGATGCGTAGCATCTCCCCATAGGGGATGCTATGAATAAGATGTTTGGGGTGATGGCTAGAGGCGTGCAGTAGGGTGTTACCTGCACTGGCTTTGCGGTGTAACTTAGTTTGGATGGTATTATTTTCTATGTACACTTCCACATCTAAGAAGTTCACTGAGGAGGTACTTAGATGAGAGGTAAACTGCAAGTTCAAGGCATTGTCATTCAGTTCCTCTATAAAAGAGACTGCCAGGCTTTCTTCCCCTTTCCAGATGATAAACAAATCATCTATATATCTGAAAAGGCACTCTACTTGTTCACGAAGTGTTTCTGAATGTGTGACTCCAAGGACCTGCTTCTCCCATAGCCCCATGTGTAAACATGCATAACTAGGGGAGAAGCAGGATCCCATTGCCACTCCTCTAGTTTGTTGGAAACACATCTGCTGAAACATGAAGAAATTGTTCCATAAGCATATCTCTATCATGCTTACCAGCATTTTATTATGTGTGAAACAATGTCAAGGTCTTTTATCCAGGAAGTACTGTATGGCTTTGAGACCATCAAGATGATTAATGCTCGTATAGAGCGAGGTTACGTCGAGCGTGATCAGAATAAAATCATCTTGTCATTTTATACCCTGTAATTTTCGCAGAAAATCTCCAGTGTCCTGCACATACGAAGGCAACTTAATGGCATGATCTTGTAACAAAAAGTCTATGTACTTTGAGGTATTTTCAAGAAGGCTATTGCAGGCTTAGAGGATTGGCCTACCCGGTGGATGTGAGGAGGATTTGTGTATTTTAGGTATAAAGTATATACACGGAATAACCGGGTTATCATTCTTTAAAAACTTGAATTCATCAGTACTTAATAGCCCTAGGCCCTTCCAGGCCACCAATTTGGAATAATAGGTGTTCCATGTTGATTTGACCATAGGCAAATCTACCCTCTTATAACATAGTTTATCATTTAGATGACCCCAGGCTTCCTCAAGGTACATATCCCCTGGCCAAATAACAATGTTACCGCCTTTGTCTGATGGACGGATAATCACAGATTTTTCATTATGCAATTTTTTAATCAAGTCATGATATTGTTTATCTTGTTGGGAAAATTTGATCTTACAACGTGATACACTGTGATGCAACTTTTTTATGTCTGCAGTAACCAGTTTGTGATAGTAATCAATATTGTCTTTGATCATAATGGGGCAAAATGTCGATTTTGCTTTAAACTGTGTTAACGCCCAGCATCGCTGTCTTCCTGCGACATTCGCAGCTGAATATCGCCTGCAGTCAAATTTTCTGTAATGTTTGTTGGAATTGTATTGCTTCTAGATACACCAGTTTTTGTCTGCCTCGTTGGAAAAAACTTCTTTAATTTTAATTTGCGAATGTATTGGAAGACATCTACTCTTGTTTGAGCGTAGCGAAAGTTACTTTCTGGACTGAATGATAGTCCTACAGATAAAATCTGTGTTTCCACCGCATTAAGTTCAATAGTCGACACATTTATTACAGAGTTACTGCCTATTGCTCCAATTATTGGGGCACTGGTTTGCGTTTCCACATGTAATTCCTGTTGTTCCTCTTGGCCCTTCCTCGTCCTATTACATTTCCTCCGTTGGTGGCGTTTGTAGTTTTTGAGGCGTCTGGTTTTAAGTGTCTGGGCCGCAGCGTGTCTAAGCGGTCCCGTCTCATGCACTCCATTACCTGTGCCAGGGAGTATCGTTGAAACCCCAAGTCTCCACTGGGGCCAGCCTGCTCATTTTCAGATCCGCTATCAGGTACCGAGCTGTAGTCGGAGAGGGAAGTCATGGAACTTGCGGCTAAAGGAGGATTGCCTGGTGCTGTGTTAAGGGAGCATGATGTCACAGGTTTCGTTATGTTTCGCTTGACGGCATAGTAGCGCTTAGCAAATGTTAAGACTTGCCCCCTCTCATAGTCTAATTTGTCGCGCTGAAATTTGAACGCTTTGCGTTTCCTGATAGTTTCTTCCTCATTTTTTTATTTGCGGCATTTTGTTCGCAGTTAGCCAGTTCTAATTCCTATGCAGTTATTTGTTGTTCATAGGCTTCCCGATCTATCTCTGCATATTTGACCAAGATAGTCATCAAGTTCATCGAAGATTGGAGATTATATTGTGCCCATTCTGTCAATAAGTTAGGGTTTGGTGCTTCATATGTTGTTGGTGCTTCATATGTTGGGGCAAGCATGATTCGAAGCCCACGAGGTACTCTTCCCACCTCCAAGTAACGGGACAAGGACCGGTGTTCCCACCACTTTCCTTGTTCACCCTTTTTAAGTTTCTCCAATTTTTTAATTTTTTCCCGATAGGTCACGCTTGCCACATCAATTGTGGAAGTTACCAGGTGGTTTAGCACCGCGCCCGAAGGTTCGTCACTGAACATGTCAGCTGCTGCCTCTTCCCGGCTCCATAGCGCACCTGCGGCCATGGTGCGATTGAGGGGAAATTGTTAGTTCTCACAGTGCAACTCAAATAGACAAATGTACAAGTAGGCTTACCCGCAAACTCCTTCACTGAAAAGTTCAAACAACACCAACTCTCACTCGGCTGGTCTGCTACTTCCGGGTCAGACGACTCCTCTGTCAGCTACCACTCCGTAGTCGGTGAATTTTCATTTGTTCAGGGGCCAGAACGCTTACAATTCCCGTGCAGGAAAGAAGAAACTGTCTCCGGAAGGAAACTTGGCTTAGAGGTCGTTCCGCCCAGATTGAAGGAGGGGTTCCGCTCCACCGAGAAAGCCACTCGGTAATTTATGCAGCAGGAGTAGTCAAACACAGAATCCAAAGGACGACAGCGGACCCAGAAGTTTTGAAGGTGCTATATTTTTATTGTGCTTTTCCCCGCACCTCCGCCATGACGCGTTTCAAGCCCTTGACCACATGACACGCTATGGACGGTTGTCCGGCTATTTAAAGTGGCAGTGCAAAAGTATTTACAACAACGTCATCATAGATATAGTAAAAATATCTTTTGGAGTTCGTTTGACATTCTAAAACACATATCGTTCTAAAATCACATAAATCAGTTTACAAACTTCAATTCATTATAGTTGTAAGTTTGACTTAAACGATTAATGCGTTTAAAATTAATTCTAAAATAGAATTAGCTGCAATACCTGGTTGGGTCTTTTAAACCACAAAACCACAATTACAGAGTTTGGTGCATAACTATATATATATATATATATATAACACAGAATTGTAGCTGGTCCTTTGCCTCTGTGTCGGCGGGCTCACGGCAGGGGTAGCCACCCCCTTTAAATCAACACAAACATCCAGCGTTCTCTTTCAGCAGTATCAGAAAGTATAACACAGGAGCCGTAGCCTCAGTAAGTGATGCAGATTTAATGCAGACACAACGTCCGACGCGTTTCGGAGTAAGCCCGTGAAGAAGGAGTAGGCTTATTCCGAAACGCGTCGGACGTTGTATCTGCATTAAATCTGCATCACTTACTGAGGCTACGGCTCCTGTGTTATACTTTCTGATACTGCTGAAAGAGAACGCTGGATGTTTGTGTTGATATATATATATATATATATATATATATATATATATATATATATATATATATATATATATTACCTACTGGCTATCGCCAGTAGGTATATATAGTTAGGATTTATTCCCTATGGGATTTTCGAAAATTCTATGTCTAATAACTTTGGCGTTTGTGGACGGAATCGGCTGAAATTTTCAGGAAAATGGCACATTTTGTTTCTGAGCAGCCCTTGAAAATTTGGGGGGGTTTTGTCGAGGGGGGGCCGAGAAAAAAGGGGGGTCCCAAAACGCGTTTTTCCCATGTTAATTTCCATAGGGCCTTTGGACTCACTTTTAGCTCGAACGGCTGAATGGATTTGCACGAAACTTGGCAAAATTGTAGGGACTGTTAGCCCGATGTGCCTTTGCTAGGTCTCAATATATGTGCTCCAGTAGTTTTTGAGAAATTAACGTTCAAAACAAGATATATATCTGTAACAGCGCTCCGGGCTGCGCTCCGGTCCGCTTACTTTTCGCGAAACGGAACTTTGCGCGCAGAAAGCTGATTGGCTCTCCGGTGTCTGTCAACATTCTAAACAGTCCGGAGCGGCCGCCATCTTATCTCTCGGTAGGATCGAGAGAGAAGAAGAGGTGAAAAACGAAGGGGGAATTTAATGAAAGGGGGCAAGGTATACCCCTCTTGACCCCCTAGGAATGTTGTTGGGGTTATTAAAGGGTCCCGTGGGGAAAATAAAAAAAAAATGATTTTTCACGGTAGAAGCGCTTCACGGGCCGCGAACTGGGCCGCAAACTGGTAGCGAAACGGGAATTCGCCATTTTGTGCTTCGTTTCAATTAAATTACTAGGTATAAGGGGGTGCGGGAGACGTATCCTAATCCCCTATGTTTCCTGAGGGTGGCTGAGGAGGCTCATATATGTTGATACATCTCTTCCAGCGGCTGTGCGTGAGCTTTTTTTTTTTTTTGCTGCGTGACGTCTGTTAACGTTCGATTCGAAGGAAATCAGGAAGTGTTGACCACCAATTTGTCAGTGCGATAAAATATTTTGTTATAAATGAATCCTTATCGCGAATATCTCCAAAAGTTGGTAATAGGAGATAGCGATGGTTAGGGACTGTTTCCAGTCGCTAACATCTTGGCACGCCCACTTTGCATGTCATTAGTGATAAATATCACTGACATGCAAAGCGGGGCCCAAGATGGTCGCTATCTCCTTTTAGCTGTGACTAACTGGTGTTAGCGACAGCTTGGTAATAGGGAGATCATTTTATCTCTTTTTTTTTGGCTTTTAAAGCCAAAAAAGCGGAAATAAACCCCCTTGATAATATGCGCACGATTCCTCTGGGGTTTCAGCTGACAGGGCTTGGTATTGTGTTACGTGCTAATTCTTCCAGGAAACGTCAGAGGGTCGATGCAGGGGTTCTAGAAGGGGTGATAAACCATTTAAGCCTCATGAACAAGCGCATGGTCTTTTAAAGATTTGTGAAGTAATCGGGGCGGCGGTGTGTGTGTGCCCTCTTTCAGGAGCGGGCGGGGGGGGGCACTGCCAGCAATTTGCCAGGTCAGGTAGTGTTCAACACGTGCATCATCCTTTCTCTGCCTGCTATTGCGCTCCATGCTTCGGAAAGGTAAGAAAAAGAACGTGCATTTGAGTTTGAAATGTCCGATCCTGTAGCAGTACACTTGCAAAGCCCACACATGACAATAACCTGATTCAAGGCCCCATTCACCCGATTTTTTAAAAATATATAGCACTCCAACAAAGTTGGGTTTTAAAACTTTATTAACTTTGAAATATAACGAACGCAACAAAAACTGTAAATATATTTAAACATTTTTTGAAATTAACCAGAACTATAACGATAACAACAACAATAATATAACTTTTATGCCTAAATTACGCAAACATTTAGCTAATCTGCTAAAGGGGGGAGTCGCCATTTCTTTACAATAATCAATAATGAAAAATCAACATCAATAGGGTTGTCCGTTTTCTCGATGCAGCACTATAGTGCAACATTCACAGCACCTGGGGTGTCAATAGTGAACAGGTCCTAGCTGCTTAACCAATGACTGACAAATGCTATATTAAACACTTGCTATGTATAATACTTGCGTTCACAATAGTTTTACTTTATAAAACAGAACAAAAGATGTCCCCTGTAAGTAAACACATATTAGCTGTTTCAGTTATTGAACTTCCTAAGGTTTTATGACATGGGGAACAGTGGTGATATCCTGGGCGGGTGATGGAACTGGGATTGTTAATGGAAAAACATCTACAAAGAAAACTATTGGTGAATTATACTTCTCCGGAAACTATAACGATAACAACAACAATAATATAACTTTATTAACTTTTAAATATAACGAAACGCAACAAAAACTGTAAATATATTTAAACATTTTTTGAAATTAACCAGAACTATAACGATAACAACAACAACAACAATAATATAACTTTTATGCCTAAATTACGCAAACATTTAGCTAATCTGGTAAAGGGGGGAGTAGCCATTTCTTTTGATAATTTTGATAATCCATCCGTACCCTCTCTAATCTCCATTACAATATGTTTCTTGCTGTCGCTAGCTGATGAAAAAACTAAAGTGATAACTTCCTCATCCTTATTTTGTCTTTCTTTGTTCCTTAAGATGTTATCTGTGTCAACCTCTTCCGAGAATGCTGATGCGTTAGGGATTTCCTTGTGTTTCTTAATAGCATTGGTGTCTGCACACTTCTTTGTCAATTCTGTGAACATGATAACTGATTCATAAACAGACGATATCTTTGTTTAGTCATTAGTGTTAAGTGTGTCTGAAACTACAGTGCCCTTCTGTTTTTCTTTCTTCAGGCTCTACAGAGTTTTGTGTGTTGTTCTTTTGAGCGACAATTATTCCAGAGGTTTCAGGTTCACTTGTTTTGTCCTGCAGTGAGTTAACAGCTTTAGAGACTTCATGTTTATTTGCTATGTCCTGCTGTTCGTCAACTGCTTCAGAGACGTCAGCCTCATTTGTTATGTTTGACTAGATCCTGGACCTGCCCGGCCGCGCCCAAAATGGCGCCGGTGTAAATGGGACTCGTAACTGCTTGTTGTGTACTGGTTGCCCAACCTTGATATCACAAGATACGTATGCAGTTTTGAAGTACATGGCGGAGGCTCGTCTGCTGTAGTGGGGCGCCCCTTTATCGTTTCAGTCGCCATTCCGCCCGCTTTTGCTACACTGTGCCTTTTCCGCCATTCAGCTGTTTACCGCCCGCTCTTACGGCTACAGCGTCTCGCTCACCATGTAGTTGAGTTGCTCCCACTCTTGCGGTGCAGCGATAGGCGGCTGCCACAGGACTCTTAAAATGGCGGCCGGCTCTTCGGATTTGGGCCTGGTCCAGTAAAATGGCCCTGGGACACCTTGGAACTCGGACGCTTGTCTGCCAGGGCTTGGGTTCCATTCTCGAAAGCGTCCCCTCAGCCTTGAAGATTATACAAAAGTCTTGGGGGCCGTCGACTCCCGCAGGCTTCCGGTGGGGAGCGGCTGCCATGATTGCTTGCGGAATGGCCACGACGGAGCTACGAGATGGTGGTGCTCTCATGGTGACGCCAGCTTCAGTCTGAAACATCCAGAAACAAGGTGGGGCTTTCATCGTTTGGGAAAAAATTTTTTTTAATCCAATGAAAAGTGTTATTTTTAGGTCACATGACCTAGTCTTACATCATTAGGAAAACAAAAGTAAAATGAACCAATGAAAAGTTTTATTAACAAGTCACATGACCTGTTATGCTTACGTTACGCGCTGCGCGGCGCGCTCTGGATCGTTTCCGGGAAGCTGCGCCTTGCGCACCGGAGCACTTCCGGGTGCGCTAACGCGGCGCGTCATATGACGCATTACGCGACAATGCAGGTTCAGAATATAGTCAAAATGTCTCCACCAACCAGCGGTCGGAATACAACCGCTTTCAGCAGTCCAAAAAGTTCGGTTAAATCTTAAGAGCGGGAGCAACTCAACTACATGGTGAGCGAGACGCTGTAGTCGCAAGAGCGGGCGGTAAACAGCTGAATGGCGGAAGAGGCACAGAGTACCAAAAGCGGGCGGAATGGCAACTAAAACGGTAAAGGGGCGCCCCACGACAGCGTGTCTTCAGGTCAAACGGATTGTGGGACAAGGTCCAGAATGGAAGAGTCATCAAAAGGGAAAAAATTCCGCCGGACCCCGGGAGCCGGCCGCCTATGCCGGGGGCGATCTCAGGCCACACCAGGGCAACACGACTTGGGGAGGGGGCAGGAGCCAAGCGCCCCCTCTCAGTCCGCGCCATCTCACCGCCCCTCGGGGGCCTCCGTCAAGCGGTTTAGGGAGGCACCGTATCATATTGTTTTCCAATGCAGTCAGGTCCACAAACATACCCCACTTACTTTGAATAGTGAAGCTGCAGCAGGTGCAAATAAGGTTTAAACAGTGTTACAAGCGCTGCTTAGAACTCTGAAGTATGGCACTCAACATCCAGGACTTATGCCATTTGTGTAAGGCAGTGACATCGAAGCAACTCAGGGACAAAAAGCATGAAGGAACATTCACGTATGAAAATCTTATTTGGGGAAGGGGCAGGATCCAAACGCCCCCTCCCAGTTCGCGCCACTACACCATACGTGGAAAATCTGAAGCCATCGTTCTACAAACTCTCAACGCTTGCTATCAGTGCATGAGTTTCATGCTCGATCGATTGAGCTAGCCGGATCGGGCAATAAAAAGTATAAAATAGTTATGTAAATAGTTATTTAATAAAATGTTTTACCCTGTTTCTTTGCTGGTGTGTTGTCTATATTTATAATATTTGCATAGGGTTTGTCGTTATTTTGGGCGGGGTGGGTGGCGGAGTCGAGCTGTCTTGCAGCCCTCATGGTGTGGAGCTCAGTTCATTTCACTATTTTCGTATATCTCATGAAGGGTTGTTCCTAATGTTTGTATTTTACCGAGGTCAAAAAGAGATCGAATTAGTGGTCTACTGATTTTGCTCGATTACTTTTATTTTTTTACACGATTTTTCACTATCTGCAAAGACTAAACAGAGTATTGCGACTTTGTGCTTGTTTGTAAATAGAGAATGATCCAAAGAGAACCAATTCTAAAACAGTAAATGCTTGGATAACAATCAATCAAATGGAGAGACAAGCAGGTACGACGGATTACAACGGGGGTAAAGGTCTGCGTTAACTACAGTTCACTATCTGCAAAGAGAGAGTACTACTAAGAGAAAAGAGGGGAGGGGGGGGCAGCGTTCAAAGCACATCAGCGTGCATAAACACGAAAACGTTTTTACCTATCACGTACTTGACATTTGACAGCTTTTGATATTTGCTATTAAAAAACCATTGAAATTCACAGAAAAAACCATAGGTTATAGTCGATATATAGTTAGGAATTTGCATTTACAAAACCTTGAAAATTCAATGAAAAAACCATTGGTTTTAGGCCATATATAGTTAGGGATTTGCATTTACAAAACCTTATTTTACTCGCATAAAACCATTGAAATTCCATATATAGTTAGATGCGCTAACTATATATCGCGCACCCGCAATCCACTGCTGATGATGTCACATATTACATCATTCATGACATGGTCAGTGACATCACTGATGACATCACTGATGACAACTCAAATGACATCACTGATGACATCTCAAATGACATCACTGATGACATCACTGATGACAACTCAAATGACATCACTGACAACATCACAGATGACATCATTCATGTGTTAATATGATGAACCTCTACAGACTCTGATATATCCTTAGATACACTCAGTGAAAACAGACACTCACAGATTGTCACTCATCCATGGAGTTACTCATACACCTAGACAGTCATGCAAAGAATCAATCACACCTCCAATTTCTCAACTATACAGTTATACACACCTTACTTATTGAAACATATTCTAACACATATTTACTCTCTTATATAATCCCTAATAAAAGTTCACAATGATCCATACAGCCACTCACACATTCACTGGCTCTAATGCACAGTTATTTATATATGTTAACTCTCACATGTACTGTGTTTTACATATGTACTTACTTTGACATGTAGCATTGAGATATCCAATCACTCACCAATACACTCATGCACACAGTCAACCACCCATACAGCTGTTTCCACATGCAGTTTTGAACCCATACATCTAGTGAATCAGCTGTTCACACATCTATGCACAGAGTCACACACCTCCCAGCCACTCACACACATACTGTCTCCCATACAAATACTTGGGCAACCAATCAATAACCCATATAGTTACTCATATAGCTACTGATCAACACATGCAGCAGTTTACAGAACAACAGATATAATGATGCACAAATTAATACAGTTTAATCACTAACCCATGCACTCAGTGAGACACATTTAATCACTCCATCATACAATCAGTCATGCACCTACTAAATCCTTCATCCAGACATTTATACATCCACTCATTCTTCAATATGTAAGACATATTTTAACTTTACAGAAACATACAGTCACTGGATGTTGTCATCAGGGATGTCATTTGAGTTGTCATCAGTGATGTCATCAGTGATGTCACTGACCATGTCATGAATGATGTAATATGTGACATCATCAGCAGTGGATTGCGGGTGCGCGATATATAGTTAGCGCATCTAACTATATATGGAATTTCAATGGTTTTATGCGAGTAAAATAAGGTTTTGTAAATGCAAATCCCTAACTATATATGGCCTAAAACCAATGGTTTTTTCATTGAATATATATATATATATATATATATATATTACCTACTGGCGGATGCCAGTAGGTAGTTATAGTTAGGACCTAGTTTCCATAGGAAATCCGCAACATTCTATTGGGAATAACTTTGGCACCGGTTGTTGAATCGTCGGGAATTTCTTAAAGAAGATGGCCCGCTCCGCTCCTTCCCTGAAAGTCTCGGGAAGATTCGTCAAGCGGAAGCCGAGAAAAAAGGGGGTCCCAAAAAGTGTTTTCCCCATGTTAATTTCCATAGGACGATTAGACACGGCTGCAGCCCAAACCGCTGAACAGAATTACACCAAATTTGGGAAAATGGTAGGGTCTGGTACGCAGATCACGCTTTTGGTTAAATGGTGTAAATCCCTGCAGTAGTTTCTGAGAAAATCAAAAGAAAAAAAATATATATATCGGGCGGAGCCTAACCACACATCTCATCGTGAGATTTGATTGGCTGTCAGCACTTCATCCAAGAAGTGTTGGCAGCCATCTTGGGACCAATATACATGATAGCACCACATTAAAAAGCATTGCAGTTAATGGAAGGTTTTAGGACTTTAGTTACATTATAAATCATTTGTTGATGGTACAATACTCATTTTAGGAATTGTGGTGTGTTCTAAGGTGATTTTACCATGTGAAAAAGCCTTCTGCTGGGATATCATGAATCATGTTTGAAAGAAAACTATTATCTCATGCTTTTCCCACAGTGGTTTGGAAGGGGATCTATAAGCTAAACTGAAAGCATATTTTCTGTAAATTCACATTATCTTTCTCAGTCATGTGAGAAAGAAGTCTGACATTCTCAGTAAAACATGTACATCCAACAAGGACAGAGACTGTCAGTTGATTCCTTTGTTGTTCTACTGCAGCTTCCCAGAGTGTTCTAAAGAACAATTAGAGCGCTAACAGTCCTACTTATTACAAAGGTATGGCACACCTGAAGCCATCTTGATTTGAATAAAGTGGTAACTCTTAAAACATTTAATTTAAAAAGGAACAAAATGAGGGGGTATATTTTGCCATAGAAAGTATGATTAGTGCTGCAGAAAGAAAAATTAGGGCACATATTGAGTGACTTTTCAAATCCTCTTCTATTTCATTAAAAAAGTCTGACATGCAGTCTCCCAAGATGGCCACCAGAGACAAAAGAGCCCAAATGTAGCACAAATATCCCCCAGATGTAGCCAAAGTATAGCCCAATGACAGAATGTCCCAGAGTGTTCTGAAGAACAACTAGAGCACTAACAGTCTTACTTATGACAAAAGTATGGCACACCAGAAGTCATCTTGATTGGAATAAGGTGGTAACACTTAAAACATTTAATTTGCAAAGGAACAAAATGAGGGGGTTCATGTTGCCATAGAAATTATGATTAGTGCTGAAGAAAGGAAAATTAGGGCACATTTTGACTTCTCAAATCCTCTTCTATTTCATAAAAAAAATTCTGACATGCAGACTGAAACATGTACTTTGAATACCAGCTGCAGACTTCCCTGGTAGCTTTACTACAGTGATCTAATGAGCAACTAGAGTGCTAACATTCAGAATTTATGGCAAATGTGTGACACATCTGAATGCCTTCTTGATGTAACCAAAGTAAACAAGCATTGAAAATGCAATAGATCTCACCCTCGTTTAAGTTAAAGCCATTCTGTTTGTAATGAGGTGGCTTTTTAGCTTTGCTTTTATTAGTGTTTTTCAAACTTTCATGTAAATAACATGCATATGTATGCATATATGTATATGTATGCATGCATTTATATTTGTATTTATATAGATATGCGGATTATATATGTTTATATATGTATGTATATATATATACACATACATATATATAAATGCATATATATATGTGTATATGTGTGCGTGTAGAGAGAGGTAGAGAGGTAGAGGTGTAGAGGTAGAGGTGTAGAGTTAGAGAGGTAGAGGTAGAGAGGTAGAGGTAGAGACTAGTAGAGAGAGAAGTAGAGAGAGGTAGAGGGGTAGAGAGTAGAGAGTGAGTAGTCGAGAGTAGTAGAGAGCAGTAGAGAGAGTAGCAGAGAGTGAGTAGTAGAGAGTAGTAGAGTGAATAGTAGAGTGAGTAGTAGAGAGTGAGTAGTAGAGAGTAGTAGAGAGTAAGTAGTAGAGTGAGCAGTAGAGAGCAGTAGAGAGTGAGTAGTAGAGAGTAGTAAAGAGTGAGTAGTAGAGAGTAGTAGAGAGTGAGTAGTAGAGAGTGAGTAGTAGAGAGTGAGTAGCAGAGAGAGAGAATAGTAGAGAGTTGTAGAGAGTGAGTAGTAAATTGAGTAGTAGAGAGTAGTAGAGAGTGAGTAGTAGAGAGTGAGTAGTAGAGAGTGAGTAGTAGAGTGAGTAGTAGAGAGTAGTAGAGAGTAGTAGAGAGTGAGTAGTAGAGAGTAGTAGAGAGTGAGAAGTAGAAAGTGAGTAGTAGAGAGTAGTAGAGAGTGAGTAGTAAAGAGTGAGTAGTGGAGAGAGTAGTAGAGAGTGAGTAGTAGAGAGTAGAGAGTGAGTAGTAGATAGTGAGTAGTAGGGAGTGAGCAGTAGAGAGAGAGTAGTAGAGTAGTAGAGAATGAGTAGTAGAGAGTGAGTATTAGAGAGTAGTGGAGTAGTAGAGAGTGAGTAGTGGAGAATATTCCAAAGTTTGGCACAGCACCACTTGCACAACAAGTCCAATCAAATCATATCACTTAGAGTCCTTATTGAAGCGCTGAATCGTGGTGTATATTCAAATGCTTTTATTTTCCTTAAGTTTATGTACCACAGCCAGCCGACGCGTTTTGTTCTGTACAACAGAACTTCTTCAGGGCGTTCTTATTTCCATCAAGTTATGTCGGCATCCTGTTGTCATATAACTAGATATTTCTTCCAAATGTTAGACGAGTCATAAGTACATTCTTATTCAAAGTGACTAGGTATCAATTTTACCCACACAATTTGAGCAGACTTGAGTAATTTATAGCATCCTCAAAGTCAGTCTTTCAAAAATTCCAAAGTATAGGACATGATAATCCAAATCCAAATGCTTCTCAAGAAAAGTCATTTTCAATCGTTCGGAATATTGGCGTTTGGGCAGATATGACCCACGGACACGGTTTATGACTTTTCTTGAGAAACAGTTGGATTTGGATTATCATGTTCTATACTTTGGAATTTTTGAAAGACTGACTTTGAGGATGCTATAAATTACTCCAGTCCATTGGATGCTGCTGGGAACGCCCCCAGCAACTCCCATTGCACGCCCTTTTAATGCAGGACACTGCGTTAAAGGGACTGATATTTATCAGGCAGGATTACGCCACAAAAAGTGTCTTAGCCCTGCCTGATAAATATCACTCAGTGTTCTTCGCCACCGGAACGTTACAAAAAGTGACCATCCGGAGGCGCAAGGGGCTCGTAAATAAGGCCCCATAGGTTTCACACTCGTTATAGTTAGGAATTAGCATTTAAAAAACCTTTGAAATTCACTGAAAAAACCATAGGTTTCACACCAGTTATAGTTAGCTGGACATTTTACTCATACAAAACCATTGAAATTCCCCCGTTATAGTTAGTTGTACTCACTATAACTTGCGCGCCCGCAATCCACTGCTGATGATGTCACATATTACATCATTCATGACATGGTCAGTGACATCACTGATGACATCACTTATGACATCTCAAATGACATCACTGATGACATCACTGATTACATCATCCAATGAATGTGGTTTGCCTTGATATTTAAATATGTATTATAAATACACTACTTTGCATTGAAGAATGAGTGGATATATAAATATAAATGTGTGGATGGTGGATTTAGTAACAGTGTTATTGATTGTTTCCTTGACTAATTTGTAGAGTCTCACTATATATATAATGTGTAGTTACTAAACTGTGTGAAAGTCTTTATTGCTTTGTCTTAATTGCTATGTTAAAGACCATATTTGTTATTGGTTTCTTAACTGAGTATTTGTATGGGTAAATGAATGTCTATGTGGTTTGGTGGGGGGTGTGGGATTGCCAAAAAATGTGTGAATAGTTCATTCAGTAGGTATATGAGGTTAAGATTTTATAACACACTAATGGGTAGATGCATCAACGTTGTCATTTGCGATTCCTTATTTGCGAAAAATAAGGAATCGCAAATAAGGAATCGCAAATGGCAATGCATCATTTATTTCACAATTTTATTGAGATTCGGTAAAAATCGCAATTTTTACCGAATCGCAATAAAATTGCGAGTTTCAAATAGCGAATTCGCAATTCCCATTCATTCCTATGGGCTGAAATGCCCATAGGAATGAATGGAAATTGCGAATTCGCAATTTGAAATCGGAATTCAACAAAGCATTTCAAGGGTGGAGAGGGGGGTCCAAAGGACCCCCCCCTGCACCCATGAAATGCACTTTTACATGTAAGTTAGATACACACATGTCCTAAGGACATGTGTGTCTGTAACTTAACAGTTTAAAAAATGCATTTTTGTCCTTTTTTAAACAATTTTGCAAATTACCACGAGGTTCAAACTCGTGGTAATTTGCACTTGCAATTTTAAAATTCGCTAATGTTTTAACAATGATGCATTCCATTTAAGGAATCGCAAAAATGCGATTCCTTAAATGCAATCGCATTTAAGAAATTCGCAAAATTAGCAAATTTGTACACAAACTAATGATGCATATCATAAAGCATTTTTGGAGTCGCAAACGGCCGATTTTAAGGAATCGCACCGTTTGCGACTCCAAAAAAGCTTGATGCACCTGGGCAAAAGTGTGAGTTACTATCTATATAAATAGATGAAGTGGTGTTTGTATAAGTGTGTAGGTGATTAAATGTAAGTATAATCAATTGTTTGCATAAGTCAGAAGGATGTCTTTATAAGTGAATACAATGTGTGCTGGTGTGTAATGTTGAAATAGGCGTATAAGTATATTTGATAGTGTTCTGTTGATTATTCACTGCATATAACACTGAATCTATAGGTAAGTGATTAGATGTATGTATAGTTCTATGAATAACTGAGTGGGTGTTAGAAATTTCTATTGGTGTGTCAATGGTTCAAATATGGCACTTTTCATTTTACAGTGAGTGATGAAAGATTATACTAGTGTGTGATGAGGTGTATTTGATTGTCACATGGATGATATCATCAGTGATGTCATCAGTGATGCCATTTGAGATGTCATCAGTGATGTCATTAGTGATGTCACTGACCATGTCATGAATGATGTAATATGTGACATCAGCAGTGGATTGCGGGCGTGCGAGTTATAGTGAGTACAACTAACTGTAACGGGGGAATGTCAATGGTTTTGTAGGAGTAAAATGTCCAGCTAACTATAACTGGTGTGAAATCTATGTTTTTTTCAGTGAATATATATATACACACACACATTTATATATACACACACACACATATATATATATATATATATATATATTATATACACACACACATATTACCTACTGGCGGTCGCCAGTAGGTGGTTATAGTTAGGACCAAGTTTCCATAGGAAGAGCATTTTTTTGTTTTGCTAATAACTCTGGCGGCGTTTGATGAATCTTCATGAAATTTTCCAGACTAATTCTTTGTTCATATCAGCTCCTATGTTAAACGTTTGGGGATGATTTGTCAAGGGGGGGCCGAGATAAAAGGGGGGTCTCAAAATGTGTTTTCTCCATGTTAATTTCCATAGGAAATTTTAGACAAGGCTACAGGTCGAACGGGTGAACGGAATTACCCCAAATTTTGCAGGGTGAAGGGTATTGGTCTAGAAAGCACGCTTTTGTTTATTTGATGTTAAACCGTTCAGTAGTTTTGGAGAAATATTGAAATTTACAGATATCGATATTTGGGCATTCTGTCATCTGATTGGCTGAGGCGTTACAAGCACAAGCTTGCTCCTTATTGGCTGCGAACGGTTGCAACTCGGAAGTGTTGGCCGCCATTTTGTGTTTTCCTTGAAACGAGTAAGGGGGAAAAAGGGCAAAAAAAGTAGGAAAGAGGAGGGTAGGAGCACTGTAATGTCTATGGGGTGTTTAGGGTGTGCTATGTACAGGGAGTGTGAAGTGAAGTATTTACCCCTACTGATGTGAAAGTGCTGTTTTGCCGATAGTAAGATGGTGCTGAGGTGAGGTGTCGGTACAGTTGGGGATGAAAGCTTGCGTCTAAACCATGAGATGAGTGCTGTAAACTGATGTGCTCTGGGCGCTGTAGCGTACTGGCGGAAGCAAAGTATTTACCCCTACTGGTGTGAAAGTGCTGTTTTGCCCACTGTGAGATGGTGCTGAGGTGAGGGGCTGGTACATTCCGGGATGAAAGTGTGTGCCTAAACCGTGAGCTGAGTGCTGTAAACTGATGTACTCTGGGCGCTGTAGCATACTGGGCGCTGTAGCATAGCTGTGCAGGTGGTGTTAGTATGCGTTTATACTATAGCTGGAGTGGGAAGCAAACTACTCACTGGTACTGGTCTGAAGACTCAGGGATAAAACCGTGAGCCTAAGCCGTGAGCTGATTGCTGTAAAATGATGTGCTGTGGGAGCTGTAGGATATTGCCCACTGTAGCATACTTGTGTAAGTAGTGTTAGTATGCATTTATACCATACAGGGAGCCGGAAGCGAACTACTCACCTCTACCAGTCTGAAGACTCGAATTTAGTGTTTTAGCAAGCAGGAATAAAGAAATAATCGTGAAGAATATGATGCAGAATGTTGCAATGCCACAGAAGACTAATGGAGAAATCAGGTGTGTCTAAGAAAGTGGCTGTGTGTAATAAAGCGATGGAGTTTGAAAGTTATATAAAAAGTGTGTTTCTTTAAGTGCCATAAATGGACCCACTGGTGCAAGAGCTAAGGCATCGAGCAGAGGCAAACTGCAAGCTGTTCTGCTGATTCAAACGTAAGTTCCTGTATCAGTGAATTCCACATTTCTCTTAACAGTTCCATGTTACATAAACAATACCTATTAGACTTGAATGACTCTAAATTCTATAAGGAAAATAACAGTAGGATACAATGACCACATGTATCCTTTTAAGAAACCAAAAAAAAAAAAGATTTTCCAAAATGTAATCATCAAACTTTTTAGGTACCCTGGTACTGCTTTTTTGTAACACAAAATTATCAACAGTAGAGCAGTCAGGAATATGTTGTACAGTAGATTCAATCTGGTGCATGTCAGAATTGGTTATTGTTCTACCCACATTGTAACTTTGAGGAGGCATACAAACATTGCGCTTCTGAGAAGCACATTTGGTACCCTTCTGGTCAAATCATACATTATTGTCTTCCGCTGTTTCAAAAAAACATTCTTGTGCAGAGAGCTAAGGCATCGAGCTGAGGCAAACTCCAACCGCTTCTGCTGTATTCAAGCCGAAGCGCATGCATCAGTGAATTCCACATTACATGTTACAGTTCCATGTGACATGAACAATAGGTATTACACATGAATGACTAAATTGTATAATGAAAATAAAGGTAGGATACGATTACCACAGTGTGCCAACTAGTTCCTAAACCATGTCGTGTTTTTTTATCTTCATCGGCAGCTTGTGAGCACAGGCTGAGGAAGAATACATTTGTGTGAAAGGGCTTTGTGGATAACAGGCCGACAGAGAGACGTATGCACAAAGAATAGACGGTTTCAAAATGGATGTCGGGTTTAGGCTAATTTAGCAAGTAAATAGCGTATTTGCATAGGCCATACATCACCGACCCCTGGTTAGAGTGTAGACGTAAGGGGCAATAATAAAAACAGAGTTCAAATGCGTGAGCATACTTAGAAAGTTATTATATAAAAGTAGTACATTTGAAGTGTATTAAAAAATTAAAGGAAAAGTAAAAAAAGATGGAAAAAATAAATCCAAGGATAACATGAGTTTCTTACAAGTTTTGGAGATTGCAGTCCGGAAGTTCTTCAGAGGCTTGAGATGCATAATGTTCCAAGAGGTCATTGTTGCCATCGTGTGAGAAAAGCGAAGCGATCCAATTCATATCCTCGAAGGGACAGTAATATTCCTCGAATGTTGGAGTGGCAATTTGAATTGGCAGGCAATCTGCGATGTTGTCAAAGGTCGCACATTGCAAGAGATCTTTCGCGGCTGCGCAGAAATCCCATTCCGCCACAATGCCTTTTTGCGTGGCATCCTCCATTGCTCCAGTGCCCGAACAATCAAGTTTATGGTTTTCAAGATACTGCGTTAGCTGCTGGATATCGTGAGCGATTGCTGGGATGTTGGAAAGGCATAGATCCATTTGCCAGTCGAATGGGCAAGTTTTGCAATAAAAAGATTGCATATGTGCACATAAATGCCATGTTGTAGCTGGCTCCGATAATAGATAGAGGCAGGCAGCCGAAAAGTAGTTCAATTTTTTCACTGTATTGATGTAGCTTTGCGTAGAGGCGCATTCTGTCGGACATGGTTATTACCACAGGGAGCGCAGACATTTTTTACAAGCAAAAATAGTAGTAGGATGACTGCAAACAGAGCGAGAATTGTGGGCACTGTTCCTGTTATTCCAGAGATGATCGAATGAATGAAGTCTGGTATTATACCAAAAACAGTTTGAATGGCTGTGAGAAGGCCGGAGGAGACCATGTTAAAAAAAGTGTGCCAGACCTTGAGTGTGACATGTGTTGAAAGTTGTGTAACAATTCACAAACTATAATGGGAGGTTTGTATTTAAAAGGGACTGTATTTTACTTGAAGTTCGTGCTATCTGCAATATAAATTTCTTTTGCAGACGTGAGGGACACTTCTGTTCTGAACAAAATCACTTTCAGTTTGGTTAGTTTAATGAAATCTGTTTTCAAAGTCGGGATTGAAGGCCAAGTTGAGGTTGCCACAGGAAGTTACTCGGTTTGAAACAGTAAGGACATACGTATGCCAGCTCACATTCCGTAGGTGTGAATGTTATTGAGAAGCAGATAACTGCCATTAGAAAGCTGTGTGAATGTTGGTCTAATTGTGGGATTTGGCATGCTGTTAAGAAAGCACGCAAGATTGGGGGCTGTAAACTTAAAAGCGGTGTGCAGTTGGACATTCTTGGATAGTAATGAAAGACTGCCATTGTGGTCGCAGTTTTTACCTGTGAGAAAAAACTTCTGTATACTCTTTAAGACAGCGATATGTAAATGGGAGAAAACACTGTTCGTGTATAAACGTGCTGCCTTGTATAATCACATACAACATGATAAACAACATGTACACCTAGCAGACACAACAACACTACGTACTGTGGAAACCGTGGCTAGCCATGTACACAAACCAAACATGGCATGGCACCTCTGCCACACAATGCAGAATGCGGGGAGAGATGGGAGCAAAGTATGTGCGAAGGTGGCAAGTGATTCTCGATCATAAAAGTATACAATGCAAAGTGTTGAGGGGATGTGCCGGACAGACTTGTGTATGCAGAGCACAGACATGTACATGTCAACATACACTGATGGTGTATTGAATGAAGTGGATAGTGGACGATAACATGATAGTACAGTCAGTAGGGAAGATTATGGAAACGTAGCGCGTACGTGCCCCCCCAAAAAAATCTTTAGCGTGGTGGGCTGGCTTGACGTACGCAAGGCTAGCGTATGGGTATGAATAAAAGGCATGTTTCTCTGGGTGTTGTTCTCTTCCGGAATGGCGAACGTGTCTGCCAGGTCTGCGCAGCTTACACCGCTACGAGGTTGCCTATTTGAGGGAAGGTGGCTGCGTGAATGATTCTCTTAGCGTGCTGGTACTCGGAAACCATCATGGACGCTGTGACGCACAGATGCCCCACAGTTCATCTTTCGACACCGCTGTATGTGAAAGAGGGCCCACCACGTGCCGGAGGAAGCTCCTGGGCCAAGGTGTGCGAGCTCGGAAAGCTCCTGAGATCAACGCTGGCTACCGCGACACAGGCGCACAGCTCCCAGCCTGAGGTCTAGCATCGTGGAGTGTTCTGTATACTACAAATACAGTAGTTGAACAGCTACCAACAGTGGAACGGTGTCTTGATCCCACAATGGACAATGTTAGAACTGCATCTGAGAGTGGAGATGAAGGTACTCCCTTCGACCAGGTGCAACCAACTCTAGGTCCCAACAGTGGAACGGTGTCTGATCCCACAATGGACGATGTTCGATATTACCTGCTGCTTGCTTTTCACAAAACTACCTCCATTAAGGTGCATCACACTCTGTGCTTCCGTAGCTAACTGCTGTCAGGATTATTGGGCTCAGTTGACTATAGTCGCTGGACTACACTGCGGTACAGCAGGTCCGAACAGTGAAATGGTGTCTTGATTCTATGATTGAGGATGTCAGAAGTTAAAGTCTGTGATTATTTCAGTGTACCACCTCCGACCAGGTGCAACCAACTCTAGGTCCCAACAGTGGAACGGTGTCTTGATCCCATAATGGACGATGTCCGATATTACCTGCAGCTTGGTTTTCACAGAACTCCCTCCATTGAGGTGCAACAGAGTCTGTGCTTGCGTAGCTAACTGTTGCACATGATTACTGTGCTTGGTTGACACCAGTCAGTGGAGTACACTGCGGTACAGCAGGTCCGAACAGTGTAACGGGGTCTTGATTCTATGATTGAGGATGAGGATAACATTCCATAGGAGTGAATGTCATTGAGAATCAGATAACTGCTGTTAGAAAGCTGTGTGAATGTTGGTCTAATTGTGGGATTTGGCGTGCTGTTAAGAAACACGCAAGATTGGGGGCTCTAAACTTAGAAGCGGCGTGCAGTTGGACATTCTTGGATAGTAATGAAAGACTGCCATTGTGGTCGCAGTTTTAACCTGTGAGAAAAAACTTCTGTATACTCTTTAAGACAGCGATATGTAAATGGGAGAAACCACTGGTCGTGTATAAACGTGCTGCCTTGTATAATCACATACAACATGACAAACAACATATACACCTAGCAGACACAACAACACTACGTACTGTGGAAACTGTGGCTAGCCATGTACACAAACCAAACATGGCATGGCACCTTTGCCACACAATGCAGAATGCGGGGAGAGATGGGAGCAAAGTATGTGCGAAGGTGGCAAGTGATTCTCGATTATAAAAGTATACAATGCAAAGTGTTGAGGGGATGTGCCGGACAGACTTGTGTATGCAGAGCACAGACATGTACATGTCAACATACACTGATGGTGTATTGAATGAAGTGGATAGTGGACGATACCATGATAGTACAGGCTGTAGAGAAGATTATGGAAACGTAGCGCGTATGTGCCCCCCCCAAAAAAAACTTTAGCGTGGTGGGCTGGCTTGATGTACGCAAGGCTAGCGTATGGGTATGAATAAAAGCCACGTTTCTCTGGGTGTTGTTCTCTTCCGGAATGGCGAACGTGTCTGCCAGGTCTGCGCAGCTTACACCGCTACGAGGTTGCCTATTTGAGGGTAGGTGGCTGCGTGAATGATGCTCTCAGCGTGCTGGTACTCGGAAACCATCATGGAATCTGTGATGCACAGATGCCCCACAGTTCATCTTTCGACACCGCCGTATGTGAAAGAGGGCCCACCACGTGCCGGAGGAAGCTCCTGGGCCAAGGTGTGCAAGCTCGGAAGGCTCCTTAGATCAACGCTGGCTACCGCGACACAGGCGCACAGCTCCCAGCCTGAGGCCTAGCATCGTGGAGTGTTCTGTATACTACTAATACAGTAGTTGAACAGCTACCAACAGTGGAACGGTGTCTTGATCCCACAATGGACAATGTTAGAACTGTATCTGAGAGTGGAGATGAAGGTACTCCCTTCGACCAGGTGCAACCAACTCTAGGTCCCAACAGTGGAACGGTGTCTGATCCCACAATGGACGATGTTCGATATTACCTGCTGCTTGCGTTTCACAGAACTACCTCCATTAAGGTGCATCACACTCTGTGCTTCCGTTGCGGTACAGCAGGTCCGAACAGTGAAATGGTGTCTTGATTCTATGATTGAGGATGTCAGAAGTTAAAGTCTGTGATTATTTCTGTGTACCACCTCTGACCAGGTGCAACCAACTCTAGGTCCCAACAGTGGAACGGTGTCTTGATCCCACAATGGACGATGCCCGATATTACCTGCAGCTTGGTTTTCACAGAACTCCCTCCATTGAGGTGCAATAGAGTCTGTGCTTGCGTAGCTAACTGTTGCACATGATTACTGTGCTTGGTTGACACCAGTCAGTAGAGTACACTGCGGTACAGCAGGTCCGAACAGTGTAACATGGTCTTGATTTTATGATTGAGGATTTCAGAAGTTAAATTCTGTGATTATTTCTCTGTACCACCTTGGACCAGGTGCAACCAACTCTAGGTCCCAACAGTGGAACAGTGTCTTGATTCCACAACGGAAGATGTCCAATATTACTTGTTGCTTGGTTTTCATAGAACTCCCTCCGGTGAGGGGCATCGGAGTCTGTGCTGCGTAGCTAACTGTTGCACATGATTATTGTGCTTGGTTGACATCAGTCGGTGCAGGACACCGTGGTACAACAGGTCTGAACAGTGAAACGGGGTCTTGAGTCTATGATTGAGGATGTCAGAAGTTAAAGTCTGTGATTATTTCTGTGTACCCCCTCCAATCTGGTGCAACCAATTCCATGCTTTCAAATTCAACAGTACGTGGCTGTGAGGCTTTCATGAATAGTGCCTCTGGCCTAACCTGCGGTCAGCAGGGTTCATAATTGAGATCCAGTGGTGATTGTTTAATTACAGAATCCAGTAGTCAAGTAACTAGAACGTCTATTGAAATATACACAATATCCTTTTAGTATACTTGCTTGAAGAACTTTTTTTAGATAACTTATAGGTTTACTAAAATGACCAGATTCATCTCGCAAGTCCAAAGGAACACTGAATAGTCTACACTGTGGACAGCAGAAATCGGAATTCGAATTTTTTGATTTATTTATTGCAGAGTTTTCTGTAATTTATGTTGTTGTATTTTGTGAAGAGGAAGTGAGTAAAAGTATTCATGGTTGACTGTGTGAGTACTGCCTTCAATTAACACTGCAGACAGCAGTGTTCACAATTCAGATCGAGTCGCTATTGTAGATGACGCAGTCCTGTAGGAAAAGACATTGCTCCAGTGCGCTCTGTCTGCACCATGCATATGTATCATTACAGGCTCCGCGCACGCTTTTTTTTGCTTCGTGTATTACAAACTCGGCAGCTCAAGTCCACGTTACGTATCTGTGGGCCCTTGCTGACGCTCTCTCTGGCCTACACTGCAGACAGAAGTGTTCACAATTCAGATCGAGTGGTGATTGTTTAATTACAGAATCCAGTAGTCAAGTAACTACAATGTCTATTGAAATATACATAATATCCTTTTAGTATACTTGCATGAAGACACTTTTTTAGATGACTTATACGTTTACTACAATGACCAAATTTATCTTGCAAGTGGAAAGGAACACTGAATAGTCTACACTGTGGACAGCAGAAATCGGAATTCACATTAGTTTGATTGATTTATTGCAGAGTTTTCTGTAATTTATGTTGTTGTATTTTGTGAAGAGGAAGTGAGAAAAAGTATTCTTGAATGTGTGTGTGAGTACTGCCTTCAATTATCACTGCAGATAGCAGTGCTCACTATTCAGATCGAGTCTCTATTGTAGATGACGCAGTCCTGTAGGAAAAGACATTGCTCCAGTGCGCTCTGTCTGCACCATGCATATGTATCATTACAGGCTCCGCACACGCTTTTTTTTGCTTCGTGTATTACAAACTGGGCAGCTCAAGTCCACGTTACGTATCTGTGGGTCCTTGCTGAACGCTCTCTCTGGCCTACACTGCAGACAGAAGTGTTCACAATTCAGATCGAGTGGTGATTGTTTAATTACAAAATCCAGTAGTCAAGTAACTACAATGTCTATTGAAATATACATAATATCCTTTTAGTATACTTGCATGAAGACACTTTTTTAGATGACTTATAGGTTTACTACAATGACCAAATTTATCTTGCAAGTGGAAAGGAACACTGAATAGTCTACACTGTGGACAGCAGAAATCGGAATTCAAATTAGTTTGATTGATTTATTGCAGAGTTTTCTGTAATTTATGTTGTTGTATTTTGTGAAGAGGAAGTGAGAAAAAGTATTCATGAATGTGTGTGTGAGTACTGCCTTCAATTAGCACTGCAGACAGCAGTGTTCACAATTCAGATCGAGTTGATATTGTAGATGAGGTAGTCCTGTACGAAAAGACATTGCTGCAGTGCGCTCTGTCCGAACCACGCATACGCATCATCGCAGGCTCCGCACACACTTTTTGTTGCTTCTCATATGACAAACTGTGTAGCTCAAGTCCACCTTACGTAGCTATGGGCCCTTGCTGACCGTTCTCTCTGGCCTACAATGCAGAAAGCAGGGTTCACAATTCAGATTGAGTCGATATTGCAGATGATGCTGTATTGATGGCAACAGATATTACTCCTAGTACGGCCCGCCCGCAGCATGCATCATTGCTGGCTGTGCGCATGCTGAATGCTTTTGATGTGGCTATCTGAGTGCACTAGAACTGATGGACCCTTTATGATACAATCTTTTAGTGTATTATTTCAGATTTATTGATTGTGTCTCAGTATACCACAAGTTGTAATTCTTTCACAATAGAATATTTTCCTGCATTATTTCACATCTACTGTCCATACTTTACTGCAGCACAAACTATTGATTATTTTATCATTGAATGTTTGTGTGTGTTTCAATGATTACTGTCGTAGTTGATGAAAGCAGCAACCATTCCCTGAGGGCTGGTTTACACTCCACACTCATCCACCACAGACGTCACTGGATATGTGACTCTGGTAATAAAAAGGTGTCGAGCGCACATGCCCATGCCCTCTTCCACTATCCATCTGTGTCCGTGTGTTCATTATCTATGCATGATACTGCCCCTGGGCCGTACTACATTACATTGTGCTGTGGACAGAGTATGTAATCATGTTACCTTTGGTAGTCGGGAAAGCTTTGGTTAGGTAACTTTTTAGTATATGGGTATCACAGGTGGAAGGCTACATTACAGACGAGGAATATTGATGAAGATGGTGGTTGCATGTTGTGTGTAGTCTAAGATATGTGTACATAGCAAAAAGTTTCAAAAAAGCTCTCTAAGCAGAAGTCTCATCAAATGCTGTAGAGAGAATGACTAAAATGGGTGGTGTTTTGCAACTGCTACAATGGGAAATGTTATGAACTAATGAAATGCTTTTTTTTAAGGTCACATGACAATCGCGCCTTCAGCACGCAAGGAGACTGCACCTGCACCGATTTTGAGAAAATATATTTACTATAATATAAGTTTATTACAGTTAGAAATATATAAATATTTAAAATATTTTAGATTATCGCTTGGTCTCATATACACTTTAAAGTTATTTACAAATACTTCTGAGACATAAAAAAAATGAGGGAATGGCGTACCCGGCGCAACACCAAATATCTATGACGTAAGACAGGGCCTGGCAGCGTACAGTCGTTGCATATGTTACGCGAAGCGGGCGCGACCCCATACGTACATGATGTAATGCGCGGCTTGGCACTGCGTACCTGTTGCATAGCAAACTAGCAGCTGGAGCGACCTCGTACGTATATGTTGTTATGCAGGACAAGGTGCCACGAACCCGTCGGATACGAAATGCGCATCATTTTAATATGATGGATAGGATTCACGTGCTGATGGAGCTTGGTAGACTACCGGTACAGGACTGTAGTTTTCAGTAAAAAATGAAAAAATTATTTACATATTTTTGGGGGTAAATATAAAATATTACATAATTTTAAAAGTTAAAAAAAGGATAATAGAGTTGCAAAATATTGTAAAAAGAATTAGAAAAATTATAGGTTTTATAAATATTAAAATATGAAATTAACATTTAAAAAACCTTCGAAATTCACTGAAAAAAACATAAGTTTTATAGACGTTATAGTTAGGAATTAGCATTTAAAAAACCTTAGAAATTCACTGAAAAACACATAGGTTTCAGGGACGTTATAGTTAGTTGGACATTTCACTCATACAAAACAATAGAAATTCCCCCGTTATAGTTAGTTCAGATGGGTGTACAGTGGGTGTATCAAGTGTCATATAAGAATCTGATAAGGTGCATCAGATTGTCCCATGGTTGATGTCATAAGTGATGTCACTGACCATGTCATCAATGATGTAATATGTGACGTCATCAGCAGTGCATTGCGGGGGCGCAAGTTATAGTTAGCTGAACTAACTATAACGGGGGAATTTTTATCATTTTGTATGAGTGAAATGTCCAACTAACTATAACGTCCCTGAAACCTGTTTTTTTCAGTGAATATATATATATATGAGCGTAGAAATAGGTCCAGGCATGGGGGTAATGACCCAAATTTATTAACTTATGATTTGAACAATCATGTGCACGGACACAGATATATCCACTCGGAATATAATAGAACTGTTTATTGTGCACAGATACTTTACAAATGTAGGTTTACGTGGACTATGGTCACTTGGCATTGAATTACACGAGTTACCCGTGAGCAAGGCGAGAGTTGAATCGCCGAAACGCGTTGGGTTTTTGTTCCATGTTTTCTGTGTATTTACATGCTGGAACCAAAATGAGGAATTAAATAACAACTTGAGCACACACGCCTTTCTCGTTGAAAATTTTGTGAAAGACTGGAGTGGAAGTGCATTCGTACAGCGGTTGCTGTGCTTGGTGAGAGACATATATATATATATATATATATATATATATATATATATATATATATATATATATATATATATATATATATATATTATACACTTATACACATACACATATATATGTATATTTTCAAAATCCATATATATATATATATATATATAGTATATATATATATATATATATATATATATATATATATATATATATATATATATATATATATATATATATATATATATATATATGGGTAAAGAGAGGTATGGGTATTTTTAGGGTTTAGGGGTGGGTAAGGTGTTGGGTGATTAAGCTATTTTTAGTGTTTAGGGGTGGCTAGGGGTTTTGGTTGGTAAGGTTATTTTAAGGGTTTAGTGGTGGGTAATGGAATTGGTTGGTAAGGGTATTTTAGGGTTTAGGAGTGGGTAAAGGTATGAGGCAGAAAGGGCATTTTTAGGGTTTAGTGTGGGTAAGGGAATTGAGTGATAAGGGTCTTTTTTGGGTTCAGGCGTGGGTAGGGGCATTGGATGGTAAGGGTATTTTTAGGGATGGGTAGAAGCATGGGGTGGTAAAGGTATTTTAGGATTTAGGGGCATGTAGGGGTATAGGATGGTAAGGGAGTTTGTAGGGCTTAGCGGTATAGGGTGGTAAGGGTATTTTTAGTGCTTAGAGGTGGTTAAGGTCATAGAGTGGTAAGGGAAATTTATAAAGGGTGGTTTGGGGGTCCACCCAAAGTTCTATTAAAAAATACAATTAAGTATTAAAAAACGTATCGCTCCCAAATTCCTCTCGTTGTTATGAAAGGAAAGACAGCACTCCCGGGGGGTAGATTTCAGCAATCACTTGATTTATTCACGCAGGCACAACAGACGAGTTTCAGGGCAAGTCCTTCTTAGGTGTCATTACACATTGCATTGTGAGGCGCCTTGTTTTACACACATAATCAATTTGGGGCCGTGAAACAAAAGAGAGGATGGCGAACAGCACATCCCGAGCACCATATTTAAATGATATACATTTGTCATGGTTCATCTTTATTACATATGGAAGCCATGAGTTTTCAAAAGGGATAAAAGAAATGAATTAATTCCCTCACATTATATACAGAAAACAAACATCGCTTTACAAAATCTCGCCGTGGATCGGCGGTTAGCAACCTCGAAACTGCTCGAAACAATGTGACTTCGATCAAGCAGCGAAAGAAAGCCTGAGCCGGTTTTTAGTCAGAGGTTACAACATTGATTTTTTAAAAAGTACTTTGAGAAGAGTAGAACAGTTCCCAGGGAGGAAATTTTAAAACAAAAGTAGACATATAAGCCCAATGAAAGGCAATTTCGGATGATAACAACCTTCTCAGAGGATGCCTCCAGCCTAAGGAAAATGATGAAGAAAAACTGGCATGTGTGGAAAACACATCCAGTTATTGGAACTGATATCCCACCTGTTCCAATGATCACATTTAGGAAAGCACGTTCGCTGAAGGACAGCTTGGTCCACAGTCATTTGCACCCAGTTCCATCTACAAAAGGTAGCCTAGAGGGGATGAAAGGATTTTATCTTTGCGGAAAGTGCAAGGCATGCGATTTCAGCAAAAAAATACTGACTTATGATGTGAAAGGATTAAAAACAGGGAAGATAATCAGCAAATGTATGACCTGTCACACTACACATGCTGTCTACTGCCTGAAATGCCCTTGTGGACTCAGGTATGTAGGCAGCACGATACATAGTGTAAAGATTAGAATCTTAGAACACATGCGTGTCATAGCGAAAAAATATTTTAACTAACCAGTGCACGGCATTTCGCTATTAAACATAAAAGTGACAGATCTCTACTACAGTTTTTTGCCATTGACTGTGTCCCAGTGAGTGTCAGAGGGGGGATAGAGTGTTAAAACTTAGACGACTGGAATCAAGGTATATAATCGATCTCCAGACAAAAACCCCAAATGGGTTAAATTCTGGGGAAGAATTAACAGTACATTTGGGGACCTAGAGTGTACATAGCGTGTTCTAGTCATTAATTATGAGATAAAGTGTATAGAAGGTGTGAGTGAGATCAACGCACAGAAAATACGATGTTACTTTTAGGGTTCTTCATTGATTTATATTTCTTTTTGAGTATGATCTGCATTTTTTTGTGGGGGGCGATACACGGCGGTAAAACTTTAAACGTATGAGAGAGAGCAAGCAACCCCGAATTCGAGGTTGCTAACCGCCGATCCACGGTGAGATTTTGTAAAGTGATGTGTGTTTTCTGTGTATAACGTGAGAAAATTAATTAATTTCTTTTATCCCTTTTGAAAACTCATGGCTTCCATATGTAATAAAGATGAACCATGACAAATGTATATCATTTAAATAGGGTGCCCGCGATGTGCTGTTCTCCATCCTCTCTTTTGTTTCACTGCCCCAAATTGATTACGAGTATAAAACATGGCACCTCGCAATGCAATGTGTAATGACACCGAAGAAGGACTTGCTTCGAAACGCGTCTGTTGTACCTGCTTGAATAAATCAAGTGATTGCTGTAATCTACCCAGCGGGAGTGTTGTATTTCCTTTCATTACAACAAGAGGAATTTGGGAGCAACAGTTTTCATTGCGGGGCACTGCCGCATTGGAGCACCCACCTTAAGGGTGCCGCGCTTTGCCGGTACAGAGGAGCGGCAAGTATTAAAAAAAATATACACACACACATACATTTCAGTTACCGTATTTGTACCTACCTTCATGGTAAGGGCATGTGCATGGTAATGACATGTGTTGTAAAAAAAATTGTGGAAAAGGAATGTGAGATAAAAACATGCATTGTTATGTTGTACAACCACTTGCACTGACACCATGACAGCGCTTGGATCCTCAAGGGTACTTATCTGCTATCCTTCAACCATCATCTTCCCTAATCAATAGGCAAACATTAAAGGCCATAACATACTTCATGATAAAGGCATAGACAGTGGTGTGGGAGCCCTCCAGGTTTGTTAAGCTACCTGGCCATCAGCAGAGATGATGATTGTCCAGATATTGTTAGTTCCAGACTAGGAATAACCAATCTTAATTGAGGCTGCTAAAAATGAAGGACTATCTATTACCAGGTCAGTCCGGTGGCATGCTACAGAAAACTGTCATGGAGGAAAGCACATTTAAAGTTCTTGGTAGTATTGACTAGTTAGACTTGGTAAACAACAAGCCAAGTTTTCCATAGATTAGGACGTGGTCAGAAATAGGGGAAGCAGATTCATATTGCTGGCAGAATGCTCTACCTAATCCTTAACCCAATGAGCGTGATCTGATGGTGTGTATAAATTAAAAGGAAATAGTTGAGTTTATAACACCAAATAACAGGTACACTTTGTTGATCCTGAATTCTAGCTTGCTGAAGGGCGCTCCTTGAAATTGTCAATAGTCGCTTCCTCAAATTACTCATTGATCGCTCCATGCCATGGATCTAACCATGACCTCATCCCTGGAGGAAACTGTAGTACCGGGTGAATAACTTGTTGCTGGTTGACAAGGGTGTACATCACTACTTCTACTACGGCTACTACCAAGGAATGTTATGGAATACTATTTTAAACACATGGTGAACCATTCACACTGGGAGAGGAATCACCATTCTTTTCATATGTGGTTAAGTGCTTCAGTTCAACCTGTCACAGTCTCAACCAGACGCACTGCTGGACGTACCTGTGCAGCCTCTCTTCCAGACAAGCACTAGCATAACCTTCCCAACTTCAACACACCACCATTGCCTGCAAATGTATTTAAATCTATTCTCTGCTTCCTGTTTTTTTGATGGAGGCCTCCCAGTGTCTACAAATGTAGGTGAAATGTATTATAAGGGAAAAACTTGGATTGTAAAATGTAAACCAAAAGTATTTTTCTAATCTCACTTGTTCCACGTTTCTTTTTTTCATGTATACAGTTTTCAAGAGTCTAGACGGAATGCTTGATACGATGAAGATCAACCTGTCACCGGTCACAGATAGCATGGAGCATGGGTTGACCTCTGTGTACCCGCGAACCCGCTATGCTGCCGGCTGGGATGCCAAGCTATTCTACATACCGCTTTCTTACTGTCCAACAATCTTGGCAGATTATGTGATCAATAAGCTTTAAGACCACTTTGCAAACCAATAAGCATGAGGTTGTGAAGGGAACAGAGAAGGATCTTCATTTATTGGATTACAGCTTTAGTGCTGACCTTACTCCGTTGCGGGGTTGGCTGTCAGTGTATCAAGTACACTTTCCGAGTTTCACTGCATTATGTATGACCTCCCCCAAAGATGTTACCAGCCCAGGGTCCCCTCTGTGAATACCTGCATAGCACACAGAACATTGCCTGCATTATTCACTCACATTTCAATGAAGTGATCCCAGATACAGGGCCTTCTTTAGTGCCCTATCTCTTGTCTGAGGAAGTTCCTTTACTTTGTTCTAATTTTTTTTTTCAGTGACCTCTGTACAGTTGACAATTTTTCTCTTTTCGTGACCTCGCACTATACTTTTGGTGACATCTCTTCTCCTTTTGTGACAACTCTTCTTGTTAGGGAACCTCTTTTTCTTACTGTATTCTGAATTCCCAAGGTTTATCCAAGAAGAGGCTAATTTACCACTACTTTATTTAGGTAACCAGTCTTCACTCCATCAACCATTCCTCTCTTCACAGTCTTTCCTTTCACCAAACACTTTTCTCTTCTATTCAAACCATATTCTCTTCGGTCAGCTAGACCTTTTTATTTGTAGAAATGGCTAGTCATCTGTCACCACTCTGATCTGCCGTAAGAGCCTCCCTTTGACCAACTAAGGTTATGTTGGATCACTTTCTTTTCCATCAACCAGCCACAATTTGATCAATAAGTTCTAGCTTTTATATGAACAATTCCTATCATTGATTTACCAGTCTTCTCTTTGTTAGACAGCCTTTTCTTTGTTCTACAAATCGTAGTTCAGGACAATAGCTACAAAGACTTCATTGTTTGGCCCCCTTGATAATGACGCAATGGGATTCATGAAGCGTTCAATTACATTGTTAAAATAAAGATTATATATATCATAAAACACTAAAATTCTAATATATAAAATGGTGTTCACACCATTTTATATATTGGTCATTCTAGCACAGCATCCCGTAAGACTGCACACTCTGTAAGAAACAACTGGTGCTTGAGTTCAGTGGTTCTAAAAGGTGCACTAGTGAGTGTAATAAATTGAAACCGGTCTAAGTCTTAGAGGACAAATAAAGGATTTGTCATTTATAGTGTACTAGCAGCCCGTCCCGACCTTGTCCGGGAGCAACAGGCTTCCCCGACCCCCGCCCGCCCCGACATTGTTGTCCAGCAGTCCGGGCCCCCGCCGGCCCGTCCCCCGCCTGCCCCCACCCCCGCCTGCCCCGACATGGGTCCCCCTACCTCAGCCACTGCTCCTCCTGCCTGTCCACTGCCCGCACCGCCGCTGGCCTGTCCGCTGCTCCTCACATCACCGTTCCTCCCCCACGCCATGTCCGCCGCTCCCTTACCTCAGCCACCGCTCCTCCAGCCTGTCCGCTGCTCGCACCACCGCTTGCCTGTCCGCTGCTCCTCACGTCACCGCTTCTCCCCCGCGCCATGTCCGCCGCTCCTCATCACGCTCCTGGACGCCGCTCCTCCCCGCGCTCCTGACGTGAGCACGCACGTCGCGGCCGGCGCTACTTCGGAGGGACTACTTTTTTTTTTACTGTAAATTTTTTAAATAACGTTTTTTTTTTACATTTATATAGCCTATAACCATCTACACACCCTGACGATTCCAACGGTGTATCAGGTGTGTGGATTGGCGCTGTGGTTCGCGAGTTTACCCGCCTCAAAGGCTGAAAGTTCTTCCTTTATTATAGTAGTATAGATAAGCATATTATTTGTAGCTTTTAGGTCTAAGTGTATCTTTTAAGTGGGTTTCTGTATGGGAAGACTGGGCAACATATTGAATACTTCTTGCTAGTTTCTGCAGCCATAACGGTTAGGATTGGTAGACGTACCTGGGGGATAAAGTGTGAGCCCATATGGACTCCTAAATTTAGGACTCCCAAACTGAGAAAAATCCTAACTTTAAGACTTTCAGTATTCACGGAAGGCATTTAGGAGTCCTAAAGTTAGGACTCCTAACTTTACTACTCCTAAATTGAGACAAGTCCTAACTTTAATACTATCGATATTCACAGAAGGCATTTAGAAGTCCTAAAGTTAGGAGTCCTAACTTCTGTGAATACCAAAATGAGTACATGCCTTCTGTGAATACCAAAATGAGTAAGTCCCTTCTGTGAATACCAAAATGGTAGTAAGTTTAGGATTTTGTCTTAAGTTAGTTCTGTGAATCGGGCCCGTAGTCTCTCGGGGATGTGGAAGTGTCCTCCTCCACCCTGACTGTGCTATATCCGCCAAATTTTAAATCAAGCCGACAGTAGGGGTTTTTGGCGGTTGCTCCCCTAGTCTCCCTGGAGAGACCTGGTATCGTTGTGTTGCTTGCAATTGTAATTGTATTGTAGTGCTTCGCCTCGCTTCCGCTGCATTGAATTTAACATTAGTGCGCGTTTACCCCCGGCGCTGTGCTCTGCCCTCCCCTCCGCTGCCATTTTGTTTATTGTATCTTGTTGTTGTCCTCGTGAGCCCGCCCCGCCTCCCAGCTGAGCCGCCCTCCCACTGAGTATTTACAGCGCTCCCGTACCTGGAAGCGCTGTGATCCCCTCACTGCTGCTTGCTGAGAGGTCGCTCCCCTAGTCTCCCTGGAGAGACCTGGTATCGTTGTGTTGCTTGCAATTGTAATTGTATTGTAGTGCTTCGCCTCGCTTCAGCTGCATTGAATGTAACATTAGTGCGCGTTTACCCCCGGCGCTGTGCTCTGCCCTCCCCTCCGCTGCCATTTTGTTTATTGTATCTTGTTGTTGTCCTCGTGAGCCCGCCCCGCCTCCCAGCTGAGCCGCCCTCCCACTGAGTATTTACAGCGCTCCCGTACCTGGAAGCGCTGTGATCCCCTCACTGCTGCTTGCTGAGAGGTCGCTCCCCTAGTCTCCCTGGAGAGACCTGGTATTGTTGTGTTGCTTGCAATTGTAATTGTATTGTAGTGCTTCGCCTCGCTTCCGCTGCATTGAATTTAACATTAGTGCACGTTTACCCCCAGCGCTGTGCTCTGCCCTCCCCTCCGCTGCCATTTTGTTTATTGTATCTTGTTGTTGTCCTCGTGAGCCCGCCCCGCCTCCCAGCTGAGCCGCCCTCCCACTGAGTATTTACAGCGCTCCCGTACCTGGAAGCGCTGTGATCCCCTCACTGCTGCTTGCTGAGAGGTCGCTCCCCTAGTCTCCCTGGAGAGACCTGGTATTGTTGTGTTGCTTGCAATTGTAATTGTATTGTAGTGCTTAGCCTCGCTTCCGCTGCATTGAATTTAACATTAGTGCGCGTTTACCCCCGGCGCTGTGCTCTGCCCTCCCCTCCGCTGCCATTTTGTTTATTGTATCTTGTTGTTGTCCTCGTGAGCCTGCCCCGCCTCCCTGCTGAGCCGCCCTCCCACTGAGTATTTACAGCGCTCCCGTACCTAGAAGCGCTGTGATCCCCTCAATGCTGCTTGCTGAGAGGTCGCTCCCCTAGTCTCCCTGGAGAGACCTGGTATCGTTGTGTTGCTTGCAATTGTAATTGTATTGTAGTGCTTCGCCTCGCTTCCGCTGCATTGAATTTAACAGAAGTGCGCGTTTACCCCCGGCGCTGTGCTCTGCCCTCCCCTCCGCTGCCATTTTGTTTATTGTATCTTGTTGTTGTCCTCGTGAGCCCGCCCCGCCTCCCAGCTGGGCCGCCCTCCCACTGAGTATTTACAGCGCTCCCATACCTGGAAGCTCTGTGATCCCCTCACTGCTGCTTGCTGAGAGGTCGCTCCCCTAGTCTCCCTGGAGAGACCTGGTATCGTTGTGTTGCTTGCAATTGTAATTGTATTGTAGTGCTTCGCCTCGCTTCCGCTGCATTGAATTTAACATTAGTGCGCGTTTACCCCCGGCGCTGTGCTCTGCCCTCCCCTCCGCTGCCATTTTGTTTACTGTATCTTGTTGCTGTCCTCGTGAGCCCGCCCCGCCTCCCAGCTGAGCCGCCCTCCCACTGAGTATTTACAGCGCTCCCGTACCTGGAAGCGCTGTGATCCCCTCACTGCTGCTTGCTGAGAGGTCGCTCCCCTAGTCTCCCTGGAGAGACCTGGTATCGTTGTGTTGCTTGCAATTGTAATTGTATTGTAGTGCTTCGCCTCGCTTCCGCTGCATTGAATTTAACATTAGTGCGCGTTTACCCCCGGCGCTGTGCTCTGCCCTCCCCTCCGCTGCCATTTTGTTTATTGTATCTCGTTGTTGTCCTCGTGAGCCTGCCCCGCCTCCCAGCTGAGCTGCCCTCCCACTGAGTATTTACAGCGCTCCCGTACCTGGAAGCGCTGTGATCCCCTCACTGCTGCTTGCTGAGAGGTCGCTCCCCTAGTCTCCCTGGAGAGACCTGGTATCGTTGTGTTGCTTGCAATTGTAATTGTATTGTAGTGCTTCGCCTCGCTTCCGCTGCATTGAATTTAACATTAGTGCACGTTTACCCCCGGCGCTGTGCTCTGCCCTCCCCTCCGCTGCCATTTTGTTTATTGTATCTTGTTGTTCTCCTCGTGAGCCCGCCCCGCCTCCCAGCTGAGCCGCCCTCCCACTGAGTATTTACAGCGCTCCTGTACCTGGAAGCACTGTGATCCCCTCACTGCTGCTTGCTGAGAGGTCGCTCCGCTAGTCTCCCTGGAGAGACCTGGTATCGTTGTGTTGCTTGCAATTGTAATTGTATTGTAGTGCTTCACCTCGCTTCCGCTGCATTGAATTTAACATTAGTGCGCGTTTACCCCCGGCGCTGTGCTCTGCCCTCCCCTCCGCTGCCATTTTGTTTATTGTATCTTGTTGTTGTCCTCGTGAGCCCGCCCCGCCTCCCAGCTGAGCCGCCCTCCCACTGAGTATTTACAGCGCTCCCGTACCTGGAAGCGCTGTGATCCCCTCACTGCTGCTTGCTGAGAGGTCGCTCCCCTAGTCTCCCTGGAGAGACCTGGTATCGTTGTGTTGCTTGCAATTGTAATTGTATTGTAGTGCTTCGCCTCGCTTCCGCTGCATTGAATTTAACATTAGTGCGCGTTTACCCCCGGCGCTGTGCTCTGCCCTCCCCTCCGCTGCCATTTTGTTTATTGTATCTTGTTGTTGTCCTCGTGAGCCCGCCCCGCCTCCCAGCTGAGCCGCCCTCCCACTGAGTATTTACATCGCTCCCGTACCTGGAAGCGCTGTGATCCCCTCTCTGCTGCTTGCTGAGAGGTCGCTCCCCTAGTCTCCCTGGAGAGACCTGGTATTGTTGTGTTGCTTGCAATTGTAATTGTATTGTAGTGCTTCGCCTCGCTTCCGCTGCATTGAATTTAACATTAGTGCGCGTTTACCCCCGGCGCTGTGCTCTGCCCTCCCCTCCGCTGCCATTTTGTTTATTGTATCTTGTTGTTGTCCTCGTGAGCCCGCCCCGCCTCCCAGCTGAGCCGCCCTCCCACTGAGTATTTACAGCGCTCCTGTACCTGGAAGCGCTGTGATCCCCTCACTGCTGCTTGCTGAGAGGTCGCTCCCCTAGTCTCCCTGGAGAGACCTGGTATCGTTGTGTTGCTTGCAATTGTAATTGTATTGTAGTGCTTCGCCTCGCTTCCGCTGCATTGAATTTACCATTAGTGCGCGTTTACCCCTGGCGCTGTGCTCTGCCCTCCCCTCCGCTGCCATTTTGTTTATTGTATCTTGTTGTTGTCCTGGTGAGCCCACCCCGCCTCCCAGCTGAGCCGCCCTCCCACTGAGTATTTACAGCGCTCCCGTACCTGGAAGCACTGTGATCCCCTCACTGCTGCTTGCTGAGAGGTCGCTCCCCTAGTCTCCCTGGAGAGACCTGGTATCGTTGTGTTGCTTGCAATTGTAATTGTATTGTAGTGCTTCGCCTCGCTTCCGCTGCATTGAATTTAACATTAGTGCGCGTTTACCCCCGGCGCTGTGCTCTGCCCTCCCCTCCGCTGCCATTTTGTTTATTGTATCTTGTTGTTGTCCTCGTGAGCCCGCCCCGCCTCCCAGCTGAGCCGCCCTCCCACTGAGTATTTACAGCGCTCCCGTACCTGGAAGCGCTGTGATCCCCTCACTGCTGCTTGCTTAGAGGTCGTTCCGCTAGTCTCCCTGGAGAGACCTGGTATCGTTGTGTTGCTTGCAATTGTAATTGTATTGTAGTGCTTCGCCTCGCTTCCGCTGCATTGAATTTAACAATAGTGCGCGTTTACCCCCGGCGCTGTGCTCTGCCCTCCCCTCCGCTGCCATTTTGTTTATTGTATCTTGTTGTTGTCCTCGTGAGCCTGCCCCGCCTCCCAGCTGAGCCGCCCTCCCACTGAGTATTTACAGCGCTCCCGTACCTGGAAGCGCTGTGATCCCCTCACTGCTGCTTGCTGAGAGGTCGCTCCCCTAGTCTCCCTGGAGAGACCTGGTATCGTTGTATTGCTTGCAATTGTAATTGTATTGTAGTGCTTCGCCTCGCTTCCGCTGCATTGAATTTAACATTAGTGCGCGTTTACCCCCCGGCGCTGTGCTCTGCCCTCCCCTCCGCTGCCATTTTGTTTATTGTATCTTGTTGTTGTCCTCGTGAGCCCGCCCCGGCTCCCAGCTGAGCCGCCCTCCCACTGAGTATTTACAGCGCTCCCGTACCTGGAAGCGCTGTGATCCCCTCACTGCTGCTTGCTGAGAGGTCGCTCCGCTAGTCTCCCTGGAGAGACCTGGTATCGTTGTGTTGCTTGCAATTGCAATTGTATTGTAGTGCTTCGCCTCGCTTCCGCTGCATTGAATTTAACATTAGTGCGCGTTTACCCCCGGCGCTGTGCTCTGCCCTCCCCTCCGCTGCCATTTTGTTTATTGTATCTTGTTGTTGTCCTCGTGAGCTTGCCCCGCCTCCCAGCTGAGCCGCCCTCCCACTGAGTATTTACAGCGCTCCAGTACCTGGAAGCGCTGTGATCCCCTCACTGCTGCTTGCTGAGAGGTCGCTCCCCTAGTCTCCCTGGAGAGACCTGGTAACGTTGTGTTGCTTGCAATTGTAATTGTATTGTAGTGCTTCGCCTCGCTTCCGCTGCATTGAATTTAACATTAGTGCGCGTTTACCCCCGGCGCTGTGCTTTGCCCTCCCCTCCGCTGCCATTTTGTTTATTGTATCTTGTTGTTGTCCTTGTGAGCCCGCCCCGCCTCCCAGCTGAGCCGCCCTCCCACTGAGTATTTACAGCGCTCCCGTACCTGGAAGCGCTGTGATCCCCTTACTACTGCTTGCTGAGAGGTCGCTCCCCTAGTTTCCCTGGAGAGACCTGGTATCGTTGTGATGCTTGCAATTGTAATTGTATTGTAGTGCTTCGCCTCGCTTCCGCTGCATTGAATTTAACATTAGTGCGCGTTTACCCCCGGCGCTGTGCTCTGCCCTCCCCTCCGCTGCCATTTTGTTTATTGTATCTTGTTGTTGTCCTCGTGAGCCCGCCCCGCCTCCCAGCTGAGCCGCCCTCCCACTGAGTATTTACAGCGCTCCCGTACCTGGAAGCGCTGTGATCCCCTCACTGCTGCTTGCTGAGAGGTCGCTCCCCTAGTCTCCCTGGAGAGACCTGGTATCGTTGTGTTGCTTGCAATTGTAATTGTAATGTAGTGCTTCGCCTCGCTTCCGCTGCATTGAATTTAACATTAGTGCGCGTTTACCCCCGGCGCTGTGCTCTGCCCTCCCCTCCGCTGCCATTTTGTTTATTGTATCTTGTTGTTGTCCTCGTGAGCCCGCCCCGCCTCCCAGCTGAGCCGCCCTCCCACTGAGTATTTACAGCGCTCCCGTACCTGGAAGCGCTGTGATCCCCTCACTGCTGCTTGCTGAGAGGTCGCTCCCCTAGTCTCCCTGGAGAGACCTGGTATCGTTGTGTTGCTTGCAATTGTAATTGTATTGTAGTGCTTCGCCTCGCTTCCGCTGCATTGAATTTAACATTAGTGCGCGTTTACCCCCGGCGCTGTGCTCTGCCCTCCCCTCCGCTGCCATTTTGTTTATTGTATCTTGTTGTTGTCCTCGTGAGCCTGCCCTGCCTCCCAGCTGAGCCGCCCTCGCCCCTCCCCCTTTCCACTTTCCATTTATGACCTATGACCCAACGCGCAGCGTCCACGAGCAGCGGTCGCGCCCCAGTCGCGCCGAAGGTGCGCCAAAGGTAAGCCCGTCTACGCCCGTCCGCGCCTGGACCGCGCCCAGCGCCATACCCCCTGGTCCTCGCATTGCCCACCCCTCCCGCATTACTTACGATGCCACCACCCTCCTAGCCCTGAACCCCGGCCGTTCCCCCAACTGCGTCCAAGCCACTCCTGGACACACCCATGGACCCTTCTCCTGCAACTCCTGCAAGTTCGACGGCACCAAGAACAACCCCTCATCTACGAAAACAAAACAGATATCCGACCCCAAACACCTACAATGCATCCTGCTCAACACCCGCTCGGTCCACAGACACACCATCGACCTCTGGAATCTACTAGACACCATCTCTCCGGACGTCGCCTTCCTAACAGAAACATGGATGAACGCCACATCAGCCCCAGACATCACCATTGCCATCCCGGAAGGCTATAAGATCATTCGCAAGGACCGTACCGGCCAAACAGGAGGAGGCATCGCTATCGTCCATAAGAAAACCATCCACATCTCAACCAGCTCAGACGTCAATCTCGCCAACACCGAACACCTTCACTTCCAGATCCACATCGACCCCAAGACCACACTCAGAGGCACCCTCCTTTACAGGCCACCAGGACCCCGTGCACAATTTAGTGAAGACATCACGGAATTCATCACTCCACACGCGCTCCCCTCCGAGGATTACATCCTTTTGGGAGACTTCAACTTTCACCTTGAAAAGAACAACGACTGCAACACCAACACCCTTTTGGACAAACTCGCCAACTTCGGACTTAAACAACTTGTCACTACCCCCACCCACATCGCAGGTCACACACTCGACCCTATCTTCACCTCCAGCAAACATGTCTCCTTCAGCCACACCACAACTCTCCTCTGGACGGACCACAGCTGCGTTCACTTTACCTACAACAAGTCCACATCCAACAACCACCCCCAACCCACTCTGCGAAGAAACTGGAACAAAATCACCATCGACCAGATCTCCTCATCGCTTCTTCAAAATCCCCCCGCCCACTCCTCAAACCCCGACCAAGCAGCCACCAACCTTACCCAATGGCTATCCAACAGCGCCGACATACTAGCACCACTGAAAAAACGACAAATCAAACTAGGCAGCAAAAAGGCCTCCTGGTTCAACGATGATCTTAAGAAATCCAAGAAACTCTGTCGCTCCCTTGAGAAGACCTGGAAAAAAGACCCAAACACCAGCACCAAGGACGCCTTCAAAAACGCCACCCGCATACACCACCAACTGATCCGGAACGCCAAGAAAGCCGCTTTTAAGGACCGACTAGATAGCAACGCCCACAACAGCAAGGAATTATTCAACATCGTCAAGGAATTTACCAACCCCTCAGCCAACTCCAACGACATCACCCCCTCTCAAGCCCTCTGCGACTCCCTAGCCTCATTCTTCCACAACAAAATTGCAGACATCCACAACAGCTTCGACAACCAACCCGAAGACCAACCCACCCAACCCTCTGCAGGACCCCCACCCCCCTTGAACATCCTCAACGACTGGAACCCAATCTCCACTGAGGACACCATCCGTCTGATGAACTCTATCCACTCAGGATCCCCCACAGACCCATGCCCTCACCACATCTTCAACAAAGCAGACTCCATTATAGCACCGCACCTCCGAGACGTCATCAACTGCTCCCTCAACTCCGCATCCTTCCCGGAAAGCTGGAAACACGCCGAACTCAGCGCCCTCCTGAAGAAACCCACAGCTGACCCCTCCGAACTCAAAAACTACCGCCCTATCTCACTCCTTCCATTCCCGGCCAAAGTCATCGAGAAAGCGGTCAACAACCAGCTCGCCGCCTTCCTCGAAACCAACAAATCCCTCGACTCATCACAGTCCGGCTTCCGAGCCAAGCACAGCACTGAAACGGCCCTCATCGCAGCAACAGACGACATTCGAACTTTACTGGACAATGGAGACACAGTCGCCCTCATCCTCCTCGACCTCTCCGCAGCCTTCGACACAGTCTGTCATAGCACCCTTTTACAGCGCCTCAGAAACGTCGGAATCCAAGGAAAAGCACTGGAATGGATCACCTCGTTCCTCTCCGGAAGAACCCAGAGAGTCCGCCTTCCACCATTCAAGTCAGAGGCCACTGAAGTCATCTGCGGCGTACCACAAGGATCTTCACTCAGCCCCACCCTCTTCAACGTATACATGAGCCCCCTTGCGGTCATCGCATGCCAACACAACCTCAACATCATCTCCTACGCCGATGACACTCAACTGATCCTATCACTCACCAGAGACCCTAACACTGCCAAAACCAACCTGCATGAAGGAATGAAAGAAGTAGCCGAATGGATGAAGCACAGCCGTCTGAAACTGAACTCAGATAAAACAGAAGTCCTCATCCTAGGCACCTCTCCCTCCGCCTGGGATGACTCTTGGTGGCCAGAGGCCCTTGGAAAAGCACCCACCCCGACGGATCACGCACGTAACCTGGGCGTCATCCTGGATTCCTCACTCTCGATGAACAGACAAGTCAACGCCGTTTCTTCATCTTGCTTCAACATTCTTCGCATGCTCAAAAAAACATTTCGCTGGATCCCCACCGAAACTAGAAAAACGGTCACCCACGCACTGGTCACGAGCCGCCTGGACTACGGAAACACCCTCTACGCTGGCACTACCGCAAAACTCCAGAAAAAACTCCAACGCATCCAGAACGCTTCAGCCAGGCTCATATTAGACATCCCCCGTAAAGAACACATCTCTGGTCACCTGAAAAACCTCCACTGGCTCCCCGTCAATAAGAGGATTACTTTCCGCCTCCTAACCCACGCACACAAAGCACTCTACGAAATCGGACCCGAATGCCTCAACACACGACTGTCCTTCTACATCCCCTCCCGCCAGCTACGATCCTCCAACCAAGCCCTGGCCACTGTACCTCGCATCAACAAAACCACCATGGGAGGTAGATCCTTCTCCTACCTGGCAGCTAAAACCTGGAACTCACTTCCCACCCACCTTCGCCTTACTCAGAACCACCTAGCATTCAGAAAGCAACTCAAAACATGGATATTCGACAAGTAATTCCCCACCCTTCCTCAAGCGCCTTGAGACCCTCTGGGTATGTAGCGCGCTATATAAATCTATTGACTTGACTTGACTTGGCGATGGAAATTTGAAAATTGTCTTTAACAAAATATGTAATTCACTTTTTTTTTTAAATCTTTTTATTTGCATAGTATGTAGAGCAGTAACATGCATGCATATTCATATTCGAGCTCAGTAGTAATCACGGTGGTACATGCATGTGCTTGCCCAGATCATATATAGACATAGTTACATTGATTTTCCATTTTGTCGTCGAACCAGAGCAAACGAACGAACCCCAATCGTACCCAGACCCACCCCTCACCCTCAAGAAATCCCACCCGACACTCTCTCAACAGGCATATAACTGGATTATCGACAATTGGGTCACCCCTGATACTGTGACACGTAGCTGAATCTATACACACAGGTAGGATGAGGTAGTGTGGTCGATGGTTCGGGTCTCCCCGTACCCCATCGCAGTGCACCGCGGTCAGCGTCTGTGCATGGAAGAGTGAATCAGGACACAAGTGTTCCACAAGTGGCTAGTCATGTGGATCACCGTCTTCCTCGTCATCCCCAACCTCAAACGTCCACAATGTGTCAAACCATTCCAGCGATATCGGCGTTTTTCGGAGGCCTCTGCGTTCCTCTCGCTGTAGTGCTTCGCCTTCTGCCTTACCCCACCGCACTACCTCCGCTTTCCATAGTTCAGGGCTGGGTGGTTTGGATGATTTCCATCTCATCGTGATGGCACGCTTCGCCAGTAACAGGGCTAGATCTGAAAAGCGTGTCGCCACGGTTCTGGTGCGTGCTGATGGCCCCAGCCCAAGGAGTGTATGTTCTAGTGCAGGTGATCGGGACAGAGTACCAGCCCTCTCAAGCGAGTCATGGACAGTGGTCCAGTAATACCCCAGTTTAGGGCATTGCCACAGCATATGTACTAGCGATGCGTCGTCAGTATCGCATCGGGGGCAGTTGCTTTTCGATTCAGGGAACATCACATGGAGGCGGTGCGGGTCAGGTAGGCTCTATGTAGCAGCATCAGTTGAATGAACTTGAATTTGGGGTTCCTAGCTACTTTTTTGGGGAACTGGAGTATGCACTCCCACTCCTTGTCTCTCAGTGGCCTTCCGATATCTGCTTCCCATGTCGCCCGAAGTGGCGACAGTGTGAGTGCCCTCCCCATTTTGATGCTAGCAGTGAGCCATCTGGTCAGATGGCCGCCTGTGCCCATGAGGTAGTGCATTGTGATTAGAGGGTTCGTATCAGGCTCCTGGCCCTCAGGTGACCATTTGTGCGTAATATAATGGCGGAGCCCAGCGTGCATAAGGAATGAGCCTCTGGGGACGCCCTGTGTGGCTCTGAAGTCTTCGAAAGTTAATAGGTGCCCCTCTGCAAACAGGTCACCCACATGTGTTACACCTGCGTCATGCCAGGGCTCCAGCGAGGTCGTCGTGAGTGTTCCCGAGCCCAGTGGTATACCCAAGAGTGGGATCGTGGGGGCATAAGTTGTCTCGGGGGACGTGTACTTCAATGCCTTCCGCCAGTATGTTATCGCCAGCCTGAGGAGCGGCGGGGTGTTTCTCGGTAGATCCGAGCTGGGTAGGAGTAATATGTGCACTCTCCCCTTCGCATGGTCGTCCTTTGTAACATTGATCTCATGAAGATTGCGGCCCGCCACCCATTAGGCCAGCCACTGTAGCTGACACGCATAATTATAAGCCCTGAAGTCCGGTAAGCCCATGCCACCGGAGTCGGAGGGGAGCTGCAGTTTGGCCAGACCTATGCGTCTGCGGCCATGTCCCCACACAAGTTCGGTGAGTAGGGAGTCAAGGGTCTTAAATGTTGCTGCTGGGATCAGGAACGGCAGATTGGTGAAGTAGTAGATGAGACGGGGGAGCATCACCATCTTGGAGATTGCCGCTCTGCCGGGTATTGAGAGTGGCAGCGTTAGCCAGAATTGAATTTGCGACTTCAGCGTTCTGATGGCCCTCCCCAGGTTGCCTTCTATCATCATGTCTGCCTCCCTGTAGATATGCATCCCAAGGTACCGGAAAGTGGTTTCTGCCATCTGGAATTCATGAGGGGCGAATGGTAGGGGGGTAGACACGCCTGTGGCTGCAAAGGTGAACCCATAGGACTTAGACTCGCTGATGGTGAGGCCAAAGATCACTCTAAAGTCCTCAAAAACCTGGGAAATAGGGCTCAAATCGCCCCTCAAGTCACGAAGATATAATATAATATCACCCGCATATGCGGACACAATGTGCGCCGTCCCATGCCTCTGTACGCCATGGCGGGGGGCCATCAACCTGAGCCTACAGAGCATTGGTTCGAGGGCAAGGACAAAGAGGAGGGGGGAGAGCGGGCAGCCCTGCCTGGTGCCTCTCGCTATAGCTATGGGACCTGATATTTGGTTGGAGGTACGCACCCTAGCCGTGGGGATGGTGTACAGTAATCTGACCCAGGCAATAAATTCGGGTGGTAACCCGAATTTTAACAGGGTGGCGAACATATAGTCCCATCTTAAGGAATCGAACGCTTGTTTCAAATCCAGAGATATGCAGCCTTCGGAGCTCGTGTCCACGTGGTCTCCGAGCATAAGCTGGGCCAAGCGCCTGAGGTTCATGGCCGTATTACGGCCCGGTACAAAACCACATTGATCCGGGTGGATCAGCTGTGGCACGTATTGCACGAGCCTCGACGCCAGCACTTTGCTCAATATCTTGGAGTCAGTATTGAGAAGGGACAGGGGTCTGTAATCGGCCATCTGTAGTCCGTCTTTGGCCGGCTTCAAGAGGGACGTGATTAATGCCTGCATGGATGATTGCAGCAGAGAGGCTGTATGTAGAGCTTCCAGATAAACAGTGTGCAACCGTGGGGCCAGGAGGTCTATGAATGTTGCGTAGAATTCGGCCGGTAGGCCATCTGTTCCGGGGGCCTTACCCTTCGGGAGAGCTTGTATTGCCTGCCTGATTTCTGCTACTGAAATAGTACGCTTCAGGTCTTTGTTCTGCTTGTCAGTGAGTTGTGGTAGGTCTAGTCCCCTCATGAAGGCCTCAAACGCGATCTCTGATAGGGGCTGTGGGGGGCCGTACAGCGTGGTGTAATAGTCCTTAAACGCCGTATTCATCCCTATTTGGGTGGTAGCCGGGCTGCCTGTCTGGTCTAAGACCCTCAGGATGGGGTGGTTGATCGGGGAGTCTCGTAGGAGGCGGGCTAGTAAGGGACCAGCTCTGTCTGCCTGTGTATGCTGCCTATTTGTGTATTCCCTATAGTCTAGAAGCCGCAGGTCTTCCAGTAGTTCTGCGTGTCTAATGTGAGCCTCTTGCAGTGGTGTAAAGGGTGCATTTGTGCCCGCTGCTTCATTCTCTAAGGACGCTAGTGAGCCCTCCACCTCCTTCCGTTGGCTGATCACCTCCCGTTTCCTGCCCACCCTAGCGGTCATAGCAGTCCCCCTGAGACAGACTTTGAAAGCGTCCCATTCTATCTGACGGGAGCTGGCTGTGTTCGCGTTTGTGGAGAAGTAGGTTTCTATAGTGTCGGATAGGGAGGACCGGAAGACCGAGTCTTCAAGGAGATCAGGAGACAGTCTCCAAGTCGGGATGGGAGCCAGCCTCCTGCCCCACTGCCATGTAATCTCTACGGGGTTGTGGTCGGATAGGGTTTTCCCCATATGTTGGGTCTGGACAATCGAAGCTGTAAGGGAGCGGGAGCAGAAAACATGGTCAATTCTGGTGTGGAGCTGGTGGGGTGGGGAGAAGAAAGTATATTCCCTCTCCTGTGGGTGTGTGCTGCGCCACACATCTGCCAAATCCCAGCCCTCAGCCCAACTGGTAAGTGCGTCTGCCTGTTTCTTGCTCTCAGCAGCCTGTAGGGGGGGGGGGTGACCTATCCAGTGTAACATCAAGCACAGCATTGAAATCACCCCCAATGAACCAGCGGTGATCAGCCCAATCTGCAAGTACCCTGTTTACAGTTAACAAAAATTCCGACTGGTTTGAGTTAAAATATGTAATTCACTTAATTAGGTATTACCCCAGGATATATTTAAACTCCAGTGTCCATCCTCATGTTATTCAGAAGTATCCCACTCCCAATTTCCCAGTCCATTGGGTTTGAGATTTTTTGCATTTTAGAGTTTGTATACAGTAAAGCCATTAACATGAAGCAATCTTCAATCTGGCCACAGAGATTGCATAAGACCATCATAATGTACAGTTAAGGATTACGTTTTTCCGTCATTCGTGCTGTCTGAGGAGTATTCAGGGACACTAGGTCAATCAAGGTGGAAGGCCAGCGTCAGTGACTGTGTAGCTGCCTCACGGAGTGTCCCACCTTAACAAACCTCTATGCGCCCTTGCGCCGTTTGGGACTTCAGATGTGTGGGCCTCAGAGTTCTGCGTTTTAGCCTCGAAGAGCATTGTCTATGCAACGAATCAGCTCCTGTTTTTGATGTTCCTGTCGGTTGAGTGGGAGGGCTCGGTAGAGCATCAATCCAGTCCCAAGCCTATGCAGCCAAGGCAAAGATCTGTGTTATACTATCCACTTGGCTATGTTGTTGTGCATGTATTGCAGCAAGTATATATGTGGGCTCATCAGGCCTTTCCCATTTGCCAGTTACAGTCAATCGTGCCAGTTGTGTTCCCAAGTGGCTTCCAGCACCGCTGCCAATTACGCACCACTCTCGCCCACCCTTGTACCATTTAGATGGTGATTCAGTGCATGTGGGGGGGGGGGGCAGGGCTTGAGCTCCTGTATCCTTAGAGGCCCCCCTTTCTGCAGACCCAGTGGTCCGACGGGTTCACAAGCTCCACCGAACACAGGCAGCATGCCAAGTTTGCTCTCCTCAGTTCGATGCCCCAATCCAATATTCACTCTGTTTTCTGTCTTTTTTTTCCTTTTCTTCCCGTTTTCTTTTCCCTTTGTTGAGAATTATGCACAAATCAGGGGCCCCCATCCACGGCGTTTCTTGGAGCGGCCACGAGTGTCAGGTAGCTCGTGCCACCTGCTCCTTCGGCGACACCAGGATAACGCACTCTGCTCATTAGACCAAGTGTCGGATGGGCGTTGCTCCTCTCCATCACCGCCTCCCAGGAGGGGGCTGCATCAAAGAGAACAGCCACCAAGGTGCAGTTACACAGCTAAGCCCAGTCCGACACGGCCAGTGCTTGCAGCCGATCTTTTATCTGATTCACTCCCCCCGCGTACGGAAGGCCGCCACAGCGTTGTCTCTGCCCAGCACAGGGAAACATGGTTATTGCTGTGTTATTTCACAGCAGGATTATGTCGGATGCCAGGGGCACAGTTGGAGCTACTCTAGTTTGCGTCCGCCATCATGGTCGTCCTGGCCAAGCCCCCCTCTGCATGTACCTCATTGTGTTAAATATAGGATATAATGGGTTATGACCAGAAACTGAGTGGACACAGTGGGTAAATTACCAAAGCATACTGGGGGGATATTAATAATAGACTTAACAATGTGGACAGACCCACTATGTGTGTGTAATATAATCACTGTAAGTAGTATGAACTTGGACCGATTAGGTGTTCATAAAAAGACCCCTCACACACCAACCTGGTTGGTGTCATGCTTCATCATTGGGGTCCCAACCGGGTGGCTGAGTGCCCCCCGGTTGTGCTATGACGCCTGACTACAGAGGAGCTGGTGTTGGTGCGTAATTGTGATGTGAGGTGCATTATTACAGTTAAAAATATCTCTGAGAATCCTTGCCTCTAATTTTAATGTTGGCTGCTCAGGATATGTCTAAAACCAATATGTGTGCTGCAATTATTCAGGAATTATTACCGTTTAGTTGACTATGTGTGGTGGCCTACATGTTTCAGCCCGTTAAAAAACATTAAAAGGGCTTTCTTCAGGACCAGGTGAGGGAAAGGTGAGTGGCAAAGGTGAAAGATGCCACATGAAACCTGTGTGGTACTTACACACGCGCTAAGGTGTGTGGTATAAATGTCGGCGTACTCACTGACACTTGAAAATGAAAAAATTTAATGATTATGAGTATTAGGCAGATATTGAGACTCGGAGGGGGGGCAGGGTGCTCATCCAAGATTCCTATTTGGTATTGGAGAGTCATCCGCTGCAAACCTGAATTGGTCCCACCTACCCAAGACCCTTTTTGTGTCTTTACATTTTTCTAGTTATAATTAGAATGACCCAAGAGGATATTTAGCATACAGATTTTTTTTGTGTGATGCAAATTACAGTTTTACTCAAACTCAAGACTCCTATGTAACCCTAAAACCTTAGGTCATACTTTAGGACAGTGCAGACGTTTGCGGGTTGCTTCTAAGTAAGAGGATCTCTTCCGTTTCAGTGCTGCCCAGAACAGCCAGAGAATATAAATACGATGATGGTGTATATTTTACAACTCAACTTCTATGCCAATTACAGCGTAGATTTCTGGCTTTTGCTGCAATGGTCCCTCCAATTTATTAAAAATGAAGTCGCACATTGGCTAAGAGAGGTGGCCTGTTAATGTACACCTTGAAACCAATTGAAATTGGTTTTAGCCTTTCTCAATTGTTCATTCAGTACAAGTCTCCAGTTACTCAAATCATGCTTAGAAATCAGCCTCTTTGGGAAGTCTAACTCTTCTTTGGGTGATGATTATTGCAATGACTTGTTTGTCTTGCATCTCAGCTCCCTCTCTTGAATTTGATCAGTTTCGTCTAATACATGACACTGGTTTCTCCCATTTTCATGGTTTGAATTCAATGTTGTAACTATTGTTTTCTTGTTTTCAGCCAAGAAAGGAAGATCAGTGTTTCAGTCCTGTCCCCACAAACTCTACACCAGTGCTCTTATTTCAGTCATAGCACACAATGTTTAGATTTCTAATCATTCTGTCATCATCCTGCGATGCCTACTTGCCAGCCTTACCAATTTAGGCAGTAGGCTACTGCTTTTTTGGAAAAACTACGTCCTACATATTTTCCTACTGCTCTTGGCCAAGCTGTGGATTTTATTTGTTAACAGGCGAATTTCAGCATCCTTAGCTGGAAGAGAACTTGATGTCATGTGATTTTGCGTGATGTGATCATTGGGCCAAAGGTCCAATAGGCTAATTAATATTTCAAACCCGGAAAAATCTGACTTATTTTTATTCACAGAATTTGAGAAAACTGGCAATGGTGTTCCATGATTCCATATCACAATGGTCGTGTTTCTATTTCTAATTATATAATATTGATCCTTTCCCTTTCTACTTTGTATAATTTTTCTCCTACCTATATTTCCAATGAATATAAGGTGTCATAGTTCTATTTTTCTATTTCTAATATAGCCGGTTACATTCAGACTTGTAAATTACACTTTAATAGTTCAACGTAAAATGTTTCTCCTGTTTGTTAATTAATGCATTTCATTAATCAACTTACTGCAATTGTGTATACAGAGAATGCTGATAATAAATGTATCCAACAAACAGCCGACCAAATTTGAAGTCTTGAAATACATCTGTCAAGGTTTGTGCATTTTTAGTAAACACTACATCTGACAAGAGAGTGACGGAAGGGTTGTGGTTCAGGTATTCCTATGATCTACAAATGTGTGTTCTTTTATGGGGTTTCTCATGCTTCCATTCCATAGCGTTCTGTAAGACACTGAAGACCTGGCTCTTCGTATAAGCACCTTGGGGATCACACCCCTGCCCAAGCGCCTGGATACCCTTTCGGGTGATTAGTGCACTGCATAAATCAACATAACATTATCTCTTCTGAGTGGTATAAACAAATTTACACATTCTGCATGACATCTGGCTATTTGGCTCACATCTCACATATTCGATCTCAGGAGTTTATACACTATACCAGGATATCGCCCATTTCACAAATCTCTGGCTTCATTTACTTCAGTGGAATGTCACTTATTTTCACATCAATGGTCTCAGATTTTTCAATCTACTCTCACGCTTGCCCCATAGTATAAGTTTATCAACGTTGTCAGAGTCATTCAAGAGATTGATAAAAGACACGCAAATATGATGATGTCTCAATTTCATGTACTTGTTGGTGGTAATTTGCAGGGCTAAACAGTTGCCTATGCCTGAGGAGGCAGTTATAAGCTCATGGCCTCATTTAAAAGTTGGCAGAAAGAATACTTTGTTGCAACAGCTATGGAGTACCCTTTCCACCAACCTGAAGGACTGTCCACCTCATTCTGAGTTGTTCCGTTGTCATGTAGTTTCCACTAATCTGTAGGACCTGCATGATAGTTGAACAACATAAACTTTGAGTGAGATGCCTAGACTGATTCCAAGCACCCCGCAGTATATGGTGGCCTAGAGACCAGCTAGCCCACAGTACCGCCATTAGCCCCTCTAACCTGAAGAAGGTGCGAATGGTTTCTGGCAACCACTGAACATGACAACCGTGACCCCTCGGGATCGTTGTAACAGATCAGATCCCTTCCGCTCAGTCACTCCTGCTCCTTGCTCTCAGAGAACTATACAGAGAATAGTACACAATGGGACGTTTTCAATATATTCATCGAACCAATGTTATTCTTTTAAAATTTTTGAAAACCTTTATTCGAGGAAATGGATGCGTACAAATACGGGCCTACAACCCAGAGGCCGGCCACGGAACAAAACTGGAAAGCACCATTATCAATTAAAGGCACGGAGTGGTTAGACGATATTACCTAACGCTGTAAGCCAATGATATTAACTAACTGGAACCACTCGACATAGGATCAAAGGAGGTTAATTTTATATATTAAAGAAGAAAGGATCAGTTGTATAGGTAGCAACCTGGTGTACGTGGCAGGGAACAAACCAACTTTTTCATTGCAGTACAGCCAAAAAGCAATAATCAGAAAAGTCCATAGCATGCAAAACATAGGTTCGCTTATATTACAGTTCCTCAATGGTAGTATCCACGCCTGACCACATGTACCCAGCGACAAACTGAACAGCGTTTCCGCAGCAATAAAAACCATCAGGGAAACAGATAAGTTGCAATCATTATACATCCCAACCCAAGAAGTAAGAAAACAAGAGTACTAAAGAGAAAAGGAAGTAGGGGGACTCCACGTTACTGTACCCGCCCCACGGTGGTAATGGCGATCAATAATACAAGTAGCGAACGTGCTGGGGGCGGATCGATTAATTCAGGAGAAACAGAGCCATGGGTACCATATTGCATATAATACCTATTCCTCCCCTCACAGTAACTCACCCCGCGGGGTTACGCACAGTCGTGGAGATCCAAGAAAAGGACACAAAAGAGCCATAGAAACAAAGAACTACCTAATAGACCCTAATCCCACCTTGCACCCCTGCAGAAGGCTACGGCCTACCCCCCCCAGCAGCGTGCCTGTCGCCCTAATTATGAACCTGAAATATAGAGAAAGATAATATAGAGAAACAGAAAAAGAAAGAGAGAAAAAAGAAAAGCCTGGGGAGAGGAACCATTTAGCAAATTGCGCGGCCCTCGCCCCCCGCCCACACACGCCATGAGCGTGGCCCAAAACGAAACTGGCAAGTATTCAGTAATACGTAAATACGAAGGAATCAACGAAGTATAACAATGTAGGGCAGTCCATAACTCCATTCACCGATTAGTAGTCCTCCGAAATGAGAACCGGGTTCATCCTAGTCCTTTCTTAGCCAACGTCGCAATGTGCGTCGATACAGTGGGCATAGGACATGGCGATGAGAAAAGGCCGTGGAAAAGTTGCTGGACTATCAATGGAAGCAGCCAATGGAACCCCCTCTCCCGAGGGCAATGCAGAAACTGTTCACGGCAGCAGTGTATACCAGTGTCAATGAACACCAGCGGTTCCACCCGCTCACGTATCGGATCGTCGCTACCCCAACCAGAAAGCAGGGAACAATCAACAATCTCACCGGGCCCATCCGCGTCCTCAAGAGCTGACCCGGGAGCAATGGCAGCCATTACATCGCCCTGCACACAGGAGTCCCGGACCATGGTCGATCTCCAGGTCTTCAAAGCTTGCAGGACGTCGCCAATCGTGGGTTCGAGCTCACCAGTGCAGGCCCAAGCGGAGCACAAGGGCAAGAAATCGGCATCCCGGGACCCTGCACAGGACATGGCAACAGCCGCCATTTTGCGACAATTGCGCCGTCTCTTTGGAATCATCTCCAGGGGTGAGCTCAACAGCAGAGCCCCGGCGGGATCCCCCTCGAGCGCACAAGCAGCACCCACAGCGCTAAAATTATGACCACAAAAGAGGGGGACCCGCCGGCGACACCGCTCCGCCAGGATCCCTCTCCGCCACCGAGCGAAGGAGCCCGGTACGGCAACAAAGGGGGGGGCCACCAAACACAGCGTCCCCAACCCACAACTTGCCGCACACCACCTGTGGAGCACCGGACGGTAGTCCCAGGCACGTTCATTTGCCTCCGGGCTCTTCGCACATCGGCATCTTCCGGCCGGCCCCAAACCTCCACCCGAGGCCGCCGCCGACTCCGTCTCGCCGACAACTCGCTAAGGACGAGGCCCCGGTCTCAACCCCGGGGAGGCCGTACTTTCCGGGAGGACGCCGCAGTGGATCCACCGAGCACCGGACCCACCAGGATGGATGGTAAGTGACTGCAAAGCTCTGCATATAAGTTGTTATCCGTTTTGGGCAGGATGAACGACAGGATATTAGGATTTAGGCAGGTAGGACGGCGGAGCCGAGCTAACATACGGCCATCTCGTTGTCGAGCTTGGCTCCTCCCCCGAACCAATGTTATTCTTGTATAAAATACCTGTGCTGTGATAATCAGTACACAGAAGTAGATGAAAGTGATTACAAACACCCAAAAGAGTAACTAGCCGATATAGTTCGCCATGGTGCTAAAAAAGTGTATATATGCAGGCATATAAAACAAGATAGTCATCAAGTGTACTCCAACTATGCAAACCCTACTCTGTGTATGTTTAGAGTGTGTGTAGGTGTGAAGCCAAGAAACCCCTCTCGGGATGATCCAAACCCATCACCTGGTGGGAGAGAATGTAGGACCCTGTCCTGGTCACGAACAGGACACCCCTCATGGAGTTGTCAGACCGCTGTGTGGGGAAGTCTCAGCATGCACAGCCCCTCAATGTCAACTCAAGTGCCTCCTTTGGTAATTCTATGAGATGCTTATTATTTATAATAAAAAGCATCTTTGCAATGTACGTTTAGATTAGCAATGTTATGGATATGTAGATAGTCCTGTCGCCCGGTCTTGTACTTGGTGTTCGAGGCCTCGTGATAATGTTATGCAAAGCCAGATGTATAAACAGAAGTAGCTTCAGAGAAACTAATCTAACATTTTCACACAGGCGAATATGTGCAAAAGGTCACAGCAGTAATGTTATCATGCAGAAAGAGGACAATATAAGAAAATGTGCAGCTAAGTTACATGGGCCTAACCCAGGCATATAACACCGTCCCTGCCACCTGCACACACCTCTGCCGTTGTAAGTGCTGTTGTGGGTTTGGCCATGTGTCCGCCCGACGTATGTGGATTATGCGCACACATGACCAGTTTCCACTGCTTGTAGCCACCATGAAAAACATGGCAGTAATGGACAGTGAAAACATTTAAATGACCCCCATGGCAAGAGAGTTGTTGTTATTTTTTTGTTTTAAAAAATAATATCCTGCTTTAGGATTTTCTTTTGAAAATAATAAATTAGTTCTAAGTTTGATGTACAGCTCCATCATGTTGACAGTCGTCAGTCAAACTTGCAGTGCATTTCTAGGAACCACTGTGACTTACCTAACAAAAAGATAGAGTAGGGACTATTTTGCTTTATCCTTGAAGGTACTTTCCTTTCGCCCCCTTTCAAAAATGCCTAGCCAGTCTTTGGCATTCAATTTTTTCCAGCAAGACTTGCAGAACTGGGTCCCCATAATTCCATCTGCCCCACTCTGGCTGAGAGTGTCGCGTTCTAATCTAGGACCCTGATCAATACTGTGACCTTATGCCCTATACGGCTATAATCCATGTATTCCCCTATAATGGCATAAACGATCAAGAGCGATATTTCAGAAACTCGTCTCTGGCCTAACACGATCAGAGCCACATTTCAGAATCACTTCCTCTGCAGCTCATTAGAGCAGATGACACAGCAGAAGCCACTATCTAAGATTCCTAGATTACACTCCGAGTTCTTCAACAAGATAAAACTCAGCAACCTGGGAAAACCCTGCTTGCTATGTTTTGATTTAGTAATAGAACTCTAATGAGCACTAAGAGGCGATCACTTCCTAGTGACATCTTTATTGATGTCTTATGTCCAAAAACGTATGTCAAACCAGGCACCTTTCAGGTATAAATATTACCAACGTTGCCATAAGCAAACGCTGATGTTACGACTGCCGCTACTGCTGTCTCAAACGACATCGATGATAGCGATGGTGTGGTAAACATAGGAGTAGAACAGCTGTCCCCTTCAGAGCCCAGCAGATGCAAGCTGCCCACGGACGCTGCCCCTCCTCTTCCTCGACGCGCTGAGAGAGACGCTGTCTTTTCTCCTGCCGAGAAATCCAGCTCCGGCGTTTCCAGCCTACTCTTGCGAGTGACTGGGATATCGAGTCCTGGAAGGAGATACAAGACCTCCAACATTCTATTTCAGAGGTATGGTGTTGACTAAACCCTTAGAGAGAATTCATTTTTTTTTTTTTTTTTTTTAAATTTTTGGCAACCTTTATTGTGCAGTAATAAAGGAACAAATACGGGCCTACAACCAGCAGGCCGGCCACGGATACGTTTGAGGCACCAAAGCATGCAATACGGTGACACAGTAGCACGTTGTTATGACAAGCAAGCATTTAAGAGTTACACTGTAGATCATCGCGACACTGTGTCTCAGGAGTAGTAAAGGTTTGTTTTAAATTTTTTGTAGCAACCATCAAAGTCCGACATATTGGTACATTTACTTGAACAATAAAGTAAAAAAAGAGAGTCCGTGTAAGCTTAACGTAGCGGTAGAGACACTTTTATGTCGCAATCAAAATAATCAAAAGTCCAATCACCACAGGCAGCATGACGGCTCGAAGCATGTACAGTAGTAGTGCAATACCAAACACCACACCCAGTATCCACCGTCACCTACTCCTCAACAATCGCAGACACGGACCCAAGATAGAAAAAAGAGGGAGAAACTAAAACAGAGAAGAAGAACCAGGCACCATAGAAACTGAAACCAAAAAAATAAATCCCATCCCCCAACCCCCCACCCTACACGCATGCAGAGGCTACGGCCTACCCCCCCCCCCCAGCAGTGTGTCTGTCGCCCAACAAACCCGAAATATAGAGCAAGAAGCAAAGAAGAGAAAAAGGAAAAAGAATAAGAATTTCACATGAGAAATAGAGATTTAGAAAAGAATAATCTAATCTAAAACTCCCATAAAAAAGAAAAAGTGGGGAGGAGCCCCCATAATAACAAGACTCCCGGTTTCCCAGCCTTAAAGCATCTCCCTCCCTATACACAATAGCAAGGTTGGATAGAATCAAAGACGGAGTGAAATAGGGAGAGATCACACCGAACACATCAGCATACCTTAAAGAGGTGTCCCATCCCGAGCCACCACCCACCAATCAATACACACGTCACTCCACCCCGTGTGATGCAGTTCAAGCAATGAATGGCGAGTACAACAGAAAGCGGGGAGAGTACCACGTCCCGCCACCATACACCGTAAGGAAGCGCTGCAGTGCGAGCCTCTATCGGCCAAGAGTAAAGATCTATTAAGAGGAGTCCTCCAGTGCTGGCCATTACACAAACGTCAATTGGTATCAGAAAAGGGGACAAAGCCCGAGTCTACCGGGTTCCCAGCCATTAAAACACACCCACACCCACATGTGGTAGAGAAACCCCCACAATAATCAACAGTCACAGGAGAGATTGGGGAGAATAATCCCATAGAGCGACAGAACATAATAAAGAAGAGCTCCGTCTCAAGACCCCACCCGCCAAACCGGCGTTTTCCAGTAACGAAGAATTGTCCTAGCCCTGGCCAGTTCGCAGAAATGTCCCAATATATGGGTACCTCGGAAGATCCGCCCCCACTAGAACACAAAGACAAAATGGCCGCAATCGGTGAAGAAGAAATGTCCAAAGACAAGATGGACGTCGCCAGTCCCAAACAAAGCCGACAACCAACAGGAGCTGCATTGTCAAAGCGGCAGTACGTTGAAAAACACAGTTTAGCGGTGTCACTACGGGATAAGCGCAGTCAGCCAGGCTAATCCGTTGTTGCATCAGCAGCTCCATGGATGCTGTGGGCGAGGTCGTAGGTTGCACCAGGGAGAGAGACATTGTAACAGCACTGGTGTGGTCGAATCTCAGTCCACACATAGTATCACCGCCAGGAAGCTGTTGCATCACACACTGTCGCGGCAACAAAGTTTCACAACCAGGGATCAGCGGAGGCTGATCAACGCAGCGAAAAAAGTGGACTGGCAAAGAATAACCCAATCCGGCTGCAAGTCCGTCCAGTTTCTCCCCCAGCAGTTTTGAACTCTCACACCACTCGTTCCTCAGTTGAGCAAGAGCGATAAGAACAGAGGCGCAGGTTAATGGCGATTGCTCTTCCACCACTTCCGCATTGCGAGGCGCGGCAGACAGGTCAGCATCCCACTCGGGTACGCGCTGGGCACACCGAGCAGGAGTCGAGGCGCTATCCGCCATCACCACTGAGGAGCCGGCCGCCATAGTCCTGTCGTCAGGGGGTAGCAGGGGTTGCCAGGCGAGGGTAGCGTTATATTGCAGGGGTCAATTACCCCGGGACAGTACGGAACCATGATCGCAAACGGCCCACAGCGAGAGACCCCCTTCCGTTCGGCCAAGGCAGAGATGAGCTAGTAGAGGAGCTCCGGCAGCCGGTGCACCTCCGATGCTGGAGGAAACAAAGCGCGGTTCACCTTCAGCGTCCCTTCGACGGAGAGCAGTAAATTAGACTCACAGCCGGCCAATATTCACCCTCCACGCAGGTGTCCGATGCAAACGGCCACACAGCCCATTGCTGGTCGTCCGCTCCGCTCAGGACAGGCGACCCCCGCAGCTTCAGTAATCACAGGCGGTGCGTGGTAGCGCAGGTCACGGTTCCAGGGCCAGGGCAGACGCCGGCGGGTCAATTCGACGAATGCTCAGGTTAGCAGGCAGGTAGTGACACCAGAGGAACACCCACAGCATCGGCACACTTTCCCCAGCATCCCGCTGGCACGAGACGGCAGAATATTAGGCAGGATAATCGTGCGGGAAACAAAGGCTCGGGGAGCCGGGAGACTACACGTACGTCTCCGCCGCCATCTTGGCTCCTCCATTAGAGAGAATTCTTGAAGCAAATCTTGGCAAAACTAACTTAACTAAAACTGCTACTTACTTACTCCCTCCCAAGTATTAGGCTTAGGTCAGGTACACTGGAGTAGGCGTAGTTAGAAGCACTAGTTGAGTACGTTAGCCTAATGTATATATGAATGTATATATGTTTTATTCATTTTAACCATTGTATGGCTAAGAAACCATATCAATGCTTTTATAGTATTATTTCGCAATACTCATTTTACTGTACACACTTTTTATAATAATTAGTCTTGCAATTGTGGCAATTCATTTCTCTTGCACGAGAAGAAAGACTGTTCAATAAATAATACCTTTTATTTAAAACGCCCGTCTCTCTGTTCTCTGCATATTGGTGAAAGTAATCTGCACAAAACTGACTGAGTAAAATAACTGTCTATTGTTTCACACGACTCTAGAGATTGACTCTTATTCTAAGAAACAAAGTTGTCATGTTTATGCGCTTGTTGGAAAACTGAATCCCTTCTTGTCTGTACCAGGGAAGCTGATCACTTCCTATTCAGTCAAGAAAGTTTCCAGTGACCTCTGAGCTAGTTGGTAACAAACCCAATTAAGTTTAGCATAGTCAGTAGAGACCTGGAAGATCCGCACTTCTACGTCCATACTACTGTTTATGTTATTCCAATGCGCAGGGCCTATTGGGAAAATAGGAACTACACTACATGGCGCCCAACGTTGGGTAAGGCGATAAAACTAACGCAAGACGTTAGAATAACTCAGTCGTGCATTTTTCACACAGACCCCTTTCTACCGTAAATACTCCAATAGACGTCTGGAGTGGGTGAAACGTTAAAATCCGCCCGACCTTAGTAGGAAGAGATTCCTATGCAAAGCTCTGGTTTATTCAACGTTGAAGGATACAGTGTTCCAAAATATTGTGCACCTAATCTTTGTCTCCTTGGAGACCTGCTCTGCAAAACCTTCCTGACAATAGAATGTCAGACACTGAAAACGGAACCGTTGATGCCGCAGTAGATGCAACTCAGCAGGGTCCCGACGGGACTACTGAACCGGGTGCAATAATCATCCCGGCACATTTAAGAAAATCTATAACGTCAAAACTTATAGAAAATGGACTGACCACACAAGGTGGCACAGTCGTCTTCGTGATAGAGGCACACGAATATCGGCAGACAGAGGTATTCTATTCTTGGATAAAATTTCCAGCGGCAAACGCTGCAACACATGAGTTCCACTATTACAAAATAGGGGGTCCACCGGAAGAGTACGCTCCTTTCGAGGAGATTGAAATCCCATTAAAATTCCAAGAGCACCTGCTCTGGTTTAAAGGCGCCCTAAAACACAATGATCATATTACCAGGCTCGGTCCACTAGGTAGACCAGGAGCAACGTGGCCGGTTCTAGCCAGCTACACACCACATCCAGACATTGCAAAAATGTCTAGAGAAGAACTTTTAGCACAGCTAAAAACATTAATCAAAATACATAGGCAATTAGCCCAATATGTAATGCGGACTGCTACAGTCCAAACAGCTGTTAATGGACCACAGCAGACCCCTCATCAGGGGAACACCAATAAAATTACACCACAGAACATACAGTCATGTCTTGGTAAAACACCCATACAACGGGAATAAATTCCTTTCTGGTTAGCGCCGAAAATTACTCAAATAGAGGACGTATTTCCGAATACTACCCCTATTGAGAAACACAGAATCCTGACCATCTGCCTTCCAATGGGGGTCGCACCACACGTGGAGGACTGTGACACTTGGGGTTCAGTTTTTGCTTCCATTTACACAAAACACATGGTGTTCCGTCAATGGCGGTAATACCAGAAATGCTAAAACAGATTCAGAATGAATACGGTCCAGAACCTGCTTTAACTCTTGGTATGAAATTACTGAAAGACTTCAAGCAGGTCTCGGCTATATTATTAGCCAATATAAAAGGAGAAGCAGCATCTGTGGCGATCCGCCAGAAGTTGAAGGAAACAGATATAACAGATCAACCAATTGAGCTTGCCAGAATTATAGAAAAATGTTATGAAGAACTAGGTAGAGACAGCTTGGGTGGAAAACCAGTGTAGCCCCAACTGCTCGAAAATCCTGAAAAATTATTTATTAAAAATAATTCAAACACTCCTAAAAAGAGCTGGAATGGAAATAAACAATCCACTCCCAAAGAAAAAGTTTTCCAGTCCAGAGGAAGGTCTCCTCGACGGAGGGAAAGAACTCCGACTCGAGAACACCAGTCTCCCCAGAGGGAGCCCTCTGAGAAAAGATATAACGTTAGAAATAGGGATAATTTGAAGAAGCTTGATAGATATCAAAGTATTGATACACGTCCCTCTCGATCTTTTTCGCAGAAATCGGAAAGAAGAGGACGGTCAGACCCAGGAGAGCACACCAAGTCCAAAGACAAGGAACCTGCTCAAAGTAAAAAATCTCAATTTCCAATAAAGAAGGTAGCCAGTATTAGAGTAATCGAACATGCCGAGAATACTGAGGACACAGTTGAAAAACGGGGAGTGGGCACAGACATTGTTAGACAGTGCAGCAGAAATCACCATAGCTCGCAAGACCCTGATGAGTCATCTGGAGACAGTGGACACAAATGAATACATTCAGGTTGAAACTGCTGACACCAGAGTTAGCGAGCCCCATAAGATATACGAAATAACATTGCGTATAGAGGGTGATAAGACTAGGAAAATAAGGGGTCTATTTTGGGATAAACACTCAAAAGGCTATGACATTCTGTTAGCTGAAAAAGATTGGCCCCCAGAGTTTGTCAGGGAGTGCCCTCGTGGCGAAGAAATGATTATGCCTGCCTTCTCGAATCACATTCCGATTCACAAAAAATATACTTATGCAAGGAAATGGGCAGTAGCCCAGGCACCAGCATTATATAAAAATCATGTAGGATGGGATGAGGACTCTCCTCCTCACAAAATCCAGTTAAAAAGTCAACCGACTGCACAAAGGTAGTATCCCATTAAGCAAGAAGCTAAAAAACAAGTCAGGGAGATTTTAGATCAACTTGAATACCAGGGGGTGATTGAAACATGCACCTCTCAAATGAACAATCCTTTGTTTCCTGTCTCCAAACCAGACAATTCATATCGTCTAGTTTTGGACTACAGACACCTTAACGCATGTTACAAAACATTTGCAGTACAAAATTCGCATAGTGCTGCACTAATGAATAACATAGTTAGGAAAAAATATAAAACAACATTAGACATATCTAATGGTTTCTTTTGTCAAAACATTGCACCAGAAAGCAGATACTTGACTGCTTTCTCAGTAATGGGGTCTCAGAAAAATTTCTGTAGGCTCCCACAGGGATTTAAGAACAGCCCAGGACTATTCTCAGCCAGAGTAACAGAGTTACTACAAATATATGATGATGAGGCATTATCTTACGTAGATGATATCTATCTCACAGACGACGACTTGGAGACTCACTTTAAAAGAGTGAACACCATTATACTTAGGTTCGCAGCAGAGGGTTACAAATTCAACTTTAAAAAGTCTCGAATTGCCCATCTGACAGTATTATTTTTAGGATACGAGTTATCAAGTGAAGGGAAAAGCCTAGCGGACAACTTCTTAGAGAAGTGTGCTGTACTACAAGCACCTAAAACGCTGAATAATTTACAATCGATTCTAGGTTTCCTGAATTTTGGTGGAACATACATTCTAAATTACGCAGAGAGGGTTAAACCTCTCTACGAACTAATTAAACCTGATTTTAAACCAATCACTTGGACTCAAAAACACACAGAAATTTTGAGATCACTGCAAACAGACATGTTAGCAAAAACAAAATTAGATACACGTGACAACACACGCAATCTTGTAATCCGAGTCATCCCAGGAAGATGCGGATTCACGTACCTGACCTCTAATGAGGGAGAAAAGGTACCAATTTCAATTAAATCTCACTTGTACACACAAGCGGAAAAAACATTCAGTTCAACAGAAAACACTGTGAAAGCAGTGGAAACTGCATTAGCGAATGAACGAGAACTAGCACATGGCAAAAGGATCAATATCCTCACAGCGGAATCCGCCTTCGAGGCGCTATTCAGCCCAGTAAACCTGCCTATAGTGTCACTGGATCCGAAATGGATACAGTGTATAGATTCTCTTGGAGCGGAAGATGTGAAATACTATTTCGCCCCACAATTCGAAAAACTGAATGATTTGACTTATGAAGAAGAATATCCTCTGCCAATTGAACTTCTGCCTCTCCCACAATACGCCTGTATAATCTATACAGATAGATTCGTACAGCATTTCAACGTAGAGAACAAATCCTACGATGCAGCCTGTGCGATTGTTAAAGGTCGTTGGCTGTGCGGTAAATTCAGACCGAAAATAAAAAAAACTGAATCAGTGAGGTACTGTTCGGCTCAGCAAGCTGAAATCAGATCTTTAAAGATGGCGCTTGAAAATGCAGAACGTGAATTCCCGACACTAATCGTGTGCGATTCGCATTTTTGCGTCAACTCTTACAATAACAAGTTACAGAGCTGGATTGAAAATGATTACAAAGGGGGGAGGATCCAAGCTGGACAGCGAGATGGCCGCACGTTAGCTCGGCTCCACCGTCCTACCTGCCTAAATTCTAATATCCTGTCGCTCATCCTGCCCAAAACAGACAACAACTTATATGCAGAGCTTTGCAGTCACTTACCATCCATCCTGGTGGGTCCGGTGCTCGGTGGATCCACAGCGGCGTCCTCCCGGAAAGTGCGGCCTCCCCGGGGTTGAGACCGGGGCCTTGCCCTTAGCGAGTTGCCGGCGAGATGGTGTCGGCGGTGGCCTCGGGTGGAGGTTTGGGGCCGGCCAAAAAATGCCGATGTGCGAAGAGCCCGGAGGCAAATGAACGAGCCTATGACAACCGTCCGGTGCTCCAGAGGTGGTGTGCGGCAAGTTGTGGGTTGGGGACGCCGAGTTTGGTGGCTCCCCCCTTTGTTGCCGTCCGGCCGTACCGGGCTCCTTTGCTCGGTGGCGAAGAGGGATTTTGGCGGAGTGGTATCGCCGGCGGGTCCCCCTCTTTTGTGGTCACCATTTCAGTGCTGTGGGTGCTGCTTGTGCGCTTGAGGGGGGTCCCGCCGGGGTTCTGCTGTTGAGCTCACCCCTGGAGATGAGTCCGGAGAGACGGTGCAATTGTCGCAAAATGGCGGCTGTTGCCATGTCCTGTGCGGGGTCCCGGGGTGCTGATTTCTTGCCCTTGTGCCCTGCTTGGGCTTATACTGGTGAGCTCGAACCCACGATTGGCGACGTCCTGCAAGCTTTGAAGACCTGGAGGTCGACCATGGTCAGGGACTCCTGTGCACAGGGGGATGTGATGGCCGCCATTGCTCCCGGGCCCGCTCTTGAGGACGCGGATGGGCCCGGTGAGGTCATTGATTGTTCCCCGCTTTCTGGTTGGGGTAGCGATGATCCGATACAAGAACGGGTGGAACCGCTGGTGTTCATTGACACTGGTATTCATGGATGCTGTGAACAGTTTCTGCATTGCCCTCGGGAGAGGGGGTTCTATTGGCTGTTTCCGTTGAAAGTCCAGCAACTTTTCCACGGCCTTTCTTCATCGCCATGTCCTATGCCCACTGGATCTATGCACATTGCGACGTTGGCTAAGAAAGGACTAGGATGAACCCGTTTCTTACTTCGGAGGACTACTAATCGGTGAATGGAGTTGTGGACTGCCCTACATTGTGATGCTTTGTTGATTCTTTCATATTTACGTATAACTGAACACTTGCTAGTTTCGTTTTGGGCCACGCTCATGGCGTGTGTGGGCGGGGGGCCGGGGCCGTACCGTTGGCTAAATGGTTCCTCTCCCCAGGCTTTTCCTTTTTCTCTCTTCTTTTTCTGTTTCTCTATATTATCTTTCCTATATTTCGGGTTCATAATTAGGGCGACAGGCACGCTGCTGGGGGGGTAGGCCATAGCCTTCTGCAGGGGTGCAGGGTGGGATGGGTGGTTTAGGGTCTATTAGGTAGTTCTTTGTTTCTATGGCTCTTTTGTGTCCTTTTCTTGGATCTCCACGACTGTGCGTAACCCCGCGGGGTGAGTTACTGTGAGGGGAGGGATAGGTGTTTTGGGTAGTATGGTGCCCATAGTACTGTTTCTCCTGAATTGCTCGATCCGCCCCCAAGCACGTTCACTAGTTGTACTGTTGCTCGCTATTACCACTGGGGGCAGGTACAGTAACGTGGAGTCCCCCTACTTCCCTTTCTCTTTAGTATTCTTGTTTTCTTACTCTTGGGTTGGGATGTATAATGATAGCAACTTATCAGTTTCCCTGATGGTTTTTATTACTGCGGAATCGCTGTTCAGTTTGTTTCTGGGTACATGTGGTCGGGCGTGGATACTACCACTGAGGAACTATAAGCGAACCTATGTTTTGCATGCTATGGACCTTTCTGATTATTGTTTTTTGACTGTACTGCAATGAACCAGTTGGATTATTCCCCGCCACGTACACCATGTTGCTACCTATACAACCGATCCTTTCTTCTTTAATATATAAAATTAACCTCCTTTGATCCTATGTCGAGTGGTTCCAGTTAGTTAATAACATTGACTTACAGCGATAAGTAATATCATCTAACCACTCCTTGCCTTTAATTGATGATGGTGCTTTCCAGTTTTGTTCCGTGGCCGGCCCCCGGGTGTAGGCCCGTATTTGTATGCATCCATTTCCTCAAATAAAGGTTTTCAAAAATTAAAAAAAAAAGAAAAAAGAAAATGATTACAAAGATTATATAGGTGCCACAATCAAGCATAAAATGCTTTGGAAACAGGTAGCTCTTTTTCAGAAAGAACTACAAAAGACTCACGTGATACACACTCTGAGTCATCAACGTGATGGCGTTCACGTTGCAGGGAATTCATTGGCTAATACAGCCACAGCGGAAGCAACTAAACCGGCTTCCCTAGCCACAAAAAAGCATTCAGAAAAATACATAGACGGGGAAACCATGCTGGCAGTAAAAACATCCGTAAAAGGCGACTGTGCAGCGCTACCCGTGAACTATCCACTCAATTATGCATACGTAATTGATGCAAACTCCGTTCCTTTTGCTTGAATTCCTGGAGTGGGGGATAGGGTAATTCCAAACATGAACCGGAGAAAGTTATTAATAGCAGGCGCACACATGGGTGAAGGTCCTACGCACAAAAAGATCAAGGAATCTCTGACTGAATTACAATCAGTATACTGGTGGCCGGGAATGAGCGTGCAACATCAAATATATGTAAAGAACTGTCCCGACTGTGACAGGGATCGCAGTAGTGAACTGGTCCAGTCTGTTGCCCGGCTACCAATTAGAAACAGCCTAATGCTGTCTACTTGCCATCCAGCGTCCTATTAATCATTAAGGCTAAACACACTTAAAAAATGTGGCCCCAGCGCTCGGCTGACGCCATAACGGTTATAAAAGATCTGCGAGTCTTTATCGGCACATACGCAATTGCCATGTTCCATTCTGACCAGGGTCCTGCTTTCAGCTCTAGAGCTTATAAGGAGGCCATGGCCAGCATGGGCGTTGGCTTGCGGTATTCTTGTCCGTCACACCCCGAAGGGAACAGTGTGGTAGAAAGAAAAAACAGGACATAAAGCAATCTATAACAGCGAAGGTATTAGGTTCAGGTGCTGGGTGGGTCAAACATTTAATAAGTGTCCAGTTAAGCCTAAACAACTTGCCAAGAAATTCTCTAAAAGGTTTCAGCCCATACGAACTATTGTTCGGAACTAGAATGCGAATTCAGGACTTAGATAGTCAGGTATCAGTGGTAAAAGATAAGAAAACAGACTTTGACATCAAAGATCGTTTGGCTGTTTTACAGGACTTGAACGAAACAAGAAAATCCTTAAGCAACATAAAGTTAAAGCAACAGCCAGCTACCACTGACGAGGCACCACCAGCCCCAGCAAGGCCTGTCTGGATTCCAAAGATTGGGGATCTAGTCATAGAAAAAATAGCGGTGAAGAAGGAATTTGGGCCTTCTTACAGAAAAGCAGTACCTGTCTTAGCAATCAACGGAACAAGATCAGTAGTACTACCGCCCCTTGCTGGTAAAAAGGAGAACAGAGTTGTATCAATCGACCTGGTAAAACCACAAGCATGTGGCCTATAATTAACAGTAGGCCCAGTGGACTCCCGAGAAACAACAGAATACCCAAACTTGCAACAATTCAAGAGGTTCAAACTGAAAGACTAATCACATTCGATAAGCCTGCAGTGCACAGAGAGGGACTACGCAATAATTTTTTTTTTCTTTTTTTTAAATATATTTTTATTGCAGGAATCAGTAAATCGTTACATAATAGACCAGCATTATAGTACAAGCAAAATCAATGAGATACAACCCTCCATCCCCCCGCCGTAAGTTCCTTACACAGCCTTCCGGCCCACAACCCTGGGGTCGGGCGGCGAAATTCAATGGGGGCTCAGAAGGATGTCGAAGCTGGTCCGGATGATCCACTGTCCGTCATCTGCTTTTCCAAACAAGCCTATAAACCCAGAAAGAAAAACCCCACCCTCAAACGCCATAAACCAAAGAAAACCCTACCCAACCCCGCCATCAGCGCCCGGTAACAACCGCAACAGGATCTGCTAAGGGACCCCTGGGGAAAGCGACAGGTCTGAAAGTGCAATCGTTTATCGGGACATGGGGCGAGCCGCTTCCTCACCTTCAGAGTCGCTGGGGGCGCTATAATCCCTAAGGGCCTGTACTAATGTCTCCCATTCCAGCGCTGCCTCCTGCGCCTTCTCATTACGCTGCCTCCAAGCTAGCTGGTATCTTAGCGTGCTCTCCCCCGCCGCCCACTTCAAGAGTTCGCTGTGCCATCGGCTTCCCGTCGGACCAACTCGTGCCTTCCAGTTCCTGGTCACCTCTCGTTTAGCAAGGAGTAGCCCTAAGTCGATGAATTTGCTGGATATTTTATTCTTGGGGGTATGAGGGAACCAGTGCAGGAGTCCCACCGCCGCATCAAACGATAAAGACCTCCCCGTTACCTCCTCCAGGGTCTTCCCCACTTCTACCCAGTAGGATGACAATCCCGGGCAGGCCCACAACATGTGGAGAAGGTCCGCCTCCTGGGCCGGGCACCTGGGGCAGTCCGCCGAATTCGTAGCAAAATACCGCCTGATTTTCACCGGGGTCAGATATGCTCTATGGAGCACGTAATAGTGGACCAATTGAAAGCGGGCGTGGCGTGTGCCCTTCCAGGCTCGCCGCACCAGCTGGGACCAGGTCGTCTCCGGGATCTCCTTGCCAATATCCTCCTCCCAGCGGTTTCTCAAAGTAGTGAGGGGAACCAGCCCCTCGTTGATCAGTCTGCCGTAAAGGCAAGTGACCGCCTTCACCGTGCCCGCAGACATCATCACGTATTGGCACACCGGAGACAAAGTGGGTTCCTCCTGTCTGCTTTTCCAGTGCGCCTGGATCGCTCGGACAAGGGCCGAGTGCAGCAGAAAGTCACCGCGGGGGATCTCGAAGCGATCAATGAGCTCCTGAAAGGGCAAGAGCGCCCCGTCCTCATACAGGTCCCCTATTAGCTGTAAGCCGGTGTCCTCCCAGTTCGCCAATCGTGACCAATCGCCGCCATGGGGCAGGGCCGTCAGCATCCCCAAAGGAATTTCGGGCGCATACGGTGTTCTCAGATGGCCCCGGGCATGAGCTCGGTTCCAACACAGGCGAACGGTCCGCTCCTCCAGCGACAAATCCCGTAGGGCCAAACGTTGTCGCAGCGCTATGAAGGAGAGAACATGCCTGGCCATACCCGTCCCCCTTCCGTCTTCTGGGCCCCGGAATTCCCGGGCGATCTCCTGGGTGAAGGTCTGGAGCTGCGCCGCTAAATAATACTTTTCAAAGTCCGGCACCGCAAGCCCACCCTCATCCTTCGGCCTCATCAGGGTCTTGAGGGCCACCCGTCGGCGGCCCGCGCCCCAGAGGAATCCGATTATCATTGATCGTAGTAGTCGAAACGTGGCCGGTGGGACCCAAATTGGTAGTGTCCGGAAATAATATAACAGCCGGGGGAGCGCCACCATTTTAAGCAGAGCGATCCGCCCCGCCACCGAGAGCGGTAGCGTGGCCCAGAAGTCCATACAGCCTCGAAGTGCTCGAGTGCTGCGGGCAATGTTCCCATCTAGAAGGTCGGAAGGTTCGTGATAGAAATACACCCCCAGGTATTTAAAGCAGTCGGGTTCCCATCTAATCTCCCTACTTAGAGTAGGGGCGGGGGTGCCCTTGCGAACCGGGAAAAGACAGGTCTTAGTCCAATTCACCCGGAGGCCCGAGACCTCCCCAAACTCCGTGAGCGCCGTCGCAGCTCCATGTAGGGCGGCGAGCGGGTCCTCTAGGAAGAGCAGCAGGTCGTCTGCATACAGCGAAATGTAGTGCGGGCCCGAAGGAGTCCATAGGCCCGTATAATGGGTTCCCGACCGGATATGCAGCGCGAGTGGCTCCACCGCCAGCGCAAAGAGGAGTGGGGATAACGAACATCCCTGCCTCGTGCCCCGTTCCACCGGATATTGCGAGGAAATCAGTGGTCCCGCTCGAACCCTGGCTGATGCAGAGGCATAGAGAACCGTGGTCCATCTGATAAAGCCCTCACCGAGGCCGAACCTCCGTAGCACAGTGCAAAGGTAGTCCCATTCCAGGCTATCAAAAGCCTTCTCTAGGTCTACCGATAAGACAACCGGGCACGGGGCATCTACAAGCGGCTCCCCTAGCAAGCGGAACAACCTGCGAATGTTCATGGTCGTGTTACGCCTAGGGATAAAGCCAGCTTGGTCCTCATGCACCAGGGAGCTCATGTGTCCCAGCAGCCTCGAGGCCAAGATACTGCTCAGTATTTTATAGTCAACCGTCAGCATTGATAAGGGACGGTAAGACCCCGGGTCGGACGAGTCCCTTCCGGGCTTGAGGAGTGGAACCACCAACGCCTCGCACATCGAGCTCGGGAGTCGCCCGAGCCTCTTCGACTCTTTGTAAACCACCAATAACCTAGGGGCTAGGAGGTCGGCATAAGCTGCATAAAACTCCACAGGAAGGCCGTCCAGGCCCGGGGTCTTATTCCTCGCCATCCTTTTAATGGCGCTACGAATCTCTCCCAGTTCTATGTCGGACCCCAGGGCTTTCGCCACGTCCTGCTCCACTGTTCGGAGCTCCAGTGGTCGTAAATAATTATCGAGCAGGCCAGGGTCACGGGCTGAGCGACTGCGGTACAAACGTTCGTAATATTGCCGGTAGCAGCTCAGAATCTCAGGCTGAGTGTACACCTCGGTTCCGTCTGCCTTGCGCATAGATGTTGTCAATGAGGACTGACGCGTAGGGTTGGCCAGCCATGCCAGCAGCGCGCTCGATCTATCCCCCTCTGCGATGGATCGAACCGTATAGGCCTTGTAGTCAAAACAGCGAAGCCGTTCGACCTCCGCCGCCACCGCCTCCTTCGCCTCCGCCGTGCGCACCTGTAATTCAGGGCGCCCGGGGCGGCGAAGTTCCAGCTCGCGGAGTTTCCGGTCCGCTGCCTCTAGGTCGGCGAGGATAACTCGCCTCATGCCTACCTTTTTAGAAATACAGTAACCCCTCACCACCACCTTAAAGGCGTCCCACTCCAACGCTCTCGTGCTCGCGGTGCCGCCGTTGGACGCAAAGTACTCTGAGACCTTATCACCGAGGTCCGCCCTGAAAACACTGTCCTCAAGGATCTCGGGCCGTAATTTCCAGGTGGGCACCGCAGGCGCCCCGGGGAACCAACGAAGGTCCAGCAGGAGGGGGTTATGGTCTGATATGGTTCTGGTCAAATATTCAGACCGGACCGCTGCCGAAACCAGTTCGGGCGAGCCAAGAAATCCGTCTAGTCTAACGTGCAACTCATGGAGGCTCGAAAAGTAGGAATAGTCCCTAGATGTGGGGTGTTGCGCCCGCCAGATATCCGTCAGACCCCAGTGGGTCTGCCAGTCCCTACGACCCTTAGCCATGCGACGAATCGGAGAATCGGGAAGGGGCGGATGCGAGCGATCAGTGTCTACATCCACTACTGAGTTGAAATCTCCACCGAGCAGAAGGGGCCCGGAGAGGAAGTGGGCCAACGAGCCCGATAACCTGGAAAGGAAGGCAGTCTGGTCTATATTAGGAGCGTACACACAGCAAACGTTTAAGTCCCTCCCTCCCAAAGTGCCCGAAATAGCCACATAACGCCCCTCTGGATCTATCACCGTTTTCGTGACCTGGAAGGGAACCCCAGCTCTAACCCAAATCAGCGCCCCTCTGGCATACGCGGAGTACGAAGTGCAAAAGACCTGCCCCCTCCATCTACGCTGTAGCGCCGCCCCTTCCGCCTTGTTCAGATGAGTCTCCTGCAGCAGCGCCATTTGTACCCCCCTACGCACTAAATAAGCGTGGTCTTTGTGGCGCCTGGACATAGTATGAAGCCCCCGCATGTTCCAAGTAACACATTTCAGATTAGCAACATCAGCCATTGTCCCATATCGTTCTCGCAAAGTCTCCCCATCCGGGTCCCAACAAAGAAAGGATATCAATCATCCCAGCACTGATGGCGGCCATTTTCCCCAACCAAAACTGAACAACCCAAGAATGAACCAAACCCCCATCCACCCTCCCCAGAACAGGACCCAAATAGCACCATCTAGTTCCCATCCAAACCATACCCTCCAACAACCCACTAACCCCTGCTAATCCTACGGTCGCCACCGTAGGAAGGCCTTAAGGGCCAGGTGCGGGCCGGGCGGAGGCAGTGGGCCCTCGACGCTCAGGCCACCAGGACTAAAGCAAGCCCAAAACAGTGTCAGAAATCCTCGGGGCAAAAACAGGGCACCCCACCCTCCCTGCTCCGGGAGTCAGCATCAATCGTCGGCACCGCCACCCCCCCCGCCGGGCCCCCTCCCAAAATGAAGTAGCTCACCCCATCACCCCTGTCCATCCAGAAGGTCTTCCACCGATTTCGGTGTGATCACCGGTGTATGGACGCTATCAGTCACCGACTCCTCGGAGTCCGTTGGTGCCCCCTCGTCACCAGGGTCTGCTTCCTCCTCAATGGCATCGTCCCGTGAGCCAGACAGCGCAGATAACACCTCCAGCACTCCCCTCCGCTCCGTCGACGTCTTCGCAGTTGAGGGCCCCCCCGAGCGGCCACGGCGACTCCGAATCCTCCTGGATCGCCGTCTCTGCTCCGGTTCCGCCGCCTGCTGGGATGAGGAGCCAAAGCCATCTTTCCCTGCTCTATAGAGTTCGAGCCAGGCGCAGACATCCTCCGGGGTATCAAAAAATTGAGTTTTGTCATCGACAATTATGCGGAGTCTTGCAGGATAAAGGAGCGAGTACTGGATGCCCTCGCTCCTGAGCTCGCGCTTGACCGCCAGGAAGGAAAACCGTCTGCGTTGAGTTTTGTTAAGTGTAATCCGGGAAGATGTTCACCTGGCTGTTCGCCACTTTGAATGGACCATTATGTCTGGCGGCATTGAGGATGAAGTCTCTGTCCCTAAAGTGCAAAAACCGTGCCACCACTGGTCTCGGGGCACGTCCTTGCTGCGGTGGCCTCGCCGGGACTCTATGGGCACGCTCCAGGGTGTAGAAGGAGGATAGACCCTCCGGGGCCACAGTGTCACGGAGCCAGGCCTCCAAGTATGCCACCATGTCGCCATCCTCAATCTTTTCCGGCAGGCCCACCACACGAATGTTGTTCCTCCTGTTGCGGCCTTCCGCATCCTCCGCTCTCTGCTCCAGGGCCGTAATCCGGGATAAAGCATCTTTCATAGTCGCAGCCAAGGTTCGCTGCGCCGGCTCCAAGGTTTTCACCGAGCCCTCCACTTCCTTGACCCGGTCCGAAAGTTTGCCGTGGTCCGCTCGGAGGAGATCCAGGCTCGTCGCTACCTGGGCAATGTCCTGCTGGAGGGCCGAGCGCGTGGTCGCTATCGCCTCCAAGACGCGGTCAAATTGCTGTTGCATCGATGCACCACCAGAACTCTCCGGGTCCCCCCGTTCCTCTTTGTCCTGGGTCTCCGAGTCTGAGGCGGCTGGGGTAGTCCCCTTGGCTCCTCTAGGTTTCCCCATGTCGCCGGGAGCACTCCGTGCGGGTCCAGGAGCAGACGTCTCCGAGGGCAGGCTCCGGGTATGACTCTCCCGGTTGCTGGGCCCCAAGTCGAGTGCCGGAGAACTCCGTCTCCAAGGCCTGTTGGATCTTCTCCGCTTCGGTTCGCGCCACCACCACGTCGTCTGAGGGCACCGAGGAGGAGGTGGGGACAATCGCCGCCAGGTCAGGCAGGCCCGCACGGCCGATAAAGTCCCGGGGTGAGGGTCACCAACTCCACCGTACGATTTGCGGCGCCAGAGAGTTGCGCCTCCCATGGAAGTGGGTCGGCCAGGAGAAGGTAGCTAAGGGCGGTGACGTGAGTGGGGCCACCACCGGGAGCTTCAGACGTCCGCGTGCGGGATCCACTATTGCATGGGCATCCACCCAGTCACCCATCCGAGTGCGATCCTCGTTACAAAAGTCCGATCTGACCGATATCCAGGTCACAGATCACTGGGAGATGGCAGAGCCGGGGGTATGCCGCCGCCGGCGATGCCCCTCCAGCCTAATGGATCCGGCCAGGGGGACAATGAAGTCCGGGCGCCATGTTGGGTCGCACTCCGCAACTCCGCAAACTTCGATGTTTCGCCGGGTCACCGCTCGTTCAGACCTCGCCAAGGGCCCCGGCAGGTCTCCGTCGGGCCGATCAGCAGAATGCGGGGGCTGGGGTGCCCCGCAGCCTCCGATTTACAGGATAAACACGGGCTCAGTCCCGGAGCCGAGCTCTCAGGCGACCATCGCCATCGGCGCCCAAGCCACACCTCGAGGGACTACGCAATAATGCCATGGAACTCGTGCCTCTTGAAACACAGATTGAAACAGTTCGTCAAGAAACACCAGTCTACAATAATGTGGCATCAGAATGTGCTACCGAAAGACAAATTGAAAGAACAATTCCAACAATTGACAGAACTGCCTCTGGCTACTTCATCAACTTCGATAACTTTTCTGAGGATCAAAACAACCCCGCAGTGATGCCAGAAACAAAAAAGACTTTTAAAGAAAAAGCAACAGAACTCTTTCATCAACTCAAGGAAATTTACCTTATTTCTCCATGGTTAGAGTTCTGGTTTGGTCTAGGTATATTTTTCCTCCTGCTTTGGCTCATCATGGTACTTTGTTTGGGAAAATTCATTGAGGGAAAATACAGTACAATGGACACAGCAAGTCAGAACATCAACTTAGTCCTCAAACCACACAGATAATCCCACGTGAAGAAAAGAGAACTGTCAACAGTAAATGTCACAGCCATTCTAATACCCGGCGGGGTAGTATGGGACAAAACTGACTATGAAATATATGGTCCGGTCGAAATCCTGAAGTATCCTCATCAATTTAAGGTTTCATTAAGTGACTTTGTAAAACCTAGTACATTCTCTGATGATTGGGACTTTGAAAGTATTAATATTATGATGTCTGATTTAATAATGTCAGCAAGATTTACATATCATGATTATTTACAAGGTTCGTCTAGTTATTAACAGATGTTCTGCTACACACACTATGGTGATCATTACTTGCATAAATCTGCACAACCTAGAAATGTTTTTAAGTATAACCAATGGGAACATTGTGCTACACCACCAAAAAGCAGTTCTAAAACATTCTGTGAGAAATTTCAGTACTTCTCAGGGTTTAACACTAGTGATGCAGAAACGTTTTATTATAAACTGTTAGATAAAACAGGATTGAAAACAATGCTGACAAATACTAAATTGATATATTCAGAAGTATTTTATGAAAAAATGATGACATTTGGTTTTGATTATTGGAAAAATAACATTGAAACAAAAACAATCTGGGGTACAAAAGATTGGCAGGTACAAGGCCTAGAAGCATTATTTCGAGCCTGCATGATCCCAGAGAAAATAGTTTTTAAATGAAACAATTCAGCAAACAACCTGTCTTGGCCTAGCTAAGATCAAAGACCTTAACAAACCGTCTATTCCGAAGCCAATACCTGATAATGCAACAACAGATATTGCAATAGACGTATCTAAAATTTTACATCTAAACAGAACACATCCTGATTGGAAAAAGTGGTTAATCTGGCCTACTGACACAAACAACTGTCAAGATAGATTCCTGAACAAAACACAGGGGTTAGCAATGACCAGACAAGACCCTAGATACTCTCAGAGACAACATCCAGGGATAGTAACAACATACAGTGTAGGGAAGCTGTGTCTTGAATGGCTAGAATCATCCACACTGGCTGAAATTAAGCAACACTTATCTTTACTTAAAGATGGTGCTGATTTGTGCGATTTTATTATGGGGCCATGCAAACAGCGTCAAAAATGCTTCCTAGCGGCCAGCATCTATGCGGCATACAACGAGGCTTGGAAAGTCACACAAATTGAAACAGCTGAAAAAATATGAGAAATTGATCGTATTAATTTGGAAAAATCACTTTCTGTAGTGGACAATGGGTTAATCACTCTGTCCTCCAGAATATATTCACTGGACAGTATTGTATCATCTGCCATAGATATAATAGACAAAGACTTGCTAATGTTACAGCATGGCCAGTCACAATTGCGTTCTATTGTACAGTTAGGCTGGACGCTGCAAAATCTTCGTTCAGGCTATGTGCCTTGGCGTTTAATCAACACAACGTCATTGTTTTCCATCTTTAACCTTACTGATAAACAAATCAGCTTGGCACAGAAAGGAGCAGACTATACAATCCTGAGCATCGAAAAACTTGAGAGATTACCTTTGAAAATGTCAGAAAGTCCTGTCATTGAATGGATAATACACTGTATTATCACAATTCCGATAACAACTTTTCAATTTAAAAAGTGCCTTGAATACATACCTACTGGCCAGTATGAATGATTGGGTAAAGGATACATTAAGTCAACATGGAGATTACCATACACACACACATGCCATAGTGACAGCAACAAAAATGTATTTCTTAGTGGTGAAAACTGTAAACATTCACTAGGTGGTATACTTTTGTGCAAGGGTATTAATTTACACGGAGCCTGTGAAGGAAATTCTAACAACCTTTCATGCCACCAATATGTCACACCTGCAACGCAGATAGAGCCTTTCTTTAAGCAACTCTCGAATGGGAGTTACATTCTAAGAACGGATCGCAGCTGTTGTGGCCTTTTGCCAGGGAAAGCATATCTCGTACACGTAACTTCCATGGTCAAATGCTGTATGCAAGCATTGTTTCCAAACGGCCCTGGAGACACTGAGACTCCCATATGGCCTCGTTTGAATTTCTCTTCTATACGAATTGATACTTTAAGCAGAATGAAGTCTGTGCTTTTGCAGACAACAGTGCCCATCACGTCATCAAAAGAGACGTATGATCTCCTAGTTGCAAGGACGGCTACGGAGATACATGACCTTTTATCAACAAATTGCCCCGTGCATTTCACAGAAATGCTTAGCCAACTCCTTAACATGTCTAGTGCCATAGGCATCCCCGGCATATTTAAGACGATTTTTACGGGACTACTAACACCATTTCGAGCAATTCTGGGAATCATTCCTAATTTTGTCCATTCAGTCTTTGGCGGCATACCCCTATTTTTGGGACTTGTAGCAGGCATTTTATTTTTGACCCTCCTGCTCCGATATGGCAAGCCAAAACTCAGACATGACTCCTACAAGGATGGAAGAAACGATCCTAGCAATACGCTACCGGGACAGATTGGCCAGGCTGAGAGATTTGAACATGACCTGGCTTCTTTCATTCAGACCGATATGGCAGACCTGCATTTTACCTGTGCTTCGATGTATGCTATGCCGAGATGAGGGCGTGTTGGACATCTGTCTTTTACTTCCATCAGCAGTACCAATGGATATCGATACTTTGCTAAGTCCTATAACGGCTCACGCATTGTGTTGTCCCCAGTGGCTACCAATCCTGATGACGGCATTCGTTGAGACTCCTGTGCTACGACTAGGTGGTAACAGTGGAGCGAAAAATAAAAGCAACATCACCCAGGTACGACCTTCTGTGAGCATTGCTGATCCAGACTTTGATGATAGCAATCATTTTCACACCTGCAAAGTTACAGCGTTATCGAACTTGGTCGAACTGTCACCTGATTTTGTAGACCAATTTTTTGAGAGCCTGTCTGATATGATGTTCTCCCCCGAACAGAAACAATAATTTTAGAAAAGCATTCCGACACACAGCGTTCCCATGAACTCTGAATTCGGCCTTCAGTTTTGATCAACAAAAACTGCTGAAAAGCGTTGGAACTCTATTCCCCCGTTCACCAAGAATTTTTTTTTTTAATTGAACATTTTTTAAAAATATTTACCTTTTTCTGGCACAAAAATTCTTTGCTTAAAGTAGACCTATTCATAAAGAACAGAAGCTTCTATTTTTAGGAGAATCTAGAGACATAATAACTTTACATCAGCCTCAAGCACATTTTACAGCAATGCATTTATATGTGATGAAATTATCTCGTACTTCTTTTCTGTATTAAGAGATATTTCATGTGTAATTTTCTCGCGAAATCGGTCATTGATTACATATGCTATAATTTTGAATGATTTCTATGCTTGAAGATGTACAGTACATTCCATGTATTTCAAATACGCCATTTTCAAATGCATATATGTATTTTGGGGTGGGTAATGTTACACATGCATCTTTTGCTATAGTTTTTAGTAAATTGATGGACATAAATTCGTGGAGTGGATGTCGCCTTCTAATCAAGGACCCCGATCAATACTGTGACCTTATGCCCCTATACGGCTATAATCCATTTATTGCCCTATAATGGCATAAACGATCAAGAGCGATATTTCAGAAACTCGTCTCTGGCCTGACACGATCAGAGCCACATTTCAGAATCACTTCCTCTGCAGCTCATTAGAGCAGATGACACAGCAGAAGCCACTATCTAAGATTCCTAGATTACACTCCGAGTTCTTCAACAAGATAAAAACCAGCAACCTGGGAAAACCCCGCTTGCTATGTTTTGATTTAGTAATAGAACTCTAATGAGCACTAAGAGACGATCACTTCCTAGTCACATCTTTATTGACGTCTTATGTCCAAAAACTTACGTCAAACCAGGCACCTTTCAGGTATAAATATTACCAACGTTGCCTTAAGCAAACGCTGATGTTACGACTGCCGCTGCTGCTGTCTCAAACGACATCGATGATAGCGATGGTGTGGTGAACATAGGAGCAGAACAGCTGTCCCCTTCAGAGCCCAGCAGATGCAAGCTGCCCACGGACGCTGCCCCTCCTCTTCCTCGATGCGCTGAGAGAGACGCTGTCTTTTCTCCTGCCGAGAAATCCAGCTCCGGCGTTTCCAGCCTACTCTTGCGAGTGACTGGGATATTGAGTCCTGGAAGGAGATACAAGACCCCTAACATTCTATTTCAGAGGTATGGTGTTGACTAAACCCTTAGAGAGAATTCTCGAAGCAAACCTTGGCAAAACCAACTTAACTAAAACTGCTACTTACTTACTCCCTCCCAAGTATTAGGCTTAGGTCAGTTAGGCGTAGGCGTAGTTAGAAGCACCAGTTGAGTACATTAGCCTAATGTATATATGAATGTATATATGTTTTATTCATTTTAACCATTGTATGGCTAAGAAACCATATCAATGCTTTTACAGAATTATTTCGCAATACTCATTTTACTGTACGCACTTTTTATAATAACTAGTCTTGCAATTGTGGCAATTCATTTCTCTTGCACGAGAAGAAAGACTGTTCAATAAATAATACCTTTTATTGAAAACGCTGTTTCTCTGTTCTCTGCATATTGGTGAAAGTAATCTGCACAAAACTGACTGAGTAAAATAACTGTCTATTGTTTCACACGACTCTAGAGATTGACTCTTATTCTAAGGAGCAAAGTTGTCATGTTTATGCGGTTGTTGGAAAACTGAATCCCTTCTTGTCTGTACCAGGGAAGCTGATCACTTCCTATTCAGTCAAGAAAGTTTCCAGTGACCCCTGAGCTAGTTGGTAACAAACCCAATTAAGTTTAGCATAGTCACTAGAGACCTGGAAGATCCGCACTTCTACGTCCATACTACTGTTTATGTTATTCCAATGCGCAGGGCCTATTGGGAAAATAGGAACTACACTACAAGAGCTCCACTAAGCACAGTACTGTACAATATGTTGAGCAAGGTTAAGCACCCCTGTGCTGCTTCTTTCTTTTTTGCATTGTCCAAACTCCTTAATTCCTTCAAAATGCAAATAAATGCACATCGTCCTGCTACCTTACTTTATGAGTGGAGATGCATCCCCCCAAAGGCATTCTTGTGACCTCCTTCTTTAAAGTAGGTTGTCCGCCTTAGCGGAGGAACCGCCACTGCAGTCATCATTATCCAGGAGGCACAGACACACCTTCAAACGTGTTTTCAGGTTTGACATAAGGTCGGGGGAATGGGTTACGAGTGCCTTATAAATCTGGGATACCCCACTTTTCCCTTTGGGATGCAGGACCAGCCACACTTCCCATGGATTATATTTTGGGACCCCAGCAAGTGCTTCTCATGAGTTTGACAAGGTTTGCTACAGCTGAAGATATTGATACAATTGTGTGTGTAAGGAGAAGCCAGTCTGGAGGTACTGAAAAGACTTTATGTGAGTGCCCTCCCCACGTCTACCACCCATGATACACCTATCCAGTTAATTCTCGAAAACCCTCTAGTCGCGCCACCTGGTCCAGCCATCGGCCCATCCAGAGGGGAGTCTCAAGTATCATTCTTCAGTCCCACCCGGTCCATTGCAGCACTGATCTCCATGACTAGAAACACTGCCATGGGTATCTCGGGAATCACCCCGGGGATAGGTGCGCCATATAAGATACCCATGATGTTGATGTTGATTAGGTTGATTAATGCTACCTCCTTCTTGAATGCAGGGTCCTCCCCAGCCAGACATTCACCACTAAAGTCTGTGTCACCCAGTATTAGAGGTGTAGGTCGACCAAGGCAAGCCCACCATGGTATGTAGACAATACGCATTTGCTGAATGCAATTCTGGGAGGCTTGTTAGGCCATAAGAAATTGCATGTTATAAAAGTGGGAAAAGAGCTTTGTAGGATAAGAAGTGGGACTTTCCGAAGTATGTATAGCAATTACGGAAGGATCATCATCTTAAATAAAGCCTCCCTGTCCAGGAGGGTGAGGGTCAGTTTGATCCATTTATCTATATCTTCCTGGGCCCTCTGGTGGGCAGTTGAAGGTTCAAGCTCCAGGTTACTCCAGGTTTCCATGACCTCTGCAGTTTGTGGTACAGGAATTTGAGGCTAGTCTGTCCTCTGTCATCACTCCCCAGTCAAACCCCCAGACCTGGGCGCCAGAGTGCACAATACCGCCAGCAGCTCTATGGCACAATCTAGAAGGAACAGAAAGACGTGGCACACCTGTCTGGTTCCCCGACAGATTGGGAATCTGGAGGACATTGCACCATTCACTTGTACTTGGGCCTCTGGTGTTTCGTAAAGAACACAAACATGATCTTAAATGAAATACAGATCCAAATTTATGGAGCACCACTCCCAGGAAGGCCAGGGGCACCACCTCCAGGAATGCCCAATCCAGAGTGTCAAAGGCTTTTTCAAAGTGCCTGCGGAGCATTGCATGTACTGAAACAAGGCCAACGTCAAATGAATCCTCTGGATACAGTGTCTTTTGCTGCGAAGAGGAATGAAGCCAGACTGGTCTGGGCGTACCTGGCAGTTCTGTATGAAGAGGAGGCATTTCATCAGAACCTTTGCAAAACGTTTTACCAGTGTATTTTTTGAGGAAGATTGGGCGATAAGAGGCACATTGGGTTAGAGGCCTGACACTACAGTAGCAGGTCTATTTCTGGTGGAACTGACCCTTGGCAATGTGTATATTTTAACTGTGGCATTTTATGTAGTACGTATATTGGGGGCATTTGGTCATGTATTAATTTGAAGCTGGGGCAATTTTTAATCTGCTACCTGAACCAGGGGCTTTTCTAGAGTATACTTACATTTTGTTCTGCTCTTCTTCCGTACCCGACCCCGGTCCGCCGCGGCTGCTGTGCCGTTTGCGTGGAGGGCGGTTGCCGTCATTTGCAGAAAATCCCCACTTCCAGCAGGACGCGGTCTAGTCGTGCGCCGGAAGGAGGGTACTTAGACCTACATGCACCGGACACGCAGCGGACGCGCGCAGTGGGCACGCCGCGGGTGCGCCGAAGCCTGTCTGCACCCGTCCGCTGCACGTCCGGTGCATGTAGGGCTAAGTACCCTCCTTCCAGCGGACGACTAGACCGCGCCCGTCTACGCCTGGCCTGCGCCGAGCGCACGGAATGCTGCTGGTTTGCTGCCGGTGTAGTGTAGTTCCTATATTCCCAATAGGCTCTGCGCATTGGAATAACATAAACAGCAGTGTAGACTTAGGACTAGGTCTCTACTGACTATGTTAGACTTAATTAGTTTTTGCCAGCTAGCTCAGAGGTCACTAGAAACTTTCTCGAATGAATAGGGAGGGGTTAACTTCCCTGATTTAGACAAGAAGGGATTAGCTTCTGACAACCATATAACATGACAACTTTGCTCCCCCAGAATAAGGAGTGTATCTCCAGAGTTGTGTGAAAACAATAGACAGCTATTTCACTCAGTCAAACATGCATGCTTAGTTCCACCAGAGTGCAGAGAAATAGAAAGACGGGCGTTTTCAATAAAAGGTGTTATTTTATTGAGCAGTCTTCTTTCTCATGCAAGAGAAATGAATTGCCACAATTGCAATACTTATCATGAAGTAAAGTGCGTACAGTAAAAGGATTATAAAATAATACTGTAAAAGCATTGATATGGTTTCTTAGCCATATGATACTTTAAAACGGATAAAATATTTACATACATAAAAACATTGACTAACGAACTCAACTGGTGCTTCTAAGATACGCCTACCCCAGTGTACCTGACCTAAGCCTAATACGTGGGAAGGAGTAAGTAAGTTGCAGTTTTTAAGTTAAGTTGGGTTTTTTGCCGAGAATCTGAATCAAGAACTCTCTCTAAGGTTTGAATCAGCTCCGTACCTTGGTTATAGAATGAAGGAGGTCTTGTATCTCGTTTCTCAGGACTCGATCTCCCAGTAACCCGCAAGGGTGACTGGAAAACACCAGAGCTGGATTTCTCGGCGTGAGAAAAGGCAGCTTCTCCAGTGTGTCAAAGGGGAGGGGCGGCTTCCTTCGGCTCTCGCATCAGCTGGGCTTCGAATAAGTAGATAGCCGCTCTGCTCCACACCACTATGTGTTGCTTAAGGCAAGTGTTGGTATTTTTATACCTGGAAGGTGCCGTGTGTGACGTAAGGTTGGACATAAGACGTCAATAAAAGATGTCACTAAGAACTGACTGTTCCTTTAGTGCTCGCAGGAGTTCAATGACAAATCAAAACAAAGACATGGGGAATTCCCAGGTTGCTGAAGGTTTAGTGTGTCGAAAGAACTCGTTGTGCTCTCTAGGAATCTAAGGAAGTAGCCTTGCCATATTTGGGCTGCGTGGGCTATGGCTGAATATGGGTAAGATTCATATGCTTTCATTAGGACTGGTTTATCATAACCGCATAAGGGCATGAATCAGGAATATTTAATTAGGGTCCTAGATACATTCACAACACCCACTCCATGTACAATGTCCATCATTACTAAATACTAAGAAATGTATAAACATATAGGTATGCATGTGTTTTCCAACCCACCCCAAAATTCAATGAAATGCATTTGAAATGGTATAGATACACGAAATGAGTATTATACTGTACGCTTTCAAGCAGAGTTATCATTCAGGAAATGTAAATATGAATATTGGCTGAATGAATTGCGAAAATTACATTTATGAAATGGCTCTGAATACAGAAAAAAAGTCAAGACCATTTCATCACAAAGTTATACAAGATTGTACATATGCTAGAGGCTGATTCAAAGTATTGTCTCTAGAGTCTCTAAAAATAGAACTTCTGTTCTCTAAGAATAGTTCTACTTTAAGCAGAGTACCATGTGCCAAAAAAAGGGTAAATATTTTGGAAATTTATGGGAACATAATTTCGTTCTCGGGAAGGGAGAAAAAAATAGTGTCACTGTCTTTTTGGAGTTTTGTTTATCAAAACTGAAGGCCGAATTCACAATTCAGGGAACGCTGTGAGCTCGTTTTTTTTTTCAAATATTATTCTCGTTGTTAGGGGAGAACATTACTTCTGATAGGCCGGTAAAAAATTTGTCTACAACAGTAGGTGAAAGTTGGGCCAACTCCGAAAAGGTGGAAATAGTGCAAATGTGCGATGCATTGCCATCATCGATGTCAGGATCAGCAATGTTCACAGAAGGTTGTACCTGTGTGGTGCCGCTTTCATCTCGTACCTCACCGCCATTTAATCGTAATGGTGAAGTCTCAACGAATGCCGTCATCAGAATAGGTAGCCGCTGGGGACAACACGTTGTATGAGTCGTTACTGGACAAAGCAAAGCGTCGATATCCATTGGTACTGCTGATGGTAGTGTAAGACAAACGTCCAACACGCATTCTTCTCAGCATAGCAGACATCGAAGCACAGGTAAGATGCAATTTTGCCAAATTGGTCTGAATGAAATAAACCAGGTAGTATTCAGATCTCTTAGCCGGGCCAATCCGAGGACCTTAGTGATACGGTCTTGATATCGTTTTGCTAGGATCGTTTCTTCCATCGTTGCCAGAGGTTTGTTTGTGTTTTGGCTTGCCATATCGGAGCAGAAGGAACCTGCTACGAGTCCCAAAATAAGAGGCAGGCCACCGAAGAGCGAATGCACAAAATTTGGGAAGATGCCAAGAACTGCTTCGAAGGGTGTTAGCAGTCCCGAAAAAATTGCCTTAAATACTTGTGCGATGCCACTGGTATCTGACATGTTTAAGATTTGGCTTAACATTTCTACGAAATGCACCGGGCAATTTGTTGATAATAGGGTATGTATCTCTGCCGCTGTCCTTGCAACTTGCAGGTCATATGTTTCTTTGGACGAGGTTAAAGGCACAGTTGTCTGTAAAAGATTAGACTTCATTCTGTTTAAAGTATCAATTCTAATAGAAGAGATATTCACATAAGGCCATATAGCCGCCTCCATGTCTGGATTGCTGTTTGGATAAAATACTTGCATACATCAAATGACCCTGACCATCACAGTTACGAGATAGGCTTTTCCTGGCACCATGCCACAGCAGCTGTGATCACTTATTAAAACGTAGCTACCGTTGGAAAGCTGTCTGAAAAATGGCTCTATCTGTGTAGTAGGGGTGCCCTGAAGATGACATGAAAGGTTGTTCGAAGTACCTTCACAGGCCCCATGCAAGTTAATACCTTGACACAGGAGTGTACTGCTTAGTGATTTTTTACAATCATTACCACTAAGAAATACCTCTTTTTTCCCTTCACTGTAACATTTGTGTGTATAAGGTAAATTCCAGGTCGATTTGATGTATCCTTTACCCAACCTTTCATACAGGCCTGCTGGTATATATTTTTGGCAGTTTAGAAACTGAAAAGTTGTTATCGGGATTGTAATGGTCCCATGTATTATCCATTCAATGACAGGTCTTTCTGACATTGTCAATGGTAATCTCTCAAGTTTTTCAATGCTCAGTATTGTATAGTCTGCTCCTTTTTGTGCCAAACTGATTTGTTTATCAGTAAGGTTAAAGATAGAAAACAATGACGTTGTGTTGATTAAACGCCATGGCACATAGCCTGAACGCAGGTTTTGTAACCTCCAACCTAGATGTACAATAGAACGTAATTGGGACTGGCCATGTTGTAACATTAGCATGTCCTGCTCTATTATATCAATAGCAGATGATACAATGCTGTCCAGTGAATAGATTCTGGAGGACAGAGTCGTTAACCCATTGTCCACTACAGAAAATGATTTCTCCAAATTGATACGGTCAATTTCCCGTATTTTTTCTGAAGTTTCAATTTGTTTCAATTTCCAAGTTTCATTGTAAGCTGCGTATATAACGGCGTATATGAAACGTTTTTGACGCTGTTGCGAGGTCCCATTAAGAAATCTCGGAAGTCAGCACCTTCTTTAAGTTAAGTTAAGTGTTGCTTTATTTCGGGAAGTGTGGAATTTCTGTAGCTAGTCAAGGCATAGTTTTCCTACCCTATATGTTGTTACTATCTCTGGATGTTGTCTCTGGGAGTATCTAGGGTCTGGCCTGTTCTGTTTGAACCCCTGTATTTTGTTCAGGAATCTATTTTGACAGTTATTTGTGTCTATGGGCCAGATCAACCCTTTTTTCCAATCTGGATTTGTTCTGTTTTGTTTTAAAATATAGGACACGTCTAACCCCTCATCTGTAGTGGTGTTTCTATCAGGCATAGGTTTTGGTATAGACAGGTTATTTAAATCTTTTATCTTAGCTAAGCCAAGACAGGTTGTTTGCTGAATTGTGTCATTCCGGAACATTATTTGTTCTGGGATCATGCAGGCTCTGAATAATGCTTTTAGACCTTGTACCTGCCATTCTTTTGTTCCCCTGATGGTTTTTTGTGTCAATGTTATTTTTCCAAAACTCAAAACCAAATGTTGACATTTTGTCATAAAATTTTTCAGAATAAATCAATTTAGTATTTGTCTGCATGTTTTTCATTCCTGTCTTATTTAACATCTTGAAATAAAACATTTCTGGATCAGTGTGATTAAACCCTGAGAAGTATAGGAATTTTTCATAAAACGTTTTCGAACTGCCTATTGGCGGTGTTGGACAATGTTCCCATTGATTATAAGTAAAAACATTTCTAGGATTCGATGATTTATGCAGATAATGATGACCATAGTGGTTATAACAGTACATCTCTTCATAATTCGATGAGCCCTGTAAATAATCATGTTCTGTAAATTTTGCTGACATTTCTAAATCTGACATCATATTATTAATGTTTTCAAAGTCCCAATCATCAGAGAAAGAACTTGGTGTCACAAAGTCACTTAATGAAATCTTGAATTGGTGTGGATACTTCAGGAGCTCTACCGGGCCATAGATTTCAAAGTCAGTTCTGTCCCATGCTATACCACCAGGTATAGGCTTTGCTGTGATGTTCACTGATGATAGTTCTCTTTTCTCTATGTGAGATGATCTGTGTGGTTTCAGGACCAAGTTGATGTTCTGACTTGCTGTGTCCATTGTACTGTATTTTCCATCAATAAATGTACCCAAAATTAAAACTAGGATTAGCCAAAGTAGAAGGATAAGTACACCTAACACAATCCATAGTTCAATCCAAGGGGAAATCAGATATGTTTCTTTGAGTTGATGAAAAAGTTCTTTAATTTTCATTTTGAAAGTTTTTGTTGCTGGCTTGTCTCCATGTTCACTCGGATCATCGGAAAAGTCATCAAAGTTGATAAAGTAGCCAGATGCAGTTCTGTCAATTGGTGGGATTGTTTCCGGATTTCCATTGATCTTTGCATTCTCTTTTGTTACATTTGTATAGTCCGAGGCTACATCGTTGTAGACTGGTGTTTCTTGAACTGTTGCAATTTGGGTTTCAAGAGGCACAAGTTCCATGGCTTTGTTGCATAGTTCTTTTTTATTCACTGATGGTTTATCCAAAGTGATTAGTCTTTCAGTTTGAACCTCTTGTATTGTAGCAAGATTTGGTCATCTGCTATTTCTTGGGAGTCCACTGGGCCTACTACTTATTATCGGCCACATGATTGTGGTTTCACCAGGTCGATGGAAACAACTCTGTTCTCCTTTTTACCAGCCAGTGGCGGTAGTACTACTGATATTGTTCCGCTGACAGCTAAGACAGGTACTGCTTTTCTGTAAGAAGGCCCAAATTCCTTCTTCACCGCGATCTTTTCTCTGACCAGATACCCAATCTTTAAAATCCAGACAGGTCTTGCTGGGACAGGTGGTTCTTCAGAGGTTGTTGGCTTAGACTTTGTTACTTAGACTTTTTCTTGTTTCATTCAAATCCTGTGAAACAGCCAAACGATCTTTGATATCAAAGGTTTTTTCTTCTACCACTGAAGTTTGACAATCTAAATTCTGGATTTTCATTCTAGTGCCGAACAATAGTTCGTAGGGAGTGAAACCCTTTAGAGAATTTCTTGGCAGATTGTTAACACTACGTTGGACACTTGTTAGATGTTTGACCCACCCATCACCCGAACCTAATACCCTCGCCGTTATAGATTGCTTTATGTCACGTTTTTTTCTTTCCACAACCGCATTTCCCTCAGGATGGAAGGGAGAAGAGTACCGCAATGCAATGCCCATGCTGCTCATGGCCTCTTTGTAAGCTCTAGAGCTAAACGCAGACCCTGATCAGAATGTAGCGTGCCGATAAAGACTCGCAAATCTTTTATAACAGTTCTGGCGTCAGCCGAGCGCTGGGGTCACATCTTTAGTGAATCAAGTCTTAATAATTATGGGGCCGCATTTGTCCGGTCGGACGTCTGCGCATAGATAGCCTGATGCTGTCTAATAGTGGTGTCTGGGCTGGTGCCTGGTCCGGTTCAGAACTGCGATCTCTGTTGCAGTCCTCACAATTCATTGCAAAATTGTAAATTTCTACGCTCATTCCCGGCCACCAGTATTGTGATTGTAATTCTATCAGAGATTTCAGGATCTCTTGGTGCCTCAGACCCAATCCCATGTGTGCTTCTTGTATCAATGAGATTCTCCCGTTCGTGTTTGGAATTACTCTATCCCCCACTCCAGGGATTCGAGCAAACGGAACGGAGTTCGCATCAATTATGCATGTATTATTGAGTGGATAGTTGAGAGGTTATGCCGCATAGTCGCCTTTTAATGAGGCTTTTACTGCCAGCATGGTTTCTCCATCTATTTGTTTTTCTGAACGCTTTTTAGTGGCTACGGAAGCCGGTTGACCAGCCGCCGCTGTGGCTCTATCAGCCAATGAATTCCCTGCAACGTGAACGCCATCACGTTGATGACTCAGTGTATGTATCACATGAGTCTTTTGTAGTTCTTTCTGCAAAAGAACTACTTGTTCCCAAGTTTTTTATGCTTTATTGTGGCACCTGTGTCATCTTTGTAATCATTTTGAATCCAAGTCTGCAGGTTCTTATTGTAAGATTGGACGCAGAAATGAGAATCGCACACTATTAGTGTGGGGAATTCGCGATCTGCATTTTCAAGCGCCATTTTTAGGGAGCATATTTCAGCTCGCTGAGCTGTACAGTTTCTGAATGATTCTGTTTTAGTGACCAGTGGTCTGAATTTACCTAAGCACCAACGACCTTTAACAATCGCGCACGCGTTGTTGTAAATTTGCTTTTCCACAACAAAATGTTGTGCAAATCTGTCTGTGTAGATTACACAGGTGTATTGTTCTAGAGGCAGGATTTTGGTTGGCAAAGCTTTGGGTAAACTACTTACTAGTCCTCGTCCTTCTTTCTCTAAGTTAAGGTTTAATAATCACTCTCAAGTCTGACTATATGTTATTTGCACTTATGAGCGTAGTATGCTCGTATGGTAAAAAGTTACTTTTAATATTTGTCATTGGCGTAACAGGTCGCATTTACGTGGGGGCTCGTTTTCGGTGAATGCATGTTAGTTAATATCAGATTTTTGCATAAATACAAAGCTCACTTCCTAATAACTAGAGAGTCATATTTATATTTATTTCACACTTGTGAGTGATTAGATAACTTTATGGACCTACTAATTTTGTAAAATAAGGACGACCTTATATTAAATATCTGAATGTATCTATATTCATGATTTTTCAGACTTGAGAGTGATTATTAAACCTTAACTTAGAGAAAGAAGGACGAGGACTAGTAAGTAGTTTACCCAATGCTTTTCAATACGTACACTGGATGTGAACTGTGGGGACAGAGCTAAGAGTTACCTTATATAATTCCAGATACAATTTTACTCTATGGAAAATTATCCTCTGAAGAAACAAATAGAGAAGAAAAGATTTATTGAATCTAGGTAATGCATATTTATGCATATTATGTATGGCGAAATACCTGAACGTTTTGTTGATAGTTATATATTGACACCGGGAGTCACATAGAACTTATTTACATTTTTTTTAATTATTGTCACTAAGATTTGAGAACTATGTCTTTTCTTTCACTTAGGTGGTGATAGATTTATTAATATAAAACTTTTCCAATAAACTGTAATAGTTTATTGTTGTTGGTATACTATACTATGTTCTTATTGTCCTTGGCTTGCAGCCCTGAGGAAGTTTAGGCATAAGATAGATGCCCAACGAAACACGTGTTGGCTGCAGAGAATGTTATGAATTTTGGTTGCAGAGAATATTTTGAACTTTGGGATCTTGAAATAAAAAACGGATCAACGTACTTCAGGACTCTGGTGTCTGACTGACTATTGGACAATATATGGACTTGTTTTGTTCAATCTCAAGTGTATGAACTATGAAAATATTATGAATGTCTAATTGATTGCTCGGCAAGAACTTTGATATAACCTATATACCCTGAACTCAGTTCAGGGAACAAGTTGGGAAGTTAGGTGACCTTCCTTTTCCTGCCTAGAAGCAATCTCCTGGGATCTGTACATTTTTACTCTTAGCCAAACTCTGTGCTGTGCGCCCTTTTACCTGTTACCTATCTTTGAGTGTTTTTGAATGTATTCATCCGTGTCCACTGTCTCCAGAAGATTCATCAGGATCTTGCGAGCTATGGTCACTTCCGCTGCACTGTCTAGCATTGTCTGGGCCCACTCTCCGTTTTTCAGTTGTGTCCTCAGGATTCTCGGCATGTTTAATTTTAATACTTGCTACCTTCTTTCTGGGAAATTGTGATTTTTTACTTTGATGAGCAGGTTCTTTGTCTTTGGACTTGACGTGCTCTTCCTTGTGTTCTGACCGTCCTCTTCTTTCCGATTTCTTTGAGGAAGTCTGAAAAGATCAAGAGGGACGTGTATCAATATCTTGATATCTGTCAGGTTTTCTTAATTTATCCCTATCTCTAAGGTTATATCTTTTTTCAGGGGGCTCCCTTTGGGAAGACTTGTCCCCTCCGCCTGGAGACTTATTTCTCCATTGGGGAGACCTTCCTCTGGACTGAAATTGTTTTTCTCTGGGAGTAGTTTGTTTATTACCCTCCCATTTATTCTTTTGAGAATTGAGATTGTTTTTGATAAAGGTTTCTTCAGGATTTTCAATTAGTTGTTCTAATCTGTAGTTTGTACTGTCAAGTGTAATTTGAACCAAATCTCTGTATGCTTTTGTTAATTCTTTTATTTTAACTAAGAGTTCTTCGTTTGACATTCCTTCAATGTCTTGATGTGGTGTGTAGTTGGCTAGAACCGGCCACGTGGCTACTGGTCTACCTAGTGGACCGAGACTGGTAATGTGATTTTGATGTTTTAGGGCGCCATTAAATAAGAGCAGGTGCTCTTGGTATGTTAGTGGGATTTCAATTTCCTCGAAAGGAGAGTATTCCTCTGGCGATTCCGCTACTTTATAGTAGTGGAACTCAAGTGTCACAGTATGTGCTGCTGGAAAAGTTATCCAGGAATAGAATACCTCTGTATGCCGATACTCATGTGCCCCTACCACAAATACAACTGTACCACCTCTCGGTGATACCCCATTTTCTATAAGTTTTATAGTTATGGTTTTTCTTATATTGACCGGGATGAGTATTGCATCCGGTTCTGTATTTTGAATGACTGTGTCCTCCGCTAGGAGTTGAGCTGCTAGTCAAACTCTTTCCCTTTCATCCTCACTGTCTGACATTTTTACTGACAGAAAGGTTTTTCGTTGCAGATCAAGTTTCAAGGAAACAAAGATTAGGTGCACAATATTTTGGAACACTGTGTCCTTCAACGTTGACTATACCATAAACTAATACATAGGATTCTCATCCTACTAAGTTTCGGCGGATATTAACCTTTCACCCACTCCAGACGTCTATTGGAGTTTTTACGGGAAAAAGGGGTCTGTGTGAAAAGCACGACTGAGTTACTCTAGTATCTTGCGTTAGATTATCGCCTTACCAAACGTTGGGCGCCATGTAGTGTAGTTCCAATAGGCTCTGCGCATTGGAATAACATAAACAGCAGTGTAGACGTAGGACTGAGGTCATCTAGGTCTCTACTGACTATGTTAGACTTAATTAGTTTTTGCCAGCTAGCTCAGAGGTCACTAGAAACTTTCTCGAGTGAATAGGGAGGGGTTAACTTCCCTGATTTAGACAAGAAGGGATTAGCTTATGACAACCATATAACATGACAACTTTGCTCCCCCAGAATAAGGAGTGTATCTCCAGAGTTGTGTGAAAACAATAGACAGCTATTTCACTCAGTCAATCGTGCATGCTTAGTTCCACCAGAGTGCAGAGAAATAGAAAGACGGGCGTTTTCAATAAAAGGTGTTATTTTATTGAGCAGTCTTCTTTCTCATACAAGAGAAATGAATTGCCACAATTTCAATACTTATCATGAAGTAAAGTGCGTACAGTAAAAGGAGTATTATAAAATAATACTGTAAAAGCATTGATATGGTTTCTTAGCCATATGATACTTTAAAACGGATAAAATATTTACATACATAAAAACATTGACTAACGAACTCAACTGGTGCTTCTAAGATACGCCTACCCCAGTGTACCTGACCTAAGCCTAATACGTGGGAAGGAGTAAGTAAGTTGCAGTTTTTAAGTTAAGTTGGGTTTTTTGCCAAGAATCTGAATAAAGAATTCTCTTTAAGGTTCGAATCAGCTCCGTACCTTGGTTATAGAATGAAGGAGGTCTTGTATCTCGTTTGTCAGGACTCGATCTCCCAGTGACCCGCAAGGGTGACTGGAAAACACCGGAGCTGGATTTCTCGGCGTGAGAAAAGGCAGCTTCTCCGGTGTGTCAAAGGGGAGAGGCGGCTTCCTTCGGCTCTCGCATCAGCTGGGCTTCGGATAAGTAGATAGCCGCTCAGCTCCACACCACCGTGGGTTGCTTAAGGCAAGTGCTGGTATATTTATACCTGGAAGGTGCCGTGTTTGACGTAAGGTTGGACATAAGACGTCAATAAAAGATGTCACTAAGAACTGACTGTTCCTTTAGTGCTCGCAGGAGTTCAATGACAAATCAAAACAAAGACATGGGGAATTCCCAGGTTGCTGAAGGTTTGGTGTGCCGAAATAACTCGTTGTGCTCTCTAGGAATCTAAGGAAGTAGCCTTGCAGTATTTGGGCTGCGTGGGCTAAGGCTGAATATGGGTAAGATTCGTATGCCTTCATTAGGACATGGTTTATCATAACCGCATAAGGGCATGAATCAGGAATATTTAATTAGGGTCCTAGATACATTCACAACACCGGTTTGCATACAAATAGGTTAGTGTATTCCTCGGAGGATCTCCATGCTTTCAACTTTGTAAAAAAGAACTGTGAGATTTGTTCTCTTAAAGCTCACTATAGGTGCCACAGATGTGGTTTTGCTTTTTCGACCTTAGATACTATTCACCCTCCACACTGCCTATCGTGGAAAGCAGCCGGAGATCCGAGTTTCTCTTCAGGGAGGGCTCATGAATGCACGTTCACTGGGGAAACATAGATATGAAATATCCCAATTAATCGAAAATAGGAGGCTTGACATGCTTTTTATAACAGAGAAATGGGCTAATGCGGCCTCAGACCCTGATTTTATTACTGCCACTACAGTTGGCTACAGCTTTGTTAAGATGGATAGGCCTCTGGGCAGGAGAGGAGGAGGAGTAGCTATTATATTTAGAGATTGCTACACCGTTACTGTCCATCCTGTGCAGCTCACCGGCTGCGAAGCCTTACATTTTACTGCTAAACTCAGTGCTAATTTTTCATTTAAAGGTATCCTCGTGTACCGGCCACCTGGGGTGAAAGCCCTGTTTTTAAATAATCTGGACGAAATGCTTGAAACAGTGCTAGTTCAGAAGGAGTTCACCATTCTGGGTGATTTTAACTTTTATTTAGAGGATCCCACAAATAGAGAGACTGCTATGCTCGTGGATACCCTAAGTGCTGCAGGATTGGCCCAACTGGTTGGTGTTCCCACTCATGAAGCAGGGCACACGCTTGATGGGATTTTTACTTCATCTCACAGTTTTAAAGTGATAGATGGGTTTCCTCTGTCTTGGTCAGATCACTTACTTATTAACTTTACTTTTCCCATATCTGCGCACCGTAAAGATAATGAGGCCAGGCCTCCAGCTGCTCCTCGTAGAGCCTGGAGCAAAGTGGACAAACCTGCTCTTCGTACCAGATTGGCAGACTTCGTTCCCCCAGGTTGTGCCAATGTGGACATAGCAGTTAACAACTATAATAGCTGGTTAGTCAATGCCATCAGTGTAGCTGTGCCTGTTAAGCACATCTCGCTGGTTCTCTGATTTACTTCGTAATGAAAAACAAAAATGCCGTCGTATGGAACGCCGTTGGCGTCTGAACTACTATGACGCTGATCAACAGATTTATAGGACAGCCCTTAGGTCCTATAAATCACTTTTGGTGACTGAGAAAAGTAAATATTTTAAATCTCAGATTGATTCTGCAAAATACTCTTCAAAAGAGTTGTTCGCAGTCATAAATAAACTAACGGTTCCAAAGGCTCTGAACAAATTAGGTAGTCAACAGTTTGTTGATGATATGGCGTCCAATTTTAAAGATAAAGTGCTGGATATTGTTTGTAATTTTAAAAATTGCGTAGGCGCTCAGTCAGTCCCTACTACGCAGGTGGTAGTTGCAGTTACAAGTAAGTTTCCTGAGTTCTCCCCTGTCTCTATTAATACAGTGAGCCATCTTATCTTGGCCTCCAAATCGGGCTCTCCTTCAGATCCGTGTTCGTCAGCTTTTCTAATGGACTTATCGGACCTGGTGAGTCCTGTTTTAACGGACATTTTTAACAGAATGTTTTCTTCAGGCAGCTTGCCAATCATTTGGAAGGAAACCTCTGTGCTCCCGCTTCTCAAGAAACCTACCCTTGATGCTTCCATCACATCCAACTACCGTCCCATTGCGCGCCTTGCCCTTCCAGCCAAAATTGCGGACAAAATCATGAATGTTCAATTGACTCAGTACATTGATGACAATGGGCTGCTGGATCACTCTCAGTTCGGTTTCCATAAGGAACACAGTACTGAGACTGCACTTATTAAGGTGACCGAAGAAATTAGAGCGGTTATGGATGGGGGAGGTTCAGCAGCATTAATTTTGCTTGACCGCTCCGCCGCGTTCGACACTGTTGATCATACTCTCCTTATCCACCGTTTTAAATCTTTAGGTGTGGAGGGCAAGGCACTGGCCTTGCTGGCTTCCTTTTTGGAGGAGAGGAGATCAACGGTGTCGCTCGACGGGTTCAACATGGAGCCTTATGTGCTGCCTTGTGGTGTTCCACAGGGAAGTTCGTTGAGCCCACTGTTGTTCAATGTTTATGTCACCGAACTTGCTTTACTGATCAGAGATTATGGCTTCTCACTAACATCATATGCAGATGACTCTCAGATTGTGGTTGCAGCCCATAAAAAACAGAGCTCCCCAGCTGTGCAATTCCACAACTGCATGGCGGCCATGAACATCTGGATGAGTAGTCACTGCCTTAAACTTAATTCTGAGAAGACAGAAGTGCTGATTTTCGGCAATTTAAAACCTTCCTGGAGTAGACTCTGGTGGCCTGTAGATATGGGCCTGCCGCCCATTCCAACGGCAAAGACAAGAAACCTGGGCGTTATGGTTGATAACAGACTGACGTTCATGCAACAGTCTAATGCCATCGTATCTGCGTCACACTTCCTGATAAAAAAAATCAGGAAGATACTCCCCTATATCCCGGCAGAAACCAAGAAAGTGGTTATCACTTCCCTGATTCAGTATAAGCTGGATTATTGTAACGGGCTCTATCTGAATGCCCAGAAACAATGTCTGAGGAAACTGCAGGCAGTGCAGAATTCAGCCACCCGCCTTCTGCTGGGCATCCCCAGGCATAAATCCATCTCTGAGGAAATTCGGAAACTGCACTGGCTTCCAGTGGGGCAACGGATTAAATTCAAGGCGCTTTGTGTGGCTTTTAAGGCCTTGTCTTTTAAAGGCTCGTTGTTACTGTAGAAACATTTTAGGTTGTATCAGCCAGGCAGATTACTTTGTTCCACAGGTGCTAAATTACTTAATGTTCCACAAATTCGGACCCTGCAGTGGGGAGGGCATAGTTTTCATTACGGCACTTCTAAGCTGTGGAACCTGCTGCCATCCGAGATCAGGAATGCTAGCTCTCTCTCGAGCTTTAGAAAAGATTTTAAAACCTGGCTATTTCAGTGATGGGAGCTGGTGGGGGTTCTGCTCATGGTTCTAGCACGAGACACCATTTTGGTATTTGTGCTGATGGAGCAAGCTTCAGAAATAATTTTATTCTGGCTCCTGAAGTTAAAACTCTCATAACATGAACTAATATATTAATGAGTTATTGCATGATTTATTGTACTAAAACAATCTAGAGTAAAATTCCACATCATTATACAGAACTAATGTGCTTTATGTTGCATTTGCAAGTCTGTTTTGTAACACATAACTAATATTGTTTTGTTAGTCCTATGGTCTTTGTCAACATTAATGCGGCTGATTATCTGATGGCATGTGCTTTTATTATGTGTGCTTATGTGTTTGTTTATGTTGTGTCTGTTTATCCAAGTTGTGTTTGTATTTCTTTTTATCATTTCAGATTTATGAAGAAACCTGCTGGACATTATGAAGAATGGTAGATTTTAAATGTGCTGCTTTTCTGTGTGCTTCTGCTAGGTGACTTATACTAATGGGTTAACATTAGCTATGTAGGTTGGAAACAGAATGACTTTCATTTCCTGAATTAATTATTGTTTTGTGTTTGTTTAAATAATAGTTTTCTGAAAAAGTGACGCGAGCTAAAAGTGGCGCAGTGACGCAAGCAAAAGTGGCACCGAAAATTGACGCTTTCTGAAAAGAGGCCTGCTGATGAAAAGCCACATGAGAAAAACTTATTTTGAAAAGGATGAGAAGCCTATAAACTTTTATTGTGAAAAGTTTTTGAAAAGAACTGCAAAAGGCACTCTGTGGAGAGGTTTGCTAATGTGCCACAAGAAGCTCAGAACGGACAGGCTCAAGGCCAGGAATGTGAGTCACAGCATTTTTGTGCACTACATGAACAATCTTTGCTACAAAATGTAGCAGCCTGAGGAAGTGCTGCTAGGACTCTGTATATGAACAATGGCTTTGTGTAAAAGCCTGGACTTGAGGTGGAAGATGTCACAGTTTACTGTGGCGTGAGGTGGTTCAGCCAATGGGGAGCCAGAATTCAGCTGATGGTATGTGAAATTAGTTAGTTTAGCCATAGTTTTAGGGTATAAGAATAGGCTTTAGGAGCAGATTTTTGGTTTACGCTTCTTGATTCCAGAGGGACGTGTTCTGCTGTCCGATGAATACACGTAAGGAAAGCTGACTTTTAAAGACTTTGTTTTCAGGCGATGAGGGTAGAGACAGAGAGTTAGGTAGGGTTTGGAAATGCTCTTTTTCACTTATTTCTGCTAATGAATAATATTTTCTTGAATTAAGCTCTCTTTATAGATGCTGAATAAAACTTTCTTATGACTTTTTCTAATGCTTGCTTAATAAAGTTTTCCTGAATATGTTTGAATAAACTTTTAAAATGACAAGCTGGTCTTGTTTATTGTAGATAGTTTAAACAACATATCAGATCCATTCGCCTCATGATTCAGCTGCTCTGTTATTCTTATGGGCCTGGTATTGATTGGTAAGTATGGTGGTAGATAGTGACATCATTTATGCAGAATTTTAGTAGGAGCGCTGGATCAGTTTTTGGTAGCATTCGTACGGTTATATGTTGTTTTTGACATACATGCTACATACATGATACATATATGTTGGTATATACATAGGATTAATGTTTAATATATGTTGAGTTTTGATTTTGTCTGATTGGTATATGTAGTTTTAAGGGTTTTTCCAGCAGTGTGAAAAATTCCTGGTTTGCCATGGCAAGAGTAGTGTGACTAGAAAAGTTACACAGTGCATTTGTTCTGCTTCAAAATTGTGGTATAGAATATATCACGTGTTGTGGACGTACAACACAAGTTTAGGGACATTAGATTGACTGGTTGAATGGACAGTGAGGATTGCCTATGAAATCGTAGCATTAAGCATAGGGACTTGTTGCCTCGTTTTAAAACTTTTTGTGAAAAGAGTAATAGGATTTATCCAAGCTTGAGTGAATGGTAAGATAGCGTTGTCTATTCTTATTAATGTTTGACGTTTTCTGTTGTTGGTTCAAGTCCTGCCAAGATTTCGTGGGTGTATGATCAGGGTTTTCTTGTTTGAAAGTGTGTGAATGTTTTGTAATAACACGATTGGTTATTATCTGTTAGAAGGGTAGGGTAAGAATTGCTCTATTGGCCATTGAGACTATTCTGTGAGAATAGCGTTGTCTATTCCACGCTGAGAATACTTGAACGAATGTATAAAACTATCTCTTTGTTTAGAGAAGCAGGCACATGGTTTGTTTAATGTAGTTATTAATTGCGTTTAAAAAGTAATTGGAAAGCGTTTTTGGAGCCTTCAGGGTAAAGAATGCGCTATTTTAAAGTATTGTAAAGTGCTCCGCGCTATTTAAATCCATTTAAAAGCATTGCGCACTATTTAAAACAATTCAAAAGTGTCCCGATCGAATATTGTGAAGGAGGGGCTATTTTTAGGAGCGAGACCGTGTGAGGAGAGCCTGGAGCTGCAGCGGCTGTATACGTCAGAGCCGCCGCGCTCTGATTGGCTGAGGCGTCTGGAGCGTCAGAGTAAAATCGCGCTCTGATTGGTTAAGACGCCTGAAGCATCACAACAAAGCAGTGCTGTGAATTACTGGGAGCGTTATATTGATTTAAGGTGGTCGCGCAATGATTGGTTGATGCGCGCCACCACAGTCATCCAAATTGTTTATAAAATTAAATGTCCCCGTTTTAAATTTTCTTATTCGAAAGTAAACCACGCAAATAAAAACGCGTGTGTCACATCTGAATGAATTGTTTCTATTTTAAAGTGTCCCCGATTTGGTTTCTTTCTTTACTGCAGTCGCGCGTGTCACAACTAAAGTGTGATAACGGCCGGTGAATATTGTTCTCAACGCATCTTGTAAGGGAGGGGCTGTTTGTGGAATAGAAGCGCTAGGAGGAGAACTGAAAACCGCAGCGGCTGTGAGCGTCAGAGCCGCCGCGCACTGATTGGCTAAAAGCGTCCGGAGCGTCACGGCACAGCAATGCTCTGATTGGCCGAGGCATTTGTGACGCTGTGATTGGCCGAGGTGTTGTTTACTTCTGCCGAAAGTATTAGGGCTTTGATTTTCCGAGTGCTAGTGCCCAGAGCTTCGTTTTAAAATGAAATTGAAAGAACACGTCCCTCATTTATAATAATAAGACTGAGCTTTTAGAAGCAGAGTCACTGAGGCGTTTGTTCTCGTCTGTTGATTTATGCTTAATGACTATTTTTATAAACAAGTGAGCAGAGCGCCTGACAGAGAATGAGCATTGTTTATTAATACCTGCTGTTATTTAATGGATTAACGTTCTAAGAGCCTAGTGCCTGGCAAAATTTCAGTCCTGAGGCAATCACTTTACTGTCCTTTCCTGCAGTCTTCTATCAGTGCGGGAACAGGGTAGTGTTTGGTTCAATTAGACAGGTGTTACCAGATGCCCTGTCAGTGAAGCGCATGTGCTCAACGTTCTTTATCACACTCCATCAATTTTTCTGCCATAAAAAGCTTATCTGAAATCTGTCATCGCGCTGTGTAGAAAAGGAACAAGCTTGATGTTACATTAATTGATTGAAATAAACACTGTGTCATTGTGCGCAGCCAAGCATTTATTAAGACTTGTGCTAAAATCCTTGTCATATGTGATTGAAAATAAGCAGGCAGGCGTTGAGGAAGGTCATGTTGGAGCCTTACTGTTACACTAATTGAAAGTAAACATTGCATTCAGCCGAAGGTGGAGAAAGGCTCATGCTGAAATACATGCTGTGCCACTAATGGAAAGTAAACATCGCGTGAAGGAAAGCTTTTGCTGAAACGTCTTCTGTTCTATAATTAGAAAATATAGATCATGCGGTTTCTTTTCCTTTAAAAAAGAGTGTGTTACAGTGTGTTTAAATAAACATGTTACAAATCTTTCTCCACAAGTGGTAGTGCACGAATATGTGCAAACAAGCATTCCTAAATACTTAATCATTTTTAAGTGTTTCTGCTTTTGTTAAAATAAGGTATTTTTTTTATTGTTGCCTTTTCCCAAATATATTTTTCTGTTTCAAATAAAATTGAATACACAGGTAAATTAGGAGTTGTATTACTTTGAGCAGGGTATAAAATATTATTTCACCTGTCCTTGATAATTAATTAATTAATTGATCAGCAAAAGATTGGAAGGCCAATTAAGTGAACGCATTTACTTATTGTAATTATTTTGACTATTTAAAAACATGGATAATTATTATCCAAAGAAGAAGAAAACGTTTTTCTGCTATCAGAAAATGAAAAATGTATTCAAACATGTTAAAAAGGTTGTTGAAATAATTTTAGATGAAGAATCGACTCCCAAATCAGCGTATGTAAATAATAAACGTGTCAGAGAAGAATTAATTGATCATTGTAAAAATTATGTTGTAAATACAGATAAGGACAGAAATTCAAGCAGATCCCCAGAACAGATTAATGTGACGCCAAGAAAGCAGATTAATGTAACGCCAAGAGTCCCAGTTCAGATTAATGGAGTCCCAGCCCAGACCCCTTCTCAAGGTGTCACAACAGAAAGGTATGATGAGATGCCTAGTACTTCTGAAATTATTATTCCTGCTCATGTAAATTCTACAAATGGTTTAATTGAGCAGTTAACCAGAAACATGGAAGCAGTGACAGTTCCTGTGACAATTGGACCTGTTCCCCCAGTGCTTAGAAAAGATGAAACTAGTCCCACAGCTTTAACGGTCCCATTGAATTGTGAAATTCAAAAGTTTGCTGAAAAACTTTATTCTAATGTACCTGAAAATGAGCTAATAATGATTCCAACTCAGCAAGAGAGAGTGATGACTCTAGTTTCACCTAGTGAAAACTCTAACGTTGACCTGATTGACTGATTGACCTGACACAGCCTGGTGAGTACAAATTACTGGATAATACAATCAGTACAGACAGATTAAAAAGATTACAGGATGATGAGGACATTGTAGGCTTGAACAATACCGGTAGGATTGCCCCTGCCCATATAAAAGATTTCATTTGGGCTTTGAGAAAATGGGGTAATCTGAATAAATGGAAAACAAAATGGACGAAGAAAAAAAAGAAAGAAAAAGCGACTTTAGCTTTTGAAGGAGAGTGTAAAAATTCACAGATGCAGAATGAGATAAATGAGCAGCAACAGCTGCTGAATAAACAGCTACAAATACAGCGACAGGTGGTGATTCAGCAGAATGAGATTCATCCGCCGCCATTTCCAAATTATGTTAATGAGCAGAAATACAATACAGATACAGGATTCAGTGGAGACAAGGAAAACAGACCAAATCCAGTTAAAATTGCAAACAAGCAGGGAAACTCATTTCCTAATGTTCCACAGTACAAGATGAAGCCAGAAGCAATTCCTGTTATTGAAAAATACGTTAAGCAGGGTGTCCTAAAAGAGATTGAGAACAGTCTTTGTAACTCACCAGATATGGGTATTAGAAAGCCAGATGAAATGTACAGAATAGTACAGGACCTGAGAAAGGTTAACAAGATAGTTATCCCTTGTTGTCCTATTGTGCCCAAACCAGTAGAGATCCTTTGTCAGATACCACATGATGATGAGTGGTATTGGGTCCCAATGTACCCAGAGAGTCAAATAATTTTTGCTTTCAGGTTCCAAGAGAGAATTCCCAGTCAGGTAACTATTGAGAGAAATAAAATGATTCAGGCAATGGAATCTCCAAAGACACAAAAACAGGTAAGAATGTTCCTAGGCATGGTTGGTTACTGTTGCCAATGGATTAGTGGTTTCTCAGTAATTATGAGGCTATTGCAAAGACTGACAAAAACAGATATAAGAGACAGAATTGTCCTAACAGAAATTAAACTTGAAGCCATTGAGCAATTTAAAAAGAGTTTGAGTGAAGCTCCTGTTCTGGGCATGCCAGACTTCAACAAAGGAATTAAGCTTTCTGACCAAATAGCAGTGATAAAATATGTTACAAATGGAGAGAAAAATAATTATGTCTCAAAAGGCAATGAGCACGCAGGTACCATTGTTAAGTTCTGTGCTCAGGAGTGGGTTGCAATCAATGGGGAAAAATTCAATGAACATGTTTCAAGCATCCTCATACTAATCTTTGCAATTCAGACATGGCAAGAATTAAAACAATTACAAGATGAGGCACATGATGAGGAGAAAAACACATGGCTCAAAGAAGGTTTCAGAGAGCAAGAGGAAGATGAAATTTGGGTTTACAAAGATAACAGACCTGTTATGCCCAATTGGATAATTGCTGACATGACACGGATGTACCATGGTCCAATTGAGAGTTTGGGAATCATAGGCCGGGAGGGTGGTTCATTTACAAATATTCAAACAGATCTTTTTGAAATGCCCCAACATAACAAACTGAGATATGTCCTAGTCATCATTTGTTTATTTTCAAAATGGGTGGAAGCTTTTTCAATAAGAAAAAATGACTCAATTACTGTGGGAACAGATGTAATTTCAAAAGAAAAGGAGCAGGCTCATGATCTATTGCCAAGAGACTTGGTCAGAACAAAGGTTCATCGGAGGAGAAACTGTCTAGTACCCAGGTGGCAGAAAGCAAGACAGGTGATACTAGTCACAACAGATACTGGGTGGATGCATATCAATCATACCCTTTGTGTACCTGCACCTGATAGCCCTGATGAAGATAGTGAAGACACTGCAACTGATTCAGACTCTGAAGAAGAAAGTTCTGAAGAAAATCCAGATCTTGAAGATCGACAAGGTGGTCGACATCTGGATGATGATGTCAATGTGAATGAAACATTGAATGAAAAAGATCTAGAGATTGTGATTCTAGATTCAGAAAATGATGAAAATCTGCCAGAAAAAGAATCTCAAGCAGAGAAAGAAGATTCTGAAGCAGGAAAAGATTCAGAAGCAGAAAATTCTGAGCAAGACGATAATCTAGTCCAGGAGAGTATTGAAAAGCAGAAGAGTAGCTCTGAATGCGGGAACAAGAATCCTGAAACTGGGAAGCTGAAGGTGATCCCTGAAGAAGAGGAAGAATTACCAAGTACCAGCTATAAGGATGATGTTCCTAGCGGAGTGAAGCTGCCGAGTAAAGAAGTTCCTAGGTACAGATTTGAAGTCTCAGAAACAGATACAGATGGGAGTAATGAAGAGTCTGAGATAAGAAAATTCAGAAAAAGGGCTTGGAAAGCTGAATATAAAGAAAACAAGCTTAAGAAGAAACTCTTGAGAAAAGGTGATGTCTGGCCTAAAGATTTAAAGTTCAAATTCGAAGTGTCAAGTCAGAAAAGTGATTCAGACAAAAAAGAGCAAGCTGAAGAAAAATTTGAAATGATTGCCAGGAAAAGCAAAAGACCATTGAGACCAAATGTAAAATACAAGTCTCCAGAATGGGCCTACATAACTATCCCTCCAATAGTTGAGGAGCGCAGTAGCAGTCAGGTGGACTTGAAAAGAAAATGGTGACAATGACTAGGTTTAGTTTTCTTTAAGTTGAGGTTTATTTTTGGCATAAGGCTGAAGAAATTATGTTAGGGTGACACAAGGTTGAAGAAATTGTGTTAGCTGAAAACACTTTTATGTAAGACGCAAGGTCGAAGAAAACATGTTTTAGAATTTGGAAAAAAAAAAGGGGGGGTATATACTATATACTAATTTTTCAAAAATGTTCAAAAATTTACTTTTTGTTTTTTGTTTTGTTTTATAATACTCAGATTGATATTTGTTTTGTTGGTGCAATTCAAAATGTAGTTATGCAATTTAAAACTTAGTTACCTATGAATTCATTGGGGGTTGGGGATTCAAAGGTGGGAAGGATCCAACTTAGCTAAATAAAGAAAGGGTAAAGGATATAGAATTAGTAGGATGTAAGACTCAATACTCATTATGAGAGTTGCAGAAATATAGATGAAATTAGAGTTTAAATACTAATCCTGAGTAAGCCTGAAACATGTTCAATAGATAAAAATTTTAAGTAAAATTTTTGGATTTTGTTTGGTGATTTTGAAATCACCAGATGAGGGAGTTGATGGAGCGAGCTTCAGAAATAATTTTATTCTGGCTCGTGAGGTTAAAACTCTCATAACATGAACTAATATATTAATGAATTATTGCATGATTTATTGTACTAAAACAATCTAGAGTAAAATTCCACATCATTATACAGAACTAATGTTCTTTATGTTGCATTTGCAAGTCTGTTTTGTAACACATATCTAATATTGTTTTGTTAGTCCTATGGTCTTTGTCAACATTAATGCGGCTGATTATCTGATGGCATGTGCTTTTATTATGTGTGCTTATGTGTTTGTTTATGTTGTGTCTGTTTATCCATGTTGTGTTTGTATTTCTTTTTATCATTTCAGATTTATGAAGAAACCTGCTGGACATTATGAAGAATGGTAGATTTTGAATGTGCTGCTTTTCTGTGTGCTTCTGCTAGGTGACTTATACTAATGGGTTAACATTAGCTATGTAGGTTGGAAACAGAATGACTTTCATTTCCTGAATTAATTATTGTTTTGTGTTTGTTTAAATAATAGTTTTCTGAAAAAGTGACGCGAGCTAAAAGTAGCGCAGTGACGCAAGCAAAAGTGGCACAGAAAATTGGCGCTTTCTGAAAAGAGGCCTACTAATGAAAAGCCACATGAGAAAAACTTATTTTGAAAAGGATGAGAAGCCTATAAACTTTTATTGTGAAAAGTTTTTGAAAAGAACTGCAAAAGGCACTCTGTGGAGAGGTTTGCTAATGTGCCACGAGAAGCTCAGAACGGACAGGCTCAAGGCCAGGAACGTGAGTCGCGGCATTTTTGTGCACTACATGAACAATCTTTGCTACAAAATGTAGCAGCCTGAGGAAGTGCTGCCAGGACTCTGTACATGAACAATGGCTTTGTGTAAAAGCCTGGACTTGAGGTGGAAGATGTCACAGTTTACTGTGGCGTGAGGTGGTTCAGCCAATGGGGAGCCAGAATTCAGCTGATGGTATGTGAAATTAGTTAGTTTAGCCATAGTTTTAGGGTATAAGAATAGGCTCTAGGAGCAGATTTTTGGTTTACGCTTCTTGATTCCAGAGGGACGTGTTCTGCTGTCCGATGAATACACGTAAGGAAAGCTGACTTTTAAAGACTTTGTTTTCAGGCGATGAGGGTAGAGACAGAGAGTTAGTTAGGGTTTGGAAAAGCTCTTTTTCATTTATTTCTGCTAATGAATAATATTTTCTTTATAAATGCTGAATAAAACTTTCTTATGACTTTTTCTAATGCTTGCTTAATAAAGTTCCAAAACCTAAGTTTTCCTGAATATGTTTGAATAAACTTTTAAAATGACAAGCTGGTCTTGTTTATTGTAGATAGTTTAAACAACATATCAGATCCATTCGCCTCATGATTCAGCTGCTCTGTTATTCTTATGGGCCTGGTATTGATTGGTAAGAATGGTGGTAGATAGTGACATCATTTATGCAGAATTTTAGTAGGAGCGCTGGATCAGTGCGCTTTATAAATATCATTATCATTGGACTCCAAGTACATTTCCATCATAGGTGGTAGGATAACTGGGTGGAGTTTCCAATAGTTTTCAATTGGAAACTCATGCAGTCCCGGGATCTTACCAGGGTTAAGATCAGTGACCGGGTCACCTGTTTCCTTCAGTGTGAGGGGGTAATCTAGATTGTCTCATTCAGAAACAGACTGTTCATTAGTAGGTCCACGATTAACAGAGATTAACCTTCTTGTGCCGGTAGCCTACTCTCAGCATACAGAGAACCATAGTATTCGGCGGAGGCTATCTTCGGTGGCATCCTCGTTACCGTTCCGGACCCACAGTAATACGTGGAACTACTATGGATTCCATGTCTGTGATGGCTAACCAGTGGAGAAGTTTGCTCGAGTTATCTCTGCATGCATATGCTTATCTTGCCAAGACATACCAACACCGATGGGCCTTGTCCAAGAACAACTGGCGCAAGGAGGCCCCATTCACCGCTAGGTGGAAGCTCACTTCCTGTGTTTGGTGTCCCTGGTTATTATGTTCTTATTTAAGAATAGTGGTCTCAAGGTCTGTGATCTGAGCATATTTCTCTCTGTATTTTCCCCTGATGTAAGACTAGGCAATTTTCCTAGTGGCTTTGCAAGCCTCCCACAGTGTGCCAAGCAATTCTACGGTCCCCTGATTAATCTATAAAAATGCCTATAAGTGACCAAGCAGGAATGGGGGAAACTGAGCATCAGAGCGGAAACAAGCATTGAGGTACCCCATTGTTGTCTCTCCTGTCATCCCTTCACCAAAGTGAATCATGAGAGAAGCATGGTTGAAATGCCCCTCACTAGCTTGGGGGCCGAAAGTGCCAAAACATCTGTGTGAGAAAGTGACCTGTGGACTATTGTTGGATGCATCTAGCCCTTGGATACCAGGATTCCAGATCCTCCAGGCATTACACAAACCCAAGTCCTTCACCCAGTTGGCCAGTACTTTCCCAGTCATCTGTGTTGCCCCCCCAGGGCCCAAAAGAGTCTTTGAAGCCCCCCCTGATGATCGTCCTAGCGTAGGGGAGATTCCTGAGAGTTATGAATGCCGATGTAGCTAGCGAGGGTGGGAAGCGGAAGTAAACACTCAGAAGATTATAAAGGGTAGCTTCCAATGAGCCCTTGAGAATCGCATATTTCCCTTAGGTGTTGCAGGATATATGGAAGACCAGGAATGGCATAGTTTTGTTGAACAGAATTTCCACCCCCTAAGATCCCCAGGACTACCATGCTGAATATGACCTATCATATCCATATCTGGCCAGGAATGGATATTTAGTACCTTAAAGATGAACCTCCTGTGACAGCAAAATAGTTGGTGGCTGGAGGTGTGTGAATTGCATGGTTGCCCCTCTCTTCATGCAGTCAAGGAGGCTATTAATGTGCCATGTCATCGTCGTAAAGACAGGCATGTTGGTGGTGTTGATAGATAGTACTGTGGGCTGTGGGGGAAGCCTCGAGGTCCTTCGGCGCTGTCTGGGCACAGGCAGAATCCTGTCATCTGCACTCCCACAATGGCACTATCTTGCCAACCGGGGAAAGATAGTGCCACTGTGGGAGTGCAGAGTACTTGATTATCACTTTGTGCAGCTTTGAACCTAAAACAAACGAAACATTGTTACAAACCAAATGACCTGTGTACCCGTTCAATGATAAAACATGATGTTAAATGATCAATGTCCATCCACGACCTGATCCATTGCTCCAAGAGTAGTTCTGGTGTCAAGTCTCTGCTCCTTCGGGAAACCGAATAAAGTGAAAGTTGCTTCTGCAGGCTCTGTTTTACTGCATCTTACATCTTTTCAGTGAGGGTCTTGGATGCCATGGCCAGGCGGTACATCTCTGGTTTAAAATCTTGCACCATGTCGTAGATCCATTCCTCCGCCTCCAATACTCTGTCTACTGTATTGTGGAGGTCATGCTGCTGCAGGACCACGTTCACCTGCACCTCACCTATCTTAGGCTCCAGGGCCAATTTTGAATCCAGTAGAGCTTGCAGGATCAATGAAATGCCACCTCCTCCCTGCCGCAGAGAGATCTTGGGTCCCTTCCTGCAAACCCTTCCTTGAGCTCCCGGTAAGGGCTGTAAATTTGTCCATCTTGGTCTCTGCTTGCGAGAACAGGGCCTTATCGCTCCACATGTTCTACGCCTAAAACCCATGGGGGGTTTCCCCAGGCAACCGAATACCTGATCAGCGACACTCTGTTTCTTGCCCTCCTCACAAGGTGCCATCAACTGGGACTTGCCCCAACCTCGTCGGCGCAGACCTGACACACTTTTGCCACTAGGCTCCACAAATAGTAGGCAGTAGGAGCAGTCGAGCCCCCCCAGTGAGCTAAATCCAGCATTGGGAGGCACCCAAGACCCCATGTCCATCCCCTAGCTGGGAGCGAGAAAGTCCAGAACAGCCCACCACAGAAGCTACACTCTCAGTAGCAGCGCAGGTTAGGGCCTGCCTCAGCCACCCCAGTATCAATGGGCTGTGGGAAGGAGGGGAGCCCCCCATCAACAGATCACCAAGGGGGCTTCTCCTGTGCGACCAGGTAATCGCGCCCATCGTGGCCCAAGTCCAGACAGGGGTCGGGGGGGAGAAAGAAAAGAGAAGCTCAAAAACTCCAATTAGCCCCCCGGGGGAAGTCCTAGCAATATGAAGCAGATGGGAAGGATGACCGAAATGGAGGTCTCACTCCTTCTCTACCACCCGCCAAGCTGTCACTCAAGCTTGCTCCATCCAGTGGCTCCCTTGCTCTCCGGGGCCTAACTTCCATGCCACAGCAAGTAATCCAGAGTCCCCTGGCCCTTCAGTGGGACATTCCGTGGCTGGCTCCATCGGTGCCACAGAGTCCAGTGACAAATGAGAGGGGAAACAAGACAGTGGGGGAAGAGAAGATCCAGACCTCCTTGTGTGGCAGTGGCATAGCAAGCGGGAGCCGTCCGCCCCGGGTGGTACAGATTTTGAGGACGGCAGCCTCCCCCCGTTCTTACCTGCCGTTCTCGGGGCGGCAATACACTGGACTCCCATTTGTCTATGTCTCTTGAATGATGACCCTTGAATAGACCCTCACTTATTGGCACACAATGGACTTCCTATCAATGACCACAAGATTCTTTACAGAGCCTCTTCCATTGGCCTGAATACAGACAGCGCAGATTCCACAAGACGTTCAGGGCCATCAAGCAGAAGGAAACCGGTACCAGGATGCTTGTTTCTGGTCCAGGGAGGACCTGGCTTGGCATTTCGGGCTGGACTGTTCACACAAGGAACAGGATCAAGACTGATTTGTATATGGCTGGGTCCATACTGTGGTGGTGTGGTGCGCAAAAGAATGATGGATTTAACTCAGATCCTTGTGACGGGGGGAATGTTTGCATTGTCTAACATTCCGTCCATCAATTGTTTCTTTTGCAATGGGACATGGTGAGCAAGATTTTTCCACCTTTGTCTGTGACAATTTCCAAAACGTATTTGCAAAGATGATATAGGATGACCAGAATGCAGCAAAGTGATGTTTGAGGTACAGCCCGAATACCACTGATTGCATTGCCCAGGCAATGGGCACCAGTGTTGTCATCCGATCCATACTTGGATGCATGCCACCAGGTGTTCTGGCTATGTCCAAGCTTCACTGATGGACGTGCCATTGTGAGGGGCATGATTACTTGACAAGGCACATTCTGCCCTAAAATGTTTTACAAGTGTAAAGCTATGGCTTGTTTTTTGCGATTGCGTCCCCTTGCTTGCCACTTCCACCAACAGAGTTAAAATCACAGAAGATATTCAAGGGACCATGTCTATCTTCTGAGATAAACCACACATGTCCACTCAGCCAGTTCAGGCTTCTCTTAGCACAGGGGTAGTGGCTGTGATAGGGAGCTGCCACTATCAACTAGATTATGCCCTTTTCTTTTTTGTACATCTTACTTCATTTCCATGCAGTTGTTTCCCCCCCAGCAGCAGCTGCCTGTAGAGGGCACCAGGGCACCGCCCACATCGTTTTTCCCGTTATGTGTATGGTAATTGCAAAGAGTAATTACCATCCACATAATTTGATTTTTTTTATTAAATGAGGGCTTTACGCCTGTAGGGTGCTGCTTAAGTGTGTGTAATAAGCTTTATTGTTCCATTACTTGAAATTGTTACAATATACTATTATTACAATAATCTATAAAAAGAAAAAGAGTTGAAAACCCACACAAATTGCTACAAATTATAAGGGAGTTGAAACATTAAAAACTGTTATCCAAACTGGCAGTAAAGTGTAAGTGCACAAAGCTTAGTTGGGAGTATTGTCAAGGTCTCTCTTGCTTGCTAGCCGGCTGGTTTCTTTTTGTAACTCAATTTTCTGTGACAGTGCGGCCCGGATTGATTCTGTAAATTTCCCTAGTCGCACAACTGTTTGAGCTGGTTTAGCAGAGAAAACACAGGTCTGAGGCTTCTCTGCATCGTATGAGGCTGTGAGACCTGCAGGTGGGAAGTACCAGTCGGTGCCGCTCGCTAGCTAACTTTGGGCAGCAGCACAGCAGATGGAGCTAGGATTCACGATCATAACTAAAAAGTCCACATGCGGCTGAATTGGACTTGTGGCCCAGCCTTGGTTAAAGTCCGCGATGGGCAATGCAAGAAGTCTCATGTAGGTGATTTTTTTCCGGGCCAGGGCTGTCAGTGCTTGCTCAAAGTAAGGTTGTGGTTTTCACACTATGTAGGAAGTGTCCAGAGATGAGATATTGGGTTGATGGTGTAAGATTCCAGGTCTCTTTCATAGGATATTTTCTTGACCTGTGTGTTCACTGATTTTTTCCATGCGGATACTGGAATGTTTAAGTTATGCAAGTTTTGAGCGTCTATTTCTTGCTGCTTAAGTGCCCGACTGCCTTTCGATGAGAGTCAGGCAGCAGGCACTTTCAAGTGGAATACATGCTCTAGTGAGTGTGTGTCCCTCAGCTTTTTAAAACAAAAATTCCTTTGCAGGCTACGAGCTTGCCTAGTGCCAGGTGGACCTGCAGTATTTGGGTCTGAAGAGACCTCCCATTCATGACGCCAGCATCGTAATATTACAAGCAGTCCTAGGCATCCAGGGCATAAGCCCTGTATTACCGGAACTGCCAGTCAGTCACTTTCCCAGGCTGCAAGCAGCACCCTTTCCCAACTCGTCACCTGTGAGGTGTTAGGAAAGGGTGTTGCTTGCAGCCTGTGGAAGAATTGCAGGCATGTGACTCGAGTTGACAGAGTTACGAGATTCTGTGACCTAGAGCATGGCTGGATTGGCATTAAAAATCAGCCCAGGCACGCAAAACAAAAGTGGCCCACATTTGCATATTGCCTTTCCGCAAAACGCTGCTTCGGTGAAGTTTTATAAAAAAAGAAGGAGGTGGGGGGTCTCTGTCAGAGGCATATTTTCTTAACTTTACTTAGATAAAACCAAAATGCACAGATTAGTTCACACTGGTGAAAAACACCTGAAAACAAGTGAGCCCACTTCTGCTCAGGTCCCCTGTCCCCGCTCAGTATGCATACATTAATTGGCTGGCCCAGCAAGAGAAAGGGAGTGACACCTTTGCCCGTTGACAAAAGAGAGGTAATGGACGCCCATCTGCCTACAGAAAGGCCCCGTAGGCACCCATTGGGCTGCTGGCAACATCTGAACACACCAGACACCACCCATATCTGCCCAGGTTGTTCTAAAAAGCAGCTCACAGCTGGAAGTTGGATACCGGCCCCTTGGCCATTGCCCGAGTGCCCACCTTACCAATCCGACCCTGACCTCGAGCCACATGCATGCTTTTGCATCGGAGGATGAGAGGGCACACATGGCACTCTCAAGCCTCCCATCCTTGACTGAAACAGAAGCAGCACACCCTGTTGCAGGCCTCCATGTGTGTTCCAGAGCAGGATTTTGCCATGTTAATGGGACAGGGGGATGGAGGCCTTCAATTATGCCTGCCAGCTGTGGTTCGTTTTTCCAGTTTTTTAAACAATAAAAAACAAACCGCATGCTGGCACAGCAGAGTACACGTCCCAAACTAATTTATTTAAAAATGTTCCCAGTATGTGCTTTTTAATCGTGCGCGGTGTTTTACTTTAGTGCATCAGGTTATATCGCTATATTGAGAGGCATTTATTAAAACTTTTAATAAATGCCTCTCAATTTAGTGATATCAACTGATTTATTAAAGTGAAGCTCTCCCACCTGTTAAAAGTATACAAGAGAGCACTTTTAAATATGTGAGTTCCGGATGCGTGCATCCTGAAGTGACATATTTAAAAGTGCCCGAGTCTCTTGTATGCTTTTAACGCGCAGGAGCGTTTCACTTTAGTACATCAGTTTATATCACTATAGTGAGAGGCATTTATTAAAAATGTCGATAAATGCTTCTCAATATATTTATATTAACTGATGCACTAAAGTGAAATGCTCCTGCCGGTTAAAAGCATACAAGAGAGACCAGGGGACTTTTAAATATGCGAGTTCAGGATGTGTCCTGCACTCACATATTTAAAAAGTGTTCTAGTCTCTTGTATGCCTATGAACCTGCAGGAGCATTTCACTTGAGTAATACATGCTTCTCACTATAGTGATATAAACTGATGTACTAAAGTGAAATGCTCCCACATTTTGAAAGCATACAGGAGGCGCCCCAACCCTTTCAAGTTCCACCAGCAGCCACAGTTTCCCCCTCAGACTTCCGCGGGTTGGTCAGTCCTTTTCATCCATTGGTGTGTTATAGTGTTATCAGTGGTGGCTCACATGGACACACAGTCCTGTTGGCAAGTTGGAGGAGGATGTAGAAGCTTCATGGCCCGTGAAACATAGCTTTTGGATCTCTGGCAATGCATCAGAGATGAGACAAGCCTCCTCTGGCATTGGAGCAGGCTGTAGATGCAGTGATCTGAAGCCTCAGCAACATGTTACGGCAGTCAAGGTTTATCAATCAATCAATCAATCAAGGGAATTATAAGCGCACTACTCACCCGTGAGGGTCTCAAGGTGCTGGGGAGGGGGGCAGTCAGTAGATCCGTTCATGCGAAAAGCCAGGTAGGGTTCAGGGAGGGGCCGAGTCTGATGCCACTGGGGAGCTCGTTCCAGGTCTTGGCTGGTGGAGCGGAGTTTTCATTTGGGTATGTGGAAGATGATTCTGTTGTTGAGGTATTGGGGTCCGGTGTTGTGTAGGCATTTGTAGACATAAGTGAGTATCTTGAAAGGGACTCTCTTCCCGATGGGGAGCCAGTGGAGCTTTCATAGGTTTTGTCTGATGTGATTGTGTCACAGGATCCTGAGGATGAGTCTGGCGACGGTGTTCTGTATTGTCTGGAGCTTACGGAGTAGAGACGTGTTGATGCCGGCGTAGAGGGCCTTTCCGTAGTCCAGCCTGCTGGTGATGAGTGCATGGGTGACTGTCTTCCTTGCCTCAGTGGGGATCCATTTGAAAGTCTTATGGAGGGTGTGCACGTTTTGTAGCAGCTGGAGGGGATGGCGTTGACCTTTTGTTTCATGGAGAGGGAGGAGTTGAGTATTATGCCAAAGTTCTTGGCGTGGTCGGTGGATGTAGGTGGACAGCCGAGTGCGGTCGGCCACCAGGTGGTATTCCTTGCTGAGGGGGTGGTTCCGAAGGTGAGGACTTCAGTCTTCTCCGAGTTGAGTTTTAGGCAGCTCTTGTTCATCCAGGCTGTGACGTCCTGCATTCCTTCCTGGAAATTGAGTCTGGTGGTGGTGGGGTACTTGGTGAGGGAGAGGATGAGCTTGGTGTTGTTGGCGTAGGAGACTATGCTGAGACCGTTCTGTTGGACATTAGGATTTAGTTAACATTAGGATTTAACCACCGGACAAGATGGGGAGCAAACGTTGAGGTCAGTCCGTCAAAGGACAGGAGTAAGCAAGCTGAGGAGACAGGCTCCTGTGTCTGCGCTGTGGTTGTGAGTGGGGGAGCTCTGAAAGAGGGTCGCTAATTGCGGAGCAGGGAGCTGTGAGTGTTATAATGCAACTCATCCCTCGAGCAATCCTAGTTTACTTTGGAAACTTTCTGCTAAGGCAGACGGTGGCTGACAAAGCGAGACCTGATCATAAGCTGATATATAACGACATTTCAGATTTTACAACACCTGACATTTGCCACGCAACGGTCGAAAGATGCTGGCGGTTGCGATCAATGATTAAGCCTTTCCAAGACAAGGGAGCCCAAGCTTACTTGAATAACCCGGCAAGGCTGAAAATTGTGTGAGGTGGTCAGACAAAATTTTTCCAGTCTGAGATCAAAGCAAAGACCTATCTCGATGAACTGACCTAAAAAGGGTCGATTAGGTAGATGACTCCGGTATATTGTACAGTTACTTCTGGGTTTGAAAAGTCTACAGTACAGTGATTCGTCAACTAGCTGCAGAACTTTCACGTGGGTGCGCAAGATATGTCTTATTGGGCTTGGGCTTGGGTTGATATTTAGTAGTACTCTGTTAGAATTTTTTCCCTTTTTCTCATCTTTTCTTTCTTCTCTCTGGTTATGTTATTCTTTCTTACATATCTTACATATTAGAGGGCGGTAGCTCAGATGTCGTGCTGCAACTTCCTCACCCAGACTCTGGTTGAGTCTGAATGCCTACTGTTGGGGGAGGGTGGTTACGGGGGGGTGTTGGGGGGTGGGTTGATAGGGGGGGTTCGAAAGGGGGTTGCAGAAAAAATCAAAAAAGAATCAGGTTTATTAGTAAGAGACTTAACTAAACTGAAAGTAATTAGAAAGGAACTAGAGCAACGCGCTAAGCAATACATGATGAAAGTTTTACAGCTAAATGTTCCTATAAGCAATGGGTAGGTTAAGTGTCCAAACATGGAATGTAGGGGGTCTTTTGTCCGGCGATAAACAACGTCGATTGGGAGAACTAATAAACTTATACCCTGTAGACATACTCTGTCTCCAAGAGACACATCTGCCCTGGGCCAAGAGATCCTCATTGAGCTTCAATGGGTATAATCTGCTGATAACATCTACCCAATCATCGAATATACGGGGTGTAGCAATCCTAGCGAAAGCATGTCTTGGTTTGGGACTACTTCATCTTTCAGATCCCCACAGTAGATGGGCTATTGTTAAACTTGCAATTGGCATCACTATTTGCACCATCTACGCTTCCAATCACAACGATCCTGCAGTCTTTGAGGTGCTAGAATCTGAACTTGCCACTTGGATGGGCCCACTAATTTTATGTGGCGACTTTAACATATCACTTCATCCGCTGTTCTGTCACTCTGTTTTAAAACAGAAATATGTTAGTCGCAAACCAAAGGTATATCAGGCTGTCAAAAAACTGGTAGATAGTTTTGGTTTAATTGACGCGTGGGTGCAAAATAATCCTCATGACCCAGGTTATATATACTTTTCACATCCACACCAAAAACACGTCCGAATTGATTATATGTTTGTTTCCAGTGACCTAGCACCCCAATTATTAATTACCAAACCTCCGAAAAGTATTTCAGACCACAATGCACTTGTTCTCTTGATCACATTTGGCGCCTCATTTACACAACACCGGCCCTGGTCGTTTGATCGGAAGCTTCTGTCCAATAACGAGTACATCACCTTTATTAAAAAATGGACGGAAGAATTCTTTAATATCAACCGGTTTAGTGCCTCAAGAAATATCTTGTGGGATTGCTTTAAATCCGCACTTAGGAGGGAAACTATTAGTTTTCAAAAAAAGGCCAGAAAGCAATTAAGAAATGAATATGAGGTAAAGGTTTCAGCCCTGGCTAAACCTGAAGAAGAGCACACCCTAATGATCTCGCAAGGACAAGATGCTAACCGCTTGATCTATCAAGTAGCAGTATTGAAACCTGAATTAAATTCCAGCCTCAGCCAAAAAGCCGCCCAAACGCATAGAGCCCACAGGAAAAAAGTTTATGAGAGTGGTGAAAGGGTTGGCAGGCAGTTGGCACTCCGAATCCGCCAGAAAAATGTAATACATAACATCCCCTCAATAACAGACAGCGGGCAGACTTATACCCATGCGGCAGATATTATCTATCGGTTCCAACAATTCTACCAAAAATTGTATTCGGAGGAAATGACCGCAACTGAGAATGATATAGAAGGATATCTTGATAATCTTCTCAATAATTCCGAGGCTGCAAGGCTGTTAGATGACATTACCAGGGAAGAGCTAGAAAGCGAAATTACACTTGCCGAGGTGATAGCTGCACTATCTTCACTAGCGCCCGGCAAAGCGGCAGGCCACGACAAACTGCCAATCGACCTCTATAAAATTTTAGGTCATCAATTATGTCCCCTTCTTCATGATTTATTTCTAGGAGTACAGTGGAATGGGGTTTCCCCAGAGTCCTGGATGAGGCTAATATAATTGTTTTTCTGAAGAAAGGGAAACCTCCCGAGCAATAACCTCGTACCGCCCTATTTCTTTAATCAATTCGGACTCCAAATTATATGCAAAGGTGATGGCTATCAGGCTCAGTGGGGTCATTGAACACCTTGTCTCTCCGTGGCAGCCTGGTTTCGTCCCGGGTAAGGGGACTACTGTATGTTCGGATCAAAGGCGAGCCGAGAAGGATACCTATCTTGGTCTAACCATTTGCTCTAACACTAAACAATTAGTGAAGCTCAATTTTGATCCTCTTCTTGTTAAGATAAAGAAGGATCTGGACAGGATAAATAGTCTTCACCTTTCTAGTATAGGCAGAGCCAATTTTTAAAAAATGAATGTGTTACCCAGATGTCTATATTTATTTCGATCGATTCCTCTAGCTGTAGAGCATAAAATGTTAATACTGATTAATTCTCTCATGTCCAAATTTATGTGGCAGCATTGAAATATCCCGAGATCCCATAGTCTCATGTCGCTTCCACTCCATAGAGGGGGGCTCACTATACCCAATATTATCTTCTATCATTGGGCAGCATTTCTTAAACAATTCACCCCTTTAATTAACTTCCCAACCGAAGAAAGTATGATGGGCACTGATCTAATACCGTCAATCTATAAGCTCCTACTTGGTCAAAAAGCTAAAGGCCTATTCCTAAAACAAACTGAGGCAAAGTATTACAAGAAATTTAAGGGAGAAATCATAATTAGTGCCTGGAAAATCTGGGATAAAGTTACTAAGCATATGCACTTTGGGAAAACGAATCGGTACACACCTCTGTGGCACTCAAACGTAACACGTGGTCTTGAGTTTGATATTATTGCAAGGAAGTGGGAAAGGCTGGGTATTAGAACTGTCAATGATTTTTTGTTAAATGACTATGGGCCAGATGTAGGTCGGTCGGTAACGGCCGAAAATCGGTATTTTCTGCCGTTACCGACCGGTATACATGATTTGGCATGTAGGGGCACAATTTTACAGAATCGGATTACTTTACCGATTCGGTAAAGTTACCGATTCTGTAAAATACCGAATCAGTATTTTTACCGATTCAGTAAATCTCTGATGTAGGTGGGACTCTTCTGAGTCCCAAAGGCCCTACAAAATCGGTATTTTACCACACAATCCTAATGTGTGGTAAAATACCGATTTCAGGTGTGCATGCACATGTGTGCATGCACACCTAGCCATGTGACAGACAGACATGCCCTTAGGGCATGTCTGTGTGCCACATGGCGCACATGCCTATTTGTGGGTTGCCAGAGGGTGTCAAAGTGACACCCCCTGCACCCTTGCAAAATTCGGTATTTACCGATTCTGTAAATACAGAATCGGTATTTCCCATTGATTCCTATGGGCTTTGAAGCCCATAGGAATCAATGGTAAATACTGATTCTGTATTTACAGAATCGGTAAATACCGAATGTGACGGATTCGATATTTACACATCTGGAAATACCTACATGTCCACCACATTGATTTACCGATTTTCAATTACCGAATCGGTAAAATTCAGTAATTGAAAATCGGTAAATCAATTTTACCTACATCGGGCCCTTTGATACAACGTTTTCTGATTTGAAACTCAAATACGACTTGTCTAACGGTGATTTTCTCAAATTTGCGCAGTATTTGCTAAACTTAAAGCTAAAGAGTCTACAATTTGTTTGTCAAGAATTGAAACTATTGATGTTATGTTATTGATGTTATGTTTAGAGTAAATACTAGAATAGGAACATTTTACAATATTCTGTTGACTAAAACTCACGATGACCTTGAAAAAAACGAAACAAAATGGGCGGCTAAATTAAATAATCCTAATGTCAACATAGATAGCGTTTTGGAGTTGAGACACAATCTTTTTATGGCTAGTAATCTGAAAGCAAGGAGAACTGTGGGAGAACCCACAGTGAGGGGAGTGCACAGCTTTAGGACTTAATGTCTCAAGACAGATACATGATCAATCAACTTAAACAATAGTGAGAAATGCTCAAAGGCACCAGAGTTCATTTGAAATCATCAAATTTAGTTAGTGTTCCATCAAACAAATTATATACAAAACGTCATTGGCATCATTTGCAAGACATTTTTCATTAGTCAAGTCAAGTCAAGTCAAGTCAAAGATTTATATAGCGCGCTACATACCCGGAGGGTCTCAAGGCGCTTGAAGAAGGGTGGGGAGTTACTTGTCGAATATCCAAGTTTTAAGTTGCTTTCTGAATGCTAGGTGGTTCTGAGTGAGACGAAGGTGAGTGGGGAGTGAGTTCCAGGTTTTAGCTGCGAGGTAGGAGAAGGATCTACCTCCCATGGTGGTTTTATTGATGCGAGGTACGGTAGCAAGCGCTTGGTTGGAAGAACGTAGTTGGCGGGAGGGGGTGTAGAAGGAAAGTCGTGTGTTGAGGCATTCGGGTCCAAGTTCATAAAGTGCTTTGTGTGCGTGGGTTAGGAGGCGGAAAGTAATCCTCTTATTGACGGGGAGCCAGTGGAGGTTTTTCAGGTGATTAGAGATGTGATCTTTACGTGGGATGTCTAGTATGAGTCTGGCTGATGCGTTCTGGATGCGTTGGAGTTTGTTCTGGAGTTTTGCAGTGATACCTGCGTATAGGGTGTTTCTGTAGTCCAGGCGGCTGGTGACCAGTGCATGGGTGACCGTTTTTCTGGTTTCGGTGGGGATCCAGCGAAATGTTTTTTTGAGCATGTGAAGAATGTTGAAGCAAGATGATGAAACGGTGTTGACTTGTCTGTTCATAGAGAGTGAGGAGTCCAGGATGACGCCCAGGTTCCGTGCGTGGTCTGTCGGGATGGGTGCTTTTACAAGGGCCTCTGGCCACCAAGAGTCATCCCAGGCGGAGGGGGAGGTACCTAAGATAAGGACTTCTGTTTTGTCTGAGTTAAGTTTCAGACGGCTGTGCTTCATCCACTCGGCTACATCTTTCATTCCTTCATGTAGGTTGGTTTTGGCGGTGTTAGGGTCTTTGGTGAGCGATAGGATCAGTTGAGTGTCATCAGCGTAGGAGATGATGTTGAGGTTGTGCTGGTGTGCGATGGCCGCGAGGGGGCTCATGTATACGTTGAAGAGGGTGGGACTGAGTGAGGACCCTTTTGGTACGCCGCAGATGACTTTAGTGGCCTCTGACTTGAATGGTGGGAGGCGTACTCTCTGAGTTCTTCCGGCAAGGAATGAGGTGATCCATTCCAGTGCTATTCCAGTGCTATTCCATTAGTATAAACAAAACAGTCTGTTTTAGAATGATCCTAAACGAACACAAAAATATGTACGTAAACATGTAACTCCATGTTGATGTAATTCTTTGTCAAAAGTCCCAATGCATTTCGGGTTTGTTAGAAAACCCTTCGTCAGGGAAATCAGTTGCATAAATATGGTGATCTTCAAAATCAGAAGTGCGTCCACAGTAATCTAAAACACAGCAATATGCAGTGAATATACTGCTATACGTGTAGGATTTGCATTTGGAGAAGAATGTGCTCAACTTTATAGTAATAACCAAAACCCATAGTGATGCTAAAAAAGGCGCGTTAAAGTGATGTGTGGAGATAAGTAATTGAGGTCCCGAAAAGCCCAAAAGAGCAAGGTTAAATGTGAGAAAATAAGCTTGCCTGAACACTCCGAAAAAACGACGTGTGCAGCAATAAGTAACTTCCAGCTCAGAATTAAGTATATGCCAATCTGCCAAAAAATAAAATTGCTCTAATGAGAAATGCGTGTGAGGAAAGTCCGCGTGAGAAAGTAAACAATTGCCAAAGTAGGCTTACCGGAAGCCTGAAGGAGTTCTCGTCGGTTGGTGCCCGGAGCGAGAGCTTCAGAAAGGATCTGTAAACAAATCCATGGCGCACAGTTAATAAACTGTGCGTGTCAAAATGAATGAAACAAATTAAAACGGAAGCATATTTTAAACCTACCCGAAGTGTAGAATGGAGCAGTGTAGTAATCTGAAAGCACAGCTCTTTAAAACCCTATTTGACCTCTATTATACCCCGGACAAATTGTTCGCCTGGGGCAAAAGAGAGAATGACCTGTGTCCCAGATGTTCACAAGGACCCGCGAGTCTTATCCACATGTTTAGTAATTGCTATGAGCTGGTCTCAATTAAAAGTATGATCTTGTCATGAATCTCCTCGATCCTCTGACTTATTAAAGCCAGAGAAGGATTTATGTTTATAAAAATCCCGCCCCATTCCCGTGCACCAGCACCTCATGTGTAAGTGTTAGGGTTTAGATTCAGATTGTAGAACTTGTGAATGTGTATCTGTTATTTGTAACTTTAACCATTGTTTTCTGTAGCATTAAGTCATTGCGTGGGAAGACTTGGCTGCTAGAGCTTTGATGTCAACATGTCAGGTTTTTTTATTCATTCATTAATGTGCCTTGTTTTTAAGAAGACTCGAGAGCTCAGAATAAGGGGAAAGCGTTCTTGAACAAAGAACGCGTTGGTGCATTGGAGCCGCTTTTAACATTCGGCTCGCAGCAGCTGTTGCGTGTGCGCGCGCACGTAATTCCTGGGTGCGGTTCTCTATTTAAACCGCACCCAGGCTTCTGGAAAACGCTTTGCCTTCTGCAACAGCAGCAGGAAGGATCGCGTCTAGAGGCTTTCTTCGGTGCAGGAAGAATTTAACTCCTAACTCACCTTTCGACCCGGTTTCACACGGCAAGACCTGCTGAAAAGGAAAGAAGAACAGAGTTAAGTATATTTTTTGACATTTTAAGAAAGGCTCCCATCGCAAGAAAGATTGACAATAACTTTTGAACCTGTCAGTTCTTCAAGGAAGGAAGACTTCTGAAAAACTTCTGAACTATGCTTGGCAAATGAAAAGAGACCTATGAAAAGAAAGATTGGGCAAATGATTTTGAAAATTGTTTTGGAAATAACATTGCAAGATGACACATTGTAATGTAAGTTTAGTAATGTAATTCGTAGTTAGAAGTTTAGTTCAGGGAGTTTGTAGTAGAGGGTGTTGGTGTTTCACTTTTTGTGTTACAACAGGCTTTAAGCACAGGAGAGAGTAAAGAACCCAACTACATTCATCTTAGAAGAATCATATGTACAAGTAAGTCTATGTGCTAAAGAAGAAAACCTGTGAAGGTGCTGAAGAAGAAGACCTGTGAATTATTTGATAGAGCATATATTAAGCAAATTCTTTTGTTTTCTTTAGTAAAATATGAAAAGACACAGTAAATTCCACTACAGACAAGAACCCCGGACGACTTCATATCACTACCAAAACCAAGAAATACTGGACGAAGGACAGAACAATCTGATCGCAGGTAGGAGCTTAAGTAGAGAACGTTAGCAAGGGTACAGAGTAATTCAAGGTTAAGGGGGTGGGGTTGGGAATATAGGATTTCAATAAGAGTCTTTAGTAAATTCCCATTGCTTGTTGTTTCGCAGGTCTCAGCAAGATTCCACCCTCACATCTCCACGACCAGTACCGGCCCTCCTCCCAAAATTCTAGTTTTATTCTTAGCTGTTAATTTAGAATCAGCTAGTTTAATAGTTAGATTTCTGGGAAGTTGGTCACTTGCGTCTCTGCGAAATCTTCTACGTCGTCCAAGATCTCCAGCTCAGCTCAAGGTAAGGGACGACGTAGTTTGGCTTTTGACAGATCTCAACCTTTTGGGAAGAGCTTTTTGGCCACAAATTACCCAAGTCGGAAACCCTTTTCTTATTGGGACATGATAACTCCTTAAAACTATCAAAAACCGAAGAAAGACTGCTATTTATTGGTACAGCTGTATTAAGGTTAATTTTGTCTCCTTGCTGGAAAGAGCCCGACCCCCCCAGCTTTCAGATGTGGCTAGCTCGATTTTTAGAGGTTTATAGTTATGAAGTGGCCATTTATGATACTAGAGGATATAAATCAAAGAAACGGGGGGATGCAATCTGGCTGCCGGTCACTAACTGGAAAGCAGGCCTAATCCCCGCTTCTGGGAGTATTTGGCTGATCCCATTTAATACGGTTAATGATTTTGTTGGATGGAATTTTTTTACATCTTGACCCAGATAACACTGTCTCACACTCCTTTTTTTGCCCTGCTGTTTTTGCCTTTTTTTCCCTGTGTTTTCTCTTATCTAGTTATGTATCTCTCAAGTGTTTATACTGTACTCATAATCATTGCTCCATGGTTTTGTCTTTTTTGTGCATTGCTATTCTGTTTTTTATATTGTCTCTTGCTGTTTCCTGATTCAAATAAAATGTAAAAAAAATAAAATAAAATAATGCAACTCAAGCCGCATCAGGCTCTTCATTAGGATGGAGGAGTGTTGCCTCCCCAGGTCAAAGTGCAGCAAAGGTGAAAAAGTATGTGGTTTGAGGGGAGGGCTCGACCACTGCTGCTGGCAGTGCGGGAGTCGTGCTTACTCCAGTTTAGAGTGTGCATGTCACTTTGGCCAGCTGTTGTGCACACTTTACATCTCTCCAACCCGAGCTGTCTGAGACAGCTGGGTGGAGAGCCAGCACAGTGTGGACTAGAGTAGGAGAGGGGAATGGCATACCATGGAGTAGAGTGTTGTAGAGTGGAGCAGTGGAGTAGAGTAGTGTGTCAGAATAGAATGGAGTAAAGCGGCATGGAGTGGTGTAGAGGGAGTTGTGTAGAGCATTGTAGAGTGGAATAGTGTCAGAATGGCATAGAGTGTTGTACAGTGGAGTGGCATAGAGTGGAGTATAGCATCATAGAGTGGAGCATCGTATAATGTAGTGTTGTAGGGTGTAGTGTCATTGAGTGGAGTGTTGTAGAGTGGCGTACAGTAGAGTGGACTAGAGTGGCATAAAGCACAGCGGATTGGTGTATAGTGCATTGGTTTTGAGTAAAGTAGTGTAGGGCCGATTGGCATCGAGTGGAGTGATTTATAGTAGAGTGGTGCAGACCAGATTGCAGTGGAGTGGAATGGCGTAGAGTTATGTTATGTTATGTTAGGAGGTTTTTGTAAAGCGCACTATCACCGTAGGTTTCCTGGCGCTGATTGGGATACTGAAAAAGGCAGATTAGAGTTTATCCAGATTGGGGGAAAAGCCAAGTTTTAAGGGACTTACGGAAAAGGATAAGTGATGTAACAGATTTGAGAGAAAGGGGGAGAGAATTCCAGAATGTAGGGGCAAGATATGAGAAGCTTCGGCCTCCCATCCTTGTGAGCTTAAAGGGTGGGATGACCAGAAGGTGAAGATGAGAGGATCTGAGAGTGCGGGGGGGGCAGTAGGGGGTGGTAAGAGATTTCAGAAAACTAGGTGAAAGGCCAGTGAGGGACTTGGATACTAGGCAGCCGGTCTTGAAGGCTGCCCTGAGATTGATAGGGAGCCAATGCAGTTTAGCAAGGAGGGGCTTGGCCGACTGCCATTTAGGGGTCCTAAATACAAGACGGGCCGCTTGGTTCTGCACGACCTGTAGCCTGTAATGCAGGGTTTTTGGCAGGCCATGATAAAGAGAATTGGAAAAGTCCAAACGGGAAAGGACTAAGGCCAGAGTGACTTGAAGTAGGACTGCGGGGGACAGGAGGTAAGCAACCTTCCTGATCCTGCGGATCTGGTACATGCAGGAAGAGACCACTGCCCCCACCTGGGCCTTGAGGGAGAGTTCGGAGTCAATGATGACACCCAAGCTCTTCACAGATGTCACGGGGGCAGGGGGGGGGGCCGAGTCCAGAAGGCCAAAAGTGTGGACCCCAATAGGTGGAGCTCCTACCAGGAAGAAGGAGCTCTGTCTTTCCGGGATTCAGCTTAAGCTGATTTTGGCTCATCCAGAGGAGGATGTGAGACATAACAGAATGGAAATTAGAGACAGCAGAAGGGGTGGAGAGAGGAAAGATGAGTTGTAGGTCGTCAGCGTAGTTAAAGACGGTGACGTCCCACTGCCTCAGAGAGAGAAGAAGGGGGCGAAGATAGAGATTGAAAAGGAGGGGGGACAGAGAAGAACCCTGGGGGACACCACAAGTGGAGGAGACTTTGGGTCCACGAAAGGTCCCCAGACTGACCGTCTGAGACCTACCATATAGAAAGGAGTGGATCCAGGCCAACGCCGGGCCCTGGAGGCCGGCCTGCTCGACACGGCGGATAAGGATGTCATGATCCACCGTGTCGAATGCGGCCGACAGATCTAACAAGACCAGGGCCTGGGGAATGCCCTTGTCAGCATTGCCTCTCAGAGTGTCGAGCACGGCTAAGATGACTGCCTCCGTGGAGTGGCCGGGTCGGAAACCGGCTTGGTTAGACTCCAGGAAGTTCGAGTTTTCGACAAACTGTGAGAGGCTAGGCGTAACATGGGCTTCCAGGATTTTGGAGAGGTAGGGAAGGAGGGAGATGGGTCGGTAATTAGCTGGGACCGATGGGTCGGCCCCTGGCTTCTTCAAGAGAGGAACTAGAACGGCCTCCTTAAAAGAGCCAGGCACCGTGCCCGAGGAAAGAGACGAATTCAGCAATGGAAGAATGCTTTCGGGAAGAGAGAGGCAGATGTCTCGCAGTATAGACGGGGGGCAACAGTCGTCCGGGGAACCAGACTTGACCCGGGTAGCTAGTTTTGCTAGGGTGGTCGAGTCAAGAATAGGGAAGTGCAGAAGTGAGGAAGAGTTATGGGGGACCGGAGTAGTAACAGCGTCAGGAGAGGGGGTGGTGATAGAGTCCTTAATCATAACAATTTTTTCAACAAAAAAGGAGCTAAGGGCATTGCAAGATTCCTGGGTAGGGGCCTGGGTAGGGAGAGTCCTGGTGTCGGTGGTGAGTTCCCCAATCACTTTGAAGATTTCTTTGGATTGAATGGGTGCAGAGAGAATTCTTTCCGCGATGTATGCGGATTTGGCCGCAATGATGGCTTTCTTATACTTATTGCGCGCGTCCAAATAGGACTCCCTGCTTGAGGTGTGATAGTCCCTTCTCCACCTGCGCTCCAGTTGGCGGAGTTCAAGGTGTTGCTTTTTAAGAGCGGGGTTATACCACTTGTGGGAGTGATTGTGCCGTGACCGAGGGAATTTGGTGAAGGGGGCTAAGATGTCGCTAGCCGAGACAAGCCAGTGAGAGATGTCATGAGCTAGCTTGTCAGTGCTGAGGTCAGACGTGAGGGAAGGGCAGGATTTCGAGAGGAGGTCAAGAAGGACCTGAGTGTCTACAGCCCTCCATTTTCGTGCCATGCCGCCCTCTGAGGGAGGGGCTCTAATATGGCCAGTAATGGTGAGGGTGGCGTCGACCAGGAAGTGGTCGGACCAGATACAGGGAGTGATCACCGGATGGGAGAGCTTGACCCCATGGTGTGAAAGTTGAAGAAATTGATGTACATAGACAGCATTCATTCCCCTTCTTCTCCCACTCCTCTCCCTGTGAGCACCATGAATACCGTAAACTATTGACCGTATCACTCTGCCAGTAAGAGCCCCTACCCCTGTGCATATGTACAGCCAGTTTAGGCACCATGGCCTTTTACCCATTAGGATCTCTGGTTTCCCTCCTGCGCGTATCTTAACCCCCCCCCCCCCTCTCTCATGCATAGACCATGAAACCCTCTCCCTCTGCGCGACCCCGCTGTGAAAGGCAACTCTCCCACTTGACTCGCACAAAACCCCCCCCTATTCCTTCTTGGAGAGGCATCCTTCGCCTTAGCTGACGTAGCCCTCCCCAGCTGCACCTGACTGCCCCCGCTCTCTCATGTACGGGTCATAAGATCTCTCTCTCTCTCTCTGTGACTCTGTCCCTGTGTCCACCCTGGCTACCCCTCCCTTCTCCTCACGTGGGCAAGTCATAAACCTTCTTCTTCTGCAAAACCCTGTCCTTGAGAGTCACGGCCGCGCCTGACCAACACCTCCTTCCCTTCCATGAATGCCCCTCTGTTGACAAGCCTTCCCTCCGCGCTCGATTGTCCACGCGGCATGAATACCACCCCTTTGATGACCCTTTCCCCCGAGTCCGGCTGACCACACATGTCCGAGGCCATCGCCTGAGCCAGGAGATACCATTTACTGCCCTTATTGCATGAAGTCACTCCTCTTCAAAGGATCCTCTATTGGTCTTAGCCACCCCACCCCCTGGGCTATGATCAGGCGTACACATCCTACGAAACACTCAGCTGCGTGATTGCCCTCCCCTCTTATCAGCAGGTCAAGGGTCCCCATTGTGAATGTATGTGGGGTAGGATCACCACGAGGATTATAGGGATGTCTTTCTCTTGCGTCATACAGTCCTGATTGTGTTATCGAGTGTTCTGTAGGGTATAAAAGCAAGAGTCTCAGCTCACTTGTTAGAGCACCTCCCGAAAGACACCGTGTTTCGTGTCCGAAATGACTGGCTCTCCTCATGAGAAATAAACTCTGTTCTTGATTCCTGCTTCCAGCGCCCGTCTCTTTATTTGGTAATTATTCAACATGGGAACTAAGAGGCGGTTTGCGCCAGCGGCCTGGGCATCGATAGGATTCTGGGCTCGTTTTCCACAATGGGTCCAGATGTGGTCGAGAATATGACCTCCGATGTGTGTGGGGACGTCAATATGTTGTTTTAGGGTAAGGGATAAAAGGGCCTCGAAAAGCTCAGTGGCCTGAGGGCCAGCGTCCTGATGTGAATACCAGTAGTTGAAGTCCCCGAAAATGGCTACACGAGGGGAGGAGGTGGTGAGGTTGGCTATTTGTTCAGCAAAAGAAGGGGGAAAAAGAGGCATAGGGTACGGGGGGCGGTATAGCACCACGAGCGTGACAGCGCCTTCTTTCGTGCCCAGGTTGATTACAAGGTTATCAACTGCTGGGAGAATGAGCGAGGAGGTAGAGATGATTTGCAGGTTTTTCCGGATTACTGCTGCAACACCCCCTCCCTGACGGCCACCTGATCGATTGGCATTCAACATGTAGTAATCGGGAGGTAACGCTGCCAGAATGTCTGGGAGCGAGTCTTCCGAAAGCCATGTCTCCGAGAGTAGGAGTATATCCGGACTTCGGTAGTCAATAAGAGGAAGATGTCGATCTGGTGCCTAATGAAGGGAGTGGCAAGGCGCAGAAGTGGAGTAGAGTGGCATGGAGTTCAGTAGCGTAGAGTAGATTGAGTAGAATGAAGTGGCCTAGAGGGAAGTGGTGCAGGGTAGAAAGGAGTGTTGCAAGGGAAAGTGCAGAGTTGTAGAGTTGAGTAGCATAGAGTACAGTGGCATACAGTAGAGTGGTGTAGAGTGCAGTGGTGTGGAGAGCAGTGGCGCAGAATAGATTGAAGTGGTTTAGAGTGGAGTGATGCAGAGTAAAGTGGCATACAGTGCATCAGCAAAGAGTGCAGTAGAGAGGCGTAGAGTTGAGTAGTACAGAATAGAGTGTATTGGCAAAGAGTGCAGTGGTGCAGAGGAGAGGGGCATATAGTGGTGCAGAGTAGAGTGCAGTGGCACAGAGTAGAGTGGTGCAGATTTCAGTGGCAGAGCGTGTAGTGGTGCAGAGTAAAGTGGCGTATCGTGCATTAGTTTAGAGTGCAGTGCAGTAAAGTGATGCAAAGTGAAGTAACAAAGAGTGCAATGGAGTAGAGTGACTTAGAGTACAGTATAGGGGCATAGAGTGCAGTGGTGCAGAATAGATTGGCATAAAGTGCAGTGGCATACAGTGTATTGGTTTTGAGTAAAGTGGTGTGGAGTCCAATGGTGTAGAGTACAGTGGTGTAGAGTGCAGGGGCATAGAATGCAGAAGCAGCGTAGAATAGAGTGGCATAGAGTGCAGTGGGGTAGACTGGAATGGCACAGACTGGAATAAAGTGGCGTAAAGGAGATTTTTCAGAGTAGAGTGAAGTGGAGTAGAGTAGAGTGGTGTGGTGTAGAGTGCAGTGAGGCAGAGTAGATTAGAGTGGCTTAGAGTGGATTGGCGTAGAGTGCCATGGCGAAGAGTGCAATGGTGCATAGTAAAGCAGTGTGGGGAAGAGTGCCTTGGCAAACAGTAGAGTGGTATAGAGGAGAGAGGTGTTGAGTGAAGTGACTTAGAGTGGATTGGTATGCAGTAAAGTGGAGTGGTGCAGATTAGAGCAGATTGGTGAGGAGTGGTGCAGAGTAAAGTGGAGTGGGTTAAAGTGAATTATGCATGGTGTGGTAGCAGACTGCCATTACATACAACAGATCTTCAATTGAAATCACCATTACATTTGCCCAGACATACAGTTTTACTGATAAAAGTATACAATGCACAAACAATAATGTGTGGAAATGTCATCACCTAGTGTATTGATTTGCTTTGATCGTATTACATTATTTCTTTCCACCACACCTTGAGAATTACCCACAAATGTGCTTCATTTGCACTTTCCATATTCGAAATATCTGCACATTTCATTTACAGACATTTACATTTTGTTTTGTGTTAGAAAGAAAATAACACCATACAGCACACCCCGAGTAGTGAGCATTATTGTCACATAAATCCTCTCACTTTGAAGTCAACATTGGGCTCAGAGGCCCCCCATTGCTTATGTTTGGTTGGCTTCAGAGTCACTCTCATTTCCTTGTTTCTTAGTGGTGTGTTGCCATAGCCTTCCTCCCTCTTTGTGTGTTTGTCTCTCCACTGAAACATGGATGCATTGCTTGCGTCCTTTCACAGCACATTTTGTTTGGTGCTCCATTTTTATTTGTTTTTAAGCACTCTACAAGAGTGCTTCTTTTTAGACTATCTCCCTTGTGTACTTACCTGCCTCTAGGTTCCTACTACCCGCCGACATTCTGCTGCCCGTCTGTGTGTCTTCAGCCCATCTCTTCCACCCTCTGTCATCTGCTTGCCATTAACCCCTCCCTCCACCCTCCGTTGTCCATATGTTTGCTCCTGGCACCTCCTTCCCACCCTTCGTGGTCCCTGTTGCCATCGAAGTGTCCTGGCCCCCTCCTTGTTGACTCCCGTCCGCTCCCTCCCCATGTTGCCTCCTGCCACAGTCCTCCCTCCCTCCTTGTTGCCTCCTCACCGCACATACCTCTGTTGTGCCCCCTACCCCTCCTGCCTCTCCTCACTCACTGTAGCCTCCCATGCCTCAACAAACAAAAAAAAGTGCTATGATACACACAAGTGGTGTCTGTGTAATAGCGCTTTTTTTTATCACACCCTCCCTTGCCTGTGTTGCCCCTCTCAAAAGCCCTGCTTCCCTCCGTGTTGTCTTGCACAAGCAATGAAACAAGCATTGGCAAAGCCAATAGGTTTCATCTACGTGAGATCTATTGATGTTGTTAATGTTTTTTGGACATGTTGCACAGCAGCACAAGCTGCTGTACAACATGGCTTAAAGTAAACATAAGTGCTATGACATGCCATTGTTGACTGCGCCATATCGCTTTTCTTTCTTTAAGCCATGTTGTAAAGCAGCCCACATTGCTGTGTAATACGTCTAAAAAACATTACACAAAGCCAAATAGCACTTGTGCCCGCAAAAGCTGGTTGGCTTTGTTTAATGTTTTTTTGGGGGGATGTGAGGGTTGAAGGTGGCAAGGGGTACTGTGGTAGAGGGTTAGCAACACAACAGAAACTGTGAGGAGGCAGGGGGCGAAGCAACATGACGGATGTGTGGGGGCGGAGAGAGAAGCAGCAACACCAAGGAGGGCGGGGGAGTGCTGGGGGTGCCAGCACCATGAAGGAGGTATGGGTGAGGAGGAAGGTACTAGCAACATATGGGAGGTTGGGGGAATGCAGAGGCAAGCAACACAAGAGAGGTGTGAGGAGAAGGTAGGGTATAAACAATCGGGAGACACAGCATTTAGGGTCGAGGTTCAGCATACAGGCCCTGGAACATGTAGGTGAAACAAAGGTTATGCAGTTCCTAAGGAAGGAGAAAGGGGGGTAAAGGATGGGGCCAGGAGGCCAGGTAAGAAGGGCAAGGAAAGGGGGGAGTGCTCCAGTAAGTAGCATAGGCCCTTACACACCGGAGAGGTGTCATGCTTCATCATAGGGCAGCTTCTCGTTGGGCCGGCGCTGCAATGTCCAATGGGCCCCGCAGGTGGGCTCTTTGCTGGAGGTCTTCTGGATAGAAAGACGGAGGCCCTATATGATGGGGTGGTGGAGCAACCGTGTAGTGAGTAGAGTGGGTGTGGTGAGTTTGTTAAAACTAGCTATGAGTCTCCAAAAAACCTTTAGTAGCTGGACACTGATGCTATGGTTAAAAACAGACTAAAAGAGTTGTTGCTGGCTAGGAGAATTAAACCTGCTGCAGCTCAATGTGTGTGATGATGGGTGAAGGTGGTAAAAAGGTCGATAGTCTCTTAAAGGATGAGTGGCATTTCATTAGGACCAGGGGGAAAAAACGAATCTACTCTGAAAAAAGGAGACGGTCAAGAGGGTATCCTAAGGTGTACCGTCCCAATGTCACAAATTCAAAAGTAATTCAGAAAGGGGGCAGGGGCGGCCTTAGGCATGTGCAAGCTGTGCACCTCCACAGGGCCGCCAAACCACAGGGGCCGCCACGCCAATATATATCCTTAATATAATAATCCTCCGAGGATGGATACATATTTGCGTGGCGGCCCCTGGCAGAGATTTGGCGGCCTCCGGCTCTGTTCCACTTCCAAACAACCTGACCCCCCCTCTTCACTGGCCTCCGCACCTGCGTTCCTCCGGGGGCCCCCTACCTATGCTCCCTGCCCAGGGACGCCATGAGCCTAGAGCCGCCCCTGAAGGGGGACAAAAGGAGTTCATCCTTCTAGCGAACCTCTGGAAAGGGATGAAGCTAGGCATCAACCTGGGAGTACTGGGCAGCTGCATCAATGGCAGAATGCAGTAGGTGCCAGCCTCAATGCGTGGGACCTAACCACGTCTAGATGCCAGGGGGGGACAGAACAGCAACACAATGGAGAGCGGGCAGGGGTGGGGGACAACAGCACAGACAGTGAGAGCTGGGAGAAACTGGAGAGACATGTGCTCATGCATGTAAAAAAATAAATTATAATGTACCTGCAGGAGCATGTGGCCAGTACAAGAATACTGGCCTCAAACAGGAATCTGCGCTTGGTCCCTGCTCCACAGCAGGAACAAACACTTGAAGACCCAGCAGGAAGTAGGAGAAGAGCAAGAATTAGGATGCAAGAAAACAAGAGTGATATGGAAGTCAGCCATTGGTAACTAATGACAAGTAGTGGGCGGGTTGCAAGCCTGTTTTTAAACGTATTTTTGTTGACAAAAGATTTAGTTGACAGCACATGCGTGCTGTTCAAGCAAAACATAAAAATTGCTATGATGTGGTCACCGCTGGACACTTTTTTTTTGCTTACTTTCAGCTCTGCTGCACATGGCAAAAAAAAAATAACGAAACCAGTAAGTCTTTCGTAGAAGGGACATTTGGCTTTGCCAATGCTTGTTTTCTACATGCTTTAGGCTCCCGAATCAAACACTACCTCCCTACCCCGCCCTTCCTTCTTCTCCGCCTTCCATTCCTCCTCCTTGTCAACATTTTGGCCACAGCGTGAAGCAGGCGAACTGAGGGTGACTGAGGTGAGGTTTGTGTTCAGAGAGGTTAGTCACCGCTCTGATATCAGACAAGGACTGACCTGTGAGCACAAAGTGCCTCACTGTTGCTAATTTTATGCACCGTCAGCAGCGAGGGGGCCAAATTTGATTCCCCTCCGCCAGAGAGTACCTGTCAGAGCAAACGTTTTTGTGCAGCCCCCCCATGAACCTCGTGCGGTCTGCATTTATAAGAATATACAGTATTAATTACTATGTATGACTCCATTAAATGTTTTTACTTGATGAAGCTCAGACGCCGGAAAGGCTGACATTGCCCTATCGGAATGCGAACTCGAACTTTCTGGCAGTGAGCTCTCAACTTGTTTTCTTTTATCAGCAGCTGACTTCAACCACGACAAAAACCCAGGAAGCAAATAAGACGGGGAGGCTTCTGCAGTCTGCGCCAAACCCGAGAGTTTTCTTCACGAAGAACAAACATTTCCCGTCACCAGCAGTGATCGGTTCACTGTTAACCCAGGCGGAGATTAGATCAGAGTCGCCGGAAAGAGGACTGGGCTAGGAGCAAGCGACCGTGAAGCGGTAAGGGGAAGATGCCCCACGTTTTTTTTCTAGACTACAGTGACAGCAGGTGCGCATGCTCACACTGCTCACTTCTTTCTAGTGGAGAAGTTACGACATCACGTGACGTCATGTCAGGTGATTGTTGTAGGGGAAGGGAAATTCTTTAAAGAGAGTCGTTTTCTCTCTGGATTTCCCTTCTTTTTTTGAAATTCAGGAGCAGCAACACTGTCGTGGTGTCACCAGGGCTTTAAGAGCAAGCTTTCTCAATATTCTATATAACAAACTGCTTATTTATCTTATGCAACTAACAACTATTGACAAAACCAATAGTCCTGACTTGTAAGTATGATGTTACTTGTTGTATCATGTATGTTGATGCAATGACAGAAACAGCAAAATACAACTCAGGCGGCACACTATGCTAAGCACATATTTTTTGCTTACCAGTTTTTAAGCCATGCCCTTATTGACAGTGGCCACGTCCCTTTGAGAGACCACCCTTCCCCCAGTTTGTTCATCCCACTTAAAGCCCTGACTAAGAATGAAGGCAGGGCGCCAAGACCCGATGTGGCCTCTTGATCTCGCCTCCCACTGGGTTTCTCCCCATCTCTGAGGCTGGAATGAGTGACCTTGTCTGAGGACAAAGGCGCTGCCGGGGCCTAACTGCCTGCTGAACATATATGAAATACATTTCAACTCTTTTAGAGAGTGCTGAGAGCTTGACGTGACTCAGGGCGCATGCGCAGACAGTTATCATGCTTGACACTATTTGAGTGACTCAGGGCGCATGCGCAGACAGTTATCATGCTTGACACTATTTGAGGAAAATGGGAACTAATTAAATATTATCGCTAACTTAGGGCCAGATCTATGAAATATTTTGCATTCATAAGTAGGATGAAAAGGTTGGTCCTTGTCATTTGGACACCACTTTACCGTTCCTGGACTTTGCTTTTACATATCATTGTTATCAGGTGTATTGGCCAGATTGGCTCAATTAAAACAAACCAATACTAAAGCTCCAAGATATATAAACGCAAAGTCTAGCAATGGAAAGGTGCTGGCCCCTGACATGGAGCCCTTTTTTCACCCTATTTACTATGTTCATTTTAAACGACTTAGCAAATACAGGCTCTCATTTCACAAGGTACAAAGGAGTGTAAGGTAACAAAATGAGCCTTACAGGGCAAAGTGAGTGCTTGTACTGAAACCTTCTTGTGAATCACTACTGAAATGTACAAAAAAATGCGACCCTAACGAAAAGTGTAATCAATTGAAAAACTTCCATTTGGCCAACCTAGGTGTAAAGAAAATGCAAGCTAGGAGGAGAGGCCCCTAATACTTTACTTATGGACTAAGTGGCTGGCCACAGTACAGGGGATTGCATTTCACTGTGATCAGACTCATTAGATGGGCGGTGGCAGAGGGGGAGGCGCTCAGTCCTGAGGAATATAGGGGATTAAGAAAAAGACCGATTTCCCAAGAATGGGCCCAAGTGCTAGAGCAGTACAAAGCGGAAACAAACGAAGATGCCACAGACGCCCCAGACCCATTGTTAAGCTAGATCAGAGGCGCAACTAGAGCCACATTTCGGGGGGGGGGCTAAGAAAAAATTGCGGGGGGCTGAACCTTTAATCAGTAGGCAGAGTGGAGCTGCAGGGGCTCTTAAAAGGGGTGAAACAACTGCAAGGCCTAATTAACATTCAAATGGTCTTTAAAAGACCTGTGAAACGTTCGGGTGTGTCTCTGTGTGTGCCCGGGATCTGTCTCATCCCGGGCTGCCACACACGACGGGGGGTGGGGGGGTTTGGGCTGAAGCCCGGTGAGTCCAATGGATGTTGCGCGCCTGACCTAGATGCAACTACTGGATCCCTGTTTGGTGGACGGGCGGGACAAGGAAGGTCCATGAAGCCCCCCCCCTCAACCCCACCCCACACTGGGTCACACTAGCAGAACATTATCGGGATTGACCCTCCGGAGCGTGTCCCGACTGGACTGATTGGAGTTCTGTGGCTAAGTTTATGTTTATGATTATGGGTTAGTAGGAAGGGTAGAGTTGTGGGTGGGGTATAGAGGGCGGGTGGTTGAGGCCGACATCGATGGTGTAGGGAGTACTGAGCAAGATTGGGTAGGCCAGATTATTTGTGAGCTCATAATAGTGTCACTGTCCACAGGTTCTTGCATCACAAAGCTGTTATCCACTCTGCAATGTCATGAGGAAACGTGGCAGAACCTGCTGTCGATCTACATGTATAAATGTAATCCAAAAATGGAAATGTATAATATAAGACAATGTGTATCTTACAACCCTAATAAAATTGTGTTAAAAAAAATTCACTGTGATCAGACTCCAGTCCCCATTTGCAAAGCGAAATAAGTTTATATCCCTTGCAACCCAAAAAGACTGTTTACAAAAATACCACCCTGCCCACCACATTAATGCTGAGAATTGATTTGTGGATGTTATGAATAGTTGCAAATGCTGGGAGTGAAGCCTGTGAGGAATGGCAGACTACGATCCCAGTAGTCGCATTTGCTGGTTCCTGTTCAGGGAGGGTGGTTTGTGCAGTGACGGCTCGCTGAGGGAGTGCTGCAGGGCGGTGGGCGGGGCGAGGGAGGGGCAGGGTGGGAGGGTTGTGGACTCCGACTTAAGGCGTAACGAAGTTAAGTAAGTAAATAAATAAATAAAACAATTTACGCCAATGTTGCGATGCAGCGCGCTCATTTTAAATTGTTTTGTTTATTTACTTACTTAACTCCATTCCGACATAACTCGGGGTCCACTACCCCGCCACCCTGTCCCTCTCCCGCCCCGCCTCCCCACTGCACTCCCTCGGCGAGCTGCCACTGGGTTTGTGTTTCTTGCAATCAGTCCCTTGCCTCTGCAAGGGCTTTCTTTCACTGTTCATCAAAGGGGGGACTTGTGACATTGCGGTGCAAAAAACTGTTCTGCGACTAGCCTCTTTTAACCCACTCCACTCCAGTCTACCCCAACCTACCCCACTCCAATCTACCCAACCCCACTCCATTTCATCACACTCCTATCTATCCCACCCCAATCTATCCCCAATTCACTCCTATCTACCCAACTACACTCCAATCTACCTCACTCCACTCCAATCTACCCCTGTCTACCCCAATCCAATCTACTCCACTGCACCCCTCTCCATCTACCCCACTCGACTCTACTACAATATAGGGGGTGACTGGTGACATTGCTGTACAAAAAACTGTTCTGCGACTAGCTTCTTTTGAGTGTACGGAGCACTATATATATATAGGACTCTGGGGCTTGTAGTTTCCTTCAACGCACGGGACGCTGCACAGGTGTGCTACATCTTGAAGGGGGCGGTGCGGACTCACTACAACGAGTTCTTATGAGGCGGTATTCACCAGCAGAGTGTATCTCATCTGTGGAGGCTTTGGGCGCTGACGACGGCCAATACCGGCTAGAAATGCATCCGCCACTTTGTTCATTAAAGAGCCTCCAAATTTTCCCCTGGGTCTCTGCTCTTCTTTGCTGGGAGGAGTTCTGTGGCAATCTATTATGCGTCAGCCAGAGACGAATTACAGGGATCCCTGCTTCGTTTGGGCTTGGACGTTACTGGCACGAACTGTGGCAGTTCTCTGCCATAAAAACTTATCTTCAAAGTTATTTGAATGGTCCAAAAGTCCTCCTTGGAGCCCGGGGAAACAAGGTGGTGGTGACGAGGTTATCCAAACCTCGTGCTGGGCTGCCTGGATTGTCAGTGTAGTCCCCGCCGCAAGTACCCCCTGGAATCCGAGGCTGAGGCAGTATGTGGGAGCTGAGGAGGACATTTGATGAACTGCAAAGCTGAAGAAATTAAACCGTCACATTTTGTTTTTTTTCTCGTTCTTTTTTGGGCACACTTTGAACTGAAACTCTGCTACAAGCACATGGGATTTTGTCATCGATCCCTCCCCCGAGCAACACCCCCTAGGACCTACCACACAGGACTCTGGGGCTTGTAGTTTCCTTCAACGCACGGGACGCTGCACAGGTGTGCTACATCTTGAAGGGGGCGGTGCGGACTCACTACAACGAGTTCTTATGAGGCGATATTCACCAGCAGAGTGTATCTCATCTGTGGAGGCTTTGGGCGCTGACGACGGCCAATACCGGCTAGAAATGCATCCGCCACTTTGTTCATTAAAGAGCCTCCAAATGTTCCCCTGGGTCTCTGCTCTTCTTTGCTGGGAGGAGTTCTGCGGCAATATATATATATATAGCGCATCATATTTCACTTGTGTCTTTTCTAAGATCTGTAAGTAACGTGTTATGTTATGAGAAATTGGATAGCACATTAATCACCTATAAGGCGTTAGGCTCCCACAGCGTTAGTTGATGAGCGTGGTCTCCAGCATCTTGCATAATTCAAGAAGCAAGGAGGATGATCTTGTGTTTTGGGAGGTGATTTCAGGTTTTGGGTGCAATTTTAGAAATTGAGTGACCTCCTATTCTGCTTTTGTGAATGCAGGGGTGTGAGCGAGTGATCGTGATGTTGAGCATAGGTGCCCGGCAGGCTGCTGAAAGTGTATTCAGCTTTTCAGGTATGCTGGTCCAACGTTGTGCAGTGCTTTGAATGTGTACATGAGGAGTTGAATTGTCTGGGTTTGTTAATGGGAGCCAGTGGATCTCCGTGATCTGTGGTGAGATGTGGGTGCAATATGGGAGGTTGAGGATGAGTCTTTGATCAGGTTCTGGAAGGTCTGGAGTCCATGTAGGAGATGTTTGGAGATTAAAATATAAAAACATAAAAAGTACCAGGACAGTGAGATGGCCAACATGGGTGATAAGAGCGTCCCGTTTCCAACAGAGAATGTTGAGGGTCAGGGGGGAGGGTGGGCAGGCACTGCTTTTAGAGGTTTCACGTAGACCACAGCCACTCTCTCTAGCTTGGACGTTTCAACCAAGATATAGGTGGTTCAGACTGTGGACAATGGCTAATGTGTTGCAGGGGGCACCGTGCAGAGAACGTGTCCCCTTTTTTATGAATAACATAAAATGACTATTTATGCCCAGAAACATTCAAGCTATAACCGCAGCACACACATCATGTTTTATGTGCATACTCCAGTTCCATGAGGCAGATAGCTCCCTTCCTACAATTTTTAGGTCGAAATCTACCAAACAGCACAACTGTCTGGTTTGCTAACAAATTCTGGTGGCTATTCTGAAGGCTTCCCTGGTAATGCATTCCGCCCATTGCTCACTATTGGTTTTGTGCTTTGTTACTCACATTTGCTTGCTTTCTATTTAATGGCTTTATATGTTTTAGGCTGTCCAGATCGAGGGGGCTTTGTTTTACTTTTCTCTTTCTTACTTCAAAGTGAAAGATTTTATGTGACAATCTTGCTGTGAAATTAAAGTTTTTTTGTAGCACATGATCCAGCTGGCTCTCCAACAACCCTCAATACTCTTTTAATTTAACCCAGGAGCAATTTATTCTTACTCATCGGTGGGACCCATAGCACCACGAGTAACACACACACACATACACCATTTCTCCTGAATCAGTCACAATGAAGGCGAGCTGCTGGTTAGCGGGGTACCTAAGTTTTATACTTTATACATTTATATACATTTTTTATAGTTCTCAATTTATGCTAACCTGTTACCTGGAAAACTCTGCATCAAGGTACTCCACTATTCTGTCAATGGATCATCTAGTAGAAGTTAGTTGATGGAGAATACGAGCAGCTTACTCATAGTAATCCTATAAATTTAGCAATTTTATTCTGTCATGACATTGCATAAAATTAAAACGGGACTCGAGTTTTAAATTTTAAATTGATTTTATCTACTTCATTTAAGTAAAGAACTTTTAAAGATTTTATTTAGACAAGCAAAATGTAAGCAATTTATTTAGTACATGTTAAAGAAAAATGAAATTTAGAAAAGAATATATTACCAAGCTGTTATATGGAAAGAACAGAGTCGCACAAGTTCCCAATCTGTCTCTCTATTCTCCTCAATGCCTCTCTTCCAAAATAAAAACTCTACATTGGATCATTCTTCTTTGCTCCATCAAAAGGTAAAGTCCAAAAATGTCAAAGTCTCCAGCACCATAAATTGTTCAAATCAACAGCATGTCGTGGTGCAAAATAAAATCCGCGGAGCAAGCCTATTTCACCTATCTGAATAAGCTCTTTTATACCTTTTTTCTCTAACTATCTAACTCAAATTGAAACTTTTATGGTCCACAGTTCATTCTGATTGGTCCATTAGAGGGGTGGTGATGATCACCTCATTCAATTCCTTGCCGAAACTAGTTTTTCATTTAGCAAAGCCATCTTCAAAATATTCCTATGACATTCATCTCCGATTGATGCTTGTCATTCTCCTTTTGTTACACAACTTAATATTATTTTCTCAGTCACTGTTCTGTTCACATGGTTTTAGATGCAGGCATCCTTTGGTACACTTCCGTGCCCTAGTCCAAGCTGACCTTGACATCACTCGCTTCGAGTACAGGCCATTCGATTTTCTCTGCTTTCACCAGCGCGCATGTGTTGAGGCCTTTTCTTTCAAACTGATGTCAACTCTCCTGTCACCATCCATTTTCAACAAACAGGCCACGTAAGCTTCAATGAGAACTAATACGAAAACAAACAGAACATTTGATTTGGAAATATAGCCCTTCTGTTTACCTATCACCATTCTAATATTCCCAGTTAGTTGTTGCCTAGCATTAAGCAATATAGATAGCATTCTTTTACTTACAAAGTGCTTTTTCTTTTTCTTGCCACAGCATATAATTACACCATTAAAAGCATGAACACACATGTTTATTTGCTTAAAAGTATATTATTATAGCACTATATTAGTATAACTCGTAAACAATTATTAGTATGTCAGTTTTGCAAATAGCTATTAGTTTCCCACCTGTAATGTAAAATGTCTGAGTGCCTTTTATTGATTACTTTTCACACTGGTATTTACGTTAAAGTTATGAGAGCTTGACTTTACAAGGGGTACACAAACATTTTTGTCTCTCCCCTGCTCCATCAACTCCCCACTTTGGTGATTTTATCACCACACAAATCATCCCACCTACATTTCTTCAAGAAAATGTTTCAGGCTCTTCAGTTTTAGACTTTAGTATTTTTCATAATTTGACCTCTTGAATTCTCATACATTTTCTCCTTTAACTCTTCAAACTCGATTTTACATTTTTCTATAGTTAATTTTATTTTTCTTTCAGCTCTTTTTTCTTTTAATGCAAACACATCCTAATCTTATCATTAATGCTATCATTATTATTATTGTTACTGGTATTAATATTTTTCCAATCAATTAACTCCCTATATCTGTAAACAAATTCTTTACATTAGAAAAACTCTTACCAAGTTTCTTTAGAACACCATCAACCTCAAGTGGGATAATATCTGTATGCAATTCAGTAATATTTCTTATATATCTCTGTATATTTTGACTTCTATCAGGAATATAAGTACAACAATGTTGCACTTTCAATATTCCACAGACTCCTCCTTCTTTTGCGCAAGTCTATTTTGCATTATCATAGCTCTCATAGCAACCATTTCAGTATTTACCATTGAAAATTCTGCAGCTGTACTTGTCGATAAACGATCTACTTTCGTTGACAATCTTTGAATTTTGTTTGCATTAAATAATATACCCACTGCTGGTATTAGTGCACCAAAAATATCACCTACTATTTCCATAAAACTTTCCCTTCTCATACGTGTTAATGGTTTACCTATTTCATGAATTCCATTAGTACCTCTATCTACATGGAAAATTTTGGGAAAGACCAAACCTACATAACATGTCCCATACCAATGGTCTGGCAATCTATAATAAGCTTTGTTGCCACATATACAATCCAATCCAGGAAAAACTGGATAATTTCCCCCTTTAAATCCCCATCGCCCAATAATTCTGTAAGTGTCTTTGCAATCACTTGCTCCCACAAAATAGTTATCACTCACCATGTTATCTCTTCGAATACAACATTTTCCCTGTTGGGGAAGATCAAGTCCTAATGCAACATTAGTATCACTCTTTACAAAATTTTCTTAATCAAAATTCCATGAGGAGTAAAGCTATCCTGGCTGAAGACGGCTGATAGCCAGAAACCGGTCCTAGGATGCTTGATTCCGGTCCAGGAAAGACATGGCTTGGCAGTTCGGGCTGGACTGTTCCTATGAGGCACAGGGTCAAGGCTGATTTGCATACGGCCATGTCTGAACTGGGGTGGTGTGGAGTGTAAAAAACAATGGATTTAGGCCCAGATCTCTGTACTGGGGTGAATGTATGACAGTGTTCTGCATTCTGTCCATAAGCTGTTGTTTTGCATTTGTCACCCCGAGTGGGATGGGTATGCTCAGACGTGATCCCATGCTCTCCACACGCCTGGAGTCAACCTATCCTGGCTGAAGACGGCTTATAGCCAGAAACCCGTCCTAGGATGCTTGATTTCGGTCCAGGAAAGACCTGGCTTGGCAGTTCGGGCTGGACTGTTCCCATGAGACACAGGATCAAGGCTGATTTGCATATGGCCATGTCTGAACTGGGGTGGTGTGGAGTGCAAAAAAACTTTGGATTTAGGCCCAGATCTCTGTACTAGGGTGAATGTATGACATTGTTTTGCATTCTGTCCATCAACTGTTGTTTTGCATTTGTCACCCCGAGTGGGATGGGTATGCTCAGACGTGAGTCCCATGCTCTCCACACCACTGGAGTCAAGCTATCCTGGCTGAAGACGGCTGATAGCCAGAAACCGGTCCTAGGATGCTTGATTCCGGTCCAGGAAAGACATGGCTTGGCAGTTCGGGCTGGACTGTTCCCATGAGGCACAGGGTCAAGGCTGATTTGCATATGGCCATGTCTGAACTGGGGTGGTGCGGAGTGTAAAAAAAACAATGGATTTAGGCCCAGATCTCTGTACTGGGGTGAATGTATGACATTGTTTTGCATTCTGTCCATAAACTGTGGGTTTGTATTTGTCACCCCGAGTGGGATGGGTATGCTCAGACGTGATCCCATGCTCTCCACACAACTGGAGTCAAGCTATCCTGGCTGAAGACGGCTTATAGCCCGAAACCGGTCCTAGGATGCTTGATTCCGGTCCAGGAAAGACATGGCTTGGCAGTTCGGGCTGGACTGTTCCCATGAGGCACAGGGTCAAGGCTGATTTGCATATGGCCATGTCTGAACTGGTGTGGTGTGGAGTGCAAAAAAACGATGGATTTAGGCCCAGATCTCTGTACTGGGGTGAATGTATGACATTGTTCTGCATTCTGTCCATCAACTGTTGTTTTGCATTTTTTTTTTTAGCATTTGCACCGTCTTTACAATGTCTCTTTTTCCTCTTTCCACACAAAAATATATGTCCTTTTTAAATCTGTTATTTTAGTTTCTCCTTTTATTCCATTTACTTGCCTGAAAGTAGCGGAGAGCAATTGAGCAGAACCCTGCAAGAGTCCCTTGCCGACCGTAAGAGCGCAGGAGCGCTGACGGACACCTCCACCTTTAGCGCTGCCGCCCCGGGACCACAAATCCCGATAGTCTCTGCGGGGGCGCGTAGCCCTGACGCGACTGGAGCGCCAGGAGGGGCTAGAAAACCACGGAGCCCTCAGCGTCGCGGGATGCACGCGGGACGCCCGGAGCGAAGCCCGGGCAAAGGGCGGGCCCTCTACGGCCCTCAAGGGCCAGAGGAGGCTGGGCTGGGGCACCCCCCTGAGGCCTTCGCACTGCTACACACAAGGTATTACTGTATCTAGTCCGCCAAAATGGTTATCAAAGCTGTCTATGTTGTGTTGATAGGTGACCAACTATGAGGAAGCTATCTAAAAGCACCAGGATGCCTACCTTAAGATCGAGTACCAAACAAAAAGCGGACATCCCTCAACCGGTACCTACACTCACTGCCTTCGACAAAATGTTACAGCAGACAATAGGGGTCGTAACCAATGCGATAGCAAACACGGAGAGAAGGATGTCTCTACCACCAATGACAATTATCCAAGACACGCAGGATGCGGCTACTGATCTTTCAGTAGTTACTTTAGACGCTACAGACGACCCAGATATCAGCCTTGGTGTCACTTCTTCCTTTGCTGATCTCCCGTGCGCTCAGGCTTCTACTGAGAACACGAAGGAGACAATGAATACTCATATTAATTTAAGTTCCACATGTGACACAAAAAAGGGGAAATCAAATAACATGGAGGGAAAAAGGCCCAGAGAATGTTTAAAACAGGGCAAAAAAAAGGTAAAAGCAAAACTACAAATCATAATTTAGTGGCACCCATAATTCCCTCCACACCAGGAATTCCTTGCTGGGTTGCTAATATGGTGGCCGACCTGAAAGCTGATCTAGAAGACACAATCACTGCCCTGATCAAACCCCTTATGTCTAAAATTGATAGACTAACTTCTTTAATAAATAATAAGGGAGTCGGCCCAACAAGACAACTGGCACAGGATAACGCTTCATCAAAAGTGGGACATGATGGGGGCACACCCAAAAAAATAACAAAAGACAGGGTAGCGCCAACAAATGAATCGGCACCAAATAAATTAAAGAGAGCAAAACAAATAAATACCCCAGCAGCACAAAAAGCCCCAACATCCTCAAACCCTTGTAGCTCTAATGAGACAACACAGGGCCAAACAAAACAATGTCAAGGAACTGCTCAAGTACCAAATGAAAAAGTAGATCAAACCCCAAAAGACAATTCTACGGCAACCCCCCCCTGTTAACGAATGCTTCAGTAAATAAAACAACATCGACCCGATTTAGGACTATCAATCTTCCACCTGAAGCTCTGCCCTTCGTGGTCGTATTGACAGGAGTTCCACCACTAAAAGAGGGAAAAAGGGAAACACACTTGGAACTAAAGAATAAATGTGTGCAGTGGTTGCAGATAAATAGACCCCTACCCCCTAAAATCTGTGGTGAAATCCTTACAGTAAGAAGGGGGGAGTGGATTGGGAGAGGAATAAAAACAATAGCAGGGGATATAATAACAGTCAATTTCAGAGACATTGCAGCAGTGAATTATATATGCAATGCACCCCATAGTAGATCTCACACACAAATTCACCCCTTACATCTATCATATTTCTATCCATATACACCCCAAAGACCGGTGCAGACAAATAGAATGAACATGAATAGGGTTCAACAAATGGAACCTCAGTATAGATCGGCTCAATGGCAAATGCCTTATCAAGCCACCTCAGCTTATGACCCTTTCTTAACTCAACATGTGCACTGGAATAGGTTCAGTGCTCTTGAAGAGGTGGACTGACTTGCACTGAAGAAATCTAGCGCTCTAGACACCCTTATAAGATCAGAGGAGGAAGGGCTCACTGTAACAGGAAATGGGTAGTATAGGATATAGTGACGGTAGGGGAGTCAGTAAAAAGAATTTGAAAACCAAAAAAGGGGGAAATAAAATAATAGAACAACTAGATCAAAAGATGACTCCAGATCGAAGTAGACAGGATAGTGACATCATGCTAGAACCCCGCAACAACACAACATCTATAGAAGTAGACCAGGAAGACCAGGAAGAGTATTTACCAAGGGGTTTAATAGAACCACCCATGGGGGACAACCATGAAAATCTTCGAATCATATCCTGGAATATTGCAGGATTAGCAGCTACATTTGAATCCCAGGAATGGCAGAACTATATTAATAACTTTCAAATCATATGCCTGCAAGAAACATGGGCGGTCGACCCAAACCTGTATAGTTTAAAGGGGTACAAATGTTTTTCTGTCCCGGCCATAAAGTCATTATCGGGGAGAGTGATTGGGGGATTACTAATGTATGTAGACCTTCACATGCAGGGAACCTGGTTTAATTATAACTGGGACTCACGCAACATGCAAGCTACTGTAGGGTATCGTTTTAAAAGATTTAATTTCCTTTTACTTAATTGGTATAATGCCGTAGGCACGATGGGAAAGGGGTCCGTCGTCAAAGAACTGGACTCCTGTCTAGAAAAGCTGGATTCTTTAAATAAGACACCAAACCCCCCAGCATAATACTTATGGGGGATTTTAATTGTCATCTCTGTGATAACTTAAAACCATTTAACAGAGATTGGTCAAGAGGCACTGTAACAAAAGGGACACATTTTGCACATATAACTGAGGGATGGGACCTAGAGAAATTAACAAAAAGGCACAACTTGGTCCATACTATGGACCTTGCTGAGTTAGCTGAAAACGGAGACCTCAACCCAACATTTAGAGGCCGAGGTTGCCAGTCGTATATTGACTTCATTCTAGTCTCGCCCCTCATAAAGAGAAACATTAGTAGTATGGTCATAGACATAAGCATCTTTAGTGATCATAATCCTCTGACACTTGTACTAAAAGGTTTTGATTTTAAAAAACTTACACGCAGAACAGATGTTATGGAAAAGGCAGTGGACCAGGGAAGGAGGATTAAGTGGGCTAAGATTGATGGAGACAAATTTTATAGAAGACTAATAACAGAGGGACTAAACGCCATAAATACATGTCTTGATCCTCATGTGGGAGGAGCATTAGTGGTCAGCGCATTTGAAGAAATTGCACGCCATGTGGATAACCTACTAAAGACCTCTAAAGATAGTAAAGTACCCCCCACTCCGCGTTGGTTCGACTCTGTTTGTACTAAGGCGCACAAAAAACATAAACGTAGCCTCCACTCTAAACCCAGGGACAATCTCAAAATAGCACAACACGGAACTGAATATAAAAAAGCACTGAAATGTCGAAAAAAAGAGCTTACAAATCCAAGCTTGGGAGGACTTAAGGGAGGCGGCAGAAAGGCGAGATATCTCGGGATTCTGGAAGGTTATTAATACCCCATGCTTCCAGGACCCAGGAGCACCTAAAATAATAAATATTATCTTACCTGAACAATGGCAGACCCACTTCCAGAGCCTCTATAATTATACAGGACAATTAATCCAGGGTGAAGGACCAAGGTTAAGCCAAAACACAAAACTGGACTTTTGCCTGGAAGAAGTGGAATTGGCAATAGTAGGACTCAGTAAGAACAAAGCACCTGGCCCTGATGGTATACCCCCGACCTCTACCTGAGCAACATAGATCTTTGGGCCCCACTGCTCACGAGGGTTCTGAACGAGGCAGTGGTGGCAGGACTGCCTCGCTCCTGGTCAACAGAAACCATAGTCCCGATCTATATAAAAGGGAATCACGATGACCCTCAATGTTATCGCCCTATATCCCTTATAGACGTAACAGCTAAAGTACTGGGCCGTGTTATTTTACATCGTTTGCAGGAATGGGCGGAGGAGTACGAGGTTCTGACAGATGTCCAATATGGCTTCAGGGAGGGTAGATCTACCACCGATCAATGTTTGAACCTGTACCTCCTGACAGCAAAATACACCATCGCTAGCAGTGGGACTATATATATGGGGTTCATGGACCTCTCCGCAGCTTTTGACCGTGTAAACAGAGAAAAACTTTGGTCGTTATTGCTAAGTCTAGGAGTGGATCAACCCCTTGTAGATGTCCTAAAAACCCTACATTGGAATACGTCTGCAAGTGTGAGATACAACCAAGAGGGAAGTAGGACTGATACCTTCTTATGCACCAGTGGAGTGAGGCAGGGCTGCATTTTTGCGCCCTTTCTGGTTTCTATATATATATATATTAATCTCCTGGACAAAGAACTACTCAAATTACACGTGGATTCACCCCAAAGTGGCCATCGAGCGGTGCCGGTATTACTCTATGCCGATGACGCGGTATTGTTAGCCAGAACTCCATTGGGGCTCCAGAAGTTGATTGACGGCTTTGTCGATTTCATGGCCAAATTTGATTTATCGACAAATTTGGAAAAATCTTACATTATGTCAACAGGAGCAAAAGAAAAAGGGAAATTTATTTACAAAATTGGGTCACACAATATTGGCCAGGTTAAGATCTTCTCATATCTTGGTGTACTGTTTGACGATCAATAGAACTTCAACCCCCTGGTGGAGAAACATGCAACGAAGCTGGCGGCGTCATCAGGGGCCATTATGGGGTACGGGAGAATACTGGGTAGATGGTCCCCAGAGCAAATATTAAATCTGTACAGATCGATATGCTGTGCTAAGGTTACTTACGGAGCAGAAGTATGGGGCTTTATAGACAAAAAATTGCAACAGATCCAGGTGGAAGAAAATAAATTCCTTAGAAGAATCTTGAAACTACCGCAGAGCACCCCGGCCTTCATTATTCATGAAGAAGTTGGAGAGCCTTATATTGAAGACCGGATTAAAATTAAACCTCTTCTTGCTTGGGTCAAAATCTGGGTTAACCCAGAAGCGGTCCTTACAAGACAAATTATAAAAGACTGTCTGAAACGTGACAAAGGGGGTCACATACCCTGGCTAAAGTACATAAAGGACTCTATGGAGGCAATTGGCTGTAAAAAATGTTCACAGACCCAGAATCCTTAACTGGCCAGAACAAAACAATGGTTAAAAAACTTTTTTCAGTTTGGTCACTTACGACTAGGGCTGAGATGGAAAGATGTAAGCCCACTGTTTTATCTTACTGCCAACTAACAGTGAAGCAAGGAATGGAACCATATCTGAGGATTATGCATAATGCTCAGGACCGATATTATATGACCCGATTTAGACTAAATATGCTCCATCATTTACTTGCGGTCCCCTCTGGGTTCACTCTCACAGTGGAGTCGAAGGGTACCTGCGGCTGCGACGCTAGGTCTCCGCAGGATACCCTTCACTTTGTTTTGTTATGCCCCTTTTATTCCGCCCCAAGACGTACGTTTTTAGAAGGGATCCTGAAAGAAACAAAACTTAGACAAGCAAAAATGGCCTCGAGGTTTCTTCAGGAAGCCGCAGATGCTCACACGTTGTTTTGCACTATAAGTTTTATCCGGGTTGCATTGCGGCTAAGGAACATCAGAGAAATAACTGACTCTAATGCTATTTAATTACGTAAAGTAAATTCCTCTTTCCCCTTTGTTCATGAAATGCGTATTTAGCCAATTTTTTAACTCATACTTTTTTAAACTTGTATTTAAAATATGTGTATATTGTGTATGTGCTTTTATGGTGTCTTTTTAAGTGCCGAATAAAGATTTATAATTGAAATTGAATTGAAATTCTTCTTTTAGTTTGCTACTTTTACCTTTTCATTTTTCAAAACATGTTTTCTTTTCCTTTTCTTTTACCTTTTCCACTCACCAGAGTCACTTTGATTTTCCTGGTTACCTTCAACTTCCAGTATGTCAGGTAATGAGATGTATACCCACTCAGGTGGTTTATACTTTTGATTTGGTCTCTTTACTCTTTTAGGTCTTTGTAAAATGTCTTTATTACTTTCTTTTTGACCTTCTTGGAAAGATATTTTGTTTACTTATTCTTGTTGACTTCCATTTATATTTATAAATTTGAATGTTAGTCCTTTAACCTCTGCAGTCCAATTGTCTCCTTTTTTGGGCTTTTTAATCACAGGTTCAATTGTTTCACGTTCAACTTTCCAAGCCCTTTTTCTGGGACTCCTTCTTAGTTCTCCGTCACTTTCATCAGACTCAGTTTCGGATCTCTTTCCACTTTCTCTTTTTTTAAACTTTATTATTTCTGTATCAGCTTCTGAGTCTCGTTTTCTCTTGACAATTCAGTTCTTTTACAAGGAATTTCTCCATGACTGATACTTGGAATCTCATCCTTATCGTGACTTACATCCTTTTCTCCAGTTTAAGGATCACTATTCCTTCTTTTAGAACTTTCTGTTTGAATTTCAGATTTTCCACCTTTACCAGTTCTATTCTGTTCCTTTTCAGTGTCCAAACTGGTTTTTACTAAGCATGGGCGGAAAATCCGTTTCGCTCGCGGATTTTGCGGATTTTCGGTAAATTCGCAATCCGCGAGATTCGCGAATCTCCCGCAAAATCCGCGAGCAGCGGATTTTGCTCGCACTGTTCGCGTGAGTTCGCGGCTTCCCAGTACAACTTCGCGCCCCGCGAATAAGCGCAAAATTGCAGAAATACGATCTTAGCAAAACTGAAACTACTTACCAGGTTCAAAAGTTCAGGCTCATCATTAGTAGCCATTTCCTGTAGTGCTTCCTGAGGGGCCCCTCCAGAGTTCAGTTGCCAGTTGCAGCTATTATGTGACCCTGCTCTGAACCTCAGAATAGTTACACATATGCCACAAAGGTCCTGAATTACAGCTAAGGGAGACAAGCAGGAGCCAGGCTGGAAGTTCAAATCCATTAATCAGCCCCTAATTCATTATTGTCAGTTGGGGCAGGGCAGGTGTTGTAACTAATTTTGCAACAATGAAAGCACTTAGCAAGTGCAAAAGATCACTAATCAGGAAGCACTAAGGAAGCAGGTGCCAGCTAAAAAAATATTCTGTGACACATTAATCAGCCCCAAATTAATTCAGGTCACTTGAGGCAGGGAAGGTGTGCTTGCTTTGCCACAATAATGTACACTGACTGGACAACCAGAGGGTGCTGTGATGAAACAGAGGGTGGCATGGGTGGGCCAGAGGGTGGCATGAGTAGTCAGAGAGTGGCAGTGGTGACAGAGAGTGGCAGTGATGAAGAAGAGTGTCCCAAACAAGTAGAAACAACAAGTTCGCGAAACTTGCGACCCGACAGGTAAGTTCGCCTTTGCGAAATTGTACAAAACCCTCGCGAACTGGCAGAAACCCGCGCGAACACACACAAAAAAAATCCGCAAATTCGCGAGAATTCGCGGATTTTGCGAATTGCGAGTTCGCAAATCCGCAAAATTCGCGAACGCGAGATTCGCAAAATTCGCCCATGCTTAGTTTTTACTTTTTCCAGATGTCGACTTACAGGTCGATCTTCAGGATCTGGAATTTCAATTACTTTAGTCTCTGTTTCTGATGCCAAATTTGCATCTGACATCTCTAGATGTCGCCTCACAGGTCGATCTTTCTTATCTAGAACTTTGTCTGTTGTCCCTTCCGCATCAGAATCAGAATCAGAATCTTTTTGCAATTACTGATTCTCAGGTTCTGGTATTGGGATAGTATGGCTTGCATGAACCCATCTCTTAACACCTGCACATTTCACTGCAGTAGTGCTCACCAGAGTCACTTGTCTCGGTTTATCCCATCGAGGGACCAGGCAATTTCTCCTTCTGTGTACTTTTATTCAGACCCAGTCTCCAGGACTTAAATCATGGGTTGGATGCTTTTTCTGAGTACATGCATAAGTTCCAACCTGGTGAAACACAGAATTGATGGTATCAGACAAGCCCTTGCAGTAATCCAATATGATATCATCATTTATAGCTAGCAGTTTGTTGACAGGTACAAATGCTTGTCTCATTACTCGTCCCATCAGTAATTCATGTGGACTTAAACCAGTCTTTCTGCCTGGAATGCTTCTTAAGGTCATTAAAACAAGTGGCAAAGCATCAGGCCATTTTAGTCCAGTGGTCAAACACATTTTTTCAAGTCTGTTTTTAATTGTTCCATTAACCTGCTCAACTACTCCAGATGCCTCTGGTCTGTAGGCGTAATGTAATTTCTGTCAAATATCCAGTGCTTCACAAATCAATTGTATATTGAAAATGACTCCCTCTGTCTGTTTCAATTGTTACTGGAAATCCGAATCGTGGTATCTCTTTCCTTAACACAAGTTTTGCTACAGTCACTCCATTATTTCTCCTGGTAGGGAAAGCCTCCATCCATCGTGAAAATAAACAGATGATCACCAACACATATCGTAGGTGGTTACATGGTGGCATCTCGATGAAGTCTAATTGCATTCCTGGATTCAATTGTTGGCAAATCAAACACCGTTGGCATCAACATTCAGCTACTATACGAAACTTCGGATTATACCAAGTTTGTTTGAACAACCTGATCATATTGTCTCTTCCTATGTGTGCTTGACCATGGTACATTTGAGCCATATTTGAGATCCTGCTAACAGGCATAACTGGTCTTTCATCTTTGCACACCCACATTTCATCTTCTTCTCTTTGTCCACAACCTGATTTTATCCATCTATCGTTTCCTTCATAATTTGCCTCATCCTGCAAGTGTTTTACTTCCTGCCAAGCCTCAACAATGTTAGTAAGCATTAAAGGACTTGAAACATGTTCTTTTTCTCTGTCCCGATTGATTGAAGGAAAATTTCTGGCACAATATTGAGCAATCGCATCCGCAAACCTATTACCTTCAGTGACATAATCATCTCCATTTTTATGTGAGGCACACTTCACCACTGCAATGCTTTTAGGCAGCTTTATTGCCTCAAGCAACATCTTTACAAACTCAACATTCTTGATAGGTGATCCAGCAGAGGTCATATTGCCTCTTTGGGACCACAGTTGTCCATAATCACGAACCACTCCAAATCCATACTGACTATCAGTCACTATGGTAACGCGGACAAGCTTTTCCAATTTGCATGCTCGAATCAAAGCAATCTGTTCAGCTACTTGAGCTGAACGTATTCCTTTCAGACAAGGTGCTTCCATAACATCTGCCACTGTATACAGCATATGCAGCTATCGAAGTTCCTTCATCTGTTCTTAAGCAGGAACCATCCACAAACATCACATCATCTGATTCTTCCAAAGGTTCATCTTTAGTGTCAGTGTGATTCACTGCTGGAGGACGCACCGCGGTTACCACTGGCTGAATACTTGAAGTTGCCGATCAGTTTTATCAGATACCGAGTCCACACCTTCTCCTGTACAGAAGCATCTACATGAAGTTCCCAACTTGGGCTCTGGTGCTCAGGGTCTAAAGGCTATTTCCTGCATAGGAAGACACAAGGACATCGATTTCGCTGTTAAGTGCGAGAAGAGGCTCACCCTGATTGTCGAGGACTTCTGAGGGCAGTTCCGCCCACACGGCTTGCCGCTCCCGCTTCGCGGGAGCCGCTGCGCACAGGAGTGCGTGTGTCACCACCAGCACCTGGTTACTGGAAGCAGAGGCAGGGGTAAGAGGAAAGGCGTGGGCTGCGAGTGTGCAGGGACTCCGTTATCCAGGAGTCCCTGCGAAGACCACGGATTAACATCCGGTCCGCTCTCCCCGCCGGCCCTCCCCCCGCCCATCTGACAGTTTAAAGGGCGCTTTCTCCATCAACTCTGTGGGACGCTGTTAAGTGCGAGAAGAGGCTCACCCTGATTGTCGAGGACTTCTGAGGGCAGTTCCGCCCACACGGCTTGCCGCTCCCGCTTCGCGGGAGCCGCTGCGCACAGGAGTGCGTGTGTCACCACCAGCACCTGGTTACTGGAAGCAGAGGCAGGGGTAAGAGGAAAGGCGTGGGCTGCGAGTGTGCAGGGACTCCGTTATCCAGGAGTCCCTGCGAAGACCACGGATTAACATCCGGTCCGCTCTCCCCGCCGGCCCTCCCCCCGCCCATCTGACAGTTTAAAGGGCGCTTTCTCCATCAACTCTGTGGGACGCTGTTAAGTGCGAGAAGAGGCTCACCCTGATTGTCGAGGACTTCTGAGGGCAGTTCCGCCCACACGGCTTGCCGCTCCCGCTTCGCGGGAGCCGCTGCGCACAGGAGTGCGTGTGTCACCACCAGCACCTGGTTACTGGAAGCAGAGGCAGGGGTAAGAGGAAAGGCGTGGGCTGCGAGTGTGCAGGGACTCCGTTATCCAGGAGTCCCTGCGAAGACCACGGATTAACATCCGGTCCGCTCTCCCCGCCGGCCCTCCCCCCGCCCATCTGACAGTTTAAAGGGCGCTTTCTCCATCAACTCTGTGGGACGCTGTTAAGTGCGAGAAGAGGCTCACCCTGATTGTCGAGGACTTCTGAGGGCAGTTCCGCCCACACGGCTTGCCGCTCCCGCTTCGCGGGAGCCGCTGCGCACAGGAGTGCGTGTGTCACCACCAGCACCTGGTTACTGGAAGCAGAGGCAGGGGTAAGAGGAAAGGCGTGGGCTGCGAGTGTGCAGGGACTCCGTTATCCAGGAGTCCCTGCGAAGACCACGGATTAACATCCGGTCCGCTCTCCCCGCCGGCCCTCCCCCCGCCCATCTGACAGTTTAAAGGGCGCTTTCTCCATCAACTCTGTGGGACGCTGTTAAGTGCGAGAAGAGGCTCACCCTGATTGTCGAGGACTTCTGAGGGCAGTTCCGCCCACACGGCTTGCCGCTCCCGCTTCGCGGGAGCCGCTGCGCACAGGAGTGCGTGTGTCACCACCAGCACCTGGTTACTGGAAGCAGAGGCAGGGGTAAGAGGAAAGGCGTGGGCTGCGAGTGTGCAGGGACTCCGTTATCCAGGAGTCCCTGCGAAGACCACGGATTAACATCCGGTCCGCTCTCCCCGCCGGCCCTCCCCCCGCCCACTCCGCCCTACACGGCCACTATATCTTGGCTTAACACTCCCGCAGCGCGGGACGCAGCCCGGGCGAAGACAGGGCTAAGACTGGGCCGTTTGAGGCCGTTAGAGGACGGTAGAGGACTGGACTGACCCACTCTCTATCGCCTTTTCCTATAGATATTTTTCCCCTCGCTCCACACGAAATGAGTACTAGAGCGACTCGGAGTAAGACCTCTAAGGCAGCTTCACAAATCAAAGGCCCTATGGATGATTTTATCACCCGCACCAATATTGCCATTGACAATGAAATATCCAAATTACAAACACGGGTGTCCTTAGAACTGGATGCTGCCAGACGTTTGTCGCAAGTGATAGCGCATTCAAAAAAATCCTCTTTAGGCCACATAGCCACTGCGGTCACGCCAGAACGCCCTGTCATCCCCAAAGGCGTAGTCACACAGGCTGTTGTCCACCGGATCTCCACTAACTCCACCCCTTCCCCATTGATAGAGCGAAATACTAACGTAGAAGAAGCCAAACCCCTACCTGCATCTACGCTTTGTGCCCAGACTACGACCCCTAACCCCCAGTTACCCTCAAACCCCACCATTAGCAAACCACCCAAAAGGAAGCGTCGAGCAGGCACTGCTTATGCTCGTAAAAAGGCGAAAATTGTGCTTCCTCAAAACCTAAATTCAACGAGAGCACTATCACCTAATGCACTATCAAATGATTCCCAAAAAAACAGTATGGGGCTACAATCACCTAGGGAGGGTGGTATAGTGGTTCCTGAAGCCATCTCAACCAGTATGGCTCAAGAGACCGAGGGCTTGCCGACTGAAGGGTTAGGTAACAACGATGGGGCATTCATTGATTTAGTTTGGACAACTCTAAAGAAACTTCTGTCCCCTCTCGACCTTAGACTCTCGAGAATAGAGAACAACTTGCTCGAGATGGAAAAAAGTCTCATCGCTCTGGCCACTCTTGGCTTGAAAACCCTTGAAAACCAGGGGCAGCTTGCCCCGGACATTACACCTCCAATTCCCCAAACAGAATCACAGGATGTTCCTCTTCGTAACCATGCCATACCATGTCAGGATAACCCGCCTTTAGCACCACCCCCTTCCCGCCCGATACCCAAGCCAAGGTTTGTGGCAGTGAATCAAATTCCTCCTGCCGCTAAATCTAAAGCCTCTCAACGAGCTACAGATCTCCACCTAGGTAAACCCAAATCTGATGTTCAGCCCAAATCTACCCTTGGCACTGCCCAGGACCCGCCTTCGAAGGATAACTTCAGAGGGGGATATATTGATCTTCCCCCTGAGGCTAACGACTATGTGGTGGTCCTAACGGGTGTCCCTCAGATTGGTGTAGACCAATATGAGAACCACTGGTCGCTAAAAAATAAAATAATGTATTGGCTAAATAACAATAGACCTATCCCTAATGGCCAGAAAAGCAGAGTACTGATGGTTCGTAGAACTAGCTGGGTGGGCCCCACAAAGAAATCTAGTCCAGGGGATTGCATAGTGGTGACCTTCGAGGATCCGCATACGGCACAATTTATCTGCTCCTGGCCTGGTTCCGAAGGGTCCCCTGTAATACCCAGACCCCTGTCTTTCTTTTACCCACCCCGTTTCCACCATACCCCGGTGGATAATTGGCCTATAGTTCAACACCAACCCTGGAAAAACCACTCCAAAGCTTACAACCAATCCCAGCCACTTTGGAACGGCTTTCCCATCTCTAACAGATACGGTGGCCTGGAGGAGGTGGATTGACTCTCTAGCCAACATTCCCAGCCTAAGTCCGAAAAATCTTTCGCCTTGTCCGCCGGAAGCCCACTAGAGCTCATATCCTTAGATCTCGCAGTGGTCCTAGTGGGATGCACCAATGGCTTAGATAATAAGGTAGGGTTGACGCCCTCTGCCACCTCCGAATCCGCTAAGACGGAAAGTGACAGAGTTCCATCCCTTATGACTCCACAACCACTAAGCCGAGGGAGTGCTGCAGAGGTGATTGGGGCTGGCTTAATTAAGACTTCTATTTTGCAGCATTCCAAATCAAGTCCAAATGTCTCCGGAAATGTTGCATTTGAAGCTGCTCCGCCCTTCTTTGCCTCTTTACAGCATACCTCTGACTCCTCGGTAATAAAGGTCTTGAGCTGGAATGTGGCTGGGCTTGATCGCAACCTCGATAACCAAGATTGGATTGCATTCCTAGAACCATATAGCATCTGCCTCTTTCAGGAAACTTGGTGTCAAGAACCAAGGCACAGAGTGGGGTTTACGACTTACTTTGTCCCAGCGGTACAGCTTCCTGGATCCAAAGGTCGCCCCTCAGGCGGTCTTATGATTTGGATTAGTATCGCCCTAAGATTGGATGTCACCCAAAGGTCTACCAAATCTCTTGACCTACAATGGCTGTCATTGCATTGCAAAGGAGGGAGGTCCCTTGAAATCTTTAACATCTATCTGAGGGGCACTAATGGTGGTTCTTCACGATTAACTTCTACAGGCCTTAGCAATGATCTAGCCTCGTGCAACATTGATTCTTATGTCCTGCTGGCGGGTGATTTTAACTGTTGCTTTGAGCCATTGTCTAGGGATGACATTCTGGATACCTTCGAAGAGGATTCTAGGAGAGGTATCCCCATTCTAACCATCAACCCGATCCCCAAATGGACTCAGAGTGCAGTAGAAATCAATGCCCTTTGCTTGGAACACAACCTAAGATCAGTCAATGGTCGCTCAAAATCTGACCCCAATGGAGCCCATACCTATAACAGAATTGGACGGACCTCAAGAATTGATTTTATCATGCTCAATTTTAATCTGTGGGCTTTTCACCAGGATATGGAGGTCATTGTATCTAGCGACAGTGACCACAATCCACTCTCTATTGTGATGACTAGCCCTTGGAAAGAGGGGACCTTTGCTTGTTTAGATCGCAAGTGGAAAACCACCCGCGAAATCGTTCCCTCTAACTGTAGTAGGCGCTTGAAGTGGGCAAGAGTCTCGGCGGACGAAGAGAGACTATCACAAGCTGCGTCTATTCTACTAGAGGCTGATTCCAGGCTGGATGCATTGATCCCCACGGACGGAAGGACTCTGCCCCTGTTTGTAAAGACAATTGAGGCCTTGAGTGATCTTTTCCTTATTTCCCAAACAAGTTCCAAGGTTGCCCGTAATGGTGCTCATTCGTCCAGGACAGCGTGGTACTCTTCGAAATGCCGTGAAGCAAAGGGGGCCCTTATCTCGGCAGTAAAAAACGAGGAGCCTGACCAAGTAAGGGCTGCAAGAAAGACTTACAAAAAAATCATAACAGCAGCAAAAGAAGCACACGACCTAAACTTCTGGCGGGATTTGGCCGAAGCAAGTAAAAAGAAAAATGCCAAGGAGTTTTGGGACCTGTTAAGAGCTAGGGAAAAGCCTATTGATCAACAAATAACCTGTAACATCTCCGGTGCCGCATGGTTTGATCATTTCTCCAAGTTGTATTCCATCCCACTGGGGGTTTGTGATCACATTTTGGCTGTTTTATCCCAACCCACATTAGTTCCTATGAGTAGTGGTGACCTTTTCTCTAGGCAGGAGGTAGAAAACGCAATTAAGGGCATTGTTGCTAACAAAGCTGCAGGCCCCGACGGAATCCCGGGCGATCTGTTAAAAGCCTACCCGGTGTGGTGGAGCAGACTGATCACTTCCCTTCTAAATGAGGCCTTGCTAGGAGGCGCTTTTCCCGACTCCTGGAGGGGAGCGGAAGTGGTCCCCATTTTTAAGAAAGGCTCCAGAGACGACCCGGCAAATTACCGCCCCATCAGCCTGCTGGATTCTACCCAAAAAGTGGCGGGCAAAGTTGTCCTAAATAGGATATTGCAGTGGGCTGAAGAAAACCAGATATTGTCCAACCTTCAAGCAGGTTTTCGGAAGGGGACTGGCACTATTGAACAGACATTTCGCCTCCTTATTCTCTACTGGAAAGTGGTGGTGTTGGGAGGGGGGAGTTTGTATTTGGTCTTTGTTGATCTACGTACAGCTTTTGATCTGGTCCCGCGAGCATCACTTTGGAATGCTCTTAGTGAGTTAGGCTTACCTCACTACCTACTAGCCTTGCTGATAAAATTCCACGATAGCAATTTTGCCCAAATTAGATGGGGTTCACAGGGTGAAAAAACATCACGCATTCCGGTCAACAGGGGCGTCCGCCAGGGTTGTGTGCTTGCCCCCACTCTGTTTTCTTTGTATGTTAACGGTGTGGTGGGGCACCTTTTACAAGATCCATCTGATGCTCCTACCCTGGCGGGGAATAAAATACCAACGCTCCTGTTTGCGGACGACACCCTTCTAATTTCTAAGACCCCAGTGGGTATCCAAAAATTGCTATCCAGTTTTAAGTCTTTTTGTGATGCAAAAGGTCTGGCCATCAACATAGCAAAAACCAAATTCCTTGTGCTCAATCCCCCAAAAAAAACAGTCGTTACCCCTGTACTTGACTCTGTGCACTTAGAGAGAGTCAAGGAATTCGACTACTTGGGCATTCGGTTATCCGATTCCATGAGTTGGAGGTCACATCATCAGAAGGTGTTTCTTGCACACAAAAGGGTAGCTGGAGCCCTGCTCAAACAACAGCGAGCTTCGCCACTGAAGCCCATCGGGGCTGTTCTAGACATTTATAGGGCAAGGGTTGTAAGCGCGGCACTATACGGCGCGGAACTGTGGGGCTCACAGAAAATTGATACCTTGGCCTCCCTTGATAACAATTTTCATAAAGATCTCCTGAGGCTGCCCCACAGTACCCCTACAATCCCCATTTTGCTTGATGCTGGCTCACGCCCGATTTGTGATCAAGCAAAATTACGCCCGCTTCTATTATGGTGTAGAATTTGGAATGTTCCAGAACTCCAGAGCTATGCAGAGGCCCTGGACGATCTTCTGTCCCACACAGGATGCCATAAGATCGCTTGGCTTAGAGATGTTAAATCCCTCCTCTTCAAATTGGGGTTAGGAGATTTTTGGGCTAGCAAAACCTCGCCCTCAAAACAAGCAATAAAAAAAGCCTTCTGGTCGTGGTTGGACAATGAAATGTTGTGCAAATCGAATCACTGTAAAACTGTTGCCCAGTTCCTGCTAATTAAAGAGCTCCCATTTAGGGAACCCTATCTGGACTCCATCCACAACTCTGGAGACAGAGCACTGTATATAAAATTCAGGTTAGGTGTTCTCCCTTTGTGTCAATTCACCTCATCCTGGAAACCGCCCCTACAAACTGTGCCATATTGCCCCTTTTGCGAAACCAGGGTTGAATCTGTTACACATATGTTGTTTGAATGTAAGACCTACGTTGCACCCAGGAAGTTGTGGTTGAAACCGCTATGTAGGACCCTGCGAACAAGATCGCATGTAGAAGCACTACGCATATTGTGCACTGATTCAAGACCCTTTTTCGCCTGTTGTCTGGCAAAATTCTTGGGCTGGGCCTGGCGCATACGAACTGCAAATAAACTGTTGATACAGTAGTATGCTTTTATTTCCTCTTCTCCCTTGTTTACAGAATCCCAAATGACTATCTAGATTGTTCTGCAAAAATTGTACTGTATTGTATGTGCTATATATTGTTTTTATTATTGTAAAATGTAGCTTTTATGATATGTTTTTATATCGAAATAAAGCTTATTTACTTACTTACTTACTTACTTTAGTGTCAGGACTTGGTGTTTTGCCATTGTGCAACATTCTGTCCATCATCTTGTGTGTTTTGCTGTTCACCCTATGTGGGAAGGGTATGCCCAGAATTGGGTCCCGTGCTCACTACGCCACTGGAGTCAAGCTATCCTGGCTGAAGACGGCTGATAGCCAGAAACCGGTCCTAGGATGCTTGATTCCGGTCCAGGGAAGACATGGCTTGGCAGTTCGTGCTGGACTGTTCCCATGAGGCACAGGGTCAAGGCTGGTTTGCATATGGCCATGTCTGAACTGGGGTGGCTTGGTGAGCAAAATAACACTGGATTAAACCCAGATCTGTGACTGGGGCTGAATGTTTTGCCATTGTGCAACATTCCGTCCATCATCTTGTGTGTTTTTCTGTTCACCCTATATGGGAAGGGTATGCCCAAATGTGGGTCCCGTGCTCATTATGCCACTGGAGTCAAGCTATCCTGGCTGAAGACAGCTGATAGCCAGAAACCTGTCCTAGGATGCTTGATTCCGCTCCAGGGAAGACATGGCTTGGCAGTTCGGGCTGGACTGTTCCCATGAGGCAAAGGGTCAAGGCTGATTTGCATATGCCATGTCTGAACTGGGGTGGCTTGGTGAGCAAAATACCGATGGATTAAATCCAGATCTGTGACTGGGGGTGAATTTTTAGCCATTGTGCAACATTCCGTCCATCATCTTGTGTGTTTTGCAGGTCTTGGATTGGTACAATATTCAAGCACATCCAAACATTTGTGATCAATATTATCTTTTATCTCCGCATCCAAAGTATCCGGTAACAAAGTGGAAGGATTCACATTGACACATCTTGCAACTGTCATATTGTCTGCACCCAAAATCACCTTTTCATACCTGGTCAGGCGATTATTGGTCATGTACTCCATTTTCGTCTGAGTAAGGAGTATTTCCACTGATTGTGGTACATAAACCTTAACCGGATATCCGATCACAATACTTTTGCTTTGTTCTAAACTCACACTTTTAGCTGCAACAGCTTTCAGACACCCAGGCAATGCTCTTGCTACTGGATCTAATACTGCTGATAAATATGCAATTGGCCTTCTCATTCGTCCATGTCTCTGAATCAAAACTGATAATGCATCTCCTTCTCTTTCACTGCAATACAATTCAAATTCTTTTTCATAGTCAGGCATGCTTAGTGCTGGTGCTTCACATAGACTGTGTTCATCTGTTAAAATACTTCCATTTCTTTTTCATTCAGCATTATAGGGTCTTTTACATCACTTCTTGTCAATCTCTGTAAAGGTTTTACAATTAGTGAGAATCCACTTATCCAGTGACGACAGTATCCAACCATATCCAAAAATATTCTTACTTGTTTCTCTGTCTTTGGTGGACTCATCCCTCTGATAATTTTGATTCTTTCTGAGGTCACTTCTCTCACTTTCTTTCCAATTTTGTGACCTAGGTATTGTACTTGTTGGCGAAACTGCAATTTTGTTGGGGACACCTTATGTCCTCCTTCTGCTAAATGGTTCAACAGTGCAATAGTATCAGAAATACAACCTTCTTTGGTCTTTCATGCCACTAATAGGTCATCAATATATTGCACCAATACTGATTTTTCTGGCATGTTTAGATTTTCTAATGACTTCTTTAGTATGTGATTAAAAATTGAAGGACTTTCCGTATAACCTGAGGAATTCGGCACCATGCCAAAATACGCTCTCCAAACCGAAATGCAAAAAACGGTTGGCTGTCTGGATGCAACGGAACCGTAAAAAATACATTGCACAAATCCATAACAGTATACCATTCTGCATCATGTGGAATTTGATATGATATCACTGCTGGATTTGGTACAATCGGACAACATGGGACACCTATTTTATTTACCTTTCTCAAATCTTGTACTATTCTAAAAGTGCCATTTGGCTTTTTCAGCCCCATAATTGGCGAATTACATGGACTGCTCATGATTTCTTTCGGAATTCCTTGTTCAATCATTTTGTCAATCACTGGTGTTAGTCCTTCAATTATTTCTGGTGTCAATTTATATTGTGGGGTATTTGGATATACAGCATCTTCTTTCACCGTGATCTTTACAGGACTTACTCCTTTCATTAGCCCTATTTCTTCTCCTGTGAAATCCCACACTTCTTCTTTAACTGTTTCTTTTAATTCAATTGGGATCTTTTCTTTGTCAAATACAGGAAATATTTCACTTCTTTCTGAATCGAATATTGACATGATCATTTTATACAAACTATCATCATCTTCTGTTTGAAAAGCTATGCCATCTGGTGAACATTAAATGGCACAGTTCATCTTGCACAATATGTTGCGTCTAAGTAAATTTACAGGACTACTGTCACATACCACAAAGCGATGCATTTCTTTGTAGTTGCCAATTTTCGACTTCTACAGGTTGTGTCAAAGGAGTTTTAATCTGTCTGTTTGTCACTCCTACAACTTGGATTTCATCACCAGAGAGAGGAAGATTTTAAATTTCTACTGATCTAACTGTAGAACGGGTAGCACCTGTGTCCACTAGGAAAGTAACATTTACACCATTCACCTTTCCATTCACAAAAGGACCAGATTGATCTACATCCAGAGTTGTGCCAAGCACGCACTCTACTTCCTCTCCTAGGCACCGTCAATAACTCTCATCTGATTCATTTCCATCTGATCTTAACCAAAACTGTGGAACAGCAGTCACACGCGGTGATCTTTTTACCTGTTCTCCTTTGTAGAATCCTGTCTTTGCACTGTATTTCTGCAGATTAATACTCTCTGGAAGAGGTGGTAATGGCACCTGATTTTGCTGTGTGACTACCTGCTGCTGTGTTGGAGACTGTTGATATACCTCATTCTGCAACTGTGGATTCAATGATTTATTTTCCAGATTAACCTTTTGCGGTAGCTTACACTCATTTCTCCAATGCCCTATATTTCCGCAATTATGACATGGCCACTTCTTTTTAGCCTCATCAGTATTCATTTGTCCTTTTCCTTTACTCATATTATTCTTAAATTTCGTTTGGCTTCCATTATCAATAATTTGTGCCTCTTGTTATTTTGCAACTTTCACTTGTGTCCTCATTGCTTTTTCTTTTAGTTTACAATGTCTTGATTCAATATCATCACTACAATATTTTGCATATCTCAACACATCATCCACAGAACTGGACTGCCAACACATCATGTGGTGTCTTATCATGTCTCCTATTTCAGGTCTCAAACCAAACACAAATCTATATACAAAATGACTCATATCCTTTTCACTTAGGTTTTCATACCCACTATATTGTTTAAAAACTAAGAGCAATCTTTCATAATAAGCATGTAAAGATTCTTTAGGTTCTTGATAATTTTTTTGGCGGAATTTTATTCTTCAAAAACGTTATTACTTGGTCATATTTTCTCATTACTTCTGGACCTGGTGCACCTATTTTTGCATCTCTTGGGTATTCTTCTTTTGGCCAATCTACGGTAATCTTACATTCTATCCATAAATCTGCTGGTACAACTATGTCAAATAACCCATCTAAATCTTCCCATAACACTTTTGATACCTTCACAAATCTCTCTAAATGCCTATACCATTCTACTGGTTTTTCTCGTAATCTTTGAAAATCATTCGTGAATGACAATATATCCTGTCTACTCCAAGGCACATGTACATATCCTCCTCCCGGTATTTCTCTCATAGGGTACAATATTGCTACTACTGGTTCTTTTTACTTAACAGGGAATGCTAACAATGTTTTGTCACTGGTTTCTTCCATTTTCTTTGTCCATCTACTTCTCCATCGATCTACACCTCCCCACTTTCTCAGTTTCATAATCTTTTATTCGGTTACCACTTGTTTGCAACCATAAAAAGTACAGAGTTAAAACAGTAATTTTAGGAAGGGCAAAAACAATAATTACTAAGGAAAGAGCATTAAAAGAAAAATACAGGTTATAATAGTAGAGTAATATCTGTAATAATAAAAAAAGCAAAAATTGGAACTTTGAAACTTAAAAGAAAAATACAATTGATTTTGCATAAAAATAAAAATAAAAGTGATTACGCTATCATCAGGAAAGAAATGTTATCAGTCAAGAGCTTGGCGTATCTTAATACTTGCTTTTAAAAAGGTAACTATGCACTTTGCGAAATATGTTGAGTCCAAGAGCTGTAGGGAAAGAAATGCAGGATAGCATGACCTATGGCCGATTAAGTGAAGGAGTGGGAGAATCCAGGATTTTCGTGGTAGTTTATAGTATTTACAAAAGAAAATAATATGAATTGTTGATTGAGTGGATACTCCGTCACATGGACAGTTCGTAATGACACTCGACCAGTTCTGTGCTTGAGGAAAGGAAACTAAACGGAAAAAAGTATTAAAACAAAATCTTGTCAGGAGATATTTCTCATGATTGGACAAATAATACGATAGATAAGGTTGGATACCTTTGTCAGATTGAATTGCACAAATTTGAGAGTTAGAAGGTTTTACAATCTCAGTTAGACTAAAAGAATTGGTTGAGAACATATGGTATCAGTAATGTAATCCATACCAAGCTCATTGTGGGAAGCATAGTTCGGGGCACTTTGTGGAAGAGCCAGCAAGTATTTGACAAAACCATTCTCTATTGTTTGAATTGGATCTATTGGGCCGTAACCCCAAACACCCGCGCCATAGGTGGCCACACTATGGCATTTTGCGTAATAGATTTTGAGAAGTTCGGTGGGAGCAGGTTTGCCAAGTTTCCTAGAAAAAGAGACCAAGGCCGTTGTTGCTCGCTGGAAAATAAGTTTTATGCTGGCCGTGGCCTGTCGCCAGCTTAAGGAGTCGTCCACCAGGATGCCTAAGTATGGATAGGCAGAAGTTTTTTCCAGCCTTGTTTTTTCCACAAAGATTGTTTTCAGATTCTTGACCTTGGGACCGATATGCATAGTTAACGTCTTTTTTATGTTGATTTTAAGGTCAAGAGAGCCCATAAAGGAGCAATATTTATTAAGTTGTTTTTGTAATTGATTCAGTGTTCTAGCGATAATGACCGAGTCATCTGCATAGAGCAGTGTTGGTATAGGGCGATGATTAATCTGGGGTAAATCCTGGCTCCCTTCCAGCATGGCCAACTCAAGTCCATTGGTGTAAAGATTGAACAAGAAGGGAGCCAATACACATCCCTGTCTTACCCCTTTTCCAATAGAAAAAGAAGGAGAGAGCTCCCCATTGACTCCAAATCTGACACACGCCGTGGCGTCAGAGTAGAGTTCTCGGAGGAAGACTATTAGGGCTGGGTCCACCCCAAGATCTCTAAGGATAGCCCAGAGTTTAGGGTGCAGGACACAGTCAAACGCTGCACTGAGATCAACCTATACGAGAAAGATGTTACCTCCTTTGGCACCCGCATACTTCCCGATCAAGAGGGCAAGATTCAAAGCCTGCTCCACAGTCCCAAGACCCTTCTGGAAACCGTATTGCAGGTCGCTCATGATGTTATTGGTTTGGGCCCATACTTGTAATCGATCCAGTACCACCCGACCCGCAACTTTACCCATGGAGTCCAGAAGGGAGATAGGCCTGTAGCAGGCAGGGTCATTTCGGTCACCTTTTTTAAAGATAGGGAGCAAAATAGATGTTGACCATGACTCTATTAGCCCAGTTGATGTTGCTGCAGCCAAGACCTGGGTGAGGAGTGGTGACCAAAGTTCGAAGTTATGGAGAAAAAAGTCCAGCGGACACCATCAGGCCCGGGAGCTTTTCCGAGTTTAGACGCCTTAAGAGCTTTAGCAACCTCTGCATGATTAAAATAAATGTTGATCGGGTAGCTATACCTCCCCGACTTATTGCCTCCACTCTGTTCTTCCCCTGGGGGATCCAGTTGGGGGTTTCCGAAGATTTTAGAGAAGTGAGAGACCCATTCATCTGCTGTAACTGCAACATCTAAGTGCTGTCCCTTCGATGGGTCGGCCAGAAAGGGGGATCTAATAACTTGCCAGAAGAGAGCGCTGTCTTTATTTTGGCAACTGACGTTTAACTGTGCCCAGAGATTTTTCTTGATTTCTCTCCTGCGTTCCACTCTGGCTGTGTTATAGAGTTTCCTTAAGCTGGAAATTTCCGAGATGTCTCTCGTGGGTCTGCGGAGGGCTGCCTTTAAGTTCGAAAGAGCCTTGCGACAGTTTGCATTAAACCATCTCTCGGAGGTAGGCTTTTTGTTCCTATGCTTGCCAGTAAACTCCTCTCTAATTACCTCCAGAATATTCTGGAAGCTGGCCATGATTGTTTGAGGAGAAGAATCGATAGATAGGCAGTCAAGAACCCAAGGTCTAGCTTTTGCAAGAACCCTTTCAGTAGTTACGACTGGATCCACCTTGGCCCATTTAACTGTATAACCGTTCACCTTGTTCATGGTTAGAGAGCTTTGTGTTAGCTGGCTGGTGATAGTAGAATGCAAAGTAAAATTTTTTGGCACAACTGTTACACTGATGGGGAAATGGTCGCTGCTGACATCAGTCCCAGTATAGAAATTGGCCACTTGTCCCTTCAGGCTCTGGGAGGTCATGATATAATCAATAGTAGTTGAGGACCCCCTACCGTGGAACGTTGGTGAAAAGTCCGTTGGAGGTTCTACTAGATCATTTGCAAAATCGAGCTCTAATGAGAAGAGGGACTCATTTAATTTATTACCGCAGGTAGAGTGTGCAAAAGTGGACAATGGACTACCGTGTTCATCCTGCAGGCCACAGTTTCCATTTTTGTAGTTAGTGCATAGTGGAAGATTAAAATCACCACCCCAGATCACATATACTGGGGTTGTCTGTAGTTCATTTTGCAAGGATTCTAAAAAAGTGGTAATTTCACTAAGCAGTTTTATACAATACATTGCTTCAGAATTATTATAGTAATTGACCAGAATATAGGTACTATTTTTATTAAAATTTATTTGCTAAATTTGATAGCTCGGGTCTTCTTTGGACTTGCGTATAGTTATGGGAGACAGAGTATTGGCAACATAAACTGCCAGTCCTCCCTTTGGTCTACCCATGGCTCCCTGGCTGGCTGGGATATGAAATGTTCCAATACAAGATTGAAAAGCTCAGATCTACGATATGGGAATGGTCGTTTAGCTGAGATGGTAAGGTTTCGGGTGACCGAGGATCAGAGGATCAGAGGATCGCGTAAGCGAACACACTGGTGAGGCCACAATCCCCAACTTATTTTTATCAGAATTTTTAAACTGGTGGAAGTTTGTGGCATTAGCTCCAATAGGAGCCTCCGTGGGTCTGTCCGTCGTTATGTTTGAGATAACATGAGGAGATTCTATGATGGGTCCAATCTCGTTAATATTTGAGATGGACGGAGTTAATTGTAAAAGGATTTGACGTTTAGACAGACTTGATTTTAAACCGGGACTTAAAAGAACGCCAGGAGTTTTAGGGGCCTGAATCGTACTCATTGCGGTCGCTAACGGTCAGTCTACCATTTCCAAGCAGTCATAGTGGTTTCTGGTTGGAAAACCCTGCCAACCCTCCGTGGAAAAGTGGGACCTGCCAGGATGCCAGAACTGTGACTGCCAATCCTGTGACTGCCAATCTCTGCTCCTATTTCTGTAACTATAACCCACCTGGTTCCAGTGCCCTTCACGTGGTTGTTGCCAGTTTAAGGTGGGAAAGTTTTGATGGGTATTCACTGGAGGGTAGGAAAAGGAGAGATGTTGGGCGTCGATTCCGCCCTTTTTTTCCAGTGTTGGCCAGGAGCAAATATAGTTGACTGTGGTTGGATCATCACAGTTTACTATGATGCAGTCACCCTGTATTGATTTGCGTTCATCCCCTATCCAGGTTACTCTACGGACTGGAGAGATTCTGCTAGAGTGACGGGGCTGTAATGGCCTATTTAGGCTTAGCCACTGCAAAACCTTATTTTTAAGAGACCAAGCGGATTCGTCGGTGCCATCAGATAATTCAGGGACACCGGTAAGAATGACCGTATAAGGGGATGTCTCAGGTGGGAGGTGTACGGGCGCCTTGGTCGCGCTCCCCTTTTTGCTGTTTCCGAAGATTTTATTCCCACCGTTTTAGAAGGTAAGGGTGTCTGTTTTTTGTTGGCGGCTTGGTTAGTGCTTTTCACAGAACCTGGAGGGATCTGGGACGGGGCAGTAGCCGTTCTAGTCGTGGGCACACCTGCATCAGAGTTTAGCTGCTGGGGGGCTGATGGAGCAATGTGCTTAGGTTGCGTGAGAGATGGATTAGCCGCTACGGTCGGTATACTACCAGGACCTGATTGGGCCATTTGAGGAGCTTTTGTTGGATGTTTGAATTTCCCCTTCCCCTGTTTTGTTTGATCTACGCTGGTCAGGGTGGGTGGAGTAATAGATAATGATGCTATCTGTTTTTCAAGATGCCTCAAACTAGATTCCAGAGGCTTAAAGTGTTGAATAAAGAGCTCCCTGATGGTGGATAATAAAAACGGGGTGGTTTTACAGGCTCTGCAAAAGCCCTCCGGCTGGGACATCCTGGAAGGATTATCAGATAGGTTCTCCATGTTAAGGTTAGTCGCTGAGGGATTATTGACATTTGATGTATTTGTACTAGGTTGTATAGGCTGAGTAGACTGACCCCCCCGGACTCCATGGGGGCATCAGCTCCACCTAGGTTACCGTGTAACTTACCGTTCCCCCGTTTTGGAACGGCACCCTCCCTAACCCCACGAAGCTGCTTATCTGATGATGTTTCCAGCGTTTGACATAGCTCTAAGTCTGGGGTGGTTTCTAGGTCCACTGACGAGAGGGAGTCGGACAAAGATTGAGTTGCAGAAAGATCCACCGAGCAGGGGACTGTGTGGATAACTGCAACAGTAGTAGGTGGTGTCAATATAGAGGTAGTGGGGCCTTGCTGAATAGGAGAAGCCGCAGTGGCCAATAGGCCCATAGAAGAACGTTTAGCGTTTACGAGGTCTAAGGATACTCTGCGCTCCAGCAGAGAAATACTCTGGTCGATGACCTCATTTGTTCGTGAGATGAATTTGTCTATCGGCCCGGTGAGCTGGGCAACACTTAATGCTGATTTGGTTTTACTCCTAGTTCCTCGGGTCATGATGATCTGGTCAAAAGAACAGACGACAGACCGAAATAGCCTTGTGGCAAAAAGCAAAAGGGGTGGCCCGGTCCGGTCCTTACCGGCCACTAACGGGCAACAACGGGCCCGCCCTTGGCCCGGGCTTCACCCGGCGTCCCGCTCGCGCCCCGCAAGACGGAGCTGGTGTCACTTTTATGCGCCTCCTGGCGCTTGGTAGTGACGCTTCAGTAAGTGACGCTGGAGACCTCGAGGGCTGCCGGGAGTTGTAGGCAGCCCCTCGCCACACTCCGCACGGCGGCCCCGCTCTAGGTCGTGAGTGAGCAACTGGGCAGCGGGAGGCAGGCGGGAGGGTCTCAACAGCCAGGTGAGGGTCTTGAACAGATTCGGCACAGGGTCAGCGGGAGTAGACACAAGCAAAAACAGCGAAGCAATGCTATTAGTTGTTTTATTTGTGTTAACCTTCTTGCTGTATCATATTGTCTATATCTTTTTCAGTGAAATTTACTCTGTACGGTTTCTGCAACATTTTTACCGTTGCAAATTCTATGTCTAATTCATTTGCAAGTTCTTCCAATCTGTCATGAAGATTCTTAGCTCTCCATGTTATACTTTTACTCATAAATATCAGCTCTTCATCTTGATATATTTTTAATTTTTCTGTTCCAATTGTTCCAAGTATTAGTTCCTCCATATCTATCTTTTACCTGACCACATCTAAAACTATAGATTCTGAATCTTTTTGTTGTAGCAATTTTATCCAATCCTTTAATTTTTGAGCTGATGGTCCTACTGGAGTTTTAGTCATACCTATGTCAATTAAACTTTTCTCCGGAGTTTCGGTTGCTGACTCTGCTCCCATTGGTATCTTATATATTGGACTCTGATTCATAGTCAAATTTGGTGGTGTCGTCCTAACAGTACTCTTGGTTTCATTTAGTTCTGGGTAAATCTTTTCCCCTGACTTTCTGCATACTTGAATTTAGAGGAATAGTTAACAAATGCTCATTTATTTTCTGGTTTTCAAAAACCGGTTTACAGGACCTATTGTTACTGGTACCGTCACAGCTTCTACATTTTTTGTTAATTCCTTAATTTTCTCTTCTAATTCTTTTGTGGATCTTTTCAATTCTGATGTACTCACTGTGTGGCGCCGCGGCCAGGGTGACTGACGCTGGAATCAGGGGATCACGGTTCGATCCCCGGCTCCGGCGGCAGGTTAGCCCAGCACCATGTGACTCTGGGCAATAGCTTGCTTAATCTTCCCGAGGGCCCCCAGCGCCTAGAGACCCTTACGGGTGATTGTTCGCGCTTTACAAATGTGGATTATTATTATTATTATTACTGTCTCAACTTGTGCAAATTCTGACCTTTCAGAGGTATGTTTTACTTCTAAATGTCTTTTTGGGGTTTCTGTTACTCCAAACTCCATTTTTGGTGCATTTGGAGTCACCACTGTAGAAGTTGACTGATACTGCGGGGGTCTTCTAAGCAGAATGCTTTCCAGTACCTCATCCTCTGTATCACTCATTCCACATATATTCTTTTCTAAAACCTGATTATTTCTTTTCTCTGTACATGTCCTTCCTTTAGTTTCATCTACTGTCCGTACTGGATACATACCATCCCACATATCAGCATTTCTCCATCTTCTCGTTCTTCTCTCATGAGTCGTTCCCCATAATCCTCTTGTACTGCCTCTACTTTTCTTACATCTTGGAATCTTTGTCTCTCTTATTCATACATTTCATCCTCCCATTCCATTAGAGCCTCAAACTGAGTTGGTCTAGGTCTCGTCTCAAGTCTCATAATTTTTTCTCTCAAATTAATTAATACAGACGTACTAAATGAACCTATTCCTGGAAATGCCAATACTCCTTCATTTTAGGTGTATTTTGCCCCATTCTCCAACCATATGCACGTATCATAGCCATATTTTGTCATCATGTATGATGCAGGCGTCTTCGGTGGAGGAAGCAATTTTCCTTCACGCGTAACTATTTTCTTGTCCTTTCTAAACAAATTCTTGATTTTCTTAAACCATGAAGGTTTCTCCCTGTCCTGTTCATAGTAATAATCCATTGTTACGTATTCTTCATCTCAAATTGATTCTACACTTCCTTTCAATCCGTACCACTATTTCGACCAATCTCAGTGGATCTCACACCAACGCACCAATTAGCACAGTTTTCATCACAACATTTTTGACCTATTCCATTGCGTCTTCACACTAACGCACCAATCAGAACTGTATATATCGCAATCACATGGACCTATCCCAGCACGACTCTTGTTATGTCAGCTTCTACTCCTGCTTCTGCTGACCCCTCCTTTACAAAATTTATCGGCCCAATATTTATATATTTTACAATACGTAAACATGTTATTTACTACATAAACACATTTCCATTGCCTATTTCGCTAAAACCAAAGAGATACTTTGCTCAAACTTACAAGAGTTCTGTATTTCCAGTAGACAGTGCTTACCTCTTCTCTACCACAGAATTAAGTTTCGCCAATAAAGCAGCACTTCCCTCTACTTTACCCTTCTAACGAGCTTAGGGAACAAACCTGCTATTCTCCCAGGGATAAGTTTTAGTAAGAGTACATATGACTCCTGTTCTTAAGGCTGAGATTTTACAGATGACCTTAGCTATACATTTACCACTTTCATACAGAAAATTTCCCTAACGATAACACAAGACAATGTTACCACTTTGAAATGAGACAATGTACAGTGCGACTTCTCTTGCCACACATTTCCTCTGCCTGCATACAGAGTGACCAACTTCCTACCTCCCGGAAGCTTCAAAATTCCGACTACATATAACGTAATACAGACTCAACATGTAGTGTCAATACTCATTTCATTTAACGCAGTAGCAATTTATTTTTACTCATCGGTGGGGCCCATAGCACCACGAGTCACACACACATGTACCATTAATCCGGAATCAGTGAAAAAGAAGGCGAGCTGCTGGTTAGCAGGGTACCTAAGTTTTATATACATTTATATTAATTTTTTTATAGTGCTCAACTTATGCTAACCTGTTACCTGGAAAACTCTACATCAAGGTACTCCACTATTTGGTCAATGGATCATCTAGTAGAAGTTAGTTGATGGAGACTAGAACCAGCTTAATCATTGTACTCCGATAGCTTTAGCAATTTTATTCTGTCATGACATTTCATAAAATTAAAACCAGACTTGAGTTTAACATTTTAAATTGATTTTATCTACTTCATTTAAGAATAACTTTTAAAGATTTTATTTAGACAAGCACAATTTAAGCAATTTATTTAGTACATGTTAAAGAAAAATGAAATTTAGAAAAGTATATTACCAAACTGGTATATGGAAATAACAGAGTCGCACAGGTTCCCAATCTGTCTCTCTATTTTCCTCAATGCCTCTCTTCCAAAATAAAAACTCCACATTCGATCATTCTTCTTTGCTCCATCAAAAGTTAAAGTCCCAAAATATCGAAGTCTCTAGCACCATAAATTGTTCAAACCAACAGCATTTCTTGGTGCAAAATAAAATCTGTGGAGCAAGCCTATTTCACCCTTCTAAATACGCTCTTTTATACCTCTTTTCTCTAACTATCTAACTTAAATTGAAACTTTTAGGGTCCACAGTTCATTCTGATTGGTCCATTAGAGGGGTGGTGATGATCACCTCATTCAATTCCTTGCCCAAACCAGTTTTTCATTTAGCAAAGTCATTTTCAAAATATTCCAGTGACATTCATCTCCGAATTTTGCTTGTCATTCTCCTTTTGTTGCACAACTTGATATATTTTCTCCATCACTGTTCCGTTCACACGGTTTTAGATGCAGGCATCCTTTGGCACACTTCTGTGTCCTAGGCCAAGCTGACCTTGACAGCGCTCGCTTTGAGTACAGGCCATTCTATTTACTCTGCTTTCACCAGCGCGCATGCATGGAGGCCTTTTCTATCAAACTATGTCAATGCTCCTGTCGCCAGCCATTTTTCACCAAACAAGCCACGTAAGTCTCAATGAGAACTAATGCGAAAACAAACAGTAAATTCGATTTTGAATTATAGACCTACTTTTTACCTCCCACCATTCTAATATTCTCAGTTAGTTGTTACCTAGCATTAAGTGATATAGATAGCATTCTTTTACTTACCAAGTGGTTTTTCTTTTCTTGCCACAACTTATAATTACACCATTATAAGCATAAACACACATGTTTATTTTTTTACAGGTATATTATTATAGCAATATATTAGTATGACTCGTAAATAATTATTAGTATGTCATTTTTGCAAATAGCCATTAGTTTCCCACGTGTAATGTAAAATGTCTGAGTGCCTTTTATTGATTATTTTTCATGTATCACACTGTTATTTTCGTTATAGTTAAGAGAGCTTGAATTTACAAGGGGTACACAAACATTTTCGTCTCTCCCCTGAACCATCACACACAACAAAAATAAACTGTGTTGATACTTCTGATTATATCAGAATTAGAAAAGTGCAAATTACGTTTATTGTTTGTAATTCTGAAGTTTGGTCCAATCTACCCTACTCCAATCTACTCCAATCTGCCCCATTCCACTCTAATCTATCCCATTCAACTCAATCTAACCCAATTTATGTTTATGTTAATGTTATGGGGGATTTGTAAAGCGTGCTGCTACTCCAAGGAGTGTCCCGGCTCTGAAAAGAGATTTTACCCTACTCCATTCCAATCTACCACATTCGAGCTCATCAAATCTACCCCACTCCACCTCATTTTACCCCACCCCACTCCAATCTACACCACTGCACTTCACCCTAACATACTGGACTCCACTCCACTCTAACCTACTCCACTCCAGTCTACCTCTATCTACCCCACTGCACTCAAATCTAGTTCACTCCGATCTAACCTACTCCAATCTACCCCAACTGACTTCTATCAACTACCCCACTCCACTCCAATCTACCCCACTCCACTCCAATCTATGCCAGTATACCACGCTCCACCCAAATCTGCCCCACTGCACTCCACCGCACCTGATTCTACCCCACTCAACTCTAATCTACCCAACTCTACTCCCCTCCAATCTATCCCTCAACTCCACTACAATCAACCCCACTATACCCAAATGTACCCCACTCCATTCAACCTCATCTACTGCACTCTACCCCCCCCCCCTCATTAACTTTAGCCCTGCTGAACAGAAGCCACGCTGGTGTACAACATGGCTAAAACACGTTGCCAAAGCCAATAGCTCGTGCATAAGTGAGACCTGTTGGCTTAGTCAGTTATTGTAAAACTATGTTCCAAATTTCTGTGGGTAATGACCAAAGGCTTAATGCCTATAGTCCATAGACGTGATTGCAACCTAAAAATCACAGGTTCCATTCCTAATGAGCTAGACTTTAGAGCCAAGTTGGAAGCAGACTGCTGCAGGCTGTTCCTGCTTCCTCTACACGGCAGAGCCCTGGACATAGGCGCAGATCGCACATGCTAAAGGTCAGCCCAGCCCTGCTTCTCTGCCTCTGCCTGTTGAAGTTTGGACTTGCTCTGGCGCCTTGCCTTTTAACGGAACTGGTATATCCTGCGTTTGTACCCGGTAAGTTTATCAGCTGAGGACACATGGGAAGAAAGTAGGCAACCAATGGTACAACACTGACACCAAGTGGCTACTCATGGGATGGCATTTGTTGAGTTTGAGGCAGATGCATACACATATATTTATATATATACATCACATACATACTTTGAAAGAGTACTGCTTAAAACAAACACTTCTCTACAGTGAAATGCTGATGGACACATACATGTGTGGCAAAGAATGGTGTCTGTTTGTTGCTTCTTAGCATTGCAACAGTTGCAGGGTGGGGAAGGAGGAGGGGGTAGTACCAATAGAGCTGGGGCACGGCCCCGTCTGGCCACCCCCATAGCAAGTAATCCTCTATCAGCACAACTACCAATCAGATTTCCAGGAGTAGGTGAAAAACTCAAGCTGCTTCCATGGTATGCATATTTTTAAGTTTTTAACAACTAAGTTTATTCATCAAAAAATTCAATTAATACAAGATAAGAAAACAGCAAGTATAATGAAATACAATAAATGGAGCTAGTAATGAAAATCAAGGAACAATCAATAAAATAAAGAAAGGGAGAAGAAAACAGGGGGAGAAAGGAGGGAAAAAAGTGGAGGGGAGGAGCATGGGAAGGAGAAACTCTTACAATCGTAATAGTGTTATAAATTTCAGGAAAAAATAGTCCATATGATTAACTTTCTGCATGTAAAAAATACAACATTGTTAATCAAAATGCAATACAAAAACCTATCAAAGTGAATATTAGTGAGAGATTATTTAAAATAAGCAAAAGACAACAGGTGTATCATGGAGGTTTCCGAACCTCCTCAGAAAAACGGATCAATGGAGCATTATGTGAGGCAATACGAGTTAAATAAGAAGACAGAGTAAGCCATAAAAGGTCTCTTTTGATGGATACAGAAATAGGGGTAACAAAATTGGTGTCAAGACTGTGATGAAAGCAAACTGCATTCCACCAGGCTCTAAAGGTGACTTTATCGGCTTGTTTCCAATTAGAGGTTATTAAGTGGAGAGCTATTGCTAATAACAAATCTATCAATTTAAAATTAGGAGGCAAATGAGGCCAATGTGAAGAGAGAGAACCTAGAAAAACATTTGAGAGGCAGAAAGAAATTTTTGTGTTAAAAATGTTGTTAATTTGAGACCAAACTAATTGCCAAACATTGTTTACAGGAATGCAATTAAAAAGCATGTGTTGAAAGTCAGCATTTGTGCAAGGGCAAGACCAACATGAAGGAGTAGCATCTGTAGTGAAGGAGGCTAGTTTTGCGGGCGTAAGTAAAAGGCGTTGATAAACAAAATAAAGGGTTTGAGACGTATTAGCAGCTCTGGACGTTTTATGGATTTTGAGCCACAGCTTATCCCAAAGAGGGACTGTCCAACATTCTAGAAGACCTTTTTCCCAAGTCAATTCAACCTTTGATTTGTTCCTATAAGAGGAAAGGAATGGACATTTATAGAGAGATGAAGCTGAAGAAGAACCGGATATTAAGGGATAAAATAAGGAGCATCTGGATGAGGGCGTAGATGTTGACGATAAAGAAAGAAGGTATTGGCAAAGTGCAGGATATAAACAATCATATTGGGCTTTATATGAAGATGGTAAGGAAAATTATTTTTGAAGGTCTGAAAAGGGTAAAGGGATATTATTTAGTACCAATTGTGAAATTCAAAACAGACCCTTACTTCTCCAAGTTTTCCAGTAAAAGGTACGGTTTTTAATACGTAACTGATTATTATGCCAAATGGGTTGTTGATTCAACGAGGACAATGAAGGGTAAGGGGATGTTAATAATGGAGCAAGAATTTCAACGAGTATGAGAAATAACGGATTCGAAAAGAGGAGATACTGTTGGTAAAGGCAAGGGATTCTTTAAAATTAAAAGGTGATTAAAAGTGATTTTCTATAGTCAGACAAATCGGCGGGAATATGGGTTGATCAAGAGAAGGCCAATGGGAAGATTGTTTTAATAAGAACGCATGATGATACTGTTTGAAATCTGGAAATTTAAGCCCGCCCAAAGATTTGTCCTTCTTTAGAGAAGATAAAGCTATTTGAGGAGGCTTGTTGTTCCACAGAAATTTCGTTACAAGAGTATCAATTTTTAAAAAATAGAATCCAGGGATATGCACAGGAATCATCGAAATAATATATAGAATTACGGGAGATAGCATCATTTTAATGGAGTCTAGTTGTCCCCACCAAGAGAGAAAAAGGAGATGCCAGCGATCAATAGAATCTGATAGAGTTTTAGTTATGTGATCAAAATTTTATTTGAGTGTCTCTGGAATGTTAGAAGAGAACCACATACCCAGGTATTTTATGTTAGATGGTTTCCAAGAGAACCGGTAGAAATGAAATCTTGTTTAGGGCATAGGACATTTAGAGGAAGAACTTCACATTTGTCTGATTTGAGACGATAGCCGGATAACTGAGAAAATATGTCAACCTGTTTCATAAAAGACGGAATAGACGTGGAAGGGTTAGAACAATATAAAACGATGTCATCCGCATAAACAGACATTTTGACATGGGAGGTATCAAGTTGAAATCCAGTAATTTGAGAATCTTGCCTAATTTTAGTTAAGAAGGGTTCCAAAGCAATAATAAATAAAAGAGGAGAGAGGACATCCTTGACGTACTCCTCTCAGAAGAGGAAAATAGTCTGCGATTTTACCGTTAACAAAAATAGAAGCTTTAGGTCCTGAATACAGTAACGAAATAAGAGATATTAATTTAGGAGGAAACCCTATCCATTTAAGTGCTTGGAACATAAAGTCCCATCCAATCCTGTCAAATGCTTTCTCTTCATCCAACGTAATGGCAGATATGGGATAATTAAGAGTGGAAGCTTTATTAAGGACATTAAAAAAGACTCTAGAATTATCGGAAGATAGATGGCCTTTTACAAAACCTGATTGTTCAGGTCCAATTAGATTAGGTAGAATGGGGTCAATGCGAAGAGCAAGAATCTTTGCAAATATCTTATAGTCGATATTGACTAATGAGATTGGACGATAATTTTTACAAAGAGAAGGATCTTTGTTATCTTTGGGAATTAAGCATATCATAGCTTCCTGAAATGTACCGGAAGAAGCGCCATTTGTAGTAAAAGAATTAAAAAGTAATAGGAGATATGGGAGAAGTAAATTAGCAAAGTGCACATAAAACTCAATAGTAAACCCATCTGGACTTGGAGCTTTCCCTCTTTTTAGTACTGAAACTGCATGATTAATTTCAGAAAGAGGGATTTCGAATTCTAAAGAGGAAAAATCAATATTGTGGTGTGGAGGATGTTCAATAGACTGAAAATAAGTAGAAAGACTGGAGAAAGTTGGCTGTGGTTCGGGAGAGTATACATTTTTTTTGTTTAAACAAATTTTATTGACAGATCGCACACAAGGCGCAGCACTCCGCACTCCGGAGAAACTGCAAACAAGTAGACATCAGCAAATGAGAAGCGATCTATACATTATATAAAACAGGACATGTACCCCACCCCCCACCCACCCCACCCCCCAGCCCCCCACTGCCAACTCCCCCCGCCCAGATCCCACCCTAACCCCCTGCACAATTTTGTCTCGTTCTTGAAAGAAGTCACATGAATAGAACAATGTACACAATGCCTCACCCGTGGCCCCTTAACACCAGTCCCGTGCAATCCTCCTGTTGCACTGGTGGCTCTAACCACAGACCCCTGTAATCTGCCGATCTCTTCCATATTTTATAATGTTTCCTAGGGCAGCCCCTGGCCTCAAAGATAGGACGCTCCAGCCCCATACAAAAATCTAGTCCTTTCTTCCACACCACAACCGGAGGAGCCCGGGGGTCTTTCCAGGCCTGAGCCACGTCTCTCTCAGCAACGGTAAGGCCCAGCAACAACAGATGCCTTTTATATAAATTACCGCCCACCCCTTCCAAGACATGCAGGAGGCCTAATTGTGGAGTACGTGGAAGGTCCTAACCCAACACTTCAGACAAACAGTCCCATACCTCTGTCCAAAACCCAGCCAAAGCTCTGCAGTTCCATACCCTGTGAAGTAAAGTGCCCACCTCTTGGCCGCATCTCAGACATTCGGGAGACTCAATCAGACCAGCCCGCCACAGTCTCTCTCTAGTGTAATAGGCTATATGTAGGTATTTGAATTGGATGAGTCTTAGGCGCATTGCAATAGCTGCACCTCCTGAGGCTTCAAGGGCTTCCAGCCAATCTTCCTCTTCCAGCACTCCCACATCCCTTTCCCAGGATTCCCGCAATTTGTGAAGAGAGGAGGAGCAATGTGTAACCAGGGTCTGGTAAATGCGGGATATTTCCTTTTCTTCCAAGTCTCCCATAAATACCTTTGCTTCTAGCGGGCTACATTTGGGCAAGGAGTCCAGTCCCTCCAAGCTAGGCGCAATGGCGTGGCGGAGCTGCAAATATTTAAGGAAATGGGTTTGAGGCATGCTAAACTCCTCGCTAAGCTCTTGAAATGATTTAAGGGCCGTGCCAGTCAGAACATGTCCCAAAGTTGAAATTCCAATAGAATCCCAGCCTCGGAAGCCCTGCAAGGACGCCAGTGCCGGCAGCCGATCATTTTGCCATAAAGGGGTCTCCTCAGTTAGCTTACCCCACCATCCCATGCGACGTAGCGCCTGCCTCCAGATCTGGAAGACTACCTGGGTGGCCTTGGGCAACCTCTTCCTTAACCTTGCCGAGTATAAAATTGTGTGTAGAGTATCGGGCTCCATTAGGTATCTCTCAAGGGCATACGCCGGGTCCCCCTATCCCCATACCAACATTCGTTCAAGATCAGGAGATGAGACGCCTGATAGTAAGACAGAATATCAGACGTTGACAACCCTCCGCAATATGTTGATAAAAAGCAGGTGTGCAGCGCTACTCGCACGGCACCCCCCGCCCAAAGAAATTGTCCCAGCACCGAATTAACTTGCCGAAACCACTGCGGTGAAATTGGGTACGGGTGATTCTGCAAATGGTACAGCAGGCGTGGGAAGGCAACCATCTTGAAAATAGCCGACCGGCCATAGATAGTAAGGGGCATACGGGACCACGTTTTTATTTCTGTCCGAACCGGTCCCAGACTGGCACTATTTTGCGCTCCCAGGAGACCGCGGATGAGTCCGTTAAAAACACTCCCAAATACTTAAGGCCCCCCGTCGTCACCTGCAGCGCAGACGCCCATGATCCGAGTCCTATGCGGTCTCCCAGCACCCATAAAGTAGATTTATGCGCGTTCAGGTAAGCCCCGACGTTTCGCCAAATATTCGCATTATCTCCAAGACCCTTGGCCCGACCTATTCAGATTAGTAAGGAAAAACAGGACATCATCCGCGTAAAGCGCGATTCTATCCGACGATCCTGTCTCCCATTCATAACCTCGCAATTGTGCGTCTATGCGTATCCACGCCGCCAGCGGCTCCATAGCAAGGGCAAACAAATACGGCGAGAGGGGGCACCTCTGTCGAGTACGTCACCCGATGGGAAATGCAGTAGACGTGACCCCTGCCACCCTCACCGAGACCGTCAGGTCTGTGTATAACAGCCTCAGGTACGACATAAAGCGGGGCCCAAAGTTAAGACGTGGGAGGAATGCAAACAGGTAGACCCAACTCAAGGAGTCAAAAGCCCTGTCTATATCTGCCAGCAGGAGCGCCGCCTTTTCCCCAACGCCCCTAATCGCCTCCACCGCAACATGCACGCGTCTAATATTGTGTCTCGTCGCCCTACGGGGCATAAACCCAGCCTGATCCGGGTGGATCAGCTCCGCTATATGGGGAAGGAGGCGGTTTGCGAGCGCCTTGGCCATTATCTTAGCTTTGACGTTTAGAAGAGAAATGAGTCAATAGGACTCATGTCTGTCTGGGTGCCTGCCGGGTTTGCAGAACACCACTATTTCGGCATGTCTCCAGTCCGCCGGTAGGCGACCCTGCTCTCTAGCCGCCTCTAACGCCACCCTATAGTGCGTACCTAATTGAAGGTGGTATTTCTTAAAGAATTCACTCGGGAAACCATTAGGCCCGGGGGCCTTTCCGGTATTAGCTCCCAGAGGGCCGTGCCCAGCTCTTCAGCCGACAAGGGAAGTTCGAGGCACTCACGTACCTCCTCCAATACTGCACGTGGCGGAAGGTCCGCAATAAATTTATCTAACACTGCCGCAGGGAGGCACTCCCTCCGGGCATACTGGGCGGCATAATATTGTGCGAAGCTGTCCGCTAGCTCCTTTGGAGCCGAGATCGAAACCCCGGCCTCATCTCTGAGTCCCGGCAATGTCTGTGCCTGAAATGTGTTTTGGCAGAGCCTATGAAGCATTGTACCCGACTTGTCACCCCATTGATATATTCTGCTCCGCATCGCCAGCCACACCGGCCTGGCCTCATCAAGTAGCAAGGACGCATAAGACTGCTGTGCTTATTGTAGCTGCCCCACTTCTCTACCCTCCCTTGCTACACTGCATCGTTCCTCTACCGTCTCTACATGCGCCGCTGCCTTCACTAAGTCCTCCCTACTCTTCCTACGGGCCGCCGCACACCAGGCAATGTCCACCCCACGAAGTGTGGGCTTCAGAGCCTCCCAGAGTGTCACGACATCTGCCACTGATCCAACATTGTCTTCCCAGTAGTGAGCTATGGCCTCCCCCATGTGCTTCTTATAGTCTTCCTGCTGCTGGTGCCACGTGGAAAGGCGCCATCTGAAAGTCTGCCGCCCCTTGTCTAGCAAAAGGTCTACTGCGACTGGAGAGTGGTCCGAAAGCCCCCGGGGCAATATAGACGGTGAGTCCACTCTCCCTACAGCTGCGCGGGGACGAATATATAGTCGAGTCTAGAAAATGATTTATGGACCTCCGAAACATATGTATATTCCCGTCTATGTGTGTGTAGGAATCGCCACGTGTCCACCCAACCCATCCCCCGCACCATATCACCAAGTTTAGTGGGCGTGTCTGTAATCTATCCTCCCCCGGGTCTACAACGATCTATTCGGCAATTCATGACATCGCCCCCAACCACTGCCATCACCTCAGGAATTTCTGCCCACACCGCAAACAACTTCTCCACGAGAGATACTCTAATGGGGGTTGGGCATACACTCTCCAAAACACCAGTGGTTCCTCACCAATCATCCCCTTAATAAACACATAACGACCTTGCGGATCAAACCACTGTGTCGAGTGGACATATGACAACCTGCGGAGCACCAATATGGCCACCCCCGGGGACCCACTCGCAAACCCAGCATGATAGACCTGTTGATATCCATAGCGCTGCAGACTAAGTGTTTTGTTGCCTAGCAGATGCGTTTCCTGCAGTAGTAGGACATCTGCTCTTTCCCTTTTCCCACCCGCAGGACTGAACCCCTCTTTATCTTGTCAAGCATTCCCCTTACATTCCAGCTCAGAATCCGTATAGATGCCCTAGGAGTCATCGGCCTGGGACCTTCAACCGCCATCCAAGAGCATGCAAATCAAGGGCCCAAGTAACGAGCATAATGGACGTGTACACACGAACTGTTGAGACCTCAATTTCATTGTGCAGTTCAAACCAAACACTTCCCCCCCAACTCCCACTCCCCCCCAAACACCCACGCCCATACCTAAAAAAACGCTGAAGTACCCGTCGCGGCATGGGCAGCCCCGGTTCCCAAATGTGGGACCCGAGGACGTCCAAACCAATGGATCCCCAGGAAACAACCCAGTCACTCAACACCCCCCCCAAAACCGAGCCTGAAGCCCGGGGAAGTGGTCTGCCCTTCAACTCACCACCCCATCCCCCCACATCATCACACAATTGTCATTTAAGTGTCCCATCCGCCCCTCTCAGCCCCACGGCCACTCCAGCAGAGTACCCCCCATCCACACCCTGCCCGGATACCTGTACATCAACGTCCCATCCCTCGCAGGTGTAAGTACTGTAGTGTAAATGTTCCAATCGCTTATCTCGGACCCGCGGCCCCACCAGTGAACCGCCCGACCTCCCCACCCGGAGGGGTACATGCATACCAAGAATCCAACTCTCGCAGGCCAACTGGTCAAGGATCCATTATCGGCTGTTTAGAGGCAGTCACACTGCTGCCTACCACACCCCCCGGGGAGGAGCGCCTCCTGGACCTGGACCTCCAATTTCCTCTGCTCCGCGAGGCCCTGGCAGTCTGTGATTGTGCACCGTTCGTGGAGGAATCTGATTCGCGGCCCGGTGGCGTATGCGGCCTCAGCTTCACCGTCTCATCTGTCCAGCGGAAGACCTCCTATGGGGAGTCGAAAAAGTGGGTGCGAGATTGAAACACAACCCGCAGGCGGGCCGGATAAAGTAAGGCATACGAAAGTTTAAGGTCGCGAAGGCGAGCCTTGGCCGCCGTGAATGACTGCCTCGGCTGCTGGACGAGCCTGGTGTAATCCGGAAAGATCAGTATTCTCTGGTTTTCAAACATGGGGGGGGTCCTTTGCCCTCACCTCGCGCAGGATGGTATCACTGTCATGGTAGTTCAAGAGCTTAGCTATCACGGGCCGAGGACGGGCCCCCACCGGCGGCTTCTGAACCAGAGCTCTATGCGCCCATTCGATCATGAAGCATTGCGACAATGAGTCCGGAGGAAGCCAGCTTTCCAGCCACTGGGCCAGGAAGCGTTCCATGTTGCCCTTCTCACAGCCCTCCGGAAACCCAACGAAGCGAAGGTTGTTTCTCCGGGCCCGCACTTCCGCGTCCTCCACTGTAAGTGCTAGCCCCTTCTGGATACTCTCCATGTCGGCCACTTTACGCTTTAGGATCGTCACATCATCTTCCACCCCGGATATTCTGGTTTCCTCCTCCCTGATACGGGCCACTGCATTCTGCAGATCTTGGCGCACCAGTGTGACATCTGCACCCACCAATACTATTTTCGTGTCCAGCATGTCCCTTGACTGGGTAATGGCTGCCATCAAAGCTACATTGTCTGGCCCCGTGCTTTGCTGGCCCCCGGCGGCCCCTGCGCCTCCACTCGGCCCGGTGTACTTATCAATGGGCCCTTGCTTCGCAGGTCCTCCTCCACTCCCGCCTCTAGTCATCGTGGGGCCACAGCCGAGGGCACTCACCACGATAATCCGTCAGCTATACGCTATGATCCTGTCCTCAGTATTACGGATTGGCGCTATATATGTGGACCCGCAGTGGTCACCGTAGCCCTCCACCAATGTCCTTGCCCAAGCGTGACTCAGCTACACACCGTCGATGTTCCGCTGGAGTGTTTCTCACCAGGCCCACGCTCGTCTGGGCAATAGCCCCACACTGCAGTGATTTGCACAGTCCACACTCTCCTCAGTAGATCACACAGAGGCCGCCGCACCCCTCAATCCTTTGCCAGTAAGAGCCGTCCTGATGGCTTATGTCCCGGGTGGCACCAGACTCTGGGCCCCAGCCGCACCACAGTTCACCCAGCCACGCCACTCCGGAGCCCCTCTAATACTGGCCAAGGAGGGAAGTCGTCACTGTTCAAAATGTCCCAGGGGCCCCTCATCAATCACCAACATTGTCGTCCACTGAGCACCGAGTGCACCCAGGGGAGAGGCCCACTCCGGAGCCACTGACCACCACAGCCTTGCCTCACTGTCTGCCTTAACACTCCACGGTGCCCTCCGAAGGCCGATCTGCCCCACGAGCGCCTGCCGGTATAGACCACCGCCAGGGGCACATCCGCCACAATGTCGCCAAAATCGAGCCCCTGGTCGTGTCCCGGCCTCCAGGCCACGTCTCAGTTTGCCTCCGGCCCCACACACCAAGGATCCATGCCAGGTCCCCCAGCGGTGGCCTTCAGTCCTCGGTAGTTGCTCAGGGGGGCCCCCCCAATGTCACTGGGCGCGGCGCGGCCCTCCGGTGTCTTCCGGCCACACTCCACTGCTCGCTGGCGCTCCCCCGCACGTCTGGGTCGGGGAGCTCGAAACTCGAGGTACCGGCTGCACTCTGCCTCAGCCCCATTCACCAAGGATCTATGTCGGGCCCCCTAGCTGTGGCTCTCTGTCCGCCGAAATCACTCAGGGGGGGCCCCTCCGGATGTCACTGGGCCCAGCCCCGCACTCTGGTGTCCTCCAGCCACACTCCACTGCTCGATGGCGCTCCCCCGCACGTTTGAGGCGGAAGGCGCGAAACTCGAGGTCCTGGCTGCACTCCGCTGGACCAGGCCGCAGACCGTTGCTTCACCTCCTCTGGGCTCCGGGGCCGTCAGCGCTCCGCCGGTGACACCAGAGCTCGGCTACGTCTCTAGGGCGACTGTTCCATCCTTCAGAGAAGCAGGGGGAACGAGAGAAGACAGGATAATTCGGTGGATTAATTACGGGCTGGACGGAGCTCTTCTAGGCGACGCCCGCCATCGTAGCCCGCTAAGCTATGCCCCGAGTATACATTTTATAGAAAGAAACAAACTCATTTAAAATGTCATTATCCTTAAATAAAGAGATGCCAGCATTATTCCGTATGGATTCTATTTTAGTCCGATCTGGTTGAATTTTCAAATAATTTGCCAATAACTTCCCCATTTTATATTGACCTCCATAATAACGAGCACTACTCTTTAAAAGATAGGAAGAAGCGGCTTCAGTGCAATGTTTGTTAAACTTAAATTTTGCGTCAATAAGTTTTCTTAATGAAGAATCAGAATTTGAATGATAATAACTGTACTCAAGTTGTTTGATTTCTGCAAGCATTTCGAAGGTCTTTGCCGCAAAAAATTTCCTCTTATGAGATACAAAGTTCATAATAAAGACATGGCAGCTGCTTTAAAAGAATCCCAGACCATAACTGGAGAAGAGTCGGGAACAGAATTGAGAGAAAGGAATTCTGAGACAAAAGAGCTGAATTGGCTAGTGAAATTGGGATCCGATAATTAAGCATTATTGAATCGCCATCTACGAGTATGTGGAGTAGAGGGTAACAAATCAAAATCAACAAAAACTGGGGCATGATCTGAAATTAGAATGGATCCAACTTGTTGGGACAGGGATTTACTTAAAAAGTATTGCGAGTGATGTGAGGGGGAATAAAAGCTATATTCTTGGGTATTAGGATTACAAAGCCTCCAAATGTAAACCAAGGACTTTCGTCGTGTAATGGAAGTAAATTGGGAATGCATCTTAGTGTTAGAAAATCTGACAGAAGAGTGTCTATCCAAAATGGGGTCAAAAACCGGATTGCAATCACCCCCAAAAATAATATACTCATCATCCAGCAAAACGAGTTTTTCAGAAATATGCGACCAAAAGGTATTGTCAACTGTAACTGGTGCATATATGTTAAAAATTAGTAGAGGTATTTGATTTATAAGTAACTTAACTATTATACAGCAACCTTCCGAATCACATTCTTGATGAGCAACTGATACTAGATATTTTAATGGCAAAAAATATATACTCCATTTTTCTTGCCTAGGGCTTGAGAGAAAAAGCATTACCTACCCAACCTCATTTTGATTTAGATGTCTCTTGAATTAGAGCTATGTCAGCATGTAATTTTGCTAAATGGGTTAATATACGTTGTCTTTTAATAGGACTATTTATTCCCTTAACGTTCCAAGTTACAACTCTAAATTAAACCAGCTTAGAAATGAGCTTGAACACTTATTATGCAGACAATAAGAAAGTCAATCATGTTATTATAAAACTGATGAACATTAGAATGAATATGTAATCGACTAGAAATAACTCAAACAAATTGCATGCACTCAATAAGAAAACTAAATTCATTAACGAAAAAATAACAGATATGGAAATAACAGAAAATGAAGTATGAAGTACCGATTAGAAATAGAAAAGGAAATGGAGAGAAGAAATTGTCATCATAAAGAAAAAGAGTAAAATGCAAAGGTAGAAGAAAGGGAGAGTAAGAGGAGAAAAGGGAAAGAAAAGAATAGGATAGGAGAAAACACAGAACAAGAATACAAAACAAGTCAAACAATGTTTGAAAAAGAATAAAAATGTCAAAAAGACATACCACAAAAAGACAATGTGAGGAAATTACACACCAAACGGGAGACTCCAAGAGGACGCGGCAAAGGGAGAACAGCCTCCGGGCATAAGACAAAGAGTTCATACATCAAAAAGGATCACAAAACTGCCCCTGGTAACAGGAAAAGAAAAAACATTAGGATGGTATCTCAAGACATACCAAAATACCGCACAAAGGAGGATAACTGTAGACAATGAAAGACAAAACTTAATATGGCAATCAACTCAATTATGGTCGGAGAGTGTCCATAGATTCATCTCTGCAGGAGTTGAGGAAACATTGAAGAAGCGCAGGATCTTCATAGTTTGTCGTTGTATTATTGTAGGTCATTTTAAAGAGACAAGGATGGAACAATCCATAACGTGCATTCAGGGTACGGAGAGCAGGTCTCATGTCTAAAAATTGTTTGCGACGGTCTGCAGTAACTTTTGCGTAATCCTGAGCAAAAAAGAGATTAGAACCATTCCAGGTAATTTTACCCTTCTGTTTGGCAGCCTGAAGGACTTTAATCAAATCTGTATACTCTAGGAAATACAAGATGACACCTCTAGGTTTCGTCGGAGAGGAAGAGAAGGTGGTGGAACGAGATAGTTGACCCAGGCGATGTGCTTGCTGAATATTCAAAGGAGGAGAGCTTGGAAGACCAAGAAGTGTTGGCAGGAATGATTGAAAAAAGGGTATAGGATTGGTACCTCCAAGACCTTCCGCAAGGCCATAAATACGTAGGTTATTTCGCCTATTACGGTTTTCCAAATTTCCACCTGCTGTTTAAGAGGCTGTATTTCTCGATTCAATCCTGGAACCTGGTCAGAGATTACCTGTACAGGGATAATTTTCCTTTCAAGATCCGCTACTTGTTGATCAGTGTGAGACCACTTGTCCTCAAGACCCAGAAGATGAGCGTTTGTTTCGGCCATATAGGGTTTGAGCGAACGTATTTCTTCCAGAAGAAGTTCCATGGAGATTGACGAAGATGTGTTAGTAGGAGACGGAGGATTTGTTTTCACCATCTTTCCTGAAGTGGAGGGTATTTTAGAGTTAGGTTTAATTCCTGAGCAAGAAGCGTTAGGAGAATGTCCTTTAAGTCCATTAGAATCAGTAACTGTTTCAACCATGTTATCCTGCAACACACTAAATGCATTATTGTCCTCTAATGGCCCACAACTGGCACCACTAAGCGATGTGTTACTGCGATTAGAGCGAGCGAGCATTAAAAGTACAAAAACCCAAAATGGCATCTCAGAGTAAAATGAAAAAGGTTGAGGAAAAGTGAAAATTCAGTTGAAAAGAGCAATAAAAAAAAAGTCTTTATCTAAAAATGCTTATATAAAGTCAGTAGCAATGAAAAATGAGCAACAATGGTGTTAAATTTGCAGCAAGCAGGATAAAAAGCGAGTAAGGAGGTAAAGGCATCAAAACTAAAATTGTGCTGAGGAGACTTGAAAAAGCTCTCCATGAAAGCCAGGAATTATCAACTTGTTAAAAAGCCTCAAAATGTTGTACAAACTGAAGAAAGCATATTGGCTGCAATCATTGACATAGTGCAGCGACTATTTCAGGGCGGAGGAGCCGACCAAATTGACCGCGGTACACACGGGGAGCTGCAAATACACAAAAAGGCAGCCGCAGCTTAAAAACTAGCTGCAACCGATAATTATTGCCGATATAATATCAGCAACCTCACCCCACGCCTCCGCTATGTTTCCAGTCCATGCACAAGGAATTCCACCACATTCAAGAACAATTCCGTGTCTTTACGGTCCTGGTGAGCGCCTGGAGGGATCCCGTCGCTCTACGCTCCCTCGGAGCTCTTCTGATCGGCGGCCATTCCCTCGGGCGCCTAAGCCACGCCCCCCATTGTATGCACATTTTGCTTGGATTGCAGAGTATTAAGTCAACCTTTTTTTCTGTTCGAATCTCATCGAAGAGGTAGCTTGGCATATTGTACTGAGGGCGGACCCCGCTATTGGCCTGGACTGGACTGGAGGTCCACAAAGTCAAGAACTTCAACAACACCTGTCTGAGGAAAATCCGCCAAATCCTCCGGCCAAACATCATCAGCAACAACGACCTATGGCAACAGATTTCCTAACTCCCTGCCCATGAAAAAATCATGATAATATGCTGGGGCTGGATAGGTCACACCCTCCACAAGCATGCATCAACAACCATCAAGCAAGCCCTGACCTGGAACCCTCTAGAAAAATTAAAAGAGGAAGGCCAAGACAGACTTGGCGCTGAGGCCTTGAGACTAACTTCAAGTAGATGGGCTACATCTGCATTGAAAGAAATAAAATGGAGATGGCAGGAGAGTCCTGGTTGATGGCTATACCCCAGGATGGGTGGAAGTCATAAGTAAGTAAATTGATCCACTTTTTTATTGCCTCAAGTAACTTGTACAGTGTGCTTGGTAGGACTTTGAACCCATAGTTCATTTGAACCTGGGGTTCATTGCCAGGAATGTTCAATCCATGTGCAGAGTAAAATAAGTTAGGCTTTATGTGCAAACTACAATTCCCACTTTACCCAGATGACACATTCCGACCTTCCCCCGATACAGAACAGGGTGCCGTATTCACCTTCTCTGAGTTGTTTTTGTATTACAGAATTAGGGCAACCTGCGGCCAACTTCACGCCACCTTCCCCAGCCAGCCACCCACACTGCAGGCCTTAGAGCAAATATTGATTAATCCGTCACCACGCAGACTTATCACGCGGTTGTATAGCACCATGCAAAATACAGCTCCAGTTATAGAGCCCAAAGTACTACAGTTCTAAAACACCAAATTAAATCCACAAATCTCAGTGGAGCATTGAAAATATTGCTGTGGCGAATTAAGGATGTTATCCCCTAATTATAAATTGCATTTGATTCATTTCAAATATCTGCATAGATTTTATCGAACCCCTTCACAGCTGCACTACAAGGCCCGAGGCCAACTGCTGACTGCTGGATATGTAGGGCGAAGGCAGCAACCTTCTTTTTTTTGTCCTCATTTAGCCTAAATAAGTGAGCACATTTTAAGCAAACCAATGGTTTATTTAAGGAGCTTCATACAGTGGCCTTTTGGCCACCTGAAGAATCTACGAAAGCAGTTGCCAAGATTCTGGAGATTATTCGTGGTGCACGTGGCGGGAGGGAACCTGTCGTCACCACAAGGAAGTGACCCTATCTCCTCTCTACTTATTTAATAATCATTGGACTTTTATATGTGACATGACAGATAGCAAAACAGTTTATTCGTCCCTATTCTCCAATCAAACCAATTTTTCCATATTTTTCTTTGAGGGAGTAGCCATATCTAATTTATATAAATGCCTAACCAAAACCACCCAATCTAATACTACTGGTGATTGTGATACAATCCATTTTAAACAGATTTCCCGTCTGGCTAGAAGGACCAACAAAAATAATAACGAAGCCTGTGAATTAGACAAATTATAACTAATACTCTCCTCTTGTTGAAAAACCCCAAAGATAAACAAACTTAAGCTTACCTTGATTTCTCGCCACAAAATCTCTAAAGACAGTCTTACCTATATCTTGCCAGAAGTCCTGGATAGAAGGACACTGCCAAAACATATGTTGATCATCTGCTTCTTCAGACTCACACTTCGGGCAAACCTTTCTTTGGGCGCCTCCCAGTTTAGCCAATTTCTTTGGAGACCAGTATGCCCTATGAAGCGGGAACAAATGGTTTCTCTTGAATTAGGCAGCTTTAACCACTTTCCAAAGAATTTGCATTGATACTTGCCACTTTCCACAGAGTGCGCCTTGATGTTACGTTGGTCGATGGCAGGTCTCTTGCCCAGGACTCCTCCATAGGTGCTCAAGGGGTTCACACTTAATTAGAAGCCAATACCATTTAGAGACCTCCTTTTGTTGATGTAGACGTCCACGGAGTAAAAGTTCAAACTCTACACTATTTCCTTCTTCTTTATTCAGTTGTGTGGCCCAACTGGATAGTTGATAAAACTTAAATCTAGCAAGTCTTAGATTTGTATGGTTATACAACAAGTCCCACAGGAATAGTTTGTTCCCTTGAAGCAGTTGCCGCCAACTCATAATGCCTTCCTCTTGTAATACAGTGGAAAGAGAGTCTTTTAAGCAGACTGGCGTTCCTGGAGAATCCCAGATGGGGCCCTTGCACTATAATAAGAAATCTTCAGAGTCTTCCTGAATTGAAACCAAATTTCACAGGCCGAACTTAAAAGCTTTAGTCTAACTTTTTGAAAATTTTTGGGTGGCCAAACTTAAAAAGAAAGCTGTCGCCCCCTTGGGGAGTATTTTTAGACATGGCTTGAAACATTGCAGAGAAACAAGAAAGGTTGAAAAGGAGAGGTCTTATATTTTTTAATTGAAAGGCCAGACAGTAAAATCGGAGATCCTGGCCTGGCGATGCCTCCCTCTACTTTTGAACATCTCAGCTTCCACTAAGCGATCCTTACCCCCTTATTATCCCAGAGAAAAGAGTTTATTAGACCTTGTAGTTTTTTAACGCAGCCTGATCAAAAATTAGGGGGATCGTGTTTAAAATAAAGGTAAACTTAGGCAGAATTGATATCTTGATTGAGTTAGAGCGGCCCAAAATAGATAAAGAGAGGCTATTCCAAGAATTTAAGAGCGACACCATTTCTTTCTTCTTAAGATCTAAATTCACTAGTGTCGTCTTAGTAATATCCTGAGTAATTTGAATGCCAAGATAGCGAATTTGCTGCTTAGTTATAGTTGGACTTACAGGTGTTCCAAGTCAAAACCTCTGTTTTCTTAGGGTTAATTAGGTACCCTGAAACCCTTCCAAAGTCCATCAATAATTCCTCCAAGGTAGGTAAAACAACAGGTGAATCACTGGAGAAGATCATCAAATCGTCTGCCTTTAACGCAACTTTTTCTCTCCCAGCCCTCCCAACTGAAGGCTGTAAAACAGCTACTAGCCCCAATACAACAGGCTAAGGGCTCTATGTATAAATTAAATAGCATGGGAGATAACGGACATCCCTGCCTCGTCCCTTGTTCTAGTCTGATTGATTTGGAGAGATTACCGTTGAATATAAGTCTTGCGGTGGTGGGTGAGTTATAAATGTTTTTGATTGCTCTAATTACACAGTCGCCCAACACAAACCATCCAGTCATATATATTAAAAAAGGCCAATTCACTCGGTCGAAAGCCTTTGCAGAATCGAAGGTGAAAACCGAGAGAGGGCATTTATAGATAGTGGCTATATCGATCGCCCCGATTTAATGATGTGTTAACTCATGAAGTTAACGACCCCTAATTAATCCCTTTTAGTCCAAATGTACCAAAGAGCTCATTACCAAGTTCAACCTCCCTGCCAAAATTTGTGCAAAGATTTTATAATCGCAATTTAGCAGGGAGATAAGACATATTTAGCTTTATTGGGGAAGTCCTGAACGTACCAATGACACCCAACCCGTTGACAGGATTATTATCTATATATATAAAAACGAATGTATGTCTGTCTGATTGTCCTTTATGCATTACTACACCATTCATCCGATCGGCATTAAACTTTGGGAAGTTGTTGAGTACACTCCCGCGAAGGTTTCTGGAAAAAAAAAAGAAACATTTGTTAAATATTGGCCCCCCGGCCCCCCAGGGCCCTCATAATCTTTCCAATACTGAACGTTTACAGTTTCCGGTGCGACTCGCTTTTGCAATGACCATCAACAAAGCACAAGGACAATCGCTGCAAGTGTGTGGACTAGATTTGGAGAATATGTGCTTCTCACATGGACAACTGTATGTGTCCAGCTTACGCAGCAAGCCTTCTGATTTATTCGTGTACGCACCAGACGGAAAAACAAAAAATACCGTGTATCGATAAGCACTCGAATAAATAAACAGAATTAAAACAACACTTTAAAATGTTTTCCATATTAAAATGAATAAGTTTCAATAAAAATGACACAATGTAAATTGAATTTTATCATAACAAGTTTCCTTAAATTTCCTTTCTTCTGAGATCGCAGCAACGCGCGACGGGTAAGCTAGTGGTATATAAAGTAAACCCCTGCAAACCTTCTGAAATTACATGCTATTCTATTATTATTGGCCAAAAGCAGGGTAGCCATTCACTGGAGGAAACTAAACGCCCCTCAGCTGTGGTATGGTTACAAGACGTTACATATTTTCAAACTCCGCTTTCGCTATTTTGGGAACTCATGCCTACAGCGTTTAGACCTAAAGACATTTGGAGCTCTATATTAGAGTGTTTGCGTATAAACCTATCCAACAACACAGAAACAGCCTAACCTGTTGTAAGAACTATTGGCAAAAGCCTCCCAATTGTATATGAGACGCTGTAACAAACAGATTAAGATTTGTGGTCAGCTACATGCTGTGTGCTTCCAATATGCTGGATTGGCTATTACAGATTCAATAATGCATATCACCATTCCTATTGAATAAACCACCTGACTGTCCTAAAGCTTTGTAACTGTTATGTTGATGTATATTATGCAGAAATGTGCAATCCTGTAATTGCTATATTTTAAACGAGGCAAATAAACAAAATGTAAAAAAAAAAAAATACAATTTCCTGAAACAGAGTTCCCTTCCTACTCTCCTAACCTGTTAGAGGATGTGGCATAATGGTCAGACCTACCGACTTTGAAATTAGGCAACTAGGTTGGTGTCTCCAAGAATCTTAACATCTTGTGATTCGAATAATTTAATCCCCCTGTGCTTTTAAAAAGGCAAAAAGGAATGTTCCCTTGTGTTGTTTAACCGGTGCTCATGTAAACCACTTCAATACCTTCGGGTCGAGTTTATGCTATATAAAACCACAAAAAAAAGACCCTGCAGTTGTATGTTTTTTACGCTACACTTCTCAAAGTCCCCCACTTCAGGAAGTGGTGGATGGTAGACTTTTTCTGTGTAGTGGCTGCTCCGCTTTTCTTCTAAATGTTTTAGAAAACAATTGAAATCCTGCTATTCAGTCCTTGCTGGTTAGGTCATGTTATAACTAGCAAAGGCACAGGGTGGTCTTCCGTAAGCGCCAAGAAGCATTCTGGGCATAGGATTTCTTTTTAAAATATACTGACCTGAACATATTAGAACAAACGCATACTCTCCTTAACCCATGGCCTGCCTGGACATTGCTCCCATGTGAATCCCTCCTCTGTTAACCAGTGACTAACAATCATTGGCAGAGCCAATAGGTCTCGCCTATGCAAGAGATGTTGACTTTGCCAATATTTGTTAGCCATGTTGTACACCGGCCTAGCTGTTCAGCATGGCTAAAATTGTGTGGGGTAAAAGAGAGCTGCGTGGAGTGTTATGGAGTGAGGTTGAGTGCTGTAGAGTAGAGTTGAGTGTCGTGGAGCGAAGTGGAGTGTCATGGAGTAGAATTGAGTGGCGTGGAGTGGAGTGGTATAGAGTGTTTTGGAGCGGTGTTGAGGAGAGTGAAGTGGCATAATGGTCAGGCCTGCCGACTTTGAAATTAGGCAACTAAGTTGGTGTCTCCAAGAAGCTTAACATCTTGTGATTCGGGGCAAATAATGTAATCCCCCTGTGCCTAAAAAAAGGCAAAAAGGAATGTTCCCTTGTGTTGTGTAACCAGTGCTCATGTAAACCACTTCAATACCTTCGGATCGAGTGTATGCTATATAAAACCACAAAAAAAGACCCTGCAGTTGTAGGTTTCTTACCATACACTTCTCAAAGTCCCCCGCTTCTGGAAGTGGTGGATGGTAGACTTTTTCTGTGTAGTGGCTGCTCCGCTTTTCTTCTAAATGTTTTAGAAAACAATTGAAATCCTGCTATTCAGTCCTTGCTGGTTAGGTCATGTTATAACTAGCAAAGGCACAGGGTGGTCTTCCGTAAGTGCCAAGAAGCTTTCTGGGCGTAGGATTTCTTTTTAAAATATACTGACCTGAACATATTAGAACAAACGCATACTCTCCTTAACCCATGGCCTGCCTGGACATTGCTCCCATGCAAATCCCTCCTCTGTTAACCAGTGACTAACAATAGGTCTCGCCTATGCAAGAGATGTTGACTTTGACAATATTAGTTAGCCATGTTGTACACCAGCGTAGCTAACATTTTGTGGGGTAAAAGAGAACTGCGTGGAGTGTTATGGAGTGACGTTGAATACTGTAGAGTAGAGTTGAGTGGCGTGGAGCGAAGTGGAGTGTCATGGAGTAAAATTGAGTGGCGTGGAGTGGAGTGGTATAGAGTGGTTTGGAGTGGTGTTGAGGAGAGCGAAGTGGCATAGAGGGTGTTGCGTAGAGTGGAGTAGAGTGGCATAGATTGGAGTAGATTGTCATAGAGTAGAGTGCAGTGTTGCTGAGTAGAGTGAAGTGGTGCAGAGTGGAATGCAGTGGTGCAGAGTGCAGTGTCGTAGAATGGTGCAGAGTAGAGTGGCATAGAGAGCAATGGTGTAGAGTAGGAAATAGTATCGTAGAGTACAATGTCATAGGGTGGGGTAAAGTGTTGCAGAGTAGAGTATAGTGTCGTAGAGTGCGGTGGTGCAGAGTAGATTGGAGTAGACTGCATTGGATTTGAGTAAAGTGGTGTAGAGTGCAGTGATGCAGAGTAGAGTAGAGTGGTGCAGAGTAGAGTAGAGTGGCGTAGAGTGGAGTGAATTGGCAGTGAGTGGAGTGCCATGGCGTTGAGTACAGTGGCGTAGAGTAGGTTGATTGAGTAGAGAGTAGAGAGGCATGGTAGAGTAGAGTGCAGAGTAGATTAGAGTGTCATAGAGTGAATTGGCGTAGAGTACACTGTTGTAGAGTGGTACAGAATCGAGTTTAATGCCCTGGACTGGAGTGGCATACAGTCCAGTGTTGCAGAGTAGAGTTGCATAGAGAAGTGTGGCACAGAGTGGACTGCTGTAGAGTGTAGTGGCGAAGAGTGTTGTGGTGCATGGAAGAGTAGCGTGGGGTAGAGAGCATTAAAATGGAGGAGATGGTGTAGAGTAGAGAGGTATTGAGTGAAGTGGTGTAGAGTGGAGTGGTGCAGAGTAGAGTCCAGTGACGCAATGTAGAGTGGTATGAAGTGACATAGTATGGAGTGGTGCAGAGTGGAGTGGTGTAGACTGGAATATGCATGGTTTGGTAGTACACTGCCTTTACAGACAACACGTCTTCAATTGAAATGCACATTACATTTGCACAGACATAGAGTTTTACTGGTAAAATTATACAGTGCAAAAACGATAATGTGAGGAAATGCCATCACCTAGTGTATTGATTTATTTTGATTGTATTCAAATGTTTGTTTCCACTGCACTTCAGAATTACCAAAAAATTATTTGTACATTTCTAATTCTACTATATTCTGAAATATCTTCACAGTCCATTTACATACAGTTATATTTTGTTATGTGGAAGAACAAAAATAACATTGTACATCTTTCCACAAGCATTCCCCCTTCCTCATAGCCAGCATGATTGTCACATAAATCCTCTCACTTTGAAGTAAGAGAGAGAAAAGTAAAAACAGGGTAAGAAGTGTGGCTGGGTTAGAATCTGTGCATAATTATCAGAACAAGTAGCTCTTTAGAGAATCTGTAGACTGCTCAAAGGAAAAGGGGGAATGGCCACCCACAACTCCAAATATTTTTTTGACTGCAAAGTCCCAAAACCAAATCAATAATCAGTCTTAATCCTGAGCAAGTAATCAAATGTTCAAGAGTTCCAAAAATATGATAGTCCAGTTCTTCTTCTTTATTTTCTAGTGGTCATCGCATATGTGTTGGCAATCAAATCCAGATGATTTACAATTCTTAACACAGTAGGTTGTTAAAATCACAACTTGTTAGTAGTCATAGTCAATAGATGTAGGCAACACGTGTTTCGACTTAGGGCCATCTCCTTCCAACTTCCTCAGGGCTAGAACAAAAAATATATATACACCCAGTAACTATTTTGTTTCAATTACATTAGGGTTTGAAAGTGAAGTACCAAGAGAGATCATTGGTAAAAAAGACCCAACAGTTTTAAACCGTTTTCCGAAAATAAAAATAAAGATTTGTAGAAAGAGGTGGCAAAGAGAGAAAGGAATTAAAGCTAAGTCCAAGTAAAATAGTCAAAGAACGCAAGAAATCAAATTTACAAATTTAAAAGAGTCAGATGTCCATAATAAGGAGGAAATTCAACAGAAACCATCACCCTAGAGATTAAATAGGCTGTGCTTCCTTTATATAAGTATTAGGCTCACCAAAATGTCTACAATATCAGCAAAATGTCTGGGAATTTGAGTGTTCTCAAATGTGTATGTGACCTAAGTAAGGAGAGAATAGTGTCAAGTTCATATTCCATCTACCAGCCGAATAGGACAATAATAAGAAAAATCGAAATTATACGCGTACCTATATCCACTATTATTCCAAAACTGGGTATGTGGTAAGGTATATCTAGAAGCCTATAAAAAGGCAAGCGTTATTATTAGGATATCCGACCACGCATGTAAAGGATTATATGCAAACCCAAAGTATATGAGTAAGAATGAAAGATAGCTGCTTATCTTGTTTGCCCAAAACATTGGTCGCACCATATAATTGGTGAAGTAACACTGCTATCATGTATGTAGGTCTAAGCCTAGCATCCAAAGCCCATGATGCTGGTCAAATAACATGTTGCGCAATGTACGCACTAGGTTATAATCTTCTAAACATGAAGAAGTTACATTTAAATAAAAGTGCGTGGTAGGTAAAGTATTTTGATACATTAAATCGGGATGTACACAAGCCATAAGACAAGAATTAAAAAGTATGTAACTGCTTAATTACAGCCACAGTATAGCTAGTAAGTATTTTACATGAATCAGGAACCTGTGTTCCAAAACAGACTCGACATCAGCGACGTAAATATGCATAAGGCACTGCAGAAAGTTGAAAATCTATATAAATAGCATCTCACATGTTCACAGACGGAGAGTACTCCAGGTAAAGTGTCCGGCTTCTAGCAAACATCCCTTAAAACTTGCTGGTTTAAATAGTAATTCCAAAGACTGTCCGCCCTGAACCATGGTGTGAACAGAAGCCGGCGTGGTAAATAGCCGCCATCTTGTAATGGTAATCTAAGCAAAACAACGTAAATTCATGTTCCGCAAGATCATTATTAATTTTTGAATAGCTTTATGTTTTATATCAGTGAAGGGAAATATTAACATAGCAGCAATAATTGTGTAAAACTAAAGACGTTCAACTGTGATCATATGTAGGTGAAAAGGGGCTTCCTCCGTACCGGTATTAAGGACCAAGAGAACATGGCCACCATCTTAGAGTAGGAATGAGTCTGTGCAACTGGTTATTGCGGTAAGACCCAGAAATGTTATTAAATAACTTTATAATGTATCAGTCGAAGGGAAATTTCGCAAAAGAAGTAATAATTGTGTAAATCTAAAGGCGTTCACCTGTAATTATATGTAGGTGAAATAAGAGGCTTCAACCATATCAGTATTAAGGGCCAAGAAACCATGGCCACCATCTTAGAATAGCAATGAGTCTGTGTAACTAGTTATTGAAAAGTTGGCCAATTAAGCAAGATATTATCATCCATAATGGTGAGGTAATAACCGAGTGTCACGAAGTTGCTTTGCGGCCGTACTATTATAGTGTAACACTACAAATAGTAAGTCAAGTTTAGAGAGAAAGAGGAACCTAATATAAGGGTCGTAATAGGAGCATCCTTCTACAATAGATGCTTATTCCTCATCTGAAACCAAAACCTGTCTGGCCTATAATGATGTTTATTATATCCTCCTGGTTGCCTAATATTATATCAGCGGTAGGAGGGAAGGGCCTTAAGACATAGGCTATAATACCTCATGCGCATAGTGAGGATAGTATACAGAAATGGAGGAGTGGCATAAGTGGAAAGAGGGTACAGAAAAACTGTTGTTTGTATACAGATATCTTTATATATTTAGAAAATAATGAAGTTCAGTTTCCACATTGATGCCTAGTTCCACTGCCCATAACCCCACGATCCAAATGTAAAACCAAGTGATTTGCACTGTGCAGTGCAATCATGATACAGCATGCCTCACATTGTCTCAATCTAAGTTCTCTGTTGCCCCCCTTACATCAGGTAAGACAACTTCTATACCATGAAATTTACAACCAAGTGAGTACTTAAGAACCTGGTTGTGAGGTATCCCTTGGGGCCATGACATGATTGTACTGCACTGCTCAAATCACTTGGTTTAAAATTTCATGGTATAGAAGTTGTCTTACCTGATGTTGGAGGGGGGTTCTGTCGAATTTCCTTCTTATTACGGACAGCTGACTCTTTTACATTTGCACATTTGATTTCTTGAATTTTGGTGCCTATTTCACTTGGACTTAGCTTTAATTCGTGGAGAGGTGTGGCTCACGGTGTAGAGCAGGCAGACCCGGAAGCTGAGGTCAGACCCGGGACCAGGGTTCAATTCCCGACGCAGCAGGGTCTTGAGCTCAAATGTCCACGGACTCGATAATTCTCGCTTCGGTGCCTGCTCTAATCATGGGTTCTCACTCTGCAACTCTGGGCATTAAGCTTGCTTAATCTCCACAACGGCCCCCCTGCGGCGGGATGCCTGGCTTTCACCTTGGGGATGCCCTGTAGGGGCTATCTCACAGGGAAAAGCCAGGATGGGTTCCCAAGGCAAGCGCCGGGAAACCTCCGGGTAGCTGTGCGCTCAATAAAATGCAATCATAATAATAATAATGCAATCATAATAATTCCTTTCTGTCCTTGCCACTTCTTTCTACAAATTTTTATTTTCGGAAAATGGTTGGATCTTTTTACTAAAGGTCCCGCTTGGTATTTCACTTTCTAACCTTAATATAATTGTGACAAAATAGTGACTGGGTCTATATATATTTTTTGTGGTAGCCCTGAGGAAGACGGAGGGCGATGACCCTAAGACGAAACACGTGTTGGCTACGTCTATTGACTATGACTACTAACAAGCTGTGATTGTAACAACCTACAGTGTTAAGAATTGTAAATCATCTGGATTTGATTGCCAAGACATATGCGATGACCACTTGAAAATAAAGAACAACTGGACTATCATATTTTTTGAACTCTTCAACATTTTATTACTTGCTCAGCATTAAGACTGATTATTGAAAGAAAAGTAAACTCCAAGCGTCCGGAAGACAGAGCCTGACATTCGACTACTGTCTTTGAATGCACAGCAAATGTGGTAAGATAAGAACACGAATGAAAGGTCTTTTACAGAAATCCATTTCGGGTATAAGAATACACTGAGGGTTTGGGCAAAGGAAGGGACTACTCTGGCTGGGTAGCCTAAAACAAAGAGTCAGCATATAGAAAGCAAGCAACTGTGCATTACAAACGCCAAATCTAATGCAATGGGTGGAATGCATTTTCAGGGAAGCTTTCAGAATGTCCCCAAGATGTTCTTAGCAAATCAGACAGCTGTGCTGTTGGGCAGTCTTCGACCTAAAAAGTAAATAAACAAGATCTTGGGAGTATACAGCCTCAGATGAGCCCCCTGGTTACTGTAAGCATGAATCAATGAAGCGCTGTGTTGCTGTTTCCTAGGGACGCTGAAGTTCAGGGTGAAAACCGAGAGCCAGGACATCTCAGTGCAGGGAACAATGCCTCTATGTGCCAGCCCGTGGTTTAATCCTAGGCATTATATATATTTAGAGGCATTCTGCCCCTTTCTGAAGGAGATTTCAAAACTCAAAAAAGAATATATCATGTACAGAAACATGTACAGATGAAGCCAATAGATTGTTGAGGCACAGTAGGCATGCAACATATGGAAGACAGTGGCGAGGAGTTGGGAAAGCGAAGAAAGGGAGCAGTTTTTAAACCATGATCTACATTTCTGTGGATAGTGTACAGTAGGGTAATACTTCTACTGCAGAGAATGGTGTGCAACCTGAAAACCAGAGGTTTAATTCTTAGTGAAATAGACCACCCCCTAGGAGTGCAATGACAGTGTGGGTCCTCTGTGAACAGAGGTCCAAAGAAAAAAAAAAGTCTTCCTAAAAGGCACCATTGTTGTATCCTGCTGACCTCTAACCCCATCTATGTGCCCTGCCATGCCCCACAGCCCACCCAAACTCACGACTGTGTGTCATTCTTGACTACAAGGCCTTTGTCTTACACTACTGGATACACACACTGAATGATATCTCAGTGAGTTAATGAGGGTGCAAGATAGGTTTGTGTGCATTCTGGGAGGTAAGACATGCACCTTTTTCCTTCTAAAGCGGAGCATAGTGACATAGATAGGGGGGTACGGTTGTGGTCTGCCCCGGGTGGCACTGTTTTTGGGGGCGGCGGGGGTGAGCAAGTTGTGTCTATCGACTACCACCACCCCCTCTCCCTCCAAGAACAAGTCATACATCGGCCACCAGCTCCCCCCACTCAGAACAAGTAATCCGTCGGCTAACGGTGGCAAACATAGGGTCTGCCCCGGTTGGCAGTAGGTCTAACTACGCCATTGGAGAAGCACTGAGGTGAATTTCCGCAGCAACCTGATATTGGCAATATTAATGAGCTACAAGCATCTCGTGGCAACTAGCTGCAGGATTTATCATTTAAAAAAATCACTTCAGCAAATTAGAAGTGGCACGGAAAGCAGTCACTCAGGAACAGTGCAAAGATTCTTATAGCTGTAGGCATAATAGCATTTTGATGGTTTGAGCATTCTCCATACACTGAAAAGGACATTTTGTCAAGATTTTGTAGTAATTTGGCAACAACACTATTCAGCATTCTAAGGCTAATCCACTTTATGGTTGCATTGAGTGAGCAAGAGAACAGCATGTCCCAAGGTCAGCAGCGGAAGCAAAAATGTGCATTTCAACTTGAACTTTCAGACACGGAACACTGAATACAACTTCCATGAGTGAGCAGAGCTAGCCTGAGCCACCGCCGCCTCAGGCTAGATGATATTATGCATCAGAATATGTTGGCCTTTCCCTGCTATATTTCATCATACTGATAACCACAGCCTTCTGAACTTTGGACTTGCTCAACTGGATTTATTTTAATCAGAAATGGTTTATCCCCAAGACTTGTTTTTCAACTAAGTTCACATTGGAATTAGGCTGGCATTGATACGAGATGACCTTTCATGGACAGTTCACTGCATGGTATGACAGTCCACTGCATGGCATTGGTTGAGGTTGAGGAGGATGCAGACAAGCATGTTATATATATATATATGAAATGAAGAAGGTTCTTAATAAAGCGCACTGCGACCAAGAGGCTTCCTGGCGCTAAGGTAATGAGCTAAAGAGTAGGTATAGCCGAGGGAGATCAGCTAGAGTATGCTATGAGAAACAAATGAGTCTTGAGAGCTTTGCGGAATTGGGAGTAGACTGGTATAGATCTGATCGCCAGAGGGAGAGTGTTCCAGAAACGGGGAGCTAGTACAGAGAATCTAGTGCCTCCAGTTTTAGATTTACGGAACCGTGGAACAGTGAAGAGAGATTGATTGGAGGAACGAAGGGCACGTTTAGGAGTGTAGGGGATAATACGAGAGTTGATGAAGGCCGGGGCAGTGCAGATGCGAGCCATGAAGGCCTGGCAGCCCATCTTAAAGAGGGATCTCTGGCAGATGGGAAGCCAGTGAAGGGATTTCAAAACAGGAGTGATGTGAGAGGACTTGGGAAGGTGATAAATGAGATAGGCGGCCTGATTCTGGATAGCCTGCAGTCGACGTAGTTCGTAGGCCGGGATGCCCACATACAGGCTATTCCTGTAATCAAGATGGGAAAGAATCATTGCCAAAATAATGAGTTTAAGGGCATATGTATATATATTGGAGCTCCGCACAACAACCAACAAACTTTCCTGGCTTGGAGTGCCTAGAAGGCACAAGTGCGGCGCCCCCCCAACCTGGAGTGTCTCGAGGGTATTGGGGAGAGGGAGCGAACATTGTGTTTGCTTGAAGGTTTCCCAACAGTGAAGAAAGCCGACCTGTTTCACGCACTCGAGGAACCTAGAAGAAACAACAGAGGCATTATCGCGTGCGAAGTTGGGTCACTGCACCTTAAACTGACTGTTTGTTATTCCACGGTTCCTTACTGCGGGATGTGGTGCACGAAGTCCGAGGTTTCCTGGCAGGGAGCACAGCGGCAATTATAAACAAAGGAACTTTCCCTGGCCGCTGTTAGTCAGATCGACTCTCAACCAATGGGAACACTCGGTCTGTATTTTAAACACCAGCAACGTGGTCAAACTCACCTGGGCACAATCAGCTACTTAACCGGCACTGAAGAGGCACACGCCGAAACGCGTCTGCCGGACGCTGAGACTGTGGACATCCCGAAGCATGAAATATGTGCACCGGTTGGAATAAAATCACATTGAGAAACCTGAGCATGTGTCAGACCTGTCTTTAAACAAAGCGGGATTGGAGGAGTATATATATATATATATATATATATATATATATATATATATATATATATATATTACCTACTGGCGGTCGCCAGTAGGTAGTTATAGTTAGGACCTAGTTTCCATAGGAAATCCTCAACATTCTATTTGGAATAACTTTGGCCCTGGTGGATGAGTCTTTGCGAATTTCTCAAAGAGGATGGCTCGGTCCGCTGCGCTCCTTCCCTGAAAGTTTGGGGGGGATTGGTCAAGTGGGGGCTGAGATATAAGGGGGGTCCCAAAACGTGTTTTCTCCATGTTATTTTCCATAGGACCTTTAGACTCGGCTACAGGTCGAACGGCTGAATGGATTTATAAGAAATTTGCCAAAACTGTAGAGTCCGGTTCGCAGATTACGCTTTTTTTGGAATGGTGTAAATCCGTTCAGTAGTTGTTGAGAAAATTAAAGTTAAAGTCAATTATATATCTATAGGCGCGCACACGTGCGCGCACCCAAACGGCTGCGCGTGAGCGGAATTTTTTTTGGCTGCGTGACGTCTGTTAACGTTCGATTCGAAGGAAATCAGGAAGTTTTGTCCGCCATTTTGTCACTGCGAGTAAATATATTGTTCATTTCAAAGCGTTGAAACATGGAAAGGGGAGAAGTTAGAGATTGTTTTGCTCCGTAGCTTTTCTCGGGGTGTGCAGTAATGCCCTTAAACGCGAAAAGATATAATTTTTTCCCGAAAAAAAATACGGGGTGCGCGCACTCGGTCGCGCACACCTATTTACAAGAGTGTGAAAATGGAGATAAATCAGAAGTTTGAGTGCTTAGATATAAGGTGGCTCTGAAAAGAGCTCTTGTGTTAATTGAGTGTTTTCTGCATTTATAAGTAAGTACCGATGCAGAGCCTGATGTTGCAGAGGAAGATTCTGTTTTCCTCATTCGTGAAATGAACACCGTCTCTCCTATAGACGTCTTGCATGTGGTATCGCAAGTTGTTGTGGTAAATAGAACCCATGCTATAATCTCTGAGGAACGCAGAAACAGATTTATTTACATGTCTCCTTGCTTTCTCAAATTGTGCACATGTTGATTGGACCAATTCCATTTCTGTCTTTGGCATATATTGGAATATACCAAGGCAGATCGAGGAAAAAGTGTCATCAATTGTCGAAAGGTGTCTTTTAGAAGCATTTCCAGACCTACCCCAGTGATTGTGCCTAGATCGTTCCCACCACAGTGCACAATTATAAGGTCTGGTTCTGGGAGATGCATAAAAGTTTTCACCAATGGAATCAATTGGTGACATTTCAATCCTCTTTTGGAAATCCATGTTATGTGTACATTTGGTAAGCTGAGGTTGCAAATTCGTCTGCTTACTGCATATTTTTCACTCCAGTGAATATAACTGTGTCCTATTAGCCAGACCTTCATTTTCAAGGGATTTGTAGTCGTCCTCCGATCGGTTCTGGAAGTGGAATGGTAGTTAGAAGTTGAAATTCTAAACAAAGAAAAAGGAAGAGGCTGGGTGTGGTTTAAAAAATAAAAATGATTGGTTGATTGTAACAAGTGGAGATTGAACAGGTTAATGTTTATGTTAAACGAAAAGTACTATTGGGTGTGAAAAAAAAAGATATGTAACAGAGCTGTGTATTGGTAGGTGTTTCTGGAGGGAAAATAGTGTTCTTAGTTTGTTGTAGAACGTTAAGACATGAACTTTTGACCTGTGCCTTCAGCAAGGTGCAGAATGAGCTGTAACCATGGAAACAGCCGGAGATGGCAGTTGGTGATGGGTTCACTCTTTGGTGCCTCTGCATCTGAGTCTGTTCTCTGGTGGCAGGCGGACAACTGTTTGTTATTGTGGAGATGAAAGGGTGATAAGGAGAGAAATACGACATAGCGTCTGGCCTGTAGAAGCGTGGGAGCAGTGATTAACTCTGAGTGAAGCGGAACTGTGTCGGTGCTTAGTAACAGAAAAAAAAAATGTTAACAGTGGTATAACTGTCTTTACGGTGCGCGACCTACTAAGAAAGAGTTCACGGTCCGTAATTGGCTTGCAGGTTCTAGTATCAGTAAGTGAGGTCGAGAAAAGAAAACATTCTGGACTTTATTTATGAAGGCCTTGCGCCACCGGTGCGTTACTTTTTCCCATTTTAAAAAATGAGGCACTGGCGGCGGAAAGTCTTCATAAATAAGGTCCTCAGTGACTACAGTTAAGGTTATGTGGAACCCATGAATAGTTTTTCAATATGAAATCATTTCAGTTGAGATTATGGATTAAAAGAGAAACCGTGAATATTTGAAATGTTTATTTAGAAATGTACTGTTTTAAAGGCAAATCATTATGTAATATGAGTACAGAAATTGCAAAAAACACAGTAATTGGTATTGTCAGTAGTACATGGAATACAAACGCTATAGTTGAAGAAAAATGAATATAGTTGGAAAAAAACATTGTACAGTCTTATAAGGAAGTATATTATATTTTAATAAATGGAAGAAGGTCTCTGGCCTTTCAGTTTAGGAACGATATATGAAAATGCAAGTGGTTATACATCATTACTTTATGAATCAGCTGTCAAACAACACGAAATCATAATGTCCACTGTTAGTAAAGCAAATAGGTCTGTTCTTCAAAAGAAAATATGGAAAAGAACGTGAAGAATATAGAAAACCAAAAGGAAATGAGGACGTCAATGGCTTGTTTGAGAGTTATTGAAGCATTGTTTAGGCAAAATAGGTAGCTTCTGCTTGTAACAGGAAATCAGTTTTATCATTTGAAAGTATGTCAGCTATCAAATGGAAAAGAGTAAAGCAGTACTCATGATCTGTTAAAATCGGAGCCTCTTTTATTATCAGAGGGCAGCTCGGTGGGTTTTCGATGTAGCTCGCTGTTAGGAAAGAGTTAACCGTCCATTGTGTAGGCAAAGTATGCAGCAAGTGCCTCTAACATGAAATCATTGTTATCATCTGAAAACATGTCAGCCATCCAATTGAGAAGATGAAAGGAGCATTCATGATCTGTCATTATTGGGGCGTCTTTTACCATCATAGGACAGCTCGGTGGGTTTTCGATGTAGCTCTCTGTTAGGAAATCTTGCGCCGCTGCGAATATATTCCAATGACCCAGAACTCCTTGTATCGCTGCAAAGGCCATAAACCCTCCGTTGTAACAAAGCTGTTCATGATCAAGTAACGGATTCATGAGGTGATTGTAATTCGGTTCAGGAGGTACCAAATTGCAGAGACATAAATCCAGGGCCCACGTGAAATCACAGCTCAGGCAATGAAATACAGGCTGCACACAGGTGAAATACGAATATCGAAATGATAATCGATATGAAGTATTCAAAGTTGAGAGTGGTAAGGTGCCGTAGTACAGAAGCATTCTCTGTCGAAATAGTTCCAAGTAGTCCGGTTCGTTTGCGAAGGCAGGAGGGACATCCATTTTGAATTTCCCAAGATGGTACAGGAAACGGCACAGCACTGCCGGTTGTATAGCAACTCCACAGAATTAGGTCGCCGGCTATGCAGTGGAGAGGAGCAGAATGACTTGATACATTTTCTAGGAGTCTAGTCACTTATATATTGCTTAGTGGTTATCAAAAAAGTAGCTTTTTTTGAACTGGAGGATGCGTTAAAAAATAAGGGAGTGATTTGCGGGAGTTGTAAAGCAAGGTTAATTTTTTTTTACATCAATGCTCTTTTCTGTGAATGTTAGCTTAGTGAAAGATATGTGTGTGAGCAGATGCAACGTTCAGTTTTAAATGTGACAATGGCGGTCTTGTTCATGTCTTCCGATTCAAGGTCGGTATTCGCTGCCAAATAGAAAGATTAGGAAACGCATGCGTGGGGTACATAGTGTGCATTCTTAAAGGAAAGCAAATGAAGGGTTATTTCTACCGCGTTAGCATTGTCGTTTAAAAAGTTATAGTGATTTCTATTATATGTGAAGAAAGTGTCACTGATGAAGACTGAAAATAAATCCTTATAAATGATAGGGACTGGTGTATTTTAGAAAAGGTGTGTAACATTACATTAATTGTGGAAAAAAAAATAATGTAATTGAAAGTGTATGGTTTGAAAATGAAAAGTAGAGGTTTATAGTTCATGTTTTGAAAGCAGTTCTAGAGGGTCAGATGAAAGTGTATGGTTTGAAAATGAAAAGTAGAGGTTTATAGTTCACGTTTTGAAAGCAGCTGTAGAGGGTCAGATGCATGATAGATTTATAAAAAATAGAACATGTTTTTAAATAGTATTTTGGAAAAAATATGTGCCTTTATGTACTATTTACATTATCTGCCTGTTGCGTATTCTTGAGTTTTAGTAATCCTGTGTCTTATAAGTTTTCTAGGGGCGGTTTGAGGTTCATGGTGGGTTTGGGCAGGGAGGGTAGGTTGGGAGTTTGTAATAGGGGGTTCGGGTGGGGTGCAGTGCGGAGTTTAGTGAAAAGTGAGGGGGGCGGGGAGTTACGGTGTTTGGTAATGGAGCAGAGTCAGAGGACGCCACATTTGTGTTATGGGGTGCCACGGAAATATGTATTTATTCTCAGAGGTTTATTATATTAAGGATATATATCAACATGGTGGCTCTTGTCGTTTTGTGGTTCTGTGCATGTTTATAATGCTGGCCCTGTAGTTTTTGTTTATGGACCTTATTACGACACACATGGGAGCTACGTTGCACAGTTGGAGATCAGAGACTTAGGAAATAAAACTTTATAATTGTAAGGGCTCTAAGCGATAGAAATCGCCTGTTCTCGGTGTAAAAAATATCACCACTATTGGTGGTATTTTCTACGGTGTTAGTACTCGAAGGAGAATAGTAACATATATGTGAAATAAAATTATGTAATAGGCTCAGCATTTCACATTATCGCGTGAAAACAAAAGTTGCTTTTACATAGCAATAAGTCTCTTATAATTAAGGGACGGAGTGTATATAGTGCTATTTAGTACTCTGCTATGTGATTGATGTCGAATATTTCATAAGAGGAGGCTTTAAAAGTTTTTCGATAAACTGGTTTTCTAGGGAAGTGGGTGGAGTGTTCCGTGTAAATTGCAGAATAGAAACTAGTAAGAACCAATTGGAAGTGTTGTTTTAAAGTCACATGACTGCACATGCGTGTCTCGACACCTGTACGCGATAGGTGGGTGCGCGCACCCGGTCGCGCACTAAAAGAAAGCGGCGAAAAAACATCTCATAATATGTTCTTGGAGCACGTTTTGGTAGAAAGAGTTAGTTCTGAAAAGAACTTTTTTTTTTTTTTTTTTTTGGAAACAAGTGTTATGATGCTTTTGATTTCTTAAAGTTGCTACGACATTTTTCAGTATGTTATACTATCCAAATAAAGTGAAGAAATGTAACTTTTCTTGGAGCATTTATGACTCTCAATTTTGTGTTTAATTAGAGTAAAGCTTTGCTCTCCGTATACGTGAAGTTCTCCACAGTTGTTGCATTTTATGTGCACGTTCGCCAGACATGGTTTCAAGTCCATTTCAGCACTCGATGGAGATACAGGTCGTCCACCGGAAGATGTGCTGATTACTTCTGATGGTAATAGCGTAGCCTCCGTTTTTCTTGTGAAAGGTGGTCGCTCATCTCCTTCAGATTCGGAAGATGAATGAGGAACGGTAGCCATTGCAGGGAAGTCTTCGGGAAGATGTTCGACGTTGTTTTCTCTTGAGAGTAGAAAAGAAAGTGATGGAAGTGGGTGGAGTGCTGCGTGTAAATTCCAGAATAGAAACTACCAAGAACCAATTAGAAGTGTTGTTTTGAAGTCACATGACTTCACATGCAAGTGTCAGGTCCTGTACGTGATAGAAGGGTGCGCGCACCCGGTCTCGCACTAAAATAAAGCGGCGAAAAAACATCTTATAATATGCTCTTGGAGCATGTTTTGGTGGAAAGAGTTAGTTCTGAAAAGAACTTTTTTTTTTTTTTGGAAACAAGTGTTTTGATGCTTTTGATTTCTTAAAGTTACTACGACATTTTTCAGTATGTCATACTATCCAAATAAAGTGAAGAAATGTAACTTTTCTTGGAGCATTTATGACTATCAATTGTGTGTTTAATTAGAGTAAAGCTTTGCTCTCTGTATACAAGTTCTCCACAGTTCGTGCATTTCATGTGCACGTTCGCAAGATATGGTCTCAAGTCCATTTCAGCACTCGATGGAGATACAGGTCGTCCTCCGGAAGAAGTGCTGATTACTTCTGATGGTAATAGCGTCGCCTCCGTTTTTCTTGTCAAAGGTGGTCGCTCATTTCCTTCAGATTCGGAAGATAAATGCGGAACGGTAGCCATTGTAGCGAAGTCTTCGGGAAGATGTTCGACGTTGTTCTCTCTTGAGAGTAGAAAAGAAAGTGATGGAAGTGGGTGGAGTGTTGCGTGTAAATTCCAGAACAGAAACTACCAAGAACCAATTAGAAGTGTTGTTTAGAAGTCACATGACTTCACATGCAAGTGTCAGGTCCTGTACGCGATAGAAGGGTGCGCGCACCCGGTCGCGCACTACAATGAAGCGGCGAAAAAACATGTCATAAGATGCTCTTGGAGCATGTTTTGGTAGAAATAGTTAGTTCTGAAAAGAACTTTTTTTTTTTTGGAAACAAGTCGTATGATGATTTCGATTTCTTAAAGTTTGTACTACATTTTTCAGTATGTAATACTATGAAAGTGAAGTGAAGAAATTTATCTTTTCTTGGGGCATTTATGACTTTCAATTTTGAGTTGAATAAGAACGAGGCTCTGCTCTCCGTACAAAAGAATTTCTCCACACTCGTTGCATTTCATGTGCACCTTCGCAAGATATGGTCTCAAGTCCATCTCAGCACTCGATGGAGATACAGGTCGTCCACCAGAAGATGTGCTGGCCACCTCTGATGGTAATAGCGTGGCCAGGGCTCTTGTCGATGCTTTTGCATAATGCTCAGGATGCCTTTGTTTAACATGCCGCTGCATGGTGTGTATAGAAAAGGAATATTTTTTATTTGGATTTCCCCTTGAGAGCTCCGTATTGCATATCGTGCAGGTTACTTTTGGCGCATTCACTTTCTTTTGATCTTCAGGATAAGTAAAAAATTGCCAAATGAAAGATTCCTTTTTTCTTCTTAACGGTGGTCGCTCATTTCCTTCTGATTCGGAAGATGAATGCAGAACGGCAGCCATTTCAGCAAACTTTTCCGGAAGATGCTCGACGTTGTTGTCTCTTGAGAGTAGAAAAGATTGTGAGGAAAGGGGGTGGAATGCTTCGTGTAAATTCCAGAACAGAAACTACTAAGAACCAATTGGAAGTCTTGTTTTCAAGTCACATGACTTTACATGCGCTTCTCAGGACGTGTAGGCGGTGACACTATCTAGTTACGAACGTGATTACATACTTAGGAACTAGCATTCAAAAAAACTATGAAATTCACTGAAAAAACCATAGGTTTTACACACGTTATAGTTAGGAAGTAGCATTTGAAAAACCTATGAAATTCACTGAAAAAACCATAGGTTTGACACCAGTTATAGTTAGCTGGAAATTTTACTGACATAAAACCAATGAAATTCCACGTTATAGTTAGTTGGACTCACTATAACTTGCGCGTGTAATGCACTGCTGATGACATCACATATTACATCACAATGAGATCACTGATAACACCATCTAGTGAATGTCTGTCTTTTTAAAAAATAAATATGTTTTATATATGTATATGTAGAGGTCGATGTAAAAATAAATGTTTAAATAAGTGTCTTAATCGATGTGGAGGACTGTATGGATGGCTGAGTGTGTATGTGTGTGTGTTAGTGAGTGAATGCCTGCCTCACTAGTGTGTTTATCAGTAACGATATATGTTTTAATCTAGTTTATGTAAGTATTGATATATATAAGTGAGTATATGTGACAGTGAGAGATTGAAAGAGTTCCTCTTTAAATAAGTATGTGTTTCTATAAGTGATTGTTTAAAAGAGTAAGTAAGTGTAAGTTTACTTAGAAGTAAGGTGCTACTGTGTGTATATCTGTCTATGTAAATAAATGGATGTTTATTACTTTATTTGCAAGTGTGAATATGTGTGTGATTTACTTTTGGATGTCTGTCGGTATATAACAGGATGTATAGCTGTATCACTATATATAATCAGTGAGTATATATACGAGTGACTATATAGAACTGTTATTGAATTATTGGATGTGTATATAAATGTTGGAATTACTGAATTGGTTGTTGTAACTGGTATAGGTATGTCCACTTTTTTTATATGTTAGTTTTTTTTTTCAAAATTTGTTTTAAGGGTTACTTTAGAGTGCAAGTAGGTTAGTCTCTCTGTCACAAAGATGGTATCATCAGTGATCTCATTAGTGATGTCACTGACCATGTCATAAGTAATGTAATATGTGATGTCATCAGCAGTGCATTACACGCCAAGTTATAGTGAGTCCAACTAACTATAACGTGGAATTTCATTGGTTTTATGTCAGTAAAATTTCCAGCTAACTATAACTGGTGTCAAACCTATGGTTTTTTCAGTGAATTTCATAGGTTTTTCAAATGCTACTTCCTAACTATAACGTGTGTAAAACCTATGGTTTTTTCAGTGAATATATATATATATAGCTTTATATATATATATCTCATCAATGTTGCAGCTTTGGTGTCGGATTCTTGTGGATATATATATATATATATATATACACACACATACATACATATGTTTACTGAAAAAAAAGGTTAAAGGGCAGTTATAGTTAAGCTCAGATTTCACTCATACAAAACCAGGGAAATTCAGCAGTTATAGTTACCTGAGCTGACTATAACGTACGCCCACGCAATACACTGCTTATGATGACCTCACATATTACATCAATCATGACATAGTCAGTGACATCACTGTCGATATCTCAAAAGACACCACTGATGACATCATCAAGTGACATCATCAAGTGAGTGTAAGTGTTTTTAAGAGTTTATGGGTGTTCAATATATATATACTTACCTACTACAAAAGTTAAATTAGTGTACTAGGTGCAGTATTACTGAGGGATACTACTTCTAACATATATTATGTGAGTGACTCTCTGCATCCTTGTGTCTATGGGTGTGTGAGTGGCTGTATTGATGTATAAGTGGGTATGTGACCAGCTCTATGGGTAAGTGATATGCTGTGTGAGTAGCTATATTGGTGATTGAGTTGGTGTGCTAATGGCTGTATGGGTGAGTGAGTGGTGGTAGGAGTGGCTCTATGGGTGGGTAAGTGGGTGTGTAGTGACTGTATGGGTGAGTGAGTGGGTGTTGGAATGGGTGTATGAGTGAGTGACTGGGTGTGTAAGTGGCTGTTTGAGTGGGTGTTTGGTTAAGTGAGATGGTGTGTGAGTGGCTGTATTGGAGAGTGATTGTCTGTGTGAATGGCTGTATTGTTGAGTGAGTTGATGTGTGAGTGCTTATATGGATATGTGGATGGATATATAAGTGGTTGTGTGGGTTTGTGAGGGAGTATGTGAGTGCTTGTATGGGTAAGTGAGTGGCTGTCTTCAGAGGCTGTATGGGTGGGTGAGTGAGTAGGTGTGTGAGTGACTGTGTAGGTAGATAAGTGGGTGTGTGAGTAGCTGTATGGGTGAGTATGTGGCTCTGCGACTAGATGTACGGGTGAGTCATTAGTTATATGAATGTCTGTATGGTAGAGTGAATGGTCGTGAGTGGCTGTACAAATGAGTGAGTGGGTGTGTGAGTGACTCTATGGAGGAATGAGAGGACATGTGAGCACTGGTATGGGTCTGTGAATGGGTGTTGAGTGTGTGGGTGTGTGAATCTTTGTAGAAGAAGTTATAGGGGGATGTAAGTATATGTGTGAGTGGTTCTGTGGATGATGTCGTCAGCTAGGTAATTTGAGAAGTCATCAGTGATGTCACTGACCATGTCATGAGTGATGTAATATGTAAGGTCATAAGCAGTGCATTGCGGAGCCGTAAGTTATTGTTAGCTCAGGTAATTTTAACTGCAGGTTTTCACTGGTTTTGTATGAGTTTAATCTGAGCCTAACCATAACATCCTAGTAACCTTTGTTTTTTTTCAGGGAATTTCTACGTTTTATTAATATTGTATTTCCTAACACTTTTTCAGGGAATTTCTAAGGTTTTTTAAATCTGTTTCTTAACTATAACATCCCTGTAACTTATGTTTTTTACAGTGAATTTCTAAGGTTTTTTAAATTCTATTTCCTTACTATAACTTCCTGTAACCTAGTTGTCGCATTTGCAGAGTGGTGGAGGAAGGGGTTGGGGCCTCCGACCAGCTCTCAGGAATTCTGCTGTGTCTGACTTACTGGAGGTAACAGGAGTGCTTGTTGGGACCCAAGGATCCTCTACATCCAAGGGGACTTCTGCCACCAACCAGTGGTGGAGAAAAGGGCCTTGGCCTCCAAAGACCTCTCAGCAATTCTGCTATGTGGGACTTACTGGAGGTAACAGGAGGAGTAGTTGGCCCCTAAGGACCCTCAGCATCCAAAGGGACTTCATCCCCCAACCAGTAGTGCACCAGGAGGCTTGTTTGCGGAGTGGCGTGGCCTCAACAGAGGTCTGAGCAATTCCACTGTGTGGGACTTACTGGAGGTAACAGCAGGGGTTGTTCACCCTAAGGACCCACAGCAGTCAAGGGGACTTCATCCTCCAACCAGTAGTGCACCAGGAGGCGTGTTTGCAGAGTGGTAGAGAAAGGGGTGGGCCTCCGGCGACTTGCCAGCTGGCTTTAAAAAACATTTCCATTTATTATTGGGGTGGGGGGCTTCCAATCCCTGTGCCGATTTTGGCCACGGGGACCCCATCCCTCAGGCCAAACCTTTTTATTTATTTTAAATTAGGAAAAGGGGACAACTCAACTCCCCTCCCTCCCCGGTACGAAACCGGCCCCACAAACTCAATCCCCCAAGACCCAGCATTTATTTATTTTTTTAATTAGGGGAGGGGGCAGGGTGGCCTACCTTTCAAGTTCATTTCGACCCGGGGGACCCCATGCCTGGGGGCCCAGCCTTTTTATTTCATTTGAAATTGGGGAGGGGAATTTCGGCCCTGGGGAACCCATCCCCAGGGCTCAGCCTCTACTCTGGGTGCCCTGCTCCTACCCAGAGCACCAACTAATATCTGTTGGGGACCTCGAGGAGAATGTCAAGGCCACCGCAATCCCTGCTGGCTCCTCGCCACCTGCAGAAGCCGGCTTTGCTGTCACAGATAGGGAGCGCTGCTGAAAAGTTACCTTCCTGTCTGTGAAAGCAATTACGCTCCTCTGCCAGCAAGCAGAGCATTTGGAATGGCTTGGAGGGAGTGGTAAAGCTCCCACCAAGCCACAACAAACAGCTATGTCCTGGGGGTGGGCAACCCGGACATAGCAGAAGCCGGCTCTAGGGGTGGAGGTCACCAGGCCATCTATGACTCCAGAAGGAAGTCTTGCTGTCCCCCTCCTTTCTTGACTTTGGGCCTGACCCAGGGAGGAGGTGGTCCACATGGCCGAAAACTGCCCAGGAGGGAGGCTCCCCTCCCATCTTTCCAAAAACAATTTTTGCCCAGGGGAGATGGTGGTCCCTGGGGCGTCGGGGATCCTTGAGGCCCCCGCTACAAATTGATCATGGCTCCGGGGAGGTGGTCGTCCCCAGGCCCAGGGGGGTCCAAGAGCCCCACCATAACAAAGAATTAGCCCTGGGTAGGTGGTGCTCCCTGTACATGCGGATACAAGAGGCCCCCCAATTTGTTTTTCACATGTGGCCCCTGGGAGGTGGTAGTCCCCGGGGCATTAATAAGCCTCAGGAGGGGGGCCCGTGCACCTTCCTCCTTTATTATGCACATGCCCCCGGGACCTGGCCCACCTGGGGACCAATTATTAATGATGTGCGGGAGCCCGTGCTTCATTTTTTAAACACTTTTCTGTGGGATTAGCAGATCCAACGTCACTCTCGCTGAAATTAGTTTTAAATATATGCTTTTTTTGGCCCTGCAGGGTCCTGATGGGACCCCCAAGAGGTCTTTGGGCGTCAGGGTATTTCTACCTTGTCTCTGTTCCTTTTTGTTATGTTGTTTTTGGGACTCAAGTTGAGTCCCAAGATGGCTACCAACACTTCCTGGTTTGAAGTGTTTGCAGCCATTCAGATCTCAGCACGAGCTCGGGAGAGGTCAGGGATCCTCCGTCTCCCTATAAATACAAATTTGGATTTTCCTTAATATTTCAAAAACTACTGATTGGATTTACACAAAATCACAAAAATTCACTTTTTGGGAAAATGTAGTGAAGATTCATCAAACGACGCCGAAGATATAGGCAAGTCAAAAGTAGCTTTTCCTATGGAAACTAGGTCCTAACTATAACTACCTAACCTACTGGCGACCGTCAGTAGGGATATATATATATCTATTGACAATTGCCAGCCAGCGGCAATTCACAGAGGTCCCTGCATGCAAGATGGCCTGATCCATACTGGCGTCCTTTCTTGCCTTGGTGAGAAAAACTTTCTTCTTCAAAGCTATTGAAACGGATCAGACCCACCTAGCCAACAGGGATATACACAGCGGTGTCAGAGTGACTAACTCCGCATTGGGCGAGACGCACTGTCCGACTTACCCCCGCAAAATTCATCCCTGATGACAGGGCCGGCTCTAGGCTCATGGTGGCCCTGTGCAGGGAGCGTAGGTGGGGGCCCCCCCGGAAGAAATGCAAAAGAAAGGCAAAGCAATATGTTCAACTCACTTGTAATCACTCGATTAGCTTAATTGGGAACAGCCCAAACTATTTCTTTGGAAATTCCAAGGAACTGCTGCAAAGACCACACACTTGCAGACAAAATTGCCCAGGCAACAATCAATAATGAATATGGGTGAGCAACAGCCAACAAGAGCAATAGGGCCACATTATGATGCTCATAATTATGCAGGCGAAGGCGGGAACATTTTTAATAACGTCATTGCGGTGCCAATATCTGACACTTTTGTGTGACCATTTTCGAGTCAAATGCTACACATTTGTCTTTTGTATTTTTATTCATCCCTTAGCCATCCACAAGTCATAACCCATCCATCCAACTAAACCACCCAAATGACCCATCCACAATCCGCCCACTTATCCAACCCCATCTATTCATCCATCCAAATTCTTTATCCATCAAACTAGCAAAACTCATCCATCTATTCACCCACCCACCCACCCAGCCAGTCAGCCAACCTAACACAATAACCCAACTGTTCATCCATCCCCACCCATCCATCCAAACTATTGCATCGAAACACATACCAAATCAAGACCATCTGTCCATATCATCCATTAATTCACTCATCTACCCACCCATCTCTCTAGATACAAGCTGTGAGCAAAGGATAAGCCTTTCGAAGGGAGATTTTCAGAGCAGCCTAATTTTTATTCCTCCCCATGCCTGATTCTTCCACTACACCATGGGTACTCACAAACTTTCTGTCGGGGGCCAAATTTACAGTGTGCTTTGTGGTCGAGGGCCGCACTGTTAGGGGTGGGGTTAGTGGGGGCGGGATCAGTGAGGGGCGGAGCTAGAGTAAAAAAAAACCTGTTTCAAAACATTAGACAATGCTGTATTTCAAAATCAGATGCAACTACAAAGAGCACATTTTGATAATACATTTTTATTTGAAGGCCTTTAGTGAAAGTAGAATAGCAAGTACAAAGCCAAATGGAAAGGGGAAAAGTATTTTGCAAGGCACAGAGTTTATGCACTAATTTTACACTTCATGTCTGCAATTAATTTCTTGTACTCTGGAACCTTTTCAGAGAGTGCAAGTCTCAGGAGGTGATCCAGATGTGCATCAGTCAGTTTATTTCTCAGTTTATTTTTCAAAACACCCATTGTAGAAAAGGAACACTCGCTTACATATGTGGACCCAAACATGGTAAGTATTCTTTGTGCCAATGTAAAAAGAAGAGGGAATTTTTCAGATGGCACACTTTTCCAGAAATCTTCTGGTTCCCTCCCCAAGAAAGAGGACTCAAGCACAGAGCTGTATTGCATGTCAATTAGTTCCATCTCAGCTTGTGCCCTTTTCAAACCAAGAAGTTCAACAGCTTCAAGATTCCTCGCACTAACCATCCATGGGTTTTCTATAAGCCTGAAAAGTGGGGTGAGAACTCTAAACTGAGAGAATAGCCTCTTAATGTCCCCAGACATTTCTTCCAGATACACACACAGATTAAGACTGAACAACATTTCCTGAGCTTTTTCAACCCTCTGCATTAAAGCCTGCAACTTTGGAAAGTGTGTAAGATCACCATTGTTCAACTGCTCTCGGAACAGCTTGAGTTTACTTTCAAAGGAGTAGACGGCACTCATCATGGGGGACACCAGTTTCTGTCTACCTTGAAGTGCCAGATTGAGAGAGTTTAAATGTGAGAAGATGTCACACAGAAAATGGAGCATGGTGAGCCATTGCAAGTCATATAATTCTGGGAAGGACTGCCCTTGACTAATTACAAATTGTTCAATTTCTGGAAGCAAAGTAATAAATCTTTCTAGCACTCTACCTTTGCTCAACCACCTAACTTCAGTATGCAACAACAGGTCTGCATGTTCACATTCGGCATCCCTCAGCAATAATTTAAAAAGTCTGTGGTTGAGTGCTTTTGCTCGAATAAAATTAACAATTCTCACAACTTGCTTCATAACATCATTCCGTTGTCCTTGTTTTATTTTCACGCACAATGCTTCCTGATGTATTATGCAATGATAATCAATTAAAGTGGATGATTGAATTTTTTTTCTTAACAGAGATACAAACCCCTTCTCATGTCCAATCATGGAGGGTGCCCCATCTGTAGTAATACTTACAAGATTGTTCAATGGCAGGTGATGAGATTCAAAGAAATTACACATGCTGGCCAACACATCCTCTCCTCTTGTGTGACCATGCAATGGCAAAAGGCAGAGGAGCTCTTCCTTTGGAATGATATCTTGTTCCAAATACCTCACCCAAATCATTAACTGAGCCACATCACCTACATCTGTGGACTCATCAACAGCAATGCTAAAGAAAGGGGACATCTTGACTGCATTGATGACCTGTGCGAGAACATTGTCACCCATTGACTCGATTCTACGTGTGCATGTGGAATCTGACAGTTGTAGTGCCCCTATTTCTTTCATGATGTTGGATTTATTAGGATAGTGGGCAAATAAAATGTCTGCTGCAGAGAGAAAACACTTCTTAACCAGCTCTGCGTCTGTAAATGGCTTTTTATGTTTTGCTAGCAAGTAGCAAATTTGGAAGGATGCCTCGGTACCAGCCTCAGATTCTTTCATCTGGCACAGAAAGAGCTTTTGTTGGGATAGAAGGGCTTGCTTTAGTGATGCCACCTTCGCAGAACGCGGTTTTGAGGGCATGGGAAAGTTTTCTGTGAAGTCAGAATGTCGTGTTTTATAGTGCCGCTCCAGGTTATATCTTTTGAGCACATTAACCTTTTCTTTGCAAAGGAGACAAGTAGCTTTATCTTTTGTACATTCTACAAAAAGATATTCTTCTTCCCACGAAGCATGGAACACCCTGTGTTCACTCTGTATGGATCTGGGTCTTTTGCAAGACTTTGTTACCGGGCTGTATGCCATTTCTTTTGGATTTCTATGAACACTGCAGGGAAACAGGATTTGTGTTCACGACCAATGGCACGACCCGTCTCACGATCGATGGCACAACCCCGTCTCACGACCGATGGCACAACCCCGTCTCACGACCGATGGCACAACCCCGTCTCACGACCGATGGCACGCCCGTCCTAAATACAGAGCTCTTCACAAAGCAACGAGGTGACACTGGAGAGCTGCTATTTGGGGGGGGAAACATGTTTGAAAATAAAATTTGTGTTAAAAAATGTAAATGTCCACATTTAGTGTTTACTTTTCACAGCATATTTTGACAGTGCCCTATGTGCACATATTTAGATTCATTTGTGCATTCAAGCTTCTAATTAGATATTGGCACTTCACAAATGAAACATCTTGGTATCACATTTCTCATGTACAGCTATCCCCCTACTTGAGAGCATTAGTGAAATGAAGAAAGAAATAACATGAGACCACCCTTTCTTAATAAATTAAGTTTACATTTGTACAGTGCATCCACTACCTCAAATGCCTTTCCATATTACGAAGACAGGTGAAGTAGTAGATAAGCAAAATATCCTGCCACTTGCAATAGTGAACAGAAGTCTAGAGGTTCTGGCAGGCCACATATGGTAGAGAGGGCCCTGCGCTCTGGCTGTCGTTGGGGCAGAGAGTCCTGCCCTCTGGCAGTCGCTAAGAAAGAGGCATTACTTCCCTGCAAAATTCCTCTGCAGAAGTGAAACTATGTGCCAGATTTACCACTTATTCATGCAGAGCAGTGCAGCAAATGCGCTGCGTGAAAAGGAGAGGAGAAGAGTGCCATATTTACAGAAATATGACTCTCTTCTCCCCTTTCCCTAGCAATTGTGCTGAAATCACCAACTGTGCTGGGGTGAAACCCTTCCAGTACAAAAAACTATGCATAAGCTGAATTTAACTCTTTCCCCTCTTTGGTATTTAATTTGTCATTATATTCAGATATACCTGCAACAAGTCAGGACTATTGGCTTTGCCAATGGTTGTTAGTTGCATAAGATAAATAACCAACAACTATGGCTTTGTTGTATATAAAAGTATTATATTGAAAATTCTTCAGTTCTGAAAAGATGACTGCGAAATAACTAAACCCATTCTATTTGAAATTACATCAGAATCTTTGAGGAGTGATGATGCTACTGAGATGATATTTTCTTTCACCCAGAGGGTGAAAATGGAGACCCCGATAGTAGGTAGTTGCATAAGATAAATAAGCAACAACTATGCCTTTGTTGTGAGTGATATATAAAATTGAAAATGCTTCAGTTCTGAAATGATGAAACTGTGAAAGAAGTTAAACAAGCCTGTTTGGAATTACATCAAATACTTTGTGCTGCTGTTGAGTTGAAAAATGAATCGAGTGTATGGACCTGTATGAAAGGCAGCATTTATTTGAATGACAGACGCTATTGCCTAAATTTACTTAGAGTTTAGCTTTCCAAATACCTGTGGAATGTGTGTATTCATAAATCTAGAAAGGAAAGAACCCAAGGCAAACAAAAATGAATTTTGATTTGATGTATACCTTTATTGTTTGCAGTTACCCTGGTAATTATGATTTTAATTGGTGTTAGATTGCTCATGTTTTGTGTATGTCTTCACTATTTAGCATCAACAGTATTGAAACACGGACCTTTAGAAAGGCATTGAAAAGCTGGCTTTTTAATCAGTAAACATCCCTTGCTGCCCTTAATTCCTCATGAGTGTTGTCTTTCATTTTTTTCTTTCTTTTTGGCGAGTGCCTAGACAACTTTGGGTGTTAGGAGCGCTTTAAAAATCCTTTATTCGTTTAACTTTCATTTCAGAGTGCAAGATATTATACAATATTCTAAACCCGCTCTTTTATAACTTTCAATCCAACTGTAGTACAATCACGCAAATATTTTAGTCACATTGCATTTAAAAGCCCAATTTTCACATAAATTTGCTAACAAGCAGCCATGGGATCTAAAAGGGCTCTTGTTAAATATTTGATTCCTTTTATAGTGTGCCAAGAAAACGAAACCGGACACTTCTCAGGAGTTTAACCCATTTTTTTCAATGTGCTATCATTGCCCACATATGCCAACAAGTATTGGGAAAGCCAATAGATTTTGCACTGTTGACATATTGGCTTTGTAAATACTTTTTTGTCAATTGGCAAAATCATAGCATTGGCAAAGAAAAAAGGCACGTTGATAAGGCCGCTGCTACTCACCCTAAAATTCTGTATGTGTGTGCATGCATAATGACATATGCATGCATGCGTGTGTGTGTTTGTCACTATTCATCCCTGTGCCTATTGCTTTTCTTTTGTCTTTAAGTATCCATCTAAGATGGCAGATGACGCTTAAACCAGCAAAAGTTCATTGTATATAATGGAGTGGCCTGGCAGCAAATGGCAACTGCTGGGCCCTCCGAAGAAATAAAAAATAATCTTAATCTTAAATAAAAGACGGAGTAAAGCAATGGGGATTAGTCAAGAAGCAATGGAGCAAAGGAGGCGCACAAAAGGTATGTAGGCATTACAGAGCAGCCTACCAGGCCAAAGGCAGCTTCCAGTCCTCACAAGTAAGCTCGGGGTAGGGGCGCCATGGAGGAGTTGGTTGAGGGAGGCGTGTGAGAAAGAAGCAAAAGGCAGGAGATGCTTTTGAGGCATTACAGTCAGTCAGTGCCGATATCCCATGTCACCATACTCACCATGTCACAGTCAAGCATAGAACTGTGAAAACACGCACAAAAACAAAAGCTTCACGGAGGAGTTTTCTAGTCACTAGATCATGATAAAGGGCCCTCCCTTACAGAAGGATGGCTCCGTCTTTGCCCCAAGTGTGCACTGAAAGTGGATTCTAAACCTGTGACCTGCTCGGCCACATGAATGGCGCCACAGCTAAGCTCGGTTTATTGATGCTGGTCGTGTAAGTTTAGAAACACACGATTTTCAAACGTACTTTATAAACAACAGCGCCATCTACTGTCTGTGGTGTTTGGTGAGGGGCACTAGGCCCTCATCATGCAGGCATGCAATCACTCAGTAAGCAGACACGGACACCATGTTAGGGGATATGTAATGGGCCCAGAGCACGTGCGCTCGGCCCCTTTATTGGCCAGTGTCACATGACCTGTGACGCCTGGTGGTGGGTGGGTGTTAGGTGTGCAGTTACAGAAAGAACTGAGACACTAGACCGTGTCTTACGTTACTACATCCCTCCCAACCTTAGTTAAGCAAATTGCCCTAACTAGAGTTCAACCTGCGGGGAAAAATACAGTTCATTCGGAACCCATATTTACACGACGACTCCCACGTGGTGGTCTTTACTGCTGGTTCCGTTGATTGCTGGCAATGTCTTTTCTTTGCCTTGGCAGACTTGCAGCTTGTAAGTGGGCTTTGCAGTCTCTCTCGCTCTGTTCCACATCCTGTGAAAGCGCAGAAGTATAAATATGCATTGAGTCCCAAGTGTGTTACTTTTCGCTGGACCGTCCTGTTCAAAGTGCTTGGTTGAAACTGGTGTCTGTTCCTGACGGGACCTTCAGCTGCAGGTTATCCCTCTCACGGATACCCCTCTCTCGTGGGTGTCCCCTCTCACTGGACGACCCGGAGGCCTTTCTGCCAGGCTTCCACTGGACCGGTGTGCATGCCGCCTTGCCTCTTCAAACATGTTGAAGGACGTCGCTACGGGTCATCTTCTCCGTGTCCGAGTTCCACCTGAAAGGGTGTTGTTGGCACTGGTTCAGTCGTGTGCGACTTTCGGTCTTCCAGGATCTTCAGCGTGAGCTTCAACAGTCCGTCTCTCGTTGGGGACCCGCTGCCACCGGTGTCCCTGAGGCCTCTGCCCCTGGATTTCCGCTGCCCTTTCGTCCGTTCCATCCCAGAGGTGGGTGTTGCCAACAGACCGGCATGCTCACTTCTGTCCTTCCTGGATGACTGTCGGGTTCGCACGTGGATGCTTGCTTCCAGTGGTGTTACTTGTATCCCGGTCGTGCGTGTGGACTGTTGTGCACCTCTCACGTTCTCCTCGGTGTTTCCCCTTTTGAGTGTCGTGGTGTCTTGGTTCACACTCCTCTTAGTTATCCTCCATTCTCGTCGTCGTGCTTCTGACCTCTTTTCCTTTCCTTCTCTTCGGTGGTGGCAGACGTGCCACTCAGACCTCTTCTCCTTTCTCCTTCATTGGTGGCGTCATGCCACTCAGACTTCTTCTCCTTTCACCATCTTCTTCGCAACGCGGTCTGGTCACCTTGCTGTTACATCTTCCTAACCAGACTTCTCCAGGCAGCGTGCACTCCACCTGCTTCCATCCGGTCTTGCCCTGGTTCACGGACACTGTCTTCTCTCGTCAGTCTGTGACTGGACCGGGCGTTGCGATCTTCTCACTCTCTTTAGACGTTACAAGTTGAATTGTGGTTGTTGAAGTTCGTTAGTCGCTGATCGTGGACTGTGTCTTGGTGTTCGAACTTCTTGGACCTCTGGTCGGTCCATTCTGCCGATGCTGGCAGGCTATCTTCGGTCCTCTTGCGGGATACTTGCTGTGTTGCGGTTGGTTGACCCTTGCTTTGGTCATCTGCGTGAGTCCTCATGCTTTGATGTCTTCTGTTTGATCGGTTTGCTCCGTTCTGGTGCTATCGCGTTGGCGCGCTTTTCTCCGCGCTCTTCCTGTGCTGCGTTTCTGTGCGGAGGGTTACGTCACCGCTCCCTGCTTCCTAGTGTTCAAGTGGCACCCGTTACTTGACGGGGTGTGCTAGCTTTCTTCTCGGGACCCTGGAGCAGTGTTGACGGTCGTCGCGCTTCCTCCCTGTGTCGCACTTGCTTGTTGGGGAGTCTTGGGACCTCTGTTCTGTTCCCGTGGTGACGGTGCTGCAGTTTCTTCCCGGCTGTTGTAACGACAACCTGTGGCCATCAGGTGCCGCTCCGCTGGCAGTTGGTCTCTGCTTGCCCCCTGTGCGTCAGGTGGTCTGCGCCTCTGTTCTGTCTCCTGCTTCTGGTCACTGCTTGTGAGCGTCGGTCCTTGCGCTCTCATGCATGGAGTTCCGTCACTCCTTCTCCTGGTGCATAAATTCTGGTGCTCTTGCGTGCTTGGCGCATTTCTGATTTTCTGGCGCGTTCCTGCACCGTCCAGTGCTGTCCTGATGTGCTTGGCACTTGCTGGCGGCAACAGCTGCTGTGCTTTCCACTCGCATGCACACTGTGCATTCTTTGAGTCCTTGTTGGGGTGGATGCAGTTTGTCCACTTTTATGCTTGGCAGTCCTTTGGCTTGCTATGTTCTTGGCCTGCAGTGTGGCCTACCGGCCACTGGGTGGCAGTGATGCTTTCCTCAAGCCTGCCTTTCCGGACCTCGGTGGTTTCTCCTAGGCTGCAGGCTTCGTGCTCCCTGTGCTTGTGGAGGAGCACCTTCACCTGATGACTGCTGCTTCGTGTGATGGGGTGGGGAGTCAGGGCCTACGCTGCTTGACCGTGCTCCAGCTCCTTTCCCCACACGTGGAGCTGAGAGTTACCGGCAGTCACTCTTGCCTGCATTCATCTTCTGTCATTGGCTGCCGGGACCGGGGTGGCTGGCCTCTCAACTTGCAGGGCAGGGATCGCGCATACCTCTGGAGGTGTTTCTGCCCAACGGTGAGTGTTCCACTCCTTTTAAACAGTGTTGGTGCACTTCGCCCTTTGAAAACCAGGCCGTGATCGGCTATACACTAACCCAGCGCTGCAAAGGGCAGAATGTTCTCTTTGTAGAGGTGGGGGAAAAGTACATCTTGGCCGCCCTGACCAGACACGGGCCGACCGCTGCCTCTTCACTTGTGTTCCCCGCCCGCAACCGCCTCTCGTTACACGCGCGGGGCGGGGGAGGTAATGCGGCTGCCTACACTTTCGCCCTTCGTGATGGAGCACACTCGCACCCCTCGCAGCCGGCCTTCACGCTCTCCGGGCTGTGCAGGGGTTTGCTGGTGCCGCTCCGCTCTCTGTTCCCGGTCTCCCGCCGCAGCAGCTTCACCTTGCTCACGCTGCGCGGCGGAGACCTGCCATGCTTGTCGCAGGCCTCGGGTGGGCTCTGCAGTGTCTTTCCTCGCTGGGGTGCCGCAGGTGGGCTCCGCTGGCGCTGCTGAGTCTTCCTGGGGGGGGGGCGCTACCGGCGGGCCGCGGGTGGGTTCCGCTGTCCCGCTAACTGTCCGGACCACGTTGCGAGGGGGGTCGGGAGGCGGGTAGCTACTCCGCTCCCTCCCCCTCGTTGTTCTTGGCGATTGTGGGTCCGGCCGCCCCTTCCCACGCCGTCTCTAGTCTCTATGCCCCACCGCTTCCACTCACACATGCGGCGGGGGCAGGGGACGACACTGGCAGGCCGCGGGTGGGCTCCACTGGTCCTGCTTATACTTTGGCATAGTTCATGGCGGGCACTTCGCCCCTGGGGCTCACCTTCGGCCTGCGGGCCTGATGCTCTGTCGCGGTCGTGGCGGGTGGGCTCCGCCCGGCCTGTGCCCCTCTCAGGTGGGGGTCGCTGCCTCGCGGCCGTCCCAGGTGGGCACTGGGCGGTCCGCTCTTCCCTGGTGGCCTTTGTTGGTGGCGGCCGACGCGGGTGGGCTCCGGTCGGCTTGCTGTGGGCATCCAGGCCCGGGGCAAGGCACACGCCCGCGGGCCCCACGGCAAGCCGGTGCTGATTCTGCGGGGGAGGGGGGGGCGCGACGTCGCCCAGCAGCTCTCTCCTCTTCCCCCACGAGGTTTTCATTTAGCTGTGGCACGCTGGGCACAGCTCCGCCTCGTCGCCATTGTGGTGTTTGGTGAGGGGCACTAGGCCCTCATCATGCAGGCATGCAATCACTCAGTAAGCAGACACGGACACCATGTTAGGGGATAGGTAATGGGCCCAGAGCACGTGCGCTCTGCCCCTTTATTGGCCAGTGTCACATGACCTGTGACGCCTGGTGGTGGGTGGGTGTTAGGTGTGCAGTTACAGAAAGAACTGAGACACTAGACCGTGTCTTACGTTACTACACTGTCGTATGCACATAAATAAATATGCAAAACCTTGCAATAAACATGTATAAAACATTTTAGCCCCTCGAAGATCCCGAAGAATAACTTCACATTTATAACAAACCACGAAGGATATCTTTACATTTTGGGTTATTAATAAGGTCCGAAAATAGAACTAAAAAAAACGGGGGACCAGCACTAACATTGATGCCAATTGCATACTCTTACTTGTTTCTGAGGCGAGGTGAAGCGGCAATTATTACAACGGGGCACTGAATCTCATCCCCTTCAGTTGGGCACACACTGCTGTTTTCGGCGCTGTGGTAAGTCCGACGTAGGTGGGCGAGGACGAGGGCTGGTAGACAAAGGGAGCAAATTGTAGTGCCATTCTTTTTAAACACTCACCTGCCGCTATGACGTCACAGTGGCAGGTGAGGGCGGGGGCCGCAGGTCAGCATGCAAGCAGGTGAGGACGGGGGCGCAGGACAGCATGCAAGACACTAATTGTCTGCGCATGCCCATTTCTCGGTAAATGCGGTCACAGTCCGTGACTGTTGTTGTTTTCCCTGGGGGGCCGCAAGGAGAGGTCTGGCGGGCCGCAACTGGCCCGCGGGCGCAGCACTACACACTGACTCTTAGCTCACAGCTGGGACTATTTTTATCCCGATTCCTGCTTTTATCACTGCTGCTGTCGTATCCTTCTCTTCCTTCTTCTTTCTCCATTGTTTTCTGCCTTTCTCTCTATTGCACTGGGTCAATCTTTGGAAACGAAAAATAATTCTGGATGCCCAAATATTGAAAGCTTGAGTCTACAACATGCATCCACCAGCACAAATTAAGCATGTTTGCCTGAGAAACGACTGACTCTGTCCCGACCCTCACGAGCTTTCAGAGACACTTATCTTTTCAGAAAATGTCCCAGTTTTGAGACAGGCCAGCCATCCACTGTTCTCTGCTTATTCTCAGGCCTTAGTATTACTTCCTTGGACTCTACACCCGTCCCTCCCTCCATGATGTGATGCAGGAGGAGAGGCCTCTCACTACCCAACATCAACACTGGATGCAGTGGTGACATAATGAACACCGCACTCCTCAGAATGCGTGAACCCTACTAGAACCAGCAAATTGTATGGGTTTGCAGGTTCTACACATATCATTTCATAGCAGTAACATCTATCTAACTTAAGATCTTTGAGGACAATGATTATTTTATAATACATTTTTGATATGAGTAAACAATTACAACTTCCCAAAAAGTTTTTTTCAGTAATGGTTTAACTACTTTGGTCATTTTTCAATGTAGACACTTGTTTCGGGCCAGCCTTTGCCCAAGTTCTTTGCACCAAGAGTCCACTCCACAAGGCCATTGTCGAAGGATACAATCTTCAGGCACACCCTGCACCCTATTCCCTCACTCCATATCAATATGGGTATAGACTCCCCTCCTAATGATGTCCCTCTGTCCAGAGAGCCTACTAAATGCAGTGTCTGGCCTTTGGTCACTTTCTACACTCACTCCCAAGTGCCCTCAGAGCTTGAGGCCATGGCATCTGGCCAGCCCTTGTTCAGTATGGCATTTATCCACACCCAAACTAACTTTTACTGCCACTGGACCCCATAGAGCATCACATTCAGCCATGCCCACCACACTCTAGGCATCATCCACCTTCAGCAAATAAATGTAGCAAAAATTGTTTTCATGAGCTATTCATTGGAGTAAATGGTAAAATGCAATGTCACCCCTGATGTCCTCTCCGGACTAAAGTCTGATGCCTTCAGTATAGTTTGGTCTTGTTGAAACCAATATGTCAAATAAGGGTTTCAGACAACTTAAATATCTTAAAAACGTGTAATAACGAATGGGTAAGGCACGCAAGATTATCGTCAAAGGGCCAAGTTGAAAATAATGCTTTCTTCACCAGGCAGTCAGAACAGCAGAAAAGTGGGCAGCCATGCATCTGAAAACAAACAATCCTAAAAAAAACCTCTGAAATTTCTGTTTTATAACCTTGTTATATTTCAATCATAACTTTTCAGGATCGAGTAAAGCACGTGATGAGAGCAGGCATAGAACAGACATAACATATAAAACTGAGCAGACTTTCATAAGCTGCAGAATAGGCAAATTACAAGAGTTATACATTTAGAGCATAAACTGAGAAGGGGCAGGAGTGGGAAATGGCAGTTGACAGGGGCAGGAAATCAGGAGTGACTAAGGCTATTACAAGGGGCAGCGAGGTCACAGGCATCAGCATCTTACAATAATAAATGGGCAGGGTAGATCTCACTGGGAGCAAACCTGAGTAAAACTAAGCCCCAGAACACTCTTAAACGGCACAAGGGGTTTGAAATAGGCCATGGGGATTTTAGGCACCTCCCCCATTCGCTAAATTGAAAAAAGGGCGATAACATGGTTTTCTTCATTACAGTGCAAAAATACCAGACATTGATTTTATACCTATTTTGCTAACTTTGCATTTATGGGTTTGAGATGTACAAATGTACAAACTAATTTCAGTCACAAAAATCTCTTAACAATATCCATTTAATCTAAGACTTATCAAACAAGAACACATTGACTCTGATGTCACGCTTTCACAATCAAAACGGTCATAAATAATACGGGTTTCCCCGGCGGTTTTGTGGTGGGGCCTAGGGTAATGGTTAATTTATACTCCTGTAATTTCCTACCATGTACATCTACGTTCTCCCTATTGTTCTTTAATAAAACTTATTTCTAGCAAATGGTGTTTTACTACAAATGCATGGTTTTGATTTATTTTATAGCAACTTGTTTGTTAAATCTGATATTGATTGCAAGGCTAGATCGACTAGAACTTAAAATATACGTTCAGAAAAACTTAATATGTAGTTTTGGGAAAAGCTCAGATGAAGATTTTTGGGGGTGCAAAAAGGGTCCTGCACCTACCACTTGACAATAAACACCTGGAAATCTACACTAGTAAGTTTCCACCTGCGTATGTTTTTGTTTTTATGCAGTTCACATATTTCCCCTTTGTTATGCCAGTTAATCTACAGCGCCTGTGGATTGTTGGGTACATTTCACCTGCGCTAAACATATGCATTGTCCACATTGCAGGCTATCGACCTGTGCAATTTTGTGGAAACCTGCATTTCCACAAGTAAAGTTGGACCTGAAAAACCTGGCCCTGTGTTTCTGCCCACCTGTTAAATGCTGCTACCCAACGTTCACACTTACTCCTGGCCGGTTTTAGGAGGTCTGCCGTCTTCGCCACCACCCACCCACGCACCACTCCTGGCTACTAAAGTTGGACACAGACTCACTTGACCTTAGGGCTAGGCCTAGCCTGGCCTGCTGCTTCCGAGGAAGGCGCGAGGCTGGGCAGGCAGCAGAAGCATAAGGCAGGGGCATGGCAAGGGTAGCCAGGCGGGGGGTTGGGAGGGAATACTGAGAAATTCATTTAAATTATGGATGGGGACGTCGGACAGGGCCTTCTCAGTCTCTGGCGATGGTGTAGGAGTGTGGCACCTACCCTGATTCAGACTCACCATTTAATGGAAAGCATAGTTGCCAAGGTTTCAGATTGCAGTGTGTGACATTTTCATAATTTCAGTGTAATTATGAGTGACATTTCAATGACTATGAGTGACACTTTTGTGTGAGCAAAATTTAGCAGCGAAGACGAGGGAAACATATAAATATTAGACATTTCACCCATTTGACTAACAAGGGTTTAAAAACTTCTACAAAGGACCAGAAATTGAAGAGCTTTTGTAATCTGATCATACTATTAAAAAAATGTGTAATAATGGCATTAAACAAGTATTTCAGAGGCAGTATTTTATTAAACTTCTGTGCAGATAAGGTAGACAGGGGCACAAACTGAGGTAGGAAAACATCAGAGATGCGCTGCCAGTGCCTGATTGGACACACTGATGTGTTGCCGGCAGGATCGACAGAAAAGTCAATTAACAACCGATTGCCATAGCCATGCTTTGCCAACTTGGCCCCCATGCTCAGAGTCCTCCCTGGCTATTAATGATGCCCGCGCAGTTGCAGACCATCACAGTGTGGACTCCGGGGCCCCTCTGTCCCACGTGGGACCCGGCACTAACCGGTTGCGAGGCCCGAACAACATTCTCATCGTAGCCCTCAACAGTGTTGCCGGGTGGGCCGGCAGAAAAATACATTGATTTTGCTCACTGGGCCCCCTGGATCCCCTCTGGGAGCTCAATGAAATCCAATAGGTCTTGTCTTTGAACCCTGTTTGCTCTACCAAAGTTGGGGGGGGAACGTTGGACTCAGGTGTAAGGGCAATTGAGGTGCAGTTGGGGGAGGGATGGGATGGGGTGGGAAAATTCAAAGCAGCTGACAAGAGAGAGGAATACTGTGGAATCGAGAGGAGCATTCAAATGAATGAGTGCAACACGGAGCATAGAAGAGGAAAAGAAGCACTCAGGTGATAGAGCAACACGGAGCTGCTCCCATGCTTTAGATCAGTTGTTCCCAAACTTTTGACTCCTGAGGACCCCCACTGAATCACTACTGGAAGCCGGGGACCCCCAAGCAATTTGTACAATTTCAATAAAAAAAATTAAAAACAGTAATTTGCAAAAAATACACAAACAAGTACATACCAAACAAATACTTGCATAACTAAAGCTTTTATTATTTACATTGTGTGTTAATTTGGTAATGCGAAGATCTGACCGTCACCACATTGGTTTTGCACTCTCTTCAGTGCTCTTTGGGCAAGATAATCCGCAAGTTCATGCATATAAACTGACTGCCAATGTATTTGTTTTAAAAAAATGGGTGGCAGTCGGGGACACCACCACATCACTCTGGGACACCACCACATCACTCTGGGACTCCACCACATCACTCGGGGACACCACCACACCACTTGGGGACACCACCACACCGCTCGGGGACACCACCACATCCCTCGGGGACACCACCACACCACTCGGGGACAACACCACATCACTCAGGGACAACACCACATCACTCGGGGACACCACCACACCACTCGGGGAAACCACCACACCACTCGGGGACACCACCACATCACCCTGGGACACCACCACATCACTCAGGGGCACCACCACATCCCTCAGGGGCACCACCACATCACTCAGGGACACCACCACACCACTCGGGGACACCACCACATCACTCTGGGACACCACCACATAACTCTGGGACACCACCACATCACTCTGGGACATCACTCTGGGACACCACCACATCACTCTGGGACACCACCACATCACTCAGGTACACCACCACATCACTCATGGGCACCACCACATCACTCAGGGGCACCACCACATCACTCAGGGGCACCACCACATCGCTCAGGGACACCACCACATCACTCTGGGACACATCCACATCACTCTGGGACACCACCACATCACTCTGGGACATCACTCTGGGACACCACCACATCACTCTGGGACATCACCACATCACTCTGGGACACCACCACATCACTAGGGGACACCACCACATCACTCTGGTGGACACCATCACATCACTCAGCCCAACCACATCATCACTCAGCACCACAACAGCACTGTCCTTGCTTGCTACCAACAAGCATTGCCATAGCCAATAGGGCTCGCATTAGGAAAGTGTAAGCTATTGGCCTTGTGAATAACAATGCTATTAATTTATATATTTTCAAAGCCAACACATATTAAAAAAATGTGTAATTTACAATACCAATAGCTCACATTTTCCTAATGCGAGGCCTATTGCATTGTAAGTGCTTGTTTAAATGATTCTTATGCTGCGTGTGTCAGACTGGCCTGTAGGGAAACCCGCAGATAGAGAGGCAGAACTGTGCTCATAGTTGTTGAATGTCACTCCTAATTACAGACTTGATGCTTCTCACCGCGCTCGTGTATTTTCTTCATGATAAACCCACGTGTAAATGTGCAAAAATGATCATTAACTCATATTCTGTGCACACGTTTAGTGTCGCTCCGGGTACCGCACCGGGGACACTTGGGAGATGTCACGCTTTCCCACGCGTGGTCTGAGCATCTTGTTCCACAGGCTTGCTCTCAGTCCTATTACTGACTGTTGCACTTTTTAAAGAGAGGGAAGGTATGTAAAGCGCTCTGATACCTACGGGTAAAGCTAGCGCTATATAACACTTTTAAAATTAAATTAGGGCACAGGGAAGTCCCCACCACAACGTTTACGAAAGTGCTATTCTTAACCTCTGACTCTGACTCTCAGCTGGATCAAACTGAGGAATGTGAAGAAAATGGTTATCTGTGGAAACTGCTACAGCGCATCAATCCTGAGCCATGAAATTCTAGGCCTTTGTTATATTAATTTATAGTCAAGTGTGCAGCAGTTGAAAAGACAAGAAGAAAAGGGGAAGGGTCATCAGTAAAGAAGATTGTACCTGGAAATATACAGTCACTACGGGGTATGGTTTAAGAAGCTTTTGCAGTTAGCGAAAGGAAAGGAAAAGATTAAAATGCACGAATCATTTTAACTTCAGGGCAGTTGTGACAAGCGCACTTATTTACAATTATAATTACTCATCTGGTATGCTGTAGTCCTGAGTGGATGCGTCACAGAGTTTAGATTGCTTTCAAATATACCCACACAAACACGCACACACAAATTAAACACTTACATGCAGTTCCAGCCTCCAATGCTCTTCTATCTCGCCACACAGCTGCTTTCAGGGCAAATGGGGACAGATAGCATAATGCCCTGGGACTGGTCACAAACAGAATAGGAAACGCACGCACTCCTGTGTGAGCTCGACGTCGGGTGATGGGCAGAAGTAAATAACACAATATAAGGGCAATCACCCTTCAGCTTGCACCTATAGCTGAAGGGTGATTGGCCAGATTTCACTGCTGTCTTGCCCCCCAGGCGCCAGCAACATTCACACCTCTCTACTGTACTGTGCGCCTGGGGGCCAGATTGTATTGCAGTCCTGCTGCCCGGCGCCAAGTACATTCACACCTCATAAGCCTTTGGTTTTTTTACCGACGTTAGGCACTCACGTCCTGCGGACCCCTGGGAATGTGTCACGGACCCCTGGGGGTCCGCGGACCACACTTTGGGAAACGCTGCTTTAGATGATTTTGTGCACAAGGATTATCAGTGCACACTGCAATATTGTGATACTACTTCTGTGCGCCTACTGCTCATACCACACACCTGTACTATTTGCAAGGAAGCTTGGATTGCACATAAACATGTATGTTCCCCTCTTCTATTTCAACACAGTTTTCAACTTTCCCAATTCCATGCAAGCATGTGTGTATAGCTCATCCAGTTGTTTTGTTTTTGCTCTTTAGTTCTTCAAGTTGTGAATTTACCAGGATAAAATATAGAACTACAATATAAAGAGGCCCCAACAACACGGAACTCGTAATTTTAATTACGCACTGCAGCAGAGATGATAGAGCGCCTTCTCATCTGCAAAATTACGAGTCAACAGTCAGCTGACTTGACGCATGTCCCCGGTCGTGATCTGTGGAAGGCTAAAGCACACTCAGTGACATAGTTGGGTCACAGCTGAGCTGGCAGCCACGGACGAGCGCTGCAGTGTACTTATTTCAAAAACTATATTACTCTGAGCCCAAATGAAACCATTACTCTGAAGAGGACACTATCTGCGCGCCGCTACCTTCCCAGCCCCGCAGGCATTGCAGTCAATGGCACAGATGAGTTTAGCTCTTGAACATAGTTTAGAGTCAGCCATCAGTATTTTAATCGCTAACTTGACAGAAGCACCTCTACAGCAGGAGCTGTAATTGTTTTAATATACAGGTGGCTGGTACTTACTTTGAGCCGCGGACGAGAGTCCGGTCGCAGGACTGGGAAAGCAAAGCAGTGAGCCTCAGAGGACCGGCCGGGCCTGCGCACTATTTAATTAATGAAGAGGCTCAGTCAGAGTCTGAGGCCCGGCCTAGGCCTGCGCATGCGCAGCACTTGTGGACCATTAAATTAAATTAAATAAAGAGCGAGGCATACCTCTGAGGCCCAGCCGGGGCACGCAGGGGCTGTTTGTGCCGTGCGCACTGCGCACCACTATTTCATTTATTAAGAGGCCGGACACCCCCTTTACTTCATGATGAAGTGAGGGGCCCCCCAGAGCTCAGAGGCCCCCCCGCAATGCGGGGACTGCGGGGGGCCTCTGTTACGCCCCTGTGAAGGGCAGAAGAGGCACGAACCTCGAGACAGAGCCTCACGCGCTCCGTCGCTGCCAAGCCATTGCCCGGTCGGTCGGAGGCCGTCAAATCCTGCCAGGGGGCCGCCACAGTGATACTAGATCCGAATCCGATCCTCGGCTCGGTGACCGGTCGGTCGTCGTTGCGGCCCCTCGGGTTTGGCGGCCCTGTGCAGGTGCACAGTTTGCACATGCCTTGGGCCGGCCCTGCTGATGACAAAGGTTATGCAGTTGGGGACCCAAGGAAGCTGTACGTTGCAGGAGACACGGCAACAGTGAGAGAAGTGATCGAGTGCTACTTTGTGGGTCGCGCTACCATTTGGCTGCCCTTTCCTAGTTAAACACTGCATGCTGGGATATGAAGTGCTTCGCACTCCTGAGACACTGTGATTGGTGCTGTCTGGCATCACCAAGGGCGGAGCGATCTACAAATGGGGCAGTGAATGAACTTTCAACTAATTAACAGGCACTCGACCATTCTCCTGAGTACCACGCTGGGCGCTGACGAAGCTACACAGCGGAAATGCATACGCCCGGAGTGCTGTCCAACTTCGCAATAAAGAAGCTTTCATCTTGTTGTGGCCTCTGCCTTTCTTTCAGGAGGGTTCTTTTGTATATATATATATATATATATATATATATAGCTTCTACAGTAGAAATGTTTTTCAGTTACATGTTTACAGTGCAACAGTATTTCTTTTATGTCTATTAGGGTCTTTAAGAGGGAAGGGCTATATATACCTTTAAGATACAGGGCGCCAACCGGACTGATAAAGGCTTCAGCGAAGCCGAAACGCGTCTCTTTAGCCATAAGGTCGTGTGAGATCTGAATTAATAAAGAAAGCCATACCTGACATCTTCGAGTACGTGCCTTCTTCTTTGCTGGAGTGGGATGGAGTGTGTATATATAGATGTGAGCAAGGGCAACCGCCTGAAAAGGGTCATCTGTTAGCGCTGCTGTGACCTTCACTTGAATAAAGTACCTCTTGCCAGCAATTTGGGATTCGTTGTTTTTTTCCTGGGACAGAACGACAACTGGTATCCCCAAGGTGAACCTACATCGTTTGATATATATATATATATATATATATATATATATATATATATATATATATATATATATATATAAAAGAGTTTCACCACAGAAAACAACGTTTATCCAGGTTAAATAACGATGAGCAGACCCTTGTATCTGGCGCCAAATTAAAAGTGCTTTATAGTCCCATTCGTTTGCCCAGCAAAATCTGCCATGACACGTTTTGCTTCTCACACGAAGCTTGATCACATGACATGTTGCTGACATGGTGGAGGGTTTTTAAAGTGCTAGTACCCGGAAGTGGCAGTATATTGTGCAAAACTGCATGGAAACTGATAACATACTGTGGAATGTTACCACACAGCATAATATAAGACATACTGTCTAAAATCAATGGCCATATACTATACAATCATTCCAATAGATAAAAAAAAGTATATTTTTTTTATACAAAATCCTAAGAATAAATATATAAATACATATATCAAAACATGACCTTAAAAAATCTTTCTCAGCCTGATGTAAATGGTCATTTAATTTCGAAAGATTTTTTGGAAAGTTAATCAAGTTTCCCACAGAATTGAGCCCAAGTGGGACAGTTTGCACCAAATGCCGCTTTGTTAAATCCTAAATAAAAGGTTCCTTCCAACCCTCCTCACTACGTGAAAAAATTGTGCATAACAATATGAACAAAAGTGCATTTTCTAATATACATAAAGTGTCATATGTGCACATATTTAAAATCGGGAAATAGAACTCTGACCTTATCAAAAAAATCCTAGATGTTATTCATTGTTCTAGCTACATCCATTCAATACACACCACTTCGACTGCCTACAATCCTGTACCAAAGTTAAGTGTTGAATTGTCCTTAAGAAACTCGGAACTACAGACATGTACATGTCCTCACTGGCATTTAACCCACAAGGGTTCTTACTGTGGAGTTCTAATATATAACGAGTTTCAAGGGGGCGTAACTTGGCTTCTCTATCGCCTCCCCATTTAAGTGGTTGCACTCTGTCAATTACAAAGTATTGAAGATATTTTGGGTCCCCTTCGTGTCTCAGCTCAAAATGTCTCGGGACTGGGTAAGCCTGATCTTTCCCTGTGATGTCTCTAATGTGCTGGAGTATCCGTTTGTGGGCGGGTAGTCTGGTACTCCCTACATACCTCAACCAGCACGGACACTCCAGCACATAAACTGCGTAGTCAGTTTTGCAGGTTAATCTCTTGGTAATGGGAGTAAATTCAGTTTTAAGAGGACTAGTGTATTGGGTCTTGTTGCAACCTTGTCAACAGGTTTTACAGTTTAAGCATTTCCTGAAACCCTTGCTTAAACCATCTATCTACTGGGTATAGATACTTTGGGACTGTTACTCACCAAGGTACTGCCCATAGAGGGAGATTTTCTAAATGTCAATTCAGGTTTGTTGGCAACTAGGTTCCCAATAATTGGGTCACCCTTTACCAAATTCCAATTCCTGTAGAAAATCTTCCTAATCTCTGAGTGCTGTCGGTTAAACGTTAAGATTACTCGTGTTTGTATGCAGGGTTCAGTGAGAAAAACCATTTCCTGTCTGACTTTGGGAATAAGCGCTTCCTGTCTCGTTACACATTGTGTGCGCTTGATGGCATTGTTTGATACTTCCTGTGAATAGCCCCTGGCCAAAAACCGTAACCTGCTGGCCTCCTGTGCTTTGATGCATTCAGCATCAGAACTGCAAATCCTCCTGATACGCAGCATCTCCCCATAAGGGATGCTGCGTATCAGGTGGTGCGGATGATGGCTTGACGCATGTAGCACTGTATTGTATTACCTGCGGTTGGTTTCCTGTACAACCTAGTGGCCAGGCTATTATTCTCCACATATACCTCCACATCAAGAAAACAGATGGACTTGTTGTGAATGGTTGAAGTGAATTGAAGATTCAACCCATCAACAAATATTTGTGCACTTCTTGGTGAGCCCTTCCAAATGAAAAACAAGTCATCAATAAATCTAAGGTACACAACTACATGTTCCTCTATGGCTGCTCTGTGTTGCCCTGCTCCTCCCACAGCCCCATGTGTGTATATATATATATATATATATATATATATATATATATATATATATATATATATATATATATATATATATATAGTAACAACAATCCCCAAAATAACCGGACATCCGAGATACAAACGTGCACGGACTCCAAGGTTCTGGTGCATATATATATATATATATATATATATATATATATATATATATATATATATATATATATATATATATATATATATATTACCTACTGGCGGTCGCCAGTAGGTATATATAGTTAGGATTTTTTCTCTATGGGATTTTTGAAAATTCTATGTCTAATAACTTTGGCGTTTGTGGACGGAATTGGCTGAAATTTTCAGGAAAATGGAACATTTTGTTTCTGAGCAGCCCCTGACAATTTGGGGGGGCCGAGAAAAAAGGGGGGTCCCAAAACACGTTTTTCCCATGTTAATTTCCATAGGGCGGTTGGCCTCACTTTTAGCTCGAACGGCTGAATGGATTTGCACGAAACTTGGCAAAATTGTAGGGACTGTTAGCCCGATGTGCCTTTGCTAGGTCTCAATATATGTGCTCCAGTGGATTTTGAGTAATTTAGGTTCAAAAAAAGATATATATCTGGGCGGAGCCTAACCACACATCTGATCTGATTGGCTGTCAGCACTTCATCCAAGAAGTGATGGCAGCCATCTTGGGACCAATATACATGATAGCACCTCATTAAAAAGCATTGTAGTTAATAGAGGGTTTTAGGACTTTAGTTACATTATAAATCATTTGTTGATGGTACCATACTCGTTTTAGGAATTGTGGTGGGTTCTAAGGTGATTTTACCATGTGAAAAAACCTTCTGCTGTGATATCATGAATATTGTTTGAAAGAAAACTAATATCTCATGATTTTCCCACAGTGGTTTGGAAGGGGATCTATAAGCTAAACTGAAAGCATATTTTCTGTAAATTCACATTATCTTTCTCAGTCATGTGAAAATGAAGTCTGACATTCTCAGTAAAACATGTACATCCAACAAGGACAGAGACTGTCAGTTGATTCCTTTGTGTTCTACTGCAGCCTCCTAGAGTGTTCTAAAGAGTAACTAGAGCGCTAACAGTCCTACTTATTACAAAGGTATGGCACACCTGAAGCCATCTTGATTGGAATAAAGTGGTAACTCTTAAAACATTTAATTTAAAAAGAAACAACATGAGGGGGTATATTTTGCCATAGAAAGTATGATTAGTGCTGCAGAATGAAAAATTAGGGCACATTTTGAGTGACTTTTCAAATCCTTTTCTATTTCATTAAAACATTCTGACATGCAGTCTCCCAAAATGGCCACCAGAGACAAAAGAGCCCAAATGTAGCCCAAATATTACCCAGATGTAGCCCAAGTATAGCCCAATGACAGAATGTCCCAGAGTGTTCTAAAGAACAACTAGAGCGCTAACAGTCCTACTTATTACAAAGGTATGGCACACCTGAAGCCATCTTGATTGGAATAAAGTGGTAACTCTTAAAACATTTAATTTAAAAAGAAACAACATGAGGGGGTATATTTTGCCATAGAAAGTATGATTAGTGCTGCAGAATGAAAAATTAGGGCACATTTTGAGTGACTTCTCAAATCCTTTTCTATTTCATTAAAACATTCTGACATGCAGTCTCCCAAAATGGCCACCAGAGACAAAAGAGCCCAAATGTAGCCCAAATATCACCCAGATGTAGCCCAAGTATAGCCCAATGACAGAATGTCCCAGAGTGTTCTAAAGAACAACTAGAGCGCTAACAGTCCTACTTATTACAAAGGTATGGCACACCTGAAGCCATCTTGATTGGAATAAAGTGGTAACTCTTAAAACATTTAATTTAAAAAGAAACAACATGAGGGGGTATATTTTGCCATAGAAAGTATGATTAGTGCTGCAGAATGAAAAATTAGGGCACATTTTGAGTGACTTCTCAAATCCTTTTCTATTTCATTAAAACATTCTGACATGCAGTCTCCCAAAATGGCCACCAGAGACAAAATAGCCCAAATGTAGCCCAAATATCACCCAGATGTAGCCCAAGTATAGCCCAATGACAGAATGTCCCAGAGTGTTCTAAAGAACAACTAGAGCGCTAACAGTCCTACTTATTACAAAGGTATAGCACACCTGGAGCCATCGTGATGGGAATAAAGTGGTAACTCTTAAAACATTTAATTTAAAAAGGAACAAAATGAGGGGGTATATTATGCAATAGAAGGTATTATTAGTGCTGCAGAAAGAAAAATTAGGGCACATTTTGAGTGACTTTTCAAATCCTCTTCTATTTCATAAAAAAATTCTGACATGCAGTCTCCCAAAATGGCCACCAGAGACAAAAGAGCCCAAATGTAGCCCAAATATCACCCAGATGTAGCCCAAGTATAGCCCAATGACAGAATGTCCTAGAGTGTTCTAAAGAACAACTAGAGCGCTAACAGTCCTACTTATTACAAAGGTATGGCACACCTGAAGCCATCTTGATTGGAATAAAGTGGTAACTCTTAAAACATTTAATTTAAAAAGGAACAAAATGAGGGGGTATATTTTGCCATATGAATTATGATTAGTGCTGCAGAAAGAAAAATTAGGGCACATTTTGAGTGACTTCTCAAACCCTCTTCAATTTCATTAAAAAATTCTGACATACAGTCTCCCAAGATGGCAACCAGAGACAAAAGAGCCTAAATGTAGCCCAAATATCACCCAGATGTACCCCAAGTATAGCCCAATGACAGAATGTCCCAGAGTGTTCTAAAGAACAACTAGAGCGCTAACAGTCTTACTTATGACAAAAGTATGGCACACCAGAAGCCATCTTGATTGGAATGAAGTGGTAAGTCTGAAAACACTCAATTTAAAAAGGAACAACATGAGGGGGTTAATTTTGCCATAGAAAGTATGATTAGTGCTTCAGAAAGAAAAATTAGGGATCATTTTGAGTGACTTCTCAAATCCTCTTCTATTTCATTAAAAAAATTCTGACATGCAGACTGAAACATGCACTTTGAATACCAGCAGCAGACGTCCCTGGTGAGCAGTAGCTTTACTACAGTGATCTAATGTGCAACTAGAGTGCTAACATTCAGAATTTATGGCAAATGTGTGACACATCTGAATGCCTTCTTGATGGAACCAAAGTAAACAAGCATTGAAAATGCAATAGATCTCGCCCTCGTTTAAGTTAAAGCCATTCTGTTTGTAATGAGGTGGCTTTTTAGCTTTGCTTTTATTAGTGTTTTTTCAACTTTCATGTAAATAACATGCATCTGTATGCATATATTTTATTTATTTTATCAATTTATAGGGCGCAACAGCTACCCAAGAAGGGTTTCCCGGCGCCTAGACACAGCTAGAAATAAGGACAGAAAGGAGGAACTGATTAAGTGGTTATTGTTCGTACAGCCAGGTCTTTACAAGCTTTCTGAACCTACAATAGTTTTCTTCCTTCCGGATGCCTGGGGGAAGCGTGTTCCACAGGGAGGGTCCAAGATAGGCAAAAGATCTGCCCCCTGATCTTGCACGTTTAAATCTTGGTATGCAGAAGCAAGCTGCTGTCTGAGACCGGAGGTTTCTCTTGGGCGTGTAGAGGCAGGCAAGGGATTGGAGGTATTTTGGTGCTACTCCTGTTTTTATTCTGAACATGTAGTTCAGGGCCTTGAAACGAATTCTGCTCTCTATCCTGAGCCAATGAAGATCCCGCCGATGGTTCGAGACTCCAGAGTACTTAGGAATCTTACATAGGAGTCTGACCGCAGCGTTTTGCGCTACCTGCAGTCGTCCGATGACAGATTTATTTGCGCCCAGATAGAGGATGTTGCCGTAGTCAAGCCTTGATGTGATAAGGGCATTGACTACGGTCTTTTGTGTTGACATAGGCAACATCCACAGGATTTTCCTCAACCATTTAGCTATGGTGAGACACATGCCAGTAACTTTACTGGCCTGTTTGTCCATGGATAAGGCATTGTCCAGTACAAAGCCCAGATTTCGAGCATGGGACACCGGGGTAGGAAAAATGCCCATCTGGTCTGGCCAATGCGCAGGGTTCCAGAGAGCTTTGTCCTTTCCCAAAATCAGTATTTCCGTCTTGTCGCCGTTCAGTTTTAACTGGTTTGCTGTCATCCAGTTCAGTATTTTTAATAGTCCTTCCTTGAGTAACGACGGGGAGTGGGGACAAGAATTAGATAGGGAAAAAATGATTTGGGTGTCATCGGCATAGTTCATAAGCGTTAGATCTAGCTTTTCAACAAGTTCTGCCAGTGGTTTGAGATAGATATTAAAAAACAGAGGGCTCAGGATGGACCCCTGCGGCACTCCATGAGCTGCAGGTAGGGTGTCTGACACGGCTTGTGCAGATGCGATCTGAAAGGTTCTGTTTGCCAGGAAGGATTTGATCCAATCCAGAGCCTTTCCTCTTACGCCATTTGTGTATAGCTCTCTAATAAGCGTTTCATGAGAGATGGTGTCGAACGCCGCACTTAGGTCCAATAACACAAGTGCGACCGTCTGGCCTTGGTCAAGAAGTTTTCTGATGTGTTCGGTGACACCTAATAGGGCGGTTTCCGTCGAGAAACCAGCCCTGAAGCCAGATTGCGAAGGATGGAGTAAGGAGTTTACTTCTGCAAAAGTGGCTAAAGTGGAGTGAACGTGTCTCTCAAGACACTTTGAAAAAGCAGGAAGTAGAGATATAGGTCTATAATTGGCCAGTATTTCTGGGTTTGCGTTTGGCTTTTTCAAGAGGGGTGTCACCATGGCATGCTTCCATAAGGCTGGGACAGTGGCGAGGTCGAGGGACGAGTTTAAGAGATTGGCAATGATATTCAAGGACTGGTCATCCAGTTTTTTTATAATTTTAATAGGGATGGGGTCCCTAGGGGAGCCGGATTTAACAGTTTTTAGGATTCCTTTCAGATTCTCTAATGAAAGAGTCGGCCAAGATTCCAGTAAGCTTTCACCCAAAGCAGTGGGTTGAAGCAGAATAGGGTCAGATGGAGGGGGTGGGTCAGAAATAGAAATTTTAGTCTTGATGTCTGAGATAATTTTGTCGATTTTCTCAGTAAAGAAACAAGCTAACGCCTGACATTGTTGAGCGCTTAGGGGGGGTGCAGCAGCTGTGGTATGTGCGCCCGCCAGTTCCTTAACTTTGGAGAAAAGAGTTTTAGGCATGTTAGTTGCTTCGATAATTGTTTTGGAGACGAAAGCAGCTCTTGCTTTTGTACAAGCCGCATGATAGTGATTTCTGGCTTCATGATAGCTTTTTTTGGCATTGAGGTCGTACTTTTTACGCCATTTGCGTTCTAGTACTTTGCATTTTGATTTTTCAATTTTAAGGCTGTCGTTAAACCATGGGGCCGGAGGACGATGCCTACTCCCTTTGGTGCGAGTAGAGGGCAGACAGTTATTTGCTGCATTTGTTAGCCAATTTTGTGTTTCAATTGCTACGTGGTCCATGTTGGAGTTAAGGCTAGGAGGGTTTTGTTTAAGTGCCGCATTTAAAGCATCGATGTCAACTGACTTCCAGTTTTTTCTGTAAGTGGCATCAGTATTTTGTTTCACACTGGGGGAGGGTGGGAAAGAAATGCTAAAACTAATGAGATGATGGTCGGACCAGCCAGAAGGTACGGTGGCGATGTACGTGAGTTCCCTGACGTTAGATATTATGGGGTCCAACAAATGGCCGGCTATGTGAGTAGGGCTAGAGTTTATAATAGATAGATTCAGTGCAGCTAGATCTTCCAGCAGATTATAGCATGAGGGGATGGTGGGATCTTCAAGGTGTAGATTTAGATCACCCAACAGGGAGAAATTGCTAGATGACATATAGTAGGGAGTGATAAGATTTGCAAAGTTTGATACCCATTGAGAGGGGTTACCTGGAGGTCGATCAATCAATCAATCAATCAGTGACACTTATAAAGCGCGCTACATACCCGTAGGGTCTCAAGGCGCTGGGGGGGGGGGGGGTGCCGCTACTGCTCGAACAGCCAGGTCTTCAGCTTCTTCCTGAAGGAGAGGTGGTCTTGGGTCAGGCGCAGGTCGGACGGGAGGGAGTTCCAGGTCTTGGCGGCCAGGTAGGAGAAGGACCTTCTTCCTGTAGTCGCTCTTCGGATGCGGGGGACGGCGGCGAGGGCGTGGTTGGCTGATCGGAGGTGGCGTTTGGGAGCGTAGAAGTTGACTCGGCTGTTGAGGTAGCTCGGGCCTTGGTCGTGTAGGGCTTTGTGTGCGTGGGTGAGGAGGCGGAAGGTGATTCTCTTGTTGACGGGGAGCCAGTGAAGGTCTCTCAGATGTCCGGAGATGTGGCTGGATCGTGGGATGTCGAGGATGAGTCTGGCTGAGGCGTTTTGGATCCGCTGGAGTCTCTTCTGGAGCTTGGCGGTGGTCCCGGCGTAGAGGGCGTTGCCGTAGTCCAGTCGGCTGGTGACGAGGGCCTGGGTGACGGTCTTCCTGGTCTCTGAGGGGATCCACCAGAAGATCTTCCGTAGCATGCGTAGGATGTTGAAGCACGCCGAGGAGACGCTGTTGACTTGCCTGGTCATGGAGAGGGAGGAGTCCAGGATGAAGCCCAGGTTTCGTGCATGGTCTGTCGGTTTGGGTGCGGTGCCTAGGGCGGGAGGCCACCAGGAGTCGTCCCAGGCGGAGGGTGAGGAGCCCAGGATGAGGACCTCCGTCTTGTCCGAGTTCAGTTTCAGGCGGCTGGTCGTCATCCACTCGGCTACCTCTTTCATCCCTTCGTGCAGGTTGGCTCTGGCGGCGGCGGGGTCGTTGGTCAGGGAGAGGATCAGCTGGGTGTCGTCGGCGTAGGAGATTATGCTGAGGTGGTGTTTGCGTACGATGGCCGCGAGGGGGCTCATGTAGACGTTGAAGAGGGTGGGGCTCAGGGATGATCCTTGGGGGACGCCGCAGATGACTTCGGAGGCCTCTGACTTGTACGGTGGTAGGCGGACTCGCTGTGTTCTTCCGTCGAGGAAGGAGATGATCCATTCCAGCGCCTTGTCCTGGATTCCGATGTTGCTGAGGCGCCGTACTAGGGTGCGGTGGCAGACCGTGTCGAATGCCGCGGAGAGGTCTAGGAGGATGAGGGCCGCTGTTTCTCCATTGTCCATCAGGGCTCGGATGTCATCGGTGGCGGCGATGAGGGCGGTCTCGGTGCTGTGTTTGGCTCGGAAGCCGGACTGTGAGGGGTCGAGGGATCCGTTCGTCTCGAGGAAGGCAGCCATCTGCTTGTTGACGGTCTTCTCGATGACTTTGGCTGGAAACGGGAGAAGCGAGATGGGGCGGTAATTCTTGAGGTCGGTGGGGTCCGCTGTTGGTTTCTTGAGTAGAGCGCTGAGTTCGGCGTGTTTCCAGCTTTCAGGGAAGATGGCGGTGTCGAAGGAGGAGTTGATGATGTCTCGCAGGTGGGGTGCGATGACAGCGTCGGCCTTGTTGAAGACGTGGTGAGGGCAGGGGTCGGTCGGTGATCCGGAGTGGATGGAGTTCATCGTGCGGATGGTGTCTTCGGTGCTGATCGGGGTCCAGGCGTGGAGGGTGGTGGTGGGGGGGGGTGGCTGGTCGGTCGTGGTGTGCGTTGGTTGGTTGTTGAAACTGCTGTGTATGTCCGTGATCTTGTTGTGGAAGTATGAGGCGAGGGAGTTGCAGAGGTCTTGCGATGGGGTGATGTCGTTGTTTCCTGCGCTGGGGTTGGAAAGCTCTTTCACGATGTTGAAGAGTTCCTTGCAGTTGTGTGCGTTGTTGTCCAACCGGTCCTTGAATGCTGTTTTCTTGGCGGCGCGGATCAGCTGGTTGTGTTTCCGGGTGGCAAGTTTGTAGGAGGTCCTGTTGTCCGGTGTCGGTTCCCTTTTCCAGACTTTCTCGAGGGCTCGGCAGTTCTTCTTGGAGCTCTTGAGTTCGTCGGTGAACCATGGGGCCTTCTTGCTGCCGGGTCTGCTTGGCGGGGTCCTCAGCGGGGCGAGTTCGTCCGCGCAGTTGCTGATCCACTTCGTGAGGTTGTCGGCGGCCTGGCTGGGGTTCGCTGAGCTGGCAGGAGGGTGTTGGCTCAGGGAGGTGGCGAGCTGGTCTGCTGTGATCTTGTTCCAGCTTCTGCGGGCGGTCTGTTGCTGGTGTTGGTGGGTCGTCGTTCTCTTGAAGGTGAAGTGGACGCAGCTGTGGTCCGTCCATTGAAGCTCTGTGGCGTGGCTGAAGTCGATGTCTGTGCTGGATGAGAAGACGGCGTCGAGTGTGTGTCCGGCGAGGTGGGTGGGGGTGGACACCAGTTGCTTGAGTCCCAGGTTGGCGAGGTTGTCGAGCAGGGTGCTGGTGTTGTGGTCGTTGTTGTTCTCCAGATGGAAGTTGAGGTCTCCCAGGAGGATGTAGTCAGCGGAGGGGAGGGCATGCGGGCTGATGAAGTCGGCGATGTCCTCGCTGAATTGCGTGCGTGGTCCAGGGGGTCGGTAGATCAGGGTGCCTCTGAGGGTGGTGTTCGGGTTGGTGTGGATCTGGAAATGCAGGTGTTCGGCGCTGGTCAGGGTGTTGTCGGTGCTGGTCGTGAGACGGATGGTGTTCCTGTGGATGATGGCGATGCCTCCTCCCATCTGGTTGGCGTTTCGGTCCCTCCGGACGATCTTGTAGCCCTCTGGGATGGCGATGGCGATGTCGGGAGCTGAAGAGGCGTTCATCCAGGTCTCCGTGAGGAAGGCAACGTCAGGGGCTGTGGCGTCTAGGAGGTTCCAGAGTTCGATGGCGTGTCTGTGGACGGAGCGGGTGTTGAGCAGGATGCACTTGAGGTGGGTGCTGCTGGAGTTCGACTTGGCGGGTGCTGGTGCGGGGCTGGTCCGGATGCAGGAGAACTTGCAGGCGTGGCAGCTGAAAGGTCCGTGGGTGCGTCTTGGAGTGGCTTGGTGGCATTCTGGGAGTCGGCCGGTGTTGAGAGCGATGAGGGTGGCGGCTGAGTACGTCAGGCGGGTAGGTCGAGGTCTTCGAGGTCCAGGGGTCCTGGCGCTGGTCGCGATCCGGTCGCGGACGGGCGCAGACGGGCTTACCTTTGGCGCGCCTTCGGCGCACAATCGGCGCGCCCGCTGCGCGTGACCGCTGCGCGTTCGCACGGTCGCCATTTAAGGCGAAGTGCGCGGGTGGGCGGAGCAGCTGGGAGGCGGGAGCGGGGAGGGTTACAGAAGACAAAAAAGGGGCGGGGACAAGCGGCGGTGGCGGGAAGGGAGGGCGGGGGGCGGCGCGGTAGGCGGACAACAAGGAAGGAGAGCAAACACGGGGAAAATGCAAATACGATCAAACAGGCAAACAGGCACAAATTCACGCAAAAAACAGGGGAAAAAGAGAGTTAAACCAAGTTAGACAAAGCAAGCACAAAAAACCGTCAAAACAACGGCAAAAACACTCGCAGCGGCGGCAGCCGGCAAACGAGGCAGCAGCGAGGCAGAGGGCAGGCAAGGGGCACACGCAGCAGCTGGTGGCCGTGCGGCGCGGGGGTGTCCCACAAGTGGGTCACACTCACCTGCGTCGCACGGTCGCCATTTAAGGCCAAGTGCGCGGGTGGGCGGAGCAGCTGGGAGGCAGGAGCGGGGAGGGTTACAGAAGACAAAAAAGGGGCGGGGACAAGCGGCGGTGGCGGGAAGGGAGGGCGGGGGGCGGCGCGGTAGGCGGACAACAAGGAAGGAGAGCAAACACGGGGAAAATGCAAATACGATCAAACAGGCAAACAGGCACAAATTCACGCAAAAAACAGGGGAAAAAGAGAGTTAAACCAAGTTAGACAAAGCAAGCACAAAAAACCGTCAAAACAACGGCAAAAACACTCGCAGCGGCGGCAGCCGGCAAACGAGGCAGCAGCGAGGCAGAGGGCAGGCAAGGGGCACACGCAGCAGCTGGTGGCCGTGCGGCGCGGGGGTGTCCCACAAGTGGGTCACACTCACCTGCGTCGCACGGTCGCCATTTAAGGCCAAGTGCGCGGGTGGGCGGAGCAGCTGGGAGGCGGGAGCGGGGAGGGTTACAGAAGACAAAAAAGGGGCGGGGACAAGCGGCGGTGGCGGGAAGGGAGGGCGGGGGGCGGCGCCGTAGGCGGACAACAAGGAAGGAGAGCAAACACGGGGAAAATGCAAATACGATCAAACAGGCAAACAGGCACAAATTCACGCAAAAAACAGGGGAAAAAGAGAGTTAAACCAAGTTAGACAAAGCAAGCACAAAAAACCGTCAAAACAACGGCAAAAACACTCGCAGCGGCGGCAGCCGGCAAACGAGGCAGCAGCGAGGCAGAGGGCAGGCAAGGGGCACACGCAGCAGCTGGTGGCCGTGCGGCGCGGGGGTGTCCCACAAGTGGGATAAATCAGAAGGCCTGACATTGTAAAATTGGGGTTCAAAGTGAATTTAAAAAGACCCGCTTCACAATCTGGAATTGGTACAGATTCCAAAGTACATTTGAATTCTCTGTTAAAAATGATAGCTATCCCGCCCCCTACCTGTTTTTCCCTGTCAATTCTGACAATGGCGTAGTTGTCGGGGAGGGCAATAGCAACATCTGGGCCGGCGCTGTCATGTAGCCATGTCTCGGTTAAGAAGACTGCGCTAGGACATTCTTCGGTGAGGAGATTAAAAATATCATGCTTATGCTTAGGCAATGATCTACAGTTTGTACTGTAAAATACGTATGTTGGCTGCAAGTTTTTACGTAATATTTTGCATTTCCTGTGTCTCCTAGATGGGTTGGCGTGGGGTTGATATACGATGGTAGATAGTTTACATTCGGAGCAAACATGAGTTCCGACTTTATGGAGGTTGGACAGAGAGCAATTCGGCTTAGGGGTAGGGCGTAGCGCTCTCAAAGCGGAAGATGTTCTTACCAGCCTGGGAGGAGCGGTGGGAGTGAGAGCCTCGGCCTCGTGCCCCGCCCTGGCACGGACGGGCACAGACGGGCTAGTCTTTGGCGTGTCTTCGGCGTGCTGAAGGTGTGCCCGCTGCGCTCGACCGCTGCGCTGTCGGGTAGTGAGCATAATTATAGGAGGAGAGAGGAGTGGGCGTGGCCCCGAGTCACGTGGTGCAGCGACGCTGATGAGGGATTGGTCTTCCCCTTCAGGCGCTGTTTAGTGCGTTTTAGGTAGTTTTAACAGATCGAGCATAAAAACATGAAAACAGTGCAAATTAGCAAGATTTTAAAAGAAACGCTATTTCAGTAGCAGCCCAGACACCCCGGCTTCCGCCTCAGGGTACTTAGCTGGTATAAGTATATGTATGCATGCATTTATGTTTGTATTTATATAGATATACAGATGATATATGTTTATATATGTATGTTTATATATATATTCACTGAAAAAACCATAGGCTATAGACCATATATAGTTAGGAATTAGCATTTACAAAACCTTGAAAATTCACTGAAAAAACCATAGGTTATAGACCATATATAGTTAGGAATTAGCATTTACAAAACCTTGAAAATTCACTGAAAAAACCATAGGTTATAGACCATATATAGTTAGGAATTCGCATTTACAAAACCTTATTTTACTCACACAAAACCATTGAAATTCCATATATAGTTAGTTGCACTAACTATATATCGCGCACCCGCAATCCACTTCTTATGATGTCACATATTACATCATTCATGACATGGTCAGTGACATCACTGATGACATCACTGATGACATCTCAAATGACATCACTGATGACATCTCAAATGACATCACTGATGACATCACTGATGACATCTCATTTGACATTACTGATCACATCACTGATGATATCATTCATGTGATAATACGATGAACCTCTTCAGACTCTAATATAACCTTAGATACAATCAGTGTAAACAGACACTCACAGACTGTCACTCATCCATGGAGTTACTCACACACCTAGTCAGTCATGCAAAGAATCAATCACACCTCCATTTCCTCAACTATACAGTTATACAAACTTTACTTATTCAAACATATACTAACACATATTTACTCTCTTATACAATCCCTGATACAAGTTCACAATGATCCATACAGCCACTCACACATTCACTGGCTCTTATGCACAGTTATTTATATATGTCAACTCTCACATGTACTGTGTTTTACATATGTACTTACTTTGACATGTAGCACTGAGATATCCATTCACTCACCAATACACTCATGCACACAGTCAACCACCCATACAGCTGTTTCCACATGCACTTTTGAAACCATACATCTAGTGAATCAACTGCTCACACATCTATGCACAGAGTCATACACCTCCCAGCCACCCACACACACACTCAGTCTCCCATACAAATACTTGGGCAACCAATCAATAACCCATATAGTTAATCATATAGCTACTTATCAACACATGCAACAGTTTACAGAACAACAGACATAATGATGCACAAATTAAGACAGTTTAGTCACTAGCCCATGCACTCAGTGAGACACATTTAATCACTCACTCATACAGTCAGTCATGCACCTACTAAATCCTTCATCCAGACACTTATACATCCACTCATTCTTCAATATGTAAGACATATTTTAACTTTACAGAAACATACAGTCACTGGATGTTGTCATCAGTGATGTCATCAGTGATGTCATTTGAGATGTCATCAGTGATGTCATCAGTGATGTCACTGACCATGTCATGAATGATGTAATATGTGACATCATCAGCAGTGGATTGCGGGTGCGCGATATATAGTTAGTGCAACTAACTATATATGGAATTTCAATGGTTTTGTGTGAGTAAAATAAGGTTTTGTAAATGCGAATTCCTAACTATATATGGTCTATAACCTATGGTTTTTTTAGTGAATATATATATATATATACCACCAGTCCCGCCTCTTCCTTAAAGAATGGGTCCTACACATACGTTGGGACTAATCCAGGTACGTTTTATTGCCACCATTAGGAAGACACCGTTCAATAAAAACACTTGGCAGAAGCGTTTTGGCGCTTGCCTTATTCATTGCCAGCTTTGTGTTTTGTTCTGCAATGGTATTGCGTGGGGTGTATGATGCTAATCGTACTCCTATTGGAGCCTGGTTAATCCAGTTAGAGGCACTGCTCTTTGACCACCGCAGGCAGTGCGTGTAGACAGTCTCGTATCGCGGACTCAGGTAGAGTGACCGATCTGGGCACCAATTATGCCCCAGCATTGCCAGCTTGCGAGTTCGCCCACGCTCTGCTGCGGAAAATCTTCAATGGCTGCAATCGTCTCCTGGATTTTCCCCAGTCAGCAGGAAAACGCTGCTCTCTCCCCAATACCAAGAGCGCTATCCTGGGCGGGGGGCGCCACCGTGTGCAATCAGCACTCACCACCACAAAAAGATGCTGGCATCAGTGGAGCACCAGACCGAGAGGCGTGTCGGATATGCAGCGCCGACTGCTGCATTAACATCCACCACCAGTTTCGCCTCTTCCTTAAAGAACGGGTCCGACACATGCGTTGGGACTAATCCAGGTAAGTTTTATTGCCAACATCAGGAAGACACAGTTCATTAAAAACACCTGGCAGACGCATTTCGGCGCTTGCCTTATTCATTGCCATCTTTGTGTTTTGTTATGTGATGGTATTGCGTGGGGTGTATGCTACTAATCATACTCCCATTGGAGCCTGGTTAATCCAGTTAGAGGCACTGCTCTTTCCACCTTCGCAGTACTTGCTGTGAATGCTGGTAGATGAAGTCCCCACGTCAGCATGTCGTCCGAATGACCACCGCAGGCAGTGTGTGTAGACAGTCTTGTATCTCAGACTCAGGTACAGTGACCGGTCCAGGCACCAATTATGCCCCAGCATTACCAGCTTGCGAGTCCGCCCACGCTCTGCTGCAGAAAATCTTCAATGGCGGCAATCGTCTCCCGGATTTGCCCCAGTCAGCAGGAAAACGCTGCTCTATCCCCAATACCAAGAGCGCTATCCTGTGCGGGGGGGGGGGGGCACACACACTGAAAAACACTAATTTTAAAGTTACGGTATGGTTAGGAGTTGTAATGTATTACCTTCTATTAAAAAAACCCTTAGAAATTCAATCAAAAAACAAACGTTAAAGAGACGTTATTGTTAGGTGGAAATGTTAGTCAAACATATTGTTCGTGCCCTAAAGTAACTACAACTCACGCCCCTGCCAACTGTTTTCATCAATGATGGCATTTCAGATGTTGTAGTTGTGTTATCAATAATGTCATAGAGCATGTCATTAGTGATGTAATTTAGCAGGTTCCCGGGGTATGTGCAAAGTTCGGGGAGGGGGCACGCATGTATGTGTATATAGTAGCGTTATAATAGGTAAGAATTTCAATGACAATGTAACATTTTAAACATACACAACCACTGACATTCACAAGTGATAGTTAGCTCTGTTAACTATAACTTTGTGTCCTAAGGTAACTAAAACTCGCTCCCCAATGCACAGTTTCTCATCAATAATTTCACTGTAAATGTTGCAATGATATCAATGAGGTCATACAAGATGTCATGAGTGATATAATATGTGGGGTAATTAGCAGTGCATGGTGAGAACGCCAGTGCTAGTTATAGTTACCTTAGGACACAAGTTATAGTTACCAGAGCTAACTATAGCTGGTGGATTTCAGTGATTTTGTACATTTAAAACGTGCCCCCCTCCCAATTTACTGAATTGCGGCCCCAGGCGATGGCTCAAGGAGGGGCTTCATTGCTCCCCTCCCCTTTATTAAAACACCGCCCTAAAGGATGGAGTTCTCAATCCTATTTGGGCTAGGAGAGCTGGGCTACCTTCCCCTCCCCTTTAATAAGATATCAGTCTGGGGAATGGGAACTGCAAGGCCTCTTAGAATGTTGCGGAAGGGGGCCATGCACCCTTCCACTAACTAGAATAAATGCCACTCCCTGGGCCCTGGCCTAACTATAATGCTACTTTAAGCTTTTTTTTCAGTGAATTTCTAGGTTTAAAAAAAAATGAAAAGTGATATTTATTACCATACAAAATTATTCCAACATTCCACCGTGGGCAGCCACTGCCCACTGCTTTTTGCCTTGTGCAACATTGGTTAGCCGTAGTGCCAACTGCCCATAGGCGGCCAAACCACCACAGTCACTTTTACCCTCCCTTTTTTTAAATGGTTTCTGCGATCCAACAGGACCATCGATAAAGCCAGTGTGACCCTGTGTTCCAGTGGGACTCTTATAGGTATGTCACTGGCTTCTACTAGAGTCCTGTGAGATAACAGCAACCCAATTATTTTTTTTATTTGGGCAGGGGGAGACCACCTGACAAGATCCAAGGGGTCAGGGCTCCCTACCCTTTCCCCTTATAACTTATTTTTTTATTTTCAAGCTGCTGAGACCGAGTCTCTGTGTCCTGAAATGGCAGCCGCCACATTTCTCCTCATGTTGCGGCCAGGCAATCAGAGCGCAGCCCTCATAAGGCCTGCAGGGTCATCCCCCAAACTTTTTGCCTTCACCTTCCTGTTTTCTGAACTTGTTTTTGTTGGCTCTTACGACTCTGCACACTTGACCACTTCTAAACAGTGCTTACGTGCTTGTGCTTTCCCCTCCACCTCCTTACACCCAATTGTCAAATTTAATTTACTATTAAAACCCTAGTAAATTGGTACTACATGCACCCAGGGCTGGAAATAAAAGGCTACTAGTTGGTCTGCAGCAGTTATTGTACCACCCATTCAAGTAGCATTTTAAACATATCTCAGGCCTGCCATTGCAGTATGTGTGTGCAGTTGTAAGCTGCCATTTCGACCTGGCAGGATAATCTTCTTGCCAGGCCTAAACATTTCTTTGTAATACATGTAAGCCACCCCTATGGTAGGCACTACATAGCCAGAGAGCAGGGTGCAGATTTCTTAAAAGTTGGACATGTGTTTTTAAGTTTTACATACCCTGGTAGTAAAAAACTCTTGATTTGGTTTTACACTATAGCAGGCCTACCTCTCTCATAGGATAACATTAGGTTACCTTAGTATGTTTAGTAAGAGTTACATTTCATTTGGGAGCAGGTACAACATGTTTGGTGTCTAAAAAATTGTATTTTAAAACCCTCTTCAATGGTAAAGTTGGATTTTAAGTCACAGTTCTGAAAAGGCAATTTTGAGAAAGTTGGCATGTTCTTGTCTTAACCTTTTGGTGCCTGCAGCCTGTATCCTATGTCACATGGCTAGGTGTAGCTGGTAGTTGGTCTTTGTGTATTACTTGTAGACCAATGGTGATTAGGTGTTGGTAGGATGATCCATCTTATGCTCAAGAGGGGGGTTAGAGCTGTCACCTACCACACTTGCAAATTTCTAAGATTGCCTCAGCACACTCATAAATGGTTTCACACAAGTTGTTTGTGCCCCCAGACAAGCTGGGGTCAGGGTAGTGAGTCAGGAAATTCAAAACACCCCCTGGGGTGGAAACCTCCAGATCCTTCTCCTACTTCAAAGCCGGCACCAAGTATAAATATTGTACCCTCAGACCAACGCTTCAGTTCACCACTGGACCTGTGAAAGACTCACAAGGACTGATGTGCTGCTCTGCTGAAAGAAGGACTGCTACTCTGCTGGCCTGCTGACTTATTGAAAAGGACTGGACCTGCATCTCGTACTCAGGACCACAAAAGTGACCCAAAGGGCTAATTGTCGGGCCTCCTGATCAGAGCCTCAGGGACAGAAAAGGCTCCAGGAGCCTTGAACCCAGCGCCTGGACTCTGTCTGCTTTGAGTCTTGGCCCCAAGTGGTGCCACTCCAGTCCTAGATCCTTGGAGGTGGGCCAGAAGGTGCTCTGCCAGCCTGGCTGTGGTCTCTTGGGCAGAGCCGATGCAGCGCAATGCATCTCCTTGAAGATCTCCATCAAAACCACCACTGTGCAAAGCATTCTCAATGCAGCACCTCGCAGCTCGCAGGCCCTCAGAAACTGCCGTTGTGAGACGTATCCCTGTCGTAGAACTTTATATTGCAAGCCTCTGGCAATGCCATCTTTGATGAAGAAGAAGAGTAAACATCACAAGCACCTTCAATGGCTTAATCGAAACTGCAGACACAAGACACATCTCTGACGCAGGACCTCTCATAACAGCTCTCAACTTCTTCGGAACTGCTGCTGCATGGCACATCTCAGACGCAGGATCTCACAATGCTCCGTAACTAGGATTTAAAGTACTTTGCTCAGTGTGTCTAACTTGGTCCCCGTATCTGGCTTGTGCTCCATAGCAGTTGGCCTAGACTTGTGAGTTTGTCCCGGTCTGGCGTGACGAGATAACCACAGTTAGCGCTTTGTGCTTCTGAGCACTGTTTTCTAGAAATCTTTAAAATTGCAAATATCTGGTTGCACTTAGGTTTTTGGCATTTTGGTCTCACATCATTTATTACATCTGGCTTGGAATTTTTCAAGTTTTGTTTTTTTCACTTTATTACTGTTTGAAGTGCTGCATAAATATTTTACACATTGCCTCTACGAAAAGCTTGACTGCTGGTGTGCCAAGCTACCAGAGGGTTAATCACATATTAATTTGGGGTTTTCTTGTGTTTCACCCTGACAATAATTGTGGTTGCTGCTTGAGTAGGGTTTCACATCCCTCAACCAGAAGCCTACTTTTCTACAACCCCAACAATCAGCAGCAAATTCTTTCCAAGGTACCAGTGGAAATTCATGAAACAATCTCTGAGTTGACTTTCTTCAATACCTTATCAGAATTTGAACATTTTCAAATAAATTTTTTCTAACAAAATTTGAAACCTGATGATCCATTACAAAAAGAGGACTAGTTAAGTCATTAAGTCATGGGCAACCCCAAATGACTAGCATTAGCTCCCCTGTTCTGCTGAGCAATGGGTCCACCATTTTCTAGAATGTATTCCTTGCTGACCTTCATTGTGCATCATAAGAACTATTTTGAAGGCATTGAGCTATTTTTATGCTTCAGCTACAATTACCAGGGGTTATTTCTGTTGAACGCCCTGGTTGCTTAGACCCCACAGCCGAGCCGGCACAGATCACAATGGCCTTTTCAGTTATTATCCCTAATATTAAGCAATCCCTTAGGCGTAATACCCGGGCACCCAGCACCTATATGAGGTGCTGGTTTGATTCTAATTGCACCAAAGCCCGGGCTCAGTTGCACAAAGCCCTACACATGATTTAGAGAGAGGCCATATTAATAAGAATTCCCTAACACAGTGTAAGCAGGCTGAGGAAGGTAAAAAGAAAGTTATTAGAGAGGCAGCTTGGAAGACACTGGTAGAGGCCAGTGCTTTAAAAGACTGTAGTTGCTTTTGGAGGGTAGTAAAAGAACTATACTTTTGTGAATCTTCTGACCCCTGCACAGATGTCAACGTTCCTGAAGTGGCATGGATTGATTAATTCTTTGCCATATACTCGAACCAGTCCATACCTCTAGGACAGATTTGTGATAGGGAGCCTAATCGTCATAGTGATATTCTGGTATTCCAATTATGGGAAGTGGATAGTGCATTGCTGAAAGGCTAGCAAGGGTATGGCACAGGGACCAGAGGGGGTCCTCCTTGATTTGTTCTGTGACTGATTGGACCTAAGGGCCCGCTACTTACTAATCTCTTTAATGCAATTGCCTGGAAGGACGAGCTCTGTTATAATTCCTATGTACATCAAGCATTTGCAATGCAATAGGTCTCACATTTCCGAGACTTTGAGCTACTGGCATTGTAAATGTCAAACCTTTATCTATGTGTTGGTTTTGAAAAACACAAATAAAAGGTATTGTCATTCACAATGCCAATAGCCTAAAATTTCGCAAATGCCAGACCGATTACATTGCAAAAGCTTGTTTAGGACTTGTGCCCTGCGCATACTTATTACATTGCAAAAATGACTATTATAGTAGCTTAAAAGTACTTTGAATCATTGCACCTTTGATCATTTATCTCTGATGCATTATATACATAATACAAAAAAACAAAACATGTAGCAGACATTTTTTAGGTTGGACCTAAAATAGAAGCCAAAAGGATTAGCTTTGCAATGCTTGCTTTTTCTTGCAACCTAGTTTCCTTCTATTGCCATTTATGCAGCACTCCTTACATCTATAATTGTGATGTTAATCAGATTTTAAACTGGAAACAAGGAGGCTAGAGTGTACAGCTCAGTTTAAAGGCACATGCGCATAAAACAAGTCTGTGCCTTCATTCACGAGGGAAATCTGTGGATACATCATGCGCAGCATGGCAGGCTGCATGGATCTACTAAGATGCATATTCTCTACAGATGTTAGTCCAAGGCCCACCGCGATCCATTTGATGGTTTTGACAGGGCATGTGCACCACAGATCAGTCAGGCCAGACTAGAAGAATCCTAGGCGGTCGGCAGGGAGCAGGAAGGTGTAGGGCCCTGTCGCGTCCCAGGGGGGGCCTGCAGGCCACTCCCGTTCCTACCCACATTAACGTCACAATTTATAGAGTAGATAGTCAATTAATTTAAAGTGACAATTTTTCCAGGGAAGATTCATTTCTATTAGTAAACAGGTCAGCAAAGACGGGATGTTGTGAATGATCTGATCAGGATGCAAAACACTAGCGCGCGTAGACCGAGAGGCGCAGCAATGCAGGGCGAGGTAGGTTGAAATGCGGGGACACTAACGACTAAAAGTCGGTAAACCTCTGGGTAGATGTGCGCCTTATAAATTTAATTTAATAATAATAAGTGCCTGTAAAATTAGGGGTGATTGATGGGAAGAAAAGAAGAGGGAAGAAAAGAGGCAAAAAAGAAAAAAAATAGCATACGTTTGACAAGTGAACCATAAAAGCTCTTAAATGGACAAAGAATACCAACATTTTGTAGCTTGTAAACATACACTACATCCGTTTATGCATGAACAATGCTAATAGTGGTTGACCTCTGTAGATAGAGTGCCTTCTGCGAGATTTTCAAAAGTAATGGGTGTAAATGCTTGTGAGATGGAAGGAGATTAAACTGCATGCTGCAGGTGTCTTATTTAATTTAATGCACCTAAAAGCAGAGTGACCAGGAAAGAAGACCGCTGTACGTAATGTGCGGTACACAGAGTTCGATTCACAAAACTGTAAGAAGTTTGGTTTTCCTACAGGTACTTGGGTGCATGCATTTACAGTGATAAAGGAAGAGAAAGAAATGTAAAGGAAAGCGAGCGAAAAAGGAAGTGGGTCAAACGGGAAAGAAAACGCACATGTAAGAGCACTTTGTGAAGAGAGAGCAGGAAGAAAAGTTTGCGAAACAAGTTGAGTAATGAATGGTAAACATCATGAACTGAGACAGGAATAGAAGGCGATAAGTGTAAGACGGGGTTGGTGGGAAGGGTAAAGCAAGCAAGAGGAACAATGAGAATCCTCTGAACGCGCTGGAAAAAATAGAATTAATAAAGGCCGTTATTACCCCAAAAATCGTCTGAAAAGAGGGTACTAGGCCGGAACCCACAAGTTAAAAATAGGAGCAAGGCCTTCAGTATCAGACGCATTAAATATTTGGTGTATTAATTCACCAAAATGAAGTGGGAGATTTGTGTTTAGTAGCGAGGGTATCTCACTCATGGTTCTTGCCACCTGCAATTCAAAGGGCTCTCGCACTGATGTGAGAGCCACTTCTTGTTGAAACAATAGCGCTTTGAGCCTGCTTAGTTTATTGAAATCTGTTTTCATAGCTGGAGTGGAAGGCCAAAGCGGACTATCTACAATCCCATGCAGGGGTGGAAAAAGGACATTGCTGCAACATGCAAACCATTGTGAAACCGTTACTATATTCAGGATGCCGACCTGTAAGCCACAGCAGTCATGGTTATTGAAAATAAGATAACTGCCATTTGAAAGCAACATGAGTGCGGGAATTATTGTTGGGATGAGTGTACCTTTAAAAAAAATAAGCCAGATTAGGCGCTGACACGTTACAGGCGCCGTGCAACCTAATATGTTTGCAAACTAGGAAATGTCCTATCGTGGAATCTTACTCCTCTCCGGTTAGGAAAACCTCCTTATCCGTGCGCTAACATCTGTATGCGAAAGGCAAGGACCACAATTTGTGAATAAAAGCACTGCCCAGGGGCTCAAAGGGGCCAACCGGGAAGTGTTTCATGCAAGATGTCAACTGAAATAGAGAGAAGGGGAGTGAAATAACTCCATGTATTAACCACACACTTGAATCAGTTTCTGCTGCAGAAAAAGGTAACTGTCCTACTTGTTCAATATGTAAAAACATGTAATTTGCATCTTTCATGACATAAATTTCTGTCTATTAGTCAAATTAAATGATAAAATCAGTGCAGAAACATTCAAATATTCCCATGGAACCTTTCGCATTTTCCGTGTTTTTAACGTCCAAGCAAATTGCATTACAGAGCACAATTGATTTTGACCATGATACAACACAGAGACATCATTTTGTACAATATCAATAACGGATGAAACAATATTATCCAAGGTGTAAATACATGAAGACAATGTATTAATACTATTATCGACTACTGCAAGAACTTTTTCCAAATAAGCTCTGTGAATTTGGCACAGACGTACTACAGCTTCCATCTGCGACAGTTTCTGTAAATCATTGAATGCCTCATAAATAAATCGCTTTGATCTAGGCGATTTAGGACCCGAAATAAAATCAGCCAAATTGATGACACTCGATAAGAGCGATAGGTGTTGTTTCACTGATAACAGTGTGGAATGTTCCAACCATTGCTGTCACAATTTCCCTACCAAATATGTGATGACTGAATGAGAATGTGGGAAGCGTGGATCAGGTCTAGTTTGTGTAAAACCCGTCATTGCATTACGAAAACGCAGTTTACATGCATTGGAACTCTTGTACCACAACAACCATCCCACAGGGTCGATGTCAGTTACATTTATACTACCATTTTTAAACAGGGCAAACAACACATCAAGCGTATAATTGGTGGGTGCTCGCCAACTTCCGCACTTAGCTAATGAAGGAATAGAAGGAACATTCACATTTTTGGCTGTAGCCAAACCAAAACACGTAGTCTGCTGCACCGTGTCATTCACAAATAACATTTGATTCGGAATTAGACAAGCACGATGCAGAGATTCAACACCCTGGACTTGCCAATCTTTAGTGCCCCTATTAGATTTTAAATCAATGGTATTTTTCCAGTGTTCATAATCATGTAAGGCCAAATCAGTCCTGTAGGAATTAGAACAAATCAATTTTGTGTGTGTCAAGATAAATTTAGATTGAGATTGCATTTGCAATTGTAAAGTTAGAAGTAGGACTCAGGACTGAACGCATTGAAATCTGAAAAGTATGTTAACTTATTCCGGAGAGTATCAGAACTCCCTTGTAAGGGAGTCGGACATTGTTCCCACTGGGTAAAATTAAAAATCGGCCTTAACGTGTTTGTTTTATGCAAGAAATGATGACCATATTGTTGGTAACATAATAAATCTGCATAATTGGCAGAATTCAAATACAAATCTTCAGCATCAAAAGCAGCATAATATTTTAAGTCAGAAAACAATAAATGGACTGCCTGAATACCCAGTTATCTGAATGTATGTCCTGTGATACCACACCTCCTAGTGAAATGCAGAACAGGTATGGAAAGTTCAGGACCTCCTTCAGACCAAGGATATTGAATGCAACTTTATCCCAAATGATGCCATTAGCAACAGGGTAGGCCGAAATGTTCACAAGGGCTTGATTGTGTTTCATGATATGAGACTATGTATGGGGAGAAAGAATTCCATCAACCAACTTCACAGCAGAGAGTTCTGGCAAATAATGACCATTGATGAATGAGAAAAATACAGTCACAAACGCAAACCCCATGAAAATAAAGATAAGTGTGAGCACTATCCAGATATATGTCCAGGGAGGGACCAGGAAGTTTTATTGAAGCGGGAGATGAAAAGACTAGTGCGCGTCGGTTGAGTTGCCACAGACAACGACGAAGATGATGAATCGTATGAGAAACTTGTATGATCCATGTAATACCCGCTTGCTCCCAAGTGCAACATTTGAGGCTGTGCAGCATCAGATAGAGGATGTATGGTACTGTCAGGAAAGTCCATAAGGACCTCAATAGGGAGAGAATCATATTCAACATCTGCATTGGAGGAAGATGAAGGGACCTCAGGCAAGAAGTCAATAGAAGTTTCCAACTCCCCCTCCACAACACAGGTACTCGTCGAAGAACTTGGAGCTATCAGATTCAGCGAAAAAGCTCGGCTTGGAATACTGGGAGTCACACTATTCAGTATCGACCATATGGTGAAGCTTTGCTGTGTGGCGTTTTAGACTCCAAGTGAATTTTCCCGATTCATGCCCATATATAGGTACAATTCACATTGCCCTAATATAGGCATAGAAATCAAGCCCTTATTTAGACATAGCCAATGCAGACCAAATACAGGCATGGCTACTTCCACCCGTACCAAACGTCACAACGATTTCTTGGAAAATCGGCTTAAGCAGTTAGGGAACTTCCCCTGCTTGAATATTGATTTGTCCAAGATCTCATGTACTTTGCAAAGAACGACTATTCCCTAGGGGTTCTTTCCTGACATTATTATGCCCGACTTAAATCAAACTATGGCCTTTCTATACAACTCAAGGTATAAATATACCTTCACTTGCTCTAGCAAGACACAGTGGTTCGGAGCAGTTTGACTATCTACTTGCCCGACGCAGCTCTCTACAGCAAGTGCCGAAGGACGCTGACCCTCCAGCTGACACACTGATCAAGAGGCTGCCTTTCTCTCGCCGAGAATCCAACTCCAGTGTTTCCAAGCTCCCCTTGCGGGGTGTTGGGAAATCGAGTCCCGAGACAGAGATACCAGACCTCCTTCATTCTAACTAAGGTATTGTAATGACCTGAAAACTTTCAACAACAGGTCATAACGGACACCTCCAACCTTTGGACCAAAATATTTGACCATACTACAATCCACAATAATAATAACAACACTATTTAAAATATAGCACTCGCTGAGAGGCTCACAAGCAACAACAACAAGCCTCCTGGTGACAGGCGCTGTTAGGGAGGCAATTATCACAGAATATTCACCCAGATAGGACTACAACGCATACCTCTCCAGCAAGGCTGGGGGGTGGAAGAATTAGAATTTTTACTTCCCTGGTTGGGAGCGGAACTACTTTCCCTCGACAAGTACCTGCAAGAAGGGAAACTTACCATCCTTCTGTATGACAATATTTGAATCAGAAAGGTCCTGACCTCCCATCCCAAGGAACACAGACAAATAATTATATGCTCTGGGGTTTCTTTTATTACATAGTACACGGTAGGCCAAACTATATCACTTACAGCACCAACTTCAAACTACCAATTATATGATCACTAAATGCAATCAGTAAAACATATATAGAACTTATATGTATAGAAATGTATAGAACCTGAAAAAAGAAGAAGATAGTTAGGCAAGAACAGTAGGAATATAAGTATTTGTGGAACACCTCACCAAGTATCTACAAATCCCATTTCCACTTCGCCAGAGGGGAGTCTGTTTCTCCAGACAAATCAGGATTATATTCTCCACCGTCACAGCTACACGTCTGTACTGTGATGAACTACCCGAGAATCTGAGCTCAGACAGCTCCTTTAGCACCAGTGGAAACGTAGGACGAACCTCCTCGTGAGCCTAGCCCCCTCGTTCTCATTAGAGTCCGCACCAGCCTGCTCCAAGGCCACAGCATCGGTTGATCAGGCCTTTGCTATGGCTTCGAGACAGAGCATGTACATTCCTCTGATAAGAACCAGTTCCTACCAGCATGCAAAGTGCAGAAAACAAGTGAAAAGCATAACATAGCTTCTCACCTAGAAAGGCTCAGAAGATAGAGACAGCTCAGAAATAGAGATGCTTAAGCATAGGCCACTATTCCCGCAAAAGAGCTAAAATTAGCATGCAAGATGGCATAAGATTATGCCAAAGCCAATAGGCAAGCCCTGCCATTAAGCAAGATAAAGTGAGAAACAGAAAGAGACATAATCAAACCCTACTTAGTAGCTTATTCTCACTAGGCAGGCCTACACATCACCATGTTATGTGATAATATAAATTGCACAGCAAGATGACATGAGAGCATGTTAAAGGCAATGGTCAGTACTGCCGTTAAGCAAGACAAAGTCAGAAACAGCTTACACATCACTATATTAGGCCAAAATATTCTAAATAAGACTGAGATGGTGATGGGCGACGGTCATTACCAAGCTATTTATCAGTAAAATAGCACATTTATTACATTCCACCCATGACCATCGTCCAACACCATCAAACCTATAAAAACTTAAACAATATGCAAACTATCACTGGAATAATAAGAAACATAACTGACAGATTGGGCAAAAGCAGTTCTAGGGCGAAACATATTCAAAAGACTAGGCACACATTGAAGGCAACAGCATGATGCAACTAAAACAGAGGACTAAAAAGTACACCACCCAAGATAGAACAAAGCATACCAAAATCAGGTAACCACCCAAAGAACCAATCCCACCATCCTTTATCAAGGGTCTGTTGAACTTCAGATGAAAATTATGCAAAGCAGTAATATGAGACTGGATGGATTTAGAGGGCCAGAAAGATTAAAGCAACATAAGCCATAAAAATCAGAACAGCATGTTTCAGTAGCAGGAAATCAATAGCAACCTTATTCTGCAAAACAGCCTGTTGAGCACCACACATATCAAGCAGGAAATCAGATAAAGCTATCAAGGTTTGGTTAACAGATTTAACTATAAGACAAGCCAGTCTACTAATAGCCCTAGCATTATAAATTGACAGTCCAGGAATCCCTACAATTAAAGTAGCTAAACTAATATATTCAGACTTAGAAAATAGAATGACATTAGACCACGTCAAAGCCAATAGGCCAAAGTCATAATTCACATAACTCAAATAACATTGTACACTTAATCCTGCAGTATCCACCATGGAGCACATGTGTGCACCATCAACAATAACACTGCACCTCAACATCCCACACCTTCTATTCTTGCCAAGACTATTCTACTGAAAGAGAGCAAGATTATAGAACAGAAGAGAAGTAGGCATATGCAATACCATCCTACATTAAGGCTAGGATAACATAACACACTAAAGTCAATACACAATGGTGGCGGTTGAGGGTCATCATAGGGCATAAGACCACAAAAGTGGCTCATTCACTACATTGCACCCCAAGACCCTTGATCATCACCATTCACATATATCAAAAATAAAATCTCTGAACTAAAAGCTCAACTGAGTGAAGCACTGCATCTTTTAACCACAAAAGTGGCATTATTGCGAAGTAACTAGCAACTGGATATCATGACTGAAAATCAAAACTATCAATAGGGCACTGTATCTGTTAACTGAAGGCAAAACCATTTAAAACTACATTTCTAAAGTGAAAGACACAAAACTGCAGGTCATACTTGAAAGCATACCTACGAGGGAAAAACCACATTTTAGAATCAAAAACACAGCTGCTTCTCCTGGTCACGCAATGTACTACCTGTGTGGGACAAATTATGGTCTGACATGAAAATATGGTCTAGGATGCCCCTGAATATCTATGGCCGCTCGGCCATATTCAAGATGGTAGCTCTCCCCCGTATTCTATATCAATTACAAAACCATCCGTATCCTATATCGCCGCAGTGGTTTCGACAGGTAAACTCAGCGCTAAGTCAGCTCTTGTGGCCCGGGGGGCCGGCAAGGGTAGCGCTCCGCACCTGCTTCCTCTCTACCTATTGTGGGGGGCTGGCAACGTCCGACGTCCTGTCTTACTACCAGGCATCACATCTTTTGGTCCTCAACGAGTGGTGGTATGGGGACCGGGATGACCCGGCCTATGCCCTGGAGAGATACCTGATGGAACCAGATACGCTGCATACTATCTTGTACTCGGCGGCCATCAGAAAGAGGCTCCCGATGGTCACCCAGGTGGTCTTTCAGGTGTGGCGTGGCACTCTCCGTCGCATGGGGTGGTGGAATACGCTGACAAGGGAAACCCCACTATGGCACAATGGGAGGTTTCCGGCACTGGCGTCCCTGCGGGGATTCAGTGGCTGGGATGCGATTGGCATTTCGGCGCTGGGTCACGTCATGAATGGCACGACCCTTAAGTCTTTTCAGGCTCTGCGAGATGAATATGATATGCCCCATACTCAATTCTTCAGATACCTGCAGCTCCGACACGCCCTGTCCCCCGCATTGGTTGGCTTGGACTCCTTGCCGTAGTTCAGCCCCCTAGAGGCAAAGGTATTCATGGGGGACTTGGAAACTAAGAAAATATCTAATATATATCAAACACTCGTTACACACTGCTCCTCTTCCCTTGATAAATTGCGGTCTGTCTGGGAGGAAGATGTAGGAGGCTTGGAAGAGGAGGATTGGAGAGAAGCCCTGGAGGCCCCAAGGGGGGCAGCGGTTGTGGGGCGCTTGCGCTTTATTCAATTTAAGTACCTGCATAGGGCATACTATACTAGGGATCGCCTGTGGAAGGCGGGGCTGATAGCCTCCCCTGATTGCCTGCAGTGTGGATGTTCAGTTGGCTCCTTTATACATACGGTGTGGGCGTGTGCGGGGTTGCGGACATTCTGGACCGGTGTGTGGGATTGTCTGACGGAGGTGTTGGGCTGGGACCTCCCCCGCTCACCGAAGTTGGGCCTTCTCCATGTCATGGAACAAGTGGGAGGAAATGTGTATAAACGTCATCTGCTTCTGCTGGGCCTTACGGTGGCTAAAAGAGACATTGCTCGGAATTGGAAGGCTCCTAGGGCCCCCTTGGTGGAGGTGTGGAAGAGGGGCATGGACTTTAACATGGGGCTGGAACGCCCAGCATTTGAGGCCAGGGGCTGCCCCAGAAAACATTTTTAAATCTGGAAAAGATGGGCAGACTACAGAGGTCTGTTGCTGGACCCTCCGGCGCCGCGAGCCACTGATGCAGAATGTTTAATAGTTGATTCTGGGTGAAATGATGCACACGTAGATACTGAGCTCACTATGCTCTTCCTCATGGACCGTGTAGACACTATGCAGGGTTGGGGGTGGGTACCGAGCGGGGAGTTCTGAGGGTGGGAGTTTAGGGGCGGGGGGATCAGGGTAAGGCAATAATATTGGAATGTTGATTGAATAATTGGTTTGCGAAGATACTTATATGCACACTGTCTTTCTGACTTAAAGGGAGCAGTGGCTCATTGTATTCTGTCAACTGCAAAACTACAATAAGATTTTGTTCTGAAAAAAAAACACAGGTGCTAAAATGCACATGTTGAATGAGCAACTCTTGTGCTGAAGTGGCTACACAAAAAACATATCATTCAAAGCAAATCCTGACTAACTGTGTTAAAAAAAACTACATCACATAACTGAAAAGCCTAGCAAAAGATATGATGGGGGGGGCTTTGCTAAGCGGTCTCCGGTCCCAGGAGGGAACGCTACGGCCAAAAGCACGCCGTTTGGGACAGCACTTACCTGTACAGCACCGCTGGGTTCCTGACGTTGTGGTCGCCCCCGCCGCCGTACAGCACCATCCCACGGCTGCAGTGCGGGGCGGACCACAACTCCCAGCCTGCCTGGACATAACTCCGCCCACTTCCTGCAGTCAGCGCCAGGAGGCGCAGAAAAGGAGAGAGCTCCCACTGCGGAGCGGGGGGCTTTGCTAAGCGGTCTCCGGTCCCAGGGGGGAACGCTACGGCCAAAAGCACGCCGTTTGGGACAGCACTTACCTGTACAGCACCGCTGGGTTCTTGACGTTGTGGTCGCCCCCGCCGCCGTACAGCACCATCCCACGGCTGCAGTGCGGGGCGGACCACAACTCCCAGCCTGCCTGGACATAACTCCGCCCACTTCCTGCAGTCAGCGCCAGGAGGCGCAGAAAAGGAGAGAGCTCCCACTGCGGAGCGGGGGGCTTTGCTAAGCGGTCTCCGGTCCCAGGAGGGAACGCTACGGCCAAAAGCACGCCGTTTGGGACAGCACTTACCTGTACAGCACCGCTGGGTTCCTGACATTGTGGTCGCCCCCGCCGCCGTACAGCACCATCCCACGGCTGCAGTGCGGGGCGGACCACAACTCCCAGCCTGCCTGGACATAACTCCGCCCACTTCCTGCAGTCAGCGCCAGGAGGCGCAGAAAAGGAGAGAGCTCCCACTGCGGAGCGGGGGGTAAGCATGGGCGGAAAATCCGTTACGCTCGCGGATTTTGCGGATTTTTGGGAAATTCGCAATCCGCGAGATTTGCGAATTTCCCGCAAAATCCGCAAATTCGCACGCAGCGGATTTTTTTTGCGGCGCGCGGCGTTGGTGATACAATTTTTGCGGCGCGCGGCGTTTATCATCGTTTGCCGAGTAGTTTTTTTCGATAGTTTGCGAGTGCTGCGCCATTTTGGATCTTGCTGTGTGATCCCGCGGGAATTGGCGAGCGCGATTACGTCATCGCGGCTTGCCAGCGATAGTTTGTCAACGCGAGTACGGCGAGATCACGTCTCGCGGTACTTCGCAATTGCGAGATTTGAGATGCGGCGAGCGAAAATATAAATTTGCAATTCTGCACAAGAAATCCACCAGCAAGCAGCATAAACCTTCTAGAAATGATGATTTTTATCTGAATAACTCCTTAGTTTGACATTTGCCTGCACTTTTTTAGCGAGGAGTCCATTTTGGGGAGGGGGGCAGGGGGGTGGGAGGAAGGAAGTGCCCCACAGTCTTCAACTTCCTGTTCCTGTTCAGCAGGCTCCTCCCAGTGCTTTGTCCATCTCCTGGTCACTTTTCATTTGGGTCTGGAGCTGGAAGGATTACTTTTTGTGGATGCTGCTGGATATTTGGATTTGAGGCCTTTTTGACTTTCTTTGGATCACTGTTGGACTAGAAATTTTACAAGTAAGTTTGTTTGGGGCATTACAGTTGCTGCAATTAAAATTTTGGAATTTTCGATTTTTGGGCTGTTTTGGGGCCTTTTGCCCAGGGGTACTCAGTGGTGGGTGGACTGAGTCTTTCTGTGGGTTGTCTTGAACTTAAACATCATGGAGGCCATGGATGAATTGGGATTGTGCTGATTTTTCTGTGTTTTTCGATTTTTGACCTGTTGTTGGGGCCTTGACCAGGGGTAGTGAGTGGTGCATGGGCCTAGTCTTTCTGTGGGCTGTCTTGAACTTTAACATCATGGAGGGCATGGATGGAATGGGATTGTGCTGATTTTTCTGTGTTTTTCGATTTTTGACCTGTTGTTGGGGCCTTGACCAGGGGTAGTGAGTGGTGCATGGGCCTAGTCTTTCTGTGGGGTGTCTTGAATTTAAACATCATGGAGGGCATGGATGGAATGGGATTGTGCTGATTTTGCAGTGTTTTTCGATTTTTGGGGGTGTTCATGGGGACAGGCCATGTGGGTGGGGGCCATTTTGAGTGCTGGTACAGGCAGGCCCTGGCCATGTGCTAGGAGGCAAGTGGCCATTTTGAATGCAGGCTTTGTTGTTAGGCCTCCAACCATTTTGCCTACTTTTCAACCTTTATTTATGCCCAGGGGTAGTGAGTCTTGCATGGGCCTAGTCTTTCTGTGGGTTGTCTTGAATTTAAACATCATGGAGGCCATGGAGGGAATGGGATTGTGCTGATTTTGCAGTGTTTTTCGATTTTTGGGGGTGTTCATGGGGAGGGACATGCCATGTGGCTGGTGGCCATTTTGAGTGCAGAAACAGGCACTGGCCATGTGCTGGCAGGCAAGTGGCCATTTTGAATGCAGGCTTTGTTGTTAGGCCTCCAACCATTTTGCCTACTTTTCAACCTTTATTTATGCCCAGGGGTAGTGAGTCTTGCATGGGCCTAGTCTTTCTGTGGGTTGTCTTGAATTTAAACATCATGGAGGCCATGGATGGAATGGGATTGTGCAGATTTTTCAGTGATTTTCGTTTTTTGGGCCTGTACTTGTGGCCTTTTCACCAGGGGTATTTGAGTCTAGCATGGGCCTAGTCTTTCTGTGGGCTGTCTTGAACTTAAACATCATGGAGGGCATGGATGGAATGGGATTGTGCTGATTTTTCTGTGTTTTTCGATTTTTGACCTGTTGTTGGGGCCTTGACCAGGGGTAGTGAGTGGTGCATGGGCCTAGTCTTTCTGTGGGGTGTCTTGAATTTAAACATCATGGAGGGCATGGATGGAATGGTATTGTGCTGATTTTGCAGTGTTTTTCGATTTTTGGGGGTGTTCATGGGGACAGGCCATGTGGGTGGGGGCCATTTTGAGTGCTGGTACAGGCAGGCCCTGGCCATGTGCTAGGAGGCAAGTGGCCATTTTGAATGCAGGCTTTGTTGTTAGGCCTCCAACCATTTTGCCTACTTTTCAACCTTTATTTATGCCCAGGGGTAGTGAGTCTTGCATGGGCCTAGTCTTTCTGTGGGTTGTCTTGAATTTAAACATCATGGAGGCCATGGATGGAATGGGATTGTGCTGATTTTGCAGTGTTTTTCGATTTTTGGGGGTGTTCATGGGGAGGGACATGCCATGTGGCTGGTGGCCATTTTGAGTGCAGCTACAGGCACTGGCCATGTGCTGGCAGGCAAGTGGCCATTTTGAATGCAGGCTTTGTTGTTAGGCCTCCAACCATTTTGCCTACTTTTCAACCTTTATTTATGCCCAGGGGTAGTGAGTCTTGCATGGGCCTAGTCTTTCTGTGGGTTGTCTTGAATTTAAACATCATGGAGGCCATGGATGGAATGGGATTGTGCAGATTTTTCAGTGATTTTCGTTTTTTGGGCCTGTACTTGTGGCCTTTTCACCAGGGGTATTTGAGTCTAGCATGGGCCTAGTCTTTCTGTGGGCTGTCTTGAACTTAAACATCATGGAGGGCATGGATGGAATGGGATTGTGCTGATTTGTCTGTGTTTTTCGATTTTTGACCTGTTGTTGGGGCCTTGACCAGGGGTAGTGAGTGGTGCATGGGCCTAGTCTTTCTGTGGGGTGTCTTGAATTTAAACATCATGGAGGGCATGGATGGAATGGGATTGTGCTGATTTTGCAGTGTTTTTCGATTTTTGGGGGTGTTCATGGGGACAGGCCATGTGGGTGGGGGCCATTTTGAGTGCTGGTACAGGCAGGCCCTGGCCATGTGCTAGGAGGCAAGTGGCCATTTTGAATGCAGGCTTTGTTGTTAGGCCTCCAACCATTTTGCCTACTTTTCAACCTTTATTTATGCCCAGGGGTAGTGAGTCTTGCATGGGCCTAGTCTTTCTGTGGGTTGTCTTGAATTTAAACATCATGGAGGGCATGGATGGAATGGGATTGTGCAGATTTTTCAGTGTTTTTCGATTTTTGGGGGTGTTCATGGGGAGGGACATGCCATGTGGCTGGTGGCCATTTTGAGTGCAGCTACAGGCACTGGCCATGTGCTGGCACTGGCAGGCAAGTGGCCATTTTGAATGCAGGCTTTGTTGTTAGGCCTCCAACCATTTTGCCTACTTTTCAACCTTTATTTATGCCCAGGGGTAGTGAGTCTTGCATGGGCCTAGTCTTTCTGTGGGTTGTCTTGAATTTAAACATCATGGAGGCCATGGATGGAATGGGATTGTGCAGATTTTTCAGTGATTTTCGTTTTTTGGGCCTGTACTTGTGGCCTTTTCACCAGGGGTATTTGAGTCTAGCATGGGCCTAGTCTTTCTGTGGGGTGTCTTGAATTTAAACATCATGGAGGGCATGGATGGAATGGGATTTTGCTGATTTTTCTGTGTTTTTCGATTTTTGGGGGTGTTCATGGGGACAGGCCATGTGGGTGGGGGCCATTTTGAGTGCTGGTACAGGCAGGCCCTGGCCATGTGCTAGGAGGCAAGTGGCCATTTTGAATGCAGGCTTTGTTGTTAGGCCTCCAACCATTTTGCCTACTTTTCAACCTTTATTTATGCCCAGGGGTAGTGAGTCTTGCATGGGCCTAGTCTTTCTGTGGGTTGTCTTGAATTTAAACATTATGGAGGGCATGGATGGATTGGGATTGTGCTGATTTTGCAGTGTTTTTCGATTTTTTTGTGCTCTATAACTGAACTGATGTTCCTCTGTCTTCCATTTTTTTTAGGTGCACAAGACTCAAGAGAACCACCAGTGCCAGGAAGAGGTCCTGCAGCGGTGTGTGTGTGCAGCATAACGTCACGCGACGTCACGTCTGGCCTCAGACAACTCTACAATTCGTGCAACTGCGGCCTGCTGTCTGACCTGCTCTGAAGAAGATGGCCCCGCCCCCAAAGAAAGTTCTCCGTAGCTCCTCTAGCAAGAAAGTTGCTAGTAAGGAGCAGAAGAAGCAAGTTACCAAGGAGGCTGGTGTGCCACCCGCCACGTTTTTTGGGAGCAAAAAAAAAAGTACGCCTGCAGCAGCAGGATCTGCTGGGGACCAAGCTGGGAGCAGCACCCCTGCTCCATTGGGTTCAGTGCCTCCACCACCACGCCAACTTAAGTCAAAGCCCTTGAGTGCTTCAGAGGCAGTCAGTGTACTTCTCCAATCACCATCGACCAGTGATGTTGGCTCATCGCAAGAAAGTAGCAGCAATGTCCCTGACTCAACACAGGTTTTTGTAACACATCTGACAAGTGTTGAACAACCACAGCCGCAACAACAACACCATGTGCAAGTACACGCCCAAGTACATGTGGAAGGAGAGGCAGCAAAAGGAGATGCGCAAGCAAAGGTGCATGGAGGTTCACAAGTGCCCACAATAGTTGTTCCTCCCGAAGTAGGGGCACATCAGGAAATCGACAATGAAGCCGAGGTATCATTGGAAGCCACTCCTCCTGATGATCATTCTTTGTCTTCCACATCCCTAGCAAGGAAAAGATCAAGGGGGGTGTCTACATCTTCTTCAAGCCCACCTCGTTCTGATGCAAGTGATCTGTCTTGGGAACCACAACTGCGGTCTGACAGTGAGGCACACCATGATCTGACACCGGTACCTAGGCGTAAAAGGAAGGTCGTCCAAAAACTCAAACCTATGGAGTGTGATGAGGCTCAACAAGAAGTGACAGATACTGCTGGTGATGAAGCCTCTCACGATGACGACGAGCCAGTCATCACAAAGGTCACTGCAGCCCCACCGGGCATGCAGCAAAGAGACATTTTGACCCTAACCCGAGAAGCTGCTGAGCGTGATGATGATGTCGGCGAGGAGGCAATGGAAATGGAATCATTAGATTTGGAGTTAAGTAGTACACCAAAACCTACCGCTTCCATATTTCTTCCTCGCAAGAAGGTACCCACCTCGTCCTCGACCTCAATTCGTGGTGGTGAAAGTGCAAAACGTACTGAAGTTCGGCAATCCACATCCTCCACTTCATCTGGCATTAGCAGCAGGACCACCACCACCAGTATCGCCGCCTCCTCCGGCCCCCGAAGACATTTCAAGTCTCCAGTTTGGGACTTCTTTAGTGTTTGCCCAAAAAAGGAAAACGTAGCCATTTGTAGCCTTTGTAAGCTTCGATTTAGTCGTGGTAAGCTTGGTTCTAACTATGGTACCGGAGGCCAGAGAGGTCATCTTGAGAGAGCGCACCCTGTCCAATGGTTTCCGCACCTAGAGGCGGTCAAGAAAGCCGCAATTGCACGTAATGAAAACGTTGATTTTTCATCTGGTGATGACGAGGAGGTAGAAGACGATTCAAACACTTCACTTACACCCAGTTCCCCTGTCAGCAGCACACCCCATGGGAGCCACACTAAGAGTGTGGGAGAGAGTGAGACATCAATGCGGAAAAGTTCATCAGCGAGCGTAACTGAGTCGAAGAGATCATCATCATCCCGTAAATCCTTGGTCCAGGGCAACATTAAAAAGATGTTGTTTACAGAAGCGCAATATGAATGCAACCACCCAATGACCCGTCTGTATAACACTAAGCTGGCTAAAATGCTAGCTCTGGACCTTCTCCCTTTTTCTTTTGTAGAAGGGGTTGGTTTTCTAGAATTAGTGACAGCGCTCTGCCCTAAATGGAAGGTTCCTAGCCGGTTCTATTTTGCCCGAGTTGCGGTTCCAGCACTACATGAAGATGTTCTGAAGGTGATTGGGGCAGCTTTGCAGAAGAGTGCTGTTCACACTATACATCTGACAACAGACATGTGGACCAGTGGCGCAGGCGCTGATTACATGTGCATCACTGCACACTGGGTCTCTTTTTCAGGGGCTAAAGCAAAGCTAAACGCAGGTGTTGACACTAACATTGTTTTTAAAGGTGCTCGGAAACATGCAACACTAGCCATGTTTGGTTTGGAGAAACGTCACACAGCAGAAAACATTTTGGATGTCTTTAACACAAAGGTCCTTAACTGGCTGTCCCCACTAAAACGCAAGGTTGGTTATGTTTCCACGGACAATGGCGCCAATATAGTTAAGGCCATGAGGGACGGTTACTATTTCAGAGTGCCGTGTTTGGCGCACTGTATAAACCTGGTTGTCCAAAAATTCTTGGGTAATAAAGGCAGTGCAGCGTACAGTCTATTGGAGACCTGCCGAAAAATGTGCAAGCATTTCAGGCATTCTTTTAAGGCCCGGAAGCAGCTGAGGAGCCTGCTATATCAACGTCAAATGCCAGTGAAAGCACTCATCCAGGAGGTGGTAACACGTTGGAACTCAACCTTCTACATGCTTGAGCGTCTGTATGAGCAGTATACGGAACTCGATCAATATTTCCTTAAAGAGGGTACAGAGGAGCTGAGGATGGGTGGGCCGCAATGGAACATAGTTGAAAGCCTGACACGCATGCTTCGTCCTTTTGAGTTCTTCACGCGTGCAGTCAGCAAGGAGGACTCTAATTTGGGAAAAGCTATCCCATTGTTGTACATGCTGGAGGACCAACTGAAGGAGGTGTGTTCTGTGTTTGGAAAAGATGACAAAAACCAAGACTCTTTGCTTCTGGCTGAGCAATTATTAGAGCTCCTACAAGGTGATGAACGTCTTAAAAAGATCCACTCAGAACAGCATTACATTTGTGCTACTATTCTGGATCCACGCTACAAAAAGGCGCTGGCAGGCCAAGCATTCTTTCCTTTTGATGATGAACATGTTCCAAAGTACAAACGTTGGCTAGCCTTGTCAGCCAAGAAGTTTGAAACAGAACGGCTGGAAATTGAAGGAAATGGCAGTACATCAGCAGGCCATCCCCAGTCAAAACAATCCACTTCTGCACCTGTGGCTGTGGCACAAGTGACCTCTCAGCCGTTAAAGACACCGGCAACCGGATCATCTGCACGAAAGACAACAGAAACATTGGAGGCTGAAGAGGATTGGCTAGCTCTGCGTGGGTTTGGTTCTCAAAAGGTCAGAGGCACAGCAAGAGCTAAGCAAAGTGGAGAAACCTTGGATGAGGACCTTGAGTCGATGGTGAAGGACTATCTGAATGACTCAACAGAGGTCTATGTTAATTCTGACCCATTGGCGTATTGGCATGGGAAAAAAGAATTGTGGCCACAGCTCACCAACCTGGCTTTAAACTACTTGTCTTGCCCACTCGCAAGCGTGTCTTCTGAACGGGTTTTCAGTGCGGCTGGTGGGATTGTAACTCCCAAACGGAGCCGCCTCTCGCCCAAAAATGTGGAGAGGTTAACAATGATCAAGATGAATCAGCACCTCATACCACCAGATTTCAGAGTACGAGAGAGCGTGCCGGATGAAGAGGAGGTGGCCAGCAACATAGATGAGGGAATTTCTACTCTGTCAGGTGACACTGAGCTCACCCTGCCTGAATTCGCAGAGTATGATGACAAAGCCTTATTCTTATTCCTGGACCGTGATACCGAGCCCTGAAAATGAGACAACGAATCAATAACTTTCTTTTTCATCCTTATTCACTTTTATTCCTGTGTGTCTGTCTTTCTTTGTTGTGCACAGTTAATATAATTCAAACTTTAATCAGATAATCACAAAAACAAGCCCATCACCAGAACTGTCTTCACTTGTTTGCTAATTGATTTGAAGGTGCCGCAGTCTGCATTCCTCAGGTTCACAAGTTCAGAAGAACATGCTCCTCTATCCTCCTCCTCCAGACTCCTATTTCCATCAAAGCAGAGGGCTGGTTTACGCCCAATGAAGAAAGACTCAGCACTTGTGGGGGTGTTGTTCTACCTCTCTGCAGGTGAGTTGACGGGTCTGGGGCCATTGCTGGGAAGCACTAAAAGTGGTTTGGACCAAATCCGAGGCGGAATTTTTTTTGTGTTATTGATGACTTGCTTGCCTTTGAGGTGCTCTTAGGGGGGGTTCCGTCTGTTTGTGGGTGAGTTTCGTGGTCTGGGAGCACTGCTGGGACACTCTAATCTTGATTGCAGTTGCTTTTCAGGAAATCCGTCGTGGCAACTCCGACTTATGGCCTAGCTACGCAGTGCGTTTGGACCGAAGGCCCAGAAATATTGCAAGTATGAGATTTTGCTTTTGGCCTGTTTGGGGGTGTTATGCTTCTTGGCGGGTGGGTTGGCGCCGCGGGTCTTGGGGCATTCCTGGGAAAGGTCTAATACCGGGTAGAAGTGGTTGGGACAAAATTCAGGCCGATTTTTTTGTGGCTATTTCTGACATTTTGCTCTATGTAGCGTTTTCGGGGGCCTGTTTGGGGGGCTTCCTGGTGTTTGTGGGTGAGTTTCGTGGTCTGGGAGCACTGCTGGGACACTCTAATCTTGATTGCATTTGCTTTTCAGGAAATCCGTCGTGGCAACCCCGACTTATGGCCTAGCTACGCAGTGCGTTTGGACCGAAGGCCCAGAAATATTGCAAGTATGAGATTTTGCTTTTGGCCTGTTTGGGGGTGTTATGCTTCTTGGCGGGTGGGTTGCCGGGCCTTGGGGCATTCCTGGGAAGGTCTAATACCGGGTAGAAGTGGTTGGGACAAAATCCAGGCCGATTTTTTTTTGGCTATTTCTGACATTTTGCTCTATGTAGCGTTTTCGGGGGCCTGTTTGGGGGGCTTCCTGGTGTTTGTGGGTGAGTTTCGTGGTCTGGGAGCACTGCTGGGACACTCTAATCTTGATTGCATTTGCTTTTCAGGAAATCCGTCGTGCCAACCCCGACTTATGGCCTAGCTACGCAGCGCGTTTGGACCGAAGGCCCAGAAATATTGCAAGTATGAGATTTTGCTTTTGGCCTGTTTGGGGGTGTTATGCTTCTTGGCGGGTGGGTTGCCGGGTCTTGGGGCATTCCTGGGAAGGTCTAATACCGGGAAGAAGTGGTTGGGACAAAATCCAGGCCGATTTTTTTTTTGGCTATTTCTGACATTTTGCTCTATGTGGCGTTTTCGGGGGCCTGTATGGGGGGCTTCCTGGTGTTTGTGGGTGAGTTTCGTGGTCTGGGAGCACTGCTGGCTATATATACTTTACTTTGCAAGAGGTTTGAAGCCAATCCATGGTGGCAGAGGGGAGTTAGGGCCTAGCTGCAGAGCGCGCGCGGAGTGATTTGGGAAATTTGTGAAAAATTGACTAAGTCCCCATTTTTGTACTTTTGCTCTTTGGCTGTTTGGGGGTCTTCTACTCGTTTTCTCCTGGGTTGACGGCTCTGGGGCCATTGCTGGGAAGCTCTAATACCAGATAAAAGTGTTTTGGACCAAATCCCAGGCGGAAATTTTTTTGTGTTTTTGATGACTTGCTTGCCTTTGAGGTGCTCTTAGGGGGGGTTCCGTCTGTTTGTGGGTGAGTTTCGTGGTCTGGGAGCATTGCTGGGACACTCTAATCTTGATTGCATTTGCTTTTCAGGAAATCCGTCGTGCCAACCCCGACTTATGGCCTAGCTACGCAGCGCGTTTGGACCGAAGGCCCAGAAATATTGCAAGTATGAGATTTTGCTTTTGGCCTGTTTGGGGGTGTTATGCTTCTTGGCGGGTGGGTTGCCGGGTCTTGGGGCATTCCTGGGAAGGTCTAATACCGGGTAGAAGTGGTTGGGACAAAATCCTCGCGAAAAAGCCTTTAGTTTTGGCACTTTTTGTAACTTAGGGTTCGTTAGGGTTAGCCCTAGCAGCAGGATTGCATGTGTTGCGGGGTGTTCTAGATTTTTCCAACTGAGTTCTGGGGTCTTAGAGCACTCGTGAGAATGTGTAATTTTGGTTGCAAGTCATTTGAAGAAAATCCTGTGTGGGAAAGGGGGGATTTGGCATAGTTAAAGAAAGCCTTTGCCACTATTCTTAACTTAGGGTTCGTTAGGGTTAGCAGTATTTCTATTGCATGTGTTTGAGTGGGGGGGATTTCGAGTCTTGGAGCGATGCTGGCTATGGCTACTTTTGGTTGGTTGCTTGCAAGTGGTTTGAATGCAATCCACGGTGGGTAATGGGTAATTAGGAAGGGGGTACTTCGGCCTACTTTTACTTTCAAAGTAAGTTTTGTCACCAGTTTTCTGCTAGGCCTCGTTTTTTGAGATTTGATTGGGGGTCTTCTACATTTTTGCGACTGGCTTTAGTAAGGGTCTGTGTGGGAGCACTGCTAGGAAGATCTAATTTTGTTCTAAAACACAGTTTACAGTACACCTAGCTTGAGGGGCAAGATCCGCTACATTAATTTGCCCATACTTATTTATCCTTCAAAAGGTGACTCAGAGTACGCACTTTCAAAAATATTGTACTGTCTACTAGGAAAATCAAATTGTGACTTTTTGCACTCCACAGCCTACATACCTTATATTTATTTATCAGTGGTGTTGTAATATTATATCACTTCCTGTTTTTCGTTGAATAACTACAGGCCGGGTTTCAGTCTCTGCAAAGGGGAAAAAAGGATGGAGTCAGGCTTCACAGTAGCGAGCCACAATTCAGCATCAGGCAGGCAGTGGACAGGGTGTCTTCTGGTGACCAACATCGATGGACGAAGCGTCGGCTGCAATGGAGGAGTGCCGCTAATAGGAGGATTTTTTTTCTGCAGGCAACTTACTTACCACTTCCAACAGGACCACTACAACCACATAGATACAGTATCCCTTGCCTTTTTCTCTGACTGTGACTGCATTTCTTGGATCTCTCTCTGCTTCTAAATTGATCCCTTAACACATCACTTAGTCCACTCCACTATCACATCTGCACCACACATAGTCATTTGTAAGTGCTCCTACGTAATTCGCAAGTCGCAGCACGCCCCAGGCCGTAGAGGACTGGGATGGCCCCAATGATGAAGCATGTCACCAAGGGGCAACCCTGGTGAGTGAGGGGACACCTAGAAAACAAGCAATTTCTCCTTTTCTATCTACTATACCTTCCAGACCAACCCCACTGAGTGTTGTTGTGAATGGATTTATAGTGACCAGCAAGGCTCTCGCTCGGGTATCTGGCTAAGTACAGAGACCTTATGTTGAATATCGTTATCAATAATTCCACACAGTCCCTGTACTGTCGCATTCTTTCTTCCACAGTTGTCGAATGTACTACTTACTTTTCACTGACATGCATGCAGTAGTGCATGCACTTTCAAAGATTGATGGATAGGTTTGTACCCAAAGAATTGTTTATGTTCCATTCTTTGTCTATGCTGTGCTTTTTTTTACAGGGTGTCTTCTGGTGACCAACATCGATGGACGAAGCGTCGGCTGCAAAGGAGGAGTGCCGCTAAAAGGAGGATTTTTTTTCTGCAGGCAACTTACTTACCACTTCCAACAGGACCACTACAACCACATAGATACAGTATCCCTTGCCTTTTTCCCTGACTGTCACTGCATTTCTTGGATCTCTCTCTGCTTCTAAATTGATCCCTTAACACATCACTTAGTCCACTCCACTATCACATCTGCACCACACATAGTCATTTGTAAGTGCTCCTACGTAATTCGCAAGTCGCAGCACGCCCCAGGCCGTAGAGGACTGGGATGGCCCCAATGATGAAGCATGTCACCAAGGGGCAACCCTGGTGAGTGTGGGGACACCTAGAAAACAAGCAATTTCTCCTTTTCTATCTACTATACCTTCCAGACCAACCCCACTGAGTGTTGTTGTGAATGGATTTATAGTGACCAGCAAGGCTCTCGCTCGGGTATCTGGCTAAGTACAGAGACCTTATGTTGAATATCGTTATCAATAATTCCACACAGGCCCTGTACTGTCGCATTCTTTCTATTCTTCCACAGTTGTCGAATGTACTACTTACTTTTCACTGACATGTATGCAGTAGTGCATGCACTTTCAAAGATTGATGGATAGGTTTGTACCCAAAGATTTGTTTATGTTCACAATTGTTTGTCTATGCTGTGCTATTTTTTCTTGTCTCCCAAAACCTTTCCCAAAAACCCCCGTACCCATCCATTTTTCAAACCCTAACCCTCTTCCCCCGGGCTGTGTGGTTTTGATTGATGTGTGACTAAATGACAGCAATAAATCCACACACTTGCTGGGGAGGATAAGGTGATAGCAACAGGCTGGTGAAGAAATCCGAGGATATATTCTTACTCTGCTTGACAAAGAACCATTGCTAATGTGAAAGAACTTCAACCGAATTAGTAGTTATACTTTACCATTTGTTAGGCTACAATGTGGCACTGTTCTACTGTACTTCTGTCACCTGCTATATTCTCAGTTGTACCGTTGAATTGCTCAGGAGGACAAACCAGATTTCATTTTCTTTTTTTTCATAGGCATGCAACTGCCACTGTGTCACACCACTAGTACCACCGCTATGAGGAAATTTTATCCGACCAAGATTGCCAACCATATTCGCTGTCTCACGTGGAGCCAGCCCTGGGTCTAGCCCTACTTACAAACACAAATTACAGGTAAGATAAGCGTTTGGTGGTTTGGGGGTATAATGGAGTATTAGTACGAGAGACGAGAGACTGAAGGTAGTACTACTAAAGTCCTAGGACTCTTGGATTCACTTCGTCTGTGAGAGGCACTTAGTGTTGAAAACATTTGGGCATTTACACTTAAAGGAAGAAAATGGAACTAAACTTTCAGGAAAACAAAGTCAACGTTAAACCCCCACCCACCAGGCAAGCAGTAAGAAACGGGTATGCTCAGATAAAGTTTGAAAAAGTATATTTATATCCCTAACAAAATAATCTCCCGCAAGACCCTCCCTAACCCCAACGATTGTCCTTCAAAAGTCCCCAAAAACCCAACTCCCAATTCCCACCCCCCAAAAGTCTCTAAAAAAGGGGCAAGGGACACTATGGGCGGATGCTGTCAACTTTTTGGGCCAGGGCATCATGCTCCTGGCGGAGCAAGGCGTGCTCTACGCGGAGCCCCTCCAACTGGTTGGAAAAGTGGTGGAGCTCCTGCTGGAGGCGGGACACCATCAGGGTACTGCGGCGCAGGCGTGCCTTCAATGCCTTGTAGGTGCAACAGCTGTGAGAGGAAGCTGTAGCTGTTGTCCTTGCTACTCGGCGGTGGCGTTTGGCTTTGGCAGCCCGGCTCAGTCTGGGTGGACCACTGTGCTGGGTGGCACTGGCAGCCCGTGGGGGAACGGAGGCCGATGCAGACGACGTAGTTGTTGTGGTCGACTGCACACTTTCTTCGTCCTCCAGGGCCACCAGCCGCCGATATTCGGCCACAGTGGCATCGATCCTCCGTTGCCGGGCCGCTCTAGCCAGCTCCTTCCTCCTTGTTCGTTTGGAAGGAGAACCTATATGAAGAAAGAAAGACATAGTCTGTAACCAATGCTCCTTAAGATTAACTCAATCATTCAGCAGAAATTTGTGTTGCACTACAACTAGCAACTTGCAAACGCATTACATAACTATTGAGGCCAGTATCTATCTAACCTCACACTTCTTCATCCTTGCTCTAACATTAGTGGGAGTTTAAGGAACAAATTCAACGAGCACTATGGACTTCCATTAGAGTCGACTATGAAAGTACACCAGTCTTATTCTTCTTCTTGTCTCTTGTTTTGGAAAATTGGTACGTTATCTTCTGCAAGCCGGCATAATGCCAGCGCAGTAAACTTGCACCCGAGAAAAAGAGACGCACGCCATGAGGAGTGACCTAGACTTGCGTTGCGTTACTGTACCCGTCCAGTACATGCAGGTGGTGAAGCTCTTACTTTTCTATTACGGGTGGCACTGAGAATACTCTGTTACAACTCAAGGGCTACTCCTTAATTAATTTAACTTTCACCCTACAGTGGAAATGAGTACTAGAAATGGAAAATTGAAGAAGATAAATAATCTGATTATCTATCACTTCAAATGGGATGTTTTTGCTTATATATGGGATGACTTTTGGTGCTTTGCTTTTTATTGAGTGACCAGTGATACATCCACACATGAATGACTGAGTACTACTAAACTTATTAAGACAGGTAGGGAGTGGCCACCGTAATAACCGGATCTATGCAGTGCTTGCAATACAAACTACTGCTACTATTGATGGTAGTATTTGGACAAAATTAAAAGTTCTTTTCCTTGCCTTTCCTACACTGGAACGGACGTGCGGGTGCAGTGTTACATGCTCTTCAAAGTTACACTTAGTTCATCCACTGACCGTCTACTCTCTCTAGATCATGGGTACTCACAAACTTTCTCTCAGGGGCTACATTTACAGTGTAGTTTGGGGCAGAGGGCCGCACTGGTGGGGGCGGAGTCAGAGGGGGCGGGGCTAAAGCAAAACGATAACTTGTGACCATGAGGTTGCACACAGGTCCCTGCAGCAGATGCCCTCACCCACTGAGCCACCAGACCCAGCATTTACATACATCTCTCTCCCTCCTGCTCTCCCTCCTGCCCTCCCTCTCCATCTCTCTCTCCCTCCTGCCCTCCCTCTACCTCCCCCTCTGTCATCTCACTGTGTGTGTGTCTATCTGTGTCAGCCTTCAGCCCGGGTTGAGACCGCTTCCTCAACGCGCACACACAGACAACAACACCAAAGTACTTAACAGGTCTTTAAAAGACCATTAACATATTATTGAGGCTTTGTTTGTTGTAGCGCCCCTGCTTCTCCACCCTGACAATCACTGCTTGCCCGGCCCCACAGAGGCTTTGTTGTATTTCACCTCTTTGTGGCCTTGCATCTCCACTCTGCTCTGTGGGGGCCGGGGGAGCAGTGATTGTCTGCAAGGTCTGCGCACCGCCAAGGAAGGCTTGCCGGGCCACCACCGGCCCGCGGGCCGTACTATGAGTACCCCTGCTCTAGATACACATATGCTATCTAAGAGTCAGATAGTAGCATGATCCAGGTATATGGACACATACAGTTTCTGTGTCACCCACCCAGGCTGTTGTCCTTCCACCCATCATTGCTTCATCATTCACCCAGCCATGCATCTCATATTCTTGCCTTCCCAGCTAGTCTTCAATCTCAATAAGTAAGGAATATATAAGAGCTTACCTCTGGCCGCCACCACCACCGTCTCAACTCTCACAGCCGCCGCCTCCTCCCCTGAAGAATCGCCCTCCGCCTCCGTGTCGAGCACCACCACCTCCACACTGGCCCCGCCACCAGATGTTCCACCTACAAAGTACATTTAAGAATGTTAGAATAAAGCACTCACTAGTCTTTGGTCTAGGAATGAAGACATGTGAAAACAATGTAATTTGTGACTGTCTACGTTAAAGTTAAAAAAAATGTCCCTTTTTCCAGGGAAGGTTGTCTTGCTGCACTTTTTGGCACAACTGATGAAGGCTGTTTTTTTAACACGCACCATTTTTCTCCACACAGACAGAAGATGGACTTCTAACAACAAGATCAAGTTGAAACCAGGTGAGAGCTCGGCTCGACCACAAGAAATGTCTTCAATTAATCGTCAGCACTAACCACTTTTCCATTATCAGTTAAACGTTTAGTTTTATTATGACTTCATTTTAATAAATGTGTTTACTTTTAATAAAGCTTTTAAACTTAAATACAATCTGTGTATTTTGGTCCAGACTAGAGTGACTGAGCGAAAGGTTTTGCAATTTTTGCAAGCATGAGTCCAGATAGAACACTTCAAAAGACATTATGGACAATCCCAGAGGACTGCACTAAGTTGATAGAGCTATTGCTGACTAGAATCATGGGAGTTTCGCCAACCGTGCAATCTTAGTTAGCTACACAGACAGACTAATAAGAATAATCTAGTAATACCACAGGGAGTCATAGTAGAGGCAGGATAAGAATTTAGATACAGTCTACAAGAAGAGCAAAGACAATTTTGAAAAAAGTCAAATGAGGAACGCTAGGAAAAATAGGTACTTGTCTAAAATGAAAACTTACTGGGGCCAGCAGAGGAGCCCTCGCCTGCCCGATCCTGGCCCTGTTGAACAGCATCCGCCGCCTGCTGCTCCTGTGTCCTCCTCTCGCCCCTGGGGGGAGCTGACGTACAACATGAAAGAAAGAACAGAAAACATGGATGATTGTTGCTTGTCAATGTCAACCAAATCAAACATTTCAAAAGAACAATAACAAAATATTTCCGCGAATTTATATTGATTAAGGTTAGTTTTCATTTATTTGCGGACCTGTGACTTCGAAAGTCACGTAACTCACTAAACAAAGTACTGAAACGTTCACCTAGGACTGGCAGGCAGCAGTCCGCAGGCAAGACGCAAAGTGACAGACAAACTCCATTGTGATTTCAGTCAGATCAGTGACAACACTAACAGTTGCCTGCTACATTACCAGTCATTGAAATAGTCAAACTATCAATCCACCGCCACTATTTTTCTTATTGTCAGGGGTACAAAGGAAGGGGCAGATTTAAGCCCCTTGCGGCTCTTTTGCGCCGTTCTTGCGTGACTTTTGTGACGCAGCAGCTAAACAAAAAAGGGCGCCATGGTGCGGCGTATAATATTATAACAATGTGACGCATTTGGGAGATGCATCCCGTTATAAAGCCCTGCGCCATCAGGGGGCGTTCCGGCGCAAGGGAGGGCATTCCTGCGCTGGAACACATCCTAATAGTGGCTGAGGGAAATCTACAAAATTTCAATCAGTCACCTTTAGGACAATGATGCGTCACACAAACCCTGCACCTGCTTGAAGCAGACGTACGGCTTGACCCAGCATTGGGGAGATAGGGTACCCCAGAGCATTGCTGGAGCTGCGCCATCGTTGTGACACAACTCCAGCAGTAAAGCTTTGGTGACGTTTTGGGCCCATGGTGCGCTGCATTGCAAATACGGCGCACCATGTTTGGTGGTGGTAGCGGGCCGCACAATTAATGGCGCATCCCTGCTACTTTGCAGGGATGCGACGGTAATTGCAATTCTGCCCCTTAGGGGCATACTTACTTACGCGTTCTGGCGCATCTCCAGAGATGCGCCAGATCAAATGCGTCACGCAAAACTACCCTTGCGACACGGCAGATGCGCCTCATTTACAATGCGGCGCGACCTGGCGCAAGGGTAGGCACTTGCGCGACGCATCTCGTCACGTAAGAGCGGCGCATCGCTGGAGTCACGTCGCCAACGCAATGCAACTCCAGTAATGCTCAGGGCCACCCAATACTTAACATGCTGTGTCAGTCCTTTAGCCTGCTTCGAGCAGACATAAGGAATTGAATTGACGTAGCAGCGTCGCACAAGTGCCTGCGTTAAATCTTGTAGATTTCACGCAGGCAATTTTGCGAGGCGCACAGCCGCCGGACCGCCCACCCTGCGTACTAGGAACGCACCCATTGTGGTGCAGGCCCATGGCTTTATAACGTGACGCATCTCCCTAGATGCGTCATGCTGTAAATGACTCGCAGGGATGCGGCACGTTTACGCCGCTGTTGCGTCACGCAAGGCAACGTAAACGTGGCAACGTAAACGTGGCGCAAGGGGCTTGTAAATGTAATCTGCCCCCTAGTGTCTAGCATTACGCAGTTCTGTAAAGTACACTCATACATAATAGTTACTCAGGCCAATGAGACCACGAAATAGAAAACAAATAAGCATAGTAGCAACGCCACTGAGAAGGAGAGCAGTGCACCTGAAATGCACAGAAGATTTTGAATTATAATTTAACTACAATGTAATCGTCATCAGCGGCATTATTGGCTTGCTCCATGTAAAAAACAAATATTTGCAATACAACAACACAGAGCAGGAGAAAACATCATAGTAGTGAGTGATTAAATGGCTACTACTACTCACCAAGCCGAGCTGGTCCAGCAGGTCGCGCTCGCGGTCCAGGAGGTCCGTCCAGCGATGGGTGACCTGGCTGTAGGTGCGCTGGACCCCGTAGAGGTGGGATATGGCCCAGCACACCTTCTCCCACCGCTTCCGACGCTCCCGCATGTTGTAGCCGCCGGCCGCGATCCTGCCGCCTCCCGCGATGGTCCTGGGCAGGCGGCGCTGGACGAAGTAGACCAGCGCGCCCACTTCCTCCGGGCTGAATATCTCCCGTCGAGTCACCTGCTCCCCCCTCAATCTCCCGCATGCTGTCCTGGCACTGGGTCCAGCACTACTCCCCGCCGCCGCTGCGGCCCTCAAGTGCCTGGGCAGCTTCACGGCGCCTGGCTTGACCATGGTCTGGGCAGGTAAGGTAGGAAGAAGTAGAAAATTAAGAAAGAATAGGATAGGGAAGAAGAAAAGAAAAGAGTTTAAAAAAGTAGTTTAAAAGTAAAGAAAAATAGCAGAAAAGACAAAAATATACAGCTAGGAAAAGAGAGGGATAGATAAGAAGCAAAATCGTAAAAAAAAAACTGAAAATAAGCAAAGGATGGCAAAGATACCAAGAGGATTAAACACCATGCCCAGACACAGGAAATGAATGAAAAACAAGATGGCCGGCGCCCGTTCACGAGCGCGAAAGTAAGTTCGCGCGAGATTTTCCTCGCGATCTCGTGCGAACCTCTAGATTTCCCGCGCGATCTCGTGCGAACCTCTACTCGCAATGCGCTTACTGCGCGAGATTATACATAGCGGGCGGAAACGGAAATACGTCACGCAAACAAAATGGCCGCGCCCGTACTCGACCTTGGGGTAAATTCGCGTGTTGCGCTGCAAGCGGCTCGCGAATACTGCAAAAAAACTCGCGAAACAACAAGCCGCAAAAAAATAAAATGCTCATTCGCACGAATTGGCGGCTTCCGCGGTCGGTTTCGCACGACGCCGCGCCCCGCGAATAGCGCGAAAAAAAACGAAAAACGATTTCAGCAAAAGCAAAAGCAATGAGCAGGTGCAAAAGGTCAACCTCATGATTTGTAACGATTCTTTGTAGTGCTTCCTGAGGGGGCCCTCCAGAATTCGGTTGCCTGCTTGCAACTATTGTGTGACCCTGCTCTGACCTTAACTGTATGCCACAAAGGTCCTGATTTACAGCTAAAGGAGCAGACAAGCAGGTGCCAGGCTGGAACTTGAAATTCTTTCAGTGACACATTAATTAGCCCCTAATTCATTATTGTCAGTTGGGGCAGGGCAGGTGTTGTTAATAAACTAACCCCAAATTAATTCATGTCAGTTCAAGCAGGGCAGGTGGGCTTGCTTTTCCCCCCCATCTTCTACAGTGATGATGAACCAGAGGGTGGCATTGATGTAACAGAGGGTGGCATGGGTCAAAGAGAGGGTGCCAGTGGTGAAACAGAGGGTGCTGGGAGGCGGTGATGATGAACCAGACGTAGAAACAACATAGTCGCGACCGTTGCGAGCCGACAAGTAAGTTCGCAATTGCGAACTAGTACCAAATCCTCGCGAACTGGCAGAAACAATTGCGAACACACAAAAAAAAATCCGCAAATTCGCGGGAATTCGCGGATTTTGCGGATTGCGAGTTCGCAAATCCGCAAAATTCGCGAACGCGAGATCCGCAAAATTCGCCCATGGTTAGCGGGGGGCTTTGCTAAGCGGTCTCCGGTCCCAGGAGGGAACGCTACGGCCAAAAGCACGCCGTTTGGGACAGCACTTACCTGTACAGCACCGCTGGGTTCCTGACGTTGTGGTCGCCCCCGCCGCCGTACAGCACCATCCCACGGCTGCAGTGCGGGGCGGACCACAACTCCCAGCCTGCCTGGACATAACTCAGCCCACTTCCTGCAGTCAGCGCCAGGAGGCGCAGAAAAGGAGAGAGCTTCCTCCGCATCGCGGACGCGCGCGGGCGGCGCCGGGCGGAGCCCGGGCAGAGGGCGGGCCGTCTGTGGCCGTCAGAGGCCAGAGGAGGCCGGGACGGGCCACCCCCCTTGGTCCTCTAAGAAGAGGTAAAGCCACTGATTGCCCACTCCACTGTCTATCACTTGTGGCTTGACATTGTCACCCATACCTATAAGGGAGTGGTCACATAATATATCCCACTGGTTGAACTCATGCCCTAAGATACAAGACGGGCATGCTATCGTCAATGTGGTACGAATGAACAAATAGTACAGTTGTTTGTATTGTTTTCTATTACACTGCTCACCTTAAACATACCCCTACCAGCATGGATCCCCTTTCTAAAACGTCTAGCACAGCGTCTAATCCCCCTTGGCTAGACGACTTAAACAGTATGTGTAATATCAGGTACACCCTTGTTACATCACCCTACCTGGTATCTAACGCCAGTCCGCTTGCTCATTGCGTTAGTACACAGGGGCTTCTACCGACTCCCTTAAATGTAAATGCAAAAAGTACAACTCCCGTTAAGGTCACATCTGGTAAAAGGAAACATGACGGGGCTGGAGATAGTGGGTTCCAAACCAAAACATCAAAACTGCAGAGTGTGTCATCAGATTTAAACCCGCCTGTTAACATGGCTCTGTTAACTCCAGAGATGGGCAAAAAACTAGATGACCCAGCATCCTCTCCCCAATTGGTTTTACTGACCATGATTGAACAGTTGATCAAAACTATTATCCATCCCCTGATCGACAAAATTAACATCTTGTGGGACAGACTAACGGGGATTGAGGAAATTGTTAAACTCAATCAGGCATACACAGTAACATCTAAGTGTTCACCCAAGGCTGGTCTTCCTAACTTGCCCAAACAAACTATGCAAAATACAGCTCCCCTTACACAAGTAACAGTCTCCACTACTGTGTGCCCACTTGTCCCTAAAGCACCACCCATACCTGCCTCAGATCGCAATGTTGAGCCTAGATTAAAAAGTACTAAGACTCCTCGTATCAATCTTCCCCCAGAGGCCGCTCCATTCGTGTCCATCTTGTCGGGGGTTCTTCCCCTGAAACATGGAAAATCTGAGAGAACCAGTGATTTGCTAAATAAAGTTACGTTCTGGTTATCGAAAAATAGACCCTTACCCCATAACCTTGATGGCAGGATAGTCAGCGTGAGGAGAGTGGGATGGTTGGGTCCCCTCCGAAAAGATATCTGCGGGGATCTGGCTTTAATCAGATTTAGGAGCAGACAAGTTGTCCCCTACCTCCAGTCTTGGCAGCCCCAAGAAGGTGATGGTCCTATAACAACTTGGGACCTACATGACTTTTATCCCAGTGAATCATATACCCCCTTCTGGAAACAAACTGCCGATCACAATACAAAGCTGGGTTATAGATCCTGCCCACTAAATGAGCGCAGTTTCCCTTCTTTTAACTTTTTTCCGCATAGCCTTTTTAAGTTTAGCAACCTACCTCAATGTAACCCTTTCACGTCATATAACAACTGTCAATACTAGGCGGGTGCATACTATGTAAATCTAATAGACATTAATAACAACTGGGTCAGCTAATTCTACTTAACCTATTGAGTTTATGTTGCTTTTAAAATGTATGTTGTTTGTTAAATTATGACTGTATTTTTTTTAAAACTGTATGCTTTTATGGTTTGAAACAAAATCGAATAAAGCTTAATGAAATTTAATAGATATGATGATCACTGTAGAGCAAGCAAAGACTGCATTACCTAAATTCATGTGAAAGCAATAACTCGGGTGCATTTCTTGTTGAATGAATACACACAATATTTTGAATGCTCCTAATGCCGCTAATAATTAAACTGGAAACTCTACTGCCAAGGCAGCCAACCTAATATGGAATGTCCGCTGAAAAATGAAAGCAACATTAATATATCTACTCTAATTGCAGCAAAACGTCTCTGTAGGAGAGTAGGGTCTGCAATCCCATGATCACCCAGATTTTTCTGCTTTTGTTTCACTGGTTTACGACTTTCTCTGGCTGTGGGCCTGCCAATCAGACCCACAGCCTGGCTGTTCTCTTTCTAAATTACGACATGTACCCTAGGTGCATTTACCAATTGGTACTGGGCCACCTTATCAGACCCCGTAACACAGGGCATAGGTGTACCCAGGGCCGCCAGGGGCTGCAGCATGTATTATGCCACCCCTGGCTGGCCTCCTAAATTTGACACAACTGGCTGCATGACAGCTGGGGCAAAGCCGTGTAACCACCCTTTGCTTTAGGTATAGTAGCCCTATATCTAACCGTACCATGGACGCCCGAGTTCCTATCAGTCACTCCTATGGCAGGCCTTGACAATCCTGAAGGCAGAGTGCGTGGGCTCGTGTGAACTAGGTTCTGGCCCGAGCCGAGCCCGGTTGCAGCTTGCGGAACAAAGACCCAATGGCTGTTCCATGATAACGCGTACCACATCGGTAACTTCGGTGTCGCGTTATCAAGACATGTCGAGTAAGGTGTCATACGAATCGGGATGCTACCCCCTCACCAATTCTGGCGATGAGGTTAGTATTCCGCCCTTCTAGAGGGACACGACATGTACGTAACTGTGAACCCCGGTTAAAGTTAACTAAAGCCTCAGCTCCACAAAATGGATGCTGCCACCACAGACACGAGTCTGACCTCCTGCTGCTGGGAGTCCTTCCAGCGAGGAGCGCTTGGACAAAGGGTTTCCTGTCAAGGGCGGTGTTCGCACCGTCCCAGACAGGGTTTGTGTATTCTGGGTAGGTAGGGCTTTTGCGAGAAGGTGACTGCGGAGTGGCACCCCGGTGCTCACTACGCATCTGCCGGTCAGAACCAGTTCCAGGGGCGCCAGCCCTGGCCTGGGGAAAGTCCGGCAGGGGAGAGGGGTGTAACTACCCCCCTTCCTGGTCCCACCCTTAGGGCAGGACCTAGTCATGTACCCACCCCTTTCTTTAGGATAAAGGCCGGAGCGGGGACCCTTCCAAATTAGATCATCTTTGAATCAAGAACTACTTTCTACGAAAGGACATTCGAGACTCTTCTCAAGATTTCTCCCTTGTGACTAAGGAGTAGTCACCCTGCATCAGCGGGCACCATCTAAGAACCGGCTTCCCTGGCACCTCTGACCTCTACCCACGTCATCAGCCCAGCTGTGATCTGTGGGTGCGACGAGACCTCGAGGGACCGGCCATCATCAGAACCTGCACGCTCTTAACCAGCACGACCATCAAAGTAATTCCCTGGTGAGTGCTCTGGGGTCCGAGAAGCCCCGACCCTGAGCCGCTCCAGCCCCGAAGTGCAGTCTCCCAGCATCTCCACGATCTGCGTGGGGCCCTTCTGCTCGCTGCTCAACACGTTGTCCGGTCACTAGCCGCTGGCTTGTGCCCTCCTGTGACGACATCCGACAACCAACGCTGCTGGTCTGGTTGCTCCAGACTGGCCTTTGCTTCTATCTTTTAGAGAAGCACCCCGGACCCTCCTGGTCCCCTCAAGACGCCATTTTAGGCCCACCACGTGGCCTTGAAATCTGCCAAGGCTTGTTGCCCCAATCCTGGGCCCAGCGACGCCGACAGCATCATCCTTCGTGGGACAGCTCGCACCTCCATCCGGGTCGCCGACAACGCCGCCTGGTCCGTGAGACTGCAGAGCCTAGCATCGCCCACTCACCTAGTCGAGGTGACGGCCAACCGGTGCCCTCCTGGTACCCTCCGACTACTGGCTAGTAGTACGAACTTGGTCCCCTCTGCTTTCAGGTGTCAACGATCTCTGATCCAAGCTTGGATCTCTACGAACTATTCATCACTGGTCGCCGGCCAGCAACTCCTTTTCTTCCGGCTCCTGGTTCGTCAGCGAAGACCCCGACGCCTGTAAGACTTGTGCAGCCGCAGCCCTCGTGGCTAGGTAACTCGGCATTTCGGTGCCTGCATAGCCTCTTTACTCTAGGGTCCTGAGTCCCTCGCTTCCGACTTGCCTTATCGGGTCCGCCCGAGACCTCTAAACTTTCCGTGTCCTCGGACACTTGTTTTAATTGTGCACTTGAAGTATTTTCCTAAGAGATTTGGTTTGTGCTTAGTACCCTGTCCTCATAAAGAGTACAGGGCTGTTGTGAATCTTAATAAATATCCTGTTTATTTTCATAACACTTGTGTGGTGTCCTTTCACTTGGTGTTCAAGGGGTACATATGTGGTAAACAGCTGGCTTAACACGCCCTCTCGAGTCTTTAGCCTTAGACTGCTCGTATCCACGCTACTAGGATAGCTGGTCTATAGGTTGACTTACAACCAATCATCATAAGGGTCGTTTGGAACGATACATAGCGGTCGCTAGAATAGCGAACGCTGCATATCGGGCCAACTTCTCACATTGGTGAGCAGAAGGTTGGGATTTGAGCTTGCTGTTGTTTTACCACACGTATCCTAAGAATATCTTGTTGAAAGATCACATAAGTACTGTTAGTACATATAACTAAGCTTAGAATACTCTGAGTTCTACTGAACTAGCTGTTGCAGCTCCTCAAGGCCTAGCACACCTTGGCTGCAACTCTTAGCAAGGGATCAGTAGGTAAACACATAGTGTAGGTAGGTGCATCACTTACACCACACTAGAAACAGTATGTCGGACAAAGGAGGAAACTCTGAGTCTCCCCTTGTGTCAGCTGACCCTCCACAGGTCATCCCTTCAAGATATACTGTGCTGAGCTTCAAGGAGTTAAGACAAGTGTGTCACTCCAGGAAGATCAAGCAGGGGTCTAACCCCACAACTTCCTTTCTGATTGGTCTCTTGGAGACTTATGATGCCAGAAAAGCTGAGACCCTTCTTAGCTCTTCTAATCCAGAAGGAGACATGCCTCCCCTTGAGGGAACCAGAGACGATCCTGACCTCATCCACCTCTCAACTGAGACTGAAGATGTAGAGGATGATGAGAATGAGGATCCCTCTGGGGATGAGGCGGATAAGGGACAGGTAGAAGTCGGTAGACTAAGCAGGTCCAACTTAAGCAAACATGACAGTGGTACTGGGGGACCCCTGGGGCCACTATCAGGTCAGCTTAACATTGGGAATGGACGAGCCCGATCTCTGTCAAGAGACTCTGGCAGATCCCTTCAAACCAATGGCTCTCACAACTCTTCTCAAAGAGGGATGACGTCCCCTCAGCGGAGAGTGTACGAAGCTAAGGAAAGGGCAGCTAATCTGAGGATTGAAAGGGAAGAACTTGCCCTGGCCAAAGAAAGGCTTGCCTTTGCTAGAGAGCAACAGTTAAGTGGGGTAGTCCCCACTGGTGGCAGCATTGTACCTAGTAATAGGGAAAGGAGTTTTGATACAAAACACCTTGGTAAGATAGTGCCCCCCTTTAAACAAGGGGACGACATCCACAAATGGATTACTGCTTTGGAGAGGGCCTGCACAGTGCAAGGAGTTCCCCAGAGTCAGTGGGCAGCTATCTTGTGGCTCTCCTTTGAAGGTAAAGGAAGAGACAAGCTCCTCACCACAAGGGTAGAGGACGCTAATAATTACCACGTCTTGAAGAATACACTGGTTGAAGGGTTTGGCCTAACCACTGAGCAGTACAGGGTGCTGTTCAGGGATACCCAGAAAACGCAGTCTCAAGATTGGTCTGACTTTGTCGATTGTGCCACTAAGGCTTTTGAGGGCTGGTTGCTGGGCAGTAAGGTTACTGATTACCAAGGATTGTATAATTTGATGATGAGAGAACAAATTTTAAACAATTGTCAGAACCAGTTGTTGCATCAGCATCTTGTCGACTCGGATCTGACCTCTCCCCAAGAATTGGGAAAGAAGGCAGACAGATGGGTTCGTACAAGAGTTAAACAGAACCAGGGCCAGAATCAAGGTGGTCAGAAGAAAGCAGACCAAAAGGGTAAAGATTCTAAGGGGGAACAAAATGACCAGAAGTCTTCGACAGGTCCCCAACAACCCAAAGAGGGTGGGGGTCAGGCTCCCCAAAAGAAGAAAGAAGGCCAATCCAAAAGATGGTGCCAGTACTGCAAAAGTAAATCTCACTGGTTTAGTGAGTGCACCAAGAAAGGAGGAGGGCAGACTCCTGCCACTGCAGCCCCTAAGGCACCTGTGCCCCCTAGTACAGCCAGCAGTGGTAGTGCACCTCCCAAGGGTTTAGTAGGGTTAACCCTGGGTTCTGAGGGGCGTGACAACTTAGTTGGTACACTCACTCAGGCTGTCCTTGTCAGTACAGGGGATGTGGATATGTCCCCTGACGTAAGTCCCAATACTTTGGGCAAATACAGACAGACACCTTTCATAAATGGAAAAATGGCTCAGGCCTATAGGGACACTTGTGCCAGTGTCACCATGGTGACACCTAACTTTGTGGACCCTGGACAGATCATGCCAGGTACAGAATTCCTGGTGACCAATGCAAGCAATGTCACTACCAATCACAGTATGGCAATTGTAGCTTTCTCCTGGGGAGGGGTAACTGGCCAAAAGAAGGTTGTAGTTAGTTCAGACCTCCCAGTGGATTGTTTGTTGGGCAATGATTTGGAGTCATCACAATGGTCAGAAGTGGAGCACCTGACTCACATGGAAATGTTAGGCTTGCCAGCACATGTGTTCGCTGTGACCAGGTCACAGGTCAGGAAATGCCCCACTGAACAGGTGCTGGATCCTGGAACAACGGACCAGACACCTCCCAAGAAAAAGAGCGGTAGGGTTAAGGCTGCGCCTTCCCCCTTGCCCCAGGTCGTGGATCAAGTCTCAGAGGAGGCTGACCTACAGGAATTGAGGGAAACTGAGCCGAGAGAGTTCGAACTTGATCAAGTTGAATTCTTGGGTTCAGGGGGACCCTCAAGGGAAGACCTGGGGAAGGACCAGTTAGACTGCCCTTCTCTTGAACCCCTCAGACAGCAGGCTGCTGCTGAGGCTGCTGGGAACGCCACAGGTACCCACAAGGTATACTGGGAAGATGGACTCCTGTACACTGAGTCAAGAGACCCCAAGCCTGGCATGACCAGGAGGCTGGTTGTACCCTTGTCTCAGCGAGGTTTCCTACTTACCTTGGCCCACGAGATTCCCTTAGCAGGTCACTTAGGCCAGACGAAGACGTGGGACAGGCTTGTCTCACACTTTCACTGGCCTCATATGAACGAAGATACCAAGGAGTTTTGCCGCTCCTGTGTCACTTGCCAAGCCAGTGGTAAGTCAGGTGGCACGACGAAGGCCCCCCTTATACCAATGCCTGTGGTGGGGGTGCCCTTTGAACGGGTGGGGATTGACATCGTCGGTCCCATGGAACCACCCACAGCATCAGGGCACAAGTTTATACTGGTGGTAGTGGATCATGCCACCAGGTATCCTGAAGCTATTCCCCTTAGGACCACTACAGCACCTGTTGTGGCAAGAGCCCTAGTTGGAGTATTCTCCAGAGTGGGCTTCCCTAAGGAGGTCGTCTCCGACAGAGGTGCAAACTTTATGTCGAGCTACTTAACTGCTATGTGGAAGGAATGTGGTGTCAACTACAAGTTCACTACACCCTATCACCCACAATGCAATGGGCTTGTTGAGAGATTCAACAGGACCCTAAAAGGGATGATTCATGGACTACCTGAAAAGCTTCGGCGTAGATGGGACGTCCTGATCCCCTGCCTTTTATTCGCTTACAGAGAAGTCCCACAGAAGGGGGTTGGCTACAGCCCTTTTGAACTTTTGTACGGGCATCCTGTAAGAGGGCCCCTGTGTTTGGTGAAGGAAGGATGGGAGAGACCTCTCAAAAAGCCTGCAACCAACATAGTGGACTATGTGCTTGGCCTCCGCTCGCGGATGGCTGAATACATGGAGAAGGCATCCGAAAACCTTAAGGCCAGCCAAGAACTCCAAAAAGCTTGGCATGACCAAAAGGCTGTCTTGATTGTTTACCAGCCCGGACAGAAGGTGTGGGTGTTGGAGCCAGTGGCCCCAGCAGCACTCAAGGACAAATGGTCCGGGCCCTACACCATCCTGGAGAAAAAGGGAGAGGTCACCTACCTGGTCGACCTGGGAACTCCCCGGAGCCCCCACAGGGTGCTTCATGTCAACAGGCTCAAGGCATATGTCGACAGGAAGGACATGAGTTTGCTCATGGCCATAGATGAGGGACAGGAGGAGGAGAGTGACCCTCTCCCCGACCTGCTCACTCAGAATCCTGACGATGGATCGGTAGATGGTGTTGTCTTTTGTGGCAGCCTCTCCGAACATCAACAGGAGGATTGTAAACAGGTTCTTCAATCCTTCCGGCATATGTTCTCTCTAACACCCAGTCAGACCAATTGGTGCACCCATGAGGTTGACACTGGTGACAGCCTGCCCGTCAAGAGTAAAATCTACCGGCAGCCTGATCACGTTAGAGACTGCATCAAGAGTGAAGTGCAGAAAATGTTGGAGCTGGGAGTCATTGAACCCTCGGATAGCCCTTGGGCTAGTCCCGTAGTTCTAGTGCCGAAACCTCACACCCCGGGCGGTAAGAAAGAGATGAGGTTCTGCGTAGACTACAGGGGTCTCAATGCAGTCACTAAGACTGACGCCCACCCAATACCAAGGGCAGACGAGCTTATCGATAGATTGGCTTCGGCCAACTACTTAAGTACGTTTGACCTGACAGCTGGGTATTGGCAAATCAGGTTAGCTGAGGACGCCAAGCCTAAGACCGCATTTTCTACACCTGGTGGGCATTATCAGTTCGTGGTGATGCCCTTTGGTCTGAAAAATGCACCTGCCACCTTTCAAAGGTTGGTGAATCAAGTCCTCACCGGGCTGGATGACTTCTGTGCGGCATATCTAGATGATATTGCTGTCTTTAGCTCCACCTGGGAGGATCACCTGGTCCACCTGAGGAAAGTGTTAGAGGCTCTGCAAGCAGCAGGCCTCACTATCAAGGCCACCAAGTGCCAGATAGGGCAGACACAGGTTGTATACCTGGGCCACCTTGTAGGTGGAGGCCAGGTTCAGCCACTGGAGAGCAAAATACAGTCAATCAGGGACTGGGCTCCTCCAACCACCCAGACTCAGGTTCGAGCTTTCTTGGGCCTGACTGGATACTACAGAAAGTTTGTCAGGAACTATGGTTCCATTGTGACACCATTAAATGAACTGACAAGTAAGAAAATGCCAAAAAAGGTTCAGTGGACAGCGAGCTGTCAAAAAGCATTCGATGACCTAAAGCAGGCCATGTGCACAGCGCCTATCCTTAAGAGTCCAGACTACTCCAAACCATTCATTGTCCAAACAGATGCTTCTGAGTTGGGTGTGGGAGCTGTTCTTTCTCAACTGAATTTTGATGGTCAAGACCAGCCCATTGCTTTTATAAGCAGAAGGCTGACCCCTAGAGCGAAGAATTGGTCAGCTATTGAGAGGGAGGCCTTTGCTGTGGTTTGGGCCCTGAAGAAGCTGAGGCCATACTTGTTTGGCACTCACTTCAAGATTCAGACCAACCATAAGCCCCTCTTGTGGCTAAATCAGATGAAGGGTGAAAACCCCAAACTGCTTAGGTGGTCCATTTCCCTACAGGGGATGGACTTTACAGTGGAACATAGACCTGGCACTGATCATGGCAATGCCGATGGGCTCTCCAGATATTTCCACTTAGAACAAGAAGACTCACCTGGTCAAGGTTAGCTTATTGTCCCAACGTTTGGGGGGGGGGTCATGTAGGAGAGTAGGGTCTGCAATCCCATGATCACCCAGATTTTTCTGCTTTTGTTTCACTGGTTTACGACTTTCTCTGGCTGTGGGCCTGCCAATCAGACCCACAGCCTGGCTGTTCTCTTTCTAAATTACGACATGTACCCTAGGTGCATTTACCAATTGGTACTGGGCCACCTTATCAGACCCCGTAACGCAGGGCATAGGTGTACCCAGGGCCGCCAGGGGCTGCAGCATGTATTATGCCACCCCTGGCTGGCCTCCTAAATTTGACACAACTGGCTGCATGACAGCTGGGGCAAAGCCGTGTAACCACCCTTTGCTTTAGGTATAGTAGCCCTATATCTAACCGTACCATGGACGCCCGAGTTCCTATCAGTCACTCCTATGGCAGGCCTTGACAATCCTGAAGGCAGAGTGCGTGGGCTCGTGTGAACTAGGTTCTGGCCCGAGCCGAGCCCGGTTGCAGCTTGCGGAACAAAGACCCAATGGCTGTTCCATGATAACGCGTACCACATCGGTAACTTCGGTGTCGCGTTATCAAGACATGTCGAGTAAGGTGTCATACGAATCGGGATGCTACCCCCTCACCAATTCTGGCGACGAGGTTAGCATTCCGCCCTTCTAGAGGGACACGACATGTACGTAACTGTGAACCCCGGTTAAAGTTAACTAAAGCCTCAGCTCCACAAAATGGATGCTGCCACCACAGACACGAGTCTGACCTCCTGCTGCTGGGAGTCCTTCCAGCGAGGAGCGCTTGGACAAAGGGTTTCCTGTCAAGGGCGGTGTTCGCACCGTCCCAGACAGGGTTTGTGTATTCTGGGTAGGTAGGGCTTTTGCGAGAAGGTGACTGCGGAGTGGCACCCCGGTGCTCACTACGCATCTGCCGGTCAGAACCAGTTCCAGGGGCGCCAGCCCTGGCCTGGGGAAAGTCCGGCAGGGGAGAGGGGTGTAACTACCCCCCTTCCTGGTCCCACCCTTAGGGCAGGACCTAGTCATGTACCCACCCCTTTCTTTAGGATAAAGGCCGGAGCGGGGACCCTTCCAAATTAGATCATCTTTGAATCAAGAACTACTTTCTACGAAAGGACATTCGAGACTCTTCTCAAGATTTCTCCCTTGTGACTAAGGAGTAGTCACCCTGCATCAGCGGGCACCATCTAAGAACTCTGCGGTTTGCTGCAAGTCCTTCCTCAAGGAATCCGACGGCCCAGCTCGACGAGAACCGGCTTCCCTGGCACCTCTGACCTCTACCCACGTCATCAGCCCAGCTGTGATCTGTGGGTGCGACGAGACCTCGAGGGACCGGCCATCATCAGAACCTGCACGCTCTTAACCAGCACGACCATCGAAGTAATTCCCTGGTGAGTGCTCTGGGGTCCGAGAAGCCCCGACCCTGAGCCGCTCCAGCCCCGAAGTGCAGTCTCCCAGCATCTCCACGATCTGCGTGGGGCCCTTCTGCTCGCTGCTCAACACGTTGTCCGGTCACTAGCCGCTGGCTTGTGCCCTCCTGTGACGACATCCGACAACCAACGCTGCTGGTCTGGTTGCTCCAGACTGGCCTTTGCTTCTATCTTTTAGAGAAGCACCCCGGACCCTCCTGGTCCCCTCAAGACGCCATTTTAGGCCCACCACGTGGCCTTGAAATCTGCCAAGGCTTGTTGCCCCAATCCTGGGCCCAGCGACGCCGACAGCATCATCCTTCGTGGGACAGCTCGCACCTCCATCCGGGTCGCCGACAACGCCGCCTGGTCCGTGAGACTGCAGAGCCTAGCGTCGCCCACTCACCTAGTCGAGGTGACGGCCAACCGGTGCCCTCCTGGTACCCTCCGACTACTGGCTAGTAGTACGAACTTGGTCCCCTCTGCTTTCAGGTGTCAACGATCTCTGATCCAGGCTTGGATCTCTACGAACTATTCATCACTGGTCGCCGGCCAGCAACTCCTTTTCTTCCGGCTCCTGGTTCGTCAGCGAAGACCCCGACGCCTGTAAGACTTGTGCAGCCGCAGCCCTCGTGGCTAGGTAACTCGGCATTTCGGTGCCTGCATAGCCTCTTTACTCTAGGGTCCTGAGTCCCTCGCTTCCGACTTGCCTTATCGGGTCCGCCCGAGACCTCTAAACTTTCCGTGTCCTCGGACACTTGTTTTAATTGTGCACTTGAAGTATTTTCCTAAGAGATTTGGTTTGTGCTTAGTACCCTGTCCTCATAAAGAGTACAGGGCTGTTGTGAATCTTAATAAATATCCTGTTTATTTTCATAACACTTGTGTGGTGTCCTTTCACTTGGTGTTCAAGGGGTACATATGTGGTAAACAGCTGGTTTAACACGCCCTCTCGAGTCTTTAGCCTTAGACTGCTCGTATCCACGCTACTAGGATAGCTGGTCTATAGGTTGACTTACAACCAATCATCATAAGGGTCGTTTGGAACGATACATAGCGGTCGCTAGAATAGCGAACGCTGCATATCGGGCCAACTTCTCACAGTCTCTATTAAAAAAAAAAGTTTTTCTCTGTGAAAACGGAAAAACAAAAACACCTTCTCTTGTCAGATTTGAACTCCATGTTGATCAAACAGTTCACAGTTCCCTTCATCTTCACTTTTTACACAAGCAGTTCTCCTCTGTGAGTGGCACACATGAAAGTCAAGTTCACGTGAAGAAAACAGTTCCACTCTGTTTCTGTTGAATCCCTTTTCGCTTGGAAAGAAGCAGTCCATCTGTGCAGGTCACAGCTCTCCGACATCCATCTTCATCTGTATCTCCTCGACAAGGAAGAACCCCATCCAGTCTGGTCAGCAATAGAACATCAGCTTCCCTTAGCTACAGGACACTACCTTCACCGTCCGACTCATCACCTTCACCAGGCTTGGGGGTTGGGGAGAGGGGAGGGGATAGGGTCCACTCATATGGGGGGCGTCACTCACACCCCGGCACCGCAATATGGCAATCTGAAACGATAAGCAAGTATCACTTTTCTCGTAAAACATTTCTAAAAATACAATAATTTTATTTCTATCTGCAAAACTCTCCTCTAGATCTGGGGAATTGTCTAAGAATACTACCTGGCTATAGCCTTTAGTTTTTTCAGGTAAAATCTAACTTTTTCCTACACAGCAAGAAGAGTTGGGGCAGCTTGCTTCATTCTTCACTCGCTCCTTCACTCCCCCTCCTCCTTCAGACGCTGCCCTCCCTTTACAAAAGCTCCACGTCTCTGCTCCCTCCTCTCACTCTAGCTAGCCCCTCCTTTACAAAGCCTTTTGAGAGAGAAAGGACTGTGGAATGCCATGTTATCTCACCAAGGTCAGGACAAACCAGCTACAAATCAGTCCACATGCAGTATTCTTCCCCAACTTGCAAATCTTTCCCAATTAAATGCTCACAGGCCAAAACTGTGAAACCTTCCGTTCTCAGATTGAATCCTACTCAGCAGCTCATGTCTAAATGCATTCACCTTCATATATATTTTTTTTAAGGAAGCACATGTCACACAGTCTAAAAACTTTCCTCTTGTCTCAGACGAAAAACAGCATTAACCTCTCCTGACCTCCAGCAAAACCTTGTGTTCTGTGTTTAAGTGCTCCCCACCTCTGTCTAACTAATTCAAGCAAATTCTAATCTGTCATTTGTCTACAACCTCATGAAAAACTAAATTAAACCATGCTAAACACTCAAGGCATTTGGTAACAAAAAGAAAAACATTGGCAACATTAAAAGTCGCATACCAAGTCTCATGGTACTTCTGTAACAATATCTGGGACAGCATCAGTAAAAAAAAGGTATATGTGTATTTAATTTGCAACAGTCAACCGTCATGGGCCAAGAATTATCACCTTTGCGCACCAGCTACATAAAACATTTTATTCTTGTGATTGGTGTTACCAAACCTGCTTCTGTCAAGTTCTGCGCAAACTGCTTTTCTGTCCATATGGGCCTTGGGACCAACAATGTGACCATACTACACTCCACAATACCTACCCAAGGCTGGAATAATAACAACACCATCTAAAATATAGCACTCGCTGAGAGGCTCACAAGCAACAACAACAAGCCTCCTGGTGACAGGCTCTGTGAGGGAGGCAATTATCCGCTCCTCTCCATTCACAGAATACTCATCCAGGTAGGACTACAACGCATACCTCTCCAGCAAGGCTGCGGGGTGGAAGAATTAGAATTTATACTTCCCTGGTTGGGAGCAGAACTACTTTCCATCGACAAGTACCTGCAAGAAGGTAAACCTACCATCCTTCTGTACGACAGTATTTGGATCAGCAAGGTACTGACCTACTATCCCAAGGAACACAGACAAATAATTATATGCTCTGGGGTTTCTTTTATTACATAGTACACGGTAGGCCAAACTATATCGCTTACAGCACCAACTTCAAACTACCAATTATATGATCACTAAATGCAATCAGTACAACATATATAGAACTTATATGTATGTAAATGTATAGAACCTGAAAACAGAAGAAGATTGTTAGGCAAGAACAGTAGGAATATAAGAATTAGTGGAACACCTTACCAAGTATCTACAAATGCCATTTCCACTTCACCAGAGGGGAGTCCATTTCTCCAGACAAATCAGGATTATCTGCTCCACCGCCACAGCTACACGTCTGTACTGTGATGAACTACCCAAGAATCTGAGCTCAGACAGCTCCTTTAGCACAAGTGGAAACGTAGGACGAAGCTCCTAGTGAGCCTCACCCCCTCGTTCTCATGAGAGCCCGCACCACCCTGCTCCAAGGCCACAGCATCGGTTGATCAGGCCTTTGCTATGGCTTCGAGACAGAGCATGTACATTCCTCTGATAAGAACCAGTTCCTACAATCATGCAAAGTGTAGAAAACAAGTAAAAAGCATAACATAGCTTCTCACCTAGAAAGGCTCAGTAATGGAGACAGCTCAGAAAATTGAGTTGCTTAAGTATAGGCCACTACTCCCACATAAGAGGCAAAATTAGCATGCAAGATGGCATACGATTATGCCATAGCCAATAGGCAAGCCCTGCCATTAAGAAAGATAAAGTCAGAAACAGAAAGAGACATAATCAAACTATACTTTGTAGCTTATTCTTAGTAGGCAGGCCTACACATCACCATATGTGATAATATAAATTGCAAAGCAAGATGACATGAGAGCATGTCAAAGGCAATAGTCAGCACTGCCGTTAAGCAAGACAAAGTCAGAAACAGCTTACACATCACTATAGAAGGCCAAAATATGCTAAATAAGACTGAGATGGTGATGGGCGACGGTCATTACCAAGCTAGTTATCAGAAAAATAGCACACTCATTACAGGTATGGAGCTGATTGGCAAAGAAAACTAAACCTATGCAGCAAAACTACATACTTCTTCCCGCGTACTAGACTTAGGTTAGGTACATAGGAGTAGGCGTATTTAGAAGCACCAGTTGAGTATTTTAGTCATTGTTATTTATGTATGTATTTGTATATGGCTTAGAAACCATACAATGCTCTTACAGTATTATTTTTTAATATTGTTCTCTCTGTACGCATTATACTTTGCAGTCTGCATTACGATTGTAGCAGTTCACTTTTCTTGCATGAGAAAGAAGACTGTTCAATAAACCTTTTATTGAAAACGCCCATCTCTCTATTTCGCTGCAACTCTGTAGAAACGAAGCATGCACGATTTACTGAGTAAAATACTTATCTACTGTTTCATCGACTCTAGAGATGGATTTCTTATTCTTGGGAAACAAAGTTGTCATGTTTATGCGGTTGTCAGAAACGAATCCCTTCTTGTGAATTTGAGAAAGTTTCTAGTGACCTCTGAGCTAGCTGGCACTCACTAATAAGTTTAATATATTTGATAGGGACCTAGTCGACCTCAGTCCTACGTCTAATCTACAGGATATATTATTCCAATGCGCAGCGCCTTTTGGGAATATAGGAACTACACTACATGGCGCCCAACGTTTGGTAATGCTCTAATTTAACGCTAGATGCTAAAGTAACTCAGTCGTTCTTTTCTCAGAGATCCCTTTTTACTGTAAAATACTCCAATAGACATCTGGAGTGGGTAAAAGGATAAAATATCTGCCATAACTGAGTAGGACGAAAATCCTATGTATTAGTTTTTGGTTTGTTCAACGTTGAAGGATACAGTGTTCCAAAATATTGTGCACCTTATCTTTGTTTCCTTGAAACTTGCTCTTCAAACTTTCAGTCAACAAAATGCCGGATAGCAACACCAAGAACACTGGAGCTACAGGCAATAATGCCGTACCAGGCTTTGACGTTCCAGGTTTCCAGGGAGACCAATGCGGATGCTATAATCATCCCAGAAAATTTAAGGAAAGCCATCACTATAAAACTTATAACAAATGGCCTATCATCAAGAGGTGGTAGGGTAATTTTTGTGATAGAGGCACATGAATATTGTCAGACAGAGGTATTCTATTCATGGATTATCTTCCCTGAAGCAAATCCAGTATCACATGTGTGTCACTTCTACAAAGAAGAGGATCCTCCAACGGAAATCATCCCTTTCAAGGATATTGAAATTCTACTAACTTACCAAGAGCATTCGTTCTGGTTTAAAGGCGCCCTACAACATCAAAATCAGATTACCAGGCTCTGTCCACTAGCTAGACCAGGAGCAACATGGTCGGTATTAGCCAGCTATACACCACATCCTGCCATTGAAGAAATTTCAGATGCGGACTAACAGTCCAACCTCCTATAAGGATTCTACAGCACACCCCTTACCAGGGGAACACAACTAAAATCACACCACAGACTATACAATCAGTCATTGGTAAATTACCCGAAAAAGGGAACACATTCCATTCTGGATAGCTCAAAAAAGGACTCAAATCGCCGCAGTATTTCCTGATACTACCCCTCATGAGAAACATAGGGTTTTAACAATCTGTTTACCAATGGGGATCGCACCACACCTGGAGGACTGGGACACTTGGGGTACAGTCTTTGCTGCAATCTACACCAAAACACATTGTGTTCCGTCCATGGCGGTAATAGCAGTTGTCCTAAAACATATTCAAAATGAATACGGGGCAGAGCTTGCTTTAAATCTAGGTATGAAATTACTGAAAGATTTCAAACAGGTCTCAACAATAATATTAGCTAATATTAAAGGTGAAGCAGCATCTGTGGCGATCCGCCAAAAGCTAAGAGAATTTGAATTAACTGAGCAACCGCAAGAACTAGCCAGAATAATCAAAAAATCCTATGAAGAACTAGGTAGAGACAGTTTGGGTGGTAAACCAGTGAAACCCCAGTTGACTGAAAGTCCTGAGAAGGTCTTTATTAAAAACACTCTCACTCTTCCTAAAAAGAAGTGGGAGAACAATAAACAAACAAGCGTTTTCAATCCCAAGGTAGTTATCCGCAAAAGGAGCCCTCTGAAAGGAGTTATAACCTCAGGAATAGGATAACTTGAGAAAACCTGATAGATATCAAGATACTGATACACTTTCCTCTCGTACCTTTCAGACTTCCTCACAGAAATCGGAAAGAAGAGGACGGTCAGAACAAAAGGAAGAACGCGTGTCCAAAGACGATCAACACGTTCCAAAAAATAAGAAAACTCAATTCACCAAAAAGAAGGTAGCAGGTCTAAAAATCAGACATGCCAAAGATCTTGAGGACACAACTCAAGAACGGGGAGTGGGCTCAGATAATGTTGGACAGCGCAGCGGAAGTAACCGTAGCTCGCAAGATCTTGAAGGATCATATGGAGACAGTGGACTTGAATGAGTATATCCAAGTTGAAACTGCTGATATCAGGGTTAGTGTCCCACACAAGTTATATGAAATAACACTCCGGATGGAGGGGGATATACCTAGAAAAATAAGAGCACTCTTTTGGGAGAAGCTCTCTAAGGGTTATGACATTCTTCCAGCTGAACAAGACTGGCCACCTAGATTTATCAGGGAGTGCCCACATGGTGAAGACATCATTATGCCAGCCTTCTGCAAAAATATACTTATGCCAGGAAATGGGCAGTAGCCCATGCTCCTGCATTATTTAAAAATCATGTAGGATGGGATGAGGATTCTTCTCAACATAAAATCCAGTTAAAAACTCAACCAACTGCACAAAGGCAGTACCCAGTGAAGCAAGAAGCTAAACAACAGGTCAGGGAGATCTTAGATCAACTTGAATACCAAGGGGTGATTGAAACATGCACCTCGTCAATGAACAATCCTTTGTTTCCTGTCTCCAAATTAGACAATACATATCGTCTAGTTTTGGATTACAGACATTTAAACTCGTGTTGCAAATCATTTGCTGTACAAAATGCACACTGTGCAGCACTAATGAAAAACATTGTGCGTAAAAAATATAAAACAATATTAGATATTTCTAACAGTTTCTTCTGTCAAACCATTGCAACGGAAAGTAGGTATTTGACCACTTTCTCAATCATGGGGACACAGCGTCAATTCTGTCATCTCCCCCAGGGATTCAAGAATAGTCCAGGGTTATTTTCAGCCAGAATAACAGAGTTACTACAAACGTATGATGATGAAGCATTATCATATGTCGATGACATCTATCTAACAGACGATGACTTGGATAGGCACTTGAACAGGGTGAAGCCATAATATTGGGCTTCGCCTCTGAGGGATATCAATTCAATTTCAAAAAATCACGAATTACCCACCTCAACGTCCTGTTTCTAGGATATGAATTATCAAGTGAAGGCAAAAGCCTGGCAGCAAACTTTCTAGAGAAATGTGTGCTGCTCCAACCTCTTAAAACGCTGAAAAACTTACAGTCAATTCTAGGTTTCCTAAATTTCGGAAGAACTTACATTCTAAATTACGCAGAAAGGGTTAAACCTCTCTACAAATTAATCAAACCTGATTTCAAAACAGTTAATTGGACTCAAAAACACACAGAAATGTTACGTTCAGTGCAAACCAACATGTTAGCAACTACACATTTACAAACACGCATAAACGTACACAACCTAGTGATCCGAATCATTCCAGGAAGATGCGGATTTACGTACTTAACCTTTAATGAAGGAGAAAAAGTACCTATTGCTTATAAATCACGCTTGTACACACAAGCAGAAATGAAATTCACTTCTACAGAAAGAATTCTGACAGCGGTTCAAAATGCAGTAGCAAAAGAGAGAGCCCTCACACAGGGTAAGCGCATAATGGTCATTACTCCTGTACCTGCCTTAGAGGCAGTGACAAAAGCGAGCATTCCAAATACAAAGGCTTTAAATCTGAGATGGATACAATGGGTTAATTCTCTTGCTGCAACAGATGTGGAATACGTTTTTGACCCCTATTTGAAAACACAAGAATTTCTACAATATGAACAAGAAAGTCCTCTGCCTACTGAGATTCTGCCTCTAGAACAGTAAGGATGTATAATTTATACGGACGGATCAGCACAACCCGCAATTGGGGGTAAACAAGCTTATAGTGCTGCGTGCGCGATCGTTAAAGCTCACTGGCGCAATGGTAAATTCCAACCTATGGTCACTAAAACGCAATCTCTAGGAGATTGTACAGCTCAGCGAGCTGACCTACAAGCATTCAAGATGGTGTTCGAAAATACTGATTCGCCACACTCATAGTGTTTGATTCCGATTATTGCAATCAATCTTACAATGCATACTTGCAGAATTGGATTCAAAACTGTTTCAAAGATGCGAAATGTGGCACAATCAAGCATAAATTGATTTGGGAACAAATAGTTCAGTTATGACAAGAACTACAAAAAGCTCACGTGATCCATACACTCAGTCATCAACGTGATGGCATTCGCCTTGCAGGGAATTCATTGGCTGATGAAGCCGCGAAGGCAGCTGTGCAAACGAGTTCCGTAGCTGCAATCACTCGTTCAAAAACTAAAATAGACGGCGAAATAATGCAAGCTGTCAATGCTTCAAACAAAGACAGTGGTAAAACATTACCAAAAGGCTTTCCACTCAAATACTCATACATAACTGATGCAAATAATGTTCCGTTTGCTCGAATCCCTGGAGTGGGGGATAGAGTAATTCCAAACATGGAACATAGTTTAGGAGTAATTTTAGCAGCACATGAACGTCTCGCCTCTGCACACGCAGGTGTTTCCGATACAGTGTCATTATTAAAACAGAGATACTGGTGGTCGTGCATGAGGAAACAGACCAGAAACTATGTTTTGGAATGTGAAATCTGCCAAAAGATGAAAGTGTCCACAGTGAAACGTCCTGTGCAGACTCCCCTGTTGATCTCAGATAAACCATTAGCTTGCCTTTACCTAGATCACTGCGGTCCCTTACAGAGGGATGGTAACTATAAATATATCATGGTCGCGGTGCATTCATGCTCAAGATTCATTTGGATGTGGCCTCAGCGCTCGGCTGACGCCCGAACTGTTATAAAAGTTTCGCAAGTCTTTATTGGCACATACACAGTCGGCACGCTACATTCTGACCAGGGTCCTGCATTTAGCACAAAAGCTTACAAGGAGGCCATGGCCAATCTGGGCATTGCATTGCGGTATTCTAGTCCATTACATCCTGAGGGAAATTTGGTTGTGGAGAGAAAAAAACGGGACATAAAGCAATCTATAACAGCTAGGGTATTAGGCTTGGGTGACAGGTGGGTCAAACATCTAATAAGTGTCCAACCTAGTCTTAACAATCTGCCAAGAAATTCTCTAGGGGGGAATCACTCCATATGAAATCCTTTTTGGAACTAGAATGATTGTCCTGGACCTGGATCGTCACACTTTAGTGGTAGAACAAAAAACTTTTGATATCAAAGACCGTTTGGCTGTTTTGCAGGACTTAAATGAAATAAGAAAAAGTCAAAGCAACGTATTCCTGAAGCCAACAACCACTGAAGAGAAACCACCTGTCCCAGCAAGGCCTGCCTGGATTCCAAAGATTGGGGATCTGGTCAGAAAAAAGATCACAGACAATTAGAGCGTCAGCACTGCGTTGTGGCCAAATCCAAAGTTATCTAGTGCACGGATTCAGTGCAACCAAAATATGTTTATATGCAGTGTAGGAAGTCAAAGAACCACAGTGATCAAGATAAATACAATCAAACGGTTGATTTAAAATGTAAAGCTGTATAACCGTAGATGGTTTAATCTGTTGACAAATGTCACAATACAACACATAATTACGGGTTTGCTTGTAAAAACCACGTCACTAATAATGTTGCTGTAAAATAGAAACATTCGCAGAAACTCCGGCATGTGCAGAAGCCATGCTTCATGTTTGGCTATGATCAAAGGTAGTCTGCGGTCCACGTTGGGAATCAGCCGATTCCCAACGGACGGTCTCATAGCAAATGGGACTTGCTCAGGTGACAAATTATAAGAATACTTAGAAGGAAAACCTTGTCTGTAGTCTGACCCACCCTCCGTAGCAGCTATCCCCACAAGAATATCATTATCAATTTTAGTCATTGACCTAGTAACTGCTGCTACCGAACATGTGGCTACTGCAGATTTGGCTACCTCATCATCCAGAGGATTACCAACAGTACGTGTTTCCACACCCTGATGGCCTAGAGTATGAATAACCTGTGCAAGAGGCAAACATTCTTTAGGTTCCACCACATGGACCCAAAGCATTTTATGCTTTATTGTGCTACCTTTAGTTTCAATAGTCCTACAGAGAACCAAAGAATAAATTGTCATTGAAAGCTTCCACACAGTAGTAAGAATCGCCCACAACAAGAGTCTTCACATCAGGATCTGCGAATTCTTGAGCTAAAATCAAAGTATGCAGCTCCGCCAATTGTGCTGTACAGTCTCCAAGTACCAGGGTAAGGAATAGAGAAGATTTAAATTAATCATTTATAATTGAGCCAGCCACAGTAGCGCAATCTGCTGAAAAAGCATGCTTAGACACGACGGCTGGTTGAGCAGACCCGTCGGTATAAATGATGCATTGGTCCTGATCCAAAGGAAGCAACGACAATGGAGGAGGATGAACATGTTCATATTGTAAAAACTCCTTTGTCTGCAATGAGGGATCAAAGATAAAAGTAACCTCAGCCATTGTCAAAGAACTCCCCCATTGTATCCAACAGGGAAGCAAAGCCTTAGAATTCAGTACACTCACCTTAGTCACTGTGTCCAGGGTAGGGACTGGCGAGACCATAAAAATGCGTTTGCCCTGCGCCAGAGAGCGTTCTTTCAGAATCACCATCTGGACCACCGTCAAAATTTGTTCAAATGTGTAAAACCGCATTTTTGCTAATATGTACAGATGCGATTTGTATGAAGTTGGTACTGTCACCTTCATTGAATGTCAAATAAGTGAAACCTACCATCCCTGGCACAATTCTTATGACCAACTTCGTAGAATTATCACGCGTTAAGAAGTTGGTGCAAGCAGATCAGACTACAAAGACCGAAGAATCAAAGTTATGTTATGTTATGTTAAATGGATATTTGTAAAGCGCGCAGCTACTCAATTGAGTGTCCCGGCACTGAGGTGGGATGAAGGCATTCACTGAGCACTGTAACCACCAAACTGAACATTAAAGCTGAAACAACACAAGTTTTCAGTGGTTTCTTGAATGCAAGAAGATCCTGCGTCATCCTTAATTCCACTGGCAGCTTATTCCACAATTGCGCTGCTTGCACCTGGAAGCACCGTCCGCCAATCCGAGCTCGGAGGTATCTGGGGGTTTGAGCCAACTGAAGTGCAGAAGACCTAAGTGTGCAGTGAGGGTAGTAAAATTGGACTCTCTTTGCCATATACCCAGGACCTAGGCCATGGAGAGCCTTAAAAGCCAACACCATGGCTTTAAAATGTATCCTCTTGCGGACTGGGAGCCAATGCAGGAATTTCAACTGAGTGGACATGCGTGTTCCGGAAGACATGTATGTTCCGGAAGCTGGTTGCCAGACGAAAAAGAGGATTGTATTAACGCATAAAGAGGTTTGATACGCGTGGCAGAATCAGGATTGTAAGTCCTCCCCAAATTAAAAAATCTGGGCAAATATTGTATTTTTTTCAATGTAGACAGTGGTTGCAATTGTGCACACTTCTCCAGAAAGTGGAGGGCCAATCCCCTGCCTTCATTATTGAGCTCATAGCCCAAAAAGAGAATCGCCAAACAAGCAATATGTGACTTGCAAAATTAAACTTGTAACCCAAGTCTGCGAAAGAAAGAATGTTGATGCGATCCACCCGCACCAGATGCAGGATCAAATCGTCATCCATCAAATAAATATCATTGACTTAGGAGAACGCATCAGGGTCAATGTTGTGTAATAGAGACATAACACACGCAGCAAAAGCCCCGAGACTGTTCTTATAACCCATAGGCAAATGCGTAAAGCACTTCTGATTGCCAACCGCAGTAAATGTGGTCCAATCACGGCTACCAGGGGCTAAATTATGACTATAAAAACCATTGGATATATCCAGGGTTGTTTTGTATTTTTTCCGAACAATGTTATTCACTAACGTGAGCTGTGTGCGTTTTGGACTGCAAATGTACGAACGTGACTGTTCAACTGTCTGTAATCCAAAACTATACAATACGAACGGTCCAGTTTCGATATCGGAAAAAGAGGATTATTCAGGATAAAACACTGGGTTCAATGATACCCTGATATTCCAATTGTGTCAAAATTTCACTAACTGATGCTTTTGCTTCACATCTGATCGGATATTGTGCGTGGGGCATAGAACATAAAGGTATTTCATGTGCCGGCGAATCTTTATCCCCGCCTACCTGATAACGATACACAGCCGGCGCTAGGGCCAAAGCCCATTCCGCAGTGTAAGCTTATTTAGCCTCTTCAGAGACGTAACGTGAAAAACTAGGGAGTATAATATCTTCCCCTCTGGAAGAAGACAACACAAATGGAGGAGGTCAATCTGTCTCAGCCCAAAAAATGTCATAGGAGGAGGTAAGGTTCTCCCAAAAGATCCCCAAAATAGTACGTTTAATATCACCCTCAATTTGGAGTTCTATCACATAAAGTCTATCAGTGGGTGCAACTTGTGAGTCTGCTGTTTCCACTGTGATGAAAGTATCAGTTGCACTTGCCTCCAGACAAGGATGGCAAAACACACAAGATGATGGACGGAATGTTGCACAATGGCAAAACATTCACCCCCAGTCACAGATCTGGGTTTAATCCATCGTTATTTTGCTCACCAAGCCACCCCAGTTCAGACATGGTCATATGCAAATCAGTCTTGACCCTGTGCCTCATGGGAACAGTCCAGCCTGAACTGCCAAGCCATGTCTTCCCTGGACTGGAATCAAACATCCTAGGGCCAGTTTCTGGCTAACAGACAAGGATGGAGAGCCTCCCGCACTACAGTAACTTCCGCTGCGCTGTCATGGAGTGTCACCATCCATCTCCAATTGAGGAGCAGGGTTCTCACCATGTGAGGCCTACTTTGCTGTCAAAGCGGCAACTTTCTTCTTTTGAAATTGTGCCCGAAAAGGTGGAAGTCCCTCAGGTTTGGATTTTACGTCAAACTGGCATGGCAGATCACGTCTTTGCTGAGTGGTCTCGCCTTGTCTGCGATCCTTTCTCTATCCACCACCAAACTGTGAGTCTGATGAGTCCTGTAATGAACGAGGAGAGCGAGGATTAGGAACTTGAAACCACTCCGATGTTTTCATTTTAGAACGGTCACGCAAATCATATCTACGCTCAGTAGTTTCAGGTGTCTGTGAACCAGTACGCAAACCTTGTTTCTGCTGTTGCTGCCGCTGATTTCTATTCCAATTCTTTTTAGGAAAGATTGGATGCCCATCCTTCCCAGGTTGGTTTTTTTTTTTGTATTTGTGTACAAGGTTTAATACCCTGGTTAATGAGTCCCAAGGATTTATATACTTTAGCAACAATCTTTGGTAATTCACGTTGCTTATCCAAGTCAGCAACAGCCTCTAGGCACTGACTCACCTGTAAACTACCTGCTTCCCCCTTGACGTTAGTAAGATCATATCGGAAACAATAGGGAACACCCCTACCAATCTCATCCCAAACTCCAGGGCTGCCTCAGCCTCGTGTTCATTGTGAACTTTGTTAAGTACTGACGAAAGAACGGTCATGGAGGGTGTGCCAAAGCGCAGTGAAAATACCACCGCGAACACTTTCCCCCAGGTGGTGCAATCAGCCAAAGTGGGAGTGAGTCACTTAGGTAAACTCATTGAGAGGATCCTGTGTTTCTACACAGGTGAAGCATGTGGAAAGGCCGCTTCAAGTTGCTCAAACTTTTCTGCAAGCCAGTAAGGTAAATCATTCCTACTCTGAGGACGTTTACATATCACTGAATTAACCATGATGGGACTAATAGACCGCCAACATGCCCCGGTGGTTGAGCAGCAGCGCCAGGCGGAGCCACTTGAAAATTTTGTGACATAAACTGTATTACAGCACTATGTATATGTTTCAATGATGTATGCAATTGTCGTAGCTCTACGATAGGAACATGAAGGTAATTTGGATGTGGTGTAAACCCAGCAAAAATGTGCCAAGAGGCCCCATCGACTGATAAGGAACCTAAACGGACCACAGAAACAGGGTGAGGTAGGGCACCATTAAACCATATGTTGTGCTGCCCAGCTGTCAATGAAACTGCAAGTGATTAATATGGGCGATAATCTCTCGGCACCGCGGAGGCAGTATATTCATGAAATAAATTGTCATTCCCATGCACTGCGGGAAAGGTAACCCAAGAGTAGAAAACCTCAAAGCGGTATGCTGCATCCGCCCGACTACAAAAAATGGAATCTGTCCCTTCATTAGGGACTCCATCCTGCATCAAATAAGCAAAGACCTCTGCGCCTTTATGGGCCGCAATAGCCACCGCCATAAGAAGTATAAGGAACTAATAAATGGTACTGCAACAGTGGGTCAAAAGAGTTAGAAGAACCTTTTCAAATCCAAGCTTGAAAAACCTATAAACATCACATATAGGAGGCTAAGCCCTCACATCACAGACGTCTCCGGAAATTGGTGAGAGAGTATTATGGACACGCACAAGCACTACTCAGGGGTCTCGCAAATAAGTACCAGACCAAATGTTGGTGGCGCCATGTTGCAGGGATTCTGCACATACACAGAACTATGCACAGGAATTTGGGACCTCTGTGTATGGGGCTAAGCCTTTCCACCAAGTTAGTGCGCACAAACCCAGGACCGACAAGCTATAGTGTCTCACTTGCTCTCCTGCACACTCATGAAGATTCAAATGATTAGACATGCCAGAACACAACACTCCTGGATCTCTTAGGAATCACGGTTACAAGACACACCTTTTCGCACACTCTCTAGTACATGTCCACAATAAGAACTGACCGAGACACGAATATAGTTCAAAATGTTTATTTAAACTATTGTGCTCTAAAACGCAGTATACGAGCCACAACCAGCAGCAAAACACACAAACCTAACACAGTATTGTAGCAAGGCCATATATCATGAAGGGAGATGTCATCATATAAAGACAGTGGATAAAGGACTATTAGGCCTAACCACCCTCCCCTCAGTAAGAAGACGTTTTATTATATAATAGAAGATCTCTGGGCTTTGTCAGCAGACCCCATACCTTAGTGCCTAGATTGTATATCTACATCATAGGAACTGCATTGCTCTTCTCCCTGGAAAGCTCCCTCTCCAAGTGTGAGTTACATAAATATGTATCCCCATAATATCAAAGCATGAGCTTTCAACAGCATCGGTGTTGGCATGTTTTGTCTAGGTGCTAGGGACTGAGCAGAACAGAATAACAGGGGGCATTGTTTATCGACCTTGCTCACAGTGTTCAGACTAAACTCCAGGAACAGACAGAGAACGAGCCAAGCAGACGGTTCTCATGTGAAAGGCATAAACAGAGTCTTGCAAAAATAAAGCCATGTAGTAACACGTGCAAAAGCAGCATCCTGGTTGCTGGACTCATTCTAACTAAGCGATGTCTGCAATGTCCCTAACGGCCATGTGACACTGCAATTGGTTGATAAAGTTCATAAAGTTGCAACATAAGAATCAATGGGTTCATTAAATCACTGATGACGTGCATAAACATTGAACCTCTCTATAACAGTATAAGATTCCTCTGTGAAGTGATTTCTAAGTCTGTATAATGCTTCAGTATAACACTTGTACTTTACAATGAAGAGGTTGTAGCATGTAAATAGTTCTTCTCCTTCAGATCCTAATAGGTGTAATAAAATCCCCTTTTACCTTTCTGCTGATAATGCAAACCGCCCCAAGAAACTCTTTGAATTGGTCAAACAGCAATCAGTAGTAGGTCCTAACCACTCTGACCATGGTGGCAGCCCTCCCTTTTGCGACAAACTTGCTGCTTTCTTCACAGAGAAAACAAGACTCATCTCCATTGCCCTCGCCTCTAAGAAGGCTCTATTGTCTTCCTCCAGGGACATATGACCCCATGACCTCTAAGGAAAGCACAGATCTACCAGCCTGATCACCAAGAACAATGCGTAATGGTGCACCTTTACCCCACTTAGTGAAAAAGACATCTACAAGATCCTTCAGAATATCAACTCATCCAACCACTTCAGTGACCTGTTACCCCTGGCCATCTTCAAAGAAATCAAGAATGTACTCATCCCCACCTGGACAAGGATTGTAAACACTTCACTTTTGCAAGGCATGATCCCCGACAGCCTAACAGCAGCGCAGGTATCACCTATACTCAAAAAAACTAGGACAGACAAAGCGGATCACAATAACTTCTGTCCTATCCCCATCCTAGCGAAACTCATTGAAAAATGCGTACAATCCCAACTCTGTGCTCACATAGAGAATTTCCAACTCCTTGACCAGCATCAATCAGGCTTTTGGAAGGGGCTCAGCACCGAGTCGGCGCTCACTCACGTTATGGATGACTTGTTAAAAATGCCTGACCAAAACGAATCATGCCTCTTAATCCTCCTTGACCTTTTCTCCGCATTCGACACAGTTAATCATGACAACCTCCTCACCATTCTGAAAAATAGGATGGGTTTTTCTGGTCAGGTGCTACATTGGTTCTCGTCCTTCCTCCATCACAGATCTCAAAGGGTCATGGCAAACCATTCTCTCTCCCAGCCCTCTCCATTTCTCACGGGGGTTCCCCAAGGATCTGCCATATCTCCAATCCTCTTCAACCTGTTCTTGGAACCATTAGCTAACTCTTTAAACTTCAAAAACACTCTCCTCCATATGTATGAGAACGATACGCAACTCTATTTGAAAATATCGTCCCCGGAAAACATTATCGCACTTAACACAACCCTAACGTCTACTCAAAACTGGTTAACTGAGAACCATCTCCTGCTCAACACCTCCAAAACGGAATTCCTGGTCATCTCCCCTCCGAACCACACCCTCAAGTTTGACCTCTGGTTGAATCTCCTCACTGCCTTCAACTGCACTCCTCTCATCATAGACTCAGCCGAGTCACCTTGTATAAGCACCTGAATATGAAAAATCACATCAGTAAGGTGTGCAAGGGAGCTAACCACTTGATGAGGACACTCAGAAATATCTAACCTTTCCTTCCACAAAATGATTTCAAGCAGGTGGTGCAAGTGCTCGTCCTGACGAGGCTTGACTATGGCATCGCGAGCCTCTGTGGCCTTCCCAAATACTCCCTGGCTCCATTAAGAGCATCACTGAATACAGCAGCTAGACTAGTTACAGGCTCCAAGCAAAATTAGCAAATATCCCCAGTCCTAAAATCTCTCAAATGGTTTGTTGTGTGGCGTTTAGAGCTCTGAGTGAATTTTCCCGATTCATTCCCTTATATAGGTACCATTCACATTGCCCTTATATAGGCATGGAAATCAATCCCTTATTTAGACATAGCCCACAGACCAAATACAAGCATGGTTACTTCAACCCGTACCAAACGTCACAACGATTTCTTGGAAAATCGGCTTAAGCAGTTAGGGAATTTCCACTTGCTTGAATATTGGTTTGTCCGAGAACTCATGTACTTTGCAAGGAACAACTATTCCATAAGGGTTCTTTTCTGATGTTATTATGCCCGACTTCAAACGTCAAACTATGGCATTCCTAAACATCTTCAAGGTATAAATATACCTTCACTTGCTATGGCAAACTACGGTGGTTCGGAGAAGTACGACTATGATCTACTTGCCCGACGCAGCTCGCTACAGCAAGTTCCGAAGGAAGCCGACCCTCCAGCTGATGCACTGATCAAGAGGCTGCCCTTTTCTCGCCGAGAATCCAGCTCCAGTGTTTCCAAGCTCCCCTTGCGGCGTGTTGGGAAATCGAGTCCTGAGACAGAGATACCAGACCTCCTTCATTCTAAACCAAGGTATGGAGCTGATTAGAACCTAGAGAAACCTTTGGTAGATTCTTGGCGAAAACAACTAAACCTATGCTACACAATACTTACTTCTTCCCACGTACTAGACTTAGGTTAAGTACATTGGGGTAGGCGTATTTAGAAGCACCAGTTGAGTATTTTAGTCAATGTTATTTATGTATGTATTTTTATATGGCTTAGAAACCATACGATGCTTTTACAGTATTATTTTATAATACTATTCTTGCTGTACGCATTATACTTTGCAGTCTGCTTAACGATTGTAGCAGTTCACTTCTCTTGTATGAGAAAGAAGACTGTTCAATAAACCTTTTTATTGAAAATGCCCGTCTATCTATTTCTCTGCAAACTCTTTTGAAACAAAGCATGCACGATATTTCTTATTCTTGGGAAACAAAGTTGTCATGTTTATGCAGTTGTCAGAAACTAATCCCTTCTTGTGAATTCGAGAAAGTTTCTATTGACCTCTGAGCTAGCTGGCACTCACTATTAAGTTTAGTATATTCGATATCTATAGGATATATTATTCCAATGCGCAGAGCCTATTGGGAATATAGGAACTACACTACAGGTTGCCTTATGAAGCATGTATTCGGTTAAAGATCGCCATTCTGGCACACAAAGCCCTTCACTTCAATACTCCCAGGTACCTGGCGCAAAAACTTAAGCTTTCTTGTGGTGTAAGAGCCTCAAGATGCACCATTACTTTCCTCTTGAAACCACTCATCCTTAGGAAAAAGAGAACTTGTCACAGAGCCTTCTCTGGTGCTGCCCCAAAGGTATGGAACTCTCTTCCACCGGAAGTACGCCGAATCTCTTCAACGACGACGTTCGAATTGAAAGCTCAAAAATTCTTTATGAATAAATTCTTACCCTAATTGGGTGAGACAAGTATGCCCAGACGTGAGTCCCGTGCTCTCCATGCCACTGGAGTCAAGCTGTCCTGGCTGAAGAGGGGTGAAACCCCGAAACCGGTCCTAGGATGCTTGTTTCCAGTCTGGGTAGAACATGGCCTGGCAGTTCAGTTGGACTGTTCCCATTGGGTGCAGGTCCACAACTGATTTGCATATGGCTGGTTTCAAACTGGAATGGCATGGGGAGCAAAAAAACTATGGACTTAGGCCCAGATCTCTGTACTCGGGTGAATGTATGACATTGTTCTGCATTCTGTCCATCAACTGTTCTTTTTGCATTTCTCTGCTGAGGGCACAAGTATTGGTATTTACAGAAGATAATTTTGTGAACTACAGGAGACATCAAAGGGTGTAACAGAAGAAGAGTATCTGGTGGGCGGAAAAGGTCCGTGGGTGGTTTGTGCTGGAACTATGTTGCATACTTTAAGAAAAACGCAGATATAGGGGTCTAGAGTAATTCTTATGTGGCTGAAAGAACGTATGATGGACCCCAACCAAATAAATAATGTTCAGACAGCTTTCTGATTTTGAGGTGCTCTTAGCGTAAATTGATATTTGAGATGTAGATGTTGAAGAGCGTGGGGTTGAGTGGCGATCTCTGGGGCACTACGCAGTGGATCTCTGTGGGTTCGGAGAGGAAGGGCGTGAATCTGATTCTTTGGGTTCTGCCGGTGAGGAAGGAGCGGAGCCAGTCAAAGGCGGCTCCCTGTACGCCGGCGTCGTGGAGTCTGGCGTTGAGAGTGCAGTGGGAAATGGTGTTGAAGGCTGCAGAGAGGTCAACCAGGATCAGGAACGCGGTATGGCCTTGGCCGAGGAGGGTGCAGATGTTGTCTGTGGTTGCGAGTAGGGCAGTCTCTGTCCTGTGGTTGCGGCAGAATCTGGATTGGGAGGGATCGAGGGTGGAGTTCTCTTCGATTAAGTTTGTTAGTTGAGTGATGATGATCTTCTTCTTGAGGTCCGTCGGATCTGCTGATGGCATCTTGAGGAGGGGCTTGACTTCTAAGCATTTCCAGTCATCAGGGAATGTGCTTGCTTCGAAGGTGGCATTGATGATGCGTCTTAGCTCAGGTGCTATGGCAGCGGCTCTGTTGAAGATGTGTGGAGGGCAGAGGACCGTGGGGGCTTCTGAGTGAATGCCTTTCATGGTCGATATGGTGTCTTTGCTGGTGATAGGGGTCCAGCAGTAGATGGTAGGTTTAGGGGTGGAGGCTTTGTCGAAAGAGAAGTGTACGTCGGGGTAGTCTGTCCAGGGGATTGCATGGTGTGGCTGAAGTGGATGTTGTTGCCTCCTGCGAAGATGGGGTCGAGGGTGTGTCCTGCCTTGTTGGTGAGGGTGTTGAAGAGCTGTTTCAGTCGGAGGTTGGCAAGGTTGTCCAGGAGGGTGGCGGAGTTGGGGTCTCTGAGGTTGTCGAGGTGGAAGTTGAGGTCTTCGATGAGTATGTAGGTCTTGGAGAAAATAGCATAGGGCGCGATGAGGTCAGCGATGGTAGTGGTGAATGCGGTTCAAGGTCTGGGGTCTGTAGCTGAGGGTGCCGCGTAAGGTCGTTTTGGGGCTGGTCTGGATTTGTAAAAGGAGGTATTTAGTGGTGGATGGGGAGTCGCTCATGATGGAGGTGGTGAGTGGGAGGGAGCTCTTGTATGCAATGGCAAGTCCTCCTCCTGTGCGGTTGGGGCAGTCCTTCCTCTGGATCTTTTATCAATCGGGGATGGTGGTGGCGATGTCGGTAGCGGAGGTGGGGTTGGTCCAGATTTCCATGAAGAAGGTGACGTCTGGCGAGAGAGTGTCGAGGAGGTCCCAGATCTCGACTGCATGTCTGTTCAGGGAGCGCATGTTGAGGAGGATGCACCTCAGGGCTTCGAGGGTGCTGGCGTCCGGCATGAGGGCTGCGGCCGTGGGAGTGTGGAGGATGGTTGTCTGCAGTGTCTCCAGGAGAACTGGCCGTGGGTGGTGTTTGGTGTAGACAGCTGGCAGTTGTTGCTCCTTCCTGGGTTGAGTGCGTGGAGATCAGCTGAGTCGTAGCGGTGGGTGGTCGGGGAGCCAGGTTCCTTGGCGCTGGTCGGGTGTAGGGTATAGACGGGCTTGCTTTTGGAATGCTTCTGGTGCGCCTTTGGCACGGCCGCATCGCGAAATAGGGAAGGGGGGAGTGAAGTGCAGCTGGGAGGCGGCAGCTTGAACTGGCAGGGGGGGCGGGCCATGGGGGCAGCAGCAACAGGAAAGGGTGGCGACACGGGCACGGAGGACGCAAACAATGGCACAGGTACAAGCAAAAAGTTAAAACAAGCAAAATAAACAGAAAGACAGAGAATAACAATTACAATGGCACAATAACAAAAAGAAGTTGAAAGACAGAAAACGGGCACAAATACAAAAATAGACAACAGTGGACCAGCAGAAGAGCAAGGCTCTCCCAATGCACCACCAGGGATGAGGCGCAGGCAGGACCCTGCGGGTGGAGGACGGCCTCAAACACCTACCTTTTCAGAGAGGTGTAGGGGCAGCGCACAACAGCAGAGCTGCTGGGGCAGAGAGCAGAGTCCCTGACCAGGAGGTCAGGATGTTAATATGCAGAATTAAAACGTACCAGACTCTCGATCAATGTTGTGCTCAGTTTAACCCTGTCCCTGACACCCCATAAAGCCCACCTTACTGTCTGAGTCACAGGAATGGATGTGTGGCACTCCTGGAGAGCCATTGACATGAGTACATGAGTCGTAGGCTTGAAAGCGGAACAATCAGAGCAGTGCTGCAGGGACTCAAAGTCTGAATGACACCCGCCTCCTCTGTCAACATTGATGTGGAGTGTAACACCGACGTCTGTCCTCGCGTGTGGGGTCACTGGGGTAATTTCTTCACCACAGCTCTGTCTGGACTAACAGACTGACTGACAGCTAAGGGGTGTGCGACCCGACTGAACAATTTGTTTGCGGGGGTGTTCCACACCCGCCAAACCCCAGGTTCTTCCCTTCAAAGACAGTCTGACCCTATAGTCTTGCTCTTGAGTTGACTTTTCTCAAAGTCTCGTTTGGCGATGGCTGCTGACTTTTTTCCCAATCCAGGCTTCAAATCCCACTCCTCTTGCCTGAAAAAAACTTGTGCAGATTTTATTTTTACCCGTGTTCACGTCAAAAAATGAACGGACTGTTGTATTCACAAATATGTTATGTTTCAAATGCAACCCTTGCGATAGTTTTGCTTCCTAAAATTGAATTGTTTCAAAAACCTCTCAACACTCAAAAAAGCCTGCATGAAAATAGTGACATTAACGTAAAATGTTCCAATGATCTTCTCCTTACTTACCATAATCTGTATGCCTCCCCTCTTTAAGTACAGCCTACGCTTAACCATAGGCATGATTGCTTCAATCTCCATTTTTTCTAACCCTGCACATTTCCCACACTTCATCTCAAAGATCACTTCCTCTCCTCATTTAAAAGTCATACACCTGCACCCTAAAACACCCAATCAAAACTAACTTTTCTATTAATCTCACCAATCCCTTGCATGAACTTACGTATTCCCCAATAATGATCTCAAGTAACCCCTGTTTATTTAATCTACACAAAGAAATGGAGTAATTGTGTGGAATTGTGGCCTTGAGAACCCAAGGCTAATTCCAATAACCAACAATAACCAATAACCACTGGATTAACCACTAACGTTAGGTTTGAGAGCAGCGCGCGCCAAGGTTAGCAACTTCTGGCCCCGGTGACATGTAAATGACACCTATGGCACACCAGTCGGCTTGGACCCTGTCTTCTCACCAGGGCTGAAGATATTGGCAGTGTAGTGCAGCTGGTGCAGTAGCGCAAGGACCCAAGGGGTGAGGGGCTCGCCGACCCCAGTCATGGCTTTCTTCTTTTACCCAATCACAAAGCAGAAGGACATCTCCTTTGCATGCAATAGGGATAATCGCAACCTTGCTACACCTCTGCTACTCATTTCCAGTCGAAGCTCAATTTAGGGCATGCAGGAGAACATGCAGTCAGCACCCATGTGATGGCACATTTCCTCCTTCCATGACAACCCACTGACTCTATCCATGACAGTGATAAATCAGATATGACAGTGAGGGCCAACAAGTAGTGAGGCTGTAAAATGGGTTAGGACTGACAGGGGTGCTGAACTCTGAGATGAGTATGGTGGAGGAGGAATTTAGTCACTAAGGAGACAGCCAGAATTCTAGTACTCAAAGTGGTTGTGGTTGTGGGTTGCTTAGGTGACTTCTTCATTAGAGAACAGGATGCACAGATCTCCAAAGAGTGTGTGGTTTCTTGTCTTGGAGGGATCTCTCCATATTGAAATCAAGGGTCCATTCACATTAGTAACCAAGTGTGACGGAGGGCCAAACAGTGGATTATTTGTGCTAGATGATTTCCAGCTTGCCAGCACCATTTCCCTTTGGCAACTAAGTTAAGGGTTTGGCTCACCTCTCTCTGTTTGCATTTGTTTTGAAGATATTTGTAGCAATTACTTTAACACACTTCATCATTTCATCATGATCAGGCGGGCTTGCTCTTGCCACATGAGGTAAGTGCCACCAGTTTCCTCCACAAAACTAGCTTAGCAGGGAACTTGCCTGTTTTGCTGTGGCGACCGTCTCAACAACCACTAAAGTTCTGACTTCAGACCTTTAATGTAGGGTCACTGGGCAACATGGAGTGATTTTTTTTTACAGTGGCCATAAAACTGAAAGCCATTTTAACTGCCTGTGAACCGTGGTCGTGCGGTCACATCATGTGTACCTTGCTGTTTAAGATAGAGACCACTGCCATCTCAGTGAGCGGTAGAGGACTAACAGTGATAGCAGCAAAGAAATTATAGTTGCCAGACAAGTCTTTTTGCCCTGCCTTTCCTGCTTTTTCTGGATGTTCTGTCTTTCCTCTACAAAAGAGTCCTTCACCCCTCCATGTACAGCATGGGTGTTGCACATGCATATACTATTTTAATGTAGAGGATGTCTGCAGAGCATGAATGAAACTTGGTTGTGGCTACACTGAGTTCCTTTTTGTATCAGGCATACGTTGATTTTTTCTGATATGGAGGATTAGAGGAAGAGTAATAATGTGAACAACAAGGACCCCCTGTTAAAAAACTGAATTCGTAATACAGGGAAATGAACAATGTGAGAAAGGTAAGCAATAAACGATACAACCAGGGAGAAAAAGTATGAAAGGCACAACAACCAATTAAAAAACACAAGATTGCATTTATTTCTAAGTATTCATATTCATGTTAAAAACATTTAATACAAAAACATAAAAATATAATAATTATATAAAAAAATCAATCATGTACAAATAATGTGCTTATAACACAATTACACAAGAAGTAATAAAACAGTGGCGAACAATATTAGTCATCGACGCTCGTTTCGGCGTTTTTACGAGAACGCCTTCCTCAGGAGCCACAATAAAATCTGAAAAACATATGTAAAATAAATTAAAAACAAAAAGGAGTAATCTCACACTCCAATCTTAAACATAACAATACATATACATATAACTGTGCTTGCATACCAATGACTCCCTACTCGTGTAGCTAAACAATATAGCTACACGAGGTACAAACTAATCAATTTATATTTGAGCAGTAGTATGTGAGTTAATGAAATCCTCTATCGGAAAAGGGACATGGAAATGGGGGGGGGGGGGGGGGGCGAAAGGGGTGGAAAATTACCCCATCTATGAATCGAATATACAAAGGGAAAAGACAAACCATGATATCACAAGCTGCAAGGTTCTGGCATTGAATAGCCTCATGGATTACTGTAACTGCACAGCTTCCTAGGGCTGAAAAACGAAAGATGATTCCTGTGTATGTATATGCAAAATAGAGCCTCTTAACATGACTATTGTAGGATTATGAATTTTTTTTTTGTTTTAATTATTTGTGACTTACGGTCAAAGCCCAAATTGCGTGCATTTATTATAGCTATTTAAGAAAGATAGTCTATAGCTATCAAATTGTGTGATATGGAGTTTTTAAACAAATCACCAAAGGTTCTTGGTTAAATTGTATGAAGCACCTATATATCTCAATTATGAGGTAAACACATGGAAAGGTCATGATAGGGTGTTTCGACATACGACTAATAAAAAAAGATGATTTCTTCCCATTTGGACCTGATAAAACAGACTCTAAAAATATCAAAAAAAGGGATGTCGCTCACAGCAAAAAATGTCGCTCACAGCAAAAGATGGAAAATACATGAGCATACAAGCTGGATAAAATTATTTTTGCCTTACCAAGGAGAACACAAGATAAGTGTTCACTGCTTATTCCTTATATGTGTATCAAGACCGGATGGATATATGATCTCTTTGTTTTCCTATCGCCTGGGTGGAATCACACCCCACACGACGGGACTTGTTATCTAAAACGGTAAAAACACAGCTGTTGTAAATACAAAACAGATCTCTAAGGTTCCAAATCCTGGGCCTATGGATTAACTCTAAATATGGTGAGAACAATTATCGTACCATTAGTTTAAAGCTTGTTGTAGCCAAGCTGACACTAATCGTTGTCGTCACACATGCGTTGGAAGGTAAGGGTGCCTCAATATGTGAAGGTTTCCCTTATATATATTACTTGACCAGATGAAAGTCTGACTGTGTGTCAAACTACGTTTTCTGAAAAACGAAAATAAAGTGGCTATAGTTACAATAAAGATCGAGTATACATAGTATCCATAGTATCACCAATACATATGTGGCTTTGGTGTATGTTAAAGGTGGATTTCTTACCAAGATTGTGAACACAGTAGCGATTCCAACCAATTATGAGAACCACATGGATGATAGCTAATACACGCTCCCAGTCTTTGGGATGGGATATTAACTCAAGTGCCTGTCCTTGTCTACATGCACTGGATACACAAATCGACGTCCGTCGAACTTTGGTACTAAAAAAAGAATGGTAACGGACCTTTAATTGCCATTCAATGCACGGATAATTTATGTTCAGAATGCAATTTTAAGCGGGAATTACCGGTATCGGTAGCTAACTTACAGAGTATAATAAATGACGAAAAATTACGTCTGGGTACACGAAGAAGCCGACCGTCAATCTTCGATACTAAGGATAGAAATAAGACAAACCTCTAGTTACAAATAAATACATGGGTGATTTAAATTGCCGATGCAATTTCGAGGGCGGGGGCAGCTAACTTACCGAATATGATAAAAGACGAACCGTAACATCCACATGCGGGAGCCACGCTCAGGATATCTGCTGGCGTCCCGCAGCAGTATCTTCGATACTAAGGATGGAAATATGACAAACCTCTAGTTACAAATAAATGCATGGGTTATTTAAATTGCAGGTGCAATTTTGAGGGCGGGGGCAGCTAACTTACCGAATATGATGAAAGACGAAAGGTAACATCAACCTGCGGGAGCCACGCTCAGGACATCTGTTGGCGTCCCGCAGCCGTTGGAAATGGTGAATAACCCGACCGGCTGCTAGGCCCCTCCTTAAATGTGGGTAGCTAGGTTGCCTGTGCTGACGTGTCGGCCCGTCGGTGCCTCTCCTTAAAGGGAAATTACCCCAAGTTTCAATATTAAATAAAGCGGAACAACTAACGCATATACCAGGTTCCAATACATAACTGAAAACGTGTGTTATGCCCGCATGGGGGCATAACTACCGACTCATCAACTCGGTATAAGTCTTAAAGCAATATTCATGAGTGGTAAAACTGAAATAAGCCTACCGAGCGGCGAGAAGAAGGGCAAAAAAAAAAAGAAGATCTATCCATATCATCGCATGATTGCTAGCACCAGAAATGTAATAAGTAATCTAAAAGATGCCTGGATGGGAATAATGATATCCCAGTAATGAAGAATATCCTCATTTGTAACTGGATCGGCATACAAACCGCGGGTCTGCCTTAAGCCGCTGTTGAGGGACCTATCTAAACCAGGGAAGTCCCCTCTTGATGAGGAGTTTATGTCTCAGAATTCCTGATACAGGAGTAAATATCAGGGTGCTTCTTGTGTTCCAAAGGGGGGGGGGGGGTTTGAGAAAAGACCCCTGTGGAAACCCGAATTACTGATTCCTTATAATTTTTGACGAGATTTCTATCTATTCCTGGATCAATGACGCAATGAGAATGGACATATAGACTGCCAGTAAAAATAATATTTCTATTGGAAACAAATGGCATTCTCCCAAGGAATTTCGTTGTTTAATCCCCTTTTATGTGTATCCAGAACAAAAATCCAAAAAACTTCTCGTTTTTTACGAATGGCGCATCCTCCTTTACTATCTGGGGTTTTAATCTTTTCTAGGATAAGCCAATGTAGGTCTTCCAGTTTGTGTTGTAAATCAAGAAAATGTTTCACTAGGGGCGCATTCAGTTTCTGGGTTTTAATGGCTGATCTATGCTCTGTGAGTCGTGTTTGGATCGACCTGCACGTTTCGCCGACATAGCCCATGCCACAAGGGCAACTGATAAAATAGACCACATTTGTGGTTTTACAGTTCCATAAGTCAGTTGCTTTAAAGGTGGAGCCATTGTGGGTGAACATCTCTCCAAGCATAATATTCTTACAAGATTTGCAAGAAGAACAGGGAACTGTACCTCGGACTGGCAGATTAGTCAGTAGTGATCTCTGAGTCTGATTACCATTGGGCGATTTGGAGTTGAACTTAGAGTGAACTATTTTATCTTTCAGATTTCTGTTTCTCCTATGTGCAAATAGGGGTTTAGCTAAGGCAGACATGGAGGACGGATTGCAGTTCAAAATATGCCAATTGGCATTAATGATCTGCCTTATACGTTCATTCATGGTCGAATGGGTGGTTACACACACAATACGATCATTGGCCTGATCTTCTTTGGGGGTTAATAACGCGTCTCGATCGAAAAATCGAGCACGTTTATAAGAATTCCTTATTAATCTATGAGGATATCCACGGTCACGGAACTTTTTGCGCATAATTGCCGCTTGTTTGTCATAATCAGACAGATTCGAACAATTTCTGCGGACCCTGAGAAATTGGGAGAAAGGAATACTTTCTCGTTGACATTAGAGGAAGAGCCCAGGCATCCTTCCTTCCACATCACTAGAGTGCCAGCCTTCCACCTCCTGCACTGAACGTGTTACAAACATACCATAGCAGTAGAAGGTGTCAGAATGTCAAGGGCAGTGGTGCAAATAAGCAGTGGTACCGAGAGGTGCTCTCTATAAGAAGCAGGGACATGGCAGGCCCCAATGTAAAAAGAAAATAAAGGCGGATCGTGGAAGCTCCTCTTCACATTGGGATAACGGTGCGCCAACAAAAATGAAAACAAAAGAAGTTGCTTTTAAAGGGGGAATACATAAGAGTGCAACACAAAAATCAAACACAGGGTGCTAGTCCACAAATTCTTGGTGTAGTATTCCCCCAAACATTTTGCCTTTGCGTCCTTACTTTGCAGAATTTGCCTTAAAGACTCATAAGGCAGGGTGTGAGGTATTTAAAAGTAGGCCATGTGTACTTAAGTTTTACATGTCCTGGTTGTGAAAAACTCCTAAAGTCATTGTTCACTGTTATAAGGCTATCTCTCCCATTGACTGGCATTGGGTTACCTTATTTCAATTAATAAGACCTAACTTCAGATTAGGAGCAGACAAAAATATGTGGTTCACATTCACACAAATTGTAATTTAAATTCCTTTTTAATGGTGAAGTCGGATTTTAAGTTACCATTTTGAAAATGGCACTTTTAGAAAGAAGTATTTTCCTGCCCAAACCAACTGTACCTTTCTGCCAGTGCCCTGGGTCACATGACTGTGAATGACTCTGCTGCGGAGGCTTGTGTATTACATCCAGACATGGGAACAAAGAAGGCCCAGGTGTGAGGGGAGTGGTTCCTCCTGGCAGAATGGCTGGGGAGGACCTCTACTCTGCCTTGATTACACTTCTAAGAGCTCTGCCTGTAGCACACCTAAAGGATCCTGACACCAGGAGGCATGCTCTTGCCTTTGTCACCCTAGACAGTTTGGAGCAAACTCCAAGGGAAAGTGAAGAACTTACCTGAATCAGTTTTTGGGGTAGGTCAGGGAATTCCCCAACATAAAGGCCAACACCAGGTATAAAAATGGGACCTTCAGAATCGCCATCAGAACAATCTCGGACCTGTGGAATTTTCAGGAAAAAAAACTGTTTTGCTGTTTGAGGAAGAGGTACTGCCTTCCTGGTTGATGAAGGAAGATTTGACATGCTTGCCTTGAACCCAGGCTACCCAGGTGGACTCCGGTGATCAATTGACCAACCTCCTGTGTGAGCTACAGGGACACAATCACCTTCCAGATGCCTCCCTTCATCTGCCCAGCTGTCCAGCACCAACTGGACCAGCCTGGACCTTCCTGAGCCCTGCTGCTGGCCTCTGCTGGAGTGAGTCCTTATCCTCAAGAGGTCCACCACAGGTCCTGGACCCTTAGCTGGGATCAGTGTGAACTCCTCCTCAAGAAAAGGTGAAGATGCAGAAGTGTTGGGCTTCTTGCAAGTACAAGTGACCTCTTCGTGCTGAGAGTTGACCGCCAGCAAGACCTACTCTTTGTGCCAACAGCGACCCTTCATGATGACCTCACCGCGAAGCTCCAGTGAGACCCAGCAACAGCCCGTGTCTACTTCCAACATTCATTTTCATTGATGACCGACTCTTTGCACCACATCAGTGACCATCTACGTCGCTCGACCTGCTCCTCGTGGAAACAGCCTCGTCCTTGCAGCCCCATCTATGAGAATGGAAATTTTTGCGTGGACTCTGAGAAGATAGCATTTCAGCTGACTTAGCCTGGTCACTGTATCCAACCTGTACTCCATTGTGGTTGGCCTAAACTTTGACTTTCCATGGTTCAGCGCAACTAGATAACGGCGAGTGCTTTTTGTCACTATCTGCACCTTAAACTTCAAAAATTCATATCTCCAGTTCTACAAGTTGGATTTGTGTCATTTTAGTGTCATTCTTTTCAATAAAATATACTCTATTTTTGAGAACTTGGTTTGGGATTTTTCTCGTGTTGTTTTTTTCACTTTATTATTGTTTAAATGTTTCACAAATCCTTTACACTAAGTTAAGGCTTTTGTACAAGCTACCAGAGAGTTAAGTGCAGGTTAATTTAGTGACTTTTGTATTTCATCCTGACAAGGATTGTGTTTATTTTTTGAGTGGGGCTTCCACCCCTCTCAACTAATATCCCGCTTTCTTACACAGGGAAATTGGGGAGCGAAGCAATAAGGGTAAAAGAAATGAAGAAATCACAGCTGGACAATTTCTAGTTTGTAGAGTACTGATTGCCAACTTTCTAGCCAGGTTGGGACCCGCAGCCTGGGGAAGATTCGACTAGCCTTACTGGAGGATCTGCTTACATCCCACTTTGAGGGTGAGATCTGACTGACTGCTCAGGAGGGGAATTGGAGGTACGCTTGCATGAAGAATTAACTGCTCATATGAAACAGAGGATGCAAGGAGCTCCGGTAAGGCAAAGTGATGCCTTTGTTGACTCATGGGATGCAACCCACACTGACATCCTGGAAATGAGGTCTGGAGCCAGAAGAGGTGACTTTTTGCGTCTCCTGGAATTGAATAGGAGGTGAATGAGCACCAATAGGTGCTGGAGTGCTAAGCCAACCACAACTGCCAAATGTGGTTGGATTCACAAGAAACTTTGAGTACCAAGAGAAGATCAAGGGCTGTCACCACTGCACACGGGGGTAGGCACTGGATTGTTTTGGATGGGGGTTTGTCATTGTACCCAAGGAAAAATCAAACAATAAGATCTCTGACTGCTGCATCTTACCTGAGGGTATGGGCACCTGAGGACAATCATAAGGCCTGACCTCCATCGGCTGCACTGAGGCTAAGATGTCAACATCCACATTTGATTTGTTGTACCAGATGCACACCACCAGAACAATTCTGATTCTTCTGGCAGTGTCACTCATATTTACTGCCTTCACAAACTGCAACCAGGAAAGAGAAAGTACTGTAACATGGTTGAGCAGAGAGGAAAGTAATTATCCCATTGTGGTCAGAGTGATTAGAATGATAAAAGCTAATCCACCAAAATAAAGTGAGATTATCCTTCCAGGGCCAATGCACCCTACCACTAAAGACTGTCCCCTAAGTATAGTGTGAGCCCCCTAACAACACTCTCTGTTAACTTGTAGTCTGTGATAACCATTTGAAGTACCTTTCTTTTTAACAAGTACTGGCAGGACAGTGATTTATTGATTGATTGCCACCTGATGCCTGTCGCATGCAGAGTCTTTAAATGTACACCACCCCCCTGAGTAAGTCTTCCATGTGGTGACCTCACTGAAACCCTTGTAGCCCACCTGACACCACTCAAAGTACCACCACAGCAATGGAATCTGTGACTATCTGATCCAGCTTCTTGGTTACCATTTCCCTGGTGCTGCCTTGGGCCTTATCTGACATTTTTTTCTTTTTTTTACTGTGTTTTATATAGAGGTAACTTGACCCAAATCGGGTATCAAAGCGCTTTACACCCAACAGCAGGTAAAATCACGGACAAATGGCGTCCGTTAAAGAAACCTTCACGGGCAACGGACAGACAGCCGAAATTACGGGTTGTCCGTGAAATATACGGACGCTTGGGCACCCTACCGAGAAAGTCGAATTCTCGGGCAGGTAAACGTTTGATGGCAGAAGGTGGTGAAGCGGTGATACAAATAGCTACATAGGCCGTGTGACAATCAAGCACTTCAGCACCACCTGCAACAATCCTAACTAAAGAATCGTGAGCCATGACCTTGAGCAGCTCTATGGCTGTGAAATTAATAATCAAAGCTGAACAGTAATTCTTTCAGGCGGCAACAGTAAAAGACTAGAGAATCCGATAGAGACCTCTTGCTGTACTGGCCTGTTGCATATCAGGGACGCCTGCAATGTCCCCCTCCGCCCACAGCATCATGTCCAAGTTAAAGAGTTTAGAAACTGTCCGAGTGGTTGTAAGGTGTCGTCCTATGAATAGCAAGGAATTGACTGGCGGGTATGAAAAGGTCGTAGAGGTGAACGTCAAGTTTGGCCAGGTGGCAGTGAAGAACTCTAGAGGTGCCACGAATGAGCTACCCAAGACGTTCACCTTCGACGCAGTCTATGACTGCAATTCAAAGCAAGTTGAACTCTATGATGAAAGTTTCAGGCCACTGGTGGACTCTGTCCTGCAAGGCTTTAATGGCACTATCTTTGCATATGGGCAGACTGAAACAGGTAAGACATTCACCATGGAAGGGGTGCGTAATGACCCTGAGAAAAGAGGGGTCGTACCCAACTCCTTTGAACATATATTCACTCACATCTCACGGTCTCAGAATCAGCAGTACCTCGTCAGGGCATCTTATTTAGAAATTTACCAGGAAGAAATACGGGACCTATTGTCAAAGGATCAGAGCAAGCTTTACATAGCACCAGTTGCGTTACATGAGGATACATTCATTTTTGTTAGGCACGGGGAGATTAAGTGATTTGCCCAGAATCACAGGATGTTCAGCGTCATTGCCGAGACTCGTACCCAGTTCCCCAGATTCGAGGTCGACTGCCCTAGCGGTTAGGCCAACTCCTCTCCCCATTTTGTAAATTCCGCTCTTCAGAAGAGCCATGCTTTCAGTGTCAATGTTATTTGAGCATTCGAGCAATTGAATTGTACTAGAACAGGCTTGAAAATTCTCTCAGCATAGCTCTGCTCTTACGCTGTTGTACATACGTCAGATCAGTAAAAAGATGACCTCCTTCCACAGATCTATCTTTGGGATCCTTATGTGGCAAGCAGCGTAGAGTGGTTGTTCTCCCTTGCCACAGGGATAATTTCCATTGACACATAATGTTATTAAGGCTTAAGCCTGTCGATCTTCACTTTATGTGTTAAAAAGCTACTTAGTCGTTGGCTTAACTAAATGTTTTCAGATCAGTGAATGGTGGAGCTCTTGTCTATAGCTCAAGGACTTACTCGATACATAAAAGAGACCTTTCATGCTTCCTGACAGCCAATCAGTGATACTGCCTGATCATAAGACTACTTCAGCAGTTCTTGGCTAGCCTGAAGGTTGCTTATCCCTCCGTGCATCAGCGGCACTATCTTGCAACAGATGTGAATAATGTAATTCACCACTTGCATTAAATACCTTGAGTTTCCTTCCTAGCCCTCCTTTCCAAAAGTAAGTGGGCTGTGGTCACAGTGCTTGCACAAGAGTTCATATGGGCTATACCCAGTGACCGTCTGTGGCTCTTCTTGATATGCAAAATGTAATGGCGATTGTTCCACTTCTTCTTCAGTAGTTCCTTCAAAACATGCATTAAGGGGCTTATTTTCAAGCCCCTTGAGCCACCATTACATCTCTTTTTCCCCATATAAAAAGCAGCGCACCGGTAACGCAAGGTGCTTGTAAATATGCCCCTAAGGGTGGCAGAATATCATTGAACCTCTTAAATAACCCATTGCCATGGGTTTGTGTGTGGTGTGTTGTGGTAACTTCTATGTTTTATCAACCTCATTCCACCTGGCATACTTGTTGTCATCCAAAGGTTTGTTTTGTGGACAGAAACTACCTCTCTATTAAAACCAATCCCTGAAAAGATTCCAAACACAACATCTTCTACCATAGTCTGTGGTGCTCCTCAATTACATTGCATTTGGGGATCATTGTGTGTGTTTTACAACCACCAATATTCACAGTAAGATACAGAAGACCAACTATGTCACTTGCTACCATGGGCGGAAGCATACATGCTGCTGTTTCTGTCCTTCAGGCAAAGCACCCATTTGGCGTGTAGGGTGGGTGCGATAAAAGCTCAATTTCGACATCCGTTTCAGGGCAGTGTAAATGAGGGAAAACTCGCCTTAATCTTTGTTTATGCTGGTACTGCCTATGCAGTTTCTAGCTCTAGCTTTGTCCCTTTGCAGCATTAATACGTTTTTCTTACCTCTGTTACTAGTGTGAGGTATTTCTTGGTCTTTAGTCTGTCTCTCATCTACAATTCATCTTTCCTCTAACCAGATTTTTTCCCCTTGAAACTCTTCCTTCTCTCTAGTTGCTACTATTCCAAGCAGTCGTGCTGAGCCCACTGCAAGCACAGGCCTAACAACAGGATTCAGGATGTGGCTATGGGGTAAACAGGGGATGAGAGGAAAGCTAACAGCAGGGGCTTAAAGTCAACGGAGCTGCGCATGAGGGTTTCAGGTAATAATCAGGGCAGGACTGGGAACCGAAACCGACCCTGGCAAACAGCCCGGCCACCGGTGGGGGGCAGGGGGTGCAGCCGAGCTCTGTGCCAGGACTGGCTTTGTCTGCTTTTGTTACAGGGGGCTGATATTGCAGCTATGCTGCAAAACCGGCCCTCTGGAACAAACATGGTCCCCAGGAGTCCAAAACTGGCCCCCACCCTGGCGGCCCACCAGGGATATGCCTGGTGCATGCTCCGGCAGTCCGGACCAGGTAACAATGCTCAAGTTGCTTGGCCTTCAGTAGCTCACGTTGAATTTCACTGATCAGAAGCAGCTCTCACTACAGAAATAGTTAGAGACCCCTGCACTAGATTCTTCATGCAAATAAACACAGGGCACAACAGTAAGTAAGTTAAGCCAACTGCCTTTCTTGTAATTTTTCATATTAAATAGGTCATATTTATGGCCCCTGATGTGGCATCATTAGCTCATCAACATAAAAAATTCACTCTTCTACGGTGTTGGGCACAAGCTTCCCAACAAGGCAAATAGTGCAATAGATGTTCTCTTTCAACAAAAGCACACAACAGCTTCCCAACCAAATGCAATAGTTAAGGGAATCAAAATGTAGGCAGAGGCAAAGACTCTCTTTTTAATACTCTTTTTCTCTTGACCACATATGGTGTGGGATGTCCAGCCAGACATAGAGAAGCTAAACCCACACAATGACAATGATAGGCTTGTGACTTGAACAAAAAAAACTGTGAGTTGTGCTGTTGTCCGGTCCCATTTAAGGAGTGGGTGATGGGTGCTTACTCCATTCTTTTTATTGTACAGAAAGCATCAGGTACTTATAGTCGAGTATTGGATGTAACATGGGTAAACTCCTGCATCAAGTCAATTCACTTTCTCATGGTGACTCTTCAGGTCATTATTCCCATGGTTCAGACAGGAAATCTTTGGGCATTACTCGAACTCTAAGATACCTATCTGCATGTGCCTATCAGACATACTCATCAAAGATTTCTTTGTTTTGTTATTAGAAACAATAATTTCCAGTTCTACATCCTTCCCTTCAGGTTAAAATCTTCGCCAACGGTTTTCAAAAAAGTGTTGGCTCCTCCGGTAGCACGGCTGCATGATGAAGGAGTTTTTGTACACCCTTATCTAGACGATTGGCTGGTTCAGTCTTCAAGAAGGGATGTTCTTTTATCCCACGTATGAAGGGTGTTGCAGGTGCTCCAAGAGCATGGTTTCTTTAGCAACTCTGAGAAGTCTTCACTCACTTCCACACAAGACTTAGTGTTCATAGGAACTTGTTTCCAAACTCACCTACTCTGCTGGGCAAAATGTCGCTCCCAGAAAAGAGATGGCTCAAATTGGAGACCCATGTTTGACAGCTTCTGGAGAACTAGCAACCAAAAATTGCAGATTGTCTGAGTGTCTAATGCGACTTTGCTGCAACCATTTGCCTAGTTCCTTGGGCAAGGTTCCGTTTGTGCAAGTTTATGAGACTGGTCTCCAGATACACAGGATCTAACACTCAGAATCAAATGGACTGAACAGATGAAGCTGGACATCAGGTGGTCGCTGAATCAGGACATTCTGATAAAAGGAGTACTGTGGCATCCTCCGGTTCCAGTGGCCAACACTACAGATGCTCAATGTTTGTCTGGATGGGGCACTTAGTTAGAAGATCAGGAGGTGCACAGTTTAAGGACAGGAACAGAGGCTCAACATTCCTCAAACTGGAGAGACCTCAATTCTGTATAGTTGACCCTTCTAGAATTCAATTATCTGATTCGGAACGAGGAAGTTTTGGTTTGGATTGACAACATAGTCACAAAGACGTATACCAACTAACGGGAGAACCAGACCTCGGTCTTAGAATGTTAACTCCAAACAGGTTTTTGTCTGAGATCAGGTTTTCCTTAGATCTCTGATGGCAATCCACATTCAGAGTGCCCAGTGTGTGGGAGGACGGACTCAGCAGGGAAATGTCATCTTCCCTCTTCATCCAGGATTGCTCAATCTCCTGGTTGAACACTGAGGCAGCCCGGTATTAGATTTGTTTGCCGCTCATGAGAATGCCAAACTTCTTCGGTTCTGTTCAAGGTGGAAGAATAATTCAGCTTGGGCGGTGGACAGTCTGTCATGTCCATGACCACAGTGGTTGATATATGCTTTCTCTCCTCCCTTAACAAGAGTTTTTCACATGAGAAGGGATGCACAGGTGATGAGGATAGTTCCGCTTTGGAGTTTGGCAAATTGGTTTCCTCTGTGCAGTCCATGAGGGTGTTGTAGGAGTGGAGGCTCCCCATAGTGCCCTCTCCTCTTGAGTTTGTGGTCCTGTCCCGGGGAACGCTTCTCAAGCTCAGGTTGACGTCCCGGAGGCTGAGAGTAGAGTGCTGAGGGAACAGAGATTGCCTGAGGGTCTTGCAGTTACAATCCAGGCTTCCAGGAGGTCATCCACACCTTAATCATACCGTAGGCATTGGGTGTTCTTTTCACATTGGTGTGAAGTTAGAGAGTTGGATCCTACCTCAGCCAGTATCATTACAGTGATGGGAAGTTTTCAGACAAGAGTGAAGTTTGGTTTGACAGTGGCTACTCTTAGAGTGCAATGGACAGGAATAGGGGCTTTTCGAAGTTCCTGGAAAAAGTTAGCTGATAAGGATGGCTTAGATACCAGATTTCTTAAAAGAATAGCAAACCTGTTTCCCATTTCTTCTTATCCATTTCCTGCAAGGGATTTGTCTGTGGTTTTGGAGGCTTTGACAGTTCCCCCTTTTGAACCACTAGATAATATTGAAGATTTTAACTCTTAAGAACTGTTTTCTCATAGCAATTACGTCAGCCAGAAGATTGGGGTAAATAGGAGCATTGTCATGTAGACATCATTTTGTTTTTTCAGGATCCGGTGGTGCTGCTTCCGGTCTCTTCTTTGTTACCTAAAATTAATTCTACATTCCATAAGCAACAGGAAATCATATTACCTCATTTATTTCCTTCTCCTGATTCTGAGTCCAAACTGCATTGCTTAGATGAGAGAGGAGCTCTAGTTCTTTATCTAGTGAAGGTGGAAGCTTTCAGAAAATCTGAGCCTTTATTGTTCAATTTTGGGCCCCCTAAGAAGGGAGAGTGACCAGTGACTGTGACCTTGAACAGGTGGATAAGGTCATTGATTTCCATGGCTTATGAGGTGATGGGTAAGGTGCCTTCTGCTGGGTTTCAGGGCAGATCTACCCATAGTATGTCTTCCTCAGTGGCGGAACTGGAAGGGGCTTCAATATCTGAAATATGTTGGGCAGCCATATGGGCTACTCCTTCGACTTCTGTGAAGCACTACAGGGTGAAAGAGTGACGAAATGTATCAGACGTTTTGGGTCATAAAGTTCTCTCTTCTATGAAGTAATAAAGGTGGAATTATGATGTTTAGGAATAAATGTCTGCCAATATGCATCCAGCTCAGTTGACCAAGTACTTTTTTGTGTGCTTGCTGTGTCTCATTGGTACTGAATTCAAGCGAGGTTGGGAAGTGGTGGTAATGTTTCAATTACTTACCGGTAATGGCGTTACTCCTAGTCCTTCCTACTCCCTCGCTTTAATTCAAAGACCCTCCCACCCTGTCCGGAGCAAATCATTTGTTCTGTGTACCGAGCTTGTTTACGAACAGGAGGTGTGGCGGGGGGCTTTTGAAGTTGGGAGGTGGCTTGCTAGTTAGTCTTTGGAGCCAGGGAAGACTCATTGGAGCTGAATTAAAGCGAGGGAGTAGGACTAGGAGTAATGTAATTATTGGTAAGTAATTGAAACATTGACATTTATTTGGAAGCCAATATAGGTTATTCACCAAGGCCTGACTCTGATTTTTTGAGCCCATTATCTGTCCTGCTGCTTTTTTACATTTCATCCGCAGTATGATTGATTATTGTATATGTTTGTACAACTGGCCAGAGGGAATTACATTCATCTCACAAGGGGAATTCAGTAACCTGAACAATGAATCTACAAAACTAGAAATTATTATTGTTACAACTTTTACTGTGTGCTAAGTTTTTATATTTCTGCTCACGCAATGACACCCACTAATGTTATTGTGGATGGTCCAGCGACACCCTCGAGAGTATAGAGTGTCCCTAAGACAGGTAGAGGCCCATGCCTCTCTGGTATCCAATTTAGGGTCACAAAGGCAAGAACTATGACAAATTTTCATGATGCCAAGTCTATGAATTTGTGTTCCATTTACATTTGTGTTTAAATTAATCTTACATGGATTCCCTCGAAATATGGCATGAATCTAGCCCTTCTGTAATTGTGTCTTTCATAGACTTCATGTCGATATCAAAAAGCAATAGTGAAAGCAAAGAATGCAGCGGTTCCCCACTAGAAGGACAATTCTATTCTGATTTTGCAGGATCTGTTTTCCTTTTGAATTTATGATAACATATCTTCCCTTTGCGATGCAGCTTGTGGTCTGCTGCATAAGAAACTGCAGAAATCATGTATTGTAAAGTAGGTAGCTCCTAGCTGATGAATTTGGGGCGGGTCCGGAATAATTCACTCATATTTGCACAAGAATGTTCTGATTGCTGCTCCATTCTCCACAGCACAGCCTGAGACTCCGTGATGTGGCTGTACCTGGCGGCCCTGCTGGGCCTGTACTTTCTCTTCCGCTGGTACAGAGAGAGGCAGACTGTCCCAAATCTCCCAAATAAGTATGTGCTGATCACCGGCTGTGACTCCGGCTTTGGGAACAAGGTGGCACGACAGCTGGACCAGCGTGGACTACGCGTACTCGCCGCGTGCCTGGCGCAGAAGGGGGCGGAGCAGCTGAAAGAGGCCACCTCCCAGAGGCTGCAGACGGTCATCTTAGATGTCACCAACAGAGAGAGCGTGGCCGCCATGGCACAGTGGGTGAAGGAGAAAGTGGGAAATGGAGGTGAGGACAAACCACTTTCTCTACTCTTTCATTGCTACATGTACCGTCAACTATTTTGAAAATTGAGAGTTGGCAACTTTGTTGTCCCCAGAGTTCGTAAAAGATATTGTTCAGTTATCAATTTGATGTTTACTCTGGGAGAGTTGTTAAAATTCGCACCCGTTTGCTAAGATCACAGGTGTAGCAGAAGTGATAGCAGGGTTTTTTGGCCCGCCTCCCCTGGTGACTTCACTCAAAGAGACGTCACATTAGGTTTGACCCCGAAAACATCCCAAAAAGAGAAGTCACCTGACATTTCACCACAAAGTGACACCGGAAAGGTGTATTTAAACTTGCACATGTGTCAAATGGATCCATTAACTAAAATGTGTTTACTGAAGCAAGTAAATACTTTTTGGTCATCATCCATACATAAACTTTAGTTCAGCCACGGGGGGGGGGGGTCATAAATCCAATAAATCCAGCCATGAAGTGCCAAATTGTTGCCAGAATAAGCCTGGGTTCAGTTATCATATGACCGGCTGTGGACTTCATTTGCCCAGAATAGCATCCATAAACTTACTAGCAGAGTCCTATACCCTGGTACACCTTAGGAGGGTCCAGGCACAACCTCCTATGTCCATATATAGCCATCTAAACTGGTTCCCGCCAGCACCCCATTAGTTATGTTTCATGAAGAGGTGGGATTAGGTTATATCACTGGCCTCTTTGCTCTGGCACCCATCATGCGATTGTTTAGAATAAAAATTTGCCTAGCTAACGTAACGGTAAGTTTAAATTCTATTAAGGACACGGAGGCGAGGATTATGCTAGTTCTCTCTTTGCTTTATTTCATAACATATTCCATAGCAGCCAAAAGAGAAACACTTTGAAACCAAAAACAACAACTCGCAGCAACCATAGGGGGAGTACAAGCAATAGTCCTTTCTCAGTGTCCAGTAAGAACACGTAATCCCCCCATTATGCCAACTCCTCCTCTTTCTTCGCGCGGAGTACGCCACAATCCTCTTCACTGGTCCTGTTTCGACCGTCCTTTCCTAGCAAAAGAATAGACAGTGTAAGGCACTGGGAAGAAAAGCTGATGTAACCACAACAGTCAGAACATTTCCATCAAAGATGATCAGTAGTCCCATAAATAACTTACTTACCACCATACGGAGAGGGGGCACCGAAGGTGCCTAGGGTGGGATAATCCTCTCCTCCATGTCCTTAATAGAATTGAAACTTACTGTTACGTTAGCTAGGCACATTTCTATTCTATGGCAGGACCGGAGGCTTCGGATTATGCTAGTTTAAAGTTTACTCACCACCAGATGTGCAACCTCCACTGCCGGTTTAAAATAAAACCTCTTGAAGGTGGAGTCTGAGAACCAATCTGCCGCTCGCATCAAGTCCTCCAGACGAGCCCCTAAAGAAAAAGTCTTTGAGGCCATGCCCCCACGTGCCCAATGAGCTCCAAACTGCTTTGTGTCAATACCAGCTTCCTAGGTGGAGTGGGGGAAGAGACAGCTTTATGAGGTTTCTTTATGGCAACAAGTAATTGACGTTCGGCCGGAGGACGAAAATCCTGAGTCAGGGCTTCATACCCCTTGAGGCACCACACAACACACCATTTGGGTACGTCTGGAAACGCTGGATAAGAGACCGTGTGGGAAAGCGATTTGGTGTGACATCCCACTGTAAAGGTAACCCCTTCTGGGGAAAAAAAACCCTAGCGGAAACGTCCAAGGCTCTGACATCCGAACGCTCCTACAGGAGACGAGGCACAGAAGCATAGCCAATTTGGCTGACAATTCCTTCCAAGACTGAGACTCAATCCTGCCAGTGGGTGGGCGAACGCTACGGTGGAGTTCCACGCCTCCACGTAGCACCTGGGCTTCCTGTTCCTCTCTCCTCCCTCCTCCCCCTTGATTCTGTGAGGTGATGGCGTCGGAGGTGCTTCGGCGTTCTCACCGGCCTATGTGAAATCTGCCTGAGCAGTGCACAAGCTACGCGCTGGGATATCTGATATGCTGAGCCCGCTGTCATCACGCGATTAATCAAGCTAATAGACGCTGCTGCCAGAGAAGTCAAGGACGTGAGCTCTTAAATCGCCTTGGAAGGTACATGCTTGCTGCGAAGCCACCGGGGAGCCGTGCGCTGTTTGTTTCACTGGGGACACATTCCCCTTAACTACCGGAGGCTGCAGAAGTGCTTGCAGTGTATCATAGCGTATCGTCTAAAGTGGTGCAATAAACGGCGACTATGCTAGGAAGAAGTGTGGAGCCTGGTTTAGAACAAGCTGAGCTCGGATTTTTTTTTTTTGGCAAAACCCTGGAAGAATGCTTTCCAGTTCGGTAGCACATTTAAATGTTCCTTAAAGAGGCAGAGTCTACAAAAAAAAACGTTGTGTTATTACAGACTGGGTGAGAATTCAAAACTCTGAAATAAGGTGTAAAGACTGATAAGACTGTGGTTTACGTGCTGCCAGTAAAGATTGATAAGACTGTGGTTTACCTGCTGCTGATAACAATAATGCGGTGAAAAACTACAAGTCCCAGCAATCTTAGCGCTCTAGAGTTTACTGGTCCTTTTTGTATCTCTTTGGAACACTTTGCTTCTTATATTGTATCTGGTGAAAAGTAGTGCTGGGTCAAGGCAATAAATAAGTGGGCTCCGCCGGTAACAAGAGATATCGAGATATACTGCCTTATAAACCTCTGACGCTCTGGCTCTCCCTGGTATCTAAGACAACGACTTTGCTCGATTAAAAGATTGAAGATTACTGACTCTGAGGTGAGAGTACTTCGCCTTGTAATCTGATTATGGGCAAACAATTGACGGCTAGGACCAGGGCGATGAAAAAACGTCAACAATTGAAATCTGAAAGAGCCAAACTGACAGGATCACCTGCAGAGAGGGAGAATTCCTCAGCTGAAAACTCAGAGAGCTCTGGAGAGGGTGAAAATAATCTTCTAAGTGAGAACACAATACAGGTTCAGCAGTAAGATATTGGTACCTGTACAACTAGTGAGGGGAATAAGGGGAAAGCCAATGGAGGTATTAGAACTACCTGTGGTCAGGGTGGATACGGCCCTGTTAAGCTCAGTAGTTAAATCTCCAGGAGTGGTGCAAGAGGCGAACTCTATATTCTCATATGATCCACTGGCCTCCAAAGATGCCCTGGTAATTTCTACTTCTAAAGATGCTCTGGTAATTTTTATTCCTAAAGTCGCTAAACAATTTCCGTTATTTGAGCGAATGGGCACAGGGCAGGTCACTAATGCCAATACGAATATAGTTGGGACCAGGGCGACTTCAACAGAGGCTCCAACCCCAACCCCAACCCCTTTAAAACCGATACATTCAGTCACATCTGCTAGCAATGTGCTCAGTCTAACAGACTCTCCGTCCACAGATACAAAAGCTGTTTCTTTGAATAAGAATGCAGTCCCAATTACGACTGTTCCCTCTGCTGGATGTTTAATCACGTCGCAATCTAAATCAGATTTGAAGGATGATGCGATAGCATATGCAGTGACTCAGAGCCCGATTTTGGAGATGGACACTAAGACTACTGGGGATTCCAAATTTTCTGTAAAAGATATGTTAAATATGATACTAGGAGAAATAAGAGAAATGAAGCAATTTCAAAAGGCAGAATTGGCAGTAATCAGTAACCGTTTAGACAAAATTGAAGACTCAATGGCTTCTTTCACAAATAGATTTCAAGAATCTGAAACTAGAATTTCAGGGTTGGAGGACAATATGACCACGATGCAAAAGGAGGTATCCACTATTTCTAAATCTTCCAAAGCTTTTGAAATCAAATTGGCTGAGTTAGAGAACTATAATAGAAGGTCAAACCTTCGAGTGGTAGGGGTGCCAGAAAATATCGAAGGATCAGACATGGTGCAATGGATTACTTCCTTCTTTTCGCGAGAGGTAATCCCTGAGTTTAAGGGAGATCTAACAATTACACGTGCACACCGAGTTCCAGCTCGTCCATTTCTTAACTCTCCTTTTCCTCGGACAATTATTGTTAACTTTGCTGATGTAAGGGTTAAAGAGACAATTCTATCACAAACCTTTAAGCAAAGACAATTTCATGCAAATCCAACCACTAAATGTCGGATTTTCTCCGATATGTCGACGGCCACAGCAAGACGGAGAAAAGACTTTGTAAAAATGTTGCAGCTATTTAAAGAAAAAGGTGTCCAAGCATCAATGGCACAGCAGGCAAAGTTAAAAGTCTTGATAAAAGGCAAATTCTATTTGTTTACGGACGTTGATGAGGCACGTGAGATGCTTAAGCAACTGCAGAGTTAACTTAAATTTCAACACGAGGGGGAGGGAAGGGGAGGAACAGGGTGGTCACAGAGTCAGAGGGGCAACAACAAGGCGCCTCCATGAGAGGGGTGAGTGTCAGGTGGACAGCATGGGGTGAAGGTGAAGGGCAAGGCCACAAGACTAGGTGCTGGAGGGGAGCACCTGAGAGGGGTTGTGAGGTGGGGGGGGGAACAGAAAAATTTGAAGTTCTTGTTGGATTTTGATCGAAAAATAAGTTGGCAAAATGCATGTTTTTTGAGCTAATATTGAGTTATATATGTGTCTATTGGGGGGCTTAGAGTGATTTCTTTCAACGTTAATGGGCTGAATAATTAAAAAAAAATGCGAGCAATTGAGCACTGGGTTAAGTCAGAACGACCAGCTGTCGTATTGCTTCAAGAAACTCATATATCTGCGGCTAAAATCAACTCTTTTTCTATGTTTAAAACCTGGTCGGAATATAGAGGTTTTTCATGTGCCCAAGAGTCTAAAAGTGGGGTTGCTATCTTTTTGAATCAGAGTCTAGATGTAGAAATTGTACAATATGAAGATGGGGGGGGCAGGACGGTAGTGTTGGGTTACGTGCCTAATAAAAGGTAGGAAAAGACCAATTACATTCGTTAGCTTCTATGCCCCCGTGGAAGATTGTGCCCCAATCTATGACAAGCTATTTCAATCCTTATTATTAGTTAGGGGAGACATAGTGATAGGTGGTGACTTCAATATCCTTATAGACCTAAAATTAGATTCCACTAGCAGGCCAAGAAAACAATCTAAACCAAAATCAAGAAGATCCATTATGCAGAATATATCTTTATTGGATCTTTGTGATCCGTGGCGTGTTAAATTTCCACAGAAAAAGGAATTTACGTGTTGGTCTGGGAGACATAAATCATCATTGCGATTAGATATCTTTCTAGCTTCAAGACTATTAACATTCTCCTATCAAAAATGTTTTCATAATGGTTTTTCAGACCACACAATGCTGCTAATTGAATTTGAAGTAGGTGAAGAGAAGAAATCATCTAAAAGATGGATATTTAATAAAATGCACTTTCAGGACAGTAACTGGGTCTCCTTTTTAAAATTAGAAATCTCTGAGTTTATAGCTTGCAATCTACAGACAGCCCCACTTCATATTGTTTGGGACTCTTTAAAAGCTTTTATTCGTGGGATTATAATCAGTAAAGATGCAGAAGAATGGCGCACTATTAAACAAACTAAGACCTCACTCTACCAAAAAATCCACTCACTTACTCTGCGGCGTCAAGTTAATCCCACGAGTGATGTGCAAAAAGAATTAAATGAGGCTAAACGTGAACTTAATACGCTCCTCTTTTCTCAGAGTGAACAGCAATTCTTAATAAAATCTCAAAGGGTCTACGAGGAGAGTAATTTCTCCGGGAAGTTCCTTGCCTGGCAGGCAAAAGAGCAAGCCGCCGCAAAATTAATCCATTCTTTAAAATGCCCTGTCACTCAAATTGAAGTTTCACAGACGGATGCTATTGGCACTATTATGTTGTCCCATTGTAAACAGATATACAGTCAGCAGCAAATTATAGACCACTCTAAGCTCTCAAACTTTTTAACCAGGCATAATATGCCCTCCCTTGCACAGATAGATAGTAATTCAATGCACCGGTTATTTACCAAATCAGAACTAGAGTTAGTGGTTAAAAATGTACCTATTGGTAAAGCATGTGGTCCGGATAGCTTTCCGGCTGAATTTTTTAAGAGTTTTTTTCTCCGCTTTCTGATTTACTATTGCAAATATTTAACCATATGTTAATGGGTGGTCAAGTGTCGGATTCTTTTGGGGAGGGGACCGTCGTTAGATTTCCTAAGAAAGGTAAAGATTCAAAAGACCCTAACTCGTACCGGCCTATTACATTACTCACTACCGATTATAAGATCCTTACAAAATTACTAGCAATACGTTTTAATTCAATTGCAACAGATCCTATTCATCCAGATCAGAATGGTTTTGTGGCAGGCCGGCAGTTAGAAACCAATACTCATTTTCTTACAGAAGCGTTAGATTATTTTCAAGTTAAAAAAGTCCCGGCTTTAATCTTATTATTAGATGCAGAGAAGGCTTTTGATTTAGTAGTTTGGTCAACTTTATTTGCTATTTTAAAACACTTTGCTATCCCTTCAAAAATTATTAGTTTCATCCAAAACTTATACACGGGTGCCAGAGCAAATATAGTTATAAATTCTGTTATGGTTGGCACAGTTTCAGTCCAACGGGGCACCAGACAGGGTTGCCCCTTATCCCCTATTCTTTTTGCTTTTTTTATTGAACCGCTAGCTATAGCTATCCGTGAATCTGTAAATATCCCTCCACCTATTACATTTATGGCAAAAATTAAACTCTATGCCGATGATATCATGTTGATAACTAAGACGGATACCCAATCTCAAATAGCTGTTTTGCAGCTTTTTGAAGAATTTGAGGCTTTAGGAGGATACCGAATTAACAAGAAAAAAACTGAAATTTTAGTATGTGGCGGGGGGGAGGTGGTTTTACATGCAGACTTTGCTGGTTGTATTAATTTAAGACCAAAAAGATATTTAGGGGTTATGTTTTCCACCTTGGTATCGGAGTTATTTATGTTGAATTTTGACCCACTCGTACGAAAAGTCCAATCTTTATTCACCAGATGGGGTTCACTACCACTTACTATTATGGGACGGGTGGCACTGATAAAGATGTCTGTACTACCACTATTTAATTTTTTATTTTCAGCTATTCCATGCTTTCTACCCAGTAGTCTTTTTTCCAAAGTAGAATCCTTATTTTCGAGTTTCATATGGGCTAAAAAACGCCCTAGGATAGCAATAAAGATACTTTACGTAGATACTGAACAGGGAGGCCTATCTCTTCCCAATCTCAGAGATTATTATAGTGCATATTTTGCTCAGTATTTAGAACGATTTAAATTAGAAAGGCAGAATCCACATTTTTTTATAAATGTTTTCTTTGACAAAATTAGTCAAGAGGCTCAAACCCCAGTTCCTTTGCACATCCCTAAATCACCAAAACGTACACGATATAAAATAATGTATTGGTTCTTTAAACGTCGCAATGCTCTTCTAAAAAAATATTCTCTTCCATAGTTCAATTCTAGAACTCCTCTAAGGAATGCTCTCATTTTTATGAGAATTAAAATCTGATCTGATATTGCCTGTCAATGGGAGCGAGCTGGGTTTCGTACTTTATTTAACTTTATAAGAGAAGGGACTTGGTTGTCACCAAGAGAAATGCAACAATTAATCCCAGGGAAGTTTATGTTATTTAATTCATATGTTTCGATTTTTAAAGTTCTGGGACAAGTAGAAGTAAGAATGATTGATTCTCCTTGTCAGCTGTGGGATTATTTATTTCTGATTTCTCAGAATAAGAAACCAGGAGCCTGGAAACGTTATTTATCTCAATACACTGATTTAGATCTTAGTACAAAAGCCATTAAAAAATGGCAAGAACAAGAAAATCATGCTCTTACTATGAATACCTGGAAGTGTATAAACAAATTGAATTTTAGTGTTCTTCGTGGATCTAATTGGAGGAGAATGATTTTTTTAACTAAATGGCTTCTTTATCGAACTCCTGCTGTCATCTCAAAAATGTTTACGAATGCTAGTGCTGTCTGTTTTAGATGTAAGCAATACAGTCCCGCTAATTGGTCCCACATTACAGCTCACTGTATTAAAATTGTCCCTTTTTGGAATGAGATATTCGAATATTTACAAAAGTTTTGTGGGATTCAGATTGATTATAACATTAAATTAATACTTTATGGATATGATAGTGATCTCGGCTTGTTTGGAAAGTCGGTTAAATTATTATTTATTGTGATGGCAGTTGCGAGGTACTTGGTCCTACAGAACTGGAAATCATCCCAAGCTCCTTCGTTTAATATCTTGCTTCAGAAAATTAGAAATGTTAGAACAAGTGAATTTCAGTTATGCGAAGAGAATTGGGGGGGATAAGGAAATTTGATAAAATTTGGAAATCATTTTTTGAGTAATTTTGGAAACTGTACTATGTAAATTGATGTTGTATTCTTTGAATGTCAATATATGCATTTTCTGTACCAGTTGAAACTTCATACAAGAACTTCGATAATAAAATGTGTTAAAAAAAAATAATTCCTTCCAAGACAAATACTTATTCGACGGCCAGGTAAGGAACAAATTCAAAACCAAATTGACATCCCATAGGACAGAATAACATGGCTCCGGGGGTAAGGAGAGTCGAATACCACGCAACAACCTGCAAACGAAAGGTTGTTCCCCCACAGGAGTCCATCCACCGGGGTATGGCCTGCAGAAATCACCGACCTCATGGCATTAACTGAACGGTAAGCCAGACCATCTGAAGCCAGTTCCGCCAAGAAATTCAGGATGTGAACAATGTTGGCTGCCACAGGGATCCAAGCGCCTCCGAAGACACCAACTAAACCATCTCGCCCAAGCGGATGAGTAACGTCTAGTGGTACTGTCAGCCCACGCTTTGGGCAAAAGGTGTTCAGCCGGTTGCGATAAGCCTGGGAGTGACCAGCGTTGCAGTAAGGACGCCAAGCCATCAACTGGAGGGCACCCTGAGCCGTGAGGTATTGCAGCATCTGATCCGGGTTCAGAAGAAGATGAGAAAATCGAGGGAGTCGGATTGGAGAATCCCAAGGAAATTCCAAAGGAACGGGAAACCAGACTTGAGACCTCCAGAAAGGCTTCACCATCACCACCTCCGCCCCCTGTCGACGGATTTGGGCCGCCGTTCTTGTGATCATTGAAAACGGGGGAAAAGCATACCCGATCTCCAGACTCCAATCCCGAAGGAAAGCATCCGTAGTCACAGCCAGCGGGTCTGGCCTCCAACTGAAGAAGCGCGGCACCTGATTGTCGAGACGAGATGCAAATAGATCCGTTGTAAATGGGCCCCAAAGGCCCACCACCCACTTAAAGACTTGAGGGTCTAACTTCCAGAGGCTGGAGTCGTGTAGATGCCTCGAGTGCCAATCGGCCACCTGGTTGGCCTGGCCCGCGAGATACTCCAATGTCACCGAGACCTGGTTGGTCAGACAAAAATCCCAGAAATCCTTCGCCAGATTTGCCAGAGCTCGGGACCGAGGGCCCCCCAGATGATTGACATAGCGGACCGCAGACATGTTGTCCATCTTGAGGAGCACAAAAGCACGGGCCCTGTCCTTGGTCCAGCAGTGGACAGCGAACGACCCCGCCAGGAGTTCCAGACAATTGATGTGCAGGGCTTGTTTGTCTAAGGACCAAACGCCGCCAGTGTAGAATTGCCCACACCGAGTGCCCCAGCCCGATCTGCTGACATCCGACTCGATGACGAGGTCTGGAACGGAGCCGAAAATCTCCCGACCATTCCAAGCCTCCATGTGGGTCAGCCACCATGCTATCTCCTCCCTTGCTTCCAAGGTAACCAGGACCACCTGAGACGCAGGTGGTACGCTTTTAGACGCTGCAGTGCCTGGTAATGTAGGGGCCCTGGGAATATTGCCTGGATGGAAGAGGACAAGAGTCTCACCAGCCGGGCAATCTGCGTGAGGGATATGTGCGACCTGGCCATGGTCTGGCGTAGCTCGTGGTGGATTTTCGCCATCTTCTGAGATGAAAGGCTCAAGGACGCCTGGACCGTGTCCACAATGAAACCCTGAAAAACTACCCTCTGAGAGGGGGTGAGAACCGACTTTGATACGTTTAGAACAAAACCTAGAGACTGGAACATGTGAACTGCCTGAAGAAGCTGGGCGCGCAAGGACCTGGGGCACCTAGCCATGAGGAAAATGACGCCTAGGTAAACGATCATCTTAATGCCCTGTCCCCGGAGGAATTCCACCGCTGGATGGAGCACCTTGGTGAAGCACCACGGTGCTGAGGACAGGCTGAATGGAATGGTGGTGAACTCGTAGGCCGGAGACTTCCAACGGAACTACAGGAAGCGCCGATAGGGAGGATGAATTGGAACCACCAAACACGCATCCTTCAAATCGAGACGCACCATCCAATTCGAGGGCAAGAGAACATCCCGCAAGAGATGGATCGCCTCCATCTTGAAGTGGCGGTACACCACATAACCATTGAACTCCCTCAGGTTGATAACAGGGCGCTGACCACCATCTGGCTTGTCCACTAGAAACAAATTACTTAGGAACTGACCGGCAGATGGCCCCATAGAGTAAGAGTGCCTCCACCTCCTCGTCGATCAGTTCTGCGTAACAGGCCGAAAAGTAGATGGACCGAGGCCGGACTTCGTGCTGGGGCTGACCACAGAACTCGATATGGAACCCTTGGATAGTTTGAAGGACCCAGGCGTCTGACGTTATCGTCCGCCAAGCGTCCAGGAAACATGCCAAACGACGCCCAAGACGGACCGATGCCGAAGGGATAACACTTACCGGTAGAATTGTCACCTCCAGAATTATTGTGAAAGCCTCCACAGCCTCAGAAACGCTGCCCCTTGTGGGGTAGAAGTTATTGTAGTTTGCGCCAGTGTTATACTGTCCGCGCCCGGAGCCTTGTCCTTTTGGAGGATTCTGCTGAAACTCACGGCCGGTCGAACGCCCCCTGCCTCAATTGGTCCCTTGGAATTTGGAAAACCCGCTGGTGAAGGTCACCACGAACTTGCCTAGTTCCTTTACGAAAGGGCCTTCATAAAGACCTCCCTGGGCCACCGCCCCAGTTCTCAGGAGGCCAAGTCCCCAAGATTTGGGTCCAATTTTAACAACAAAGAGCGACAACGCTTAGTAGACAGCGCGCAATTGGCATTGCCCAAGAAAATGATTGCGCGCTGCGCCCAGCCAGAAGGCACCTCAGGGGAAATTGCCGAACCAGACACCTTAACCTCTTCGACCATGTCCAAGATCTTAGTCATCGGGCTGATGGTGTCAAGAAGTTTATCTTGACAAGAACGCCACGATCTATCAATGCCCTTGCGTGGGTCCTTCATATAGTTCTCTAGAAACGTGGCCATCTTAGAATCAAGTTCCGTCGTCAGGGCAACCTTGTCCTCTAAAGTAGGCCTTGGGCAATCTGCTCTAAGGCAGCCCCTAGCCTCCTTCTCAAGGGGTTTTCGGAGGCGCCCTGTGACAAATTTTGCCACCTTTTCACCTGGTGTCCAAGCGGCAGACCGGGGGTGCACAATATCGTCAGGATTCAACATACCGGAATCCTCCCCTGTCCAAGAGGGTAAAGCGCCTACAGTCCGCCAAGGCCTTGAAATCCCTGCCTCGTCCTCCGTGTCATCCGGGGACTCCCCATCAGTATCAGGGGACACCGGTCCGGAGTCGCGGGGGTTCTGAAGACATCAAGGGGGTGGAGGGGGAGTAGGGGACCCCTGCGCCAAAAAAGGCCAACTTAAGGCGCTCAAATCCATCCTTGTCAACCCCATCGACGCACGGCTTCTTAGGTGGAGGGGCTTCTATGCCTCAGGAGGGGAAGGAAGGGTAGGGGCCACCGGGGTGCCAAAGTGCACCATGGCCAGCCTTGCACACTCCACAATAATTCTATCCAACAGGCACTGTTCCGTGGGGCCTGCCACCTCCTGCACCACTCTATAAATGGAGGATTCCACAGCCTCAAAAAAATCATCACGTTGTAAGTTGGACTGAGACTCCTCTTCCTCATACAAACAGTCCTGTGCAGCCATAATGAAACAAAATGCAAGCGAGCCACTAGACCAACACTAGCGGGCACTGAGCCTCACCAAAGGTTGAAAGTTAATTAAGCGTAAGAACGCTGTTGAAAAACAATAGAAAGTCTGAGGGTTCCAGAACAGAAATGTGGGCAGACCCAAGGACTGCGATAGGGGCTTGCACTGCCCGCAAACAGCGAGTAATGCACACTACTCAGCCCTCAGAATTATTCTGCCAGGGCGCCGCTGTCCCACTGTGCTCTAGAACAGCCGCAAGTCAATAAGCGCTCTAGCTCCAGCCACAACAATCCAGCATGTGCAAACAAACACGCCTCCAGGCGTCAACGCAGTAATCACCGCAGTACAGACCCCTGCTGGGGTGTGAAACAATGAGCCAAGCAGGCGAATACAGACCTGATAGAACGGGCGTTAGGGTACAGCGGTTGGACAAAGCTCCGGTATCGCAAACTGCCACAGGGCGGTCTCCTCGTTTGAACAAGGCGCGCTGTGGGAGCAACGAGATGGAACAGTCCACGTAGCGGGCTATTTGAGCACCGCAACTTTAGGGGCGTGGCCGTTTAAGGAACTGTGGGACGTTCCCACGGCCAGGGATCTGAAGGAAGAAAAAAGTCAAAAAGTAACTAATCTGCACAAACAAATAGTGAATAGATCCCCGGGAGGGCGCCCATAAAACTCTGCACCCCCTGGGGACACAACACAGCAAATATATCACAATAAAAGGCAATACATCTCCACAACCGGAGAAGAGCACTTAACTGGCTGCGGAGCAGCAAAGAAAGAGGAGGAGTTGGCATAATGGGAGGATTACGTGCCATTAGTGGACATTGAGAAAGGAATATTACTTGGACTCCCCCTACGGTTGCTGGGAGTTGTTGTTTTTGGTTTCAATGTGTTTCTCTTTTGGCTGATATGAAATATGGTATGGAATAAAGCAAAGAGAGAACTAGCATAATCCGAAGCCTCCGGTCCTGTCGTAGAATTTGGTTCAGCCCTGCCCTTAATTTAAACCTGCTTGTGATTGAGGATTGCAGATGACCTGCAGGTGCACTGTATAACCCATGACTTAGGTATGTCAAGGAGATTTTGAAGAGTGTGGGTTGCATAGAATTGTTTACAAATCCTAGTAAATTACTGTCAAGGGATATGCAGAATGTAATAAATATGTTTTTTTTGTTAAAGATATTTTTATTGAAAGTACAAGAAAGAAGAAGAAAGAAAGTAAGAAGAAGATAGAAACACAGTAAATGCGACAAGAGCCCTCGCAGGAGCTCACTCTACATGGCAGAGGAGACTGAACATTGCTGAAGATTGGTCAACGCGGCCACCCTAGCCAGGATGGTTCTCAAAGTTCGCCAGCTAATAATGTTGCCCCAAGGGGGAGTCCACATAAAGGTATCCGCTCACAGTGGCGCCAGGCATAAGCCACCCAAGTCGGGGGCTCAGTCGATCAGTCTAATTTGCGCCTCCTCGTCTCTCCGCCGAAAGAAAAACAATGCAGCGAGGTGAAACACAAAAACCCACCCCCCATAGAGATAGAAGGAACAGAACACCCTCCCCCCAAAACTCCTTCAACCCTCCATCCCCCCTCCCCCCAGTGGTGGCAGCTAAGTAACAGGCACACATCAAAACATCCTCTCACACCTGGAACAAATGGAGTGCACGCAAAGTGGGCGGACAGACCGCCGATGGCAGACCCTGAGAAAGGAAGGGGACCAGGGGGCCCCATCAAAAAACGAAGTTTTTGAAATCTCCTCTGAAAACATCCGCCATACGCTCCATGCTCAGCCGTTTCCACAACCTCGCATACCAGAGGGAAAGTGCAGGGGCCTCCTTCTTTTTCCAGGCCGCCGCCAAGGTCAGCTTGGCCGCACCAATGCAGAGCCAAAGGATTTGTTTATCCGCCTTGGTCTGATGCTCCAGGAGCGGATCACGGAGACCCAATAGAACAAAACCTATCGAGTCAGGAACCAGGTAACCCAGCACATCTTTGATTTGGGACAATATCTCCTCCAAGTAGGGGCGAATGACAGGGCAGTCCCACCAAATATGGCGAAAATCCCCCAAGAGGCCACATCCTCGCCAACATCTATCCGATGTGGAGGGAAAAATCTTTTTCAACCGGGCTGGGTAAAGGTACCAGTCCAACATCGTTTTCATGTGGGCCTCCCTAAGGTCAATGGAATGATTAAATCTGTGCAAGTCACGCCAGAGGTGAGTCCACTCCTCGTCGGAGATATCCCGACCCAGGTGCTCTTCCCACAAACCCATATATCGAGGGCGAGGTGAGATAGCCGTAGCAAGCAGAAGGCCATAAAGGAATGAGATCACCCCTCTCATGGATGCTGTGCGGGTGATAAAGGATTCAAAATCTGTAGGAGGCCTTGTCGCTGCGTCCCGCACCTCAGGTGACAACGCCCAGTGTAGCATTTGGGCATGCCGGTAACGCTCAGATGGTAACACCGCATAGTCACGCATGCAATTATGGAAGGTGAGTGGCTCATACCCGTGAAACAGGTGCGTAAGCGCGTGACACCCTCCCGCCCTCCACACATCAAAGGGGCCCTCCACAAGCGCCGGCGGAAAGGCCGGGTTAAAATGTATAGGGGTGAAGGGGGACGGGAAGGAGGTCCAACTCTCATCGCTGGAAACTGAGTCCCAGACCTTCAGGGTAGTGCTCGTAGGAGTGCTAATATAGGCATTCCGAAGACGATCCCCCTTCGCCTTCCAGACCAGGTCCCATATCTACCTCCCCGCCACACTCCTATCCATATGCAACCAGTGCTTCTCCAATTCCATCTGGGTCCACTCGACCAGCACTCGGAGTTGCGCCACCTTATAATAAAGGTGCATATCTGGGAGGCCGACCCCACCCGTCTTCAAAGGCCTTCGCAGCGTGAGGAAGGAAAGTCTAGCGCGACCCCCTTGCCAAATGTAGTGTAGGATCATGGTCTTAATGCGCCTAAAAAAGCCCCCATCCAATGTAATAGGGAGCGCTTGAAACAGATACAGGAGCTTGGGGAGCATCGTCATTTTAATAGCATGGATTCGGCCCAGCCAAGAAATGAACATGGACTTCCACCGATTAAGCTCAGTCTGTATCTGGGTCAACAAAGGCGGGAAGTTGGCCGCATATAGAGTGGTGATGGACGAGGTCAGCCGGACACCTAGGTACTGTATAGAGGAGCTGGCCCACGACAGGGGCGTGAGCGGCCGGATGCGGTCCACCTCAGCAGATGGTAGCGTGAGGTTAAGGATGTAGGACTTGCTAGGATTGACCTTAAAACCCGCCACTGCCTCGAACTGAGAGAGTACCTCCTGTACCCGTGGAAGGGAGCTTCCCGGGTCCGCCAGTGACAGCAGAACATCATCAGCAAAGAGGGAAATTTTATGCTGCTATCTTGAAAAGGGGAGACCACTGATGCCCGGGTCTTCCCGTACCCTAAGAGCTAGGGTTCAATGCTGAGCGCAAAGAGAAGGGGAGATAAGGGACAGCCCTGCCGCGTACCCCGGGAGTGCGCAAAGAAAGGTGAAACATGGCCGTTAACCATGACTCTTGATCGAGGACTGTGGTAGTTGGCCCGCAGCATAGCTATGAATCTGGAGGAGAAACCATAGGCCGCCAGCGTACCAAAGAGAAAGTTCCAGTCTACCCCGTCGAACGCTTTTTCAGCGTCAAGGCCCACCAAGACCGCCGGGATCTTGAAGCGATTGGCCTTTTCAATCAGGTGAATCAGCCTTCTGGTGTTGTCGTGGGTCTGGCGACCCTTTATGAATCCCGATTGATCGGGATGAATGAGGGCAGGCATAAGGTCCTGGAGTCGTGCAGCCAAGATGGAGGAATATAATTTGGCATCTACATTCAGTAGAGCTATGGGCCGGTAGGACTCACACTTCGAGGGGTCCTTCCCGGCTTTGGGGATAATCGAAACCATTGCCTCCGCCATAGAGCCAGTAGTCTGACCCGCCTCCCTCATGCCGTTAAAGAGTGTCACCAAAAAGTCACCCAACTCAGAGGCAAGGGTCTGATAGAAGGGTGCTGTGAAGCCATCCGGGCCAGGCGCCTTAAGTGGCTTAAGGGACTTAATCGCGGCCAACACCTCCTCCCTAGTAAAGGGGGCCTCCGAAAGGTCATTCCAGTCCTTGGAAACCTGCGGAAGCGGATGAGCCCTCAGGTACTCCTCCTGATCCTCCGGCACCAGGCTATCCGCCGAGTACAGGGCGGCATAAAATTTGCCGAAGAGCTCCGCCTTAGCCGCGTCTTGATGCTCCAAGGCGCCCGAGGGCGCCCGGATGCCACCTATATATTCTCTCTCGCGCTTATCGCTAAGCTGTCGAGCCAGATGTTTCCCTACTTTATTGGCTTGTGTGTAGGAAAGACGCCGTAAGCGCAGGAGGGTATGCTCCGCCCGGTTATTATAGTGGGCCCTGAGTTTACCCCGCACTGTCGCAAGCGGACGGAGCGTCCTTCGAGAAGGATTCTGCTTATGAGTTTCAAGTGTCGTCAGCTCCGCCTCCAGCGCCTCCCTTTCCTCACGCCTAAGTTTGTTCAAGGCGGAGTTCAAAGCAATGCACGTGCCCTGTGTCGTCGCCTTAAAAGCGTCCCATTGGGTGAAAACCGAAGTGTCCCCTTCCTTGTTAAACTCAAAGAATTCACCAATGGCCGCCCTGAGTTTTGTGCATGACTCCTGATCTCGCGTAAGTGAGATAGGGAAGTACCATTTGCGGTGGGGGGACGTCCCCGGGGCCCAAGTCAGGCACACTGCCAGGAGGCTATGATCCGATACAGAGAGCGGGAATATCTTACTTTCCCTCAGGTCCCCCTGTAACGACTGGTTCAGAAAGATGTGATCAAGATGCGAATACGTGTGGTGAACATGGGAGAAGAATGTGTAGTCTCTAGTGTGGGGGTTGAGGGCGCGCCAGCTATCAATGAGACCCAAGCTTTCCATAGCATCACGCGACTCGGAGGAGAAGACCGTCCGCTGCTGGTGCGAGCAATCAAGTTCTTTGTCCCAAACCAAATTGAAATCCCCCATTACCACCAAAGCACCCTCCCCAAAGTCCCCCACCTCCCGCAAGAAAACCTCAAGGAACCCATTTGGCCCGTGTTCGGCGCATAGAGAACCACCCACGTGCAGAGCTTGCCAAGGAGCATCCCCTTCACCATCAGCCATCTACCCTACTTGTCGCTACGCACACCCATGGGTTGGAATTGTAGAGTAGAGCGGGACAAGAGTGCCACCCCCCGGTGCCGGTGCTCAGTGGCGGCCGAGGACCTGTAAATCAGTGGATATTGCCTATTCTTGAGCCTGGTTTTGTCTCTACGAGCCAAATGAGTCTCTTGCAGTCCTACCACATCCAGATGATGATCTATAATGTATTTCCACACCTTCTGACGCTTTGGGAGGGAATTTAGGCCTTTAACATTCCATGAACCTATCGTGACTCGCATCATTTAGACAATCCCCTCCCCCACCCCGCTCCACATAGTGCCCCCTGTAGTGCCATAAACAGCCCGAATACACCCACAGTCATACCAGATCCACCGCTACCACCACTGAGCCCATTTCAAATCAACACCCCCCCAACCCAAACAAACCCCAAGACGCTATACACAGAAAACAGCCCCAGAACCTTAAAGAGAAAAAACAGACCAAAAGAAGAAGCAGCTGGACATGACCATAAGGGTCGGGGGTAGAAGACCCGGGTAATGCCCCCCTCGAGTTCAGGGTCGGGGTAACCCTCCAGTGGAGCATGGTCCCTTAATGTACCTGAGGTGGTAGAGCCCCTCCGGCCCCACAGGCCGATGTCTGGGGAGCCTAGGCTGCCGAAGAGCTGTCTATCCGGCTCGAATCAGTCACCAAAGCCACTGAGGCAAGGGCCTCTCCCCTCTCACTTTGGCTCGCCGATGGATTCGGGCCTTCCGCCATTCCAGTGCGGCCCACTCTTTGCCATGCCGGGGAGCGGGAACGGCGTCGTCTTCTTGGGGAAGCGCTGGCGCCAGCCGACGCGGCCTCTTCCTCCATGCCCAGAAGTTCCCTGGCAGCCGCCAGGGATCGTATTTGCACCAGTCTGTTCTGCCATCTAAAGATGAGCTGAAAGGGGTGGCCCCAGGAGTAGGACACCCCGTGCTCCCGCAGGAAAGCCGTGACCGGGCGGAAGTCCCGCCGCTTCTGTAACGTGGAGGCCGCCAAGTCCTGAAAAAGCTGGGGGCTGTGTCCCCGAAATTGTAGGTTGTTTGTATCCCTGGCCTTTCTTAGGATCCTCAATTGAAAGTCGTGGACACAAACTAAAATGTCCGGCGGCGGTGAACGCGCACCACGTGGCAACCCAACTCGATGAACTCTGTCCATGCGGATCTCTGAGAAATCCGCCTCTGCTAGAATCTGCAGGAAAAGGGCCTCCACATACTCCCGCAAGTTTCCACCTTCTCCTTCCCAGGGCACCGCTCGGATTCGAATGGTATTACGGCTGGATCGATTTTCCAAATCCTCGCAGTGGGCCTGAAGGTCTAAATTTTGCTCCCGGAGTCTGAGCATGTCCTGCTGTAACTGGTGGTCGTCACCAGCAAGGCATAGATCGTGGTCCTCCAGGGTCGCCACCCGTTCTCCGATGCCATCCACATCTCGGCGGACCTCGCGCAGATCGGAGGCCAGCTGTGACTTCAGCTCCGTGATGTCGTCCTTGATGGATGCAAAAAGTTCGATCAGGAAGGCCTTCGTGACAGGGCCGTCCCCGTCCTCCTTCGGGGGTGACTTGCTGGAACCGGGGGGGCGATGCAGATGGATCCTTACCAGGACCGTCCTTCCCTAGCTTGTTCATGCGGTTCCTCGTCGTCATGATGGGGAGCCGCGGCTAGCCCCCTCGCGCTCCGCGATTGCCAGGGGCGTCCCAGGAGATCAGGCCACGCTCCCTCGCACCCGCCAGGACCCCCGCTCTGCCGTCACCGGGAGGCCGGAGCTATCAGGGGACAGCGATCGCCGTGCACGCTCAATGTTCGTTGAATCGCCCCCGAGCTGTATGGGGTAGGGTCGGATCAACACCGGTTCTCCTCTCGTCCCTCTGCGCTGTCCAGCAGCCGCCAGACAGGTCGGCGCCTCCCCGCCACCTCGTCCAGACGACGTTAGCCGAAATGATCCACAGGGGGGTAGATTAAGCTCGGGACGGTCCCAGTCAGGGGGTCCTGTATTGCGATTGTTCTTCTCCGCAGGTCGCGGTGGCCCAGGGTCCCCCGGGTAATGGCAGCCGAAGATCTCCGGGTGATGCAGTGTAGGCCGCACCAACCTCGTGCGTCGCCGCCTCGGCTAAGTCCACCGTTCTTGGTCGTAACTCGATGGGGAAAGGCTCAAAAGCAATCAGGGCACCTCAGCAAAGTCGATTCCAGAGCAAAGATCGCGCCAGGACAGCTATACAAGGCGATGAAGGGCTCGAGGCGCCGGAGGAGCTCGCAGGCACGTCTTACTCCGTCGCCATCTTGGCCACGCCCCCCCATAAATATGTTTTTATCTAGGTGGCAATGTGAAAGAGAGGAAAGGAGCTTCTAAACCTACTGTGAAAACAGTATATTTTGCCGAAAACACGTCCTCGTGGGAAACTCTATTTGTTGACTGCTATTAATGCCCATCGTCCTTTTTTATTGACAAAGTTCAAGCACAAAATAATACACTGGTGTCTACAGGTCCCCAAAGGATTTCATAAGCCGTAAGATATAAAACGTGCTTGTGTGACAATTATTCTGAGCAAGACACTATACATTTTTGGTTTTTCAGTGATTTTTATTGCATAAAATGTAGGAAATAATCAGGTTTCATACGTAAGACCAGTTTTGCTGTATCTTCTAATGCTTTCTTCCCCCATGGTCTCCTTGGTGTTCTCAAGTTTCCTTGCCGGTGTTCTTAGAAGCAGGTAAAAGCTATTGAATGACTAGAGAGCTTTCATTTTCTTTTTTAAAATTAACCAAGTTGATAGTTCATTATTTAGTGGTCCTATTGTGCTATTTTTACATCCTTAAGGATGGTGCCTTGAAGGGCCAGGGAAGGGGATGACCTTTGTTTGCACTTTGTGTTCTCAATACTGTAACAATGCACTTGCACTTTATACAAATGTATGTTGTGGAATACGTTTCAGTACAATGTTAATTTTTGTAGAGGTTTCATAATTGAGATTTTTAATTGATGTGATTAGACGGTTTTTAGGTGGCCCGAACATCTCTTGAAAACAAAGCAGACCTAAAACAGAGGTTTAAGTTGCCAAATATTTTCTAGGATGAGCCCCTTTTTCATTGCTTATTGAAACCACCATTCTGTATGTCTCGCCTTGACAGCGCATGCGCTGCATGCGCTGTCTCAGCGAGACATAAAGTAATCTAAATGTTGAGTGGAACTCCACCTATTGGCAGCTAATATGTGCTGCTGCTCGCCATTTGTTTAACATTGGATTGCTCTTTCTTATCTTGATTATGGTTGGTTTGGGATGCGAAACGTCACTTCCTTTGTGCTGCAATTTTCCAGGAAGCAGCACTGACTAACTACTGTTTACTTACGCTGCTGGGCTGTAATTGTCTATTTAGGGACTACTTTTTCTTATCGCGGCTTTCATTTTACGGCCGCGATTTGCTTCTACTTGCTTACGGAGGTTTTGCCCTCCCCTAACCCCCGTCAAGCTCCTCTGTTCGACTGGCCGCGTTTATTTATGGGGGTTTTTTTCACGCTCGCGGCTCCCATTTCACGACTGCCGTTTATTTATGTTTTTTTTTTCAGCCTCGTGGCTCCCATTTCATGGCCACCGTTTAATTATGCTTGTTTTTTTTGTTTTTGGGCCCCTCCCCCGACACCATGTGCGAAGGTGGCAGGGCTCGCCAACCCCGGGATGTACTCTGCTGGCGCTGCTCTGACTAATCTCACTCAGCGTCCAAGGGGGGAGGGGGCTTCTTGCTTCGCCATTTTGCTTGCTGTCTTCTGTCAATGTACGTGTATGCCTGGCTCTAACGTGGCTGCTGCTCCAGACTCCCCACCCTAAACCACAGCGCCGGAGACGCCCAGTCCCTGAGCAAAGGGAGCGGGCGGCCGCGGTCGAGTCACCGAGGTAAGGCTATGAGGGCATGGACATCCTTGAGATATTTTCGCTGTGTGTGTGATAGTTGAGCAATGCACTTTATTGACCGTGGGGTGCACTCTATCTTAAGTCCAACTGTGTTTAAATAAGTGCCCCTTAAAAGTGTATAAACACAAAATGTCCCCCCTTACAGTTAGCTATGCTTACTGTGAATGTCCCTGGCTGCACGCCTTAGTTGATTTGCTCTTTCTCTCCCGCTCTGGGTAGAAGAGAGAAAAATAAATGTTGTGAAAGGCTTCTATTGTGTTCTGCGAACAGAGCAGCATCCCATGCGAGACTTTACTAAAATGATGATTTAAGGTTTAAATTCGGTCTCCCTATATTCATTTTTGTGAGGGCGATTTAACTGTAGAATCACATGTAAGCATTAGTCCGTGCTTGTTTACAAGAGCATTACTGAGCTAGGTAGGAAAATGCAGCGGCTGCCAGTAGGACTGGACAGCTATAGCCTCAAAACATAACTTATTCTCGAGCTCTTCCAGCTACCCTGGCTCGTGGGCGCGTTTCTCTGCTTTGCATTTTCCAGCAATCTCTCATGAAAAGACCTGAGACGTGATAGTCTCTCGAGTAATCACTACGCCTTTATAGCACATTTTCATCACTGCAAACTAGGCTCTTCTCACCACCCGGTATATTCCTTGGCAATTTTATTTCATTTGCCGTCGTTAAATCGCAGACACATCATTTTGTTATTACCTGGGATGAGCTGATGAGAAAAGGGATGTCCCCGGCATCTAACAGGTGCAAATCCACAAAGGGAAATGACGCTAAGTGGATCCTAATATTCTCCACAGAAATGACACACACCGCAACCACTATTAATGTATCGCAGCGCTCACTGTTGCAGTGTATTTGAGAGGGAAAGCGAGACAGCTTTTTGGCCAAGTATGTCTTCACTTATCTGTTTACTTTTTTTTCACTTGACACACGGATCCAACTCACCTTTGGCACTTTCTTTGTTCCTTGTGTGAAATAGAGGAACTTATCGCCTTAGGCAAATACTGGTTCGTGCTTTCAAGTGCGCGCATACATTATTCAGTCAGCTCCACCTTCATGTTTATATTACAGTAAGTCTGTGCTGCTGTGATAGCTGTGTGGCTTCAAAAAGCGGAGCTAAGTTTTACGGCATGCACAAAAAACAAAAATCCGACTTTGAAATCTGAATTTTCAAGGGTACATTCCGGAGAGCATTTTCTTGCCAGTAAAGTACACTTTGATGTTTTCAAAGTGTATTGCTAGGGCATTGTGCCATCAAGGTCAGATTCTAAGAAGGTTCCTTTCTAGTAAGGGGTGAGATAAAAAATTGAGCAATAGTGGTAATGTCTTTAGCAGGAGTCAACTTATATGATAATGTGTATATCTTTCATTACCATATCACTTTTATTAATATCGATGAAACCGTCCCCTTATATTAAAAAAACTAATTTTAGCCCTCTTTCCTTACCAAAAGCAGTCCGGGCAATATGTTTACACCATTCCCACCCCCTTCATCTTCTCCCTTAATCTCTTTTTTTACATGCATCCATTCTCTCTCTCGTTCCATTTGCCCTCCCCCTCCTATGCATGGACACATCCGGATGGTGAATTTTGGTTCAGATGTTTGGAAAGGGACCGTTGCCCATTGCATTATCTCTGTTAAACGCCACTGCTAGTAGCTTTCCTCTCATGAGTGATGACAATCTTGTACTCCCCCTTCCACACCGGCCACTTGAGCCACAATTCAAGGGCTCTCCAGAAGAGATCGTCGTCATAAAAAACCGAGGAAACTCAGGATGCCGCAGATGCTAACAACGATTTTACAATTCTAAAAACATAAATGGATTCTTCTGGAATAGTAGACATTTATGGAGAAAAGAGCAGAAATTCTTCCTTTAGAATTTTTCCCAGATTTTGTGTTGTATTCAACTCCTAGAAAATGAATTGTCCTGCTAGAAGAAAAGAACAAGCATTTGCAATGCAATATGTCTCTCATTTGCGATCGTTTAAGCTATTGGCATTATAAATGACAATGTCTTTCATTAATGTTTTAAAAACTAAAACATAAATAAAAGGCATTGTCATTTACAATGCCAATAGTTCAAACTCATTTAAATGTGGGACCTATTGCATTGCAAATGCTTGTTTTAGTTGTGTTTTAACTTGCGATTTTCACAAAAAAATGCTACATTAGTACATATGCTAGTAACGAATATGAAATTGTTTTCTATTCTGCGCCATGTTTGTGTTATACATTTTTGTTCGTATCTTCATGTTAAAGAACGTTTGTATGTACCGGTGTAATACGTACTGAATTTTAACTTATGTTATATTTGGGTGTTCATATGGGCATTTATGGTCTATATTGGCAGAATAAAGAGTTATTGACTTGACTAGTCATCTTAAACCCAGAATAGCCTCAAATGTCCACACAGTCATTTAATATAGTTATAGCTTTGTGGTTATATATTACCTCAAACATAAAAGTATAGCTTCACATTCCAAAGCTCTGTGTTAATGCTCAGGTACTCCTATGATATGCCAAGCACAGGCTCACATGTCCATATACAACCTCATAAGCCCCAGTGCAGCCTTTCATGCTAAGGTATATCCATCATCTGCCAACAAATGTCCGCATTGCTTATGTTCAGCCCTATATGTCAAGGTAGAGGCCTGGATGTCTGAGTAGGGCCTCATGTGACTCGATAACGTCCTCCTACAGAGAAAGGACGAACTCACAAAGCACTCTGTGATGGCGATTATGCTCGTTGAGGATGTACATCAAGTAAACATACATCTCATCAAATTTGAACTTCAATTAGAAGATTTATTCTTCAATTCATTGTCCTCTTTCATCATATGATAATTCTCATATTTAAAAAATTCATAGTCATTGTGCTTTCAACTTGTATAACAGAATGTCAGGTAGCATAGACTCCCCAATGCATTTCGGGTCTAGCCCTTCGTCAGGGGAGATTTCCTGCTACGCTGAGCATCCATCATACTGATGGAGGCTCACCGTAGCAGGAAATTCCCCGGGAGTTCGACCGCCCCATATTTATTTTGTATTGTATTAGGGCCTCATGTGCCCAGATACTTTGGTCATGTACCAGATCCAGCCTTAAATGGCCGGTAATTTCCATCATATGACAAATGTAGGCTCATATACCCACTGCACCTGTACATTCTTGGGTGCTTTAATCAGTTGGAAGAAATCAGGGCTGGTATTAACGATTTACTCGCTATCTAACCTGTCTTTTGATTGTAAAATGGCCCATATTTTCCTTCAAAACGATACTGCATACCAGGAAACACCCACGGGGTCTCAGACACAGTGCCAATGGAAGCTCCAAGAACTAGAAATGAGGAATGGACTAGACCCTGTGGAGGCATCTATCACTTTGTTGCTGCAATGAATGGAGACGCCTTCTCACTGAAGGCACTCGCCATTTGGATTTATTTACGTTCTCTACATCGTGTTCTTAATATCACCTGAACTTGTCTGTACATATGTGTAATTGCAATGATTTTAGGTAATTATGCAATAAATATTTCATTAATTCATTCACTGTGGCGACCGCCTAATGCATGCAGTTATTTTGCTTCCTGTGTAAGTAGTTAAGTGGCAGGGTTGTTGGACATTGTGTAGAAACGGTCGACTATTACGCGACTGGGCCTTCTCAAACTTGAAGTAGCCATTTGTGCTTTGTCTAGAGGGGGACTGAAAAGGGAACATTTCATTAGTATTTTGAAAGAAAATGTGACTCAAGACTTATATTTTCATCACTTTTAATTTGATGTCATCATTATTATTGATATTGTTTTTTTTTCGAATACTGTTTATTATTATCCATTACTGCTATGCCCGTTTTAAAATTTTATTATCGAGTCATAGTGCCTTAGGTTGCATTTAGCATTTTCCACCTGTGAAGATAGCTATTGTTTACAGTTTTTAAAGAATCTTTGTCTTCAGGAAGGCGAAGCACTTGCTTCATGGCTGAACGTCTGCCTTCCTTGCTGACAAGGCCATTCCTCATCCAGCGAGGCTCCTCCCTTTCATTAACACAACCCAAGCAGATCCGGAGTGACGCAGCCAGCCAAGCTGCGCCAGAAAAGAAAGCACAAGATGTGTGTGCAGTGCACTGTGATTTCACAGCCAATATTGTAAATGAGACAAGCATTGGCATAGCCAATAGGTCTCGCCTTTGGGACCTTTGTAAGTTTTTGGCCACAGCGATTGACTTTTGCAATGTTTTTAAGCTATGTTGAAGAGCTGTACGGCACCACTCTACAGTTACTCTACAGCACCACTCTACAGCACTACTCTACAGTACCCCTCTGCCGCATCATTCTGCAGCACCACACTGCAACACCACTCTATAGCACCACTCTGCAGCACCACTTCTTTTTGTAACGCCTATGCTTAATGGTGGACTCTGGGTACTCTTAAGAATTATGGGTGGCCTGTCTCCTGTACTCCCATCTTCACTGAGACTCACTAGTTGGAGCTCGGGTGGTGCTCTCCGCCATTGCATACACCATCCTAGCACTGGAATCAAGTTCAATAGAAAGAGTGGAGGATAGGGGCCTATGGAAGACTGGGACTGCAACAGAGACTGTTATCAGGGGGAGTTAGACTAGACCCTCCATGGCAAGTGTTCAGACTCACCTGAGCATCGAGAGATGGTGGTTCTAGACCTACACCCAATTGAGGGAGATCAACTTAACCTATTAGTGCAACAGCACTGCAGCAACACTCAGACAGAAAGACTGGCTCCAACATTCCCTTTAGTAGAAGTTCTGGGCCTCATTCCTCAGACAATAACCTAATTTTGACTCAGCAATGCAATGTAGTCTAAGGAACAGAGGACTTGATGCCTGGGGTTGGCTGCTCCTGGGCATTTCACTGCTACACCATGACATCAGGGGCCAACTAAAACAAGTTGTCTGGTACTGGGGGTAGATGGTCTCACAGTCTCATGCTTTCAAGTTCCTGAAGCTTACTAGCACCACTTGCGCAGACTCAATGGGGGTAAGTTCTATGTGTCGGGAGGGAGAGAGGATCAGGAAGGGGGGTTCCACACTACTTCATCAGCATGAAGTGAGACTTGGTGATCCAGATCCTGTAATAACAGCTGAATTTTCTTTCTAGTAAAGAAATCCAATGTCTCTTCCGCGAGTGTAGCATATTTGCTCTGCATGCACACCGGGATGTTCAGGAGCGACTTAATACCAGTGGTCACAATGAGAGCATAGGTGTACTTAAAATGCATAGGTTAAGTGCGTCAGGTGCTGGCCATGGAGAGTAGCAGGATGTATGTGGCTTAAAACAAGAGCTTTGCATATCTGAAGAAAGGAGGAGACGGCCAGAATAACAGTATGAAAAAAGCCAAACCTTTTCGTATAACCTTAGAGCTGGGATCCAATAAAAAATAGGCTAAGTTGAGCACACAAAGGGATGGAAGCTTGCCGCCTACGCATGAGTATGTGGTATCAACAAGCACAAGCTCTCTAATAAACAGGAGTGAAGCTGGTCCAGAGTAATATATACTTTGCATTGCTTGTCCTCTTTGTTCATTTCACAAATGCTTGTTATGCACTTGAATTTGTAAGTGGGGTTCTAGTATTCAAATGTTGTGGGGTTCCAGGGTGTTCATCTTTGAGATGCCAATACAGCTGATACTTTGGCCCGTGTGGATGTCTGTGATCGTGGGTTCTCATATTGAAGATTAAACAACTCATATTTATGAGCATAAGTTTATTCTGGAATGTTATTTCTTTGCCCGACTCCTTGGACGCTCCTGCTAAATTCTGCCAGTAGGTGAAAGGGATTAAAGGGATTGTAGAATGTAAAATCAGAAAAAAACCAAAATGATAGAAATCGATTTCTAAGAGCCCAACTAATTAAAAAACCATCAGTATAAAAACAAGTTAATAGAAATAAAGTTTGCTGTAATAAAAAAACGTGAACAGTTGAAACACAATTATATGAATGTATTAAAAATAATTTTAAAAACAAGAAAACGTCAGAAGACAAAGATGGGGGGAGGGAAGGGGCAAGAAGAGGCCAGCGGAACAGGGAAGAAGAAAGTAGGTCACGGGCTGTTTTAGTTAAATTCTGTTGCTAAGAAACTAAAGAGTGTTAAAAGCTGCAAGAGAATGAGAAAAAATAACTTATACTGTTTTTTCATGTACTCTCTTTCGAAATCTCGCACCGGCCACATTAGCCAGACACCAACAATTTTGGCCAATGATGGACAAGTTCTGCCAAAGCAAAATAAGGAACCGGTGGCTGCTTCCTTTCCTTCATGCATAGCATTTGAACTTCTAAACAAGTTCTATCAAATGTCCGACAAAGTAATTGCTGCATTGGTCTTGGGCATCTGCAGGCCTTATGGACAGACAGACAGCTGAAACAAATGGCCAAGTGAGAGGGGCAATTCAAAGGACACTGAATGGAAAGGCCTGCGACTGCAGAAGCCACGAGAATCAATACCCACGGACCCAGATAATAAACAACTCGAGGACCATTAACAGAACCCACCTGGAGGCAGCAAACTGATGTGCATGATATTAAAGCAATTATGAGTGGTCCGTCAAACTGAACGATGAAAGAATGTGCTCACAACTCCCCGAGACAAGCATTGGCGGGGGGAATGGAAGCCAGCAGAGTGACGCAATCTGTGGTGGGGGAGGGAATTGCAAAGCGGAGAGAGTCACGCAAGGCTTAATGAGCCTTGACAGAAACCACATGGCGGCTGCACGTGTGAACGCAAGCTTGAGGCCAGCAAAAGCCTCTGGTAGCACTTTCAAAAAGCCACTCACTAAATTTCTCGCAGAGCAGCGCATGCGCTGGCTCAGGGAGACCAAATCAAATAGCCACACAGCATGTGCTGAAGGCAACACAGCGTGTCAGTTCTACAACAGGGATATCAGCCACAGCCAGTTTTACTGCCCTCTGTTCATGCCACCAATCCTGAGCCCCCACAAGTCCACCCTCAAGGTTGCCACCCACACAGACAACACCCTCAACACACCGACCCCAACACCATCCTCAGAGGAACACTCATCTAGAGACCCCCCTGACCCCGGGCTCAGTTCCACGACTCCGTCGCCGACCATGCCAGCACCCACGCACTCGCCTCCATGGACTACATCCTCCTCGGGGACCTGAACTTCCACCTCGAGAACAACAACAACACCAACTCCGCCACCCTGATTGACAACCTCGCCAACCTCGGCCTCAGACAACTCATCACCGCACCCACCCACGCCGCCGGCCACTTGCTGGACCCCGTCTTCTCCACAAGCACCCACGTCGCCTTCGACCACACCACCGAATTCCACTGGATTGACCACCACTGCATCCATTTCACCTTTAAGAAATCAACCACGCACCACCGCACCCAACAGCTGCCTCGCCGCTGCTGGGGCAAAGTCACCGAAGACCAGCTGATCACCCCCCTCGTCCAGAACCCACCCACCAACCCAGACACCGCAGCCCGCAACTTCAGACAGTGGATCGACGACTGCGCCAACACCCTCGCCCGCTCAAGAAACCCTCAAACAGCCATGCCAGCAAGAGAGCCACCGGGTTCACCGACAAACTCCAGACCTCCAAACGCGCATGCCGGAAACTGGAGAAAATACGGCTCCACGAATGCACACCGGACAACCACGCAGCCCACAAGGACGCCACCTGCAGACATCACCACCTCATCAGACTTGCCAAGAGATCCTCCTTCAAAGACCGCTTGGATAACAACGCACACAACAGCAAAGAGCTCTTCAGCATTGTAAAGGAACTCTCCAACCCCAGCGCCAACGCCAACGACATCCCGCCCTCACAAGAACTGTGCGACTCACTAGCCATCTTCTTCCATTGCAAGATCGTTGACATCCACAACAGCTCCACCTCCCCTGGAAACACCACCAGCGCCACCCACCTGACCTCCTGGTCCAACGTCAACGACGATGAGACACGCAATGTAATGAACTCCATCAGACCCGTGCCCACACCACTTATTCAACAAATCAGACGCAGCCATCGCACCCCAACTACGGAAGGTCATCAACATCTCCTTCGAAACAGCGACATTCCCGGAAAGCTGGAAGCCCGCCAAAATTAACGCCCTCCTCAAGAAGCCCAAGGTGGAACCCAAGGACCTCAAGAACTTCCGGCCCATCTCCCTGCTCCCATTACTGGCAAAGGTCATTGAAAAAATCATCAACAAGCAACTGGCCCGCCACCTGGAAGACAACAACATCTTGGACCCATCCCAATCCGGATTCAGACGAAACTACAGCACAGAGACAGCGCTCATCACCGCCACAGACGACATCGAGCGCCAACTAGACAACAGCCAAAAATCAGCCCTGATCCTCCTGGACCTGTCGGCCGCCTTCGACGCGGTCTGCCATCGCACTCTAAAGACACGCCTCCTAGAAGCCGGAATCCAAGAGAAGGACCTTGACTGGACCACGTCCTTCCTCTCCGGCAGAACCCAGAGCGTCTGCCTCCCACCCTTCCAATCTGAATTCACCAACATCATCTGCGGGGTCCCCCAGGGCTCATCCCTCAGCCCGACACTGTTCAACATCTACATGGCCCCCCTCGCACAAGTGGCCCACCATCACAACCTCAACATCATCTCCTACGCCAACGACACCCAGCTCATCCTCTCCCTCACCAAGGACCCACACACCCCCAAAACCAACCTTCACGAGGGAATGAGGGCCGTTGCCGACTGGCTGAAGCTGAACGCGAAGACGGAGGTCCTCATCCTCGAACCCACCCCCTCAGCCTGGGACGACTGCTGGTGGCCGACCACACTGGGAGCAGCACCAACACCCACCGACCATGCACGCAACCTAGGATTCATCCTCGATTCCTCCCTCTCCATGTCTAAGCAGGTCACTGCTGTCTCCTCCTCCCGCTACAACACCCTCTGCATGCTCCACAGGATCTACAAGTGGATCCCGATCGAAACAAGAAAAACGGTGACACAAGCCCTCGTCAGCAGCAGACTGGACTACGGCAACGCACTCTACGCAGGAATCCCAGCCAAACACCTACGACGACTATAACGCATCCAAAACGCCTCCGCCCGACTGATCGTCAATGCCCCCGCCGCAGCCACATCACCCCCCACCTGAGAGACCTACACTGGCTCCCGTCAATAAGAGGATCACCTTCAAGCTCCTCACCCGCGCCCACAAAGCACTCCACAACGCAGGACCAGCCTAACTGAACAGCAAACTCAGCTTCTACACCCCCACCTGCCAGCTCCACTCCGCCAGTCTCGCATTTGCCGCTGTCCCCCGCATCCAACAAACGACCTCTGGCGGCAGTTCTTTCTCCTACCTCGCCACCAAGAACTGGAACACCCTCCCTACCCACGTACGACAGACCCAAGACCTACTCGCCTTCAGAAGACTCCTCAAGACCTGGCTCTTCGAGCAGTAGCAGCACCCCCCTCCCCTCAGCGCCTTGAGACCCTCACGGGTAAGTAGCGCGCTCTACAAGTACTCTGATTGATTGATTGATTGAATAGTCCTCCTCTCGGTCAAGTGCATGGTCGTAGGCAATGTGCAGGCTACGACATCCATGCCTCATCCTGTGTAAACCACGGTTTGTCTATGACTATACAGGGTGGCAATGTGAAGGGGTTGATGTCCGTCTCTACAACCATTGCACTTTAATTTTCCACCCATGACCATAAAGCCTCATTTGTGCTTCTTACAGGTGAGGCTCTCTACCCTGATTTTAAAAATACCAAGCTTCCCCACCCTTTCATGAGAAATCCGAGAGCTGCAAGCCAATTTTAACACATTCCTTGAACCAAACAGTCCTGGGACAGGAGTACTAAATTGGAATTGGTGACTGTTGAGTGTACTAATGAAAAAACGGCTTCTTACATGGGTACTGAATGCTCAGCCTCGATCCATCAAATAATAATTTTTTTGTTTGAATATTTTTATAATCAGTTTTTAGCACTTATTTGCAATGCATGTCAACGTAATAAACAAATAATACATCTTATGGTCCCTGATAGTCACAGAGGTAATCCGTTGCGTTTATATCACATAACAGGACGTTGGTCACACATCACGCCACTTGAGTCCATATAATTACTGTAGAGAGTGTGAGGCCGCAAAGGTCGGATAACATTGTGCTCTGAAGTATATGATTGTGATGCAAAGAGTGGCATATATGTTCAGTTATGTGTCTCCTGCAGGTCAGTACGTACATTCCACATAAGGTGTGTCATCCTTTATGGTTACGTAAAAGAGGTGCTATGAAGCAGAGAATTATTGACATCAGATACATTATTCATAACATTGAAACAATCGTGTCATATGGAAAACTATAGTGACACCAGAACATAACCAACTAGGGAAAGAGGAAATTAGATAAAGGGAAGAGAGGTAATAACATTAAAAAAAGAAAAAGTGTGTAAGAATGGAGAAAATGAGTAATCAAAGGGCTAGGAGGTGCATCTGTGGGATCCATGGAAGTATGTCGTCGGCTCCAGTGTGGGGGGCATGTAGGGGCAAGCGTCCTGTGCGGCGCGGATCTCCCGTGGGTTGGGGGGCAATTAGTCAGCGGCTAACAAGCACTGAGGTGCTAGCGTCGAGGGGGAGGGTTTTGGGGGGCCACTGCCGTGTGGAATAGAGGCGATAACCCATGGTATAGGCGAGGGGTGTTGTGTGCATGTACAAAGCCGTGGGCCATCAAGGGGGATATACAGTTCTCTGACCCACTCTCTACCCAGACTGGGCTCGGTGGGGGAAGGCTGGCTAAGCGATTCCCTGGTTCAGACACGCCTGTTGAAAGGACTTCAGGGTGTCATCCCAGAGCTGCGCAATGGGGACTGTTCTCAGGCCCGCTGTTTCCTCTCTGTGGAGGGTGGCGCTCTCTGCTCTTGCCCAATTTCCAAAAGAGGTATACCAGTATCTTACATCTGGGGGTATACTGCTCGTACAGTGCTTAGTAAGTAGCCGTTTAGCCATGATGAGCCTTAGATCCCAAAACCGAGTGGGACTTTATTATGTTTTGTTCTCTTGTACAGTCCTAGTAGACAGGCTTCCCATGTGTGTTGGAGGCCGTCGCCAGCGCTCTGCTGCAGCAGGGTTATCACCGTGTGCCAGTATGTTTGTATGTGAGGGCAGGCCCAGAGCATATGAATAAGACCCACGCCTACCAGGGAGCATCTCAGACAAGCGGAGGTGTTGATCGTGAAGTATTTATTGATTTTATCCAGGGAGAGGTATGCGCGGTGTAGGATGTAGAATTGTATAGTTTTAAAACGGGAGTTACGTGGGATATTGACAGGGCCGGCCAGCACTACTGCCCATTCTTTATCCGACCACGCCCTACCCCTATCTATCGCCCATTTGTCACGCAGCTGTTGGGTGGAGCCTTGCGTTTGAGTCAGGAGAGCCTGCGCCAGCCAGTGGATTACATGGGATCCGTTCCCCATGACATGCAGGTATTGTATTAAAAGGTGCGTCTGTAACTCCTCGGAGATGTTTCTCCATGTGCGCGCTAATGTGCGAGTGAGAGATGTATGAAGGAGAAACTGCCCGGCAGGAAGGCCCGTTACTCTGCCTAACGTCTCGAAAGGAACTAGGGTGCCGTCCGCATATAGGTCGCCTACCGTGTCCACCCCAGCCTGCGTCCATTTCTCCAGCATAGTCTCTGTTACCACCCCGCCGTCCCTGGGCATCCCCAGCAATGAGAGCACCGGGGCGTAGGGCCTCACTTCACGGGTAAGTTTCAGGCTGCGTATAAAGTACTTGCGTGCCACTGCAAGATGTAATTGCGATGGGCAGGGAGGCTTGGCCAGGGGGTGAAACAACGCATGGATTTGTGTAGGGGTCCAAACCGTAATGTCGGTGGCCGTGTCACACAAATTCCTCCCGCTTAGCCATCCCGCAACCCATTGCAGCTTCGCCGCAAGATAATAAAGTTCCTGGTTGGGAACAGCTAGGCCTCCAGCATCTGTGGGTGCATAAAGCTTTGTCAGCGCTACACGTGGTCTCTCAGTGTTCCAAATAAGGTTCCTGGGCGAAGTTTCCAGTTCCCGAAACATATACAGGGATGTTGGCGTAGTAATAAAAGAGTCTTGGTAAGACTATCATTTTTCTCAGATCGATCCATCAAATAATCATATTTACTCTATATGATATACCATGTTTTATGTCTTAGATCTTGGGCCATAGTAGGGCACGAGGTTGTGTCAATGACCAGGGAGGTGAACTGTGATTCTACTGAATAAACAGCTACCTACATCATTATCATATAAAAACTCTTTATTGTCATAAGTACACTTTCACAATTGCCTTACTAAGCTTCTTTCTTTTTCAAATTTGCTTAAAAATGCACCATTTTCCATCTCTTTTTCAAAATTTTCTTCGACTGGTAACTCCACCCAACCCCCCCCCCCCGTATAACAGACAGGCTCGCTCGCCATCGTGCCCTCATCAGGAAATTTTTACGGCTCACCACTTTCAAATGTCTCCAGCCGCCACTGGATTTGTGAGCTTTAAGCTCTCTCCATAGGGCAGCCACTTAAAGCTCCTGGGTATTTCACATTCTTTAGACTGGGTAACGGCATTAAGCGCTTGGGTATTTCACCTCATCTAGATGAGGTAACCATTTAAAGGCCCTTGGCTCTTTTACGTTCTCAAAATCGGGCAACCACCTAAGGCAATTGGTTATGGTGTTTCCTCTTGGTTGAGAAGGTTCCTGGTTTTTGGGTATTACTTAGAGTGAGCAACCACTTAAGCCATATATTTGTATTACATTCCATAGGTTAGCAATTCCAAAGAGCATTTATGTATGGGACATCTCTAGATTGGATAGCCACTTCAGACACTTCGTGCCAGATGCACTAAAGAACTTTTCGATTGCAAACCATACGATTCGAAAAATTGCTGGGTTTGTGACTGCAAAATCCCCATTTGTTATGTAGAAAACTCATTTAATGAGTTGTTAAAGTTGTTTGGACACATAAAATGGTTATTTTGACCCATATCAAATTACGGTTTGGAAGGGACGTGAAAGAGGTGTTCCTTCCAAGCTGGGATTTGGTATGCATGGCATGTGTCTATTGGTTGCCACCACAAACCATTGACTAATTATCAACTCCACAAAGGAGGTGGTTACTGATTTGCAAAGTAGTCCCAAAAGGAATTGGGTTCAAGTTTCCTTTTTGAAAAAATGCAAACACAGATGGTGGTCTTCTGTTCCTTGCAGGAAGCCATTTTTTTTGTTTATAGCCAATTACAGGAGTAAAAAATTGCAACCTGCCTCATTAATTTTGAATAGGCAAGTTGTCCTGTAACCAAATGGTGGTTTTATGAAATGAGCCAACAGCAAATAAAGTTGGCTCTCAAATCCAAACACTCCAGTTGACATCTTTGACACTACACGAAAAGGGACCACAGAGGGTAACCATCACAAATAGGCGAATAACAATAAGGAGGGTCAATGGGGAATATTTAGTGACCATACAATGATATCATCCCCTGTACCGTAATTATAACAAAAAATACCAGTAGGTCAAAGAAAACGGTAAACTGTCTGAAACTATGTGTTGGTTAGGGAACAGTCACAAAGTTCATATTGAAATGATACGTGGTGACCATCAAATGATTCCCATCAGATACCCGTCCTGTACCGCCCTACATCATTTGGGATCCTTCAGCCGAAGGAAGTGATGTACAACCACTGAAGACAATCCACACCCAACAATAAACCGCAGAAACATGTTGACCTTTAATCCATCTGAGTAGTTATTTGTATAAACACTACCTTGCACTGTTTTTATTGTTGGGTGTGGATAGGATACAATTAAAATATATTTTTTTCCACTTCCACAACCCAACCTTAAATCACTCACTTTTCAAGCACTGTTACTTTAACACACTTTTTGCACTGCGAGTCAGTTTACCCTCCTTATGCCACACAAATTAAGCTACCGCATTTGAGTTCCTTTCCACTTGATTGGGTTACAGTTCACCTAATCTTCAGTGGTTGTACATCACTTCCTTCGGCTGAAGGATCCCAAATGATGTAGGGCGGTACAGGACGGGTATCTGATGGGAATCATTTGATGGTCACCACGTATCATTTCAATATGGACTTTGTGACTGTTCCCTAACCAACACATAGTTTCAGACAGTTTACCGTTTTCTTTGACCTACTGGTATTTTTTGTTATAATAACCATCACAAATAGCCTACACAAATACAGTCCTAAAGACACTACTATTCTGCCATCAGAGCCTTTTACAGGCTGTAGCTTGAGGGGCTAACACCACCCGCATCAACGCCTGACCTCCTGGACCAACGCCAGCGATGATGAAACACGCAAAACCATGACCTCCGTCCACTCAGGATCGCCGGCAGACCCCTGCCCACACCACATTTTCAACAATACCGACGCAGCCATCGCACCCCAACTGCGGAAAGTAATCAACATCTCCCCCGAGACTGCCACATTCCCGGAATGCTGGAAGCATGACGAGATCAACGCCCTTCTCAAGAAACCCAAGGCGGACCCCAAGGACCACAAGACCTTCCGGTCCATCTCCCTGCTCTCGTTCCCAGCGAAGGTCATCAAGAAAATCGTCAACACGCAACTGGCCCGCTACCGCGAGGACAACAACATCCTAGACCTTTCCCAGTCCGGATTCCGGAGAAAGCACAGCACCGAGACAGCCCTCATCGCCGCCACAGACGGCATCAGGATCCAACTCGACGACGGTGAAACCTCTGCCCTCATCCTCCTGGACCTGTCAGCCGCCTTCGACACGGTCTGCCACAGCACACTAAAGACACGCCTCCAAGAAGCCGGAATCCAAGAGAGGGCCCTGGACTGGACCACATCCTTCCTCTCCGGCAGGACCCAGAGCGTCCGGCTTCCCCCATTCCGCTCCGAAGCCACTGACATCACCTGCGGCGTACCCCAAGGATCCTCCCTCAGCCCTCAGCCCGACGCTGTTCCACATCTACATGGCCCCCTTCGCCTATGTTGCCCGCCAACACGACCTCACCATCATCTCCTACGCCGATGATACCCAGCTGATCCTCTCCCTCACCAAGGACCCACACACCGCTAAAACCAACCTGCACGAAGGAATGAAGGCCGTCGCCAAATGGATGAATAACAGCCGACTGAAGCTGAACTAGGACAAGATGAAGGTCCTCACCCTCGGACCCACCCTCTCATCCTGGGACGACTCATGGTGGCCGACCACGCTAGAAACAGCAACTATTCCCATCGACGACGCACGCAACCTAGGAATCATACTCAACTCCTCCCTCTGCATGGCGAATCAGGTCAACGCTGTCTCCTCCTCCTGTTACAAAACCCTCCGCATGCAGTAACCCAGGCCCTCGTCAGCAGCAGGTTGGACTACGGCAACGCACTCTACGCAGGAGTACCGGCCAAACACCTACAACAACTGCAATGCATCCAAAACGCCTCTGCCCGACTGATCCTCAACATCCCTCACCGCAGCCACATCTCACCCCACCTGAGGAACCTACCCTGACTCTCCGTCGAGAAGAGGATGACCTTCAAGCTACTTACCCACGCACACAAATCACTACACAACACCGGACCAGCATACCTCAACAGCCGACTCAGCTTCTACACCCCCGCCCACCAGCTCAGTTCCACCGGCCTCGCCCTCGCCGTTGTACCCCGCATCCATCGAACAACCTCCGACAGCAGATCCTTCTCCTTCCTCGCCGCCAAGACCTGGAACATCCTCCCTTCCCACCTAAGGCAGACCCAAGACCTGCTCACCTTGAGAAGACTCCTCAAGACCTGGCTCTTCAAGCAGTAGCTGCACCCCTCCCCTCAGCTCCTTGAGACCCTCACGGGTATGTAGTGCGCTTTATAACTACTCTGATGGATTGATTGTTGGGTAACCTCGCACCGCAGGGTCTGCCATGACTCGTTTCACAAAAAACACAGTTGATGGACAGAATGCAGAACAATGTCTTACATTCACCCCAGTACAAAGATCGGGCCTAAATCCATCATTTTTTTGCACTCCACACCACCCTTGGTCAGACAATGGCTATATGCAAATCAGCCTTGACCCTGTGCCTCATGGGAACAGTCCAGTCCGAACTACCCAGCCATGTCTTTCCTAGACCGGAATCAAGCATCTAAGGACCGGTTCCTGGCTATCAGCCTTCTTCAGCCTGGCTAGCTTGACTCCAGTGATGTGGAGAGCCTGGGACTCACGTCTGAGCATACCCAGCCCACTCGGGGTGAAAATTGCAAAAAACACAGTTGATGGACAGAATGGAGAACAATGTCTTACATTCACCCCAGTACAAATATCTGGACCTAAATCCATCGTTTTTTTGCACTCCACACCACCCTAGGTCAGACAATGGCTATATCCAAATCAGCCTTGACCCTGTGCCTCATGGGAACAGTCCAACTTGAACTACCAAGCCATGTCTTTCCTAGACCGGAATCAAGCATCCAAGGTCCGGTTTCTGGCTATCAGCCTTCTTCAGCCTGGATAGCTTGACTCCAGTGATGTGGAGAGCCTGGGACTCACGTCTGAGCATTCCCAGCCCACTCGGGGTGAAAATTGCAAAAAACACAGTTGATGGACAGAATGTAGAACAATGTCTTACATTCACCCCAGTACAAAGATCTGGGCCTAAATCCATCGGTTTTTTGCACTCCACACCACCCTAGGTCAGACAATGGCTATATGCAAATCAGCCTTGACCCTGTGCCTCATGGGAACAGTCCAGCCCGAACTACCAAGCCATGTCTTTCCTAGACCGGAATCAAGCATCCAAGGACCGGTTTCTGGCTATCAGCCTTCTTCAGCCTGGATAGCTTGACTCCAGTGATGTGGAGAGCCTGGGACTCACGTCTGAGCATAACCAGCCCACTCGGGGTGAAAATTGCAAAAACACAGTTGATGGACAGAATGCAGAACAATGTCTTACATTCACCCCAGTACACAGATCTGTGCCTAAATCCATCGTTTATTTGCACTCCACACCACCCTAGGTCAGACAATGGCTATATGCAAATCAGCCTTGACCCTGTGCCTCATGGGAACAGTCCAGCCCGAACTACCAAGCCATGTCTTTCCTAGACCGGAATCAAGCATCCAAGGACCGGTTTCTGGCTATCAGCCTTCTTCAGCTTGGATAGCTTGACTCCAGTGATGTGGAGAGCCTGGGACTCACGTCTGAGCATACCCAGCCCACTCAGGGTGAAAATTGCAAAAAACACAGTTGATGGACAGAATGCAGAACAATGTCTTACATTCACCCCAGTACAAAGATCTGGGCCTAAATCCATCGTTTTTTTGCACTCCACACCACCCTAGGTCAGACAATGGCTACATGCAAATCAGCCTTGACCCTGTGCCTCATGGGAACAGTCCAGCCCGAACTACCAAGCCACAGCACCGCCGACTTCTGCATACCGAGCTATTACGCTCCCGATCCAGACGACTCTCCACGCTGGACAAGGCAGTACCGATTCCTTCTATGTTCATGGTATCTGCTGATCCGATGATTTGCCTGTTGTAATACCCAATTGCTTTAAAAGGCAGTGTAATATTTAAAGACAACAATGACTATATTTTTGTCCTGATGATGATGCCCCTCATTTAACTTAGGCATCGAAACGTCGTCGACCAAAAAAAAACCCTTATGCAATATGACATTTAAAATATTGTGAAATGCAATGGTGTGGTTATAACAATCTGTCTGTAACACTGACTACAAGTACACAGACATATTTTTGCTTTGCTCCTTTTACCATTCTGTTCGTTGTTTTGTCTGAATGTTGTGGGTCACGGCTGTGCCCACTTGTTATTAATGTGTTCATTCAGTTTTATCAAGAAAATTGTTAAATAAATTCCTTGTCCGGCTGGACAAAAGACATAACACTTATCAGGTGTGTGATTATTAGCTCAGTATACCATTGTGTCCACGAGTAGGGACCACTGTTTTTGTAGCATGATACTGCCCAAGGTCCCTATGGCATACCTTTTGGGTTCCCTTGTCTTTCCTAAACACACTCACTAATGCTTAGGCAGTTATGTAGAAGCAGTTCAATGCATTGACTCTTGTGGTGCATCCACCGCAGATTGTAAACAAGAAGATCTACATCAGTCAAACAAAAGGCAGAGACAGTAGTTCAAGGCTGACTTTAACTATATCACCAGGACCTTACAATAAAAGGAAAGAACAACACTTTTAAGTAGTGCTTGTGAACAGGGTGTGCGTGATAGAGGAGATTCTTTTTACAGAGATCCCCTTTATTGAAAAGTGCTGGCTGCATAATGTTTCCTTTGTCGTGTATACTGAGTGAGGTAAGGTTTGATCAGTTACCTCTCACTTCTGTCCTCCTCTTATGAAAATTCTATGCAATGCTGTTAATCAATCTTATTCTCCCTGCAGGGCTCTGGGGTCTGGTGAACAACGCTGGGATTGGAATGCCAATAGCTCCCAATGAGTGGCTGACACTGGACGACTTCAGGAAAGTGATTAATGTGAACCTGGTAGGGGTAATCGATGTAACTCTTGGCTTAATACCCCTTGTGAGGAAGGCTCGTGGGAGGATCATCAATGTGGCCAGTGGAGCTGGCAGGCTGGCCTCAGTAGGAGGCGGGTATTGCATTTCCAAATTTGGAGTTGAAGCTTTCTCTGACAGCTTGAGGTGAGAGTTTCCCAATACCATAATTTCCTGGCTACTTCCAGTAAAAAGATGTGGTTCTTCAAAATGTGAGCATGAAGATGATGCCACAAGAAGCTCAGAGATGTTCTGGAGCCTTTCTACCTGTGTGTGTCCAGCAAAAGACCAGCATAGGCACAGACTGGTAGATAAACATGGCTTCGGGCATCTCTCCATATTTTCCTGGTTGTATGGAGAACCTTGCAGTGTGAAAGGCGAGACTCTTCTGCAATTACTAAAGGGGAGTGAGGCATATTATGGGGGCATTTGTACATCTTCCCTTATCATGTATGTAACAAAAATAGAGTACTCTAGCCCCATGTCTGATATGGAACATTCGCTTGTCTTTGTCAATTTTGTTTCACCTGGAATGATTTTATATACAGATCTGCAGTTAATAAGGATGCTGGACCCTCATCCACATGTGCCAGCGTGCTTCATCATGGCGTATCTTCCTTACCCAAGACCAATGTCCAAGAAGGGCTCACTATGAGCTCCTATATTTGTTACGGTTAGGTGAGTCCCGCGACTGATGGGTATCCTCCGCTATTATCAAGTGATTTAACTAATTGCCTGGTGGTGCTACTGGTCACTTGATGAAGCCAAAGATAACCATTATTTTGTGGTAGGGAAAGCCATTCTTTCATTGCTGCCTCCTTAACACAAGGCTAAAAAACTACAATGGGTATTAGGACCTCCAACATCTTCCTTATGTAGCCAAGGTGTGACTCACTGCTTGTTCTCTCTACTTTTCCATGACTCTTCATAATAGGCCTGAAATAGTTAAACAAGAGTGAACCGTGGAAATGTAAATATCAGTTGGGCCCAATGTGAACATGAAGCACCACCAACAGCTGCCAGCATCTTCTGTAACCCAGGCAAAGGATGACAATCAACTATGATATTTCTGTTTAGAGAACGTAAATTGGCACTCAGAGGAAACAGAATGGCACAGAGCTTTTTATCCTGCACGGCGTGTGCGCGGAGTGGAGAAGCAGGACAGAAAGTCTGGTAGTTGCATAGTGCAGGTGGCGCAAGCATTATTGAATTGCCTACTGGGAACCACGCACATACCTTTTAATCCAGCGCGATGGGTGCGCGGAAAGTTGCAGCAGATCGGCATGTCTTTAGCCTAGTCACTGCATAGGGAAGTTGGCGAGGTGGCTCAGTGCAAGTAAGGCTCAGTGCAAGTAAGGCCCTGTGATTTCAACGTGCATACTCGCATATAAAATGCTTTATAAATGCTTTATAAAACAGAACAATATTGACACCTTCACACTTTTAGAGGGCATATAAGTAATTCCATGTGTATAAGGTGCACATAGTTGTCGACAGCGTTTCGATTCGTTTACCACATTGTACGGATCTCATCAAGACATGTAATGTATGCCTAATAGTAAGACAGCCTCAAGGAAAATACCAGAAAGCAAACGTAAGAAGAATTAGGAAGTAACGCATGTACTCGCATACATATATATTATTCACGTTCTGCGGGGGGGTCATTCTTCCGTATCTCCCTTAGTTGAGATTTCCCTGTTAAGCCTACCTTGGTTCTGTCCCACACTTGCGCCGTATGTATTATTCCCGATTTCGACGTGCACCGCCCGTGATTCTTTCCTCTGCCCCTGCATTTAGGTATCACACACTCAGCACTCCGTACTAGTCAATCTTACTCCAAGCCTACCCCCACCGAGTGCATGTCCACCAATTTCACGCTATGTATGCGAGTACATGCGTTACTTCCTAATTCTTCTTACGTTTGCTTTCTGGTATTTTCCTTCCCTTTCTCTCCTTAGGCAAATGAGGCTGTTTTACTATTAGGCATACATTACATGTCCTGATGAGATCTGTGCAATGTGGTAAACGGATCGAAACGCCGTGAACAACTATGTGCACCTTATACACATGGAATTACTTATATGCACTCTAAAAGTGTGAAGGTGTCAATATTGTTCTGTTTCATAATCTAAACTGTGCGATTAACAAGTTTATAGAATGCTAAGCTTTTGCCTATAAGCCCTTTTGTTTGTTTCCTTTTGATTGTTTCCCTTTTGGCTGTGTGATAAACTGGGTGCAGGCTTGTGCCCTGTCTTGCATACTGTGTGTGAATTATGTTTTACATTGACTGAAAAGTAAATACCAAGACCTCTGCCCGGCTGGGTATGTCATTTGCAATATAGTAACAACTTCGTCTATATTTATTGATTAAATATTAATGCTTGTGAGGGACCACTGTTGCCTTAATAGTATTGACTCCCAAGGTCCCTTGCTGACTCCTTTGGGTTCCCTTGTTGTCCTTAAAAAAAACTTGGTTGGTATTCCTGCACATAGAGCGTTATAGTTGCATAGGAGAGACTTCGTACAGTGCACGCTCTGAACTGATGCATTTCAAGGTGCTGTCATGTGTGATAATGAAGAAAGGAGAAGCATTGTGTTGCAGCATTTATAGCGCTTCTTAACCCAATTTGTGGCACAGAAGCACTTACCTACATGGTCAGCAAGCTATGGCATGCAGGGTCTGTGGTTGGAAGCGTTTTCTTTGGTTTGTGATCCTATGTGGGAAGTGTTTCCATGTCTTGTGTGATGTACACCAAGGTGCAGTTACAGTGGCGTAGCTAGGAGGGGTGGGCGAACCACCCCAGGGGCTACTGTTTTGGAGACGGCAAGCGCGGCTCTTGTGGCCCGTTGCGGCGGCCTTTATGATTTATTTGGGGACACTCACTGTCTGACACTTTGTCAGTCAGTGCCCCCAGCCCCCAAATAAATTATAAAGGTTGCCGCAGCGGGCCACCAGTGCCGCACCTGCGCCACAGTTTGAAGTGAAAGCAAACTCACCTGTTTGCAACTGCTGCCTGCAGCGCACGCGCGCTCCACGCACGTTGCACGCATGGTGTTGTGGTGTGCGTGCGAGTAGCGACCGGGTCACCCCAGACAGACGCTCCTGGGCAATGTCAACCTCCCGCGCACATACAAGGACTAATGCGGGCACGAGTCACAGGTCCCGGATGCAGGGGGGCATCAAGCGGGCAGCATTTCAAATGTTTGTGAACTGCACGACATCCTGGACTCGGGTACCAGCCTCGAACTATTCGACCCTGTCCCGGTATTTCAAGCCCTGCTGACTTCGCATGTCTGCTGCTCCCCTCATCCGTGAAACTAGGGGTGGGACAATTGCGAAGGGCACCAAAAGGTGAACCATACAAAAAGGATTAAACAGGTGAGACTTGATTGTTCCTCTTAACTACATCTCGTCACAAGCAGCCAAATGTGTAGTGACTGAAGCAGATGGAACTAAACTCCAGTAAGACTTTACCTCCTAAATAAATCCCTTTGTTCCAAATTAGATCTTCACAGTGACCTCGTGAATCAGTAGCCATTTTTTTTATTTCTGCGAGGCCATCAGGCAGTAGAGGAATGTTTGGGGTACTGCGGAGCAATATGAATCAGCAAAATATTTATATACAAGTAAAATGTATCCTTCTACTTTCATTCACTTCCAAACTAATGCTTGAAATGATGTTAACATTTAGCATGACATATATAGAATGTAAAAATCGTATTCCTGTTCCCTCGAGTAGGTATTGAAAGGACAAACATCGAATGACCATAAAAGAGCGCTAATTCAATTAAACTTCACGGGAGTCACTCGAGCAAATTGACCATTGTGATCAATCATTCTTAGCATCAAATAAATTATGATTTTTACTGCACCAGGCATAAACTTACAAGTTCCCTGTATAAGAAATGACCCTGATGGTCATTTTAAAGTATTGCCATTTTAATGATCATGTTCAGGAGTCAGTACGTGTGATGGTATGTTTTAAAGAAAACATTTCTGTGCAGTGCCATATGTATTTTTTAGAGTAGCATATGTATTTTTTAGACTACTCTTACAGCCTGCTGCACAACACGCACTAGTGCAAGTACTCTTAGATAGCGCTGGCTTTTTAAGGCTCACTCTCTCAAAAAGTATATATATTTGAAATAAAACTGCCTACAGCCGAGTTGTGACCCCTAGGCTATGTGTAATTTAATCAATCTTTTCTCCTGAGGCTTGCATGCACCCCTATGCTTAATTGTGTCTCAATGTTAATTGATTAGACCTGCAATGCAACGTAGCTTCAGCCTCAGGTTGTTAATAAATAACGGTCGGCGCCGCACACCCTGCTGTTATGAGCGAATTAATTTTTATCAAATTCCTCAATGTGTCTTTTTGAGATAAATTACAGTCTGCAGAGTGTTTTTGACCTCTTGGCTATGCATGTACCCTTCCATTTCCAGTACTTTTCTGCCTTTTTGAAAATTTCTTACAGTTCTCTTTGCTCAAATGGGTGTAATTTCTGATATTTATGTTTCCGTTGTTTTTATTGCTTGATTTTCCTTGCGAAAAAAGTGTCACACTTAGCAATCTGAAACCTTGGCAACTATGCGTTCCTTTATATCCGGACAGCTGTTGTTACCTGTACTTCCGGTGCCAGCTGCGCCCCTCCACGTGCACAAACCATGAGCCGAACATTGCAGGCATTGCCCTTCAACTGCAGAAACGTAGACATGGCTGCCGGTTTTACAGTGGGGTGTCGGAGAACATTCCACAAAGTATAGAACCCTGCGAATGCTTTTAATTTCTACGTTTTTATTTCTTTATTTGAAATTTTATACCACACGTAGATGACGTTAAAGTACTCCACAGTTAATTTTTTACAAAAAAATGTGAGAATTGATTCCAAATATTAAACATACATATTTACAAAGAAATGATCAAGATGACGTCAGAGCTTTTTGCAATTTGTAGATACATATTCTGAGAAATGCATCCAAGTCATACAAATCCATGTTAGCAAACATGTGTTGTCTTATAGTGAACGTTAAGTCGTCAGTTTGTTCTTCACGCTAAAATATTTGATTTAAGAATTGCACTGCATATGTGGCGGTGCAGGTGCTAGAGAGAGCTGCAATTAAATGTCACAAACGTAAGTGTTAGTATGGTGGCAGTCTGTGTGTTCTCCTTTGTACTGCCGGTCACCACTGTGTAGCCTTGGACCGTGGCATGTATGTGCATGTAACTTGCATGATCGAGGTAACTATTAGCGGCGATACTACGTGTCTCTCGGTCCTTTTTCCCCAGCCCCCTCCCCCCTCCCCAGGGGAGGCAATCTGAGGGATAGCCCCGGGCCACAAGCTCTAGCTACGCCTCTGTGCCGTTATCATGTTTTGGGACGCACCAGTGTGGTGGATTATGAGGGGTGAGACAGATATACCGTTTATGATTTTTAGTCTTCTGACCGCTTTGAACAGCTCTAAAGGTCCCACCCGTATTTTTTTGGGGTGATTGTAGTAGTCTGCTTAGCAGTCTGAGCTGGTTACTACTTAGTTCAGGATTGCACAGTTTGTTCAAAAGGGGAGCTAGGATTGATCCCAGGGTTTCGAAGGTCAATGAGGCTTTTAAACAACAATTATCTGCCATCAACCACACAACACTAATATTGGGCCTTTATCTCCCAATAGGCTGCCCTTTGGTCCGTTTCAGTCATGAGAAAGACCCGCTATGGTGTATAGTCAATAACACTTGAACACAGGGTTGAAAAGTTGATGAAAATACATTATGTCAGCTATCCTTGGAATATGGAATGAAGATATAAGGATACACTGTACAAAAAAAATGTTGGGATATTTTGATTATGTGGTTCCAAGGCCTCGTGTTTGTGTATGTGATCACTGGGAGATTTTTGATTTTCACTATGTACATGTTGATGTGATCTATTGTTCTTTATGTTTTCTGGGCAGCCATTGAAAAGAGAAATATAAAAAGATATATATATATCATATATCAGGCTAAACTTCCTTCGCTGCACTCAAAGGAATCGACCGCACTCTGGTGGTTGAAGTCAAACGGGTTTATTTTCTGTGTAAATCAGCAAACAGGAAGCGTTTCGGCATCGCGCCATTTTCTCACTGGTAACGCACGACATATTGTACAACATTTAAATAATAAAGTTATCTGACATTGTATGCATCCGATGATTTTTTTGTCAAAAAGAGGGAGGAGAGGTGATCATTTGATCAATGGACACTAATTACCACTCAGGTTGGTGGAAGGTCCAGTCACAGCGTGTGCCCGTATCTGAGAATACAACAAAAAGGAGTTGCCGGACTGTTCCTATGTATGACTAAGGGAAGATCTAACTGGCGTGACCAAAGGTGTAAGAGTAACACCCTGGGGCATCCATTTTGTTGGATGGATTTGCCTCACACACCCAGAAGGGTGTCATGCTTCATCATCGGCGGTTGCTCCTCGTCGGGGAGGCGGTGCAATCCCCGACGGGCTCACCTCAAAGAGGGGCTCTTTGGCGGAGATCTTTTATCCAACAGCCTTATGGTGAGGTGTGGGTGTGTGGGCAGGGTGGTGTGTGGTAGTGAAAAGGGATGTTAAAATGTAGCTAAGGGTACCAGAATTAACTTTATTCTGGGGGTCCCCTGGCTGCAATTAAAAACAGGGGGCTAGCTCACTAGGTGTCAACGAGTAAGGTCAGGTGACCCTAGATGGGGCTAGGGGTGAAGATGGTCGACATGTTTCTCGCAATGGGTAATAGTTACCCGCGATTCATCAGGACCTATAAAAAGGTGAACAACAACATGCTGGTGTCATGTGTGAAGTGGTGTGTGTATTACCTCTGTGGGATTTGTCCTATGCCTCTAAGTTAAGAACTAACAGCCACCAGAGGGGTCGGCGGGATTAGACATCAAGGATGAGTCCCTGGGTCAAAACTCCAATCTCTTGTGTCCTGGCTTCTTGACCTACCCTTCTCCGCCGAGGTAGGTCAAGAAGCCAGGACACAAGAGATTGGAGTTTTGACCCAGGGACTCATCCTTGATGTCTAATCCCGCCGACCCCTCTGGTGGCTGTTAGTTCTTAACTTAGAGGCATAGGACAAATCCCACAGAGGTAATACACACACCACTTCACACATGACACCAGCATGTTGTTGTTCACCTTTTTATAGGTCCTGATGAATCACGGGTAACTATTACCCATTGCGAGAAACATGTCGACCATCTTCACCCCTAGCCCCATCTAGGGTCACCTGACCTTACTCGTTGACACCTAGTGAGCTAGCCCCCTGTTTTTAATTGCAGCCAGGGGACCCCCAGAATAAAGTTAATTCCGGTACCCTTAGCTACATTTTAACATCCCTTTTCACTACCACACACCACCCTGCCCACACACCCACACCTCACCATAAGGCTGTTGGATAAAAGATCTCCGCCAAAGAGCCCCTCTTTGAGGTGAGCCCGTCGGGGATTGCACCGCCTCCCCGACGAGGAGCAACCACCGATGATGAAGCATGACACCCTTCTGGGTGTGTGAGGCAAATCCATCCAACAAAATGGATGCCCCAGGGTGTTACTCTTACACCTTTGTTCACGCCAGTTAGATCTTCCCTTAGTCATACATAGGAACAGTCCGGCAACTCCTTTTTGTTGTATGCATCCGATGATGTCATTTCCGAATAAATCATGGAAATCAATGATGTACTACAATTCATTCATTTACGTGGCGGCCATCTAATCATGTGTCTCTACATTCAAAGTGGATTAGCAGAAAATAACAAAATTAAGGCCTCAATCGGCAATTTTAATCCATTATTGAAAAGGAAGAAAAGAAAGTATATACAATCTTTGTCTCTTTCAGTCCATCACACTTCATAGTCCAAATATATACACTCTTAGTTCATCATGTATATGCACTTATTTATATAAGCTAAACTGTACAGTAATTCGTGCTTTAGCATATCTCTGTGCATTCTCTTAATCTAATTTTCATATTAATGTCAAGAAGAAGGTTAGTTAACAAATAAAACAGCATAGTAATAAATTATACTTCTGCTTCTGGTCAAACTGAAAATTTAGCCTTGAATGGGCTTTTGTGCGGACCAAGTGTGAGGAAATAGAAACATGAAAAAAATTAAGATTTTTTTTAAAATAAAAGCAAATTAGAGGATCTGCAAGTTGTCAATTTAATCAACTGAAAGGAGGACAAAAAGAGACACTGCTAACCTAAGTGGATAGATAACTCCTTTTCTGTGTTCAGACCTAAGGGTGTCCTGGTTTGGAGATCTATATTAAATCTTGATTCTAATCTTTGTAGCTGTGTTTCTCTGTCTCCCCCACAGTCTTTAATAGGGATATGATCGAGACAGAAGAATCGGAGGAGGTTACGGTCACTCTGATGTTCTTTGGCAAAACGCCTTGCAACAGGAAAATTAGGGTCTTTGTGCTCTATAGCTCTCGCATGTTCTAATATCCTTCTCTTTACGGGATGTATTGTGCTACCGATATAAGACAATTTACAGGGGCACTCCAAACAGTATACACAATACGGTGTTGTACATGTAATGAATTTGCTGATCTTTTTACATATATCTCTGCCTGGTATTTGATAATTAGTGACTTTGGAACTGATTCTACATGCTTTGCAGCGATGACATGGGAAGAATCCAGTAAGATTACCCAATCTAGATGTTCTTCGGACGGGGTCAAAATGACTATGTACAAGCAGGTCTCTCAATGAGCGATTTCTTTTGTACGTTATTTTGGGGTAATCTGATATGTCAGTTCCAATAGTGTTATCTGACTTCAGGTTATGCCAGTTACGTGAGAGTACCTGATGGATTTGTCTAGAATCCTGCGGAAAAAGTTGTAATAAAACGGAGAGTACTTTGATCATTATTCTCTGATGTATGTTTGTCCTTTAAAAGGCACGATCTAGATATTCTCTGAACTTTTTCAAAAGATTTCAATAGGATCTGCCCTGAATATCCTCTTATTTTGAATCTTTCCATTGATTTCTGTGCCGATTTCTCAAAGTCATTGTCTAGTGTACAGTTTCTTTTCAAGCGTTGTAATTCCCCATACGGAATACTACTCTTTAGAGGTCTTGGATGGCAGCTGTTGGCTTCCAGAATGGAGTTGCCTGCTGTGTTTTTACGGTATAGTGAGGTAAAAATGTTACCTTCCCTGATTGAGACTTTGAGATCTAAAAAGTTAACTTCAGTGTCACTTATTTGGCCGCTAAAGTGTAAATTCACTGCATTGTCATTCAGATGTGTAATATATGCCTCTGCTTCAGCCCTAGGACCTTTCCAAAAAATAAAAAAGTCATCAATATACCGGTGCCACCCGATAATTGATGAGACCCAATGTTGATTTTCTTCGGTCTAGGCAACCTGCTTCTTCCACCAGCCTACAAACAAGTTCGCATAGTTGGGGGCGAAGCAGGTTCCCATCAGCTGTCCCTCTAATCTGTCTGAAGTATTGCTTTTGATATTAAAAATTGTTGTTATTAAGACAGAAGGTCACAAACTCAGTCAGCATCTCATTATGTAATGCATGTTTCAATGATTGACTTTTCAGAAAATATTGCACTGCTTGTATGCCCTGATGGTGTGATATGCACGTGCACTGTCCTGTGACATCCAAAACAATCATAAGCATATCAGGTTCCCATGTGATGTCTGCAATTGTCCTGATAAAATCTGTGGTGTCCCGTATATATGAAGGCAGAGCCCCCAGGGACCCTCAGGATTCAAGGGGACTTTATCTCCCAACTTAAAAACGCCACAGGCGCGTTTGCACAGTGGTGAAGGGAGGGGGTGGGTTCTGAGGTGACATGTGTGCAAACACGCCCTGTGGCGCGTTTTAAGTTGAGGAATTAATTCCCCTTCAATCCTGAGGGCCCCTGGGGGCCAACTAGCCTACCAGGTATCCCCAGTAAGCGCCACAGGCCTGCGTTGCAGAGAGGTGGTCCAGGCCACGCCCCTTTTTACGCCTCTCTGCAACGCAGCTCTGTGGCGCTCTCTTGAGGTACCTTGTGAGCTAGTTGGACCCCAGGGACCCTCAGGATTCAAGGGGACTTTATCCCCAACTTAAAACGTGCCACAGGGCGCGTTTGCGCAGTGGTGAAGGGAGGGGGCGGGGCCTGAGGTGACATGTGTGGAAACTCGCTCTGTGGCCGTTTTAAGTTGGGGAATTCATTCCCCTTCAATACAGAGGGCACCTGGTGGCCAACTAGGCCACCAGGTACCTACAGTAAGCCCACAGGCCTGCGCTGCAGAGAGGTGGTCCAGGCCACGCACCTTTTTACACCTCTCTGCAAAGCAGCTCTGTGGTGCTTGCTGGAGGTACCTAGTGGGCTAGTTGGACCCCACGGACCTCAGCGTTCAAGGGGACTTAATCTCCCAATGTAAAACGGGCCACGGGGTGCGTTTGCACAGTGGTTAAGGGAGGGGGCGGGCCTGAGGTGACATGTGTGCAAACACGCCCTGTGGCACGTTTAAAGTTGGGGAATTAATTCCCTTTCAATCCTGAGGCCACTGGGGGCCAACTAGCCCACCAGTTGCTTCCAGTAAGCGCCACTGCTCTGCTAACCCATGTATTTAGTCAGACACTTTGAATTATTCACTTAAACAGACAGTCAGACAGCTACTAAATCCTCCATCTAGACAGTTATATATCCACTCAATCTTCAATACAGATCGGTATACATATAATACATATTTAAATTTCAAACAAAACCACATTCACTGGGTGATGTCATCAGTGAAGTAATTTGAGATGTCATCAGTGATGTCACTGACCATGTCATGAATGATGTAATATGTGACATCATCAGCAGTGCATTGCGGGCGCGCGAGTTATAGTTAGCAGATTAGCAGAACTAACTATAACAGAGGAATTTCACTGGCTTTGTACAAGTGAAATGTCCAGCTAACTATAACACCCCTGAAACCTATGGTTGTTTCAGTGAATATAGATATATATATATGTGATCAAGCCTCTGGAGAGAGGCGAAACGCGTCATGGCGGGCATGCTGGCGATCTTATGCACAAAATAAAAGCACAGAAATAATCAGCACCAGACCTGGGTTTTGCTCAACGTCATTTTTCTCCTGCTAAAACAATGGCTGGATAAGTGTTTGCGTGTGGCGAGAAACTTTTATATATATATATATATATATACATATATATATATATATATATATATATATATATATATATGGTGGTGTGGGGAAAACTGCCAGTCTTGGGACATCACATGATGTGCTGAGAGGCCCCGTTACTGAATGGGCCCTCACAGAGGACTCCAACACCCATAATGCAGCAGCTTAGAGGGAGGAGCGCGAGGTGCTCAGCAGTCCCCAAGGCGGAGGAGGGGCAAGAAATCACCTGATGGGAAGTGGTCATAGCAGACATCTTTAAATCAACTGACCCCCAAGAAAACGAAAAGCCACAGAAACAGGCACTGATGAAGCTAATTGAAAGCAGAAACGCGTCTGCCGAGCGTTTCTTTGGACTTTGCACACAGAGCGTTTTAATATTAATAAAGCCTTTTCCAGTCTATCCCGGAGCTGTGTCGCACTCTTTTCTCACCTGAAGGGAGCCTAGTCTGTATATATATATATATATATATATATATATATATATATATATATATATATATATATATCTACAGGTACTGGATCCCACCAAATAGAAGGAACCTGTTTCCTTCTATTTGGTGGGATCCAGTACCTGTAGACATTGAGGTAGCGGCTGCTACTACCGACGGCATCAACGTTGGCTGGTCGAGGGTCGTTCAAGCAGCAGAGTGAACGTGATATATATATATATATATATATATATATATATATACACAAACACACACACATATGTGTTTAGATATATGAAAAATAACATATTTAAAACATAATTTGGTGTTTGTGGTGTGTCAGTGGTTGTAAGATATTATTTTATTGAAAGAATTGTGTCATTTGAGTCAGGAGAAGGGATAACTTAGAGGCCCTTCTAGCGTTAAATGTTTAATGAAAAACATTAATTACAATTCCCCTTGAGGAAATTTCTTTTATCCCAATAGAACTGTTTGTAGGTCACAGATGTAAATATCAGTCAGATTCCATGTGATATAAAGTTCTCTTCAATGAGATCACATTAAAAGGCACATAAGTGTTTAATAGCATCAATTCCAATGAAGCAATGACCTCAACATTCCAAACGAACAAGTTACTTCGACAAAGCCTTAACTAGTAGAGACTCTATTTAGCCACAGATCCCTTACCTTCAAATATTGCCCAATCGTTACACTGCATCCGGAAAATCTTGAGCAGTACCTCTGCTCACCGTTAGGTGGTGCTGAATGGCTCTGCATCAGTGTCGTCAGCGTTGTTCGCAATGGTTGTGACATGTGCGGTTCCTATGTAGGCACCACCCCAGAGTGCTGACCTCACTTTCTATGTGACAGTTTCCATGCCAGAAGCATGGAGGCACGCCAAGATATGGTGACGAGTGTGCGAAATCTACGGGCCGACAAGGCCATTTTTAGGCAGAGAAGTTACGCTTGTTTATCCATCCGGGGGGTGGGTGGTCAAAAAGTGATCTGCGGCTAGATAGAGTCTCTACCAGATAAGGTGTTACTGAAGGTGTTCATTTCATAAAAACTTGTAGCTGCAGATTCCTTGCCTTGGAGTAGATACCAAAGCAATCCCTCACTAAAAGTGGGCCTGCTGGGAAACTCAAACCAAATAGTCCTGGAGGAACGAACAGGCTAAGTACCCGCCATGACAGATCTGACTGTCAAGGCAGAAGTGTTTAGTAAATGTGTGGAGAGATTCCATATAGCATCCTGACAGATATCCAGAACAGTGACTCTGTGAGCTAACGCAATGGTTACAGCTTTGGGCCTGTAGAATGAACTTGCAAGCCCTCAGGAGATTTATTCTTTGCCAGTATGTAGCATTTCCTAATGCATTGTACAATCCATCTGAAGGTGGTCCGCTTCTGCCCTGCTTTCCCTTTCTTTGTACCGGTGAACCCCACAAAGAGTTCATCATCTACCCAATGTTATTTGGTGCGATCGAGGTAAAAGGGAAACACTCTTTTCGGGTGCAGACAGTGAGTCTCTATGCTATTTGGAGGGGTGTGGTGGAGCACAAAATGCTGGCGTTGTGATGCTTTGGCCAACATGGAAAAGTGTTGCTACCTTTGGTAAGAAATAGGCAAGGGTGTAGAGAACCAGTTTATCTGGGAAGAGGCTGGTGTATGGAGGTTGAGCAGCTAGAGCCGGTAACTCACTGACCTGCCTGGTCACCAAGAAAACTGCCTTGAGAGACAAGAGTTGGAAAGGACCTATGCATGGATTTGAATGGGGAACACATCTGGTAGGACAAAACCAAATTAACGTCCCATTGAGGCATAACAAAAGGATTCAGAGGGAACATGTGTTGAAGACCTTTCAGGAAACATGTCACAACAGGTGACTTGAACAGGAAGTATTGATTGGGCAACCGCAAGAAAGGTGATATGGCTGAAAGATACCCCTTAACTTGTGCCTAGAGCAAGGCCTTGCTGGGCTAAGGTCAAAACAACACTTCAGGCAAGGGTTCAGATAGTGGATCACTATGTTTGTCAGTGCACGGAGCCAGAAACTTGTTCCAACAGCAGGCATACACAATCTTTGTCGTTGGACACCAGGAAGCCAAGATGATGTCACAGACATCAGGACGGAGGTTGAATACCCTCAACCGCCATGCATAAATGTGGAGCGTGTGCAGGTTCAGGTGCATAATCCTGCCCTGTTGCTGTGACAAGAGATCCTCCCAAAGGAGCAGCCTGATTGGAGGAGAGATGCTCATGCACAGGAGTTCTGGAAATCATGTTCGCTTTGCCCCATCCAAAGCTACAACAATCACTTGGGCCCGGTTGGTTCTGATTTTCTTGAGATATATGGGGAGAAGAGGTATCGGCGGACAGTATAGAGAGAGTATAGGAGTACCATATTCCAGTCTAGTCAGAATGTGTCGGAGAGTGGAGCCACTTTGGAAACCTTAGCATGCAAAAGTGCTGTCATTGTGCGTTCTTGGCAAGTAGACCTAGCCAAGATTCTACCCAGTCCTGAAAGAGACTTTGAGCCACCTACAGAAGCAGCTGTCATTCATAGTCCATGAGGCAACAACGACTGAGTTTGTCAACCCTGGTTTTTAGGGATCCTGCCAGGTGCTGCACATCCAGGAAAATGCCCTGATATTCCAGCAAGGTCCAGAGGCACTGAGCCCCCTGACACAAGGCTCATGACTTCACCCCACCCTTTGTTGCAGTACAACATGGACCAGGACCAGTTTTCCTTTTGATGGAGGGCAGGAAAGCTTTCAATGACATGTGAATTGCCCTCAGCTCTAGAAGACTGATGTGGAGCTGAGTCTCCGCTGGAGACCAGAGGCCTTTGATCTCCACCTCTCCTAGATGGCCTCCCCATTCCAGAAGCAATGTATTTGGCACCACTGTCAGCTATCAGTGGGGAAGGAAAGGGGTCTGCCACTGACCCAATCTCAGATCAGTAGCCATCACTGGAGATCATGTGCAGTCTCCTCTGACATCTTACTGGAAAGATTTCCTTTGTGCTGTGTGTACTGCAACTTCAGATCCCACTGCAGGGCCTGCATGTGCTACCTGGCATGTTTCACCAAAAGGAGGCCATCAGAGCCAGCAGCCTCAGAATCAACCTTACTGAGATTCAGGACTGAGGCTGAAACATCAGGTTCATAGGCCAAATGTTGTTGATTTTTTACTCCGGTGGAAACGCACAGAATACCACCATGGCTTAGAAGAAAGGGAGTATCTGAGAAGGAGTCAGGTGTGACTTTACTACATTGATAGTGAAGTCCAGCAAATGTAGGAGGTCAGCGTAGTCTGGAGGGTGGTTGATGACTGCCTGTGGTAAACCCACTTTTAGCTGCCAGTAATCAAGGTAGGGATAGACTGGAACCTTGGACTTCCAAACGTGTGCTGTATCACCACCATCACTTTCGTGAACATCCGAGGGGCAGCGATAGGCCAGAGGGGAACACAGTAAATTGAAAATATCCTGACCCACTGAGAAGTGCAGGTAGTACTGATGGACCTGCAAGGATGGGGATATTAAAATAGGCATCCTATAGATCCAGCGCTACCAACCAGTCTCAAGGGTTGAGCATACACAGGACCTGAGTGAGTGTGAGCATCTTGAATTTCCCCTTCCTCAGGAAAACATTGAGAAGGTGCAGGTCTAGCATAGGGTGGAGGCCTCCCTCCTTCTTGAGCATCAGAAAGTAACGGGAATAACAATCACAGCCTGCTTCTGATGCTGGCCCCCTCTTGATAACCCTTTAGCCAAAAGAGCTTGCACTTCCTACCGTAATAATGATAGGTAGTCTTCTGTCAAGCAATCTGAGGATGGTGGGAGGAGCTGTGAGGTTTCTGTAAATGGAAGAGCGTAAACCCCCTGGACAATTTGAAGCACCACTTGTACAAAGTTATGGTGTGCCACTGGGGCAGGGGGTTATTTATTCTTCCACCAACACTCTGCCTGTGTTGGTGCAAGGGCGTACTAAAGAGGCTTGGAGGTTGCAGCTGCCAGGTGGGTGATGGACTGGGCAGTTCTCTGTCTTTGACTAGTATAAGCCACTTCTCCAGCAATCAAAAGGCTGAGAAGCCTAGTGGCCATGGTTGCCGTAAGTGGAGTGGTGTGGCTCACTGGTTAGAGGCGGCAGACCCGAGAGCAGAAGTCGGCCCGGGACCAGGGTTCAATTCCCGACGCGGCAGGGTCGTGGACCTGGGTCAGCGGACTCGATAATTCTCGCTTCGGTGCTTACTCTAATCAGGGGTTCCCCTCAGCAACTCTGGGCATTAGCTTGCCTAATCTCCACAACGGCCCGATCAATTCCGGGGATGCCTGGCTCCACCTTGGGGACTCCCAGCGGGGACCATCCTACAGGGAAAGCCAGGACGGGTTCCCCAGAGTTATACAGCGCCAGGAGACCTATGGACGGGTAGCAGTGCGCTTTACAAGCTCAAATACATTTACATAAGGATGGAGCTGGTAGCCCCAACCTTAGCCAGGTAAGGAGCAAAGAGTATGGTTGGCGTGGGGCCATCGACCAAGCGGCTGACCCTACTCTCCTAAGTCACTCATGTGCTGAACATGCCTTGTTACTGAACAGGCAAGAGCCGTCGCAGGGCATTTCTATAAGTAATGCCTGGACATCCCCAGAGAAGCCAGTTTATCTCAGCCCGGCATGGCGTTGAAGCTCCACTGATGAAGCAATGGCCCAGTGAGTCCGCCTTGTCCATCTGATGGTGAAGGTGGCTCCATCCCTGCCATCGGCAATAGCATGGGTCGGGATGCCTGGCCTCCTCCAAGACCATGGGTAATACTTGTGCAAACGAGTCCCACACTGTGTGGCCATGTCGGGTCAAGAAGCATGTGGTGTTCATCAACCACAATACAAGGTTGTTGGAAGAGAAAATCTGGTGCAGTGGTAGGGAATGCACTGGGATTAACCATGGAGGTTGAGGTCTGCACTGCCAGACTCTCAGGGGTGTGGTGCTGGGTGAGGAAAATCGAGTTCCCGGGAGTGTGACATTGGCGACATGCAATTGTACTGTGCACAGAAGTGCCCAGGCAGGGTTTTGCCAAAGCCCTGAGCAGGACATCAGCCAGGGCTTTGTTGAATGGCAGTAGAGGTTCTGCATGGGACACGACGGACTGAAGAACCTCCGTCAAGACATTTGTCTTGACTTCCACCAAGGGTAGAGTGAGGTCAAGCAACTACAGCTCCCCTCCACACCACCATACCAAATAAGACCCCTTCCTCCCTAGCCACACTAGAAGGGGAGACCAGACCAGTGTCTAGGGAGGTGTCCTGACCACTGGGATCAGCCATTCCCTCATACCAGTTCGGCCAAATGGTCTTCAATGGAGTCAGGTTAGCTGTAAATGATCTTCAGATTCTCCCAAATCATGCTCCTCACGGGGCTGTCAGTAAAAGGAGGCACTATCTCCAACCTGGAAGGTCTTGGTCTGTTTGTCTCTGTAGTCGAAGTCGGGCAGCACCAGCACAGCTCCATATCGGAGTCAGGAATGGCTATGGGGTTCGACGCCACTGAAGGGTGTTGGAGGCTCGAAGAATGGCAACACTGAACCGAACCTCAGCAAAGGATCTAGATCCACGCCAGGAGTTGGTCTGGATCCCATAACTGGCATCCGACTGGTGCTGAGGGCGAACCTACTGGTGGAAACCCAAATGGGGCACCTTCTGAACCTGTGAGACCCGAGGGTGCTTCAGTGGGGTCCGCTGCTTAGAGATGAGGTACATGGCCTCAAACAACTATTTGAGTTGGGCGGGGGTTGCTCCGGCTCCAGGACATAGAGGGAGGTGCGGAACGGATCCAGACTCAGGTTCTGCATGGGACGTGTGAGAGCGGGGCCTAGACTTGTGGTGTCTTTCCCACGTCTCATCCGATGACTTGGACCGGCGCGCTGTCAACGACTTTGACCTTGATGACAACAGGCAGTAATGACTTTGAAAACTTCCAGGCAAACAGGACTGAAGCGCTCCCAGTTTGCTTGAGGGCTCATCATTTGGTAATCAGGACAGGCTCTGGAGTCATGTCTGGCTCCAGGCACCACAAGCAAACTAGATGGAGGTCTGTCACAGACATTTGCCTGTGATAGGCTCCACAAGGTTTAACCCCTCCCCTGCTGATGACGGAACCGCTCCGTCATCAGCTACAGTAGAGCTGTGCTGATGACGGAGCGGTTCCGTCATGGCCCGGCCGCCGCGCCTGCGCGGCGCTGATTTCGCCCCTGCGCGGCAGTTTTAATGAGCGGGGCGGGTCATGACGGAACCGCTCCGTCACCAGCACAGCTCAACCGCGGCTGGTGACGGAGCGGGTCTGTCACCAGCATGCGGCCGCCGCGCGGCCGCCCCGCCCCTTTAGCGCTGCGGCGGAATAGCCGCCGCAGCGTAGGGGTTAAAACCTAATGTTTCTTAGGGGACATCTTAAAGTTACACTAGGAACAAAAAGGCTCAAAATGGTTGACGCAACGTTGAGCATGTGGTGAAAGGTAGCTCGTCCAGATCCATGGTGATGGTGCAGAAATAAAGGAACTGAGGTCAGCATGATAAGGTGGGGTCTGTATGGGCACTGCACATGTCACATCCGGTGTTGATGATGCTGATGCACCTACCGACGTGCAGAACAACTGCCCAAGATTTTCCGGATCCAGTCTGACCGCTGGGGAATATATTCAAACGTAAGGAATCCGACGTTCGAAGTCTGTATCAGACACTTCTCTACAATACCATCATTCATACATTCTATTACCTGTTCAACATTCTAACAACCCACAAAAAAGGGACCTCTGTTTTTCTTGAATCTCCAGTGGTAGGTGTTCAATCTTTACTTTTGGGACGTGGTGAGAAGATAGGCCCCTCATACAACGTAACAGTGATCATTGAGTGTGGAAACATATTTTACACAAGTAGTGAAGGTGGTTGGCCTTCACGTATGTTCTTTGAGCATTCTGTATTGAGAAATTTCACTGTACGCAACTCAGTGCAAAACCTTTCCCACCATCCTTTTGTTGTAGTATACCAGAGATTATGATAGTTTAAGGGTCTGAGTTAGAGTTTGGCGGACAGGTCACTCTCTCACAAAAGTGGTAGATATCCCGTCCATCGTATTACAAATGCATTGATATCCAGTTGAACTCATAATACAGGATATCCGTCACACTAGTGACAGAGTAACCCATCCAACAAACTCTAAATCAGGCTTTAAATTCGATTTCAATAGTATTAATGTTGACAATAATGCATTTATTACACACAAGATGTACAGAACAGTGAGAGGAACGATCTCTAGTAAACATCAGCTGTCTCTTTTTTTTTTGTTCCTCATCTCAACCATGGCTGGCCCGTCAGTACCGTGGACAGGGAAAAAAGAGATGTGGAGAGAAGACATGCTGTCTCAGTGCAGGACTGGTTGGGGTGCGATCGTAATGCGGAACCGACAAGACCCTACAGCTATGTCGTTTTCTCACCCAATCTCTGGCCCCTGTGCACCCATCGACAGGTGAATGCCATTAACCAGATTCCACTATTGCTGTTACCACTGATTCGCCTTAAAACCAGGACGACAGTGATATAGCGAAGAGAGCGTGTCATGGCTTCGTAATCATTGGAACTGGGGTAAACCCCCCCCCCCCCCCCCCCAAAAAAAAAAACCCCCAGCACGAGTTATTGGGACCAATCAAGTTTTGACCAAAAAGCTCTTTTATCCGGTTTTCCAGCCCTGGAAAGATCCATTTTAGATATTTGTAGCATGGAGGAACACCAGTCGTAAAAGGTTAGGGGAGAAGCCTCTTTCCAGCGCCTGCAAATCTCTCGTCGCGCCACCAACATTGAGTAGAACAAAAGATTGTTGTTAGCATTACGTTTTGTGTACACTACTCCAAAAATGACTAGGCGGAGATCTATGCTCACGATGGAACCTGTTGAAGATGTTAATCTGGTGCCTATTGATTGCCAGTAAGATGTTAGACATGGGCAATCGTAAAACATATGCGCATCCGAGGCTGCCACTTGGCCACAACGGGGACAAGCCACTGGTATGCCTGGTGAAAATTTAGACAACCTCTGAGGCGAATAATAAGCCCTGTGAAGGGTAAAAAGGTGGTTTCTAAGAAGCCAGGCAGGTTTAACGATATCCCAGAGAACATTGCAGGAGGTTAACCAAAGTTCGTGCAAGTTTATTGTAGGCAATATGGAGCCCCAGAGCTGGTCTGGAAGATGGAATTCTCCGTCGATTTCTTCTAAGATTAAATTATAAAAAAAGGAGACCTCCTTGGGTACTGGTGGCCTATCGAGTAGAGAAGATTCCAATTGGCTACTTCCTCCTAGAGGTGGTTGTTGGCGAAAAGGTGGCCCTATTTTTTGTGCTTGTGCCCAACTTGAAAGTTGTAAGAATTTTAATCTAGAGAGATTGGGGCCTACCATGCTGACTAGGTGTTCCCAGGAGAACATATCCCCTTCAAAAAAGAGATCTCCCCATGATGATATACCAGCGTCTTTCAGTGGGCTTATCAATGTGTCTTTGGTCCAGCCAGGGGGAGCAGGAAGATCCCATATAGGAGATCTATTAGAATGGTATCCTGTTTTAGTAGCAACTCGAAGGTTATACCAAGTTCTTGCAAGGTCCTGCAATACTTTCAGTTTGATCTTCTTAAAGAATTTGGGGTCTCCAAACTTAAATAAAAAACCTGACTGGTTTAGACCCTCACACTGCAATAATGCTGTGAACATGAGCCCGATGCCTTGATCTACTGGAGTTTTGAGTAACATACGGGCATGTGTCAACTGAAAGGCCCAGGCATAAATCTGGAGGTCAGGACCGGCCAAACCACCCTTCTCCCTACGTCGCCTCAGTTTGGTCCAAGCAATTCTGGCACTCTTGTTCCTCCAGACGAATGAAGTAATGTCACTCTGCATCTTTGCTATCAATGTTTTCTCAAAGTAAAGTGGCAAACTGTTTAAAATAAAAGTCAACCTAGGTAGGATAGACATCTTAACTAAGTTTGACCGACCCAGGAGCGATAAAGGAAGATGTGCCCAGGAGCTCATTAGTTTCCTACATTCTTTAGCTACTAAAGTAAAATTTGTAGAGGCGATCAACTTTATATCCTTTATGATCTTTATGCCGAGATATCTCATATTGTCACAGGGTTGCAGAGGAAGCCCCGCTGATATGCCATTCCACACCATGACCTCAGTCTTCGTGGCATTAACTTCATAGCCAGAGATATTACCAAATTGTTGTGCTAATTTTATGACTCTCGGAAACGCGGAGTTCATATCAGAGGTTATGATCATAATATCATCGGCATACAGGGATACTTTTTTTGTCCAATCTCTATATCTAAAAGGTGTGATTTTAGTATCTTCCCGGATTTTTTGAGCAAATGGCTCAATATAGAGATCGAAGAGGAGGGGTGAAAGCGGGCATCCCTGCCGGGTGCCCCTTGTGATGGTAAATGGTTCCGACAGACCCCCATTAACCAGTACCGAGGCCGAAGGGCTATGGTACAGCAATTCCACCGCTCTACGAAAGGCCTGACCCACGCCGAATTTTTCCAAGGCCCCCGACAGGTATACCCAATTGACCCTGTCAAAGGCCTTGGCTGCGTCCAACGTGAGAATAGCCAAAGGCAACGATGAACTAGTTGCCATGTCGATCACTCCCATTAGGTCATAAGTCAGTTCAAAAAGCTGGCGGCCTTTAACAAAGCCCTTTTGATTTGAGTGTAGAACTGAAGGGGCGACCTGGCCCAACCTTTTAGCTAGAAGTGACGCGAAGATCTTATAGTCTGCGTTGAGTATTGAGATGGGGCGATACGAGCCGCAGGCGGTGGATGCCTTTCCTGGTTTAAATATTAGCGTAATTGATGCTTTATTCCACGTTGTGGGTGGTAAATCGCCATCTATCAGAACTTGATTAAATAACCTGGTAAGAAAAGGGGCAATATCAGCTGCAAGATGTTTATAAATCTCTGCCGGGAGACCGTCAGGCCCCGCCGCCTTCCCGTTACTGCTTTTGAGTATGGCCTCTGATACCTCTTCTACCGTTATAGGCTGGTCTAAAGAAGCCGTTTGTTCAATAGTTAATGATGGGAGTGAGATTTTGTTAAGCCAATTTCTTACATTATCAAAGGAAATGTTGTTGTCCTCACGGTAGATGGCTTGGAAAAAGTCTTTAAAAGCTAACCTAATCTCTGGGTCAAATGATACTGTTCCCAAGCCAGTAGATATCGACTCAATATTGTTACGGGTCTGGTCAGTTCTTGACTTCCAGGCTAAGAGTTTGCCCGCCCCTTCGCCAAATTCAAAATTAGCTAACTTGCTAGTTTTCCACCTTTGCAGGATACGTTGGTTTAGTAGAGAAGCTAACCGCCCTTTAAGCTTTGTCAAATCCTCCCGTTTAGCCAAGATGACATGTTCAGGAGCATTGTCAAGACTGTCTAACTCAGTTTGGACAATCAATATATTTGCCTCTATCAGCGCGACCCCTTGGGTGTACTGTTTTTTACGAAAACGAAGTTTTGTTCTTGATGACACCTCTCAAAAAACATTTGAAGGCGTACTAGAGCAAGTGGAACCAATGTTAACTTTAAAGAACTCTTGTGTTTCCACTCTAATATATTCCAAGTCATCGGGAGATGTAAGGAGAGACCTATCGATTGACCATGACCTAATCATGGGTTGGGATTGCAGCTGAAGGTCAAGGAGTACCGCCGAGTGATCCGACAGATGGGATGGTACATAAATTATACTCCTTACATCAGCTGTCTCTTGTCCTTATTGTTCATGCTGTATGACTGCAGTTTTACCATAAAGAACTTTGGATATATCAGACTACAGCTGCCACAGAGGAAATTTAGGGAAGCAATGTCAACGTCTGGACAAACTTCGCAAAATATTACTGAGGTTCTGCATCATAATGTTTTTAGTTTCAGTCTGTTTTATTAATTTTTATGAACAGAGCAGACATTCACATCACAGGTCACAGTTTGTTTAGATTACTTTGGCTCTTTACATTATACGAGATTGACTTTTGTACAAAGCTAGTTTGTGCATAATACTACTATTGTACACATTGGGTATTCTGCCACTATGTCTTACTGTGTACAGCCCATTTGACGTCAGTGGAGGTCAGCCAATAGGGGTGTTCCATCTGCACTGCACTGGTGTGTGAACTGTGAATCAGTCTGTCCACTTGGGAAGTGGGTGATAACATACGGGACAACGTAAACAAAACTAGGGCAGTGGTATTTTTTTTAACTAGAACTAGAGTAGCCCCCGATCCCCATCTTTTTAGGCATGTATGCATCTCCTTGCCTCAATCTGCAAGACCACGGTACTAGAACCATATCAGGGGTGTTGTCCGATCGTAGTTTTGCTGGCAGTCCCCCTACTATGCTCTCTTTGCTATTAGCGCGCTTCTCCTAACTTGCGTTGTGTAGTGATGCTGGAGACTATTGTGTCCGCTGTGTCATTAACTTGTCTTTGCAAGTCACATAGAATCATGTCTCAATGTGCTGCAATTGGGATTTTGCATAGGCCTATTGTCTCCTCCCGATGCAGAGCAATGCTTCCGCCTTAGCCCACACCTGCAGGGAGCATCTCCAGGCTAGTGCCCAAGGGGGCTTCAGGGGATTTCCATCTTTTAGTGATCAGCCGCTTCGCCACCACCAGTCCCAAGGCGATAAAGTGAGAGTTTACTCTGGCTCCTGTGATAAATGTGTAGAATGCAAGTCTCCCAAAGCAGGGGCACCGTGCGCTCCGTGTAGTGAGCCAGGACATCACTGCCTCCCAGTATTCTGTGAGTCGCGGGCAGCTCCACAGCATGTGCAGTACTGAAGATCAATCAATCAGGGGTTGGTAAAGCGCGCTACTCACCTGTGAGGGTCTCAAGGCGCTGGAGGGGGGGAGGTTCCGCAATCAGTTGAAGAGCCAGGTCTTGAGGTCCTTTCTGAACGTGCGCAGGGTCGGGGAGCATCTGATGTTCACAGGGAGCTTGTTCCAAGTCTTGGCTGTGATGTGGGAGAAAGCTCTCCCGCCGGTTCTGTGTCTGCGGATGTGTGGGACTTCTGCCAAGGTTTGGTTGGCGGAGCGGAGGTTCCTCTTGGGTATGTGGAAGGATATTCCCTCGTTGAGGTATTTGGATCCAATGTTGTGTAGGGATCTGTAGGCATGGGTGATGAGTTTGAAGGTGATCTTCTTCTCGACCTGGAGCCAGTGGAGGCCTCGTAGGTGTTGGGTAATGTGCTTCTGGCGTGGTGTCCCGAGGACGAGTCTGGCTGCGGTGTTCTAGATGGTCTGGAGTCTACGCAGGAGGGTTTTGTTGATTCAGGCGTAGAGGGCGTTGTCGTAGTCTAGCCTGCTGGTGATGAGTGCGTGGGTGACGGTTCTTCTGCAGCCGGAGGGGATCCACTTGAAGGTGTTACGGAGGATGCATAGGCAGTTGAAGCTGGTGGAGGCTACGGCGTTGATCTGGCGGTTCATTGAGAGTGAGGCGTCAAGGATGATGCAGAGGTTCCGAGCGTGGTCTGTGGGTGGGCTCCCGAGGGTGAAGGGCCACCAGGTGTTGTCCCAGGCGAAGGTGCAGGGACCGAGGATGAGGACCTCAGCCTTCTCTGAGTTTAGCTTCAGGCAGCTGTCCTTCATCCAGGCTGCCACGTTCTTCATGCCTTCCTGGAAACAGAGTCTGGTGTCTTCTGGATTCTTGGTGAGCGAGAGGATGAGATGGGTGTTGTTGGCGTAGTTCTGCATCTTCATTATGTGCAGCTCTCAAATCACAGGTTTTTTGAGAAATCATTCCAGTATTTTTTAATAAGAATACAAACGATGGGTTAGCGCTGTAATATCCGCCTTGAGACCCTCTGGGTAAGTAGTGCGCTATATAAATGCGATGATTGATTGATTGATTGAACATACTTGATGCAAGAGGAAACAGTCTCTCACACTCTATTACTGATGGTACTGCAGTTGCTCTAAAAGCCAACTATAATATCTGGGGAAGCAGAAAGCATAGTGTTGTGATATGCTCAGGGACCTAAAGTTCCCAGGATAGAAAGTTTTCCAGCTATTTCTATGGTTGCAGTTGGTTTCTTTTAACTTCCATCAAGGTACCGGATCCTTCATGTGGTTTGTACTCATGGTTTTGGGATACTCGGAGACAAAAATTGCTGAAATGTTGCAAACCTCGTGTGGAGGGTTTTTTTTTCTGGTGCGCTGCGAAGGGGTGGGGATGAAGTGGAACCGGGGTTATGGGCACCACCATTTAGTATCACTGTTCAGTGCTACCACGCGGCTCTTGTAGTCATGTTCATGGTCCGTCACTGCGGCATGTCCGGTCTCTGTTCATTAGACAACTAAACTCACTGGTCTGGGGAGGGTTAGCAGGTGATCCAGGCTGAGAGGTCTGGATATGGTCAACTTTTGTTTGTAGTGTTTACGTCTATCATATAAGACAGCCTCGTTTGACACAGACATGGAGTTGGGCTCCAACCATTGTCCCTTCAAGACCCTTTCTGATTAAAACACCCCCTTATCATTTGGGCAGAAGGTTTGACTCTGAGCTCAGCTGTGATCAATGGCATACCTTTCCCTTGTTCATTCTTCCATCCAGGGCGTCATTGGGTCGGGTGGTGGGAGGAATCTACTTAAGACGCAGGGTTGTGGCCATGAGAGGCTGGCCTTGGCTTCGTGAGTAGATTCACGCGCTCATCTCGCATGGGGCATACCAACTTCTTAAATAAAATGTTGGATTCAGACGTTTACTATGTTAACAAAATGTATATTTCATCGTACATATAATCGGAAGGCAGATAAGAGTAAGAGTAACAAAAGGGTGTGCGAGCATACTAAGGAAATTGTACATTACGAGACAACACATTAAACTGCTCTTTCTAGTATACAAATGTGTCATCTCTATAAAGTTCACTTTTACAATAGGAATGGCACATTAAGAAAACTTATGTTTTTTGAGCTTTCATATGTAGCCCGCAAACCTACTGCCCCAAATTTTTTTTTATGCTTAACACTTTTTTTTATCACGGCACTTCACTTGTGGTAAGAGAAAGTGTCATATTTTTCTGACTGAAGATAGCGTCACATAACATATAGAAACAGCTGAGTAGCAAGCACCATTTAATCATACACGTGGGATCCTTAAAAAATGAAGCATAACTATTTAGAAGGATTTCAGACAATAATAATAACAATTAATAAAACCAAAGGCTTGCCAGGCAACTTGCAAATATTAAAAGCAATATGCTTGTTCATATAAAAAAAAAGCATCACCAATATATCTTGATATTCTGTAGAATACATCTGTTTGTTGTAAAGACACATAGCTATGGTTTGTAATTATTATTTTATTAAAATATTGTATACAGTATATTTTAACTTTGAATGAAGAATTATTTTTTACATGGAACAGTGTGCAGGGCCTGGACAGTGCTGTGTGTGGTAGTGAATGGGTGATTTTTTATTTATTTTTTATTTACTCACATTAAAACATACATTGGTAGACGGTATTGACAGAGAGAGTGAGTGACTTAAAAGGCATCCTTTCTTGTTTCTATTGTAAAACATTTGTTCAACACACTCACACAGCAACACTATGTATACACCGCAAAAGAGACTCCATGCAGGATTATATAAAATTAGATTATATTGTACATAAAACAAGACAAAAACGACATGAAATATAACACTTTGCAAGTTATTCAGTTTTAAATGAGTATCAATTTAAGTGCATTTGAAACACATAGCAGCCTCAGAAGTACCTGCGCTCCTATTAGGCACTTTACAGTAACTTCTTAGTGCAACTCCCCTGAAGAATAAGGGAAAATCTCCTACAGTGCAATTAATACAGATTATTAGGGTAATCATATGAATTACAATGAGAACATAGGCCACAGCACACCTGTACTCCTATTCCATGTTATATCTTACTTTCCTATGAACCCAGTAAAAATAATTGCATGCAGGCATAAAACGTAGAGCACAGAAGCACGCGTGTGCCTACTACACGTGGTATGGTAATGTGAGCAGCCAAGTCATCCAAAGAACTTTCCCCGTGAAGGAGTGCAGGACGGCTCACTCATCTTCCCCCTGTACAACACAGAGGAGGACAATGCCCCATGTTTAGCCCAAAAAGAGGTGGGCCAGGAAGGAACTGAGACTCCACCGGTCTCTCAGGTATGTGCCAACAACACCCAGGAGTCGCCACGCAGGGCCAGTGATCCCAGGGGACCCTATGGATCTCCAATTTGAGACACAGAACCTTCGCTTAAAAAGGAGCGGCTCCACAGGCCACTCATCCCTCTTGAGCACGGTCTGCCGCAACGTCAGCATCAGCTTGATGGGCACGCCAACCCAGGAAGACGATTCCGGCACGCCATGTTTGAAACTTTGATCCACATCAGCAGGAGCCCCCTCATTGTCACTGCAACACGGAGACAGAGGAAGGCAGCTCTTGACCCAGCGTGCACTGCCTGTGCAACATAAACACAAAAAGGGTGAAGCACTGAGGGCTCAGCATGCACTTATGGTGCAGCGGGAGGCACATAGGAGGCACGTCAATCCCCCGGGCAGCACTCTCTCTCCTTCTGACAGCCCCGCTCAGTCTCAAGCAGCACATAGCGCTGGGTTCATGCTTAGCTCTAAGTTGGTCAGCTACACGCTGACATAACAAGAAGGATTCACCAGGTGCAGAGTCCCGCGGCAGGGGTAGAGAGGGGGAATCTTTGCTGGTCCTGAGATTCCCAGAGAACATGGGGGAAGCCAACAAGCCCTTGGAGAACACTTGGGGGCACAAAGAGAGCAGCAAGCAGGCCGGCCAGCACAAAAGTGCAGTTGCAGAGTGGCAGTCCCTCCAGCCGCCCAGCAGTCAGCAGGCCAGGACAACAAAGCAGGTAGTCCAAATGGCGGTTCTTCTTCGCAGCACAGTAGTCCTCCTGGCAATGTGCAGATTGTAGAGCGAGCAGCGGCTGGTTACAAGTCCCAGACAGCGTCTAAAATCATTGGGACAGAGCCCCAGTATTTATACCTAGAAATGTATTTGATGAAGGGGGACTTCAAAGGAACCCTTAGAAGTGTGCAACAATCCCTTTCAGCCCAGCACTGCTCCAGACGATCAGTAGGGGGTAAATCAGCCCTTTGTGTGAGGGTGAGACACAACCTATACAAATCTTAAGTATGAACCACCTCACCCTTTCCCAGCCCAGAAAGACTATCAGTATGTAGATAATTACAGATGTATCCCCTGTCACACCGAGCCCTTCCTGTGTTGTGGCTTTCTAGGAAAGTATGCACAAAGTGCAGCTGTCCGCCAGCCCAGATGTGTATTGGGGACAGGCTGCAAAGCACAGAGTCATAAGCACAGAGAAATGCTCACTTTCTAAGAGTGGCATTTCCAAAACAGTTATGTAAAATCAAAGTACACCAGTAAGCAGTATTTAGCACCACTAATCTAAACATACCAAACATGCCAACACCACTCCTTTCTAATCAGGAATTACCACTTAAAAGTACATAAGGGAATTCCCAATGCTAGCCTATGATAGGAGTAGGTCTCACAGCAGTGAAAAACTAAACAGGCTGTTTGTCACTACGAGGACATGTCAAGTCAAGTCAAGTCATAAAATTTGTATAGCGCGCTACATACCCAGAGGGTTTCAAGGCGCTTAGGAAGGGGAGGGGGATTATTTGTCAAATATCCACGTTTTAAGCTGCTTTCTGAACGCTAGGTGATTCTGGGTGAGGCGAAGGTAGGCGGGGAGTGAGTTCCATGTTTTGGCCGCCAGGTATGAAAAGGATCTGCCTCCCATGGTGGTCTTGTTGATGCGAGGTACAGTGGCGAAGGCTTGGCTGGAAGAGCGAAGTTGGCGGGAGGGGGTGTAGAAGGACAGTCGAGAGTTGAGGCAATCTGGTCCGATGTCGTAGAGTGATACCACTGTACAAGGGAAGTTAATCAAATATGCCAAACAGGTGTAAATCTATCATACCTTGTTTTGAGAGTTGAGAGCACATGCACTTTAGCACTGATTAGCAGTGGTAAAGTGCCCATAAAGCCAACAAAAAGAAGGTCAGAAAAGCAGGTGGAGGAAGGCAAAAAGTTTGAGGATAACCCTACAGAAAGGGGCAGGTCCAACAGGGTCCCCTTGGGGCCCTTTCCATTTGTGAATTGAAAATAAAAGTTTGTTTATGAGAAGGCAGCGGTCAAGGGGAACACTGCGTCTTCTTGAACAAACAAAATTAATAAAGAAAAACTTTTCTTTCTAAATGCATCCCAATTTCCTTTAAGGAAAACAGGTTGCATTTAAAAAAAAGAGACTGCTTTATGTAAAATCAATCACAGACCTGGTGGTCTGTGATTATCCCCTTTTAGGGATATGAATGTTGCTTAACCACGCACCTATATTCCATGGTAGCGAGTGGTAAACGAGTCACGTTCTTTTACTAAGCACACTTATATTGATAGGTGTGCCAGGAAACAATATTGGATGCACTACGCCAATTTGATACTGTCTCTGAATCTGAGCAGCACAATCACACCTGAATAGTCCGCATTAATTGAGTGTGGGATGACTCACAGAGAGAGCAGATTTCGTCACTTCACTACGTTGCAGGCAAGTAACGAGTTTTTGTGACTTATACATTCTCTTTCTTTACAGGTTTTTACGCTACTAGCGTAACCACCCCAGGGTTACACTTTTTCTTTCCCTGTAAACCAATTTTGTTAATAGGGAACAAAGGAATGCAGGTATGGCAGGGCGTTAGTGTACCTGACCACCCATTTCCTTTCTGGTCCTGAAGAAAAACCGGCATTTTCCATTCGGTTTGAAACATGTAGACCTTGCACATATATTACAGATACACTTGGTCATAATCAAACCTTTATTGTATCTACACATACTGTTTTTATTATTGTCCAGTAGTCTTAAGAATAAAATTTTTCACATATAAACCATACCGGGACAATTTTTAACACACCTACTTTTTTTCTTGCATTCATCACTCACATACCCGCTCCACTGTATTCCAGGTGTCGCAGCACACCTTGATGGCACTCGGCTGTCAAGGTGGCCTCGATGATGAAGCATGTCACCGACTAGGTCGGTGAGTGAGGGGTTTATTAAAATAAAGAAGGACTTTCTTCTTTTTCCTCATTAGAAATTTATCCCACCAAAAACGCCCTCTGAGCCTTTTTTATGGTGGTACTCCTCCTTTTTGTTATATAGACCCCTGCAGGCCACCATCCCTGTGATGGTGTTGATTCCTAGTGGGTCTCAAATTGCGGCCTACCTCATTAATATTCATAAAGTAGGTTGATTTCCGACCCACTAGGAATTGCTACATGAAACGCTATATGTTTCATACATTAGGAATAGTGATTTCCTTATTGCGATATGCAGAAACACGCAATTAAGTAATCGCTATTCCTAATATTGATACATCTGACCCTTTGAGAGATATAGAAAAAGACAATTTTTCTGGTCAGAAACGGCCTAATCGGGTCATTGATTAGGCTGTTTCCAACTGCAAAAAATTCTTTTACATATGTACAAAACACAAATTGGGATTCCTTAACACGTTAGCGAATCTCAATTTGTGTTCCCAATTCGGTATTTGGAAGGGGCATGTTTCTGGCATCCCTATCAAATACCAAATCTGAATGGGATGTATGAATGTTTTGCGACTGAATTACGGTTGTAAACCATTCATCTTTTACCAACTCCTTGAAGGAGGTAGTAATCCATTTGCAATCGGGAAATGGTAATGAAGGGAGCCTTTCCTCTTTGAGAATGGAAAACAATATTTTTTAAGAGCAGGCAGTGGTCCCATGGACCACTGCCTACTGCCAAAAAATGAAACTTCAAAGTTACATTTTTTGTTTTTAAACGCATCCCGTATTCCTTTAAGAAAAACTGGATGCATTAAAAATAAAAATAAAGATTGCTTTATTAAAAAGCAATCACAGGCATGTGAGTCTGCTAATCCGAGCTGGCCACCGTCCCTGTGATTGCTGCAATTCCTAATGGGTCACAAACTGCAACCTACTTCATTAATATTCATGTGGTAGGTCACTTGTGACCCACTAGAATCGCTATTTCAAAAATGTCAATTTTCTTACATCAGGATTTGTGTATTGTGAATTCAGTAAGAATCTCAGCTAGGAAATTGCAATTTAGGAATTGTGTACATGTGGCCCTATTTTTACGTCAGTGAGGTGTGCACTATTTGAGTGACACATAGAGGATGGGACTCAGCATGGAGCATAGCACCTAGCATATCTTCTTACTTACATCATGGCTTTAGACATTACAGTTAGTCAAAGCAAACAAAAGGGATTACTTGAAGAGGAAACGCTGGCACTGGGTGGGTTGCCACGTTAGAGTAACCATCGACCGAAGTGACCTGGAGTTTACATATGTTATTGAAAGAGAACAGATTGAAAGCATTCACCTACTTCTGAGAATCTTTGGAGCATAGAGCATTACAAAATTGTTTAATAACCTCAGACAATTCTTGTGGTGTTTCCAATGCAGCCTATGTTTACTCCTTCAATCACCTTTCTGTAATTTACTATGGCTATCTTTCAACTGGTTTATCATATGCGTTGTTCGAAGCAGGACAGATGTTTTTTATGTGGCAACATTTTGGCTCAGGACTGCCAGGATCTCTGGAAAAAGGGAGATATTTTGCCCACTGTATGACCAGAAGTCATTTAATGTTTAGTGCCAGCAATTTCGAAATCATGACATGTAGGTCTTTGACACAAGTATGGTGTCCTTCCTGGTGGTCTACTGAGCACAGCCGATTACTGTAACTGGCACCTTTGATGACAGGCTTGACAAGCTACGCGCATGCCGACCTTAGCCTAGAAATCCAGATCAGCTCGGATGTCAGGACCTCCTTCCATCATCAGTGACACCCCAGAAGAATCTTCCCTATCGTTGGCTTCTCTCACTTTCGTCAGGTCACGTTTACTCTGGTGCTTTCATACTTAGGTAATATCAATGGTTTCTATGATGGTGCACCGAGGTATTCTAATCTAAATTCCAATGGGTCCATAGTTTTGCAGCACAACTCCTGCAACTTCAGCTCAGATCTCTGCTTGCTTCCTGTAGACAAAAGAGTCTCCTTCACCGTCCTAGCACACTTCATAGAGGATGGGCTTCCTTCCTAGGGGCGTTGCATTCCTTAGGGCGCAGGGGTGTTGACCTGCCTATATTTTGTCCCTCATGCCCCCCCAATTAAATGTAAGTAAAGTCGTAAAAATGTTGTGTTTGGTTTTTCATTCTGCTGCGGGCCGTTGCAGTATTGAGGGATGAGGCGGGTCCCTTAAGAAGTCAGCGCAGGACTCGGGCCAGAGGGGGTGAGGCGTCACAACAATATATCACAGACAACATCCGACTGAGAGGGGCCCAAGTGCATATGTTGCATTGGATGGCTGCCTCACACTGGCCAACCCTACATGCTCACTAGAGGCCACTCAGAGTCTCTTCCCCCTGCGCCTGCTGGAGCGACTTATAGCTGCAGCCCCCGGTTTCTGTGTGAGCATTGAGGGTGCCACTGGATTCAAGCTAGCCTGGCTGATGAGGGGTGATGCCGCGAAACTGGTTCCACAATGTTTGTTTCCGGTCCAGGGAGGACCTGACTTCGCAGTTCGGTCTGGACTGTTCCCATGAGACACTGGGTCAAGACTGATTAGCACATGGCCGGGTCTAAACTGGGGTGGCATGCTGAGCAAAAGAATGATGAATTTGACCCAGATCTATTGACTGGGGGTTGATGTTTGATTTGCTCTGCATTCTGTCCATCATCTGTGTGTCTTTTGCTTTCCTGCCCTAAGTGTGCCGGGTATGCCCAGACGTGGGTCCCGGGTTCACTGTGTCACTGCATTCAAGCTAGCCTGGCTGATGAGCGATGCCCCGAAACCTTTCCCGAGATGCTTGTTTACACTCCAGGGAGAACCTTGCTTGGCAATTCGGACTGGACTGTTCCCATGAGGCACAGGGTCAAGACTGATTTGCACATGGCTGGGTCTAAACTGAGGTGGCATGGTGAGTAAAAGAACAATGGATTTAACCCAGATCTATTGACTGGGGGTGAATGTTTGATTTGCTCTGCTTTCCATCCATCATCTGAGTGTTGTTTGCTTTCTCACACTAAGTGCGCCGGGTATTCCCAGACGTAGGTCCCGGGCTCACTGTGCCACTGCATTCAAGCTAGCCTGGCTGATAAGGTGTGATGCCCCGAAAATGGTCCCTGGATGCCTGTATCTAGTTCAGGGAAGCCCTGACTCGACAGTTCGGTCTCAACTGTTCACATGAGGCACTAGGTCAAGTCTGATTTGCACATGCCTGGGTCTAAACTGGGGTGGCACGGTGAGCAAAAGAATGATGAATTTAACCCAGATGTATTGACTGGGGGTTAATGTTTGATTTGCTCTGCTTTCTGTCCATCATCCGTGTGTATTTTGCTTTCTTGCCCTAAGTGCGCCAGGTATGCCCAGACGTGGGTCCTGGGCCCACTGTGCCACTGGATTCAAGCTAGCCTGGCTGATGAGGGGTGATTCCCTGAAACCGGTCCCAGGATGTTTGCTTCTGGTCTAGAGTGGACCTGGCTGGGCAGTTCGGTCTGGACTGTTCCCATGAGGCACAGGTTCAAGACTGATTTGCACATGGCTGGGTCTAAATTGGGATGGCGAGTAAAAGAATGATGGATTTAACCCAGCTCTATTGACTGGGGTTGAATGTTTGATTTGCTCTGCATTCCGTCCATCATCTGTGTGCCTTTGCTTTCTTGCCCTAAGTACGCTGAGTGTGCCCAGACTTGAGCCCAAGGCACTGTGCCACTGGATTCAAACTAGCATAGCTGATGAGGGGTGATTCCCGAACCTGGTCCCTGGATGCTTGTTTCCGGTCCAGGGAGAACCTGACTTGGCTGTTTGGTCTGGACTGTTCCCATGAGGCACAGGGTCAAGATTGATTTGCACATGGCTGGGTCTAAACTGGGTTGGCATGGTGAACAAAAGAACAATGAATTTAACCCAGTTCTATTGACTGAAAGTGAATGTTTTATTTGCTCTGCATTCTGTCCATCATCTGTGTACCTTTTGCTTTCACACCCTAAGTGCGCCAGGTATGCCTATATGCAAATAAAAGTGGGGAGAGTGGGCACCCCTGTCTCGTTCCTTTACCTGGGGGGAAGTCCCTTGAAGTGCGGCCGTTTGCTACAACATGCACCATGGGTTTACTATATAGTAGGCGAACTTAGCCACAGAATTTTGGCCCAAATCCCATATGTCTGAGAACTGCAAAGAGGAAGGGCCATTCAACCATGTCAAATGCCATCTGTGCATCTAACAAAAGAATCACTGTATCTTTTGCGATAGTTGACTTTTGCGCTATAACACCCTGAAGCCTCCGGAGATTCAGGGCCGTATTGCGATAGGGCATGAAACCTGATTGGTCCGGGTAATTCAGTGTAGTCAGATATGGCTGAAGTCGTGTTGCAAGTGCCTTGGCCAGTATTTTCGCTTCGGCATTTATTAGGAAGATTGGTCTGTAGGAAGTGCATTCATGCGGTGGTTTGCCCGCCTTCTGGATTGTACCTACGGTCACCAAGCGTTGGTCCCTGGTGAGCTCTCCCACATCCAGGCTGGCCTTATACATAATAAGGAGGTGTGAGCTGGGTCGCCAGTCTTTTATATAGTTCTACCGGGATACCATTGGGTCCTAGGGCTTCCCCCGTATGTAGCACCCAAATTGCCAAGTTGAGTTCTTCCACGGTAAGCTCGACGTCAATCACCAACGCGTTGTCGTGTGGCAGCGTGGGCATACGAATATCCTTGAGGAACGCTAAGATATCATCAATTGTATTTGTGGCTGTGGGTGTGTATATTGTCGCGTAATGTAAAGCTAGTGCGTCTACTATTTGCGGGCGGTCCGAGGTCATGTCTCCATTTTCCAAATGGAGTTGGGCTATCCATCTACTGGTGCGGTCCTTTTTGTCCAGCCAGGCAAGAAGTTTGCCTGCCTTATCACCCACCTCATAAATAGTGTGTTGTGTAGCTGTAAGTGTGGCCTTCGCTATCTCCCATGCAAATGCTATATATTCCTGTTGCGCTAGGTTTAATGCATGTGTGTTGTCGTCGGTGATATCACGTTCATGGTCTGCCTCTGCTTCGGCCACACCCTGTTCTAGGTCCTCCAACTGCAGCCTCTGTGACTTCTTGTGCCCAGCTATTAGTGAGATCGCATGACTGCGTAGTACTGTTTTATAGGCCTCCCAGAGTATCAACGGGGAGGAGACTGAGTTTTCATACTCAGCAAAATAGTGCTTCGTGGCCGTGTGGAGTCCCTTGGTTATCTTGCGTTTTTTGAGATACCCTGGATATATTGGGAATATCTGTGGTCGTGTCGTGTTATAGGATGCGTACTGCATGTACAAAGGCGGATGACCTGATATTCCCTGCGGCAGGTGTTGAATCTCTATAACCCTCTCCAGCCCAGTCGCTATCGTAAAAATGTAATCAATTCTGGAAAGACTATTGTGTACACCTGAAGGGTAGGTGTATTGTCTATTTTGTGGGTTTGTGGTCCTCCAGACATCGATTAGACCAATGGCGTCAATAAAGTCAGACAGTTTGAAATTTGTACTGCCAGGATCCCTAGGTGGTTGCTTATCAATTAGGCATCTATTACGGCATTAAAGTGCCCCCATAATGATTTCTCCTTGTGGCAGAGACAGTAGAAAAGCCCCTAGTGCTGGGAAGGTTGTTTGGTGTAGTGCTGGTGGGACATATACTTAGACCAAATTATATGGCCGCCCTTCCTATTGGCATGTTAGCGCTGCAAAGCGTCCCTGATCATCTGTTGCGGAATCGGTGAGTATCAGCGGGAAGCGTTTGTGGACCAGAATTCCCACCCCACGGGAGCCAGTAGTGAACTCCGAGGGAACTGCCATGCTGCATCCCTATCTGTCTAGGGCTTTGGTAGCTGATCCTGTGAGATGTGTTTCCTGTATGAGTGCTATCGCAGGACCTTTACGTTTTATGTATTGTAATGTGTAATGGTGTCTTGTAAAGCGCATGTATCACCCCGCCATGGGGTATCTCAGCGCTGTAGACCGCTGGGGAACCTGTCCTGGCTTTCCCTGTGAGATGGTCCCTGCTGGGTATCTCCAAGGTGAAACCAGGCATCCCCAGCGTATGTGGGGGCCGTTGTGGAGATAAGGCAAGCTAATGCCCAGAGTTGCCGAGTGTCATCCCTGGTTTGAGTAGGCACCGAGGCGAGAATTATCGAGTCCGCTGATCCTGGTCCACGACCCTGCTGCGTCGGGAATTGAACCCTGGTCCCGGGCTGTCCTCTGCTTCCGGGTTTGCTGCCTCTAACCAGTGAGCCACACCACTCCACTCCACACCACTTGGAGGACCAGACCCCTTTTGATCTTGTCTCCCAGTCTGTTTACTTTCCATGACAGCACCGTGAAGGGAGGGGGTGGTCCCTCGGGGTTTTGGTAGAGAGAAACATGGAAATGGGTGTTCCCTAAATACCAGAAGAACAAAGTTCTAATCACACATACAGCTAGCCCACACAACCACAAGAAAGATGTATTTATTCAAAGAAATGTTTTATTTAAAATTTTTTTTAAATATAAATACATTGTTTTCATAGAAAAATAATTTCATTAAGACAATGGAATAGTATCTGAAGAACTTTTCATAATCATATACAGAAATACAATATAAAAACTAGGGCACGCAAAGATCATTCAAAAAAGGCACAAAGTACATTCACTCCTACACTCAAACACACCTTTTATACCATCAAATACATACACAAACATTCACATACATATCACCACACACAAAAGCGCCGACGCGCGTTTCGGACAAGTGCCAATACAGGCTTCCTTCATCAGGGCGCACTTGGAATAGAAAACAGGCAGACACAGTAAATGACGTCTGGCACAAGGTCCTGGGAAGCGGTCCTAGTAGCAGCAAAGGCTGAGGGTGGGTATTCTAGGGGCCCTCAGAACCGGGACCACTGAGATGTTTCAGAGGAATAGCAGGTAATTGGCAAACAAACAAATGTAAAGAAGGGATCCAGTAGATACATGCGCTTGCTAGACAGTCGAAATTCGGAGCAACTCAATTTCAGGGGCCTGTAGATAATCCAGGCGAGGTTCAGGGAGGGAGCTGAAGTACCACTGCGGGTCAGGGGAGCAAAATAGACCAGCCCAATGTCTTTTAAAAGGGTCTCAGAAGGGCCAGATAAAAAAACTCTCCAGATAGATGAAAGTACCAATAGAGGGACCAGGAATCAGAAATAAATGGACCTTAATGATATGGTCGGCTCATGCCCTCTATAAAGGGGAAACTGGCATCGTAGAGCACGGACTTTAAGGCGTAGTCAAGACAGAAAGCCTGAGACGACCCGAAGGTCTGAGCTAACTGAAGACCACGATAAAGGCAGCGGCAAAACTCCCTCTCCCTGCGGCGGTAGGATTCACCCTCGGGGTTTTGGGACAGGTAATCTGTGTGTCTGCTACTGCGCTAGTGTACGCCTATAACTGCATTGGAGTGCGGAGCTGTTTGCAGTGACAACCTCGTTCTGTGGTCTTGAGTGCCATCGAAAAAACCAAACCTTCGAACCAAAACAAAATTTGAAACCAAGAACTGCCCCTGTTTTCCCTCCCCCTCCCTGCCTGGCGGATCCCCAACTACCCGCTACCCCAACTGAGCAGAGTGCTTTGTTCCCATAACTAATACTTGCGTAGGGGGTGAGAGTCTGTCCGTGACCTCGGAAGGCCCCCTTCTACATGTTACCCCAGCAATGGCTTACATCTTATCTGGAAGTATAACGATCGCCCGTGGAGACGTGGTCAACTCAATACTCGATCTTCCTGTGTGTGGTGTGGGCGAGTAATAGCTAGCTTGCGTTGTTACGGAAGGGCGGTCTGTAGGTGAGTTCGTAGAGACAGTGAGTTTCAAGTAGTAGTCTGAAGTGGCTCAGTCTGCTTTGTCATTGGATTCCAGAGATCTTGACCTTTGTGAGTCCTGGCAACGGTGTTGTTGCTGGGTCCTCGGTTTCCTGGGCTTCGTCGCTGCGCTCCATCCATCCAACCAGTCCCGGGTTTCTTCCGGTGTGGCAAAGAACCATTCCAGCAACATCCTTTTCACTTACGGGCTCGCTCGGTTTGCTCGTTCGCTCATTATACTCGGGCACAATATTTTCGCCCACCACTCTAAAAATCTTAAACCCCTACTGTTCCTTCCACCTAAGCAAACAACAGCAGGCAGCCCAAATGCTGCCTTAGCTCAAAAGTCAATCTCGACTTCAAAAGCCCGAACAACAGTTAAACTTGACTCAAAAAATCAACTGTGACCCTCCACACAACAAAACTATGTAGATTTTGTGAAAGCTCTCAAAATATGGTTATTCTTCCTCACATAGCTTTAACATCCTGAAGTAAACTTATGAAGGCAGTAGTTGTTTATTGCACCCAGACCATGCACTGAGTGACTTCAAAGTTAATTGAGTATGCTTCAAGATGTAATTTCCCGCTTATTCTTAGACACGCTCACCAAGCCATGTTTAGAGCACTTCTCCACGCCACATAGATGGTACTTACATATTGTTCTACCTTTGCCCCTGTGAACAACCAACATCCATTCCACCCTCTCTATCTTGTTCCTAATTTGTATTTGACTCACACCCTGTCAACACAGCCTTTCATATCCTTCATCTGCAGTATGCTTCTTGATGTTTGTCACAACAAGGACAAAGCACTTCTCCAGTTGTCCTTGAAACAACAACCTTTGATCTGCATGCATGTCTAACAAACCAGCACCCTTTCTATACATGTATACATGGAACTAAATGCCTTCCAGGGGAGAGGTCACAGCACTATGGGTCTACACCATTAAGTAAGTAAGTAAAACATTTGTACAGTGTGCGAATGCCGAAACGTCTTGGTGCTGAATGTGAGGTGTACTGTATGCTTCAGCAGAGAATGAAGATATTGCTTCTTACTTGGATGGGAATAACCAGGTCTTAAGCATCTTCCTGAACAAGAGTCTATTTGATTGTAGCCTAGTTACAACTGGCAGCATATTCCAGAGTTTGGCTGCCCAATGGGAGAGACTTTTTCCCCCCATCTTGTCCTTTGAATTTTTGGAACCTGAGCAACTCCGTTGCTGGCTGATCTTAAGTCCCGCCGCGGGGCATGCCAGGAAAAAAGTTTCTGTTGGTCCAGAGGCCCTCCACCGTATAGTGCTTTATGCACCAGACAAAGAGCCTTGAATTCAATTATTTGCGGGACCGGAAGTCAATGGAGGTCCCTAATGCTGTAGGAAATTGGATATAATTTAGGGATGCTTAGCAGCACCCGCGCTGCGGCATTCTGCAAAGACTGAAGTTTTAATAATTGCCGTTTGTCAATGCTAAGCCAAAGAGCATTGCATTAGTCCATTTCAGAGAGAATTGGAGGCAACCACTACGGTTTTTCTCATTTCTTGTGGAATGAAAGGAAGAATTTTGCGCAGGATTTTTAGGAGGAAAAAGCATGAAGAGGTTAGAAGATTGATCTGGCCTGAAAAATTGAGCTGATGATCAAACATGACTCCTTAGTTTCTGAACTTATCTGTGGGATCAGGACAGCCTTTTGCCTGTGCTGGTCACCACATGTGATTCCAGAGTAATGGTCCCTTTCCGAACTCAGCCACCTCAATTTTACCTATGTTTAGTTTAAGATAATTCAGATGCATACACCCAATGATATGCTTCAGACAGTTGTAGAACCTCTCAGCCACTATTTCTGCACATGGGGATATAGATATAACTATCTGAGTGTCGTTGGCATAAGAGACCAACGAGAACCCATGTGCTTTGATCAGCTTAGCCAGAGGAGTGACATAGATGTTGAAGAGGAAGTGTGACAGTGCTGAGCCTTGAGGAACTCCACAGGGGGGTGAAAAGTGTTCAGATGTAAGATTACCCCAGCACAGCCTCTGTTCCCTCGAAGCAAGGAAGGAGGTGAGCATGGTTAGAGCCTATCGTTAATTCCGACTGACCTCAGCCTCTGTGCTAGTACCTTATGGTTAACAGTATCAAACGCAGCTGAGAAGTCAAGTAGGATGAGGACTGCCCTCCCCCTACTGTCAAGCTGATTATGTATCCCATTGGTTGCCATGACTATAGGTGATTCTGTTGATTGGTCTGGTCTGAAGCCATGTTGGGTGGTGTCTAGGAGGTCATTGGATTCTAAGTAGCACACTAGCTCATGATTAATGGATCTTTCTAGGATTTTTGCCATTAGAGGTAGGCAAGATATAGTCCAGTAATTTTTAACTTCAGAGGGATCTAGTGAGTTTTTTTTAGAATGGGCCGTATACGAGCTTTCTTCCAGGAATCAGGGAAATTGCCTGACATGAGAATGTTGTTCAGAAGCGGGGCCAAACGGGTACTAACCCTATCCGAAGCCATGTGAAGTATTGATGGAGGACTTGGATCCGACAGGGAGCCAGATTTGATGGATAGTAGTATATCATTTACTTTCTCAGAGGTTGAAGGGGAGAAACTGAGCAGTTGACTGGTAGTTGGAATTCCAGAGACAGTATCCTCTATTAACACCTTGCTGATAGTGTCTTGAGCGTCCCCTGCGAGCTCCTTTAAGATTGTTTGTACTTTCGCCTGGAAATAATTGGCCACTTTATTGCAGAAGGCTTGATCAGGAGAGAATTGATTCTCCCGCTGAAGTTTGAACAGAGAAGTGACAGTTTTAAAAAGCTCTCTAGTCGAATCTTTTGCAGCCTCTATTTTAGAGGTAAAGTAGTTCATTTTGGCATTTTTATTTGCTGCTTTAAATTCTACCTGAGCTAGTCTGTAGTTAAGTTTGCCCTGCTCACTGTAATCTAGCCTCCAGCTACGTTCTAAATGTCTGTACTTAGATTTTATGTTTTTGATTTCTGCATGGTACCATGGGACTGGAGCTTTGTTCCGGCGTTGTTTAGAATATTTTTCTGGGGCCAGGAGATTGATTGCTGATCTAATCCAGCGGTCAGCACTATCAGCAGCCTTATTGTTATCTGGGACTAACAAGGCAAGGTGTCTATCAAGGTGCCACAGTCGAATCTTGGTAGGAGGCAATCTATTGCGAAAGGGCACTATTTTCTCCAGAGGGAGTTTGAAAAAAATAGCCCTGTGATCGGTCCAGGTTAGCGGCAGTATTTTTTCCAAAATAATGTTTGGGTTATTAATGGAGATTCCATCTAATGTGTGACTTTTGTGTGGGCTCTGTAATTATCTGGGTCAGTCCAAAACCTAACATATTATCTACCAGAAGGGAGCTGTCCAGTAAAACAATGCTCTAAATAAATGGCTGTCATTATTGAAAAGTAAGATTTCTCTTTGCCAGCTAAAAATCATCTCTGAAAAGGCCTAGATTTGGAGAACACACATCTTCCTGACTGCTTGTAAATCAATTTGTCACAAGAAAGTTACTATTGTAAGTTACTACACTTGTTTAGAACAGTGAAAACCAGGATCCTCTACTCTTTGGTATGGTTACTGAAACAGTGATATTAGATCCTTGTGGTGATTATTTATTTATTTAGGGAATTTTGTATAGCGCACAGATACCCCAACGGGGTGTCCCGGCGCTTCTGTGAGAACTGATGCTGTGTCTGACTAAGATGGTACTAACAGAAGAGAAAGGTTTTTAGAGCTCTCCGGAAGGGGAGTTCCTCCTGGATGGTCCGGATGGACATAGGTAGCTTGTTCCAGTGGGAAGAGGCACAGACTTGGAATGTTTTTCCCCCAGAACGAACTTTTTTTAATCTGGGGGTGGAAAGATGATGTTTAGAACTAGAACGGAGAAGTCTGGTGTTGCTGTATGGACGGAGGCAGGAGGATAAGTATGCAGAACCCTTTCCCTTGACTGCCCGGTGAGCTAAGGTAAGTGCCTTGAATTCCGCCCTTTTGTGACTGGGGAGCCAGTGCAGCTTATGCCGGTGGGGAGTGATACGTTCACGAAGGGGGAGGCCACAGACCAGACGAACAGCAGCATTCTGGACTGTCTGGAGACGCCGTTGGAGGCCCAAGGAGAGACCAAGGTACAGTCCATTGGCGTAATCCAGATGGGAGGTGATCAGAGCCTGCACGATAGTTTTCCTAGTCTAACTGGGGAGGAAATTTATGAACTTTTTCATCATCCTCATCTTAGAAAAACAGGCCGCGGATACCGTCTGGATTTGTTTTTGGAAAGAGAGGTTGGTATCCCAAATTACCCCGAGATTTTTAACTGAGTCTTTAGGTGAAGGGGGTGTGCTCAATTCAAGGGTCCACCACAAGTTGAAGTCCAGAGGCGCGGGCTGGTGGAAAAATATAACATCGGTTTTGCTGGCGTTAAGCCGGAGGGAGTTGTTATCCATCCAGCTTGCGATGTTGCGAAGGCCGTTTTTCAACGGGTTGAAGGTAGTTTGGGATGGGGAGTCGTTTGAAAACACTAGCTGTATATCATCAGCGTAAGAGGTGGCCTTGATTCCGGATTGAGCGATGATCTCGGCCATGGGGGAAAAATAGACATTGAACAGGAGGGGGCTCAGTGAGGAACCCTGGGGGACTCCCCACCTGAGAGGGCGACTGTCCGTGGTAAATGTGGTGTGAATAATGCCTGTGTCCGATTGGACAGAAAGGAGGCAAACCATTCCACGGCCTTGCCTTGTATGCCTTTTGCCTGCAGATGGTCAAGGAGGACGGGGTGGGAGACGGTGTCGAATGCTGCCGACAAGTCGAGCAACACCAACACCGCACTAGATACCTCGTCCAACTTCCATCGGATGGCATCAGCCATCTCCATAAGGGTACACAGTCAAAATATTGAGTTGTAAATATGGACCTACCAAAATATCGTGTTTGAAATATCGAAGGTGTAGAATATCGATGTCAAGAATATCGTTGGACAGAATATCGACCCTAAGGTAAGTAATATCGAAATTCTTCATATCGATGTAAGTAATATCGAAGTTAGCAATATCGATAGCATATATATCGATGCCACTCATTTCGATGACACTAATATCGATATTTGTATAATTTTTTTGTTTTTTATTATGTATGTGTTATATGTTTTACTTAAGTATTTAAAATAAATAATATTATATGCGTATTAATTTAATACATTAAAACATTTATTTATTAGCAAATTATATGTTTTAGTATTGGAGCGGGTTGTGGGTTTATAGGGGAATAGGGTGGGAAGTAATTTAATTATGTTTCATTAATTAATAATTAGTAGGAATTATAAATTATTTGTAATGAATTGCTAATTATTTTTAATTAATTGGAAATTATTTTTAATTAATTGATTAATTGATAAAGATGTTCTGTAGCGGGTTGTGGGTTTATAGGGGAATAGGGTGGGAAGTAATTTAATTATGTAAAATTAATTATTAATTAGTAGTTTTTATTAAATAATTTTAAATAATTGATAAATTTAATTAATTGGTAATTTATTTTAATTAATTGATTAATTCATATATATGTTCTGTAGCAGGTTGTGGGTTTATAGGGGAATAGGGTGGGAAGTAATTTAATTATGTTTAATTAATTATTAATTAGTAGGATTTATAAATTATTTTTAATTAATTGGTAATTATTTTTAAATAATTGGTAATTAATTTTAATTCATTGGTAATTAATTTTAATGAATTTGTAAATATTTTAAATTAATTAATACATAGATAAATGTGTTCTGTTGCGGGTAGTGGGTTTATAGGGGAATATGGTGGGAAGTAATTTAAATGTAATTAAGTAATAATGTTTTTAAAGTAATTGTTTTGTTAATAATATAATTGATAATTAATGATAAGTTGGTAATAAAATATAAAATGGTATGTTTAAATATTTATTTTTGGTTAAATATATTTTGATAATCATGTTTTTAATAATTATGTATAGGTATTGTGTATGATTTATATTTATTTAATAGTTTATATTTTTATTACTAAAAAAAGCTTTTATTTAGAAGTATGTTATTTTAACCCCTACACTATCCAGCACTTCCCCTACTGTTGCACGCTCTGGAGTGGGAATAGTAATTTTTACCCCTACACTATCCAACGCTTTCCCTACTGTTGCACTCTCTGGAGTGGGAATAGTAATTTTTACTCCTACGCTATCCAACGCTTTCCCTACTGTTGCACTCTCTGGAGTGGGAATAGTAATTTTACCCCTACGCTATCCAACGCTTTCCCTACTGTTGCACTCTCTGGAGTGGGAATAGTAATTTTAACCCCTACGCTATACAACGCTTTCCCTACTGTTGCACTCTCTGGAGTGGGAATAGTAATTTTTACCCCTACGCTATCCAACGCTTTCCCTACTGTTGCACTCTCTGGAGTGGGAATAGTAATTTTTACCCCTACTCTATCCAACGGTTTCCCTACTGTTGCACTCTGTGGAGTCGGAATAGTAATGTTTACCCCTATGCTATCCAATGCTTTCCCTACTGTTGCACTCTGTGGAGTCGGAATAGTAATTTTTACCCCTACGCTATCCAACACTTTTCCTACTGTTGCACTCTCTGGAGTGGGAATAGTAATTTTTACTCCTACGCTATCCAACGCTTTCCCTACTGTTGCACTCTCTGGAGTGGGAATAGTAATTTTAACTCCTACGCTATCCAACGCTTTCCCTACTGTTGCACTCTCTGGAGTGGGAATAGTAATTTTTACTCCTATGCTATCCAACGCTTTCCCTACTGTAGCACTCTCTGGAGTGGGAATAGTAATTTTTACCCCTACGCTATCCAACGCTTTCCCTACTGTTGCACTCTGTTGAGTCGGAATAGTAATTTTAACCCCTACGCTATCCAACGCTTTCCCTACTGTTGCACTCTCTGGAATGGGAATAGTAATTTTTACCCCTACGCTATCCAACGCTTTCCCTACTGTTGCACTCTCTGGAGTGGGAATAGTAATTTTTACTCCTACTCTATCCAACGCTTTCCCTACTGTTGCACTCTCTGGAGTGGGAATAGTAATTTTAACCCCTACGCTATCCAACGCTTTCCCTACTGTTGCACTCTCTGGAATGGGAATAGTAATTTTCACCCCTACGCTATCCAACGCTTTCCCTACTGTTGCACTCTCTGGAGTGGGAATAGTAATTTTTACTCCTACGCTATCCAACGCTTTCCCTACTGTTGCACTCTCTGGAGTGGGAATAGTAATTTTAACCCCTACGCTATCCAAGGCTTTCCCTACTGTTGCACTCTCTGGAGTGGGAATAGTAATTTTTACCCCTACGCTATCCAACGCTTTCCCTACTGTTGCACTCTCTGGAGTGGGAATAGTAATTTTTACTCCTACGCTATCCAACGCTTTCCCTACTGTTGCACTCTCTGGAGTGGGAATAGTAATTTTAACCCCTACGCTATCCAACGCTTTCCCTACTGTTGCACTCTCTGGAGTGGGAATAGTAATTTTTACCCCTACGCTATCCAACGCTTTCCCTACTGTTGCACTCTCTGGAGTGGGAATAGTAATTTTTACTCCTACGCTATCCAACGTTTTCCCTACTACCCCTACGCTATACAACGCTTTCCCTACTGTTGCACTCTCTGGAGTGGGAATAGTAATTTTTACCCCTACGCTATCCAACGCTTTCCCTACTGTTGCACTCTCTGGAGTGGGAATAGTAATTTTTACTCCTACGCTATCCAACGCTTTCCCTACTACCCCTACGCTATACAACGCTTTCCCTACTGTTGCACTCTCTGGAGTGGGAATAGTAATTTTTACCCCTACGCTATCCAATGCTTTCCCCACTGTTGCACTCTGTGGAGTCGGAATAGTAATGTTTACCCCTATGCTATCCAATGCTTTCCCTACTGTTGCACTCTGTGGAGTCGGAATAGTAATTTTTACCCCTACGCTATCCAACGCTTTCCCTACTGTTGCACTCTCTGGAGTGGGAATAGTAATTTTTACTCCTACGCTATCCAACGCTTTCCCTACTGTTGCACTCTCTGGAGTGGGAATAGTAATTTTAACCCCTACGCTATCCAAGGCTTTCCCTACTGTTGCACTCTCTGGAGTGGGAATAGTAATTTTTACCCCTACGCTATCCAACGCTTTCCCTACTGTTGCACTCTCTGGAGTGGGAATAGTAATTTTTACTCCTACGCTATCCAACGCTTTCCCTACTGTTGCACTCTCTGGAGTGGGAATAGTAATTTTAACCCCTACGCTATCCAACGCTTTCCCTACTGTTGCACTCTCTGGAGTGGGAATAGTAATTTTTACCCCTACGCTATCCAACGCTTTCCCTACTGTTGCACTCTCTGGAGTGGGAATAGTAATTTTTACTCCTACGCTATCCAACGCTTTCCCTACTACCCCTACGCTATACAACGCTTTCCCTACTGTTGCACTCTCTGGAGTGGGAATAGTAATTTTTACCCCTACGCTATCCAATGCTTTCCCCACTGTTGCACTCTGTGGATTCGGAATAGTAATGTTTACCCCTATGCTATCCAATGCTTTCCCTACTGTTGCACTCTGTGGAGTCGGAATAGTAATTTTTACCCCTACGCTATCCAACACTTTTCCTACTGTTGCACTCTCTGGAGTGGGAATAGTAATTTTTACTCCTACGCTATCCAACACTTTCCCTACTGTTGCACTCTCTGGAGTGGGAATAGTAATTTTAACTCCTACGCTATCCAACGCTTTCCCTACTGTTGCACTCTCTGGAGTGGGAATAGTAATTTTTACTCCTACGCTATCCAACGCTTTCCCTACTGTAGCACTCTCTGGAGTGGGAATAGTAATTTTTACCCCTACGCTATCCAACGCTTTCCCTACTGTTGCACTCTGTTGAGTCGGAATAGTAATTTTAACCCCTACGCTATCCAACGCTTTCCCTACTGTTGCACTCTCTGGAGTGGGAATAGTAATTTTTACCCCTACGCTATCCAACGCTTTCCCTACTGTTGCACTCTCTGGAGTGGGAATAGTAATTTTTACTCCTACGCTATCCAACGCTTTCCCTACTACCCCTACGCTATACAACGCTTTCCCTACTGTTGCACTCTCTGGAGTGGGAATAGTAATTTTTACCCCTACGCTATCCAATGCTTTCCCCACTGTTGCACTCTGTGGAGTCGGAATAGTAATGTTTACCCCTATGCTATCCAATGCTTTCCCTACTGTTGCACTCTGTGGAGTCGGAATAGTAATTTTTACCCCTACGCTATCCAACACTTTTCCTACTGTTGCACTCTCTGGAGTGGGAATAGTAATTTTTACTCCTACGCTATCCAACGCTTTCCCTACTGTTGCACTCTCTGGAGTGGGAATAGTATTTTTAACTCCTACGCTATCCAACGCTTTCCCTACTGTTGCACTCTCTGGAGTGGGAATAGTAATTTTTACTCCTACGCTATCCAACGCTTTCCCTACTGTAGCACTCTCTGGAGTGGGAATAGTAATTTTTACCCCTACGCTATCCAACGCTTTCCCTACTGTTGCACTCTGTTGAGTCGGAATAGTAATTTTAACCCCTATGCTATCCAACGCTTTCCCTACTGTTGCACTCTCTGGAGTGGGAATAGTAATTTTTACCCCTACACTATCCAACGCTTTCCCTACTGTTGCACTCTCTGGAGTGGGAATAGTAATTTTTACTCCTACGCTATCCAACGCTTTCCCTACTGTTGCACTCTCTGGAGTGGGAATAGTAATTTTTACTCCTACGCTATCCAACGCTTTCCCTACTGTTGCACTCTCTGGAGTGGGAATAGTAATTTTTACCCCTACGCTATCCAACGCTTTCCCTACTCTTGCACTCTCTGGAGTGGGAATAGTAATTTTTACTCCTACGCTATCCAACACTTTCCCTACTGTTGCATTCTCTGGAGTGGGAATAGTAATTATTACCCTTACGCTATCCAATGTTTTAAATAATTAATGTTAAAAATATTGTAAGTATTTTTAATTATTTATATTTTTTACATTTTATGTTATTGTTTTATGTTTGTAAATGTATTATTAAATTAGAATATATTTTATTAATTTATAAAATAGTAAAATAATTATTACTACTTATTGTTCAGTACATATATATTATATATTTACTGTATATATTTAATTAAAGTATTATTATTATATATGTATTATTTATTAATTTTCAACTTTATTAGATACTTTTAACTATGTACATTTTATTTATTAGTGTTATTTACTTTATTTTACATTTATATTGAAGAAAAAAAAACGATATTTTTAACATCGATATTTTTAACATCTATATTATTTTTTTGATATTTTTGTACTTACTATGTTGTAGATAGGATGTCGATATTCTTGTCCTCGATATTTTTGACTCGATATTCCTGTAGGTTGATATTTTGTAGGTCGATATTTTGTCAGTGATCCCTCAATGAGGGCGGACTCGGTGCTATATCTGGGCCTAAATCCGTGCTGTGAGTTATGGAAGGCACCGTTGGTTTCCAAGAAGCTAGCCAGTTGCCGTTGTACGAGTTTCTCAAGCACTTTAGCTGTTGCGGGGAGCAGGGAGATGGGTCGGTAGTTAGCTGGTTCGGTAGGGTCTGCATTCGCCTTTTTGAGTATAGGAACTAGTCTGGCGTGCTTCCAGGAGTCGGGGTAGATTCCTGACTGGAGGGAGTCGTTCCATATATCATTTAAGATGGGATTGAGCAGGGGGCCTAAGGATTTATACTGTTTTGCCGGCCAGGGGTCCAAGGGGGAACCAGATTTGCATTTTAGTAATTCTGCCAGCTAGTGTTCCGGGGTAATCACCTCAAAGTTAGAGAAGACATAGATGGGGTTAGAGCTGACTGTACATGGTTTGTGGTTGTCAGAATTAATCTTGCTGGGAAAGGAATTTTGAATAGTGGCAATCTTGTCTTCAAAATAGTAAGATAGACGGTCGCAAAGGGTCTGGGACACCGGGGTTTGACGTTTGAGGGCAAGTGGGTCAGTGAAGGTTCTGACGGTATTGAAAATCTCTCTTGAAGACCCTTGTGCCCGGGAGATTTTCTCCTCTAGATGGGTTCTTTTGTGATCAATGATTTTCTTCCTGTACTCCTTAAGGGTGGATTTATATTTGAGTTTACTGTTTGGAGAGTAAGATTGTCTCCAGCTTCTCTCAAGCTGTTTACAGGCCGATTTACATTTGCGGAGTTCGTCCGAGTACCACGGTGCGAAGGGGGTGGCTTGTGAGGATTTAATAGGTCTGATAGGGGCTAGGAGGTCAATAGCGGAGGTGATCCAATGGTTGAAGTTAGACAACCTAATGTCTAGGTCTGTAGCCTCCTCGGGGGCAGACGAGGAGAGATGAGTGGCTAAATTATCAGGGGAAATCATCCTCCAGTTGCGGCCCACTGAATTGGACGGGGATCTCGATCGATCCTGATGGCAGAAGGAGATGATAAAAGGGATCACATTGTGATCAGTCCAGGTTACAGGGATGGGGTCACTTGATGAGATATCTGTTAAGTTAGTGCAAATAAGGTCCAAGGTGTGTCCTGCTTTATGCGTGGGACCAGAGATTATTTGGTTTAGCCCACCATCTGATAAGGTGGACAGAAAATTAACGATGGTGGGGTCATCGGCATTGTCGACGTGAAGGTTGAAGTCCCCAATGAGGGTGAAATTGGCATAACGGGAGGAGGCTTGTAAAGCATAATCAAGAAGAGCCGGAAGATGAGCAATTTTAGATTTGGGGGGCGGTATACTAATAAACCTGAGTATGTACAGTTAGCAGCTAATTTGATACAGAAAGGTAGTGCCTCGATACACTCTATTTGGGAATAGGAGAAGGAAGAGATGGACCAGATATATCTATAGATAATGGCCACACCTCCACCGGGGTGGGTGTTCTGTCTGTTGGCGCACAAGATCTTGTATTCTGGCGGAATGGCAAGGCAGAGAGCAGGATTGGATTCTTCCCCTAGCCAGGTTTCGGTGAGAAAAAAAAGAAGGTCCCACTGGTTGTCCTCTAACGATTGGGCTACATCTAGAGAGTGTTTCACAAGTGAGCGACAATTAATCAGTCCAGCTTTAATAATAATTTTCTTGGGGGCCCGCGAGTGTCGGGGGAAAGACTGTAGGAAATGACATGGTGGCAGAGAGTTGTTGTCTCTGTTTTGTGCACTACAGGGTTTATAGGGTAGTGACGAGGGGTCGGAAGAGGAAGTATGCGCATACGAACAGATTTTTAATTCGAGATGAAGTAAGGCTTCCCTACCGTAGGAGATGGTAGTAGAGGGGCAAAGTGGAACAGAGATCTGGCTTGTCGCGGCCGCGTCCTGGTCGCGGACGGGCGCAGAGGGGCAGGACTCTGGCACGACTCTGGCGCGGTTTCGGCGCATCCGCCATGTGCGTCCGCTGCGCGGAGGCATGGACATCCCCTTTTATGCGCAACTAGAGCGCTGTGAATCCCACCCACACTCAAGATGGCCGCCGCTGTTCTATGCCCGGGACCGGCTCCACAGCGTCAATGCTCGGCTGGGAATGGCCCAGGGCAGCGGGAAAGAGGGGGAATGTAGTGAGCGATTAAAGCTTTTTAAATCAAGCTATTTTAGGTAGAGTTGCAATTGAGTAAATAAAACGCTGATTTTGCAGTTTTTTCAGATTAAGAGCAAGTAAAATCACAGCAACACTAAATAACACAGCCTCCCGGCTTCCGCCTCAGGAGGGTCTCAAGCACTCACACAATTGAGCGCTGAGCTAACCGGGACCCCTTTTATGCGCAACTAGAGCGCTGTGAATCCCACCCACACTCAAGATGGGCGCCGCTATTCTATGCCCGGGACCGGCTCCACAGCGTCAATGCTCGGCTGGGAGTGGCCCAGGGCAGCGGGAAAGAGGGGGTACGGAGTGAGCGATTAAAGCTTTTTAAATCAAGCTATTTTAGGTAGAGTTGCAATTGAGTAAATAAAACGCCGATTTTGCAGTTTTTTCAGATTAAGAGCAAGTAAAAACAGAGCAACACTAAATAACACAGCCTCCCAGCTTCCGCCTCAGGAGGGTCTCAAGCACTCACACAATCCTATAGTAGGTTATTTGGTGGAGCAAAGTCAATCAATTATTTATTTGCAAGTCACGTTGTAATTTTCCAACAATTACTATTATTGGAAATTTATATTGTGGAAAAAAGCACCTTCAACTTTGAGTGATTAATGAAAAACTGGGCCATTTAGATAAGAAGCTGTAGAAAATCTCTTCCACGAAGCGCCTTTTTACCACCACGAAGGGCCTTTTCATTACCTATTCTTAAAAACTGGGGGATACGGACCTGTCTAGCAGCTTATACAAAGCTGCAAAAACTAGAAGATGAGCATGTTATCCTTGCAGTGACCAGCTTTTTAAAATTAGTGATCAAATTTCGGAACACGATGTGAGGCTTTTTAACCAATATAAATTGCTTTTATCTAATATTGTCTTTTTAGAATTATTGGTGTTTTGAAAACCTTTAACTTAAAGTGACTTAAATACTTAATTGTAAATTAACTATCTGTACACTGGTCTTTTTTTCGATTGTATAGGCTGATAATTGTTTTTCTATAATATGTGCTTTTATGATTTTATATGAAATCGAATAAAGCTTGATTTGATAAAAAAAAATCTCTTTAAAATATGATTTAAGGTTCCTCATTGGTGTGTATGAGGCTATAAAACCCTGGAGTAATTTTGACATAGACAGTTAGCTAGCCCTTTAGAAGTGATGTGGAGGGAGGTAAAAATGCCAAAGAATGTTTGCTAGCCACTGGAGTTGACATTTTCGTACTACAAGACTTCCAATCAGCGATAATCTCATAAAGAGGAAGATGTCTAACGCTGACACTCGTCTTGTTTCAGGCGTGACCTGCTTTCCTTTGGAGTGAAAGTCTCCATAATCGAGCCTGGGTGTTTCAAAACCTCAATTACCAACAGTGAAGTCCTCAAGGCAAACCTGGAGGGAATCTGGAGCCATCTCTCTTCTGAGGTGAAAGAGAGCTACGGAGATGAGTTCTTCAAGAACTGTGAGTGCTTTGCTCATGTACCTAGTGTTCTGCCAGCAATATGGCAAACTGAGTGCTAGCCAGGCTTTGGTGGACTAGTGTGAGCCAGAGTGTGTGTGTGGATGTAATTTGTGTGAATGCCTTCACCCATGTGGCAGAGCCAAGCGTTTCTCTCAGATTTCTCTTAGGCCACCCCTTTGTTCTTTCCCAGTTTCCTGCTTTTGAATCAACCAATGCTCTCTCAGATTTTCTCCATAATCTCCCCTCTTCTGTGTGTGTGTGTCCCTTCCTTTTTCTACCGTCTGCCATCTTTTAGTATTCCTTTTGCACCATCACTGTCTCTGGCCTCCAAACCCTTTAGTGTCCCAATAAAAAGACCTTAGCCTCCATGGGGCAGGAGGAGGTATAATTGACTTGACAATATGGCTAAATTCATGTAATGCAATGTTGTGTTTCTTCTTTTGACTTTTTCTGGCACTTGGCACTTTAACAGACTTGATTGTCTAAACAAAATATTTGAAATTATTGTTACCTTTATTAAGGAGTGCAAAAGTCTCGAGTCATCAAGAAGAGATAAGTACTGAACAAGAGTGAGAGAGGTCAATCCACTGATTAAGTTGCTTTAGGTATAGGACTATTTATCAACAAGCTGGTTCACTGGTGTGTTACAGATAAGTGTCATGCCTGAGACTGTATTTGAAGCTTTTGTACAGTTGTCTGGCTAAAGTCGGACGACCAGAGATGGTGCCTTGCATATCTGGGTAGTGGGGCTCCAAGGCACGACGAAGGAAGAGAGGCCTGCCTTACCACTGACCCAGTCATCCAATGCAATGAACATGGTTATATAGGGTGCTTCTTGGGGGTGAGGACAGTAGGATAAACCTGCTAGGATTGTGCCTTATATTAACTCATTACTTGTAATAACAGATGAATGGCTGATCGTGGAGTGTAGATTGTTAAAAATCTCAGACGTCACTGCCTAGACTGTCGTTTCATACCATTGCCTAAACACAGCCTTGACAGGATAGGAGCGAAGGCAGTATGGCTGTATTGAAAAGTGAAATATCTGTTGCCTTTTGACAAGTGTGTTTACTACAAAAATGGATCTTTGTTAAATACTATTCTAGAATCATGGGGAAACCAAGGAGAGAATTCTTCCTTTCTTCATTGGCTGGCTAACCACATCATATCATCCCCTTGTAGTGCCAATTTGAAGTTCTGTTGGGCTCTGCTCTTCTGTCTATATCTCTGGTAACCACCTGCATGCTTTACCCAGCTCAAGAGAGGCCAGGCAAAGCCCTAGAATGTAATATATCTGCTCACCCTTTCCCAGTAAGGAGAGTGAGCCCTTCCAGTTTTCACAAATGCTGCAAAATGTATAACAACTTGCAATGTAATAATATATTAGCTAAAAGTATCTCTGTAATCTCACTTTATTCGTGTTTCTTTTCCATGTGTGTAGATTGCACGAAATTTGATGCAATGCTTGGAATGATGAAGGCCAACCTCTCGCCTGTGACAGACAGCATTGAGCATGGATTGACTGCCGTGCACCCACGAACCCGCTATTCAGCCGGCTGGGAGGTCAAATGTATAGCCATCCCACTCTCATACATTCCAACAATATTGGCTGACTATATCTTGGCTAAATTTTAAAAAGATGTGAAAATTGAAAACCCTGGAGCTGTGAAGGCACAACAGAAGACATCTTGTTTGACTTGCTTGCTAATGCTATGCCAGACCTCCCCCTTGCCAGAACTAGCTAAGGTGCAGGTTTTGCCTTTCTCCTTTACTGCCTATCTTTTAAGTACGCTGAGAGGTTACCGTGTTCCCCAATTGTGCTCCCAGCGCAGAGGTCTCACCTCTAGGCACTTCATTGCAGAGTCTGTTCGCTCACATATTTCACTGACATCTCAGAGGGAAGCTCTCAAACATGTGATCCTCATGGTCTTTCAGAGTGACCATCTTTTAAGAAAGCTTTTCTTTCCTTTGAGAACAATCTTTATTTCCGTGGGTAACCTCCCTTTCCCTTGGGTCACCTAATATGTTTTGGTGCTTTTCTTCTGTAAGGGCAACCCTTTGCTACTCATCTGATGTAATATCTTCTTCATGGTTTGCTTCTTTTCTTCTTTGATGACCTCCTTTGTTTTGGTGACTTTTTCTATTTTTTAGTGATCTATATTCTATTTGTAAGATTGTTATGTGTATTTGTTTTGTGATGCACACTCAATGCATAACTCAGTTGGTTCTTAGCACTAGAAAAGTAAGAGGTGAGTTTGGTTCAAGGTGACATAGTGTTTCAAAGTACCTGGGAACTTACCTGTGAGATGTATGCATCATAATGACAGCATGTATTAGTTCGTTCAGGAGTACTGGACAATGTGGTTAATTTAGATGCTCCCTGGGAATTCATGCCGTAGCCCAGTTGAGTTTGACTGCCCCCAGTATCTGACTTTCTTGGTTCTTGTTTTACATAATTGCCTAGGATTCAAAGACATGCACTGCATGTTTACATGGGCCATGTAGGTTTTGATTTCCAGATCTACGAGGGTACGAGGTTAATGGTGTTTTCGGGCGATGTATAAAAAGTACAGCAGGGAGATGTTTTCTATTTCTAAACTATCTGTCCTTATGACTCCTATACCCCCAGCGTGTGAATCCTAGCACTCTTTCTAGATATAATTAGGGGAATGACCCATGAAGCTATTGAGTAGACAGAAATACAATATGTAAAGATGAATATAACTCCCTGATATCCCAGGATTTTTGGCAAGCCTACGGACCTGGGGGCATATTGTAGCTGTCTAAAGACCTTTGCTGGTTTTTGTCTGACGCAGGGCGTCCATTCAGTTTCAATTTAGCAGATAGAAGAACATGGATGGGATTTACTTTGCAAGACAATCTCTAGGCGGATTACAGTCATATGTAACAGGGCAAAGACCTGGGACTTTCCTTTAGAGGGTTTCCCTTCATTATAACTATTAAGGGCTCATCTTGTTGCCTCTTAGTGCAAACCTGGAGATGAATTTAAATTTCTCAGTTCTATTCCTTCTTATTCCCCTATTCTGTTTAATCATTCAGTTTGTCAAACAATACTCATACACTTTCAGAAGTCTCGTTCCTATTTAGGTGGTTTGCTTTGCATTGGATAGTTCAGCTTGTGCTTCGGCCACCTATATTCGTTTTGGGGAGCTTCATGACTTAGTGGACATTTGATCTCTCACACATTTTTTACATGTGTCTTTGTAAGTTTCTTTCTTCCTTCCTACCTTTTTATGACTCTATTTCAGTCTGGCAGCGCATGTCAGGTGTCTTCTTTATTTCTGCCAATATGGAAATAAACTAGGAGTTGGATCCCTTTCAAATAAACAACTTGTTCTTTAGAATATAATTAGTGTTTCAGGCAGAGATCACAACTTTTAGGTCTTCAGTCTTTCTTCTGCAATCATTTTTAATTGTGCACCATCCTTTTTTGATTTGGGAGTTATAAAGGTAATGCTATGTTCAAGGTTACCTTCCAAATCTTGGTAGGTTTACATACTTTTCCTTGTTTTATGGTGTCTAAGTTCTCTTTTCAAAATTACATATTTCCTTGATGTCATTGATATCCTTTTTTCTGTCTGCATTATATCACTTTGCTCTTCTTTTTATTTCTATTATGTAATGATGGTCCTCCTGTATCAATATTTCCATTTTAATCTAATTGGGTCCCTTTAGACCTCTAAATCACATTATGAAGGACAATTCAAAGGGTTTTCCCCTACTGTTAATATTTGCTTTTCATTAATCAGTTTTACTGCATGTATCTAGACCCAGGTTGTTAAAAATAAATGCATCCAGCAAACGGATAAAAAGGCAAAGTATTGAAAGACACCCGCCAATGTTTGTGCATTTTTAGAAAGATGTGCTGGACAATATTTCTTATACAGAATTTATCATTCAGCACTGCTTCTCCCAGGAGAATGAGAGAAGGGTCGAGATTGAGAACGTTATATGATCCTGAGCTCTGTGCACCTCATTTGAGTGTCACTTGATTCATGTACCTAAATTTGGGCCAAAATATGAACTCATGTCTTGAATGCTGCTTGCAACACAGGTCCGCCACCTTACTGGTCCACGTCTAAAATGATTCCAGCTTTCAAGAAAGGAGCAAGAATGGATCCTCGATGTTATAGACCCATATCCCTTACAGATTCCCTGGTGAAAGTTATGGGGAGGTTAACATCCTGTCTGAATCAAAATAATGTTATCGCAAATCTCCAGTATGGGTTCAGGCATGGGAAAGGCACCTTAGAGCAGTACCTACATTTACAACTGATCATAGAGAAATATAGAGTAGTCAAGGGAGACATATTACCCCTTGCCTTTATGGTTCTAACATCAGTGTTCAACAGAGTTAACAGATCTAAATGATAGCTTCTTATTAATATGGGAGTGGAATGCAACATTGTTACATTTTTACATGAGTTTTGGCAGTTGTAAGGTACAATTAGACGGGGAGTCTTTCTTCACCCATTCAAATTTATAGGAGGATAAGATAAGGCTGTATATTAGCCACTCTGCTGTTAGCACTATATATTAATAATTTGGGGCCAATGTTATGTTAAGCTTGTAGAGACATCCCCGCTCTGGTACACAGCTAATTTGAGCACTTTTATACATGAATAATGCCGGACTCTTAGCTAGAACAGTGGTGAGGTTTGTAGATTTCATGAACACTCTAGATCTGAGCACCAATTGCACTAAATCCCACCCCATGATCATGGGCACAAACAATATATAAAATGTTTTGGGGAAGGAATAGAAATGACCAGGGTTTCCCATCTTGGTGCCCTTTTTGACGACACAGCTCCTGAGTCTTCTTTGATTTGATGGGTAGGCAACCAACTTATTTTTGAAATTGTAAGTTGCCACGGCCGTAAGTGCTTTTTGTAAGCCTATTTTAGTATGGTCTAGGAGTACCAGGTCATCGGCGTATTGCATTAGCTGGATCTTAGTGCGCCCAATCCTTGGTGTTGCTAATGTGGTTCCAATCAAGGATTGGCCCATGTCTGCAGTGTATAAATTAAAAAGCATCGGAGCTAAAACGCACTCTTGCTTTAGGCCGCAGTCCGTGTCGATTTTCTCTGTGGCAGATTCGCTCGAGAGTTTGATTCTTACCCCAGTTCATGAGTACAATGATTGAATTGCTTGTAGTAAAGATGGGTTGATATTCCAGCGTGACAACTTCTGCCAGAGCATGGAATGTTCTACGCCGTCAAATGCTGCCGAATAGTCAATAGAACAAGCAAAGAGCGGCAGGCTTTGGCGGGACACGGCTTGTTGTGCTAGATATGACAGGGTCATTATGTTATCCACTGTTGATGCCCCAGGTCTAAATCCTGTTTGGAAAAAGGGCAGAAGATCTTCGGTACTGGCCCAATTTGTTAGTTCCGCCATAAGGGTGTTTGCGTAGGCCTTGCCCTCGATATCCAGCAGGGCAAATATACAGTAGTTTTTTGGGTCGGATTTTGGCCCTTTCTTGTGTATTGGGTGCAGTAGCGACCCTCTCCAGGAGTCTGGAACGTCTCCCAAGAACCTACATTCAGCATATAACTGGGTCAGATTATCCGTCCAGAAATCTGTGTCGGCCCTGAAGAGGGAACCAGCCAGGCTATTGGGACCTGGTGCCCTATTGTGTCTGATCTTTTTTAAGACTGTACGGACTAAAGTTTTGCCTGGAGGAGCTTGGTTATCCAGCGTTGTCAATGTGTGTACAGTGATGTCTGATTCTTCACTCATATTAAGGCCATTATTTAAGGAAGTTCTGCTTCGATCTTCTTTGTACAGTGTTTTCACAGAAGGGGCCCAAGTACCTGCATCGAGTGAGTTCTCTCTGTGAGTGTCTCCTTGGGTTAGAGTGTTTAGATATCGCCAGATCTCTTGGGATTTGCAAGGTCTTAGCAAATCAAAGATCTTGAGCCATTTTGCCTCAAGGCATTCGCGTTTCGCGGCCCAGACCTCCTTTGAGTGGCTTTTTACGGCTTCTTTAAATAGCCTTTTGGCGGATGCTGAGCCGGTTTTCCGATAGGCCCTCTGTTTGGCATTTAATTGTTTGGCACTCTCTTTAATTGCTGGGACGGGTCCTAAAGTATGTAATGGGTATAGGGGAGTTCTGCTTGTTTCGTCCCCTCGGAGCACTGAGGCTAATTTGCTGGCGGACTGATCCCATTCGTCTATAGCGCCCCTGTTGTTTGTGCTAAGTTGCCAGCCTGCCCATGTTTGTTTCCATTGTCAAACTTGTTAATTGGCGCTGGCCCCCATTTGATCCTTCTCAATAGCTTGTGCAGTTCTTCTTTGTTGGATGCCCCAATGCAGCGCATAGTGTGGCGTGTATCTGCTGTGAAGTTTAACGTACTCGTTAAGGCGGCATGATCGCTATCGTTTCTCGGGTGCACTGTATCGTTTACCATGTGGTTTTGTATTCTTTCACTTAATAAGATATAATCTATTGTCGTTTGATTGTTATTTGTGGGAGCAAAGAGTTCCCCTGGCTTATTCCTTAAAGACAGAGAGTGTGCTGTTAGCAGATTATAAGACTGCATTAGGGCGTTGAAAGCATCTGTGGCCCCAGAATGGTTGCTTTGTGTTGCAGTGACCCCTATGTTATGTGTATTGAAGTCCACAAGAATGATGGATTCCATAGGTGTAAACTGTAAGAGATTCTATCTGACTTAATAGCTGGGTCAGCTTGTCCTTGGCACCCAGCCCATGGGGATTATAATAAACATTAATTTAGAGTATAGGGAGTGGGCCGTTGATCGTGGAGAAGCCTTTACGGGTGCCCTCCAGAAACATACTTGATGTTGTTTTTATTTCTATGAAATGTATTTTCAGAGAGTGCTTTCTGTATATAGAAATCCCGCCTGAAGGTCTTCCAAATATGTTGTCTTTAATAGCTGGTTTGCAATATTCTGCGTAGCCTCTTATTGATATTGATTTAGTTGCCCATGGGCCAGATGTAGGTAGGCCATTACCGGTCGGTAACGGCCAAAATCGGCCGTTACCGACTGGTAATAGCCTTTTCAGATGTAGGTGGTATATTTACCGATTCAGTAAATAATGAATCGGTATTTACCGATTTGGTATTTATCGAATCATTATTTACCGATTCGGTATTTATCGAATCGGTAAATGAGATGTGGGAAGCATTTTAAAGAGTGCTTTTGTGCTTTAAGGATTCGTTATTTACCACCAACTATTAGTTGGTGTTAAATAACGAATACCTGTGTAAATGGAAATCTGTGCATTTACACCTGTGCCATGTGACAGACATACATGCCCTTAGGGCATGTATGTGTGCCACATGTGCACACCAGCACTATTCAGGGGTGTAACAGGGTGTCAAAGTGCCACCCTGCCACCCTTGACTCTTTCCCAATTTTACCGAAACGGTATTTACTGATTCGGTAATTGACATTCATTCCTATGGGCCTCCAGGCCCATAGGAATGAATGGCAATTACCGCATTGGTAGATACCGATTCGGTAAATACCAAATCTTAACGATTCAGTATTTTTTACCGACTTTTTATCTACATTGCATTTACTGATTCGAAAATACTGAATCGGTAAAATCCGGTATTTTTAAATTACAATTACCTACATCTAGCCCTATGTTTCTTGGGTGCAGATTAGGTCGGCTCCTTCAAGAAATGCCAATGTCGCTGGGTTTTGCACGAGCTTTGAAATCCCTGCGACGATCCAGGTCATGATGTTTAATCTTCGAGTGCTAACTGTCGAGTTGCTGTACTTGACTAAGCTGTTTTTCGGCAGATGCTGAACGGTCTCCTTGCTTACAGGGGGACAGGTATTAGGAACTGGGATTTAAGGCCTGTGGCAGCCAAGACCAGTCTTTGCTGATGTTCCCATTAATTGTGTCCCATCAAGAGCCGTTACTGCGTTCTTTGACTTTGCATGTAGACTGGGTGCCAAACCTGTACAGGCACATATGATAGTGAATCAATCAAAATGCATTTCCATAGCAAATTATGGGTGCGTTATCTGGGGATATCAAGAGCACATGGAGTTGCAGACTGTCAAAATAAATTGTTGAGACAGCAGCTGTCAGTTCCATAATCTCATAATTTACAGCCTCCTTTGTAGTTCATGAGGAGTTAGGTGTAGGGTATATCTCAGATCTTTTGATACTTTGTACACTATTAAGGCAGATCAGAATCTGAATTAACCCTGATCTAAAACTAAGCCAAATAATCATGAAAGACTGGCTGCCTATAGCGAAGCCTATTAGATTCACGTGGCTCAGCTTTATTAAGTCCACAGTGGGAAAGCTGGGATGCTCAGAATTATATAGGTCTCCAGAAAGGATCACAAGGAAGGATCTGGACTAGATCAAGAAACATTTCCTCTCTGTGGTGCAGTCTGACAGAGACGCTAGAAAGCTTTACACATCGTCAGTCCGTGCATATGTTTTATTAAAGTCTTGATCTTTAATACAGCCTGGTCCAGAAGTGGTCACAATTCTTCATCGTAGTTTTCTTGTAACAAGATCTAGGTTAAATCTTTTTCATTGGTTGGTAGTGGATCAGTAGGAGTGGAATAACCTTGTCAATTTGGGTCCCTGTAGTTGTGATAGCTTAACAGTTCAAGACATCATGCATTTTGTTGTTTTGTGATTATTATTGTATTTTAAGACAATGATATATAGATTACCACTGCTAATAAGAGGGAAATGTTTTTTACCAATAAGACCTGCCCTATTATATCTACAGATGCTGTAAAATAGTATGTTTTAATGTAGCCAGCTTTTTAGCAGGGGCTGTCAGATCCAGAAAAAGACAAGTTGCATTTGGTCTCAGGTCCTGAGATACATTGATATATGGTTTTAGGCCTTGTATTTTATAACAGAGAACATGAATTGTTCTTTAAAATCTTTTATCAGCTTTGAAACTAATTCTTTTTATTGTAATTGTACTGAGTCATTTGTACTATTTTGTAGTATTACTGGACATCATGTATTGCTATTGTTATCTGTGTCTCTTTTGGTTTTAATTAACCGGATAAAGAACATTTCATGATTAAGATGATGATGATTCATGTGCCTAATTTGTCAAAAATAAAAAATAAAAATTTAAAAACGTAAGTGCAGCTGCCCGAAGAATTTTTTGTATGTCCTCTGCCAGAGCTGCCAAATGCTGCAGCATCTGATTTCCAAAGCTGCCTTGTCTTGATAACACCTCTAGGCTCTATTTTCCCCTACCACCTTGCATATCCAGTTGCTCCCTTTGTTACTGTTCTCCTGTCTTTATCTTCGTCTTGCTTCTCAATTTTCTGCCTCACACATTCCAGAATGTCACTTGAATGCGTAGCTCCCATGCACTCTCATTTAAAACTTTTCTTTGCAAATCCTCAGTATAAAATGCCACAGTGGAATCTTCCATTCCTCACATTATTATTCTCAGACTCTTCCATGAAGTCTTACTTGATCTCAACCTCCTTGATCACAGAAACACTCCATAGACCCTTACTGAAATCCTACAGTGCGAATCTCGAACATATCATAGGTTAAAAAAACTCTTGAGGAGCCACACTCATTTCCCACATCACTGTCTCTTACTCTCGCTTAAGAGGCTCAGTCTTTCTAAACCTCACCAGTTTAAGTTGCTCTCCCAGAGTATCTTTCATTCCTAAATTCACTAATCTCATATACTCCCATAGAAGCTTGCGCCACCAACTTGTGTATAGTAACTATAGGTGTGCAAATTGTCAGATTTTTTCCCCAAAAGTATGCAGAATGTCACGGAAATTAAGATAAAGTAAATGTAATTTACATGGAATGCATTTTGTGTATTTGACGTGCAATCCTTCCATTCAAAAGCCACTCGAGAGAATGATTGGGGCACTGGTACGAGGACGAAATGTCTTTTGCAACACATTTTTTGTTCAAATCTGTCAGCACACAAGTCATTTTCTTCTCAATCCACCACATTGCAGAAAAAAGATTGCGCAATTTCACATCACCGTAATTTAGGACATTTCGTGTAGTTTGCAGGCTTGGGCGAAGTGACAAAAAACTCGGCGTAGTTCCGCAAGGGGTGGAGTGCAGTCCGAACTGCCATTCGCTCTGATCTTCCTGCTGCTCGAGTAGAAATTCTACCCGAGCAACAGCTCGCCCTCGCCAACTTACCATTCGCGAACGGGGAAAAAGTTCTGCTGCACTACTGAAAAAATCTGCAAACTCATTGAACGGAGCGTAGTTCACTGCCCAGGTAATGTACAACTGGTAAAATTGCACAAATTATTTACACCTTTGTTTATTCTCTATCTCCCTTCCCCTTTTTCCTGTTGGTCAAATCGTGGCTTTGATTCAGTTTGGCCCTTTCGGTCGGTAGGGAGTTGGGGATTTCGCCTTGTGACCCCCGTCTTCGCTGCTACGGAAAATAAACAATATGAGAACGTGTCAGAACGAAGCCAGACAGAGTTTTTGCCTGAGTAAAGATGGAAACACGAGAGGTCACTGCAGAAAGAAACAATCCCCTACTGTATAAGTATACTGCATTTAAGGTGGAATTGAAAACATTAGTGACCATATATGTTTGATGAAGTAAAAACTGAAAAGGCAAAATCTGCCTGAGACATGGTGTATACAGGAGAAGTCTTGCACCAATTAATTTGTAGAAATGTCTCAGAGAATTCCTATTCATAGTAATGGGCAGGGTTCAGGTCACCACTTATTCACCCATAAATCCTGGTATGTACTTTTTAAAGCGTTTCTTCGCAGGACGGCATAATACCCGGCCACGCTTTATCGTCACTGAATGGTTGGATACTCAAGAGCCCTGACAAAGTTCCCTTTTGGCACAATTGGGAAAGAAACGCGTTAGCCGTCTGCTGGTTTTAAAGACTGATTGAATAAAAGAAGCATTGTTTGGAATTACTGCTTACGTGTCTGACTTTGCCACGAGTGCACCTTCCGCCTTCTCTTTAAAACTTTGACTGTGATTTGCACCTTCGGGTGACAGGTGCAGGAAGTGTGTTGCACCACCCTGTAATTGATTGTACATGTGGATTGGTTGAGCTGGACCTTGGTCTGTCGTTTGTTCTTTTGTGTTAATTCTGTTTAGAGTAGGTGTCCTGTCTACTATCAGATCAGTCAGATCGCTGGTGTCGGAGGTGCCAGTAATGGGTAGGGTTTCAATTTTAAGTAAATCTGGGAGATTTTCTCCTGAAAGAAAGTGGCGAGGGAGTCATACAGTTCCTGCAACACTAAAGAGGGCTGAGCACACGCCCGAGAGCTAGTCAAATCTTGAATGATTTTAAAGAGAACTTTGGGGGCATATTCTCAAGAACTTGTGATAACCATTGCAAAAGTAACTTAATGCAACTTCCAACATCACAGCCTATCGCAGGAAAATTACGCCATGTTAATCAAGCATTCTCAACACGGCGATACCATGCGATAGTTTCCAGATAACGCGTTAAATGTCCACGTTACAATCAACGCCACGCCACAAAAATGCGAAACGCAAACGCAAAAAATCTTGCGATGAGGCCAATTGCGGTACAAAATCGGCGAAAAACAGTGAGAGGCCTGCAAATCCCACGCGTCTGGTGGGAAAATGCACCATAAAAACTACAGAAACAACACACCAGAAACTATCCAAAGCGCGTAGCAACATGGATGTACCCTGACCGAGCACAGAGGCTACCGTGAACCCCACAACCCCCAAAGACCACCAGCAAGGAACAACGTGGACGGGGACGGCCAAGGAGAAGAGGGAGAGGAAGACAGGGTGCAGTCCCCAGCAAAACCAGATCAGCGTCACGGAGGTGACAGAACACTACCATCAACTGACCAAAAGTAGACCACCTGGAATGCAGTTGGAGTGTCGAGGAGGCCAATCGAGGAGGCCAAGCGGCGCTGACATGAAGTGATAACCTAAACCAGGCACAAACCCGCTGCCAACAGGAAGGCAGCAACTGCGACAGGAGGTGGGAGTCCTGCACCACAGGAGGAGCTGGAGGAAACCGAGGCCACAGTCATCAGTGTGGAGACGGTGCAAGGAGTAGAGAGCACGGACACAGCTCGAGAGGACCTGACACAACACAAACAGGGTAATAATGACCAGGGACTGGGGGGACAGGGGGAGATGGGCACAATGGCACATATGCACAACAAGGTGTAGCACACTGTACACCCCCAATGACCAGGATCATGTCCCTGATCCCCGTGGCACATTGCAGCACACATACAGAGCAATAACAGCACACCCACATTGAGGACAATGTGGTACAATACACAAACCCGACACTGCAGAACAGAGGATACAACTGGCTCCGCACATGCGCAGAAAAAGGCCTACTACATCTGACAGAGCTGGAAACTGTGAAATGGAAATGTACGTGCACAACCTCACATCCGTCATGTAGTCCAAATGTACACGATCCCGCAACCAAATCCTGCACCTCCCAAACAGTCACAATGTACATTGTCATACAGTCTGCATGTAAACAAGAACATTGTGCCAACATACATGTCAACGCAATATCAATATGCATCTCCCCTTCACATTGCAGAGGGACACACAACACATCCAGCAGAGCACAGAAGAGAACACATCTGTGATGCCGGAGAGGAACACCACACCTTCAACACCGATGCCCTACAACAGCCCATGGACATCCCACGCAACCCACCACCAGGACTCGGTCAGCCAAGCTACTTAGAAGAGAACACAAACCCTGCAACAGACCACACAGCAGGAAGCACCCCCCAAGCACAGCTGGCTCACGACACTTCACCCACCCACATATGGCACCCCAATGCCAGGTGTCAGAACGCCAAAAGGAGGTGGCTGAACAGGTGTGGGTGGGGTCCGAACCCATGGAAGGCGAACTAGATCACATACATTGATGTCTATTATCCTTCAGGAACCACCAACACCCCACAAAGGAGATCCACACTACCATAGCGACACATGCAGATGCACATTCACAGTACAGAACCATGCCCAGGGGCATGCAAATAGCAGTCACACACCCACGTTGGCTCTGCGTACGATGGCCCAGGCCTCTTGCCTTACGAATTGAGTGGGTGACAACAAAGCTACATGTTTAAGCTCCAACCCGCTGCCTGCGGTGACATGTCTGCACCCGCTGTACACAGCACAATGTAATGTTGTAGGGCCCAGGGCCCTCATGCATACAACAAGACTACAGGGACAAACGCAGATAATATGTTGAACTGGCTAGGAACACGTGCGCCCGGCCCCTTTATTGGCAGGGCCACATGTACAGTAACGCCTGTGCTGGATTTGTGTGGGGTGAGTGTAAGCCAACCCGCTCGGAGTGCTTGGTGCTGGCAACAACTTGAACAGTGGGCACCAGTGCAACGGAAACTGAAAACACCTGCACAACAGAGTCAACTGCTGAGCAACATGGAGGGAGCCGGAGCAAGTACAGAGGTCACCCAACATGCAAACAGGTGTCCGTGATTTGCAGTGTACTGAGGTTGGGGCACTAGAGCTAAGCGCGCGCATGTGAAGAAAAAGTCTAGGATTGTGTCCCTTCAAGATATTCCTGATGCAGATGCAATGGGGTGTGTTAGACCTGCATCATCTTCCTCATCAATGTCCCAGGTCTCCCACACCGCTTGAGGTGACATTGCTGTGCAACCTCTCCATAACACAAAACTCAATCAGTAACGGTCCATGGGTTGCGGTGCACTGAGTCAGTGGCACGGGGATCAGGCAGACGATGGCATCCACTACAGGTGCAAGCAACTCCGTCAGTCTGCCAATACGACTGTTTGGACACTGGCAGTTGGTGGTTGGAGTTGGTCCTGGCGGTGGTGGCTTGTGCCTCCTGCGGTAATGCAACGGCCGGGCCGGTCAGGACTCAATGTGATGTGTGAGCCCTGGTGGGCCGCAGTTGAGGCCGGAGGCAGCGGACAGCGCAGGCCACAGACACATGCCGTTAATGACCCCAAGGCCGTCGCCTCAGAGGCCATCCAGTATCTCAGAAGAAGGGATCCCGAACCTGACCAGCACAGAGTTAGTGGCCCCGGATGCATAGCGGCCAGCACAGACACCCTGCCACGGGAGGGTGACTTGGGGTGCACTGAGGTAGGGCCATGCGGACTGGGAGGGTCCTCATCGATGTTGAAGGTGAATGTGGTGGAGGGTTGCGGGGGACAGTGAAAGGTGTCCTCCAGGGCATGATGTGGAAGGTCTGATGTTATCCGGAGGCAGCAAATGGTGGAGTGGAAAGCAACAGCCTGGTTGCCACAATCAGGTACATGAGGATGAAAACTACTCCCTAGTCCATAGACTCAGACGCCACCAATGTACTACCAGAGAGTGTCCATGAATGTCAGGGAACAGACTTAGTGGCACCAGGGCTGAGAGGGGATGCAGTCTGCGATGATGCCGGTACACTGATATGAACTCCGCCATTGCTAAATCAAGAAGCTGTGACCTACTGGACCGCAGTGTAGGCCGGAGGCAGCTGTCAGCAGTGGCCCACAGCCACATGTCGTTGGATTGCGATGCACAGAGCTGGTGACACAAGGGCAGTTGTCGGTAGTGTTCGATCACCTCCGTAACGAAGATCCTTTTTACCCCCAAAATGCAACGTGTCATCCTCTTACGCCTCTCCTTGCATGCAATGACATGTACTCTGCCTTTGCTTAATCGATGTTCAGTTCCAAATCTGTGACCTACTCGAGCGCAATAGTTCGCTTGGGCCCACAGAATCTTGTGGATGTGATGTACTACTGAGGCCTGATGGCACCACGTCAAAGGGTGTATAGTGAAATACACTCAGGCATAATTAATGTGCTCTGCCATGGTGTAATCAAGACTCAGTTCCAAAAGTGCGACCTACTTCTCTGCTGTGCGTGCCTTTGGAGTACGTCAACGAGTAAGGAGTAATGCGGGCCTGTGTTGCTGAGGCCGTGATGGTTTGCCATGGCTGCCATGGCTGCCAAGGTCCCAGGCCTTGGGCTTGGAGATTGCACCGGCACGTGGGGGGCCCTCTTTGACACACGCCGGTGTTGGTAGGTGGGCATTGAGGCCTGGGTGCGCAGGAGTGGGCAGGACTGGTTCGGGGACCTGCATCCCAGGGTGCAGCAGATGCACAAGATCGCTGGCAACTCTGCTCACGGTGTCGTCCTTGTGGCAGGGTGAGAGGCGCCGCCCTGGCAGAGATATTGGGCATTCCAGAAGGGAACCACACCCAGAGTTACGTCCCTTTTATTTACTTACGCCGGGCTAGCCCACTCCGCTCACGCTCACGGGAGAGGCGTAACAAGCTACATTTCCGCGTTCCTCCCCACTGGCTGGGGTGACATGGTTGCGTTCACTGTCCACACTACACTCCAAACACCAGCTGTGTGTGTCGACATGGATATGTGTGTGGTCTGCATACTGCAGTCTGTCCAGCACATCCACCCTACACTTGGCATTGTGTACATTCTCATTCATGGGTCACTTGCCTCCTTCGCACATTCCTGGGCCCCACCTCTTCCCACATCCTACTATTGTGTGGCCGAGGTGCCATACCGTTGAAGGCTAATGTACATGGCTGGCCCAGTTTCCACAGTAAGTTGTTCTGTCATGTCTGGTGGGTGTGCATGTTGTATGTGAGCTTGAGACGTGTTCATTTCCTGTGTTGTGTATTTCATTATAATGGAGTTGAGGAGTGTGGAGTGCTCATTTGGTATTGGCCAACGAGCAGTGCATTTCCATGGGTGCCATCCTGGTAGCGCAGGTTGATGATGGACTGTCGCAAGGTGTAGGGCTCATGCACACTGCCTGGGGGCTTGGCGACGATGTTGGTGTAGATTCCCCGGTGGTCCACTATTGTCTGCACATTGATGGAATACGTGTGCTTTCGGTTGCGGCTATTGTGTGCAGTGTTGCCAGGGGGAACAAGTAGGACATTTGTGCAGTCAATTGCCCCCAGACACATGCGGGAAGCCAGCTGTGGCCTTGCTTGGTCTCCGGCTGTTCCAGCGCAGTGTGTGGGGAAGTATAAATAGTGGGGTACCAAGCTGATGGTGTCATCCATGAGCGTTGTGAGGGACTTGGATTGGGCTGGCTGTGTGACTCCTCCGACTCGTGCGGATGTTGGTGGAGGATACCAGTGGCCAATAGGGGCATCACAGCCAGCAGATTGGTCTGAGGTGGGATGTTGGTTGTCGGCTTTGTTGGTACCGTCAGCCTGTGTACTATGGTGGTCAGGATACGGAGGATGGTTGTCCTTTTGTGCCTGTGAGGGGCAATGACATTCTCTGGTGTTGGGTCTTTGAGGTAGGTGCATTTTTGGAGGGTCGCTGTCTGTGTCTGCGCTGCCTCAGTGTTGGTCCGAGGGTGGGGCGCGGTGGGGGTCCTGGGGGGTGGGGGTGGTAGCGGTGGGTGTTGTGGCACTCTTGGGTGTCCGGCCCGCATGTTCAGTGGCTCTATGGCATCTGTTGCTCTTCAGGTGTGGCTCTGGGCTGGCCTCCCTTTTGTTGTGCAGGCTGTGGTCCGACTTTACCCCAGGTCAGAGCAGGTGTTAGTTTCCTGCTGCTAACGCACCTTATCGCATGTTTTGGGATCTTATCGCCGATCTGGCTGGTTGTTGTGAATGTTGCGGAGTGGTGTTGTTGCTGCTTTTTGCACGGGAACGCCTACTCTGCATCTCATTAGCGTTGCCGGGGTCGTCTGTGGCAATGTTTCTTGCGGCTACCATTGCGGGTAAACTGGTGCTATGGGCTGTTAGCACCAGCTTGTGAATGTGGTGATGAATTTATTGTGACTTGGGCTGTGATAAAGTGCCGTTAACTCGGCGATAGCTTCTTGAGAATATGCCCCCCTGGGTGCCTTGCTTGCCTGTTCAATTTGGTTAGTGATTAATTTCTTACGCGTGGTTTTGATGTTTAAATGATATCTAGACAGAGCTAATTTATAGGAGTCCTTATCCTGCAGCTTTTTAGTTCTGCTCCATGTTCTCTCTAAGTTTTTCAGGCAGATTTTTCCTTTCTTAGCTTTGTTGGATATCAAAGGGCTGACGGTCGCGATTTAGTGGAGCCATTAACAATGATACCATAAAGAACCAATATCCTTTGCCATTAATACCAACACTGTTAGATCATATTAAGAATGCAAAGGTTTTCACCAAGATGGATTTAAGAGTCTTGTATCATTTGGTACGAGTTAGAAAGGGAGATGAGTGGAAAACCGATTTTCATACTAAATTTGGTCTGTATGAGTAATTGGTAATGCCATGTGGTTCATGCAATGCCCCACCAGTGTTTTGATTCTTTATCAGCAAAGTATTAAGAGGTTACTTGGATGTAAATGTGGTGGCATACAGAGACAATATCTTCGTTTACTCCTTGAATATGCAAGACAATGTAAAACATGTGCGAGTCATTCTACAGACACTCCGAGAACACCATTCATTTGTGAAATTAGAGAAATACGAGTTTCACATGGCCCCTTTTTGGGTTATGTATCCAACAAAGGTTTCTAAGAATTGACCACTTTTATCGTAGGTTGACTGATCATTTCTCTACTCTAGTTTTCCGCAATAACCAGATAGCTACGTGAAGGTGTGAAATTCAGTTGGAGAGATAAAAAGGCTTTTCAGTTACTAAAACATGCGTTTACACATGCACCAGTATTACAACATCCAGTCATATCCACTCAGCCATTCATCGTTGAGAGAGATGCTTCTCAAGTAGCTGTAGGTGGGTGCTCTCTCAGAGGGACTAAACTACAGGGAGGCTTCATCAAATTAAGTCTGGCTGAAATGAATTACACAGTGGGACATACATAATCATTAGCGATTAAAAGTGCCTTTGAAGAGTGGAGACACTAGTTATTTGGGGGCATATTAACAAGGGCCAGCGATAATTATCGCTGGCCCCACATAGCGATAGAAATATTATCACCAGCTATCGCTGAAAATTATCGCCATGATAACGCTATATTTACAATGTATAGCGCTATAGCGATAATATTTTCAGCGATAGCGGTGTTTAACATGAAACATTGCTGATGGTCCATGGAAAACAGCGATAACATTGCTGATACGAACCTGTGGTCGTATCAGCATAATCCACCTACCATTATTAATATGCCTTAGTCTGGAATTTAACAGACGTTAAATTCCAGCATTAAGACCGAGGTAGAATGGCGATTTTTTTTTATCGCTGCACCTCGTTAATAGCGCGAAGCTGCCTTCACAATATTTTCATGTGTTGTTTTCACAGCCACGCCTTCTTTGCATCTCATTAGGGATGCAAGGCTGTGAAAAAACGGGCTCTACATGAAAAAAACACGCGCTAGCATGTCCGTGATGATATTGCAATATAATTATCGCCGCTTATCACCCGAAAACTGACGCTAAAGCAGCAATAATTATTTGTTTGAAATCAGCAGCAGCGTTGAAGAATTTAAGGTATTCCACCATTTAACCGAAATGTTTTGAGCTGCCAGTTCTGTTTTCTCATACTTTGTGAGGAGGGCGTTTGCGTATGCTGAGTCTGAGTCAGCAAAATCTCAACTGAATGAGGGGCAAACACAATTAGTGTATGACACAAGACAGTTTCTTCACTCTGCTCTATTGCAAGGCAAACAGCTGCAACTGCTTTCAAACAACCGGGAAGGTTGGCAAATGGATCTAATGTATCAGAGAAGTAAGGGACAGGCCACAATGCTCCACCATGCTTCTGAGCTAACATGGAGAATGCAGACCCTTCCTTTTAATAGCAGGATAAAAATAATGATTTCCCACAGCTGGGCATTCCAAGAATTTGTGGGCTACAAAGATTTTCTCTGAGATCCCGGAAGGCCTTCATGCATTTTCAATTAAATGGTACCATATCCTTAATGTCACTGCTAGCAAGACTCAATCAAATCTTGTGAATTGGGGAAAAGTTTGGAATCAACAGAAAACAGTAGCCAACTATTCCCCCTAAAATCCTCACTTCCCATAGATTAGTTGGAGGACTTATCTTCAGGATTGCAGAAAAGCATTCATTGGATACTTTCCTTACCCATTCTTATCGTGATGATCAATAGAAATCAATTCTTTTTTTAGAATACTGCATTTGTGTGTGTGAGACATTGTGGCCATCGTCAGCAAGATGATTCAGGAGTGAAATTTGCAATCTCATTTTATCAATGGTGCCACTAGTAGGTCATCAATAAACTGAACTAACACAGAGTTACAGGGTAGCTGTAAACTCTCTAAATCTTTCTTTGGGATCTGTCTAAAGATTGAGGGACTTTTTGTTTACCCTTGTGGGATTCGACACCAAGCAAGAAATTCAAAAAGATTTTGGCTGTCCTCATGAAGAGTAATGGAAAAAAGAGCTTGGCATAAGTCAATGGCTGTATACTATTCTGCATCTAAAGGTATCTGGAACAATATTACATTAGGGTGTGGTAGTACTGGACAGCATGAGACTACAATGTGGTTATTGTTTCTTAAATCATGCACTATCCTCCAATTAGCTCTTGGTTATTAATGCCCATCACAGGAGAGTTGCAAAGACTGTGAGCACCTCTCACAGAATGCCCTGTTCTAAAAGTTTCTCTATGATGTGATTCATTTCCTCTTCTCTTTCTCATTTTATACTGTTGAACTCTGGGGTGAATTGTTATCAGTTTGAATCATATTGTGAATGGCTCTGCACTTTTGTATCATCCTTTTTTTTCCCTGTGAGATTCAATATGACTTCTTTCCCTGTATGTCTTAAATCAAGAACCAGATTATGTTTTGTAAGACGTGGGAACAGCTAAGGAGTTTCTGCACATAAAAAGATAGGATAGTACTATATTTTTATGTGTGGAGACTCTGCAGTCATAAAGATACCATTAGTAAAATGCCTTTGTGAATAGCAAACAATCGTAAACAAACACAACAGTGTAGGTTTACCTTTAGGAATAAGTCCCTGAGTCCCTATAAACAAGCATTTCACAGGAAAAAAAATTGAAGGTGACAGATGACTTACTCTCAAGCCACACATGGGAGTACATGACACCACAAAATGTCATAATGAATTGTGCACACATGGTCTTTACATGTAACTATTTTGAGAATGAAGGGGAGAGTTTTCTTCAGATATATGAAACGTCTGTGGGCAGCATTTTTACCCCAAGTCTGCAATACAGACAGTTCCTTCAACAACCACATAAATATTTGAAAATGGCATATAGACAATGTTCTCTTGATCTGACAAGGAACAAAGGAGGAGGCCAGGCTTTTTACACAATGGTTGAGCACACTGAATCCCTTCTTGAAATCTACTGGCACCATGAACAACAAGGAGTTACCTCTCTTATACCTTCAAATCTACACAGAAAGGGGTTTCTTAAAGACTGAAATAAACTACAAACCAACAGATAGAAACAACTTGCTTCACTTTGACAGCTTCCACCCTCGTTTGCTGAGAGAAAATCTTCCAGTTGGACAGTTTCTATGTCTCAGATGACGTCTCAGATGAAATTGCACAGATCTAATTGACTATAAAACTCATGCCAAAACACTAAAGTAAAGCAAAATTGAAAAAACTATCCTTAATGTTTGATTGAAAGGGCTAACAAAAGGGCCTTGAATAACAATATAGATCAACTGTTGAAAATGCACAAAGAGACATAAATGAATAGACAAATCTGTATATCTATTTTTGGTCCTAACTCAAACACCCTAAAAAGAACCGTGAACAGAAATTGGTGCATCCTCACATCCGGGGACCTCACACTTAATAAGCTGATGTTTTCTTTCAAGAAGTGAATCAGCCTTGAGGACGTTTAGTTCACAGCTGTACAAGAAAAAAAAAGTACAGTACACCAACCCACCTTATGGAACTTACCATCTGCCACTGGACATCAACCCTGTTGAGGGACAATGGATGAGCTAGACTTAGGCCTGTAAATCCCATGGCAACTGAAATAATTGACGAACTGCAACTCAATTTTTTTTAAATTCACATCAACATATGCCCCGTAATCTTATGTATATGAGTATGACAGGGTGTAGGAAAGTAGGATCTGCTTCTATGGTTACCCCCACTTTTTGCCAGCTGCTAAGTTGTATTTGCCTAGTCTGACTGAGATCCTCCTAATCAGGACCCCCCTCTATCTGCTTTCTCCCTAAATTCTTACGTTCAGTACTTAGGTACATCCCCAGATTGGATGCTGAGGTACCCTTTTAAATCCATAGTATGTAACTAAGGGGTCCAGGGCATAGGTACCCCAGAGGTCTCCTATGGGATGAAGCATGTGTTATGCGTCCCATGAAAGACCATTCAAAATGGAACTTCAGGCCTGTCATTGCAGCCTGTGTAAGTTGGTGCTTGCACCACTTACTAACGATATAGGTTTCCTATATCTAGGGTCACTGCACTTAGAGCCTATAAGTCATGGGTTCTTGGTTCTAAGTGAGAGGGTGCCCCTGCATGAGTAGAACAACCCTGCAGCCCACGGAATCCATTCTCCTGGGTTGTCAGTGAAGCAGCCATATACAATATAGAGGGGCACTGAATAATTAAGTGATGACCATCTGGAAAACGGCTGCAACGAATCCTATCATGTTTGGTATCAAACATGTTGGAATCATACCCCCACACCGTCAACGGTGTGGGAGGTATGATTCCAAGCACTGGGAGAGCCCTCCATTAGGCTCTCAGTGTTCCCGGTGCCAACCTTCTAGACCCGGACAGCACAAAATGGTTACTGCCGACCAAAGACACGATTTTGCCCTCCTGCTGCTGAGCCAAGCTTGAGCAGGGGAACGCAGAACAATTGGCACCCTGTCACAGGGAGGTGGTACCACCTACCAGACAGGATTTAGTGTACTGGGATGGGGTGGGTGTGCTTGCCAGCGCCACTCAGTTTGCATGAGGGGTACATTTGGTGTCCCTGTGCATAGTCCAATTCAGATCAGTCCTGGGAGCCATTTGCTTCCGCTGTGGCGCGAAACTGGACAGATGAAATGGGAGTAACCTTCCCCCTGTCCAGACCCTCCCCTGGGAGGGACCCTGAATCTTCCCAACCCTTTCCCTAGGGTACTTAAGGGCTTACCTGGGTGTAGGCCCCTAGATTAGTCATGGGATAAGATTCATAACAGACATCATTACTCTTCTACCGTCTGGGCACCTCACTGGACTTCGTTTGGACCTGACTTCGTTTCCCTTCCAGTCTGCTGCATTGTCTGTGCCTGTGCATCATACAGGAACCTTCCAAGGCCTGTGACACATCAAAGACACTTGAACGAATCTCCCTTGGAGTAAAGGAGTCACTTCCCTGCATTCACAGGCACCACAACAAAGTCGACCAGTCTGCTGCTCCTGAACTCCTCCAGACTCCAAAGGCTCTGCAACACAGGTGGTGGTTTTCACCAGCTCACGAGGCCTGCCCTGCCCTCTCACCAAGTTTGAGGCCAGTATCCATCGTGGGGGTTGCAATAACTGAACCCCTGTGCATCGCGTCAACTTGCAGTTGCAAAGGCTTGTTGCTGTTTTTCCAAGAAGAGCTTCAGGCTCCAAGTAGTCTCAACCTTGAGCACCTCCCATTACCAGAATCTTCAGCCACACTGCATTGTGTGCATCGTGGCCTGTATCTTTTGGTGAGATGCTTGAGGTCCTCTCGCGACTCCAGTGCCTCCGGCCTGGGCCTATGGGTCCACTTGAGGGTCACTGTTGTTTCTTTTGGGCTCCCATGACTGCTCGGGGCCTGCTGTGACTCCTTTGCTCTTGGTGAGTCCCCTGGACCTTGCTGGAACCGGCGCTGCTCCTTCTTTGATTCCTGCATTGGTTTAATAAAATCCTTATTTCGGTTGATAATACCATAAAAGATACAAACACATACATTTTTGTCAGTGATGTTAGAAATAAAAATTAAAAAACTATTCCTTGCATCAGTCCCAAAGGATCAAATAATTCATATTACAATATTTAAACACGAGGGAAGATTGACAGAGGACAGAATTTAACTATTTGCCATCTTAATCAGGCGTATTTGATATATAACTAAAGTGCAAGTGCATTTGTAACTGCCATTTATCAATTTAATATAATCTACACCCCTTCTACTATAAACCAGTCTTTTAAGAGCCCTTTACTGCATTGTACTATATAAAATCAAGATAATAAACACATTAAAAATGCATTAAAACCGGTTTAGGAATAATAAACAATAAAAAAATGAAAATATAGGAGACTCTCAATTACTAGAACTCCCATTCATTTGGGCTGTGCCACTCAAGGATGCAGTCACAAGCCTACGCCTGGTTGCCCAGAACTGGCCAAGGAATTTGGCGACTGCACATACATAGAGTGGTCTCGTGTCTAATTTTAAGATACAAAGAGCTTCATTAGAACTGTAGGTTCCCAACTGTCTACATACTGGTGCCAGCCAACCAGGAGTTAGTGTGAGCGTTAATGGGTAGGCAGCCGTATGTAAACTGAGTATACAGTTTCCTGTCTACTGGCTCCTTAATGAAGTCGAAAAAACGCTCAAGCGGTGTTCCAGATTTATTATCTAGAAAAGCATCAGTTAAGCTACCTTGGCGTGTTTTCTGGTAAATGTTCTGCTCAACCCATGACCAATATAATGACTTGAAATGGTCCTTAGAGTATGAGGGCGGAGAACCCACAAGCTCTTCCCCGCCCTCATATTGGTTATATTTGCCATGTCTAAGATCTCTTAAATCACCATATGGGTTGTCTGGACTGGTGCGAGGTGCCCACTTACATAAGTGGACATCATATACCAGGCCAGCTTCTCACACAGGGCCTACTGAAAATCACTTAGAATGATATGCAGTTGAAAAATAAAGACCTCTGAAAAGAGAAGTGAACCTCACCACTTCAGTGGTTTTAACAGCGTTAAAGCTATAGACTGTGCACTGACATCACATGGTGAAATTATGACATTCCATGGTCATATTTGATCAGCAAGAGGAGAGATAGTTTCAACACAACCTTTTTCCCACAAAATTTGACATAGCATGATCTGGCTTTACGCACAGGTAGTGAGAAATCTAAATATCAGTGTTATTTTGTACCAAGTAATGACAAACATTAATCATGCAAACAGATACAGCAGTAAATTTGTACAACTACCAACAACTTGAATGTCAAATACACTAGCTGATTGTTGACTCCTTTATAACTGAAATTAGAGTACCTGTCTAGGAATTTCCACCATTCTAATGTTGGTTTATTATGTGCCAGGAATCCGTAGCCACAGGCACAAACTTTAGAGTAGCATCAACAGCTTCAATAACACTATTATCCTGCATTTTTCTACAGAGTCTTGGTTTACTTCCCTCTACTAGAATACTCTACTCTTAGAGTTTGATATAATGCACAAAGCTTTTAATTTTACCAATTTCGTCCTCAAAACCCTGTCCAAATTTCTGCACCCAATTACAAACATATTTACCATCTACTAGAGATACAGGATACTTCTTCCCAAGTTTAATAACCATGCCAAAATCAGCTTGATGCCACCCCCCAAGTACAGTTATACCTTTTTGAGCAAAATACACTTTGCCGTGAACAGGATTTTTGTTAACCAATTTCTGCTAAAAATAACTAAATCTATCTTACTGCCTACAAAATCTGTACTGAAAACATCTGGAGGTAAAGATGTCTTACTTGCTCTGGTCCCGATTCTCATAAGCGCCATCATCAGCGCCAGGATGCCCGTAGGGTTGCAGAAGCGCTCTACAAATGCTATAAATAAATAAATAAATAAATAAATAACTTAAAACAAAATCCTAAACTTACTACTTTTGGTATACCCCTCAGGGATCCCAAATTTCACCAGGGCCTGAAACATATACTCCCAATTAATGGAATCAAAGGCTTGTCTTAAATCTAATGAAAGACCGCCTGCTTGTGGGTATCTGCTGGGGGCCTCCGTCATTAAATGGTGCAATTTCTGAATATTTAACGACGTGCTCTGCGATGGCAAAAACCCAGTTTAGTCAATGTGGATTAGTCTGGGCAGAGAGGGCAATAACCTATTGGCCAGCACCTTGCTTAGGATTTTAGATTCCATGCTCAGGAGGGACAGCGGTCGGTATTTGGCCATGTCTGTGGGGTCTCTCCCCGCCTTTGGAAGGGAAGCTTGCCCCATTGTACTTGATAAAGATCCCTTCTCCCACTCTGCTTTGTATAACCCCTTCAATTGAGGTACTAGGGATTCTGCATATGTACTATAGAATTCTATGGGGAGCCCATCTATACCAGGGGTTTTATTTCTCGGAAGTCCTTTCAAGGCTACTCTAATCTCAGATTGGGTAATGCGTCCTGTGAGATCTTTTTGGGCTGCAGCTGTGAGTCTTGGGCAAGTCAGATTAGAAAGGAAGGCTTCTGTGTGGGGCTCCGAGTTGTGATCTGTTGCACCGCATAGTGCGGTGTAGTAATGCCGAAATGCCGTGTTAATTTCAAGACAACATTCTAACTTAATTCTGTCTTAAGTCTGTCTTAAGCCTGTCTTAAGTCTGTCTTAAGTCTGTCTTAAGTCTGTCTTAGGTTTGTCTTAAGTCAAACTTAAGACAAAATCATAACTTTACTTCTACTAAATGCCTTCTGTGAATACCAAAAGTAGTAAGTTTAGGATTTTGTCTTAAGTTAGTTGTGTGAATCGGCCCCTCAGATTCTGTTGTACTTCTCTAGAGATATATTAGTAAACCTGGCTCCAGAATCAAGCAATAAATGTATACTTACATTTTCAATGGATATAGGGATATGTGGGTCAACGTAGGTCTCTTTCTACGCGCCCTCCACCCAACACCTGTACTGGTGAAACTGCCTCTTTGAACCTTTTCCCTACAATATCAGGCTTCACGAACACTTTTTGATCAACCACACTTCAGATTACCATCCCTGCACACTTTGTCAAATTGCCTACTTAGTTCCATTCCCAACACTCGTGTCCCAAGGAAGACACATTTATTAAATTTAAATGATGCAGGTGACCCACATCTAAAGCACAGCAGTTTACTTACATGATGAGTTTGACTTCTTATTCTGTTGTTACTGGTTTCTTGACTGACTGGTTGTATGTAATTTATCAAGTACAGCATGGGCTTAGGAGACACTAAATTTCTGGGGAGGACAGGGACAACCTTGTGACCTTTCCAGTGACCATATATAAATCGCCCATTGTGTGAGACCGTACGCCCGTTAAACGTATACAATCGCATAGTTATGAAGAGAAATATTAAGAAAGGCAGGCATGTAGTCACAGTCTGCAAGTATGCTTTATTGTTATTTACATTCACAATAAAGACCAAATGGGACATAAATATGTATATGAATCTTGCATCATCATGCACCACGAAAACTCAGTGGTCAAGTCATAGGTCTTCCCTTTTCCTGACATTGCTCTCAGGTATATTAGTCCACTTGGTTAAGCTAATGTAATGCAAGACTACACATCCCAGGATGCATTATTATGCTTAAGGAATGTCAGGTACTGCAAAATAGCTTTTTTCCTGATACAGTGTCATCTGGTAGCTTTATTGGGCTTTATTAGTAAAATGGCAAGGCCCTGGGAAAGTGCCCTAATGCAGCCCGTGATTCATAATTTCAAGCCCCAGTTTCCACCTGAGCCAACTGTGATCTGCGACTGCAGCGCTTAACCCCATAGTCATATTCTGATAATACTCCAGTTTGTGGGGCCTCGACATTCAAAACATAATATGCTGAAAGTAGAGGTCAGAGTGGGGGGAAAAGTAGGAGAACTGTGGGCAAGGAATCAGAGGCCTAGAATAACGTAACCTGGGGATTAGATTTATGGGCAGAGCCAGAGGTGTGGCAAGACAGAGCAAAACTTCCCTATTTTTAGCATTTGTTTGTCATTTCACTGACAAGTTTCAAACTACTATGCTATCTAATTCAACAAATAGACGCACATGCTTATTTAAGGTTTAATATGAGTTATTGACATTAAAATACATTCACAAAGTGGATATGTTTCCAATCACAGAATGTCCCAAATACGCTTACAAGTGGACTCACAAGCCTTTTGTGTCTGAGCCAAGCAGTTTCTGCCATCAGAACTTTTTCCTTTTCAGCACTTCAAATATGTCTAGCAAAATATTCTAGTTTGCAAATGTTTTGCACATAATTATAGTTGTACCAAATTTATCACATAATTCATCATCTGCTGCATAATCTGACAATATTAACTAAAAAATGGTTTGTAGCTCACACAGATCAAACATTACTGATAAAATGTGACTTATGTTGCTGCAAAGTGGCGGGCCCTTTGCAAAGGTTGACTGGGCACCTTTCTCATTGCTGCATTTGTATGTTACACTGGTATCAACGAGGCAAAATCTTTGCAGAGACTGTAGGTATGTGTATACATTTCCAAATTCACTGGAAGTAGCTGATTCCTTAACTTAATAATTGTTTCTCTAAATTAAGAATTTTAACCAGAACTAAAGTCATGTGTTTTTCACATGTAATATGAAAAACATGTAATATGTGGCACAGAACATATCCAATCACAACAGCATCTTGGTTTTCTGGATCATTCTATTTTTTCATGTCAGCTGATTTTATTGCTGTTAGTAATTCACCCCCCCCATCTCCCCGATTTCATTGTCATGTCATACCTGTGAAATAAGTCCATTAAGTACGGAATGGCTAGTTTCACTGTTGTCTAAGCTGCATGCCAATGCATTTAGTATATGGCAGCCCCAACCCACATGGCTAGGCTTCACCTTTACCCATAGCTTAATCAATCAGGGCTCTCTTTGTGGAAAGTAAACAACACTTTAACCTGCTGGGTGGAATCAGGGGGGCCCTTTGTTAGCTACACCTAGGGGCAGATTCAAGGGCATGTTTCTCCCACCGTTAGATTGTTGCTCAGCAAAGGAGAAAGCCTCCACCGAAAGCTCACCTCTTGAAGGGGAGAATTACACATTTATTTTCATTTTAAACCACCAAACTGAATGTCTTTTCAAATACTGCAAACGTCAAAAGAAATTTAAGAGCTGTTGAACATTAAATAGCAAGCCCCGGATTTCTAGCCACAGACAATCTAATTGTAATTTTACCCTCCGCAAATAAATATCGGATTAAAATATTAGGGCAAGAAGAGTGAAAAGGTTTGAATGACCAAAATATTTTCTGACCTAGCTAATGTTTTAATGACAGTCATGTAGTGTGGGCTGGGCCTTGTTGCACACATTGCTATGTTAGCATAGGCTAAGTAGAAGTTTAAACGCCATTTTACCTTTTTGCTGCTTTTGCAAACGACACTGCATATCACTGTTGTTATAAGTTAGGCTGCGTGAAATGCTTCACATGAAAATTGCTTGTTTTCTGCATCCCTAGACCTACATCGTGACTCTAGTCTGTGCACTGAGTGCTAAAGCCTCCAAGGTTATCATAACAAGGTAGCTGTTGCTCTGGCTGATCGGCTCACGTTTTAGCCATAACATACATGTAGCTGCAGCCAATGTGATTCTGGTGCCTTTATAATTGCACTGTAAGCATGATTTCGGGCACTTGGAAGAATCCCGTTTTTCCAGAGAGACAGAGAGCTTTTTCAGATCCTGATGTGATCCATTCCTGCTGATCTTGGAGGTAGGGGGTCCCCCATACAAGCCTAAGAGACCTTCTATATTTTATAAAACATACTTTCTGCCTAGGGTGGGTGATTTACTAGGCGCTATAGGACCTTTTTCACCATCATTGTAAAATGATTTCTCCTTTTGTGTTTTATGGAATTGTAACAATTCTGATCATATTATTTCTAATCATATGTCTGCTTATGTTAGCAAAAGATACTGCATCTTAGAGCACGTTGTTAAAATAAATATTGCAACCCTTCTCGTGTCTCTTTTTACTCCTGTTTTGGACTGGTATGAGAGTATAGCGAAAGAATGTTCTTGCTTCCCACCATTCCTGAGTATAACCTAAGTCGCTTGTTCTGGGTTGTCTAATAATTGGTTTCTTTGCTATAGGACAAAGAACTGATACTAGCTGGTTAGGGTTTCTAGGTACTAAGGTGTGATTTTTGGTACACCACAATTCACTGTGGTCCTGGGTCTCTGTGCACAGTTCTATGTAGGAGGAGGATCCCTGCAACATGGCGCACCCAACTTAGTGGCCTTATTTGAGACTCTCGAGTCATGCTTATATCAGTCCACTACCCACTCACCATTGTTTCTGGTTGACGGTGGTGACGGATAAACCTACCTATCGTTACCTATAGGTCTTTTCAAGCTTGATAATTTTAAAATGGTTTCTATTTGAATTACTACCCAGTTGTGCTACATTACTTTGCATTGTTGTTGTTCTTTTCCCTGTCCTTAAGGCTGAGGTTGATATCTTTCAACACAAATAAGGGGAGAGGGTCAACTGTATCTACAACTCTACGACCCGGAACCCCCTGAACCCCAGTTATATACACATAAAGGGGTGGAGAGACTCAAAAAATGCCACATATAACATCACAGAAAACAGAAAAAATTTTACTTTTTTGAAAATACTGCCCTAACTCACACACTGAAGTATGTGACATGCTTCATCATCGGGTCTGCTTACAATATGCCCAGGTGTAGCCACACACTGGACGGAGCATAAGGGAGGGGTTACATAAAAGACCAAACAATACAAAACCAAACAACATATATACACAACAAAAAGTGATCAGTGAATGCCACCCTGTGACTCGAACTGGTGTACAACATGTGCAGTTAATGGGGAAGCGTTTAAAACTGGTTTGGGGATACCAAACAAAACTATATTAATAGGTTCCACAACCAGGATTGGCCTCAGTGGATGATGTATTCATCACCCATCAATTTAAATCCAAGAAATATTTATGTACAATGCTAAAAACAAACAAACAAACATCTACATATCTCCATAGATCCGGAACGTATGTCCAGCAAAGGTGTTTCCTTGCAGAATATATGACCCACATACAACGTCACTCAGAGATGTATAATGTGACTCTGATTCATTTACTCACCAAGTTTATTAGAGATGTAAACTCGACATGGCGCCCTGCAGGTAGGTGTCCCAAGAACACAACCTATATTCACTGGAATAAAGTAAGGGAAACGGATAACACCCAACAGGCTCTTTAAAGTAAAGATCGATCATCAGAAAAGCCCCTGCGCCTGGCGTCATTAATAGTAAGTGAGTAACCCAGGCATTATGAAGTTAACCAGCTTTAAACCATCAAGGAGAGCTTGCATAAAGAAGTAGCACACAAGCAAGCCCCCCTCCCAACTCCTTACTGTTCCGAGGGAGAACTGCCTGCTTCCGGATCGCCGCGTAGGTAACAGTGGTTTACCGGGAGTTAGTTGAAGTACCCCTGTGTCCCGCCATCAGTTTGCTTGTTGCGCCAGTTACGTGGCTCCGCGTCTGACGTCATCACGTCTGATGCGGAAGCCCCGATAATCATGGGATAGCGAGTCCTCAGTCGAAGGTGCTTGTAAGCCAACCTGGCCAGTACTTTGGTGCAATACAGCATGGCCTTATAGCCTTACCCTGAAGACTCACAATGGTGATATAGTCTAGAGTCGACATGATCCTCAAATCGCCTGCAATAATGTTCAGAATATGAAATGCCCGCCCCCTCGAATTATCCGCAAAACAAGGTCAGTGTCGGGCCATTTGTCTTACATAAATGCAAATTGCAAGTTTGCCTCCATAGTAAAAGGTTCAGAGTGCCCCCTATGCCAGTGCAACATCACATTCTTCGTAGGTGGCATAGTGAACAAGGAAGTATATTTCTAGTCCTAGTAATAATAGTAGCAAGAAAACAAGGTAGCGGATAAAATAACTGTCACCGGTAATTGCCCAGCAGTCTACTCACAATTAACAGGTTCATTTAGTGTTGCTATACCAGCCCTATTCGTAATAAATAAGCTAGTGTCTTCCCAATGATTGCCATGGTATGTCATCATTAAGACCTGTAATGTGACTTCTCAGACGGTAAACCCTTTTCTGTTCTCGATGGAGTAAAATGCGTTGTTCATCTACCGCATGCCTACCTAAGTTCAGTTTCTCAAAAACAGTCCATCTTAATTCATCAGCAGAGTGTCCCATTTCTAAAAAATATGCAGTCAGTCTAGTGTTCGATCTGCCACACCTCACTGTACTCCGGTGCTCTGTGATCCTTGTGCGCACCCTCCTACTCATCATCCCCACATAGAATTTGTTGCAAGGGCATGTTATGAGCTAAATCACCCCCTGGGAATTACAGTTAGTGTGGGATCTCTGTTTTCAGGGAGCGGGGAGGCCCAAGTCAATGTGTTTGGTGTTAGACGTCAGAGTGCAAACACTACAGGAACCACATTTGGTATGACCCATCAGTCTGGGAAGACCAGTTACTGATACAATATCAGTGATGACATTTGTAACTCTGGGTCTCGTGTGGACTAGCAAGTCCTTCAGGTTCTGGCTCCGTATGAACGAGAACAAGGGCTTCAACATGTGCAGCCCCCCTGTCGTCTAATCTGCTGGGATGCTGTATTGAAGGTTGAGACAAAGACGGCTCAATTTATTTTGGGTTTGGTAGCTGTGGCAAGAAGGGAATCATGGTTGGAATTCAGTGCCTGTTTCTTAGCTCTCTTAATGGTATTCGGTGGATAACCCCTGTGCTGTAGTTTCAGTGTGAGAGCACTGGCCTCTGTGACAAAATCGCCCCGATCTGAACATTTGCGGCGTATCCTGAAGAATTGGCCCAGCGGTAAGTTCTCCCGTAGGGACTTAGGGTGAAAGCTTTCATACGCCAGCAACGCGTTCTTGTCCGTAGGTTTATGGAAAACCCTAGTTTTCAATATACCCTAGCTAGGTTCAAGCAGCAAATCCAAAAAGGGGAGACTGGTCTTAGTGACGGTCGAGGTGAAATGGAGGAAGGGGTTTCTCTTGTTTAACCACTAGAGGAAACAGCCCACAGATGTCTCAACAATGCCACAGTCTCAAATAAGAGAACCAGGGGTCGGTGGTGTCAAGAATAGTAAGTTGTTCAAATGCCCCCATAAATATAGTCCAGCCAGACTGGGGGTAAACACAGTCCCCCTGGAGGTACCATGGGTTTGTAGGTACATCGTGCCCTCAAATTAAAAAAAAAATTCTCATTAGGGCTATCTCCGCTAGATGTAGAATGAAAGCTCTGGGTGTATGGTATCCGCATTGCTCCTCAAACAGGATAGTTTCCAGCATTCAAAGGGTTTCTCTTTGGGAATGTTGGTGTATAAAGCCTCTATGTCCAGGCCTATCAGAAACTCAGTACCGGGGTCAAAAGGGGTATCCTTTAGGAGGTTCAAAATGTCCAAGGTATCCCTCAAGTATGCATTAAGTTTTTGCACAAGAGGTTTAAAGAAAAAAATCACAAAATTGTGAGAGGGGCTCGAGCAGAGACCCCATCCTGGAGACAATAGGTCTCCCGGGAGGGGGTCTGACTGCCTTATGAATCTTTGGCAAGACATAAAAGTACGGAGTCTTGGGATGTTTATTTATCAAGAACTCCGGCTCATGTACTGTGATCCAATCATTAATACGAGCCTCCTCGACCACCTTAGTGTTCTCCCTGGTGATAGTATCAATGGGATCCTCCATTAATCTTTGGTAGGTTCTCGAATTGGAGAGTAAGCGGATACATTCATTACGGTAGGTTCCCTGGTCAAGGATCACCGTGGCCCCACCTTTATCCGCCGGCTTCAGGATGATCTCCTTATTGTCAGTTAGTTCCTTAAGAGCCTGTTTTTCAAGATTAGACAAATTGGAAAAAAAATGATGTTGTTCCAGGTTCGAGTTTTCCAAATCATGGACAACCGCCTGTTCGAAGACCGCCAATTGTTGGGTTAACATAGATAATTGAGGGGTAAATTGAGACTTCGGCCGAAAGGAGGTATCACCTCTGTCAAAATCCAAGGGTTCCTGGTCTTGAAAATAAGCCTTGAGTCTCAGATTCCAGAAAAAGACTGCCAAATCTTGGCGGAGTTTGAACAAATCAGGAGGGTTAGTAGGGACAAAACCCAGTCCCTTATTCAATACCTGTTCCTGTAGAGTAGATAGGGAATAGGAAGATAAGTTAACAACTAGGGAGGTACACTGCTGGTACTCCGAAGGCTGCTCTGTGCCATACTCCTGGTGATCCGTTGTGTGATCTTCTGATTCGGATTCTCCCCGGTCACTTGTTGTTGGCCTCTTTGTTTGTCACGCCCCTTGTTCCGGCCTCGCCCTGAAAAAGGCCTTGATAATTTTGGAACTGTGGTTTCTGATATTGTGGATTCTTAAAGCGGGGATTTTCAAATTGTGGGTTTTGAAACTGAGGATTTTGGAAAGGTCCCGTAGGAAGATAACCCATTCCAGGCCAGTTAAACTGCTGGTTAGGGTATTGTGGGAATGGCTGATGGTACATCGGTGGTCTTGTCCCCCGCCACTGCCCTCGGCCCCTTCCTCTTCTCTGTTGAAAGTCCCCATCACTGCCCTCGCTGGAGCTACTGTTGGTATAATGGCGAGGTCGGCCCTGTTGGTTGTTTTTGTTGTTTTCTGCCAATTTCTGTTTAGCCTATTCATCATTGGTATAAGGATGCAACGACCGCAACACCACCACCCTGCTCGACGACCTCGCCAACCTCGGACTCAAGCAGCTGGTGACCACCCCCACCCACCTCGCCGGACACACACTCGACGCCGTCTTCTCATCCAGCAAAGGCATCACCTTCAGCCACGCCACAGGACTCCACTGGACGGACCACAGCTGCGTCCACTTCACCTTCAGAAGAACGACGATCCACCACCACCAGCAACAGGTCGCCCGCAGAAACTGGAGCAAGATCACAGTCGACCAGCTCGCCGCTTTCCTGAGCCAGCACCCTCCCGCCAGCTCAGCGAACCCCAGCCAGGCCGCCGACAACCTCACGAAGTGGATCAGCAACTGCGCGGACAAACTCGCCCCACTGAAGACCCCGCCCAGCAGACCCGGCAGCAAGAAGGCCCCATGGTTCACCGACGAACTCAAGAGCTCCAAGAAGAACTGCCGAGCCCTCGAGAAAGCCTGGAGAGGGGAGCCAACACCGGACAACATGACCACCCTCAAGCTTGCCACCCGGAAGCACCACCAGCTGATCCGCGACACCAAGAAAACTGCATTCAAGGACCGACTGGACAGCAACGCACACAACTGCAAGGAACTCTTCAACATCGTGAAAGAGCTCTCCAACCCCAACGCCGGAAACAACGACATCACCCCATCGCAAGAACTCTGCAACTCCCTTGCCTCCTACTTCCACAACAAGATCGGGACATACACAACAGCTTCAACACCCAACCGACGAACGCCACGTCCGACTCGACCGAACCACCGCCCCCCACCACCACCCTCCGCGCCTGGACTCCTATCAGCACCGAAGACACCGTCCGCATGATGAACTCCATCCACTCCGGATCTCCGACCGACCCCTGCCCTCACCACGTCTTCAACAAGGCCGACGCTGTCATCGCACCCCACCTGCGGGACATCATCAACACCTCATTCGACACCGCCACCTTCCCTGAGAGCTGGAAGCACGCCGAACTCAGCGCTCTACTCAAGAAACCAACAGCGGACCCCACCGAACTCAAGAATTACCGCCCCATCTCGCTCCACCCGTTTCCAGCCAAAGTCATCGAGAAGACCGTCAACAAGCAACTGGCCACCTTCCTCGAGACGAACGGATCCCTCGACCCCTCACAGTCTGGCTTCCGAGCCAACCACAGCACCGAGACCGCCCTCATCGCTGCCACCGATGACATCCGAACCCTGATGGACAACGGAGAAACAGCGGCCCTCATCCTCCTAGACCTCTCCGCGGCCTTCGACACCGTCTGCCACCGCACCCTAGTGCAGCGCCTCTACAACGTCGGAATCCAGGAGAAGGCACTGGAATGGATCATCTCCTTCCTCGACGGAAGAACCCAGAGAGTCCGCCTACCACCGTACAAATCAAAGGCCACCGAAGTCATCTGCGGCGTACCCCAAGGATCCTCGCTGAGCCCAACCCTCTTCAACGTCTACATGAGCCCCCTCGCGGCCATCGCACGCCAACACAACCTGAACATCATCTCCTACGCCGACGATACCTAGCTGATCCTCTCCCTTACCAACGACCCCGCCGCCGCCAGAGCCAACCTTCACGAAGGAATGAAAGAGGTAGCCGAGTGGATGTCGGCCAGCCGCCTGAAGCTGAACTCAGACAAGACGGAAGTCCTCATCCTGGGATCCTCGCCCTCCACCTGGGACGACTCCTGGTGGCCCCCCGCCCTGGGAACCGCACCCAAACCGACAGACCACGCACGCAACCTGGGCTTCATCCTGGACTCCTCCCTCTCCATGACCAAGCAAGTCAACGCCGTCTCCTCGTCGTGCTTCAACATCCTGCGCATGCTATGGAAAATCTTCCGGTGGATCCCCACTGAGACCAGGAAGACTGTCACCCAGGCCCTCGTCACCAGCCGACTGGACTACGGCAACGCCCTCTACGCCGGAACCACCACCAAGCTCCAGAAGAGACTCCAACGGATCCAGAACTCCTCAGCCAGACTCATCCTCGACATCCCACGACACAGCCACATCTCCGGACACCTAAGAGACCTGCACTGGCTCCCGGTCAACAAGAGAATCACCTTCCGTCTCCTTACCCACGCACACAAAGCTCTCCACGATCAAGGCCCGAGCTACCTCAACAACCGCATCAACTTCTACGCTCCCAAACGACACCTCCGATCAGCCAGTCACGCCCTCGCCGCCGTCCCCCGCATCCGAAGAACGACAACAGGAGGAAGGTCCTTCTCCTACCTGGCCGCCAAGACCTGGAACTCCCTCCCTACCGACCTGCGCCTGACCCAAGACCACCTCGCCTTCAGGAAGAAGCTCAAGACCTGGCTGTTCGGGCAGTAGCAGCACCCCCCCCCTAGCGCCTTGAGACCCTCCGGGTAAGTAGAGCGCTCTATAAATGTCTATGATTGATTGATTGATTGAAGGATAAACTTTTTACCTAGAACATTTTTTTAAGTCCTTTTGTAGCTTAGAAATTTTGGAGTGTATTAGATGTTCCCTGTATTCAGACAATTCTGTATTGATCAAGTCCAATTTGTGATCAAAGGTAGTCAATACAATTTTAGTTTGAAGACCAGATTCAGTAGTTTGAATCTGGATCAGTAAGGCATCAGCCAGCCGCTTAGCTGTGCTGATAATCAAGACTTACCAGTCCAGAGTGCATTTCCATGCCACAAGGGCCCAGTCACGTCTGAAAGCCTCATCTTCTAAAATATTAAAGGCTCATTAGTAACAAGGAGATCCCTTGGGGCGGCCTTCACCCGTAGGTATTCAGTGAGAATGGCCCCATGTAAAATTGTTTTTACTTGAGTTTTCTTTAGTTCCAGGAGCGTGTGCCAGCCTTCCCCTTGTGCCAAGACATCTGTAACAGTGACATCACCTAAAAGGGAAGGTCCCGCCAATATATCTGACACTATATCTTCCCCAAAGGATAAACCAGGGATAAGAGCCATAGAGTTAAGGGAGAGGAAATCCAACAAAGCCACTACCACCACGATCCAAATAATGGATGGCCTGAGTCACGAAAAAATAATAATACTGATATGGAGCATGAAGGAAAAAGGACCATGAAGAAGGAGATGTAGATGATCACATTAGCATTGCAAAGTGCCCTGGACATAAACTATGTCACAGGATCACATGAGGAATACCCCTGCGGCTAAGCTGCCGCTCTAAATATCATTCAACACGAATAAGGGGAGAGGGTCAACTGTATCTACAACTCTACCACCCCGAACCCCCTGAACCACAGTCATACACACATAAAGGGGTGGAGAGACTCAAAAAATGCCACATATAACATCACAAAACATAAAAAATATTACTGTTTTGAAAATACTGCCCTCACTCACACACCGAAGTGTGTGACATGCTTCATCATCGGGTCTGCTTACAATACGCCCAGATGTAGCCACACTCTGGACGGAGCATAAGGGAGGGGTTACATAAAAGACCAAACAATACAAAACCAAACAACATATATACACAACAAAAAGTGATCAGTGAATGTCACCCTGTGACTCGAACTGGTGTACAAAACTTGCAGTTAATGGGGAAGTGTTTAAAACTGGTTTGGGGATACCAAACAAAACTTTATTAATAGGTTGATATCTCACAGCATAGTAAGATGGCGGTCCGCAATCATTTGCAGACTTATAACGTCCCGTTAGAAGGCATGGCAGTTGTTTTTGTGGTGTGTGTGGACGTGGCATACCCATTTGAGCTTTTCTACTCATGGGTTACGTTTCCTGTGGTGAATGCTGATACCAATTTGTTGTATGTTTACACACACACTCTTGTGCCAATGGAGTACATTCTATATAGGACAATGGAGATTCAGATTACAGCTTGGCAGCACCACATTTGGTTTAATGGCGCCCTCCCCCACTCTTTAACAGTGGTGAGATTAGGTCCTTTGTCCATCCCAGGTACTTCTTGGACTGTATTTGCTGGATTTAATATGCATCCCCGTGCTGCAACTCCTCCCGTTGGTGAATTGAGGACCCTTTATACCTCTGCTGTAGGGGTTATAAGGGCCTTGGTTCAATACATTTCCCGCAACATACAGGGCAGTCCCCTAATGTTACGGGGCATCCAGTTGGACCGGGTGGGATGAAGCTGAGTCCCGCCATGGTTATTGCGGTAATGGGCAAGGGGGAACATCCTTTACAATGCAACTTTTTACCACGCAGTGCCTTTACGACGCAACTTTTACAACGCAAACCATTACAACGCATTGCGTTGTGGGCGCGCTCTAGGATAGGGAATAGGTTTAATGTACTATCCAACACCTTCCCTACTATCCACGGGGACTGGAGTTGGAACAGTAAATTAAACTATTCACTATCCAGCGCCCCAAAGCACTATGCGTTGTAAAGGCATGCGTTGTAAAAACCGCGTTGAAAAGGCATGCGTGGTAAAAGCATGCGTTGTAACGTCATACATCCATGGGCAAGCGACCACAGGATAAGGATGATATGCCTTATTGGCTTGCCGAGAAATTTGACCAACTGGAGGCAGTTTTTCCTAATACGACTCCTGTGGAAAAACACAGGATTCTTACTATTAGTTTGCCCAAAGACTTAGTGCCGGAAGTGACTGACTGTGCCACTTGGGGTGTGATTTTTGCGGCAGTCCATGCTAAGTGCTCCGGCACTCCGTCCATGGCTGTCCTACCCTCTGTCATTAAGCGTGTTCAAGATGAACACAGGCCTGAGGCGGCTGTTGAGTTGGGAATGAGATTCGTTGAAGTGTCTGACGTAGTTTCCGATCACTTCCTTGCTAATGTTAAGGGAGATGCAGTAAGCTTCCAGGTGTCTAATGCTTTGCGCGATGTCTCAGACGCCGAGAAACCCCGTCAGTTACCGAAAATTATTACGGCGGTTTATAAGACCATTGGTCATAATAGTTTGGGTGTTAAGCCTTTTGCCAAAGCAGCGCAGAAGCAAACTCAGGCGGAAAAGTCTGATAAAGATGATCGCCTCTTTGTTCCAAAACAGAATTAGAATAAGAATAAAAAACAGGGGAAACAGCAGCAGAAACAGGGTTCCCGTCCCGCTTGGCCTCTGCCTGCGTCTACTAAGCGCGCATATGAATTGTGCGAACGCGCTACTATTAAGTCACCTGATCGTTTTCAGGTTCCTTAACAACATTCTCCTCGCGCTTTGCAGGACTCATCGTGTCACCCACCGGTGGAGGAGACAGCAGCAGAGGACGGGGTGCAAAACAGGAGCAGCCCTGCAAGACAGACGGTAAAGGCAAGCAGGACGACTCTACACGTCAAATACCCCAGCTACAGAAGAAGAAAGTTGCTGCTTTAACAGCGAGACATGCCACAGATAGTGAGAACGCAGCTTCGGAATCTGACATGGGCGCTGACGCTGCTGGACAGCGCGGTGGAAATGACCATAGTGCGGGAAGCATTGCGTGCACTTATGAAGGTGACAGCAACTAACACTTTCATTGTGGTTAAAACCGCTGACACTAGAGTGGCTCCCCCTGAGAGACTTTTTGAACTCGTCCTTTTTATTGAAGGTGACATACAGCATACTGTAAAAGGGGTATTTTGGGAAGATCTGACTACTACCTATGACATTTTGTTGGCGGAGGCCGATTGGTCCCCACCTTTCGTGTTAGCAGCTCCACAAGGAGAGGTGTTAATCCTCTCTAGTTTCGCACACACTGTGTCGAAGGAGCAGGCTGTGCATTTTGCAGAAGATTGGGCTAAGGTGCTTGCACCGGTTTTGTACTGTACTCACTGTGGATGGGACAGATTTTCCCCCCCAAACATGAGATACTATTGCGGTATATGCCACAGCTTTAACCCCAAAACCCCATGCGTCGTGAAACGAAAGCTCTCGTGGCAGAAATTGTAGTATCAAGGTGTGATTGAAACATGTGTGTCTCCTATGAATAACCCTCTTTTTACTGTGACCAAGTCTGATGGCTCGTACTGTTTGGTATTGGATTACCGGCACTTAAATTCTCATTGTCGGACCTTTGCGATACAGAACACGCACAGTTCTGCCCTTGTGGAACGTCTCATGTGTAAAAGGTTTTAAACCACGCTTGACATATCCAATGGTTTTTTCGTCCATAACCTGTCCTCTCTTAGTAGTCAATGGACAGCTTTTACCTGCGGTGGCAAACAACGCCAAATCAGAAGGTTGGCTATGGGCTATAAGAACAGTCCAGACGTCTTTGCCGCCCGCATTGTCTCTTTTTTGAAGAGACTCGACCCAGATGCATGCTCGTATGTGGATGACATTTATCTCACAGACGACGAATTATGGCCACATCTGTGTCGCGTTAACCGCATAATTTGTCAGTTTGCGGACTTCGGTTACAAGTTCAACTTTGGGAAATCTGACATTGCGGAGTACACAGTGTTGTTCCTATGCTATGAGCTCAACAATTAAGGTCGAGGTTTAGCACCTCACTTCCTGGAGAAATGCGCACAGCTGCGCGCTCCGACAACACTGAAACAGTTATAATATTTACTGGGCTTTTTAAATTTTGGGCGTACTTACATGCTCGAATATGCCCAGGAATCAAGCCTCTTTACGCTTTGGTACAACCTACTTTTTCCAAATCATGCTGGCTGCCTGCTCATTCAAATTCAATCACAACAAATCCCTGTACCCTGGATTAAAGTTAGCAAATGTCTAAACGACAGGAGAAACCAACAAGCTGGATCACTACTATGATTCCAACAACACCCCCTCTCAATTTTATGGTTAGGTGTATCTTCTCTAATGTCATAATATCCAACACAAATCACTGTTTGTAACTGTAAGTGGGAGACTCCGGGGAAGATTCAACTCGACACATCCAATGATGTCTGTCCAACTTAAAACAGTCCATCCACCCAGCTTGTTGGTTTTTCATGTCGTTTAGACGTTTGCTAACTTAAATCCAGGGTCCAGGGATTTGTTGTGATTAAATTTAATTGAGTGGAGGGCTATCCCGTATGTACCGTTTTGTCCCTCTGAGCTCCTTTTTGATTGTATGCCTGCTCATTCAGCCATCTTGCAATCTTTGCAGGCTGATCTTCTAGAATCTAAATTCTTATTGACTCATGATAACCACACCAACCTGGTGATAAGAATCGTACCTGGGGTGGTGGGTTTTAAGTACCTGACTTTTAATGAGGGTGACACAGTCCCTATCGCTTACAAGTCACACTTGTACACTTCAGCTGAGATGTGGTTTACCACTGTGGAAAAAGTTTTGACAGCAGTGCAAATGGCAATTCTAAAGGAACGTGCACTGTCGTAGGGAAAACGCATTTTGGTTGTTACTCCGTATCCTGCCCTAGAGGCAGTGACGAAAGCCAGTGCACCAATTTCGAAAGCTTTGCACCCAAGATGGATACAATGGGTCACGTCATTGACATCTCCAGATGTCACATTCATTTTCGACTCCTCTTTGCAGACACAGGAATATTTGCAGTATGGATTTGTTCATCGGGCTCCTCTGACCATGCGCCCACTTAAGGATTTCCATTGTATCATTTACACTGACGGTTCGGTGCAACCGGTGATGGGTTCAAGACACGCCTATTCTTCGGTCTGCGCAATATTGGTTGGTACCATAGTGAATGGTGAATTTAAGTCCGATGTCGTGTATACACAAACTTTAGGGGACTGTACCGCCCAATTGGCAGAGTTACGTGCGCTACTGTTTGCATTAGAGTACGCCGATCCTAGTGTGACTACTATTATTGTGAGTGACTCTTACTACTGTGTTCAGTCTTACAATGACAATTTATTCTTTTGGACTCAAAATTATTATCGTGATTCCAAGGGTAGCACAATAAAACACAAGAATGATCTTGGTTTGAGTGGCTGAGCTTAAAAAATGGCTGCCACTAGTGTTTGTAATTCATACACTTGGTCACCAGCGTGTTGGAGTTCATGCTGTTGGCAACAGTCTCGCAGATGAAGCGGCGAAGACAGCAGTAGCTACATATTCAGTTGCAGCAGTTACACCTTCCAAAAGATTGATGATGACATCTTGGCAGCTATTGCCGCAACAGAGAAGGGAAGTAATTACCCGAGAGGTTTCCCTTCAAAATACTCTTATCACTTAAGTCCTGATAAAGTTCCTTATGTAAGAATTAACAACGTTGGTGACAGATTGATTCCAAACGCGGACCGCAGGTCCACACTGATTACAGCGGCTCACGAGGGCATGGCCTCAGCCCATGCCGGCGTCTCTGCCACTGTATCACTTTTACAACAGCGTTACTGGTGGTGCGTATTGTAAAAACAAACTTGTTAATATGTCCTTCATTGTGACATTTGTCAGCAGATTAAACCTTCAAGTGCTGCATGCCCGCCCCAGACACAGTTGTATCTATCTAATAAACCACTGTGTTGTGCTTATTTAGATCAAAGTGTCAAAGCGATTTGCGTGTCTTTGTGGGAATTTTTGCATGTGGTACCCTCCACTCGGACCAGGGTCCAGCTTTCGCCTCTAAGGCGTACAAGGATGCCATGTGTTCATTGGGGGTCCAGGTCAAGTTTTCGTCTCCATACAGGCCTGAGGGCAATAGTGTTGTGGAGTGGATGAACCGTGACTTGGAGGAATCCTTGACAGCTAGGGTTTTAGGTACAGGCCGGAACTGGCTAGCCCACCTATATGGTGTTCAGCGTGCACTTAATAATTTCCCTAGAAGGTCCCTGGGTGGGCGGACCCCTTAGGAAATGCTCTTTGGTATCAAAATGTTTGTTCCGGTCATTGAGGGTCTAGACCTGGTGGCGTCTGCCGCTCCCTTTGATGTAGATGAACACTGTGCTGTTTTCCAGAATCTATAAAATACAAGAGACAGTCTTGCAAAGGATCATTTGCCCTCCACATCTGATGCTGCGTTGCAGATTCCGTTAGTTGGCTGGCTACCCAGAGTTGGTGAACTGGTCCGAGAGAAGGTCAAGAACAAGAAGGAGTTTGGCCCCTCATATCGTTCTCCAGTTGCTGTGCTTGGCGTGCAGGGCACAAGAACAGTCATTTTACCTCCATTTCCTGGTTGTAAGGAAAACAGGTACATCTCCATTGACAATGTCAAACTAAACAGAGTGGCCGATTCTTCTTAGTATGACACCTGCGGTCTCTTGTCCAGCAATGCTGCGAAACTCTGTTTTGGCTCCGGCACCTACCAACAGGCCTGATGTTGCCATTGAGATAAATACAGTTACGAATCCTTTATTGAATCCACCGGCTGGTGATCCTCTTTATGATACTGAGTACACTTACACCACCGATTTATTGATGCCCCATTTGCAGACCTGTGTGGCTAATCAGTCACGTTTTTCATTTGACACTGACTCTAACACATCAAAGCAACCCTCTAAAGTTTCAGTTTTTGCAGTTTGTTTTAAGAAACATTTTTTGTGTCCCCCCTGGAACTACATTTGGCTGGTGCTTTTTTAATTTTTTTTATTCTTGTCCATTGGTTTTGTGGTGTATTTTTTCAGTTTCGTAAATGGACACTATGAAAAAGAAAGAACTACAATTAGATTAATTGATGGAACTTTGGCACCCCACTCATCATCACACAGAATGAAGAGGGACCAGACTTTGTAAATATCACTGTTTGGCCTGTCTTAAATGGGAGTGTATGGGATGCTGTTAAATTTCAAATACACGGACCCACAGAGGTTATTAATGCCCCTAATGTACTTCGTGTTTCAATGGGGGATGTGGTTAAACAAAATATACGCTCTCATGATTGGGATTCCAAGCCGAAGAGGCTCTGTTTTCTGATTTGAAATATTATGCTGCCTTTGATGCTGAAGATTTGTATTTAGACTCTGCAAATTATGCTGATTTGTTGTGTTACCAACACTATGGCAATCATTTTCTCCACAAACCAAACACATTTAGGAATGTGGTTAATTATACACAATGGAAACATTGTCCCACTCCTGTTGAAGGCAGCTCTAAAACTCTTTTGAAAACGTTTTCCTACTTTACTGATTTTAATCAATTCAACCCTGATGCATTTTATTTTAAGATGACTGAGAAGTCCTCTTTCAAGGTTAGACTTACCCACGCTAAATAATTATATTCAAAGTCCTTTATCAACCAATTGGCAATAGGAGGCTATGAGCTGTGGAAAGATACGATTGATCTTAAATCTGTTTGGGGTTCTAAAAATTGGCAAGTGCAAGCCACTGAGGCTTTGCATCGTGCATGTGTCATCCCGAACCATATGTTCTTTCTAAACTCGACTATTTCACAAACCACCTGCTTTGGATTGGCTAAATCTAAAAAAATAAATGCCCCCTCTTTTCTTGATTTGGGAGATTAACCCAATTGGAACAATCACAGCAGTAGGTCCCTTAGTGATTTACAGACTCTGCTACTAAATTCGTCTTTTAACATTTCCAGTTTGGATCCCCAAGGTTAGCTGTTATGGCAAAAAAGTGCAGATTCATGCCAGCATCTTTTTCTGGGTTTGACCCCTGGCTATACACAGGTTAGAGTGGATCCCCGTTTTCAGAGTACCATTCTGTCACTACCTATTCTGTAGGCAAGCTATGTCAGAACTGGCTCAAACACTCCACTTTAATTTAAGCTTCATTTGTCTAAATTGTCTGACGATGTTGATTTGAATGACTATGTAAAAGGTCCTTCAGCAGGCAGATCCAAAAGATGGATTTATGCCGTTTTTCAACGAAGTTTGGAAACTGTCTCAAATTGAAGCTGCTTCTAGGTTAAGAGCTATTGATCAAGCTAATTTAGAAAAAGTGCTTTCAGTTGAAGATAACAGCATTAACACACTTTCTTCCCGAATATACACATTAGATAATATTGTTTCTTGTGTTGTTGATATTGTGCAAGATGAAGTCTCAGTTTTGTACCATGGTCAAAATCATTTGCGTTCTATTATGCAGTTTGCATGGACTTTACAAACATTGAAGGCTGGGAAAGTGCCTTGGGACTATATGAACACTTCTTCACTGTTTTTACAATTTAATCTTACTGTTAAACAACAATTTATGTCAATGAAAGATGCTACGTTTTCACTTTTGCATATTGAAAAGTTAGAACCTTCACCATTTTCGGTGGCCGAGACAAATTCAGCAGTTTGGCTTATTCATGGGTTAATTACTCTGCCTTTCCCGCTATTTCAATTTGAAGCATGCATGAAACACTATGCCATAGGCAGATATGAACCATTGGGTAGCGCTTATCTCCATGAGGTTTGGCCTCTTCCGTTCACCTATAGGTGTCTGAGGGAGGGTAAAGAAGTTTACTTGAAAGGTGAAGATTGCACTTCCACACCTGATCACTCATTGGTCTGTGGAAATATACAATTGCACGGTTCTTGCAACCGGGAAGCACCGAATTTGGCCTGCATTTTAAAAGGTACACCAGCCCGGCTCTTACACCTACTTTCATGTTGTTAGCAAACTGTAGTTATTTATTGTTAAATTGATGTGGTATTCTGGCAGGGATACCGTACATAGTGACTGTTTCCCAACGTGTACTCTGTTGTAAAAATGTACTGTTTCCTCCTCCGCATGGGAAGCTCGATAAATCCATCTGGCCTTCCATTCCGACCTTGAAATCAGAGTTCAACATGATGAGTCGAATAAGGGCTCTTTTGTCTCCAAAAGAAGTCACCCTTACATCTGCGCATGAAACATTTGCCCTTCACGTGGCTAATACACGTACTGAGGTACATGCCTTGCTCAATACAGATCTCCTCCTCGATTTTGGAGCATTGATTCACACTATCTTTAATGCCTCTTCGAGCACAGGCTTGGAACACTTTTTTAAAGCAGTAAGTTCGGGCCTTGTGACTTCATTCCAAGCTGTATTTGGTGTGATACCAGCATTTTTTATTCTATTTTCTCCAGCGTCTTTGGCGGTTTCCCGTTAATGCTCGCCTTGGCTGCCGGTGTACTGCTGTTAATTTGCTTACTGCAAAATGGGTGCACATTCTGTGCCCCGCGACAGTCTGCCCTGGCTGCTTCAACTTCGTACAGGATGCTTGAATACTATGGATCGCTACCTCTGGCTAGTTTGAGTGTGGCATATGGTTTATCTTTCCAGTTCTCGCTCTTTACATGCATGCAGCCAGTATTCCACTGCCTGGATTGGAATTTTGAATGAGCTCTGGATTTGTGTCTCTGCAATACGGTGTCTCCTAACCCGGATTATGATCTACTAATGAGTCCCTTAGTTACTCATGGACTAGACTGTTCTGGAGTTGGGATTAGCAGCGCACGGGGTCCTGGGCAATTTGAATATATGGTCTGCAGCCCATGACCTTCTGGCACGCAGTTATCTCGAAGAACACTTGAGTTGTCCTCTGATGGTGCTAGAGGCTCCTGCTGTTGAAGAAAATGTGTGTTCTTTCCCATTATTAAATTGGATGGCTGAAAAGTTCACTGACGATAACAACAACTTCATATTGGAGGCGGTTGCAACGTACTGTGCCTATTCGCTGTTGGATTGAAGTTTCGATTTTTTCTGCTTCATAGGCACGTAATAGACTGATGAATATTTTCTTTCTTTCTTTCCACTTCAATTTTTTCCTCATTCTACAAGTTGCATGTGTTTTGACACTATATACCCCTGTTGGGTTTTGACATTTTTATGGTTTACTAATTCGAATTTTTACTCCCAATTTATACAGTTTGGCAACATTTCTAACTTGGCTCGGTCTCATTCGAACTTGAACTCTCCTTTCTAAAAATTGCCCCCGCTATTGTGCTTTCTACGATCAAGGGAAGGTGTAGTGTGGGCTGGGCCTTGTTGCGCACATTAATATGTTAGCATAGGCTTATTAGAAGTTTAAACGCCATTTTACCTTTTTGCTGCTTTTGCACACAACACTGCATATAACTGTTGTTGTAAGGTTGGCTGCGTGAAATGCTTCACATGAGAATGGCTTGTTTTCTGCATCCCTGGACTTACATTGTGACTCTAGTTTGTACACTGAGTGCTAAAGCCTCCAAGGTTATCATAACAAGGTAGCTGTTGTTCGTACTGATTGGCTCACGTTTTAGCCATAACATACATGTAGCTGCAGCCAACGTGATTCTGGTGCCTTTAATATTGCACTGTAAGCATGATTTTGGGCACTTGGAAGAATCCTGTTTTTCCAGAGAGACACATAGCTTTTTCAGATCCTGATGTGATCTATTCCTGCTGATCTTGGAGGTAAGGGGTCCCCCATACAAGCCTGAGACATTCTATATTTTATAAAAAATAGTTCCTACCTAGGGAGGGTGATTTACTAGGCGCTATAGGACCTGTTTTCACCATCATTGTAATATGATTTCTCCTTTTATGTTTTATGGAATTGTAACAATGCTGATCATATTATTTCTAATCATACATCTGCTCATGTTAGCAAAGATACTGCATCTTAGAGCACGTCGTTAAAATAAATATTTTAACCCTTCCCGTGTCTCTTTTTACTCCTGTTGTGGACTGGTATGAGAGTATAACGAAAGAGTGTTCTTGCTTCCCACCATTCCGGAGTATAACCTGAGTCCCATGTTCTGGGTTGTATAATCATTAGTTCCTTTGCTATAGGATGAAGAGCTAATGTGGCACTGATGCTAGCTGGTTAGGGTTTCTAGGTACTAAGGTGAGTTGTTTGGTACACCATAATTCACTGAGTTCCTGGGTCTCTGTGCACAGTTCTTTGTAGGAGGAGGATCCCTGCAACATGGCGCACCCAACTAAGTGGAGTGGAGACTCAACGAAACCGTAACGTATTACTCTGTATCAATTGTAACTGTCTTGTACGTATGTTGTTTCCTCAGCAGGAACCAATCTCCCGTACTGCCCAATGATGCACTAATCTCAAAACGTATAAGGTACGCATGATTAGGGCGTTGCGGGTAGAGGCACTGTTTGCACGTGATGTGATCGCTTATATGATTGTCACAAGACTTTGGCTATCATACATTTGCCCATACGAGCTGAATCTTACACAACCTTGTTGCTTAAGGCATAGTTTAAAATACGTATCCCTCGAACCACGCACCCGGGGAGCAACAGGGCATTTTTTTGATGGGTCACGACATCCTTAAAAACACGAACAAGCTAAGCCTATTAAAGATCGAAAATAACAAGTGGTAATCTAGACACGCACAGCACCAAGGATATGCAAATCCTCCACTCTATAGTTTGTGGAGAGGCATAGTGATCAGATAATGAGTGTGTACACTTGAACCACAGATGAGTACCTCTTCATTACTTCCTCGCCTGTACCAAACAATATAAGAGTTACTAACACACAGATGCACAGCGCCTGTCATGTCTAGAGAAACATGACACCAGTAAGACACAAATGTAGTAAACTAACCATCATTATGCACCAAAGCCAAGAATTACACCACCATACAACATGCACCCTAGGAACAATCAGGCTTACAACTAAACGGCCTTCTTGACATTCCTTTTTCAACACAATTGACCCACACAATTACCATCTGAGGGGATGGGTTTTAGCATTGAGTGAACAATGAGAGATCCTTTGCCAATAGGGACTGAGTGAATATTTTGTCATTTGTAAAAAAGAATTGCCATTTTTTAGTTTCTTCTGTATGCAAGTACGTGGACAGCATCCAATCCTGGAGACCGCGCAACTGGCACTCTGTGTATGTCTGTTTGTCTCGATTTCCTCCTTATCTACACGTACTATTAGACCTAAATAGAGTTGGGTAAATACACCTTGACCTACAAAGACCATGTCAACACAGGGCCCCTTTCACTATATATTCTAGGTCCTGAAGAACGCCTACTTGACCCCCCTGTGCATAAAACAAGGCTAAAACATGTCAACCTTTTTATGGACATTGAATAGTGTGGAAGACTCCTAACTCCCCTTCCTACGCAAGCAATTATTTTTTAAGTAAGCCCAAACGCAAACCCATTAAAATTTCCTTTTGTCTGGCTACACAAGCTTTTTTAACATAACATTTTTTTCACTCACACTGTTATCCACCATCACTGATCACTACTGTACCAACCAGTGGTTTACCTCCGGGTGGAGAAAGCATGAGGACTAACCCAATGATGATGCTGTCACGTTGCTAAGAGAGAGGCGGAGAACCAAGATATACTGCCACCCGAGCCTCGGTACGTGAATGAGGGTTTTTTATCGGTACACTAAACGAAAAACTAATAAACCCTGGTTACTCAGGACAAGTGATCTGTTCCCCCATTGATTTTTTAATGCGTTGTTTGGTACACCACAATTCACTGAGGTCCTGGGTCTCTGTGCACAGTTCTGTGTAGGAGCAAGATCCCTGCAACAGTCAAGGGTCGTCTGAGTGCGCACTGAATTCCTCTTCCAGAGACAGGCTTTGCAGATGAAGCCAAGCTAGCAGCAGACCTGCGTTGCTCTGCATTGCTGTGTCATGGCAGTACCTGTCTGAGAGATGGAGATCAAGTTATCACCGGCCCCTAATCACAATCATGTTAAAATGCACTTCATAAACTAGCCAGCCCAAAATGTTAAGTACACACGTTTGACCCGAAGGAGGCAGAGCTCCGCAGATCCTTAAATACGTTGCGGTTTGTGAGGCAGCCGGCTGCGCTAAAAAGTATCCTGGAAGCGTGTTTTAATGTTTAGACGCTCTTCTTATATTAAACAAATTGTTTTTAGAAAAAGCTTTTCTTCTGGGGAAACATTTTTTGAGTGCAAATTGTTTCAAACAAATAATACAAAGTTGCCTATTGGATAACTTGTGTTATTCTCCAATGACGCGGTCTTGGGGTTCTGGTGATATTTACAACCCCCCTACCTGGCCCTCGGTGTAACTGTAAATTTTGCAACTTTTGGGATGGGGGAGGTACGCGTGTGCGTGCGCGTGTGTGGATACAATGCCAATGAGAGTCTATTCATCTTTAAATCAATAGACCAAATGATATGTAAATGCCACCAGAACCTATAAATCGCATTTTATTGTAGAACATCCAGCGCCTGGTGTTCAGCATAGCGACCTCAGAAGGATGAATGGCTGAGTCAGCAGTGATATACCCATGTATAACTTAGATGGCAGCAGTAAGTCTTTTGTCGTTTATTTCAAGCCCATAAGTAGGCTTTCCTGTTTTCAGTTTCTATTTTTGTAAAAGTCTGGAGGTTTTTTTTCAGCGTTTCAAGTGATTTCAATACCTTAAAAAAAACTGTTGTTATCAGTGGTTACATATTTCCGCACCACTAAAAATAACCGAAAAAGTGTTTTTCCGGTGTTTATGGGATGTTTTTATTTTATTATTGCTTGCTTTCTGCACTGATAGAACATGGTATACAGACAGTATACTTATAGTGTATATGAGGTCCAAATAGATTTTTGCAAATTAAACTTATTGTAGTACACCTTACAATTCTTTTTCAGTGAGTCTTTGGTCATGTGTGCTTGCTCTTTCCTTCCCATGTAAACTTCTGTGAAAAGGCCCTTTCAACATTGGCACTTGAGATGGGCAACGCCAAAACAGCCCGTACACAATTTGTTAACTCTGGCCACTGACACAGCTTTCAATGCCAATACTTGTGCACTTGAAGTTTGCATTTCTCAGGGCAGGTTCTGCAACATTTGCAATGAGGTGGGTACTTACGCCCTCAGAGTTATTGAAGCGGTCAAAAATGAAGCAGCACTTTTGAAACTATGGAGGAAATTCCCCTTTACTGAAGGGATCTAGAACTTGTACAGAGTACCACTGTGATACTTCATTGACTTCAAATGCCATTGGTGGTGAAGGGACATTTCTATGCATCATTGCAAGCCATTTCTCATACATTGTAAAATAAACGTTCCTGAATTGCTCTTTAACATTGCTTTGCTTGCCAAGTGGCAAGCACTCTAACACTGAACATGTTGCAGTACCAAAGTCAGTAAAGTTGTCGCCCAACCTACTCTCAAGGAGATGTTTCACATCTATACCAATTATGCTGAACGCTTGGCAGACACAGGTTTTTTAAAATTATGTCCACTACAGCAGTTATGTTTTCCTGTAAAAATCTTATAATGCAGTAGAGTGTACTTTTCACATCACTATCAACATGCGACCAAAGATCCTCACATTTCTTGCTTTTGGCATCATCACTCAGCAAAACGTCTGTAAACGGTTGCTATAGGGATAATATAGCATTCATAGCCCCTTGGACTGAGAACCATCAGCTAAGGGAAACAGTTGGGATGACTCTTTTCTTTGATGCCGCACATAGCACAAAATGATAAATATTTATGTTTTAGTTCCTGTGCATAAGAACACAGTGCACCAGAATGGATTAAAAAGTCAATAGCATCCCTCATTAACTCTGAAGATTGTAAAGATGCTTTCAGCATACCATCTAACAAGTGGCAAGGATCTCCTAAAGGGAATCACTTCAGCTCGGGTATCAATGTTGACAGTTCATCACACAATTTTTTCATATATGTAACTGAATCACTGCAAATACAAAGAATATCACTCCAATCTTTGTTGAACTTGGAAATAACCTTTTTTTGCAGAGCATTCCAAGTGACACTGCATTTCATGTTTTCCTAAAGTCTGGTCTCATGTTTTCAAGACTATCCCAGATGCTTGGTGATAGCTCTCTTTATACATACACTTGTCACTGTACCTTGCATTGAATGTTTAAAGCCTGAGGTGTTGGCAATTCACCTACTATCAATACTGTCCCACTAGAAACTGTGTGCTGATATATAAAAGGTTTTTAGTCATTCTCTGTAGGTTAATGTGATGACACATATTAGGAAAGATTCTTATGAAACCAGCCATTTTACCTATCAGAATTAAACGCTGCCAAATTTTCAAATACAATTTTGATTTTTCCTGATTCTCTACATTAGAGGTCAGTAGTGAGCTACCAACGAGTTTCAGCAAGTTTCCAGGTGAGCCGTTCCGAGCGGAACGGAGCAGAGCAGAGCGGCAACAGCAGTGGCTTGGAGACTTTGGAGACGACGACAGAGCCGCAGCCACAGCCACAGTGGTCACAGAGCAGTGACAGAGCATGCGAGCCGCAGTGGTGAGGGTGCGGTGGCTGAGTGTGCCTGAACGAGACTGCGAGACGAGACTGCGAGACGACAGGCGACAGGTGAGCGCAACTTTGGTGCGTCGTCAGTAAGCAGGCAGAGCAGAGCAGGAGGCCTCCTCCCCCTCTGCTCCAGGAGTATCTGCGTACCAGCTGTACAGTGCAAGATTCAAACACTGCAATCGGAGCTTCACCCGAGTCCTCTCACACGCGTTTACCACAGTGTTTGTCACAGCTTCTCTCCCCGCTGGAGCCGGTGGTTGGAGAGTGAGTGGAGAGCCCTGAGTGAGATTGTGGCTGGACAGGCGAAAAAATAAATAGAAACAAAGATGAAATAAGGCATATGGTGGTGAATCGTATACCTGCACACCTGCTAATTCACCATTACTATCACCATCTTTTTCATTCGTGCCAGCACGGAGTTCAGAGGCACCCAGCAGACGAGGAAGGAGCATGGGAGCAGCGTGGCGTGGTAGCCGCTGTAACCACCGTAACCAAATTACGAGGCGGCGTTTCACCACGGCGCCTCACCGCTAAGCATGGGCGGAAAATCCGTTACACTGGCGGATTTTGCGGATTTTCGGTAAATTCGCAATCCGCGAGATTCGCGAATTTCCCGCAAAATCCGCAAATTCGCACGCAGCGGATTTTTTTTCTTTGCGGTGTAAGTTCGCAATTGCGAACATGTACGTGCGGCGGGCAGCAACAATCTCGCACTCGCGAAATTACAAAAATTGCAATTCCGCACAAGAAATCTACTAGCAAGCAGCATAGACCTTCTGAAAATGATTATTTTTATCAGAATAACTCCTCAGGTTGACATTTGCCTGCACTTTTTTAGATTTGAGGCCTTTTGATTTTCTTTGGATAACTTTTGGATTAGAAATCAACTTTCTCATATAAGCTTGGTGGGGCATTAAAGTTGCTGTAATGCTGCTCTGCAGAAAAACGAGTTTTGCAAAAGTGAAAGCAGGTTCAAAAGTTCAAACTCATCATTAGTAACCGTTCCCTGTAGTTCTTCCTGACAAGGGCCCCTCCAGAGTTCAGTTGCTAGTTGCAACAATTGTATGACCCTGCTCTGACCCTCACAGCAGGCTCATAGAATAGCTACAAGTAGGCCACAAAGGTCCTGGAAAAAAAATTGCACTGCAACAGAAAGCAAATTACAGATAAGGATGCAGGTGCCAGACTGGAATTTTAAAACAGTGACACATTAATAAATCAACCCCAAATGAATTCATGTCAGTTGAAGCAGGCAGGTGTGCTTGCTTTTTCCCCCCATAATCTACAGTGATGATGAACCAGAGGGTGGCATAAGGCATTGATGTACCAGAGGGTGGCATGGGTAAAACAGAGGGTGGCAGGGGTGAAACAGAGGGTGCTGGGAACCTATGATGATGAACCAGACGTAGAAACAATATAATCGTGACCGTTGCGAGCCAACATGTAAGTTCGCGATTGCGAACTGTTACAAAACCCTCGCGAACTGTCAGAAATCCTGGCGAACTGGCAGAAATCCTTGCGAACACAAAAAAAAAAATCCGCAAATTTGCGAGAATTCGCGGATTTTGCGGATTGCCAGTTCGCAAATTCGCAAAATTCACGAACGCCAGATTCGCAAAATTAGCCCATGCTTACTCACCGCAGCAGCCCCGCGACCCCCAACAGCAGAGTGGTAGCGGTTTAAGTGGCACCGGCACCGGCACCAAAAGTACTCATACCCGTGACAGCTAGCAGCCACGCCTGCAAGGGGGTCGTGGGAGCTCCCTCTTTCAGCAGCGAGAGTGCACGCCCACGCCTACGATTTCCCGCATCTCCGGCGGCATCCTCGGCGGCGGACCCACCCCTCCAACCCACGAGGAGAGGAGAAGAGAGGGGAGGGGAGGAGAGCACAGCTGCCTGGATTGTAGCTGCCCCAGTGTGCCCCAGCATGCCTCGCGGACGGGACTGTGAGCAGAGTAGAGCGGAGATCGGAGAAGGGAGGACCACAGTAAGGACCACAGTAAGCAGGTCGGTGTGTCTCTTTCCTCCGCCTTCCCGCAGCCTTGTCCTTCAGGCCCCCTGTCCCATAAGTCAAGGCAGCAAGGCAGCAAGTGAGCAAGAGGGCCCATTCAGGGCTGCTTGGCAAGGAGAATAACCAGGCACCAATTACTCAGCACAAGTCCCAGAGCACAGAGCACAGCGCACAGAGCACAGAACACAGAACACAAACCATATAGCCCTACACATAGCCCTGAACGTTTATCCACAACCACAACTACAAACTGCTAAAATCTCTGCGCAATGTGCATAGTAAGGGGGGACTCCCTTGGTCTCTCTCTGGGCTGGACCTCGGATATTGGTGCACCGCTCAAGGCCAAGCACCTAGTACCATCAAGCCGTCAAGCAGCAAGCAGCAATCAGTCAAGCAGCAAGCATAATAGCTGAGAACATAACATATAGACCGGACCAAGCTAACCCTGCCACAGGAAGAAGAGTGGCCATCATGCACCATTGTGTGCAAAGCAAGCTCGCCCTCCAAACCAGTAAACTGTCTTCAGCTCTAGTTCTTTACCATCAACGCGACTCACATTACCAGGTCTCAACACGACAAAGGATTGCATTCCCACTAGCGTCCCAAACTGAGTCGCCACCGTCTTCGTCACGTAGCATCCTATCATGAGATCAGGGAAAATCAGAACAGAACCTATAGCGAAAATTAGCAAGAACAAACAACCCCTACGTCGGAAAATGAGCGAAGAACTAACCCTCTCATCCGACGAGGACCTAACAGCGGACAGGTTAGAGGTGAAAGTGGTGAAAGAGGTAAAAGATATTACGGCCAGCGCCTTTACTAACAAAACACCAATGAAGACCACAGCCCTCAGGAATGGCAAAATCACAGACTTCCTAATCTCAACCACTCTGTTAGCTCAGCCAGCACAACAGGTACCAAATTTAACGACTGCATCCAACACCAAAAGAAGATCCCAATCGGCGACTTCAACAACAAACGACTTGCAGCTTCAAAATAATACCCTGAGAAAAAACACCCATGAAACTGTTTATCACCTCTGGGACTATTCAGGAGAGAAACCGTCCAAAAGGACGAACCAATTGAAGGTGAAAGCACAAATAAACACAAGGGAGGAAGATGGCGACCTCTATCCTAACGTTGCGCCTAGCAACGGACATACCAAGGGCCCAAAAGACACACTAACGGTGACCACTGGCATAGAGACGCGGCGTTCTCTCAGCCTAGGCTCATACTTCACCCCAAGGGACCAAGACGACCATGGTGTTGATTTGCGCTTCGTTCTGAGAAAGGTCAATAAGGGTCCATCAGACACACTGGACATCTCTGATTCCGCCACTAAGGACCAGCCCCCTCCTGACATCATGAACCGGGACGACCAAACACTGCCAAAAGATGGCTCGCCAGACACCCCCGACAAGGTCATTATCGATTCCGTCATCAAGGTCCAACCCTCACATGACAGGACGACCTTAAACGATCGAACACAGCCTAAAGACGGTTCGCCAGGCATCGAGGCTCAAGCAAACCAAAATAACACAACTACCCCTGGCGTTTGGGTAGAATCGCAGGAGACACACAACTCGACCTCTGCTCGTTCCGCAAATGCCGGCCAGACGACCAGTAGGACAACAACAAACCGCCTGTCAGGGCTATTCCCGCTACACTATAACCTTTCCACAACAAGCACCATAACTCCCCTTAAGGGCTCAGAGTTAAGGATCAAAATGGCAAAACAAACACCAACCCCGGACATGGGGATGGGCGAAGACCAACGAGACCTACCAGACTTTCGTGAAGTCTGAGCCTCGGGTGTAGCAAGGCATAAATCAAGGGATAAATCCCGGAGCAGCCCCAAAGATCACAGCCATTCAGTAGAGAATAGCCTACCAGCGTATGCACCATTGTGGCCGCCATTCATCAACATGATGGAAACCATCTCAACAGCCCTACTACAACACTCTGCAAAGTTGGATGTGCAGATAGACATCTTGCAAATTCTATCCAACCACGTTGCGGGCATATACAAAAAGATCCTTGAGCTGAACTCTCTCATCAAACAGGTACAGAAAGACCCGCACACAATGTACCATGAATGTCAGTGCTACGAAACAATGAACCATCTCAAAGCTTTACCAGCAATTCTATCTGACATTCTGGAAGAGGTTCAAAACAAACCAAATAACACCCATTATGCCTCTGAATCTTTTGGGACCGGAGCCTCCCCAGAAAGCACGCTAATCTCAACCTCCAGCGCTCCATCAGATAACGAGGATATAAGGGTGGACAAAACAGAAGGCTGCCCATCACCTCGCCCCATGGCCATCGAGGAATTAACCAACGAAGCATCAAGTGAGCATCAAAAAGGTACTACGAACCAACCCGGCATAGGCAAAGAAGCTTCCGGGTCACCTCTAAAAAAAGGTATCCATGCCCACAGAAGTACGGCAGAGTCCGAGAATCTGAGGAGAGAAGAACCGGAAACAACATATAACAGGGAAACAAACCAATTCAATACATTGACAAAGCGCGAGCGTAAAAGATTGAGGAAATCAAGACAAAATAAGCATCAAGGAAAAAAAGATGCTAGAAGGTTCTCAATACCCAGTACTACCACAGGCAAGCCATTGCAAAGTCCACACCTTATAGACTGGGCGGTCCAGGAAGAGCAAGTAGACCGGAGTTCGAAACGTTCTCAAGCGACACAGCCCCCACAAGCTTCATCAACAGTCGCTGATAAGAACCAAAGCACCCAATCCGCTAACCATGAAGAGTCACCCAAGGCGGACCAGGAAGAACAAAAAGACTGTGGGCTTTCACGCATTTTAGTGACCCAGCCCCCGGACGTAACAACAATAGTCGCCATCGAGAATCTAAGCTTTCCAACTGCAAAACAACCTCAACCTTCAACGCAATCGGCAGTTGGCTCTCCCGCGCCAAAACATCACATAGAACAGAAAACTATCTCACACTATTTCTCGAAACCTGTGTCGGGTCTCAAAGAGAATCAATTTGCAACAGAGCTTAACCAACTAAGACCCCATACTCTAGTCACAACGGACCCATTAGAACAGCAGGCGGTCCATGATATCGAGAGGGTAACGCATCCGTTTGGCTTAAATCAGAGCAGCCCAGACAGACTACCCACACGAAACACCCAATTCCTCTCCTCACACCGGAATGGGAGGTCAGAAACTACCTATTCGGTGGGCCTAACAAAACACCAACTTATACCGCATTATAGTTCAAGGGGGAACCACGACATCTTAAATCGGAGTGCAATCCTAAAACTCACCACCTTGTTTGAGACGCTAAAACATGTGGATACAACTCACATACACAGCATCGAATTCAAAGCAATCCCCAACACAAACGGGAAAGAAATGACAGTGGTAACATGGCAGGACCCCAAAATTGCCAATGAAGTGTGGCGATACAGAGAAGAGTTCGCCAACTGGGGAATTGAATTAAAATCAGTGCCGCCGGAAAGATACCCTGGCCCACTAGCCGCCCTTGTAAAAAAAAGATCTAAACCAGAAGGCGGAATTCTCTGGGGGGCCGTTGGCGGTATGGCCACCAAAAAGGAGGAATGGGCCAATCTACGAATCATCCACTATGGACAGACAGGGGGACCTAATGAATGTCGGAAAATTCTAACCCCAACACAAAATTCACCGGTGGCAGGGAGGAAAGAGGCATGAAAACCGACATTAAAAGCCTGCTCTTGGAACGTTAACGGCCTGGGGGGCAAAACAAACGAAGCTGAACTAATGTCATTTCTAAAAAACATTCGACATCCTATTATTACAAGAAACTTGGCTAATGGCTTCGCAGCAAATAGACGGCTTCAATGAAACCCAACTCTTAGCAACCAAAAGTGGCCGATCGGGTAGGGCCGCCGGAGGTCTATCAATCTACCTGTCTACCAGCATCGCCTGGTCATTTGTTAATATCGACACAGGCCAACAATGGATTCAGTGCATCAAAATCGATCTGACGTAAGACCCCGACAAAGGCATTCAGAGGGCTCAAGACTTTCTCGCCAATGATAATTTTCAACATCTATATACATCCAGACTCCAAGAACAAAGTGGAGAAAATCCTGACCCTAAAAGCCCTCATCAAATCCATGCAATCCATCTTCCCGGAGGTCGGGATAGTTGTGTCAGGTGACTTGAATATGTTCTTGCTTCAAAAAGACAATATTCTAACCAGGTCTCAAAATAAATGGAAAGGCGGATCAATCCCAAGCCTTGTCACTAATCATCGAAAAAAGGACAAAATCGGCCAACAGTGCGCCTTGATGTTCGCAGAGGTGGGAATGATCGCTTTGAACGGCCGCTTCCCACAAGACCAACCAGCAGCCTCAACCAGAATTGCAAAACAAGCTCACTCAGTCCTGGACTATACCATTGTGGAATTTTCGGTCTTGCAATCCATCGTAAATTACAAAATCATCCACAGAATGGAGAGCGACCATAGTGTACAAGCATTTGAATTCAGCCTCCAACATAAGAGGGCCTTAACATATGAAGTCTTGACCGAACCCCCAAGCCTTTACAATCTCAAGAGACTTGTGTGGAACGGCAATAACATCAAAGAGATAATGATGCACATTTATGGCGCCCAAACCGATGTGACCGGAGATGACCCACCATCACCCGTGGACAACTGGGAAAGCCTGATTACAACATTAATAGAAAGATTTGGCAACAAACCTTGCAGTCATCAATCGATCTCGGGCAAAGCCCCTCAAGTGTCCCTGGGACGTATAGCATACAACAAAAGGACTCTAAACCAAGAAATCAGAAAGATACAAGCAACAGCTAAGATAACGGGTGAAGACATAACCAATCAAATATACAATCTAAGGCAAAATTACAAAAAAGAAGTATGGCTAGAAAAATCAAAACACCAAACTGACATCAGGCAATCACTATTAGCACACAGCAAACCCAACAATAATGCTAAATTTTGGGCAGAAATAAACAAAATCGCTAATGGAGCTGCTAAGGACTCCAACGCCAACATACTTGAGGATGATTGGATACAGTATCTAGAACACACACAATGCAACAACACGCTCGCATGGAGCCCAACCCCCAGACCCCACACCCAAAAAACAACCAAGATGTGGACTCACAGTTCAATGCAAACTGGATAACGCCGTCACAGGTAGAAATAGTACTAAAAAACTTAAGATCAAAAGGCGCACCCGGACCGAACGGCTTACCGAACGCCTTGTTCAAACAAGATCGTCAGTTCTGGGCGGAACATCTCACCCCTCTATACAACATTGCTTTTCAGTCAGAATGCATTCCTCAATCATGGAGAGGCAGCATTCTCCATCCAATTTTTAAGGCAGGCTCAAGATCTGATCCAGCAAATTATTGCCTCATAGCGCTCATAGATGTCGAGGCCAAAATCTATGCCTCAAATCTGTTGACGGCCTTAGAAGACTGGGTACGTACGAAAAATATCCTCCCAATCACGCAGACAGGTTTTAGGCCTGGAACCAACACCCTATGTAACCTGCTGGTCGACAAAGCAAGGGAGAAAACTACCAAGCTGTACACGTGTTTTGTCGACCTAAAAGCAGCGTTCGACACAGTCCCGAGGGAGGCCTTATGGCAAAAAATGGCCACCTGGGAAATACCACCAAAGCTGTTGCGGGCAATCATCAACCTATACTCATCCACCTGGGTAAGAATAAAACTAGGGAACGGAGAAAGAATAACCAGAAAAATACCCACCCATGTTGGCCTTAAGCAGGGTTGCGTATTGGCACCAACGCTGTTTAACATCTTCACAGCGGACCTGGACAAGAGCATCGCGGAGACAGAAAGCGACCCACCAAAGCTAGCCCAGCATAAAATTAGGAGCATACAGTACGCAGATGACATCGTACTGTGCAGCCAGACCCCGATGGGCCTCCAACGCTCCATCACTAAGCTCCACGATTACATCAGCGCACAGGGCCTGCAAATTAACTTTAAGAAAACAAAGATCGTCTGCTTTGCCTCGCGATTAGGGAAAAAACCCTTCAAATGGCACATTGCAGGCAACACCATTGAGCAGACTGCCTCGTACAAATACCTGGGTATAGTGGTCGACTCCAGATGGACTCTGAATGACCACCAATTGTACAGAAAGGCTCAGGCAAACAAATTACGTTTTGCACTAAACCTACTGAAAACAAAATTGAATTGCCCCTCCAACTCGCACCTGCTGAAGGTAATAGCTGCCAAGTTTCTACCATCTCTAACTTACGGGTCAGAATTGTACAGGTGTAAGGATGCAAACTTCTTGAACACGCAACAGTCAGAGCTGTTCAAACATATTTTCCACATCCCGAGGTTCGTATCCCAATCGCAGATCCGCCTGGAATTCGGCCTAACAAATCAGCACCAAGTCAGACAAGCGGCTATTTTAAAAACATGTTGGAAACTAAGAGCAGCTCAAGAAGACACGCTCATGGGTCTGTGTTGGATGGAGATGAAGCACCAGAGAAAATCAAAAAATGACTGGAACACAGTTTGCGTGAATGCCCTGTCAGAACTCAATCTGGAAAAGGCATGGAATACAAATCAAACCTTCGCGGCTTTTAAAAAAGTGACCAACGGAGCCGCTAAGCAAAGATCATGGCTATCAGATAAAGCAGCAACAGCGAACAAAAAACACGGGTGGACGGTGTTGGCCACGTATGGGAAAATGGAGCCTCAACCTTACTTAGTCAACCATATATCCACGGCAGCCCAAAAGACTCTTCTAAATCTACGGCTGGGCACCTCCACCTTAAAAGAACATACACCGGCATGGAAGCAAACATGGTCGACCACAGACTGCAGACTATGTGGACAAAAGGAAGAATCATTGCTGCACATATTATGCATCTGCCCCTCTCTGAAAAATCTGAGACGCTACTTTCTCCTTCACACATTCCGTTTTTTTAAAATTAGATCATGCCGCTCGGCTGTCATGCTAGCACTGAACAGCCAACATTTGCAGACAGCTTGTAGAGCCGCAAGATTCTGTCAAAAGTCACTGCAGCTAATACAAATTACTGAGAAACACGATACTATAGTGCTGAAGTCGGATGCGTGAAGTATAATGAACTGATCCATAGAACCCTCTCTCCCCTCTCACAAACACTCCAATTACATGGATTCTTAGAAAGTTTTCCTTTTAACCATTTGAGACTTTGTACTCTTTTTTAATCATGTATTTTATGTTACAATATTGTAAAGGTTTTAATTAACTAAATACAATAAAATTTTCAATCAATCGAAATTGATTCTCTACAGTATATAAAATAATTAAACAAGACCTAAAACATGCTTCTAAACCCTGCATCTTTAGAACAAAGACCACAAAACTAAATAAAAGCAAAAGGAAGAAGAAACAATATTTTAATGGCATCCCTAAACAACAAAACTCAAGCAGAATAATGTTAGCCCAGTCTTTCTTACTGCTAGCTTGTATAACAAAGTAACTTTGTTTTGGCCCCTTCAGGAAGAAAAAATTACTCTTTCACTCTCTTTTTCCTTTCTTTGAATGGCATTTAGTTTGTGGTTGTGCAGGTTTTTTTTCAGTGTTTATATGTTTTCAATGGTGAGGGCTATTTCTCTTTCAGTGGGGTTGTATCAGTTATTATAGGTTTAAACCTAAAACCCCACAGTCTACCCATAAGACATGAGTGTGCACCCACTTAAACAGCACTCAGATTGTGACATGATAAGATTGAGAACATTTAAGCCAACACAGCTCCTCCTTTCAGCAGCGCACTGGTTGCATCGCATCCTTGTGTTATGTTGTGTGCTTATGTCATTGCTGGACAGGGCACTGGATCCGAGGCTGTGTTACACAAGAGCGTATGGGTTTTAGGCAGAGCCACTGGAATTCTGAGGCTGGGGAACACAACATATGCACTGTCATGTCACAACTGGCTTATCACATGTCAATGTCATGTAAGTGAAATCAAAGTTCAGCAAGTAGCAATCGAAAAGTGGAGTCATAGAAGAGAGGGAGAGGCGCAACGTCAATGAAAAAGCAAGAAAGAGGGAGGGGGGAAAACGAGTACAACAGACCGACAGATGAATGCAGTGTAACAGCCCTTTGCTTTACTTACAAGTTAACCGAACCAAACCTCAGTCATTTCAATGGGATCATGGATGGCACTCATCGCGCAGAAGGGAGCTCATACTTGGTGGGAGCATGCTGCTGCTTCTGCTGCTCTTCTGTTTTCAAGCTGGTAGAAGACACGGGGTGAGGACGAGGTCAGGTCAGGCAGTAAATTAATCAGTGCACTCTGCTGCAGGCAGCTGAGGTGAGATAGAACTCCCGGAGCCTCAGGCGTACTGCGCCACACAAGAGTTCAAAACGGCAGAGGCAGGGTGGTGGGTGGCCTCTGATGTCACCTTATGCTGTGACTATCGCATTGGCCACACATAGGTAACTGGAGAGGCAGCAGGTCACAGCCTGGTCAAGTGCAGGGCCATTAGGTCACGTGGCCCCACTCGCACTTTTTTCACACGCTAATGGCCTGCAATCACGGGAGGGACCGGGGAACTTTGTTCCCTCGTCCCCTCCCCCCTTGTCCCCTGTGTCCCCTCACTCCAAAATCTGGGGGATATATCCCCAGGGTCCCCCACGGTACCTACGCCCATGAAGTACAGCAACATGCACAGATACATGAGGAATAACCAGTTGTTTTTTCATTTTCTTATGAGCTTTCAATACTCTTGGCTATATCTATAGTCTCATCTAATGTAGTATTGTTACAGGGCAAAGATGTTATTGAACATTCTTTAATTTACACTGTAAAGCTAGTTGATCACGTATAAGATGCAATGTGAAACTTTCAAAATCACAGTATGATGCGAAAACCATTAATGCTGTTATAGATGAGTCTACAGACTGATCAATGAACAACAATGTTGCCATTAGCTTCAAAATAGATTTTTAAGCTGCTTCGCTGCCAACGGCTAAGGCGCTCGACCTCGGACCTGGGGAACCCGGTTCGAGTCTCGGTAATGTCGCCTAACCTCCTGTGATTCTGGGCAAATCACTTGGGGCCAGATGTAGGTAAGATAGATTTACCGATTTTTAGTTACCGAATTTTACTGAATCAGTAATTAAAAATCGGTAAATCTAAGGGGTGGATATGTAGGTATTCCAGATGTGCTGGAATACCGATTCGGAAGAATTCGGCATTTACCGATTCGGTAAATACCGAATCGGTAATGCCCATTCATTCCTATGGGCTTTGAAGCCCATACGAATGAATGGGCATTACCGATTCGGTATTTACCGAATTGGTAAATACCGATTTTCACAAGGGTGCAGGGGGTGTCACTTTGACACCCTCTGGCACCCCCAAAACAGGCTCGGGTGCCACGTGGCAGGCATACATGCCCTAAGGGCAGGTCTGTCTGTCACATGGCATAGGTGTGCATGCACACATGTGCATGCACACCGGAATCGGTATTTTACCATCAAATTGGATTTGATGATAAAATACCGATTCGGTAAGGCCTCTGGGACTCTGAAGAGTCCCACCTACATCTGGGTGCCTTAGAATCGGTAAAATTACCGAATTTTTATTTTACTGAATCGTTAAAATTACCGAATCGGTAATTTTACGGATTCGGTAAAATAATGCCCCCTACATACCTGTCACCCATTTACCGAACGGTAACGGCCAAAATCGTCCGTTACCGCTCAGTAAATGGCCTCAAACGGCCACCCACATCTGGCCCTTAATCTCCCCGTGCCTAACAAAATGAATGTGTGTCCTTGTGTAACTTAACTGGTGCTATATAAAGCGCTCTGATGGTTCAGTTCGGGTCTAGTTCGCGCTATATAAAAATCTGCAAACAAATATATAAATATAACTTCATCCTTGGCTGGTGTGTACTCTGGTAATTGATCATAAATATTTTGTTCTTCACCACTAAATAATAATAAAATAGGTTTATTTTCCTATGTGTGTTAAACTTCGGCAGATCTATAGTCCTTAGATATGCATTGAAAGAGTTGCTGGAGTAAGGTTTCGTACGTACAGAAACTTGCTTGGACTCAACCCTCTGGAAATAACTTGTAACTAATTAATCAACATGTTTTGTCTATTAATATTTGCATTAAACAACATTTTTAGTATCTAGGGGAAGCTTGTCTATGTGCTTTTACTAACAGTAACCTGAGTGTCTCAAAATGGCTGCCGAAAACGAAGGAACTTCTTGCTTCTGCGCACTACTGCCAAGATGGCCGCTTCATGCTTACTCATACTAATGCATATTATGCTGCTTGTACTAAAATTTGTTTGTTCTGCTTAACCATTAATGCTATAGTATAAATAATGTAATGGGGTTAGAGTAGGGATTAGTGGTATACAGTGCATTCATTTATTTTTGTATTCTAATGTGTCTTTCGTTGTTACTAGCTTGTATTTGGGCCCGAGGGTGACATGAACTTCCATTTTGAAAACCAAAACTGCGCATGTGCTGGGTGTTAGAAATTCTTATGTACAGAACTCCCACCATACCTGTGTCATTTGCCATTATCCTTCTGGGGTCTATTTTAATCTTGTTTCTGTGATTTAGGATATGTTTCTGTTATTACTAATCAGGTTCCAACATGAATTCTTAGCAATGCTTGTTTGGTTTAATATTTGTTTTTGGCAATGCTTGTTTGGTTTCCTAGTATGATCACTATTGCCAGGGAAATCAAAGTCACGCTTGAGATTAATACGTGACAAACATAGGAACCACACCCTTGCTGCAGCTATAAATAGACACACCCTACACGCAAAGGTCCTTGGCTTTCTGTTTCTTCATATGAGGACGAAGAAGGACAGCGCTGAGACTTTTGAAGAAAAGAATGCAGAAATCCTCAGGCCATCTTCAATCAAGCGGATCTCACAAGGAAGAGCAAGCTAAGGGACATGTTTAAAAGCGCTCTGTATTTGAAAGCGCATGTGAAGTAATCTCCGCGTTGTTTAAAGAACAAGCTCTGCATTAGACACGCTTGAGATTTTACAGTGTCAGGAGTTGGAATGCATGTGCGTGAGAGGCTGTCAAGGCTATGACAGGACATAAATCAAGGCCCTAAAAAGACAGGGGCATATTACCAAGCAATAGCGATAATTATCGCTATTGCTTGGTTAGAGACAAAAAATTTACCGCAGCGCTGCGGCGATTTGTACCGCAAATAAACCTTGGTATTACCAAGGTTTAACGCAAATGCGGTAAAAATCGCCGCAAAGCATGAATATCGCTGAAAAGTCCGCGATATTCATGCATTAGCAAGCTAATGCTCTTAGCCATGTTATCCACCTCCCATTGGATAACATGGCTAAGAACTGCTCAGGACAGGTGTTAGCTTTTGGAGATATTCGCGCTTAGGGCGAATATCTCCAAAAGTTGGTAATAGGAGATAGCGATGTTAGCGACTGTTTTCAGTCTCTAACATCTTGGCACGCCCACTTTGCATCTCATTAGTGATAAATATCACTGACATGCAAAGTGGGGCCCAAGATGGTCGCTATCTCCTACTAGCTGTCGCTAACTGGTGTTAGCGGCAGCTAGGTAATAGGGAGATAATTTTATCTCCGCTTTCTTGGCTTTTAAAGCCAAAAAAGCGGAGATAAACCCCCTTGATAATATGCCCCAAAGTTCTTTCAGGACATTGTGAAGCTAGTCTCTCCAGTATTGTTAAATTATGTTAAGCTTTTATTGAATAAGAAAATAACCAAACTGAATAACATTTTACGTGAAGTTCCAATGAACACTGTTTGCACATTTCCTTCTAACTCAGTCACGATTTCTGTGGAATCCTTGATGAACCTTGCCCCCATGTTTGACAAGTGGCTTGTTATTTAGGTATTTTTCATATATTAGTAGTGGGCCTCCTTTCAAGAATTAAATTAACCAAAGGTCTTTGAAATCATTGCATGTACTTATTGTGTATTTATATTTCCCTTTAACAGTCAATAGTTCTTTAAGAGTAAAAAGTGTAATTTGTCAACACAGTCAATTCCAAGAAACAGATATATTTACTGTGCATCAACAGTTATTATTAAGGTAATTCTAGGCGCAGCTTGATTCTCTTTTACAGCTAATTATGTTTTATTGATGTCTGAGCATATTCCTCTTATTGTTTACAGAAAGAAGATACACACATAACATCTGGTCACAAGAACTCAGATCCTGGCTGGTCCAGGTGTCAGATGATTGCAGTGTCTTCTCTTTTCTCTCTTGTCTTCCCAACCCGTTTCCCTTTTGGGACAATTGCCAAGCCTGCTGTTCCTCCAGTCGCTTTGAGAATTGTAGGTAAATAGAAGCCACACTGCTGTGAGGTTACTTGCCTTGATGGAATAGGTGCAGAAAGTTAGGTAAAACTTGATGCACTAGTTAGGGATTGTTTTCTAGTATAAAAGTGAGTGTGATTGGTAGCAAAAGAGTTCGCTGGTGAAACTTTGGTCTTATATTACCTAGAAAGGGTGAGTCTGAAGGAGTAACAGGTTCTTTGTGGCTTAACTGAAGAGTAAGCGGAAGGTTGTTTACTCGCAGAGTGTGAAGGGTAGACTGAAAAAGGTTTACTCGTTGTGAAAGGAATTACCTGTTCTTTGAAATTAGTAAATCAGGCACAGTAGCATATGTTTCTATGCTGTTTTATGATATCATGTGCTTTTTAAATTGAAAAGAATTGAATTGCCGTATTACCTTGCAAAGGAGGGAATCAGTCGCGGGTGCTGCACTGATGTCATAGAGAGCTGCGCTTGGATTGGTAGAAGCAGTGGGTGTGTAACCGTGAGAAAATTGTAAAGGAGAGGTGAATGCTGAGAGTGAGACTCACGTCACTGAAAAGCTGCACAATCATTGGTTAACACCGCTTGTAAGTCAAATACTTATTGGTCGTTGAAAATAAGAGAGGCACTGGTATTTGAGAAATATTTCTGCAAAGTAAACAAATTGATTTAATGAAATTAATTAGAATTTCGTAGAAATTTAGACAGCGGTATATGTGGCATCTAGATCCAGCATTTATGGGAAATCGTCCTGATAGAAAATATTTAGGATTTACTAGAGAACAACAGATTAGAGGAAGAAAAGAGAAAAACTTAGTTTTTCAAGAAAACAAAGAATTATTGCAAAAAGGACAAAGCTATTAAAACAAGAGAAGACATTAATATTCCACCTAATACGCCTGCATCATACATGATGGTAAAGAAGGGCTACCACACATGTGTGTAGTTAGAAAGCTGGATAGAGTACACTAAGGAAGATGGTATTTTGGCATTTCCAGAAATTGGTACATTTAATGGTAGAATTTTATATAATTTAAGAACTCGTATGAATGAGTTAGATCCCAGACCTAGATTAATGCAGTATGAAGCATTAGAAGAATGGGAAACAGAGAAGTTTGAGCGAGATAGGCCCAGAAGTGACAGGAATTGGAGTACATTTTATCCCAAATTTCCTAAAGAGATGGGAGATAAGCAAATGAAAAGATGGAGACAGTCTATTCTAGTGGAAGGATTATACATGAAACCTCATTGGAAAAGGTACACCAAGAAAGAGAGAAATAAGCAATAAACAAACAGCGTAGTGAGTTAATTCAGAAAATCACTCAATTAAATACAAGTCCTGAAGCCCTGACAATACCAATAACAATAGGTTCGGTAGTTCCTTTATATGGAGATAAGCAAACTAGCCCTAAAACTCTTGTTCTGACTACACCCATAGTACAGCCCAGGAAAGAAAACTTAATAGTTGATGATCAAGCAAGTGAATGTGAGTCAGTAATTTCCTTAATGGATTTACCTATACGAGAACCAGTGAGTGACTCAATTAGAAACATTACTCCCAGATGCTCAAAGGAAGTACAGATCGAAACATCTACAGGAACGAGAAGTGCGACTGTAGTAAGCCCAGGTGGATTAGAAAGATGGACCCCGTGCAAGATGGCGGTCGGCTGACGGCGTCGCAAGTGAGCTCCGCTGAGCCTTCCCCGTTTGTAGCGAAATGAGACTGGGAAATTATAATTAATCCCCAAAAGCCATTGCATACCTCAGACTACTGAAAACACGAAAAATCCAGGAGAGGCATGCAGCTGGAAACTGCATCGGATAAAATTCCGCCTGTGCTCGTGATCGCTGCAATCTATCCCTCCCTCGAGGACGTGCTCCCGGCTCGGAGCTCCTGGATGAGGGATGACCTGCGCTGCCCTTTCCATGTGCATCTTCACAACGGAAAGCTGCTGAACATGCTGCCTGCTACTCGTGTGGAACATAGGAGGCGATTACGAAGTGCCCAAGGGATCTGCTACCGAGGCAGAGTAGGCAGCAGTGCGGAAAGTAGGATTTGGGCAGTGATACACGGCTGCATTCATCGCATTCTCCGGCAGGACACACAAGTGAGAATGACTGGTAAAGGGGTGAGAGGAGGCAAGGGCAAGATCGCTCCAATACCCTTACAGCAAAGAGCACCACAGCCTAATACCTCTTTAGCATTTACACACTTGGCTAAGCAACAGGACAGTATGAACTGTAATACAAGAGGTAGAGCAGGGGGCGAGAAAGGAGAAAGTGGGAGCAAACCCCTGCAAGAGAAAGATTTAATCAATTTTTTTCCACGGGGGAGAAAAAAGGAATAACTCTGGCACACCTAAAGCAACCGACAGCTCTCAACCTCTAATTTCCACTAGCTTTGCAGCTGTGGGAGACCTCGGGAATGCTAAACCGGCTGTGTGCAGTGCACTAAAGGATGGCTCTGATAACTCTGTGATAATTGACCCAGTGGCAGAAACCACAGCAGCATCGGTAGAGGTGGCTGCTGGCTCTGTGGGTAATGTGGCAAACAATCACAGTAGCCCATCTGTACAAATGAATATGACAACCCCGTCTAAAAAATACTACCGGGAACACCACCCTCCTTCCACCAGCACCAAACGTGGCACATTCACTTCTAGACTCGAGCCAGGTGACACCAGATAATCAAGACAAGTTTTGGTCGCTAACTGAGGATTCGGAAATAACTGACAATAGTATCTCCCTATCGAGTGGGGAAGAAGGCAAGAATTGGTACCGCAGCCCCAATACTGGCACCCAGAGATCTACAAGAAACTACACAAAAAACGAAACAGCGACAGGGTGCAAGGAGGTAAAGTCCTTACGGGGGAAGAGAGTCCCAGTGAGCTGAAGTGGGACTATAATAATACCCCACTCTTGCTGGCCCCGGGTGGCTCCCCAATAAATACTCCATGTAGTTTCAAGCCAGCGAATGACGGCAGTGGTATCACTAGTGACAGCAGTAAGGCGGTGGAGCAGGGTGAAGCCACCTTGTCAATTGTTCTGAAGCCCATAAAAAGCTTTCAGGATGAAGTCAAGACTGACAACCGACGATCCCGCATGGCGGCTAAGAAGTTGCAAGGGGCTGTCAGAAAGGTGGGGAAGACCTGTGCCGACATAGCTGATCGATTTACTATGGTGGAGGGGAGGACCGAGCTGCTGGAAAAGAAGGTGTCTACACTCCAGACACATCATGCTGAACATGAGGGATTAGTAAAAGACCTAATGTGGAAGATGGAGGAACAAGAAAATCGGCAGAGGCGCAATAACCTCTGCTGCTTAGGGATCCGGAATGTGCAGAGAAAGATGATCCAAGGAAATATATGATCAACCTACTAAAAGGAGCGTTCCCAGAGTTGCAATCTTGGGACCTGGAAAGGGAGGTTCAAAGAGCCCATAGATTTCCCCTGTTCCCTGGGGAGCATGCATCCACATAACAATACCCTCGGGCAATGCTTCTATTCTTTGGGAACTTTATGCTCCGACAAACCTTATTTGAACTGGCTAGGCCAACAAAGAAGCGATCATTCGAGGGAGTACCTTTTTTTTACAAGACCTGACTTCGCTCATGCCACAGTGGAGCGTAGATGGGGGCTCCGACAGCCCTTTGATCCATTCCATAAACTATGGGCAGAAGTATATCTGCAGAATCCAGCCAGGCTATAAATTGTATTGAAGGGGGCCACCCGCAGCTTTGTCTCTGAGATACAGGCACAGAAATACCTTGAGGAACTCTGGGGGCAAAAAAAGTAATACGCCCTAGGTACTCAAGTATATTTCTAACTTAAGTGAGCTGTCTGCAGCAAGATAATAGCTTCTGAGGCTGTGGACTGGAAGTATTGTCATTGCTAGTGGACCAAAATGACTTCTTGCATGACTTTTTGTAAGGGTGCAGGAAGGGTTATCTGATGTATCTTTTTTTTGGGGGCCCTTTTTGTTTGTTTTTCTTGCCAGCTTTTCTTTGTCTTTCTTGGCGAGGTAGAGGGGAGGTTCTCTCTTCTCTCTTCGCGGGGTAGTAATTTCTTTTGAGGTGGGGAAAAATGCATTTATCTTATAAGCATTACGTCTCAGGAGACTCTTGAAAAAGATAGATGTTGGGGGAGGCCCAGTGGGCTAGCGGGACTCTGTATGGCGATGGTCACACCCCTGGCGAGGCCAGGTAACCTCCAAAAGTGGTGAGGGGTGGGGGGTACAGGGGGGGTCAGGGCAGGCAGGAAGGGTGTAGCTAAAAATGGGAAGGGTAGGAGGTGGAGGAGAATGAAAGCAGGGATGGTAGGTATTGTTCATAAGCACGGAATGCATTAATAGAATAATATGGGTCTTTTAAAGATATTATCCATGAATATTTGTGGCCTAAATGATGTTAGGAAGAGACAAATGGTGTCAGCAGCACTGCAAACATGGGGAACAAATAATTTCTGTTTGCAAGAAACTCATATTGAAGGGCCACAAAGCCATATTCTTAACTCGCTGGGATATCGGCTGATATGTGCCACATCACAAGGTGCCAGGGTAAGGGGGGTCGCAATTTTATCTAGGGGTAAGGGGGTCACCTTTAATCATTGCAAAGTTGATAAATTAGGTCGCTGGGCAATAACGGAATGCCAATATGGGAGTGGGCAAAAGCTGACCTTGTGTGCAATATATGGAAGCAATCATGATGAGGCATCAGTTATTGAAGAGGTCTCAAACGAGCTAATGCACTGGCCCTTGCCTTTGATGGTCTGCGGGGATATTAATATGAATCTGCCCAGTAATTGGTCCCTTAATGAGGGGTGGCACTACATAGGGCGTAAACCTAAGGTTTTTAAGGCTTTGAAACAACTGTGCTTGTGCCATGCTTTAGTTGATGGATGGCAGATGTCAAACCCTGATGACTCGGGATTTACATACTTCTCCAACCCACACCTTAACCATGCGAGACTCAATTACTTTTTTATCTCTAACTCAATGAAAGCAAAATGCCAGGTAACAAAATTACCCCGGATCTTATCGGATCATAATCCTCTTATCTGCTCTCTTGAAGTAGACACTAGAGGTGGTGCACTTAGCACATGGACCTTCGAGAAAGCCTTGCTCCTAGATGAGAACTATTGTAATTTTATGAGGGAGTGGATCCCAAATTTCCTGTCTGATAATGAGGGTAGTGCCTCAATTGAAATTATCTGTGACACGCTGAAATCAGGGATACAGGGGGAGACCTTGCAATACTCGCTTAAAATTAACAAACAAGCCAGAACAACTATGCAAGGATTACAAGAACATTTTAGAAAGCTTGAGGAAGAACTTGTAAGTGGAACGAGCGACATTAACCTAATTAGGAAAGAAGAAACCTCTAAACTGCAGAATCAAGTGGTAATCGCTAAAGCTCAAATTCTTAATATTTTTTTCTGAAAAAGCAATTATAAAATCACTAGCCCAAAAAGAGAGGGTGTATGAAGTCAATGAACAAATAGGACATCAGCTAGCCGTACGGATGAGGCAACAGGCCACATCAAACTTAATTAGGGAAATTCAGGGATCTCAGGGGCCCCGTATCGAGGACCCCCAACTTATTAGAGACGCTTTCCGCCGGTTCTATCAAGAATTATACTCGGAAACCGGGGGGGGGGCTGATCAAGCAAGAATTGAGGAATACCGGGACAACTCCAGGCTTTTTAAATTTGATTGAGAAGATACAAATTGCATAGAGTAAACATCCTCGGAGGAGGAAGTATTAAGTGTAGTTAAAAATCTTCCTGGAGGGAAAGCTACTGGGCTAGATTGCATTCAATTGGAATGTTATACTGTATTTTTAAGCCAGATTAAAAAAATCTTAGTCGATCTTATCACGCATATCTTTAAGGAGGGGCGCCCGCCGAACTCTTGGTCCAGGGCAAAGATAATCATCTTTCCCAAAAAACACCTGAACTGCTTGGATCATACCGCCCCATTACCCTTATTAATGTAGATTCTAAAATGAATGGGAAAGTCTTGGCCAATCGTATTGCCCCATTAATTTATAAAGTTATCTCCCCAAGCCAACATGGCTTTATTCCGGGTAGATCCACCATCAATCATATTCATCGAGTTATAACTCTGTTTGATGGTAGGGAGGTGGCAGGGGACCCTATGGCGCTGGTTTTGCTGGATGCGGATATAGCGTTCAATATGGTCTCCTGGCACTTCCTTTGGGCAGCAATGTCCAGCATCGGGATTCAAGGAGGCTTTATTCAGGCTGTTAAAAAATTGTATGTAAGTCCTAAGGCCGTCATAATGGTAGATGGCAGTTTAACAGAAGAAATAGTGGTATCACGGGGGACTCGACAAGGCTGCCCGTGTTCTCCATTGCTATTTGCAATTTATATTGATTCCTTTTTAAGGCGCTAAGAGGAGGATATCGCAATCAAACCGCTTATTTCTAATAACTTTCCTACTAAAACACTAGCCTATGCGGACGACATCGCTATCATGACAGTTGATCCAAATTTGGCTATGTCGGCAATAGAGAGGGAGGCAAGACAATTTGGAGAAGTTGCTAGATACGCACTTAACCAGGGGAAAACTCAGATTGTTCTAAATAAAAAATGTGTGATGAGAGATGTACGGGTGGTGGATCAAGCAACCTATCTCGGGGTCTATATAACATCTGATCTTGATAATCTGGTCAATATCAATCTGAAACCACTGACTGCTTTAATCCAGAAAGACTGTAACCGTCTAGATAATTTATATCTCTCTATCATAGGCAGAGTGAACGTGATCAAAATGGTCTTCTTCCCCAAAATCCTATATTTGTTTAGAACACTCTGTTTAGAATTTTCGGCAACCTGGCTTAAGTCAATCGACAGGCTATTCTCCAGCTTTATCTGGGCATATTCACAACCTCGGCGAGCCCAGAGCTCCTGACTCTCCAAAAAGAACGTGGTGGGCTATGCCTCCCAAATTTGCAGGCATACTATTGGGCAACAGTTTTTTTAAATAGTAAAGAATTATTGGAGAATAACTGGGCTGAGGGAGAATGGGTCACCTATTCACCTTCCACCTTCCAATTGGTGCTAGGAAGGGAGAGTAGTGGATATTGGTGGAGACATTTGCATGATAGTTACTTCAAAAAAGTCAAATTTAAAACAGTACTTAATGGGCTTAAAGTATGGAAACATATCAGGAAAATGCTTGGGATAGGAAGTTTCTCGTTTTATAGTCCCCTAAATAATAATCCTGATCTCCCAGCCATTTTTAATGATAACTATATGCTTAAATGGCATGAGGCAGGAATTACACAGGTAAGCTCTCTCGTCTCCTCTGTAGGGATCTACTCTTTCGAAGAACTGAAAAATAAATTTGGGCTAGACTGGCACGACTTTTTTAAGTATCTGCAAATTAGATATTTTTTGTCACTCAAGACAGGTGGAAAGGGAGGGTTTGGTAAGGACAATTTAGTAGACACATTACTATCTGGTACAAGGAATAGGATTGGGGGTATTTATTTAGCCATTAACGCTATGTTTCCAGATGATATGGAAAAAACAGCACAGAAATGGTCAGAGAAAGCAGGAATTTCAGATAATGATTTTAACTATGCTTATGAAATGTCACAAACAATTTTAATGTTGTCCAAACTTCAGGCACAATTTTTAAAAACATCCTTTTTTTCTGTGCTACACTCCAGATACAATCACTAAATGGGGGACCGGATTGAGCACATGTTGCCGAGGTGTAAGCTATATTGTGCAGATTGTATTCATATTTTTGCTACCTGCGAAGGACTAAAAGCTGTTAAACGAGAGATAGAAAACTTTCTCTCCACAATTTTGAATACTACAATTGTATTATCTAATGGGGTTATTTGATTGGGGGCCGCAGACCCGGGAGGCTCTAATATAGGCCATGAACTTACCTTTGTTGCAATGGCAGTCTTTAGGCTCTGCATCGCCTCCGCTTGGCCTGATACTGACACCCCCACGTTTCAACAATGGCTAGCTAGATTTCTCGCTTTGGCTAATTTAGAAATTGCTATTTATAAACGTAAGGGCAGGAAAAGACGGAAGAAGGGGTTAAAAATCTGGTCCCCGCTGATTGCTTGGCATCAATCTTTAGGCTGCTCCGAGTGAGGTCGACGCTTGTAGTATGAGTTCAAGCATATAAGGGCATGACTTCTAGATTAGTAGTGCATCCTCCCTTCTTGTTTTTTTGTTTTTGTTTTAGTTTTGCGATAGTGAGACAATTGACTCGTGTTTTTTTTCTTCCTCCATGTATCCCTGCAGTTCGACATGTATAAGTTACACAGTGTGTACAGCTGCTCTCTTTGTGTTAACCTGCACTAACTTCTCTTATTTTTTCTTATCATGACATACCTGCCTGTTCGGGAGGGAGGTGGGTGGGGGGTGTGGGCTAAAATACAGTTGTTGTAAAAACTTAATAAAGATATTTAAAAAAAAAAAAGATGGACCCGAGATATAGAAAAGCCAAAATCACAGCCAAAAGTATTGGACATATTCAAATTAAGAGTAGAATTGGAAGAAATGGTAGCTGGAAATGTAGGACTGGAAAGGTTAAATTCTTTTGTTGAAAATTAACTGTTTTTATATGCATAAGTATTACTCGAAATACGAAAATATACCATGAAAAGTTAATGACCTTGGCTTCTGAAATGGGAATTGATATTGGCAAATCAAAGGTATTACAGAAACCTTATAATGCTGAATTTCTGACAAAGATTTGGAAAACATGAATGTGTCAGGACGTAAATTACAGATAAAGGAATTGTTGTCGTTATTGAAAAAGTGGCGAGATCTAGACAAATGGAAAGCTAGATGGACAAAGAAAAAGGAAAAGACACAGGCAAATAAAACTACCCCGAGTATTTACTAAAAGAAACAGAGAAAGTCGAAAGGTTGTGTCCGATGAGAAAAGTGCCAGGAGGAGGTTATGTACATGTCCCATGGTCCCGACAGGATATTCTATCATTTACTAATGACTTCCAAAAACGTAGAGAAAAGCCTGTAGAATGGTACCGGGAGGTCGAAGGATTTGTGAAAGTGTTGAAAGTACTGTTAAAGGATTTAGATGGATTGTTTGACATTGTTGTTACCTCTGATTTGTGGACTGAATGTAAAATTACAGTAGATTGGCCAAATGATGAATACCCTAGAGATCCTAAAACGGGAGTCCCGTCAGAAGATGTAATGAAAAAGTACAATCAGGAAATAACCTATTTAAAGGGAAAGATTTCTCCAAAAGAAACAGACTGGACTAAAATTGACAGAACCACCCAAAATAAAGATGAATCTGTACATGCATATTATCAACGCCTATAAAATATTGACAATATGGACATCACACATTTTATTTATGGTATGTCTGGACTAAAACCCGAAATCTCCCAAACGATTAAAGAACATAAACTATGTTGGCAAGCTAAGCCTGTCGCCAAGATTCTCAAGTATGCAAAATACTGTGATGATTAAATTGATAATAAGCGAAAGAAATTAGAAGAAAAGGTAATGTGAGCTCAAGTAAAAATGACAGATCAGTAGGCACTTCAGTTAAGTCAGCAAGCAAATAATCAGAAAAAGGGGGAAGGCCAAGGTAAAAGTAGTGGGGGAAAACCCAGAGGAAAAATGAGTAAAGAAGAGGCGAAGAAAAAGTTTCCTTGTCATGGGTGCAGAAAATTGGGGCATTGGAGAAACGAGTGTAAGTTAATACAGAATAATAATTTCCAAAATCAAAATTTAAATTCACAGACGCAGAATGAGGTGTCAATGAGACAGCCGCAACAGGTAACACAGAATCAGTTAGCCCTATGCCAGATTTTGTGAGTCAACCCAAATATAGTGTGGGCACCGGAGTTCGCGAAGGAAGCAGGAAGAAAAATACGGTAACACCACAGTTTCTTTTGCAGGACACTTGTTTCGAGACAGAAGACTACTGACAGTGCCTGAGAGGGGGGGAGGAGGAACGCGTACTTGGTGCATCCTTACGGGTAGATCAGTCAGGTCCTTACATTGAGGAAAAAGTGGAGGGAAATGATGTTACCTTTTTGTTGGACACTGGTGCTACCCGTTCTACTGTGAAAACAGCAGACATCCCAAACCTACCCCTCTCGGGAGAAGCGATCCAAGTAGTGGTCATTTCTAATAAACAAATTAGGACCCCTGTAACAGAACCAATGGAAGTTTGTATCAGTAATTTTAAAGAAATGCATAAATTCATAGTGTGCGATTCTAGCCCTGTAAACTTGCTAGGAAAGGATCTACTGTGCAAGATGAATTGCACAATCTTTTGCACACCACATGGTGTTGAAACTAAGACCCCGGATGAAGACGGAGTGTATAAAATGATGCTAGCCAGACAAGAAACAGAAGTTAAAAAGATTTCCTTAGAAGATTTACCAGGATAATTAAACACCTTTGTGAATCCTGATGTGTGGGATTTTTCAGAAAAAGAAGTAGGTCTAATGGCAAATGTCGATCCCATAAAAGTGCCAGTAAAAGAAGGTGCAGTTTACCCAAATATTTAACAATACAAAATGAGTCCCGAAATAAAAGCAGGAGTTGCAAAAGAAATAGAGCGTTTGGTTGAACAAGGCATTCTAGAAGAAATAATGAGCAGTCCTTGCAATTCACCTATAATTGGCATAAAGAAACCAAATGGAAAGTACAGGGTGGTCCAAGACTTCCGAAAAATTAATAAAATTGTCGTCCCTTGTTGCCCAACAGTACCAAATCCAGCAGTGATTCTGTATCAAAAACCATGGGGAGCAGGATGGTTCACTGTAATTGATTTATGCAATGCCTTCTTTTCCATTCCACTGCATCCAGATAGGAAGTTTTTATTTCTGTTCAAATTTGACGAGCATGTTTACGTTTGGAATCGTGTTCCACAAGGGTACATGGAAAGCCCATCCATTTGTAATCAAATTCTGAAAAGGTGCCTTGCATCACTGGTGCTGCCCGGACAATCTGTTTTGGTGCAGTATATTGATCACCTATTGGTGGCATCGAGAACCGGAAATGATTGCATGATTGATTCCATTGCATTATTGAACCATTTAGCAAAAGATGGACATAAAGAGTCCCCAGAAAAATTGCAATACTCTACAACCTCAGTCAAGTACCTGGGACACCAGATAGAGAGAGGGCTTAGAAGAGTGACCTCTGAAAGAATCAAAATAATTCAAAACATGAAACTACCCCAAACTCAGAAAGAGATCAGAATGTTTCTCGTAGTTGTGAGTTACTGCAGGCAGTGGATTATGGGATTTTCAGTACTAGCTACACCTTTGATTCAGATGCCAAAGAAAGGGGCAAAATATCCAGTTGAATGGGATGATGAAAGCATGACTGCTTTCTTAAAATGTGTAACAGTCTGTGTGAAGCTTCAGCATTAGTAATACCTGATTATTCAAAAGAGTTTGCAATATTCTGTGACACAAGAGACAATTGTGCTCTCTCAGTTCTAACCCAGACCCATGGGTTAATGGGACGTCCTGTGGCGTATTTTTCTGCCACATTGGACCCAGTGGCATCAGCACTGCCAGGTTGCCTGAAAGCGGTAGCTGCAACTTGCATGAGTCTTGAGCAAAGTGAATCCATTATCATGGGACACCCTATAACAGTGTATGTCCCACATTCAGTTGTGATTCTGTTAACCAGAACTCATACTCAGCACTTAACTCCTAGTCGGACGACTAAATATGAAAGAATTATCATTAGTTCAGAGAACGTGACAATAGTGAGGTGCACTATTCTAAATCCACCTATCTATTGCCATATTCGCACTTCGAGGAAGTAAGAGAGGAAGTCGAACATGATTGCATCGACCTCACTGAATTCAGTACTAAACCTTGTGCAGACATATGTGAAGAACCTTTAAAAGACCCAGAATATGAGCTATTTGTAGATGGCTTGTGTATGCGCCATGAGGAAGGAGGACTAACCGCTGCTTATGCTGTGTGCACATTATCTGGTATAGTCGAAGCATCCTATTTGCAAGGAGTCAAGTCTGCATAAGTAGCCGAATTGATTACTTTAATAAAAGTGTGCAAAATTTGGAAAAATTGGAGAGTAACCATTTACACTGATAGTCAGTATGGTTATGGTGTTGTGCATGACTTTGGCCAGCTATGGATGCAAAGGGAGTTCATGACTTCTTCAGGAACCCCTATTAAAAATGGACAATATGTAAAATATTTACTTGAAGCAATACAATTACCAAAAGAATTGGCCGTGGTTCAAGTGTGCTGCTCACCAATCTGGAAATGACAAAGTGACAGCTGGTAATCGATATGCTGACCAAGTGGCCCAACACAGATATAAAATGTCAGTAAACAAGAAAATCGAAGCATGTGAAACCAGCTGCCAACTTATGCTGTTAAGAGGAGTGAATACATAGGAGGAAGTGAAAGATTTACAAAATGAAGCAGAACCAAAAGAAAAGGAAGATGTCAGATGAGATAATTGACCTAGATGGGAGACCAGTGTTACCTGACTGTATGCTTGCATCAATGGCTAGAATGTACCATGGGGACACACACATAGGTAGAGATGCCATGATTAGGTTGTTCAGACAAGATTGGTTTAATGCCAAGTGCAGGAACGCAGGAACGTAGCAGAGAGTCTTTTCCAAAAGATGCTTAACATGTCAGCGAATGAACCCTGGTAAGAAAACTGTGGTTTGTCCCAGGAAAACTGACAAGGCTAAAGGCCCATTTATCAGACTACAAATTGACTTCATTCAATTACCTGCATGTCCAGGACTAAAATATGTACTAGTCATTGTTTGTTTATTTTCAAAATGGGCAGAAGCATTCCCTTCTTGAGGAATGACAGCTTAACTGTGACCAAGCTCTTTATAAGAGAGCTCATTCCTCGATTCGGGTTTCCAGTGACGATTGAATCAGACTGAGGGAAACACTTTAATAATGAAATAATTTAACTAATTTGTGAAGCATTCAAAATTGAGAGAAAGCTGCACTGTGCATACCGCCCAGATTCTTCTTGAGTTGTAGAACAACTGAATGGCACAATCAAAGCAAGATTGAGAAAGATGTGTGAATCTACCCGATTGGAATGGCCTAATGCTTTACCTCTTGTCCTGATGAGACTCAGAAGCATTTCAGACAAGAAAACAGGCTTGAGTCCCCATGAAATACTCATGGGAATGGCAAAGAGGCAGGCATGTTTACAAGGAAATCAGCTGGTAACTATATCTGATGATTAAGTGTTGGAGTACTGCAAAGAGTTGGCTGACCAAGTGCATTCTATCTCTCAACAGGTTGGGGATGACGCATGTTAGACCTGACATCATTGGCTTGAGTCTCTCCTCCATTTTTTCTGTTTTGCCTCCACTGTTTTACAATGTTTTGCTGGTATATGCTTTGGGCGCCGTGCCACTGCTGATCAGTGCCACAGCGCAAGTGCTCCCTATGTTAAATTGATGTATTGATTGTATCCATGTTTGGCTTACTTGGTTTACTGTCAGTCCCTAGTCTAGTGCACCAGGAGTGCCGGGGCTTGTAAATACAAATGCCGCTCGTGGGCTTGCAGCACGTGTTGTGCCACCCACAGGAGCGGCCTCGTAAAAGAATGTCTACGGGTCGGTCATTGCGAGACCCACGTGCAGCCTAGTGCTGTCACGCAGGCTGCGCAAGTATACCTACTTGCCAGCCCCTCAAACCTTCCCTTGACTGCATGTTAGTCACCCCTACAGTAGGCCCACGGGCAGGGTGCATTGTAAGTGTAAGGTAGGACACGCCTGACCAAGTTGGCATGTCCTGATAGTGAAGTACCGCCATCTTCGTTCTTCACTGTCGCGAGGTAGCCTGCTCTCCATTGGTTAGAATGGGCGGCCGGGATTATTAATGCTATGATCCTAGCTGGCTCGGGGAGCATGGTGCAATGTCGAGTTTGGTATCCCTGAACTCGGGGTTTAATTACGCATCCGTTGGTGTGGATGGTTTTTGGACTCTGGGTTTGAAAATAGCACTTTTAGAAAGTGTCTATTTTCTTGTCTAACCATATCTGGTTTCTGCTGGTCTTGCGTGTGTGTGACAGGAGCTGGGTGGCTCCACAGGTCTGGGTGAGTCAGTGTGGGATCAGTGGGACATTTGCGTTGAGAGTAGGGGGAGAGTAGTTGATGATAGCATGCCCTGCCTGGTACAATGCTGGCTCCACCTCTTGCCAAGCGGCTGATGGCTCTGTGCCTGCCATGGACGATCCTAGCCCCACCTCCTGCCAGGAGGCCGATAGCTCTGCCCCTGCCAGGGTCAATGCTGGCTCCACCTCCTGCTGGGCGTCTGAGGACCCAGCCCTGCTCAGTGAATAGGCCAGGTGCTTCTGCCTGGCTCCACCCACAACAGACCCAGGATGTTGGGAAATTCCCCTGCATGGACAAAGAGATCAAAGCCGAAAAGGGGTATAAGAGAAGGACCCCTGAACCAAGAATTTAGATCACTTCTGACAAGGAATCCTGTGACCAAGGACAAGAGGCCTGCTGATCTAAGGACTTGCCTACCCCTTCTGCCGGTGTGCTGTTTGCTGGGGGGAATCCTGCAGTGCTTCTTTATTTTTGCCAAGGAACCAGGAGAGAGGAACTGTGTGTGTACTCTCACGCTTGCTAAGAAAATCTCCAAGGACTGGAAGAGTGCCAGTCTCCTGCTGAAGTCACAGGGATAAAGGACTTCATCTGCTTAAAGTGCTATTAGCTGGAACCGTGAGTCCAGCACCTCTGAAAGAACCAGCAATCTCGACGCCGACGGACGTCGCCGAATCCAGCTCGACGCAGTGGGTAACGGCCCCAGTGTCCCGCCTCCTCGACGACCGGCCGCCGGGCCCGACCGACGCCAGCAGCAACGCCAGTGAGTGGGAGTACGGCTCTAGCTCCAAAGGACCTCGTGTCTGCACCGCTGCTGATCGCATCAACTGTGTGCCCTCTCGACGCCGTGAGCGCTGCTCACTCTGTGCAACCGCACCATCGACGCCGACGCCTGCTGAGGCCTGACCGACACCGAAGACGCGACGCCGGATTGCTCGACGCCGCTGATCATCGTGTGCTTCATTTTCCTAAAGGTACTGTGTTGTTGGGGGTCCGTGTGACTCCGGGCTCGACGTAGCGCTCCTCGCGGTCGACGCCGAACCTTTGGATTAACTTTGCCTCAACGTCGTGTAGCCCCCGTGTGAGTTACCCTGTTGCTAAGAACTGTATTGCCAAGAAGAAGATTGCTTTGATACGAAAGACTTTGTGTTAAAGAAGAAACCACCTTTGAACTATCACTTTTCCCTTCCCAAAGTATTTATTAAGATTGTGTACATATTTGTCGTTATTTGGTCTTGTGCTAAGCCTTATATAAAAATACTTATTTTTATAATACTACTGTGTCGTGTCCATTTGTAGTGTATTCACTTTATTACTGTATGTGGTCATAATTGCTTAACACACAGCCTCTGAGATAAGCCTGTCTGCTCTGCCAAGCTACCAAGGGGGTGAGCAGGGGTTATCGAAGGGTGTGATCCCCTTGCCCTGACTAGAAAAGGTGTGTCCCTATTTGTCAGAAGTGCATACCTCTGCCAACTAGAGACAGCCGGTTCTAACATTGGATGCAGCGGTGAGGATTTGGACCTTGCATTTATGACCCATGTGCAGTGATTAGTGTACGCTACATAGTGAAAGCAGACCATAACGCAGTCACAATCTAATTTGGAAGGATCCTATTTTTGGTTCTCCGCGTCAGGAGTCACTGCCCCTGTTGTTGTTGTTGAGGAGGAGGAATTCGACAGAGCGAAGTTAAACGTCTACAGATTGGAGGAGTTGAAATCCTTTTGCAAGAAGTTTAAAGTCCCTACCAAAGGTCTCAAGGCTAAGGAAACCTATCTCAAAGCATTGCAGGCCTGGTTGTAAGCCAGAGATCCCACTGATCCGGTGGTGGTACCGCCAGTGGAAGGGGATGAGGAGGCGCCAGCGAATGGGCCTGAGTCCTCTCCCGGAAGCAGTGTTTCCTCCAAAGGTCTTTCCCCTGAAGAACGAGAAGAAAGGGCGAAAGAGCGAGCATACAACATGGAAATGGCAAGGCTAAAGATAAATGGGCAGTTGGAGTTAGAAAATGCAAGAGGTAGAAGAGAAGCTGATTTGGAGACCAAAAGGTTAGATTTTGAACGAGAGAAGTTAGCTTTGGAGCGTGATACCAAGTTGAGGGAATTGGACATCCAGGCTAAGAAGTTAGAATTGAATCCCTCTGGTGGCAGCATTCCATCTGGGCCTGCAGAAAGTAAGTTTTACTTTCCCAAAGATGTGATAAAGGATTATCATCGGAACGAAGATATTGGTCAGTGGTTTAAAGCGTATGAGCTAGCATTGTTGGCCCACCAGGTCCCTGAGAAGAATTGGGGAGCGGGCTTGTGGGGTCGCTTTGTGAATGAGGGGAGAGATACCCTGTTAGACATGCCTGTTGCGTATAGGATGTCGTATGCTCATATGAAGGATGCTTTAATGTTGCGGTATGGCCTAACCCCCGAGAAGTACAGACAATCTTTTAGAGAATGTAAGAAGTTGCCTGGTACGACGTGGGTTGAATATGTGTCTTACTTTTGCAGAGCCATGGATGGTTGGGTAAAGGGCAGCAAAGTGGAAAGTTATGAAGCTCTTTATGATTTGTTTGCTTGGGAGCACTTGTCGAATAACTGTTTTCCAGAGCTGCGCCAGCACCTGAGTGATAGCAAGATATCTAACCCTAGAAAACTTGCTGAGGAGGCGGACCGCTGGGTCAGTACCAGGATCCACAAGGGTCCAGTGGGAGACTCAGCCAAAGGTGGGCAGGATCCCCAGCAGAAGAGTGGGGGGGACAAGGGTAAACAGAAGGAGCCTCAGAAAGGGCCCCAAAGTAATCCCCAAGGGAACCAAGGGAAAGGTTCCCAGCCTCCCCCTGAAAAGAAGCCAGGGGCCCGACGGGTAAACCTGTTTATAGGGGTCCCCTAACCTGCTACACTTGTGGGCAGGTGGGACACCGGTATTGCGATCCCCAGTGTCCCATGAAGAAATCGAATGCACCGCCGAGTGCACCCCCCGTCAGTTGGCGAGTGTAGCCTTGGGAGGGGAAGAGATGGTTGTCCATGGTGGGAGGGGTCCCGCAGAGATGTCCCTGGTCTCGCTAGGAGACATGCAAATGGTCCCTCCACCCCCTCTGCCTAGTAACACTAGTAAATATAGGCAGTGGGTGACCATTAATGGCCATAGAGTGGAAGCTCTCAGAGACACCGGAGCGAGTGTGACAGCTGTCAAGTGTCACTTGGTGTCCAGAGAGCAGGTGGTTCCCCACGCATTCTACCCCGTGATAGCTGCCGACAACTCCCAGAAAGAGTGTGAGGTGGCTCAGGTTTCCTTTGAATGGGGGGGAGTTTCAGGTACTCTTCAAGTTGCTGTGAGGCCCGCCATGCCTGTCGATTGTCTCCTGGGCAATGATTTAGAAGACTCCCCTTGGGCGAAGGTGGAGAGAGAGGCGCACTTGAAAATGTTGGGTGTGCCAGAGTGGGTGTGTGCAACCACTCGTTCGATGACAGCGAGTAAGGGTGTTGATGGGGTCCCGGAGCCTGAAAGTACGGCCCAGGACCCAGCTGTGAAGAGAAGAGGCAGGAGGCGCGGGAAACCGGCCCCCGTAGTTCCCGTGGTCCAGGAGGAGGTAGACCCTGAGGGGGATGCCCTGGAGCCCACAGGGGAACAAATTGCCGAACTGGGAGATCTGCCCGAGCTGACCCACTGGCAGCAGGATGGTGGTCCCTCCAGGGAGGAATTCTGTGCGGAACAGAAGGAGTGCCCTTCTCTTGTGGGCATGAGGCAGCAGGCCTCAGCCCAATCCTCAGGTGATCAGTCAGGGTCACATTTTGTGTACTGGGAGAACGACCTCCTGTATAGCGAGCCTAAGGCTGCTGAGCCTGGGTCAGCCCGTGTGCTGGTGGTACCCCAGCGCTTCAGAGCCTTCCTACTGGGTTTGGCTCATGACGTTCCATTAGCTGGACATCTGGGGCAGGACAAGACCTATGACAAGCTTGTCACCCATTTTTATTGGCCTCAGATGCGTAGGGATGTAGACATCCATTGCAAGACTTGTCGCACTTGCCAGGCAAGTGGGAAAAGCGGAAGGAAGCAGAAGGCTCCCCTCCAACCTTTTCCAGTGGTCAGTACCCCCTTCGACCGGGTGGGCATTGACATTGTTGGGCCCCTGGACCCCAAGACAGCCCTGGGCAACAGGTTCATCCTGGTCTTGGTGGACCACGCCACACGGTACCCGGAAGCCATCCCTCTCAGAACAGTGACGGCCCCCGTAGTGGGACGGGCACTGATGGGTGTTTTCTCCCGGATGGGGTTCCCCAGAGAGGTGGTGTCAGACCGAGACACCAACTTCATTTCGAACTATATGAAGTCTCTGTGGAAGGAGTGTGGGGTAACCTACAAGTTCACCACTCCTTACCACCCTCAAGGAAATGGGCTGGTTGAGAGATTCAACCGGACCCTGAAAGGCATGATCATGGGTCTTGAAGAACCAATGAGGCGGAAATGGGACGTCCTCTTGCCATGCCTGTTGTTTGCTTACCGAGAGGTGCCGCAGAAGTCTCTAGGGTTCAGCCCCTTTGAGCTCCTGTACGGTCACCCGGTAAGAGGGCCTTTGAGTCTGGTCAAGGAAGGCTGGGAGCAATCTCCCAGGAAACCTCCCCAGGATGTATACAGTTACATGCTGGCCTTTCGGAACCAGACTTGGCGCTTCAGAGAACTTGCTCAGGCAAATCTGAAGGCCAGCCAGGAGGAGATGAAGCATTGGTACGACCGGAATGCCACTCTGGTAGAGCTTCAGCCTGGTCAAGAAGTGTGGGTCATGTCCCCTGTGGAACCTTGTGCACTCAAGGACCGGTGGACTGGACCGTTTAAGGTTGTGGAGAAGAAGAGCGATGTCACCTACTTGGTGGACTTGAAATCTCCCAGGAACCCCTTGCGGGTCCTGCATGTCAACCGTTTGAAGCCCCACTTAGAGAGGTCCGAAGTGGGCATGCTCCTAGCTACAGATGCTGGAACGGAGGAGGAGAGTGAGCCTCTTCCTGACCTCCTGTGTGCTAAAGAGCAAGACGGGTCAGTGGATGGTGTGGTCCTCTCTGACACACTGACCCTTGAGCAGAAACAGGATTGTCGCCACCTGTTGGGACAATTCCCGGATCTGTTTTCCTTGGTTCCGGGTGTCACTCATTGGTGTGTCCATGACGTTGACACCGGAGACAGCCCTCCTGTGAAGCACAAGGCTTACAGGGTGACTGACAAGGTTAGAGCATACATTAAGGAGGAGGTCTCTAAAATGTTTGCGTTAGGGGTGGTTGAGTCCTCTAGCAGTCCTTGGGCCAGCCCAGTGGTCTTGGTCCCGAAGGCTGCAGCGCCTGGTGCTTCACCAGAACTCCGGTTCTGCGTGGATTACCGAGGACTCAATTCAGTCATGAAGACTGACGCGCACCCCATCCCCAGAGTTGATGAGCTCATCGATCGGTTGGGGGCTGCCCGGCACCTTAGTACGCTTGATCTAACATCTGGGTACTGGCAGATCGCCTTGACTGATGGGACAAAGGAGAGGTCCGCATTCTCCACAACAGATGGGCTATACCAGTTCCGGGTGATGCCCTTTGGGATGAAGAATGCCCCTGCCACCTTCCAGAGGTTGGTCAACCAGGTCTTGGCTGGACTGGAGGATTTCAGTGCCGCCTACCTGGACGATATCGCAATGTTCAGCGCCAGCTGGGAGGAACACTTGCGCCACCTCCAGGAAGTGTTGTTGGCCCTGCGTGGAGCAGGCCTCACAATCAAAGCCAGTAAGTGCCAGATTGGGCAGGGTTCTGTGGTGTACTTGGGGCACCAAGTAGGGAGCGGCAAGGTTGCCCCCCTGCAACCCAAGATTGATACCATCCTGGCTTGGGCGCCGCCCAAAACCCAAACTCAGGTGAGAGCCTTCTTAGGACTCACGGGTTATTACAGGAGGTTTGTCAAGGATTACGGCAACATTGTGCACCCCTTGACTTCGCTGACTTCCAGGAAGCAGCCACGAAATGTGATCTGGACTGATGCCTGTCAAACGGCCTTCGACACCCTGAAAACTGCAATGTGCACAGCACCTATACTCCAGGCACCCGACTTTTCAAAAGAATTTATTGTCCAGACGGACGCTTCAGAGCATGGCGTGGGGGCTGTTTTAGCTCAGGTGAATGAAGAGGGCCGAGACTTGCCTGTAGCCTTCATCAGTCGGAGGTTACTTCCCAGGGAAACCAGGTGGAGTGCGATAGAAAGAGAAGCATTTGCTGTGGTCTGGGCGCTGAAGAAGCTAAGACCCTACCTGTTTGGGACTCACTTCCGGGTTCAGAGAGACCACAGGCCCCTCAGATGGTTGATGCAGATGAGGGGTGAGAATCTGAAACTGTTGAGGTGGTCCATTTCCCTACAGGGTATGGACTTTACGGTGGAACACCGCCCTGGTACCGATCACGCCAATGCTGATGGTCTGTCCAGATTTTTCCGCCTTAGTGATGAGGACTCCCTAGGTCAAGGGTAGTTCTCCCCACATTCCAGCTGGAGGGGACACGTGTTAGACCTGACATCATTGGCTTGAGTCTCTCCTCCATTTTTTCTGTTTTGCGTCCACTGTTTTACGATGTTTTGCTGGTATATGCTTTGGGCGCCGTGCCACTGCTGATCAGTGCCACAGCGCAAGTGCTCCCTATGTTAATTTGATGTATTGATTGTATCCATGTTTGGCTTATTTGGTTTACTGTCAGTCCCTAGTCTAGTGCACCAGGAGTGCCGGGGCTTGTAAATACAAATGCCGCTCGTGGGCTTGCAGCACGTGTTGTGCCACCCACAGGAGCGGCCTCGTAAAAGAATGTCTACGGGTCGGTCATTGCGAGACCCACGTGCAGCCTAGTGCTGTCACGCAGGCTGCGCAAGTATACCTACTTGCCAGCCCCTCAAACCTTCCCTTGACTGCATGTTAGTCACCCCTACAGTAGGCCCACGGGCAGGGTGCATTGTAAGTGTAAGGTAGGACACGCCTGACCAAGTTGGCATGTCCTGATAGTGAAGTACCGCCATCTTCGTTCTTCACTGTCGCGAGGTAGCCTGCTCTCCATTAGTTAGAATGGGCTGCCGGTGTGTGACAGGAGCTGGGTGGCTCCACAGGTCTGGATGAGTCAGTGTGGGATGAGTGGGACATTTGCGTTGAGAGTAGGGGGAGAGTAGTTGTTGATAGCCTGCCCTGCCTGGTACAATGCTGGCTCCACCTCCTGCCAAGCGGCTGATGGCTCTGTGCCTGCCATGGACGATCCTAGCCCCACCTCCTGCCAGGAGGCCGATAGCGCTGCTCCTGCCAGGGTCAATGCTGGCTCCACCTCCTGCTGGGCGTCTGAGGACCCAGCCCTGCTCAGTGAATAGGCCAGGTGCTTCTGCCTGGCTCCACCCACAACAGACCCAGGATGTTGGGAAATTCCCCTGCATGGACAAAGGGATCAAAGCCGAAAAGGGGTATAAGAGAAGGACCCCTGAACCAAGAATTTAGATCACTTCTGACAAGGAATCCTGTAACCAAGGACAAGAGGCCTGCTGATCTAAGGACTTGCCTACCCCTTCTGCCGGTGTGCTGTTTTCTGGGGGGAATCCTGCAGTGCTTCTTTATTTTTGCCAAGGAACCAGGAGAGAGGAACTGTGTGTGTACTCTCACGCTTGCTAAGAAAATCTCCAAGGACTGGAAGAGTGCCAGTCTCCTGCTGAAGTCACAGGGCTAAAGGACTTCATCTGCTTAAAGTGCTATTAGCTGGAACCGTGAGTCCAGCACCTCTGAAAGAACCAGCAATCTCGACGCCGACGGACGTCGCCGAATGCAGCTCAACGCAGTGGGTAACGGCCCCAGTGTCCCGCCTCCTCGACGACCGGCCGCCGGGCCCGACCGACGCCAGCAGCAACGCCAGTGAGTGGGAGTACCGCTCTAGCTCCAAAGGACCTCGTGTCTGCACCGCTGCTGATCGCATCAACTGTGTGCCCTCTCGACGCCGTGAGCGCTGCTCACTCTGTGCAACCGCACCATCGACGACGACGCCTGCTGAGGGCTGACCGACACCGAAGACTCGACGCCGGATTGCTCGACGCCGCTGATCATCGTGTGCTTTATTTTCCTAAAGGTACTGTGTTGTTGGGGGTCCGTGTGACTCCGGGCTCGACGTAGCGCTCCTCGCGGTCGACGCCGAACCTTTGGATTAACTTTGCCTCGACGTCGTGTATCCCCCGTGTGGGTTACCCTGTTGCTAAGAACTGTATTGCCAAGAAGAAGATTGCTTTGATACGAAAGACTTTGTGTTAAAGAAGAAACTACCTTTGAACTATCACTTTTCCCTTCCCAAAGTATTTATTAAGATTGTGTACATTTTTGTCGTTATTTGGTCTTGTGCTAAGCCTTATATAAAAATACTTATTTTTATAATACTACTGTGTCGTGTCCATTTGTAGTGTATTCACTTTATTACTGTATGTGGTCATAATTGCTTAACACACAGCCTCTGAGATAAGCCTGTCTGCTCTGCCAAGCTACCAAGGGGGTGAGCAGGGGTTATCGAAGGGTGTGATCCCCTTGCCCTGACTAGAAAAGGTGTGTCCCTATTTGTCAGAAGTGCATACCTCTGCCAACTAGAGACAGCCGGTTCTAACAACGCAGAAGCCAGACATTCAACTCCAGCGTATGATTTGAACCCTGGAGATTGGGTATTGATAAACCCTCTGTTTCACCACTGCCACCCTCTTGTTCACCCCTGCCACCCTATGGTTCACCCCTGCCACTCTCTGGTTCACCACTGCCATCCTCTGGTTCAGCACTGCCACTCTCTGGTTCACCCCTGCCACCCTCTGGTTCAGCACTGTCACCCTCTGGTTCACCACTGCCACCCTCTGGTTCACGACTGCCACCCTCTGGTTCATCACAGCACGAATTTTCAGCCCATGCTTATCAAGTAATTGATCCTGAAGTAGTTGATGAAGAACAACCGAGCACCAGTCAGGATGAATGGATTCCAGTAGTCTACATACCTGAAATAAGAGTAAGAACAAAAAGCCAAACTTAGATAGTTAGACTGATTGTGAGGACAAGATAGGAATTGAAGAACGTTCTCAGATTACAGAAATAAATAAAAGCTAATGGTAATCATGAGAAGGACCAGATAAGGAAAGAGCAATATACTCAGGACAACTAAACACCCACCAGAACTCCTGTGTCTGAGGAGGGACAGATAGGTACTAGAAAAAATGCACAGGGAGAAGACAATCAAGAAACTGCAAGATCTGTACAGGACCAGACAGGATTAGCCAAACGGGTTCAGGACGCAGATAAACTTCCAGGCCCACCAAAGCAATATCTTGAACCAGGTCAGATTAGTCTAGAAGAACCCATCCAGGCAGAAACGTCAACAGTAATAATCTCTGGACAAGGTCAGTTAGAGAGGATACCTGAAGTTGCCGAAGATCAAATTGTGGAACAACTCAAAGAAAACAAAAGAACATCTGAAGAAACTGAAAGCACAGTGCCAGCTAAAAGACTCAGAAACGGCGATAAATGGCCTGGTGTTGTTAGGAGACTGAAATATCACCTAGTCACAATAAATGAAGAACCTGACACGTAGACGAAGTAACAAGTCTAACAGAACCGTCAACAAGCACTCAAAGAAGAAGATGTCCATGATTGAAAAGACTGAGCAATAAATTCAAAGGTCCTGAATGGACTTATGTCATCCTTGAAGATTTCGAGAATTTGGAAATCAGTGATGAAAGTGATGAAGAATTAATTACTGATCAGTCTTTCGAAGAAGGGAGACCAACTTCAGATAAATTCACAGTTATGTTCTGTGTAAAGTTCACTAAGAGGGGATAAGTCTCCTTAACCAAAAATGGCTGATGCTAGAGTCACTGGAAACTCGAAAAGACATTGTATAAAGACATGCTGTAGAATATGCATAGGTAGTGTACTGATAGTGCTCGTAGTATGGTTAGGACTGACAATAGCAATACCTTATTTGATGGCTGCTAAACAGAATGACACTAGTATACATTGAAAGGTAGCACACCACAAACAAGTTAGAGTAGACTTAGAAGCACCAGATGAGATAGAATTACATCATTTTAGAAATAGAAATGAAACCGATATGAGTGTATTTGCTAACGTATTAGTACATTATGTAGAAACAACGGAAATTAGTGATTGTTACGTGTGCATGAAGTTGCCCACGTCAGTAGCAGAAGGGGTGACCTATCATCATTTACCCCTGATGTATTGTTATTTTCTGTGGTATTCTAACTAGTTTATTTTATAGAACTGGAAAATTACTATTTTATTATTCTAACATGTGATTTTTCCTGCAATCCCTATACATGGAAACATGAACCCTGTCCTTGGCGGTAAACATGTCGTTTTTTGGTGAATTTTTCTTAACAATTAAATCAATAGATATAGCTGAGGCACATAACTAAAACCTAACATGCAAGTTGTATGAACAAGAAAGGGTGTTTTTGAATTTAGTAGAAAAGAGAAGACAGGATTTCCATAGAAAGGCCAACGAACCGAAACCCAGGATACCACAGTGGGCTGAAAGGTAAGATTTTATCGCAAATGGCAAGACTCATGCTGCTATGTATCTGGACTTTGAAAAGAAAGGGAAAATCTGTTGCCATAGAAAGAAAACTGAGTATAACAATGTATTCATCGGTTCCTTTTTTTAGATATATTTGTATTATTCCACAGTATAATAACAACAAACCAAAAATTAAAACATCCAATGTATCGCTTTAGACACGCATATATTCGGCAAACAATCCCTATATTCCAATGCCAATTTTTCGTTTCTTCACCCGTTTAACAGAATGCAAACTAAATTCCACATTAAACAAATTATACATCTTTGTCCTCCAGCACATAAAAGATGAAGCTGAAGGCTCAAGCCAGTCTGTCGCAATACATAACCTTGCTACAGTCATAGCAATAAAAATCAAATAACGATGTTTAAATTGTGAGGCGCCCTACTCTAATTGTGGGCCCAAGCCCAAAAGCATGATTGCTACAAAACTTTTACCCTCCATTTTTTGGGATGGTCTAGCCAGTGGGTGGCGGGCTAGAGGTATTGTTCGTTTGGGAGACTTTGTAGGTACAGATGGCTCTTTACTATTTTTTGTGGATATGTCTCGATTGTATAACCTGCCTAAGTCACACTTTTTTAAATATTTGCAAATGAGACTTTATCATACGGAAAAGGATTACTTTGTCTCCCAACCTAGTGGTAAAGGCCGTCCAACGACAAGCTAAAATAGGGGAGGTGTATCAGCTATTACTATTATATAGGAAAGATGATTTAGAGAAACAGGCAGGTAAATGGTCTGAATCTTTGGGGGGTGACACTGTATCGGTGAAAGATGCTATTGCAATGTCAAGGGAATCATTACTTTCTGCCAATTTGCGTGTACAATGTTATAAAACGTTTTTTAATTTGTATATTACTCCGGCAGCTATGTTTAAATGGGGAAAGGGACAAGATGGAAAATGTTTTCGATGTGGGGGGGATAATGCTGATATGTTACATATTTTTTTAGCTGTGGGCATCTTGCGAAATTTATTAGTGATATAGAAATGTTTCTAAGTAGAATCATCGGACGCTGATTGTCATTACTTCCGTATTCATCGGTTCCAGTGAATGTGTACAAAATATCCTGATAATTGGTGGTTGGGGTTTTTAAGATGGAACTGAACCAGTATTCCCTGGAGTCTATTATAATTGTGGGAACAAAGCTTATTTTAAGCTGCCTGATCATTGGAATGGGAGTTGCTATTTCGGAATAGTATTCCTAAAGGTATACCATGTAAAAAGAATCACTGGAAGCAATGAAAATGAAAATGAACTAACCTGGTTCCATAATTAGTGATGATATAAAATATCATCAAAGAGGGGATTGATGGTGCAAGGTTTCGTACGTATAGAAACTTGCTTGGACTCAACCCACTCGAAATAATTTGTAACTAATTAATCAATATGTTTTGTCTATTAATATTTGCATTACACAACATTTTTAGCATCTAGGGGAAGATTGTCTATGTGCTTTTACTAACAGTAACACAGGTGTCTTAAAATTGCCGCCGAAAACGCGGGAACTCTTCTGCGCTTGCGTCTGTCACATCTACGTGGTGTGACATATCTGTGCTTTTGGTGGGAACTTCTTGCTTCTGCGCACTAGTGCAAAGATGGCCGCTTCATGCTTACTAATACTAATGCATATGCTGCTGATTGTACTAAACTTTGTTCATTCTGCTTAACCATTAATGCTATAGTATAAATAAAATAATGGGGTTAGAGTAGAAATAAGTAGTATACAGTGCATTCATTTATTTTTGTATTCTATTGTGTCTTTCTTTGACTTTGTTACTAGCTCATATTTGGGTCTGAGGGTGACATGAACTTCCATTTTGAAAACCAAAACTGTGCACGTGCTGAGAGCATTAAAAGACCTCGAACTGTGGCATTGAAAACTGGCCAAAACCCGTCTTACCTGCGATGCGCCTGGGAACCTCACCCTATGACCTGGGAAAAGGAAGAATACTTGCAATTTTGTTAAACAATGTTTACGAAAAATGAACTAATATTGCTGGGTGGAGTAAAATCGTGAAAAAATAAATTATGGGCGGGAACTTGATTAAATACAAGTAAATGAAGAATGTTCTCATCTTAGTATGGTGTATACCTCTCTTCATCTTTTTGACAATCACTGAAGGGGAACACATAGATTTGCAACATTTAGGGGTGGTACATTGCCCTGGAAATGGCATAATTAAGGCAGGCTTAGATAGAGAAATTGTCCGACTTGTCTGAGTAGCTGACATGTCGGTGGAGCACTCTGTCAGAAAAATCTAGGTGTTGCTGAGGGAAATTATCAATTACCCAGTTGGGGTACCCACATTTTCTAGAGAGGGGTGTGACGCTGGCGTTGCACTCAAGCTGAGGTCATCTGTCCTGATCTGCACCTGTCCTGTCCTGTGGGTACCTGATTAGTCAGGAGCCCTTGTCTTTGCACCAGTCCGTGACCAGGATTGGTCCCTACACCATTCAAGGTAAATATAATCCATGTGGTATATCCTTGTGCTATTTCCCTTTCTCACCCTTCCCAGATACCAATGTCTAAAGGTGGGGCTGTGATGTCTTGCAGACTTTATGTCCTATTGATTATATTCTTGCTTGTAAAATTTATGGTCACTGTACTGTGGCCTTTTTGATTCAGAAAACCTTGCATAGATAAAATATTTAAAACACACCTTGAGTCTGTGGTTCTTTTCAGGATAGGTAAAACGTATAGGTAAATTTATTAGACTAACTGCCCATTATTCTAGCACCTTTTTTGATCCCTAGGGATTATAACATAGGTGACAAGGATTGGTAAGTCATAGTTTACAGGTATAAGTCTTAAAAGGACTCAAGTCAGAAGAGCTATGTAACCGTGTGGCAGATTTTTTCTCAGACAAAGTGGAGAAAATATACGCCACCTTCCTTGACTCCGCCCGTGTAGGAGAGGACGTGACGGAAGAGACAGAGTATGTCTGTGAGGGCGAAGGGTTGAAGAGCTTCTTCATGCCCCACCCAGTAGAGCTAATTCAAATCTGTGCTAATATAAAATCGGGCTCTCCCAGAGATCTGGCACCCCCTAAGGTATTGAGAGGGAGACTGGATACCCTGGAGCCATATATTAGACACTTGGTGGAGACTTATTTTAGGACCTGCACAGTACCTGGTTGCTGGAAGAAATCTGTGGTACTACCGCTGCCCAAGAAACCTCACATCGGCCCAGACCAACTGGAGAATCTTCGCCCCATCTCCCTCTTACCATATTTTGCCAAGGTCGCAGAGAAAGTGGCAAATATGCAGCTGATGGCGCATATTGGGAGATTTATTCTCCTGCACCCCACTCAGTCCGGATTCCGTGCCCGCTACTCTACGGAATCTGCCCTGCTCTTTGCCACTGAGACCATTAGGCAATATGTGGACGCAGGCCAGACGGCGGCCTTGATCCTGTTGGACCTAAGTGCCGCCTTCAACACTGTTGCCCATCATGCTCTGGTGCAGTGTTTGAAGAAAGGAGGTGTGTTGGACAGTGCCCTGAGTTTGTTGAAATCTTTCCTGTTGGGGCGCAGTTGCCAGGTGAGGCAGGGATCCCATTACTCAAAAGTCATCAAGTTAAGACAGAGGGGTACCGCAGGGATCGACCCTGAGCCCAACCCTTTTCAATCTATACATGACTCCTTTAGTGGAGATCGTTGATGGATTTGAGATCAGGGTCGTGTCCTACGCCGATGACACGCAGCTGGTGGTCTCCCTCACACAGGCACCGGATACGGCAGCCTTCAACTTTGTAGCGTGCCTGCAAGAACTGTCCGCATGGATGCCTAACAACTGCCTGAAGTTAAATGGCAATAAGACCGAGGTGCTTGTGGTGGGGCGAGCTTGGGGACGACACCTGTTCCCTGTGCGCAGGCTAAGAATCTGGGGGTGGGGTTGGACACAAGGCTCTCTTTTGAGTACCAAACCAGGCGGGTGGCAGGCGCCTGTTTTGGAGTCCTGAAGGTCCTCCGCAAAACCCTGGATATGCTACGGATGGATGCCAGGAAGACAATGGTCCATGCCCTAGTAACATCGCTCCTGGATTTTGGAAGCATTCTTTATCTGGGGGCCACGACAAAGTGTATGCTCCACCTTCAGGGGGTGCAGAACGCAGCAGCACGTCTGGTTCTTATGCGCCCGAGGAGGGCTTCGGAGAAGGCTGCACGGGCTGCACTCCACTGGCTCCTGATAAGGGAGAGAGTCCTGTTTAAGGCAATGTGTGTTTGTCACCGCACTCTGCATGGTACTGCCCCATCCTATTTGTCGGAGCTACTGACCCCATGTGCTCCTACCCACCAATTAAGATCATATGGGATGGGCTTGGTGTGCATTCCTGCGACCAAGAGAGCTAGGATGGGTGGACGCTCATTTCGCCTTTTGGCTGCCCAGTACTGGAATAAACTTCCCCTGCTCCTCTGGTTGGAGGATAGAGAGAGCTGTTTCAGGAAATATCTGAAGACTTATCTTTTCCCTAGGGATAATTAGGAATGAGGCGGTCAGGTGGATTTCTTGCAGTGACACTGCAGCGCGGGGACACACTGGCCGATTGTAACCAAGCGCTTTATAAATGTGCTTATTATTATTTATTATTATAAGTACTGATGAGCATGTCAGTAATAAAAGCAAGACTTCTATTTCAAAATGTGAATGTATATGGGCCCAGGTGAGTATGGTAAATTTGAGCTAGTGGTCCCCCGCGCTCTATTAGAGTGAAACTAAAACCTCCACTTGAGAATCGGTTCTTCAGGTTCATGAAGAAAGCAGATAGTGGACCTACTTATTGCATGTTTAAAAGAACAACATGTAACCCACGGAGCAGAAATATAAGACATGAAATGGGGAAGTAATGCAAGAGATAAACAATGTGCACAAAAACATATCACCCGGGAACCTTTACCCCCATTACTCTGGTCCAGTGTTGACCAGATATTGCGTCCATGGACTGCCCCCCCCCTATTTCTATTGTGACTATATGTTACCCTCATTCTTTTTTTTTCTACACATTTTTTTTTATTCTGCTCTTTTTCCTCCCCTTTTTATTTTTGGCTACCCCCAAAAAGAGGAAAATTCAAAAGATACTATACGCAGCATATTTTTCCTTTTTTTTCCTTTTCATTTTCCCTGGGGTATTGAACTGATATCCAGCCTGAAGTGGACAGTAGAGATAGAAAAAAGACAGAGGGGACTCACCCTCTTACCCAACTTCTCTATCCTGAGCCATTCTCAAAGCAAAGAAATAGGTACCTCTAGAGACTTATGGGACCTCCTTGCTAATTGTATCCAGCAGTTTGTCTGCCTCTTGGACTGACCTAATGTGCATCTAATTATTATGCATAACTTTCAAGAAGGCCGGGAATTGAAGTTGTACTACCGCACCAACCTTCTTAAAGTTATGCATTCTTCTGCCAAGTTCCCACTGCCTTTCTAGTTCGGCTTTAGAGAGGTCCGAATGAACCTCAAAGGAGAAGTCCCTGCTCCTTAACGACTTTGTTTTCAGAGCCAAATTCAGGATTTTTTTCTTTTACAGAATAACTGCAAAAATTAATGAGGATCTTCCTGGGTTTCGCCCTATTAGGGTTATGACGAAATGGGTCCCTATGGATCCTTTGAATGTCTCTTTCTAAGAGCTCTGTTGACTCTTCAAGTGATAGGGCCTCCTTGAGCAAAGCAATCATAAAGGTCTTAGTGTCTGCCCCTTCTTTCCCTTTTGGAACATTCATAACCCGCACGTTGTTTCTGCGAGAGTTGTTCTCCAACATCTCCATTCTGTCCCGCAAAGCAGCTTCGCCTCTTTGAAGGCTTTATATTTTTATCTCTGCTGTCCCCAGGTTAGTCTTGAGTTTCTCAACAGAGCTCTCTAGGGACTCGGTCCTGGAATTAAGGAGGTCAACCTTCCTCTCTGGGGTTTTGCATGCAATCCTTATCTCACTTTGATTGTCTGCAGAAACTGCAAAGCCCTGTTTTATATCCTCTTTTAATGAGGTGAACAGGGTTTCGACCGAGGCCCCTGCAGAACGACTGGCGGCATCTCCTTGGTTCTGAGGGGGAGGGAGGAAGGTGGTGGGGGGTTGGGGAGCACAGGGGGATAACAAATAAATAAACCTCATTTGTCTTAAATCCGCCAGGTTTTGAAATTTTAAAGAGCAGAAAAAATGGGAAAGCTGGAAGGTGTGTCTGTTTTTGTTTCCGGTCAGCCAGGGCTGAATATGTTAACTCCAACTCTAACTTTAACTTTAGGAAAACATGACACAGCTCCAGATACTGTCCTGGAATGTCAATGGCCTGCGCATGAGGGCACAAAGAGCTAGAATCCTACAATATTTGAGAGGTTCTCCAGCGCAGATCATTGTCATCCAGGAGACACACGTTCTTAAGGCAAGAGATAAAAGAATTGCTAAAGTCTCAGAAATGGGTGGACGCCTTCATTTGCACCGATCAGACGGCCAACATTAGAGGGGTGTTGATTATTTTCAAAAAGCAAGATAGAGCTCAGATTTACAATATAGGGAAGATCTAAGTGGTAGGTGGCTGATTTTGAAGATCACCTTAATGGGAATCCTCAGCACCTTAGTTGGATCTTATGGCCCTAACCAGAATGATCCCTCTTGTCTTAAGTCTATCGGTACACATCTTCTGGACTTTCCAGAGCCAGTGATATGAGCAGGAGATTTTAATATCGTCCTGGACCCCAAACTGGACAAATCTCTAAACTGTAGAGCAGTAGTTCCCTCTAGATCCAGGGCGTCTCTTTTGACAATGATGACCCAACTGGGGCTATGTGACATATGGAGGGAAAGGTCAGGCGAGCAACTTGGAGTATCGTTTAGGAAATTTTAAATACAAACATAAGTCGAGAATGGACTACATTTTGCTCCGCTTTAATTTAAGAGATAGAGTCACAGATATAAAATACCTACCCTCACACCTTTCGGACCATTCAGGAGTTCTATTGGCCATTGACTGTATACAGTCACAGAATATCAGAGCATGGTCATTTGATTGAACAATACTGCTTGAAGAGGAAGTGACAGCTTTCCTTTTTAATGAAACCAAACAATTCTTAGAGAGTAATTTAGGCACAGCTAATATTACAATAGCCTGGGATACTCTTAAAGCTTTCCTGATGGGCAGTATCACCAATAGATCAAGTTATAGGAAAACAATATATAGGGAAGAGACTTTAGCTTTGGAATCCGAAATGAGAGCAGTCGAGGTAAAAATTAACAGCCAGGCCGGTATTGGCCTCAAGGAAGATCTGGATAAGTTCAATCAATTAAAGGAAGAGTTGGAGAGCATTCTCGAAAGAAGGCTCATGCGTAGGTGGGAGGCAAGCAAAATTGCCTATTTTGAGTATGGTAAAAGGGCAGGGAAATTACTTGCTTGGAAAATCAAAACAGGCCAGCTCCGAAACCATATAAAAGAAATAAAGGTGAACGATGACGCACCCTCCCTATCTTCAAATAAAGATATGGGTGAGGCTTTCTTGAAATATTTTCAAGACATTTATAAAGAGGCCAGCATAGAAGATAGTGTAAAAGTCAAGCTCTGATTGGATGGGACTGAATTACCATCTATTAGTTCCAAGCAACAGACAGATCTGCAGTGTGCAATCACAGAAGAGGTGAGGAAGGTCATGGCGGGGTGTAAAAGAGGGAAAGCAGCCGGACCTGATTGGCTACCAGCCGAATTATATCGATCCCTGGGGGGAGGCTATAATCCCAGTACTAACCCAATTATATAACAAGATACTATTGGAGGGACTCAGCCCCCCCCCCCCCGGTCTTGGGATGACGCCAATGTAGTCCTGATTTTGATACCGGGCAGAAACCCAGCGAGCTGAGGCTCATATCAACCAATATTGCTCCTAAATCCAGATTATAAAATCTTCTCTTCTATATTAGCAATCGGGCTGGGGATGGTGCAAATGATATCCTTCATCCAGACCAAAAGGGGTTTGTGAAAGGGCGACAACTAGCAGACCTTACCTATGATCTGATCAGTGCAATTGATATTGCCTCCACGTATTCGCTCCCCTTGGCAGCTTTAACTTTGGATGCCACTAAGGCTTTCGACAGGGTAAACTGGGGCTACCTGTCAGAAGTCATGGCAAGATTTAACGTGGGTAATACGTTTTGCCGCACTAGTCAGCTGTTATACCAAGCACCATCAGCCAGGCTGCTGGTGAATGGTACCTTGACCGAGGCATTTAGGATAACTAGGGGAACGCAACAGGGTTGCCCTCTCTCTCCCCTGCTCTTTGATGTATATTGAGCCCTTTGCACAGAGACTTAGAGATAATCCTAACATCATTTTCTTCAAATATGGGGTTTGGGAGAGGAGGATGACATCTTGATACTTTCTGTAGACTTGGACACAGCTTTTCCGGCAGTTATAAAACTGGCAGAGGAATTTGGACAGGTTTCTAGGTACAACATAAATGCTGGGAAGACAGAGATAATGACATGGAACATTAAAGAAACTCAACTCCAAGTTAGTCCCAGCGTGCAGTACTTGGGGGTCAGAATTTTGCAAATTGCAGAAACAAATTTAGAGCAAGTCCTTAGGGAGTGTCGGAAACAGATGAAGTTAAGGGCCCATCTCCCCCATATCCATCTTGGGGAGGATCAATCTGGTCAAAATGACAATTCTACCTAAGATCACGTTTGTTTTCAACACAATCCTCCTGCATTTTGATAAACGCCTAATTCCAGCGCTTACCTGCCGTGAGGGTAACGGCTGCTGCTTGTAGCTCCAGGGAAACGCCGTGAGGGGAACGGCTGTCCCTGCACGCCGCAACATCGCCTGCAGCCACCGGGGGGTCAGAACTACACCTCCCAGGTGCCCCGGCGGCCGAGTCGCGTCCCTGACGCCACCTTTGCGCCCGGAGGAGCCAGAAAAGAGAGGAGCGCCGAGCGCTCAGTGGGACGCCTAATTCCAGCGCTTACCTGCCGTGAGGGCCACGGCTGCTGCTTGTAGCTCCAGGGAAACGCCGTGAGGGGAACGGCTGTCCCTCCACGCTGCAACATCGCCTGCGGCCACCGGGGGGTCAGAACTACACCTCCCAGGTGCCCCGGCGGTCGAGTCGCGTCCCTGACGCCACCTTTGCGCCCGGAGGCGCCAGATAAGAGAGGAGCGCCGAGCGCTCAGTGGGACGCCTAATTCCAGAGCTTACCTGCCGTGAGGGCAACGGCTGCTGCTTGTAGCTCCACGGAAACGCCGTGAGGGGAACTGCTGTCCCTCCACGCCACAACATCGCCTGCAGCCACCGGGGGGTCAGAACTACACCTCCCAGTTGCCCCGGCGGTCGAGTCGCATCCCTGACGCCACCTTTGCGCCCGGAGGCACCAGATAAGAGAGGAGCGCCGAGCGCTCAGTGGGACGCCTAATTCCGGAGCTTACCTGCCGTGAGGGCAACGGGTGCTGCTTGTAGCTCCACGGAAACGCCGTGAGGGGAACGGCTGTCCCTCCACGCCGCAACATCGCCTGCAGCCACTGGGGGGTCGGAACTACACCTCCCAGGTGCCCCGGCGGCTGAGTCGCGTCCCTGGCGCCACATTTGCGCCCGGAGGCGCCAGAAAAGAGAGGAACGCCTCTCGCCCCGCGAGTCGCGCGCGGGAGCACCCGAGCGTAGCCCGGGCAAAGGGCGGGCCCTCGTGGCCCTCAGTGGCCGAAAGAGGACGGGACGGGCCACAGACCCTGGATCTACTTTAAGAACTATATCAATCACGTGCGACTTTGGACTTATTAATAGGTTTAATCTGTGTCTTAATAATCTTTGTTTTATTGGTGAAAATTGTTGTTATTACTGGTGGTTTGATCTACTAACTTAAACGCAAGAGCATAGTTGTTAGTATTATGTCTAGACTCACCAAAGACAGGCCAGTTGCTGGCCTGAACACTATGGACAACTTCTTGGTTAAAAGGGTTAACCAAATCAATAATGAGCGCAGGGCTTCTTTAGGACGTAGTAATCCTCCTGTAGTACCTGAAAATATGCCCACTCAAGTGATAGAAGGGACAGAGGGATTTACAGAAGGTAACCCTAATCCAAGTAGTGAAGGGGCCCCTAGGACTGTGGTACAGGTACAGGTACATGCGGAGGCGCATTTAGATCTGCATAACTCCTCTAGTGAAGAATCAGACTCGGCCCTTCCAACACCAAGACCAATAAGAAAGTGTAGAAAGATTCCAGTAAAACGAGGGGGAAAAATCACAAAAAAAAGAGCTGATAGTTCCCGTCCTAATACCAATAAGGCTGGTAACCCTGCAATAGGTGCTAGTACTTGGAGGGTAATAGTGAAGGAGTGTTAAGCTTAACTTCTAACCATTATGAGAATATGATCAGCACACTATTAAGTAAGATGGAGGAGAAAATCACCGAACTGGTTAATCCATTATTAACTAGATTGGATGCTGTAGCCTCTGAGGTAGAAAGGCTGGGAGGACTGCTGGCGGCGCATCTGGCTCCTGCCACTGCCCCAAAAACGAATATACCAAAAACGAATTCTAACAAAGTTGTTAAGGGAAAGGCAGATAGGGCAGAGAGCGTGCAGCAGCGGTGTCCCCAAGGTTTGGTAGAAACCAGGGCTGTTAATAATTTGTCACCAGCAATCCAGCCACAAAAACAAGCGCCGGCACTTGTGAGTAGCGGACCAGTGCCAACCCAGAGAATAAGACGTAGGAACGTAAATCTTCCGCCTGACTGTGTGCCCTATGTGGTGGTGCTGAACATTTTCCACGCTTTGAAGAACATTCTGCTCTACCACCTGGGGAGTCTCAAGAATCACTGAAAAATAGAACAGTGGCCTGGTTAAACAAAAATTGTGGTTTTCCAACTCACTATTATGACCAAATTATTTCAACAGAAAGGGTCAACTGGGTTGGCCCCTCGAGGAAATCAACAACTGGGGATTGTGTGGTTATTAATTTTAAACATCCACAACATGTTGCTACAGTGCTATTGCGTGCATCCTCACTAGTGTATAGCCCAAACAGTGTTTGTGTCCGTCCATTAGGATATTTCTATGCGCCTGGCCAATTACCCCCAAAGACTCTTGAAGTTTCAGGCTAATGTCCCAAACTCGACCACCCACACCGGCAGCACCATATATGTATAATACTGCTAGCCATGGGGTGAATGAATGGCAGATGCCTGTACAGAATAATAATGCAGTTAATCAGAATTGGAGAGGGTTTAATGTGGCCACACAGAATAGATTCGACTTGTTTTCGGGCCTGGATGCTTGTGATTGACTTGAGGAGCATGAGGGTCAAAGTACTGCACGAAACCCTGTAGATCAGCCAATAGAGGCAAAGCTGCTCACAACACACAAAAATAATATTATTTTTTGGAATATTGCTGGGCTGGCCACTAAGATGCAAGATGAGAACTGGGTTAAATATATTAAAAGTTTCCAGGTTATAGGTTTACAAGAGACTTGGTCAGTAGAGTGTGACCTTTTTATTGAAGGATACAAGGCATACTTTGTACCTGCTATAGCAGTAAGCAGGGGCAGGCCAAAGGGGGGGATGGTCACGTTTATTTCCGTAGCTATGACATGCACAATACAAAGAAGGGCATCAAGTAACCCTGGTATTTTAGGCTTAGTTTTAGCCAAAGATAATTGTATGGTTGGGTTGATCAATTTTTATAATTCTACCAATACATGCACAGCTTTTAACAATCTAAAAACCTTAAATGACTATGTTAGCTCATCAATGAAGGTCTGTTCACATAACCTAATGATCATGGGTGATTTTAATGTTCACCCCTGTGGGGACCCTCTAATGAAAAATCTTCAGGAAATGCATTGTGCTAGACATGAGGGCCTGCACTTGAAACATACACTGGAGGGGGACTTTTTTAATAACTTACTAAATTACCATGATCTTACATTAAAAATGGCACTGTGCGATCCCATGAAGCGCTTTGATACTCCAACTTTCAAAGGGCATGGGAAAGGGACATTTATAGATTATACGCTAGTTACTTTGCCAATGCAGGTTTTTGCAGATTCATTCACTATTGAAAATTATGAATATAGTGATCACAATCCATTGACTATCCACCTTAGGGGTCCTTGGGTGGTTAATACAAGTCGTAGTCGGTCCATGGGCAGGGTAATGACAACGGATGGAAGACGCTGCCTAAAATGGGCCATGTGTACTCCTGACCTTATATATAAAAACATCAAAGATACCTGTAGTGATGAAAATAACAGCTGCACTCAGGTTGACTCTAACCCAATGCAGGTCCTGTCTGCATTTCAATGTTTAACAGACAAAGTCTCTATCTTAATGACAGAGCCAGCAAAGAAGTCTTGGAAAGAGGGACCGCGTTGGTTTAATCAGGAATGCTCTAAAGCCGCACACAACCTGAGATCTGCCCTGGCAGCAACCCCACGAAACAAGGAGACAATCAAAGGGTGTCGCAAAGAGTTTAAACTAGCTATTGCCACTCATAAAGAATCTCTGAGGATCGAGACGTGGAATGAGATTTTGGATCTACAAACCCTGAAAAATAGTTCTAGATTCTGGGCGGTAGTTAAGAAACCATTCCTGGTGCAAGATCCAGGAGAGGGACTAGAAAGTGTTATAACTAAGGAGGAGTGGGTAGAACACTTTAAACAACTATACGGCGGCACGGTGGACAATATTACGTATATTGACCCCGATAATGGCACAACCTCCTTCAGAATAAATAGAGGAGAGGTAATGGTAGGGATAGAGGGGCTTACAGCTGGTAAAGCGCCAGGTCCGGATGAGTTACCCCCAGACCTTTTTAAGTCTGATCCCAAGTTTTGGGCACCGATTGTTGAAGCTGTTATCAATGCAGCCGCTAGAGTCGGGTGCCCATTTTCCTGGGGGGTTTCCACCATTGTCCTGATTTTTAAAAAAGGGGACAGAGATAGCCCACTCTGCTACAGGCCTCTCTCCCTAATTAATTCCATGGTTAAAATAGTGGGGAGAATTGTACTGCAGAGACTTTCTGACTGGGTGATGGACAATAACATCATGTCTATCTCACAGTATGGCTTCTGCAGTAGCCGATCAACCATAACACAATGTATAAACCTTTACTCAATACTCAGCAAATACTGTATTGCCCAAAAAGGTACCATCCACCTAGCCTTCATGGACCTATACTCAGCCTTCGACTGTGTGAACAGGGGAAGGCTCTAGGGGTCCATGAGGGAGAAGGGAGTGGACAGTGGGATTGTCAATTTTCTAGTAGATCTACATAGTAACACAAATGCGAATGTCAGGTATTCCCAAGAGTTGTGCATAACTGAGAATTTTAGAACTGGGAAGGGTGTGCGCCAAGGTTGCATATTAGCCCCTTTCCTTTTTAACTTTTATATAAATGATCTTGATAGCGTTTTGCAGGAGGTGAAATCTGATTGTCCTAGGGTGGGGAGAAGGAGTATTCCAGTTCTTTTATACGCAGATGATGCGGTCTTAATATCTAGAACTGAAAAAGGTCTCCAATTGTTACTCAATGCTTTTAAACAGTTTATGGAAGAAAGAGATCTGCTGGTTAATAACTCCAAATCATTTATTATGCAAGTTGGTAATCGACCAAAAAGACATTACACATTCAAACTAGATAATGAAGTAATTCCATTTTCTTATACATTCTCTTATCTAGGAGTCCTTTTTGATTCTAAATTGTCGTGGGGTCCACAACTTGCAAAGAAAAAATGTGATGTGGTTAGGGTTAATGCTTCTATTTTTAATTTTGCTTCAAAATTAGGGAAAAAACCAACGCTCGCAATGATGAAATTATATGATGCTAAATCAGTAGCAACTGCAGCCTATGGTAGTGAACTTTGGGGTTACATGGCTTGTGAACAATTACAGATTGCAGAAAATGCATTTTTAAAACGCCTTTTGTGTGTCCCGGCCGCCACCTCCAACTTTGCAGTCCATGAGGAGTTGGGAGTTGAATATTTGAGCGATATTCTCTCCCTACGCCCATTGATCCGCTGGTTGAAACTGTGGCTAAGCTGAGACATCCCCCTAACGCACCTGATTATAAATGATTTCATTTCTCATGATAAGGCATTAGGTACCCCATGGCTGAAGTACCTAAAAAACAGTTTCTGTGAGCTGGGCCGCCCTGAATTATTTGATTGTCCGACTGAAATTGGAAAAGGGGATGTTGAAGCAATTAAGCAGTCTTTTCTCCTGAGACGGAAGGCCGTGAGGGAGGGTGTTGAGTTACAGAAAACAAGTGTAAGGAAATATATCATGGTTAAAACAAGTATGACAATGGAGCCTTACCTACTCTGCACATTTAGTACCCATGAAAAGTTGTTGTTAACAAGATTTAGAATGAACTTGTTCCATCATCTGCTTATAAGACCAAAAACAGATGCTTTTAGTAAACTTCCTGTATCCTGTGGCTGCGACGGAAAGTCTCCACAGGATATGCTGCATTTTATGTTTTTATGTAGATTTTATGAATATCCGCGTAAACGCTATTTGCTTGATCTTTTAAAGAAACTTAATTTTAATCAGATACGACCAGCCTTTTTATATTTAGAATTGTTGCACAGTGAGAGCATCCTCCAAATAATTAAGTTTTTAAAAGTGTCTCTTAGAATGAGAATCTGCCCGGATCAATGAATGTTAATATACTAATGAATTACAGTTCTGTGGAATAGGGGAATTTATTTTTGTAATTATACTTCACCAATGTTTTATGTATGTACAGTATGAAATGTGTACTTTTATGGTTGAATCAAACCGAAATAAAGTCTCTTTTGAATTTGAATTTGATAAATGCCTGATTTCAGCAGGAAGTAAACTCCTTCATCTGGAGATATAGATCAACCAGGATCGCCTGGAAAAAACTAAGAAGGAGAGAGAAAGGAGGACTTGTGCTACCCGACCTGCAGTACTATGCCTGGGCCTTCCAGCTTTCACAATTTTGAATGCTATTGAAAATGCCGGGAAACACAGGGGGAGGAGACATGTTTCGAGCTATGGTAAGAGCAGCTGGTCTATCAGAAGAAGGCTTTATGTTCAAATTTGGGGACCAAAAATGTCTCAAAAAGGTCAGACTCAAGGTCCTCTAGGAAATCGTAAAAACATGGGCCAGATTAGGAAATATGGTGGGTCTTGATTATTTTTAAATCTTGCGCCACTTTAGGATTCACCAGGTTCACCAGATTGCCTTCAGGATAGATTGGCAACACCATTAAGAGAAGCTGGATTAAAAGTGTGGGGAGACCTGATTATTGAGGATACATTGGTTTCTTGGGAAGATCTGAGAGGGTAGGCACAGGTCTTTCAAGATTTAAGTATATCCACCTACAAAACTGGACACAATCCCAGTTAAGACAGAAAAAATATTTTGGTAGGGGCAGCAGGCTGGAACAACAGCTAGTCAAGAGGCCAACAGGAAAGAGGGAGGTTTCATTATGGCATTGTGTTACTGAAGAGGCAGTGGATGTGTATTCAAGCTTGCAGGCGAGCTATGGAGTGAACAGATTCCAAATGCACAGTGTGATCTTCTATGGCAGGACTTGTTTAGAACCCTTTTTAGCCTATTCAAACCTGCTTGGCTGAAGCGGAACCAACTGTTCAAAGCCCATAGGGCATACCTATCCCCTCTTAGATTATCTACATTTTTGAAAGGGACCCAAGTTACATGCAATAGGTGTGGCCTGGCTGAAGCATTGGATATACATATGTTTAAGGACTGCCCCTCCATCGCTCCTTTCTGGGAAGAAGTGCGGAAGACACTTGAGAGTATCTTAAAAGTCATAATCTATTTAGATCTGACTTTGATCATTTTTGGCCTCAAAAACTACATTGTAGGCCCAGCCAGATCTCTTTTATTCTATTCAATATTATTGGCCAGGAGGCAAATCTGCAATCATTGGGTAGACTCAGCCCCCCAAACAATATAGCAATAAACAAACATGCTTTAAACCGGCAAAATCGTGCTGAATGGAGACAAAGCAGCAATTCTAAATATTGTATGAGAAAGTGTGTGACTTTTGACCAGAAACTAAAGTTTTTAACTCAAATTGACAATGTGTAACTAATAACTGTTGAAGAATGATATCAGCAAAAGAGTGCTGATCGCTGTTAAAGATGGAGAAACACTCACGAAGCCGCGCATGACAAAGCAGCTAGGCAAGGTAATGGGGAACCTGGGAGTGAAGGATGTGTGGCGCCAGAGAAACCCGACCCTGAAGCTCTATACATGCTTCTCCCCTACACATAACACACATAGCAGGCCGGACAGGATTTTGGTCGACAATGTTGATGCTACCTTCTCGCTGGCAATCACACATCAGGCTCACTTTTTGTCTGACCACTCCCCTGTGACGTGCATGGTGACATGGGAGGGGCGGCCTGCCCGCCCTCGAACCTGGCGGATGCCGGGGGATCTTTTGCAGGACCCGATAGCGAGAGACTCGGTCCAAGATGCACTCAACAGTTATCTAGAGTTGAACTGGCAGGGGGGGTCCATGCCCTACTCCACCAAGTGGGAGGCTCTGAAGGCGGTCATACGGGGTCACTGTATGGGCCTTACTTATGGGGTCAGGAAGCAGCTTCTCCGGGAACTGCGGCAGGCTGAGGGTGCCTTGTTGCACCAACAGACATTGCGGGACCCGGATGAGGCACAACAGAAGGCGGAACGGGCGGCCCGAGCCTGTGTGCATGATATCCTGGATCGGCTTGATAAGTACATTTTGGGCCAATACAGACAGCGGCTTCATAGGGAGGGTGATAAGGCAGGTCGCATGCTGACCTGGGTTTTGCGGAAGGAATTTGTCCCGGAGAGGATAGTAGCGCTGCGAGATGAAGCGGCCCGAATGGTGCATTCCGAGGAGGCTTTTCTCCGGGTCCTCCAGTCCCATTTGCGGACGGTGTATGCGGCCGACCCCGCAGTTTTGGCAGTCTCGTACCTGCCGTATTTGCAGGATTTAAACTTGCAGACCCTGTCGAGGGACGCAGTGGAGGACTTAGATGCAGCGCTGACGTTGGGGGAGGTGCGGGTTGCCGTGGCTGGTCTCCCGAGAGCCAAAGCTCCGCGGAGTGATGGTTTTCCCCCGGGTTTTTATCAAGCTTTTGCTGACACATTTGCCCCTAGCCTGTTGCAGGTGTATGTCGAGGCTTTTGAGAGTGGTGTTCTGCTGCCCACCATGAACCAAGGTGAGATCTGCATGATTTTGAAACCAGGGGGCGACAAATGTGACCCGGCGGCTGACTCATATTCTACATGAAGTTCGCGATCGGGTTGATTGGGGCTACCTCCTGGAGGTCCTCCGACTGGTGGGCATGGGACCCAATTTCTGTCGCTGGGTTCGCCTGTTGTATACGGCTCCCGGTGCCAGAGTGAGGTTGGGCGCAGGGCGTTCTGCAGAATGGCGGCTCGGTCGGGGGACGCAGCAGGGATGTCCCCTCTTGCCGCTCCTCTTCGCACTGGCTATAGAGCCATTAGCTGTCAGGGTCCGCGCGGAGATGGCACAATGGGGTATCCTGGTGGGGGACACGTGTAATGTGGTCTCCTTGTATGCGGATAATGCTCTTTTCTATCTGAGGGCGCCGGATGAATCGCTGCCCGTACTGTTGCAACACCTCGACCGCTTTGGGGAGGCCTCGGGTTTGCGGATAAATCGCACCAAGTGCTTGATTTTTCCTCTGGTGGGTTATGAGGATGGTCCGGCGGCGGGCTTCCCAAGCCTTGGCCTGCGCTGGGAACAGGAGGCTTTTCGGTACTTGGGTATTTAGGTAGCCCCGACAGACTCGCAGGTACTGGATCGGAACATAGGACGGATACTTACATCATTACAGAGCTCGGTAACCTTCTGGAATACGGATTTCTAGAGGAGAGGGCTGGAATGTTATGCTTCCAGAGATCCTCCAGAATGGGCTATTGTCCGGTCAACATGTTTCTCTCTGGCGTTATATGAACAAGCGATTCTTCAGGACCAATGGATCCAGCGGCGAGGGGTAGGCGCTAGCTACGCAGCTCAGGAACTCCCAACCTTGCGGTGGAAGATCTTACCTGAAGCTTTACCCGCTGGATACTGTTGTTATCTGACCATTACACTTTTTAGGTAATGACAGCTAAACACAGGTCTCAATTGAAGAAGGGTAATATTGGGATATTTTCCCTCCCAATTCCCTTCATCCCTAGTTATTGCTGTTTTGTACCCACACTACTGTACACACACAACACATTAGGGAATTAGAGTAGACAGTTTTCCTCTTTTTAGATACTAGCTGAATAGTCCCATTGGTCCTGAAGAATCGCTTGTTGATATAACGCCAGCGAGAAACATGTTGACCGAACAATAGCACATTCTGGAGGATCTCTGGAAGCATAACATTCCAGCCCTCTCCTCTAGAAATCCGTTTTTAATTAAAGCAGCGGACCACCCGAATAAATCATTCCCGGTACCCCTAGCTTTATTTTAATTCACTCTTCAACGTCTACTAATCCATTCTGGCCCCGCACCTGCACTTCATCCATACGGCTGTTGGAAAAAGATCTCCGCCAAAGAGCCCCTCTTTGAGGTGTTGCCCGTTGGGTATTGCACCGCTGACCCAACGAGGAGCAGGCCCAAATGATGAAGCATGACACCTGAAAGGTTGTGTGAGGGCATTAAATCCAACAAAATGGATCCCCAGGGTTAACTCCTCTTCACCCTTACAACACTACTCGCATCACACTCTGTAATGGTCCTTTCCTCCCCTTACTTTCCAGGAACAGCACAGCAATTTTTGCATATGTCTTGATTGTACCATATGGTTGATCTTATAGCCCCAATGTCCGAATCTTGATCAGTGATATTTATGTCCCTAATGTGCCTTAATGAGGTTGTCGTTCTGTATGCAACAGTTTTGTATGATGCCACAATTGGGGGGGAATGTTTATGTCGATTTGCATAACCAAAAATAAAGTTTATGAAAATAAAAAAAAGATGGAGAAACACTTTTGGAGAATAAAAATATGTAATATATGTGTAGAGTGGTGTAATATAGGCTCTACCCTATTATGTCACAAAGAGTGTAATTAGTTATGCTCGCTGAGTGCCTCAACAATATTAACGTGTGTGACACATTTAAATGATTTATTGAAATGTATTCACTGTAGAACTTAGAGATTTATAAACGTGCACACTAATGTACAACATTACATGAAACGTATTCCTTACTCACGTTTTGCATTTACATTTCAAGTTACACTTGCTTAAGAGCATGTATTTCTTTGCTCATGTTTTTCAGGCTATTAGAAGGTAGACATGTGCATGTATAACCACAAAATTGAAGTGCACATTCAATGCTCAGTTAAAGTTAACAAACAAATGGTAACCCAGGTCAAAAGGGCGCTCTGCAAGTAAGGGTAAAGTATAAGTTCACAGTTATCTTATCGGTGCTTCTAAGGAAAGGTGTGGTCACCAACACCCTTCACAACCTACCCAGTAGGTTACCAAACAAATTAAATTCCCTGAGCACTCAAAATGTACAAGTCAAATATTCAAATTAAAGTTCGACTAAATTAATCTGTTGCAGTCACAGGTTGGTAGTCCAAATGAAATCATCCACATAAGTCCATCAAATCACGGATAGTATTTTATTTCCTTTTCTGGATTCAAGCTCTCCAAATTCAAGTTCGTCTATCCACGAACGTGCACTCCGGCAGGACACCGACCGGAGTGCACGTTCGTTGATAGACGAACTTGAATCTAGATATAGATCGAAAGTGTGACGATCGTAGTGGATAATATGTGAGGACCCCTGTTCAGATGATACTTGAGAGTGGGGGTCATTTGACTTCATAACTGGAAGTACAAAGTAAATGAATTTCGTAAAAGTGAATTTATCGCTATATGTGGATTACGCCCTGACGAAGTCAATGTGTAAATAATTGACATGACGAAACACGTGTTGGCTGATTAATCCAATGACTTTTGTATATGGAATTTGTAGAGCTTGAATCCAGAAAAGGAAATAAAATACTATCCGTGATTTGATGGACTTATGTGGATGATTTCATTTGGACTACCAACCTGTGACTGCAACAGATTAATTTAGTCGAACTTTAATTTGAATATTTGACTTGTACATTTTGAGTGCTCAGGGAATTTAATTTGCTCAGTTAAAGTTAGCCTGACTAGAGGCCCTAATTTGAAATGTATTTTGCTTTTTCAGTTGTTCTTTTCCTTTGCAGGTGTATTCTTAAGGTTTCATTAGCTAGAGAAAAAGGGTATTAGTTGTCTTAATTCGTTTCATGATAGTAAGGCCTGAGTAGAGAAATCTTCACAAGAATGCGGAGACCGAATAATCAGATGAAGCCTCCTATTCATCGTTTATTAGGAACAAAGGGATACTCAAGGTTGCAGTGACTGTCCAAGTTTTGTGGGATGGGAAAGTTTGGTAATGTTTCAAATATACATTGTGAGGTTGGAGATGATTGGCTCCTGGAGGGGTGGTAAGAGATGAGACTGTTGTTGACGTCTTTGTATGTTTTAATTATTGCACACACTGTTAGGAGTTAGAGCAGATTTTCCCTGGACTTTGAGGCGTGCAGGCCTCTGTGCTTCCTTTATTCTTGCAAGTGTGAAGCTTTATGCTGAGCACTTATTTCCTTTCTGGAAGACTTTTACTGGAGTCTTCACCAGACTAACACCGTCTCGCATTTCTGAATTCCCTTGAAATCTTACTTTGTAAACCATGCTTATTCTAAACTTATGACCTCAATTAGATGACTCTAGAAGTCATTTATGTTTAGGAGGGAATATCAGAGTTTCTTTATGGAACATCTATTTCTGATTCACTTTCTCTGTATTATTGTGGCTGTGATTAATTCATACCTCGTTCCTGTGAGACTGAACCTTTTGAGAGATTTCAGTTAATCAACTGTAATCCTGTATCTTTTTTAATATTCTTTTGATATTCATATACATTGGTTTAATGATAAATTTGAAATAAACCTCTTAACTTCAATTATCCATTCCAAGTCCTTATTGTGGGGCCAAATGGGCTTCACAAAAGTCTAATTATTTTATTATTGTTAACTCCCTTTTCCTCTCTGTCAACTTAAAAAAGATTCATCAGATGGAAGATGGTAAATAATACTCTTGCATGCTCTCATATGTCACATGAGTATGGTTTGATAAGCCAGTACATTGTTTTGTGATCAAGATTGATAAACATTTGCCATTGCTATTTACACCTGACTGAACTTTTGCAGAAAACAAATGCTGAGTGTAGCAATGTACCCAAAGTTCATGTACATATTCTCTATTGATTAAGCTATGTTGTGAACTATGATACTGTCACTGTCCTGGAAATGACCATGTATTCAAAAAACACGAGGCAGCCATCAAACTGACACAGTGATTCCTTTTTTATATGAGAATAAATGCTTTTTGCACAGCGAACCAGTATTCTTGACAAGCAATAGTCAGCAAGAGACCCCAGGCTGGATCAAATGACACTGGTCTCATAACCCAGCACTAGTGTTCCAACAGAGAACATACAAATAGCCAAAGGAAATATTCAGAACACTGTTTTACCTCATAATGTTGAGGGGATTCTGCACATATACAGAATATGCACAGGAAAACAGGACCTCAGTGAATAGGTGGTGTACCAACCTAGCACATCGGTACCCAAAATCCCTAACCAACTAGCTATAGTGTCTCATTTGTTCTCCGTCTACAGCAAAGCTACCAATGATTAGACAACCCAGAACATGTCATTCTATCTTGGGAATCGCGGGAGCCAGACACTCTTTTGCTTAGCCACTCATACTTGCCCAAAATGCGAATAATCAGAGACGCAGTATAATTTAAAATGTTTATTTCAACTTACGCGCTCTATGGTGCAGTACACGAGTCAATATTAGCAGCAGAATGCATAAACACAATATAGTCAGCATTGTCACAATTCTATAGAATACAAACAGGGATGTCATGTTATAGAAAACAATGGAAAAGAACGTCGCGACCTCACCACCCTTTCCGCGACACGAGGCAGTTTATTATAAAACATACGACCTCTGGGCTTTGTCAGCAGACCCCCCGTATCTCAAGGCCTAGATGCTTCACAGAGAGGGTCTTCTCTCTGGAAAGGTGTCTCTCCGAGTGTGCAAAAGCAGGTTGCGGTTGCAATATTAAAGTACACCAGGAGTGCAGCTGTGTGTGGCATGTTATGTCTAGGTGCGAGGGACAGATCAGAACAGAATAACAAGGGGCGTTGTTGTTTAACCTTGAACATTGTGTGGAGACTAAACCGCAAAGAACATGCAAGGCAGACAGTTCTCATGTGAAAAGGGGCACAAACAAAGTCTTGTGAAATATATGCTTGCGGTGTCGTGCACAAAAGCAGCCTCATGGCAGAAAAGTTCATGCTAACTTATCAATTATCAACAATGGACCTATAAGCCTTATTACACCCTCCCCCTGATATGGACATCGCATGTTGTCCATACAAGAAAGCAATGTTCAAAAAGCGTGAGTAGATATCAATCGGCTTGTCCATAACATTTGGAAAAAGCAAAAACAAAAGTTTGTGCAAAAATAAAAAAACAAGTCCTAGAAGAAGACTAAAGACGAGAAAGAAATGAGAAAATGATAATAGAAAATTGTTGAAAACAAGGCATCCGGAAACCCAACAGATGTACACTGGCAAATGTACCTGATTAATCCATCAAGGTGTAAATGCAAAAGAATGCAATACTCCCCAGAAGGAGATCATTTTGGTTGGTGGAAAAGTGAGATGCCATCCAATTTAGCAATGTGAAGGAACAAGAATATTCTTCATAGTCGGGTGCCTCCATTAATATTGATGGATAACTTTCATGCTATTCAATGTAGCTCTGTAGTAGGAGATTCTGAGAAGCCTCACAGATATCCCATTGTGCTAAAATTCCAAGTGCAACAGCACGCACCATCAAGCCAACCCCAATACACTCCTGCTCATGAGCAACTAAGGGGCCCATTAGCTGATCGAAATCCGGGACTGGACATGAGATGTTGGTGAGACATAATTCCAATGCCCACGTAAAGTCACAGCTGAGGCACAAAAACACAGGTTGCATGCATGTAAAGTAAGCAAAACGGAACGATAATCCATACGACACACTGAGTGTCGCAAGAGGCAGTGTACCGAAGCATTCATGCGTCCGGTCACAAAGCATTTGTAGCCGGCCTGCGCAGTACAACAAGAGGAGCAGCCATTGCGTAGCATGCACAACAGAAGCAGGATACCCGCTGCCAATGCCAATAGTAATGTAAAACCGCCAAAGACGCTGGAAAAGATAGAATGAATGAATGCAGGTATCACACCAAATATAGTCTGAAAAGAAGTAACGAGGCCTGAACACACATGTTTAAAAAAATGAGCCAGGCCTTGAGTATACGACATATTGAATATGCGATGAATCAACTTCCCAAAATGTAGTGGAAGGTTTGTGTTTAAAAGGGTTTGAATCTCAGACGCCGCACTAGCCACCTGGAGCGTGAAGACTTCACGTGGGGAAGTCAATGCAACTTCTTGTTGCGTTAAAAGCACCTTTAATCTGCTCAGCTTGTTGAAATCTGCCTTCAAAGTAGGAATTGAAGGCCACACTTTACTATTCAGCGGCCCATGCGGGGGTGGAAAAAGCCCATTATTGCAACAAATTATGCGCTGGGAAACCGTTACAATGTAAGGAATGCCAGCCTGCATGCCGCAGCATATTTGGTTATTTAAAGTAAGATAGCTACCGTTAGTAAGCAGTGTGAATGTGGGAATAATGGCTGCAGCTGGTTTACCTTTTAAAACACATGCAAGATTCGGAGTTGAAAGATTACAAGCTCTGTGTAACTGTATGTTTTTTCAAAGTAGGGAATGTCCCACAGTGGGATCACAATACTCCCCGGTTAGGTACACCTCGCTGTTGACCTCAAACGTCGATAAGTGAAAGGCAGAAACCACAGTTCATGTAAAGAAGCGCCTCCAAGAGGTTCAAAATGGCCCACAGGGTAATGCTTCATACAGGATGTAAACTGAAACAGTGAGAACGGTAAATTTATAACCCCATGGAGTAACCAAACTCAGTGGCGGCTGGTGACATTTGAAAGTGGTGAGGCGTAAAATTATTTTCATACTGCACGGCAGCGAGCGAGTGCAGTAAGCGAGCCCCAACAACCTAAGGGGGTTCGTTGGGGTTTCAACCCCGTGCAAATTAAAAAAAAAAAGTCACCAAATGGTGCACTTTTTAAGCAAATCTGAGAAGCAAGAAGGTTAATAGAGCAATTGTGAAAGTGCAGTTATTACATTAATAAAGGAATGTCATATAACAACATGTAGATAGAAATGTTTCTGAAGCTACTAGGCCCTGCCAGTGCCACGCACCTCTGAGCAATATACACACTGCCCTTGTGCCTCCTGCAGCTGGGCACACTAACTGTCGGGTCCTTTTGCAGGAGAAAAATCTACCGACCTCTCTTTGCAGCACTGCACATAGCCCTTCTGTGGCCTGCCAGTACCTGGAGCAGTGGTGTACACTGTCCCTCTGTGTCTCAGCAATATCAGACACTGCCCCCTCTCTTTACCTCTGACCACTTTGCTTCACAAGGTTTCCAACTAGAAAGCCCTGCAACTCTGTCAGTGCCACTAGTAACACTTTAAGGGCTCTATAGCTGTAGTAGGCACTGTATGCTAGTGATACCCTGAGATTACCACCACACTGAGATTCAGAATTGAGTTTTACTATCTTGAATATTTTCAGTCCTAATACTAGGCTCTTAGTAACATGGGCTCTCTGGTGCACTAACAGACACAACACAGCATTTAAAACATAATACTTGCAATCTTAAGGGGTAAATACAGATCTGTGAAGTCCTGTATGGAGCCATGAGATATTAGTATCCTGAGATCTCTATGTACTGGGCATGCACAATAAAGAGTTTAAACCCTGAGAATCATAAATCACTGACATTTACAGAGAGGTGTGGAGACTGTACAGCTATAGTGAGAGGTTTACACTTTGAGATCCATGCAACTCACAAAGGTACAGTTTAGGGGTACACCCTGAGACTGCTACAGGTGGGCTTACAGTGCAACGCATCTGCACCTAATCCATATACAGGGGATCCTACACTAGCATCTGTAGCTTAGCCTTTGGTAGTTGGGTGATGCAGAGGCAATGAACTATAAATCCACGGAAGGGATTGACACGAGTGATATTTAAAGGAATGCAGCACAATCTTCACTCTTAGATATTTGCGTTTCCCTAAGAGTTTAATTTTTTAGACATTTAGGGCCAGATATAGGAAGCTTAATACCGGTCGGAAGCGGCCGATTTCTGCAGTTTCTGACTGGTATTTGGCTTTTGAGATGTAGGGGGCATCTGATTTACAGAATCAGTAAATTTACCGATTCTGTAAATCAGTATGTAGGTGGCACTTCACAGAGTGTGTATAACAAAGGAGAGAGTAAGGGAGGTTTGCACAGTCTATGTGTGGTGGGAACTCCTGGTCCCCTAAAGTAGAGTTAAACAACAATGGAGGAGTACCCCCTATGGGCGAAAAATACAAAGAAGAAATTCCTTCTGTATCAGGAGCTTAAGGCTCTGGTTAGCAAAAGATTGCCCCAACCTTTATATAGGACAGTAGTAGTCCTTAGAGAAGACCCCTCACTCACCAACCTGGTTGGTGACATGCTTCATCATTGGGGTCCCACCCCATAGGCCGAGTGCCCATAGGGTGTGCTGCGACACCTGGTTACAGTGGAGCGGGTTTCTTTGTTATTATATGTGCAGAGGATAACGGTGAAAAGTGTGTTAAAAAGGGCCAAGTCTACTCACACCAAGAATTTATTCTGGAGTGCTTGAGCCCTGTTAAAATATATTTGTGGCAATAGTGCCCATTTAGGAAGGTTTAGGTGCCTCAAGACGTGTGAAAAACTTAAAAATAGCCAAGTGCAGGCCCTATAGGAGTCGGTATTTACCACCCAATCCTATTGGGTGGTTAAATACCGAATTCAGGTGTGCATGCACGTCTGTTCATGCACACCTGTGCCATGTGACACACAGATATGCCCTTAGGGCATGTATTTGTGCCACATGTCACAGAAGCCTATACTTGGAGTGCTAGAGGGTGTCAAAGTGACACCCCCTGCACCCTTGCAGGATTCAGTATTTACCGATTCGGTAAATACCGAATCTTACAGATTCAGTAATTGTGTTTTAAAAATTACCTACATCTGCCTCCTTCTAATTTACTGATTCATAAATACCGAATCGGTAAAATTCGGTATTTATGAATCGGTAAATTAGATTTACCTACATCTAGCCCTGAGATATCCACACGTTGATGGCTCAGTGCCACCTGCTGCTTAGCAAAGCAGAGCTTGAAGAGTGTTATGCTTTAATTTCAGGGAATGTGCCAGCTGCAGCCTGTACATGTGCTGATGGTTTTCTGTCTGATGCATGGCTTTGCGCTGTGGGACTTAAGACGCGTTAAGCTTCAGCTTCAAAGAATGCGCCAGCCGATGGTTTGTGCCTAATTTCAGAGGATGGGCAAAACAAAACGAAAATGTGAACTCGCCGAACAAAATGGAAATGTGAGCTAGTGCTGCTCCCCAGCAGCTAGCCTCACAAGGGAATTTCCTGATTTGCTGAAATTACTTTTCGTACCAATTGTATTAATTTTAGTTTACTCACTCACCCGTAAACTTTGACAAGCACTATTTGAAAAATGCCTAAATTAAAATCAATTACACAGCTATTGCAGGGCCTGAAAACAGAGCAGAGTTTTAGCAGTCAATATTCATTTCTTTAGTTCCATTAACTACTGTCTACACACAGAACCATGGGACTTTAACTTTTATTCAATTCCAGTCACCAATTTCTCCCTACATCAACGCTGATCAAGTATTTTACCATTATCCACATACATGTTATAGAGAAGCATTTACACACCCACATATAACCTGCAGGGAAGCGTTAGGTGTAGGTATGTGCATAAAATCCATTTCGTGCGCGAATTTGCGGATTTTTGACGATTTCGTGATCCACGAATCGCGCGAATTTACCCAATAATTTGCAAATTCGCAAGCTACAAATTATTTTGCTTGGTCGCGCTTGAAAAATAACATATCGCGTGCGGGGCGTTGACTTACTGTAATTCTCAGTCTGCCGAGTTGTTTTTCTCTCGATTTTGCGTGTGCTGCGCCATTTTCGATCTTGCTGCGTGATCGCGCGAGAGTTTTTCGAACGCAATTACGTTATCGCGGCTTGCCATCTTGCACGGCGAGAGTTTGACAACGCGAGTACGTCATAAAATCCAGCGATCAATCAATCAATCAGCAAAATTTGTAAAGCGCACTACTCACCCGCTCGGGTCTCAAGGCGCTGAGGGAGGAGGAGTCGCTACTGCTCGAACAGCCAGGTCTTGAGTTGTTTCCTGAAGGAGAGATGGTCCTGGGTCAGCCGTAGGTGGGTGGGGAGGGAGTTCCATGTCTTGGCCGCCAGGTAGGAGAAGGATCTTCCTTCGGCGGTGGAATTGCGAATTTGTGGGACGGAGGCGAGGGCGAGGCTGGCGGATCGGAGCTGGCTGGTGGGCGTGTAGAATGTGAGGCGACTGTTGAGGTATTTTGGGCCCATGTCATGGAAAGCCTTGTGTGCATGGGTGAGAAGCCTGAATGTGATCCTCTTGCTGACGGGGAGCCAGTGCAGGTCTTTCAGATGAGCCGAGATGTGACTGTGACAATTGATGTCTAGGATGAGTCGTTGCCAAAGCTCCAAGCATTACCTGGTATGTATTGTCTTGACTCTCACTTGCGCAGGAGCAGAGATGATTTCAGGCTCGGGAACTAGATGCTAATACCCGAATCCCAAGAGACGATGTCGGCAGGTCTAGTGGAACCTCCCTACATCATCCTCCGGGAAGGGGGTGTGGATAAAATAACAAACAGAGAAGAGACTGGTCCGGAAAGTTTCTTCAGACAACTTCCTTCAGGATGTCTGCGTGTTAGAAACCTGCAATAGGAGCACACCATTAGTTTTCCCTACTCTGCTACTCTGACTCTGATATTCACGGGTTCTAATATTAACTCACTTTATCTTTTCCGGGACCTTGCTTCTCTTCTTAGAGGGTATTGCTTTTCTCGTCTAGTTAGTAGTTACTGCATAGGGAGACAATAGCGAATGGGTTAGATTCCTTCTGACACTATTCTACGACCATCCTATAACTAAATCTTTCTGAGTATACTTACTTCACTAACTAATCGATGACGCTGTATTTGGGTTTCTGTAAAGTTGCAATTAATGGAATGTCTCTAGAACGAGTCTTTACTTATAGATAGTCTTTTTCCTTAGGCAATTGCTCAAAGAAGACGAGTTCATGTAATCTTTCTTTTCTCGTTTCACACAACAGGTTCAAGAAATAAGTCTTTTCGCATTTGAAATTACAATCTCTGTCACTGTGGATATCTTCAGTTTGGCCAAACACTGGTTATTGTCACTTAGCTTTCCGTTCGCTGACTGATTCTCTTCAACGCTGGGGTTCTTCTTCTCAGGAAATCACCACTGCTCGCTACTTCTTCGTCGACTTTTCAGGGGTTTTCTTCACCGCTGGAAACTCGGGCTTGGAAATGGGGAATGTTATTACGCGTTTGAATTAATACGCCGTAACAACTTTTCCTCGACACTCGCACTAACGCAAATGGAGTACTACAACCAGGATATTTTAGGACTAAGGATTCAAGGAAATCACCAGAGCTACGCACACAGGTTCGTCTTCGCTAACGGTTCAGGTGAAGTGCGTAGTTTCTAGAACTTGCGCTCCGTTCGTACTCTCCGCACCAAAACGAGGTTAAACGACTAGAGCGTCAACCTCACAGCACCACGGCACTGTGGCAGCCATTTTGTCTCTCCAGAATCGGACCCTCTCAGACCATGACGAGTATGCGGACATTCGGGCTTCATCTTGGGTTGAGATTGAACCACATATCTGCGAGTCCAATTGACGGGTTCTGACAGTCGTGCAGAAGCGTTCTGTATGTGCTGGAGTCTTTTCTGGAGTTTGGCTGTGGTACCGGCATGGAGGGTGTTCCCGTAGTCCAGCGGCTGGTGACGAGGGCCTGGCTGACCGTCTTCCTGGTTTCGGTGGGGATCCACTGGAAGATCTTTCGCAGCATGTGCAATGTGTTGAAGCAGGATGACGAGACGGCGTTGACTTGCTTGGTCATCGTGAGGGAAGAGTCCACGATGAAGCCCAGGTTGCGCGCATGGTCCGTTGACTTGGGTGCGGTGCCCAGGGCAGGGGGCCACCAGGAGTCATCCCAGGCAGAAGGGGATGGTCCCAGGGTGAGGACTTCCGTCTTGTCTGAGTTCAGTTGCAAACGGCTGCTCTTCATCCATTCCGCGATGTCTTTCATTCCTTCCTGGAGGCTGGCTCTGGCGGTGGCGGGGTCATTGGTGAGGGAGAGGATCAGCTGGGTGTCGTCAGCATAGGAGACGATGTTAAGGTTGTGTTGGCGTGCGATGGCTGCGAGAGGGCTCATGTAGACGTTGAAGAGGGTGGGGATGAGTAAGGATCCTTGCGGAACGCCGCAGATGACTTCAGTGGCAGTGGATCAGAACGGGGGGAGGCGGACACTCTGGGTTCTTCCGTCGAGGAACGAGATGATCCACTCCAGTCCCGCTCCTTGCATTCCGGTGTTGCTGAGGCGCTGTATCAGGGTGCAGTGGCATATGGTGTCGAAGGCTGCTGAGATGTCTAGGAGGATTAGGGCAGCAGTTTCCCCGTTGTCGAGCAGGGACCTTATGTCGTCGGTAGCTGCGATGAGAGCTGTCTTGGTGCTGTGGTTTGCTCGGAAACCGGACTGTGAGGGGTCGAGGGATCCGTTTGTCTTGAGGAAGGTGGAGAGTTGTTTGTTGACGGTCTTCTCGATGACTTTGGCCGGAAAAGGGAGGAGCGAGATGGGGCGGAAGTTCTTGAGGTCCGTGGGGTCCGCGGTGGGTTTCTTCAGGAGGGCGCTCAGCTCGGCATGTTTCCATCTCTCCGGGAAGGTGGCGGATGCGAAGGAGCTGTTGATGATTTTCCGGAGTTGGGGTGCGATGATGGAGGCGGCTTTGTTGAAGATGTGGTGTGGGCAGGGTTCGGTTGGGGAGCCGGAGTGGATGGTGTTCATCAAGCGGGTGGTGTCTTTGGTGCTGACAGGGGTCCAGGTGCAGAGGGTGGTGGTGGGGGGGCGTTAGTTTGGTGGTTGGGTGCATGGTCTGTGCGCCGAAGCTGTCTTGTATGTCAACCATCTTGCGGTGGAAGAACGAGGTGAGTGAGTCGCAGAGGTCTTGCGAGGGTGTGATGTCGTTGTTGCAGGCGCTGGGGTTGGAGAGCTCTCTGACGATGCTGAAGAGTTCCTTGCTGTTGTGGGTGTTGTTGTCCAGTCGTTCTTAGAATGTTGTCCTTCTGGTGGTGCGGATCAGCTGGTGGTGTTTGCGGGTGGCGTTCTTGAGGGCTGTCATGTTTTCTGTTGTCTGGTTGTGGCGCCAGGCTTTCTCGAGGGTGTGGCAGGTTTTCTTGGAGTTTTTGTGGTCGTTGGTGAACCACGAGGCTTTCATGCTGCCGGGTCTGCGGGGAGGGTTCTTCAGTGGTGCAAGGTCATCCGCGCAGTTGGTGAGCCACTGTGTGAGGTTGCGGGCTGCTTCGTTGGGATCACGCATTGCTGGAGTAAACAATGGCGAACACGTAGATGCGGCCCGCAACCGACTTCCGGCGGGAGATTTGAACAGCTCGCGTTCCTGAAATTGCAAAAATTGCAATTCTGCACAAGAAATCCACCTCAGGAAGCATAAACCTTGTGAAAATGATGATTATGATCAGAATAACTCCTCAGATTGACATTTGGCTGCACCTTTTGGTGCAGGAGTCCATTTTTTGGGGTGGGGTGGGAGGAAGGAAGTCCCCAGAGTCTCCAACTTCCTGTTGCTGTCCAGCAGGCTCCTCCCAGTGCTTCGTCCATGTCCTGGTCACTTTTGATTTGGCTGTGGAGCTGGAAGGATTACTTTTTGTGACTGCTGCTGGCTATTTGTATTTGAGGACTTTTTGAACTTTTGAGTTTGGATCACTTTTGGACTTGAGATTTTACAAGTAAGTTGGTGTTGTTTGTTTGGGGCATTGCAGTTGAGGCAACTACAGTTCTAAAACTTTTTTCACAACTTTAACAAAATATATATTGTGGTGGGTAGCCACAGTATCCAGTAGGCCCAGGGTTAGTCATGGGTGCATGATACAACTGTTTCTGTGATTTTTTTAAACTTAATTCTCATTTATGTCATGGAATTTTAGCTCACTGTTATATGTTGATTTTTTAAAACATTTTGGGGTGCCTGTAAAGTGTCACTAGCCAGTAGGCCCAGGTGTAGTGAGTGGTGCATGGGCCCAGTCTTTCTGTGGGGTGTCTTGAATTTAAACATCATTGAGGACATGGATGGCATGGGATTTTGGTGATTTTTGAGTGTTTTTCGATTTTTTGCGGTGTTGTTGGGGCCTGGCCATGTGGGTGGAGGCTATTTTGAGGCCTGGTACAGGCAGGGCCTGGCCATGTGGTGGGGGTCAAGGGGCCATTTTGAAGCCAGGCAGTGTGCTCAGGCCTGCACCTAGTTTGCCTTCGTTTCAACCATTATGCCCAGGGGTACTCAGTGGTGCATGGGCCTAGTTTTCTGTGGGGTGTCTTTGATTTAAACATCATTAAGGGCATGGATGGCATGGGATTGTGGTGATTTTTTAGTGTTTTTCGACTTTTTGGGGTGTTGTTGGGGCCTGGCCAAGTGGGTGGGGGCCATTTTGAGGCCTGGTACAGGCAGGGCCTGGCCATGTGGTGGGGGTCAAGGGGTTATTTTGAAGCCATACAGTGTGTTCAGGCCTGCACCCAGTTCGCCTTGCTTTCAACCATTATTCCCAGGGGTACTCAGTGGTGCATGGGCCTAGTCTTTATGTGGGGTGTCTTGAATTTAAACATCAATGAGGGCATGGATGGCATGGGAGTGTGGTAATATTTGAGTGTTTTTCGACTTTTTGGGGTGTTGTTGGGGCCTGGCCTTGTGGATGGGGGCCATTTTGAGGTTTGGTACAGGCAGGGCCTGGCCATGTGGTGGGGGTCAAGGGGCCATTTTGAAGCCAGGCAGTGTGTTCAGGCCTGCACCCAGATTGCCTTGCTTTCAACCATTATGCCCAGGGGTACTCAGTGGTGCATGGGCCTAGTCTTTCTGTGGGGTGTCTTGAATTTAAACATGATTGAGGGCATGGATGGCATGGGATTGTGGTGATTTTTGAGTGTTTTTCGACTTTTTGGGGTGTTGTTGGGGCCTGGCCATGTGGGTGGGGGCCATTTTGAAGCCTGGTACAGGCAGGGCCTGGCCATGTGGTGGGGGTCAAGGGGCCATTTTGAAGCCAGACAGTGTGCTCAGCCTGCACCCAGTTTGCCTTGCTTTCAACCATTATGCCCAGGGGTACTCAGTGGTGCATGGGCCTAGTCTTTCTGTTGGGTGTCTTGAATTTAAACATCATTGAGGGCATGGATGGCATGGGAGTGTGGTGATTTTTGAGTGTTTTTCGACTTTTTGGGGTGTATAACTGATGTTCCTCTGGCTTCCATTGCTTTTAGGTGCACAAGAGAACCACCAGTGCCAGGAAGAAGTCCTGCAGCGGTGTTTGCAGCGCAACGTCACGTGACATCACGTGTATCCACAGACAAGACAACTCTGCAACTCGTGTAACTGCGGCCTACTGTACTGACATCTCAAGAAGATGGCTCCAAAGAAAGTTGGCTGTAGCGCCTCAGCGAAAAAGTCGCCAGTGCCACTGCCAGTAAGAAGGAGCAGAAGAAGCAAGTGGCACCACCTACCAAGGAGGCTGGTGTGCCCACCGACACCTTTTTTGGGAGAAATAAAAACTACGCCTGCAGCAGCAGCGGTGTCCGCCGGGGACCAAGCTGGAAGCAGCACCTCCGCTTCATTGGGCCAGTGATCACCATCGACCAGTGATCTTGGCTCATCACAAGAAAGTACCATCCAATCAACGCCGGATGTAACTCAGCTGACGAGTGTTCAACAACCACAGCCACAAACACAGGTGCAACTAGTGCAAGCGCAAGTACATGGGCAAGGAGAGGCGCAAGTAGAGCCGCAAGGAGGGGAATGAGTAGAGCCGCAAGTACATCCACAAGGAGAGGCGCAAGTAGAGCCGCAAGGAGAGGTGCACGTAGAGCCGCAAGGAGAGGCGCAAGTAGAGCCTCAAGGAGAGGCGCAAGTAGAGCCGCAAGGAGAGGCGCATGGACAGGTGCATGGAGAGGTGCGACTAGAGGTTCATGGAGCGGCACAACTGCCTACAACGCTTGTTCCTCCAGAAGTAGGGGCACATCAGGAAATTGATATTCAAGAGGAGGTATCATCCGAGTAAGCCACTCCTCCTGATGATGAATATCTATTGTCTTCCAGATCCCCAGCAAGAAAAAGGTCAAGGAGGGATACTACTACTACTACAAGTTCTTCTTCAAGCCCTCTTCCTTCTGATGACCTTGATCATGATTGGAACCCAGCCATGCAGTCTGAGAGTGAGTCATGCCATGAGCCGACAAAGGTAGCTAAGCCTAAAAGGAAGGCTCCCGCAAAGCTTCGACTTAAGGGTGATGACGACGAACAAGAAGTGGTGTCTTCTGCTGCTGATGAACAGTCTGACGATTACCCAGTCATCACAGTCGTCACTCCAGCCCCAGCAGGCATGAGGCAGACAGAAATTTTCACCCTATCCCGAATGGCTGCTGAGCGGGATATGGGCGGCGTGGCACTGGTACCACCACCGTTAAGTACACCACCAACACGACCTACAACTTCCATCTTTTTTCGTCAGAAGGGCCGGCATGGACCTCGATCCAGCTCAACCTCAAGTAGTGGTGCTGTAAGTGAACAACAGAAACAAATTCAGCCACACCCATCCTCCACTTCATCTGGCATTGAAAGTCAAAGTAGCACCTCCACCTTCAGCAGACATCAGCAGTCCCCAGTTTGGGACTTCTTTACTGTTAGCGCAAAGGCGGAAAACATGGTCGTTTGTTCGATTTGTAAAGCATGCGTTAGTCGGGGTAAGCTTGGTACCAACTATGGTACCGGAGGTCAGAGAGGTCATCTCAAGCAACACCACACTATCATTTGGGAAACACACATGAGGAAGATCGAGGAAGTCAAAAGAAAAACAAATCCAAATGTATCCATTGATATTGCATCTGATGATGACGAGAATCTGATCGTGCAGGGGGGAAGTGAAGAAGCCACAGACATTTTTTCTGGTACACCCAGTACCCCTGGCAGCAGCACTGCAGTGGTATCGCCGACACCCTCTACCCCTGCAAAATCTATGAGGCACACTAAGAGTGTTGGAGAGACACCAATGCGAAAAACTACATCACCGGGCCTAACTGGTTTGAAGACGTCATCATCATCATCATCACGTAAAATGATCCAGCCCACCATTCGCGAAATGTTCTGGTCGGAGGCGCCATTTGAACGCAACCACCCAACGGTACGTCTGTATAACGCAAAGCTGGCTAAAATGCTAGCGCTGGACCTTCTCCCTTTTTCTTTCGTGGAAGGGGTGGGGTTTCTAGAATTAGTGGTAACAGTCTGCCCTAAATGGAAGGTTCAAATGGTCGCAGGACTATTGATCCATAGCCCTCTCACCCTGGGCACAAGAAGATTGCTGGTACTCCAGCTGTTGCAATTCAAACATAATTCTGTTGGGATGTTTGACGGGTTTTAAGTGAACTAATGAGCTTCTATGTTTATAGTGCGAGCTAGTAATTCAATATGTCTGTGAAACGTATTTGCTAACTGCTAATCTAAATATAACCACTATGGTTATGGGGCCGCTCGCTCGCTTGCATATATTTAAATAACTGCGCGATGGGTTTATGGGATGCTCCTAACATGTTCCGCTCATTATCACTCTTACTGCTAACCTTTTAAACGTTGTAAGCTGTTTGCTTCGCCTACGCGAACTCCGCGTTGTTTCTATCTGTGACTCCGGGGTCAAGTCTGTGCTTAGTACTACCGCCGGTTTCTCGCCTGCGCATTAACGCGCGTGCCGTTTTTTTTTTAAATAACTTTGTTGTCACAAACAATCTACGGCTCTAACAAATTAAGGAAATTATGTTTACTCCTGGCTGCCCGCCCTTACCATGTCGCGTCACTATGCCTAATCGGTCTTGAGAATGAATGTATAACCGCAGTGTCTGACATAGTTACAACATAATGCATATTACAATGATACTTTTAAATTTATAAGTAGCACAAAAATTCTGTCCGATCATTAAGCCCATTGGGCTTCAGACTGTTCAAATGATAAATCCAGTGATTCTCTCTTTTGTTGTGACAACTAAGTTATTTTTTTTTTAAAAAGGCACGCGCGTTATTGCGCAGGCATGAAACCGCTGGTAATACGAAGCAAACAGCTTACAACGTTTAAAAGGTGAGCAGTAAGAGTGATAATGAGCGGAACATGTTAGGAGCATCCCATAAACCCATCGCGCAGTTATTTAAATATGTGCAAGCGAGCGAGCGGCCCCATAACCATAGTGGTTATATTTAGATTAGCAGTTAGCAAATACGTTTCACAGACATATTGAATTACTAGCTCGCACTATAAACATAGAAGCTCATTAGTTCACTTAAAACCCGTCAAACATCTTGCAGTATTTTTGTATCACAATGTCACCAACGTTAAGCCACGCATTTGCGTAAGAACAATGTTATCACATTAAGTTTCTATGTACGTTTATAGCATGTAGAATATCAATTAGGACAGGCTAAAGCAAGTTTTGTTTTATTAATCAACAGGTTTCCCTGATGAAGGTGCTATGTGCACCGAAATGCATTGGATGTGATTTATTTTGGGAACAACAAACAAACGATGTATAAGGAGAAAATTAACGTGTTCACTTAACATGAAAAACATTTGAACACGATGAAAAATAAATTTAAGTGTATGAACACTCAACAGAATTATGTTTGAATTGCAACAGCTGGAGTACCAGCAATCTTCTTGTGCCCAGGGTGAGAGGGCTATGGATCAATAGTCCTGCGACCATTTGATTATTCGTATACACTCTGGGAGGAGAGTGATACCCTAGGAGGCACAGATAACGTGGATAAACCTTAGGTTGTGCACATCCTAAACTTTGAACTAAATGGAAGGTTCCCAGCCGGTCCTATTTTGCCAGAGTTGCGGTTCCAGCACTACATCAAGTGGTGCTGGAGGTGATTAGGGCAGCTTTGCAGAAGAGTGCTGTGCACACTATCCACTTGACAACAGACATGTGGACCAGTTGCCAAGCCCTTGATTACATGTGCATCACTGCACACTGGGTCTCGTTTGCAGGGGTTAGAGACAAGTCAAGTGCAGTTGTTGACCTGGACACACTTTTTCAAGGTACTCGGAAACATGCAACATTAGCCATGTTTGCCATGGAGAAATCTCACACTGCAAAAAAAATTTTGGAGGAGTTTAATAGTAAGGTCTCTGAATGGCTGCAACCAAGAAATTGCACAGTTTATTTTTAACAACTCTTTTTATTGATTGACCGCACATCTATGTAGCACTCCGTACCCCGGAGGAACTACAATGGATACAATATAGCGTAACCAGCGATCCAAATAGCATTTCAGAACATAACCCCAGACCCCCCACTCACCCAACCCCCCATTGATGCCCCCTCCCAACCCGACCCCCCCTGCACAATGTCTCCGTACGTCTGTAGAAAGGTTTGCAAATACACATCAGTGTGCACAATAGGCCCCCCGGCCCCTTTCACATCAGTCCCTCTGTGTCCCTTATCTGCACAGGTGGTTCCAGCCATAGTCCTCTGTAGTCCACACATCGTTTCCAAATTTTGTAGTGTTTCTTAGGACAGCCCCTGGCTTCAAAGACAGGCCGCTCTAATCCCATGCAAAAATCAAGGCCCTTTTTCCATACTACTACCCCGGGAGCCCGGGGTTCCTTCCAAGCCTGTGCCACATCCCTTTTTGCAACTGTTAACCCCAGTAGGAGTAGATGCCTCATAGATATTGCCACCCACGCCTTCGAGGACATGAAGGAGCGCAAGCCTGGGGGAGCGAGGCAATTCCCATCCCAGCACCTCCGACAGACAGTCCCACACTCCGGTCCAAAATCCAGCCAAACCATCACAGCTCCACACTGTATGTAGGACCACATCGCAGACATGTAGGGGAAGCAATCAGACCCGCTCGCCACAACCTCTCCCTAGTATAATACGCCCTATGCAAGTATTTAAACTAGATAAAACACAGGCACATGGCTATAGCTGCTCCCCTAGGGGCTTCGAGGGCCTCTCGCCAATCTTCCTCCTCTAGTTCCCCTACATCTCTTACCCAAGAGTCCCGCAGAGACTGTAGAGTGGAGGAGCAATGTGTGACCAGCGTCTGATATATGCAGAAAATCTTTTTCTCTGCCAGATCACCCATGAACACCTTTGCCTCTATCGGGCTGAACTCCGGCAAGGAGTCCAGTCCCTCTAGTGTAGGCGCCAGGTCATGGCGGAACTGCAAGTATTTAAAGAACTGCGTTCGGTGCATACAGTATTCTTCGCTGAGCTCCTGAAAGGATTTAAGGGTCGTGCCCTTCAAAACATGCCCAAGTGTGGAGATTCCTATAGAATCCCAGCCTCGGAATCCCGGCAGTGACGCCAACGCCGGCAGCTGCCCGTTGTGCCAGAGCGGGGTCTCCTCCGTAAGTTTACCCACCAGCCCATTCGACGCAACACTTGTCTCCACACTTGAAAGACCACCTGGGTGGCCCTAGGCAGCCCCTTCCTCAACCGCGCTGAGTATAAAATCATATGGAGCATATCCGGGTCCATCAAGTATCTCTTGAGTGCATATGCTGGGTCTCCCCTGTCTCCATACCACCATTCATTCAAAACAAGGAGGTGGGATGCTTGATAGTAGGACAAGATATCCGACGTCGCCAGACCCCCACAGTACGTAGACAGAAAACAGGTGCGCAAGGCAACTCGCACCGCCCCCCCCCACAGGAATCGACCCAACGCTGAATTGATTTGCCGAAACCATGATGGCAAGATCGAATAGGGATGATTCTGTAATTGATACAGAAGGCGCGGAAGGGCACATATATCAAACGAGTTCACATCCGGCGAGATATTTAAATAGCCGGCAGCTGACGATCACGTGGGTAAGAACCTAAGAATCTTAAAAGGTATAGTAACACGCAAAGCAATTGTCGCTCGGAATAGTACAACAAACCCTTCCAGCCTACTCAGGTATTGGTGCGATTAATTCAAATGTATCAAATATATAGAATAACAAGAATAATCTTAGGATATCAGAATCTTAGAAATAAAAAAAGACAAATCCGAATAGTACGAATATTTGAAATACACCGGGTTCACCATTGTCATATTCAAAACGAGGCAAATAAAACAATGTTTGAGCATGAAATTGCTCGAACTTTGTTTTATTTGCCTCGATGCCGGATGTGAACTCGTTTGATATATGTGCACCATAGCCGTGAGGCGCCAACAGCTATCTCCTGTCTCGGCTTCTTTTTCCGTTAGACTCCGCCGTAAGCGAGGTGAGAGGTTTTTATTGAAATTACGAATAGTTTGTCAAAAACCGACTCCGATCTTGTTAATATTATTTAAATGTTTGTTCGGTTATTTTTAATATCTCTGGTTATTTATTTTTATTTTTATTCATTAGATCGGTTGTTATGTTAACCGTCAGACGCCAGCAGCTATCCTCTGTGTAACCGTTAGACGCCAACAGCTATCTTCTGTGCAAACGTCTATGCGGGAGACAAGCGGCTGTAGCTAGGTGAGTGTCCTTAGCCGTTAGAATGGGCGTTCATGTTTAGTCGACTGGATGGCGTGGTAGAGGATTTAAACAAACGATGTATTTGTTTTACTCTCCTTGATTCGAATTTTTGTTTGCTCCATATTTATGTAGACTCGTGTGCCTGAAATCAATCAACGTTACAGCTTCTAAAGCAACATGATAAAGAAATTTTATAAACGCAAGTCCCTCAACTCATACGGTGCTAATTTGGTAAGCGCTGGTGTTTTATGGAATGTTTTTTTTTTGCTATCAAGCCTTTTCTGTAATTGGTGTTTAGTATGTTTATTTATCATTTTTTCAGGAGTTTCTGGATATCGAATCCTTTACTTTGGGATCTTTTGGAAACAACATGGCATTAGGTGTGATAGTATCGCTTTGAATCTGTGAAACATTCCACTTTATTTTAAATATATCGAACAATCAACGCTTATCTTGTGCGGATATGTTCCCATATATTTCTTGGTAAGTTGTCCTAGGCCAAGAATGAGTTAATATCAGAGTATAGTAGGCTTGCCACTGGTATTGTAGCATGTATATATAGAAACATATGTTCTATGTTATATATTTCTCGTAGATATACTACGTGTGCAACTTTTGGAAATACGGTCCATTGAGATTCGAAAAACACACTAACAATATTATATTGCAATTGCTTGCTTAAAGATCACATTCCTACAAAAGGTGAGCAGATTTGGTCACCGGACTAACGTTTAACTGTAGATTTGCAGTTGGTCTTCAGTGGTAAGATGTCTTGTATTTTACAAAGACAATTCTGAATGTGGTTTTTTCTATCTTGCTAAATTTTCACTATTAAGGTGACCACTACCTGAGAAATTGTTAACGGTTTCTCCTCTAGATTGTGAGAACATGCATCATTAATTTGGGAATATTTGTTTTCTTTTGCAATTAATATTTTTCTTGTCTCCTATTTTTTAATAGGGAATGCGACTGCTCTAATATTGTATTTTATTTAAATGTTGATTTTCTGTATCTTTGTTGTTTGGTACAATAATGGTTTTAATCGAACTGTATGATTACAATATGTGTTAATAAATTGTATAGTTTATGAATGTAATATGAATATGTATTAAAACACAAAACAAGGTTTTTATTAGAGTGTCCTCCCTTGTCTTATCCTGTCCCCCCTCCCCCCACTTTTTTTGCAACCTTTATTCCTAATTATCGTTATAATTGCCTAGGATTGTTATTTACAAACTGTTCCTTTTCCCTGTCCTAGGTATTATATTATTTTTTAATCAAGGGGCCCTTGTTACTCTCATAGTAATATAGTTAAGGCCATGCAGCAAGGTGACTATTGCAGAGTGCCGTGTTTGGCGCACTGTATAAACCTGGTTGTGCCAGATTTCATGAAAAATGAAAACACAGTCAAGAAGTTACTGACCACCTGCCGAAGAATATGCACACATTTCAGCAATTCTTTTAAGGCCCGGAAGAAGCTGAGGAGCATTCAACATGTACGTAAAGTGCCAGTCAAAGGACTCATCCAGGAGGTGGCAACACGTTGGAACTCAACCTTTCACATGCTTGAGCGTCTGTTTGAGCAGTGCATGGTAATCAATGACTATCGGCCAGATTCATCAAGCTTTATTGCGCTTGCAAAGGGCCAGATTCTGAGAATCTGGCCCTTTGCGAGTGCAATTTTTGCATTTGGGATTCATCATCCCAAATGCAAAAAACGCTATTAAAGAATTCGCACATTTGCGAGGAATTGTATTTAAGGAATCACTATTTGAGATTCCTTAAATGCAATTCATGAACCATTTTAAAATTGCGAAATCGCAATTTTGGGCCGCTATTTACCCCGAGGTCAAACCTCGTGGTAAATAGCGAAAACTTAGAGAAATGCATTTAAATGCATTTTTCTAAGTTGCATGTTACACACACACATGTCCTTTGGAAATGTGTGTGCGCAACACCAATGTAGATTACATTTCAGGGGTGCTACAGGGTGTCCTTTGGACACCACTGGCAGCCTTGAAATCGCTTCCTTATTTGCGATTAGCTAATTGCTAATCGCAAATAAGGAATGACTCCACATTCATTAGGCCCATAGGAATGAATGGGGAGTTATTCCTTATTTGCGATTAGCAATTAGCTAATCGCAAATAAGGAATCAGTGGGAATCGCAAATTCGATTGCGATTCCTACATGAATCCCGTTTTGCGAGTCCTTAATAGCGAATCCTTAAAATTCGCTATTAAGGACTTGCAATTCCTTACCTTGATGAATCTGGCTGTATATCTTTACACTAGGTTCTGCTATGAAAGACATGAGGCTAGAGTTGGAGGAATTGCAGCTAGTTAAAAGCCTGACAGACATGCTTCGTCCTTTTGAGGTTTTCACGCGTGAAGTCAGCAGGGAGGACTGTTCTTTGAGCAAAACTATCCCATTGTTGGTCATGCTAGAGCACCAACTGAAGGCGGTGTCTTCAACGTTCAGAGATGATGTTGGAAAGCAAGCTGCATATCTGTTGGCGGAGAACTTATTAAGCCACCTAGTTGCCAATAAAAAGGCTTCAAAACATACATACAGAACAACATTACATTTGTGCCACTATTCTGGATCCACGGTACAAAAAGGCAGTGACCAGCAAAGCATTCATTCCTTTTGATGAAGCAGATGTTTCAAAGTACAAACATTGGCTAGCTGTGTCAGCCAGTCGGTTCGAAAAAGATCGGCAGAAAATTCAAGGAGCCGTCAGAAGTCCAACTGAATCAGCAGGCGATCCAGCGTCAAGTTCCACTTTTGAATCTGTGGACGAAGGGAGTAACTTTCCCTCACAGCCGTTAACGATACCAGCAGCAACCGTAAATGTAAATGTAAATGTAAATTGATACTTGTATAGCGCACTACTCACCCGCAAGGGTCTCAAGGCGCTTGTACGAATACCGCTATGGAACCCATCCTGGCTTTCCCTGTGAGGCGTCCACTCCTGGGCACCCCTAAGGTGGAGGCCAGGCATCCTTAGCGTTGTGGGGGCCGTTGTGGAGATTAAGCAAGCTATTGCCCAGAGTTGCAGAGTGGGACTCCATGATTGGAATAGGCACCGAGGCGAGAATTATCAGGTCCGTGGAATTTTGAGCCCAAGACCCGCTGAGGCAGGGAATTGAACCCTGGTCCCGGGGCAGACCTCTGCATCAGGGTCTGCCGCTCTAACCATTGAGCTACACTTCTCCACAACCGTATCATCATCCTCACCTGCACCAGGCCCACCCATAATATTGTCGGAAGCGGATTGGCTAACTCATCAAGGGTTTGCTCGTTCCAGTGCTGAGAAGGCCACAGATGGTACGCAAAGTGGAGCAACCGTGGAGAACCTTGAGTTGATGGTGCAGGCCTATCTGGATGACCTAACACAGATCTTTGTTAATACGAACCCATTGCTGTGTTGGTACAGGAAAATGGCTCTATGGCCACTGATCACCAACCTGGCTATAAATTATTTGTCTTGCCCACTCGCAAGCGTGTCTTCTGAACGTGTTTTCAGTGCTGCTGGTGCCATTGTAACTTCAAAAAGGACCCGCCTCTCGGCCAAAAATGTGGGGAGGTTAACACTGATCAAGATGAATCAGCACTTGATACCACCAGATTTCAAAGTACGTGAATGCACGCAGGAAGAAGAGGACACCGACTTAGGCGACAGAAGTTCTTCTCTGTTACCTGACCTACTCCCGTCTCAATTCATGGAGTTTGAGGACGAGCTCTACTTCCCTGACACCGAGCCCTGAAAATGAATTTCTGTTTTTTGTCCTTATTCACTTTTATTCCTGTGTGTCTTTCTTTGTCTTGCAACTTTTACCATGTATCAACTCGTGATTGGCAAACAGGTAAACCAGTCTACAACAACTTTTACAGCAGGACTACATGTCTGTCTATTCGTGGTATGTATTGGTCGAGGGCGAGGCAGTGTACTGTTGTTGTTATGCCAGGCAGAGTCCACTCCAGACAGCAGTTCATGTAAAATTGGGGCTATGTGGCTTGCTGCATACAATTAGATATGCGTTCTCTGTCTGACAAAGAGCCTAGGTATGCTACATCAGTTTGCTTCACTCAGTGGTGCCTGCCTTGACCCTCTGCTTGGCACTGCCTCAAGCTTGGGCCAAACATCCGTTATGTTTGCAAAATTTGCTGTTTTTCGGTATTTCGCAAATCTCGCAATGTTTTGTGAACAGCGCAATTTGCCATGTTTTGAATGTACCAGTATTGCATGTTTTTGGGGGGCTGTATGGGGGTGTTCTAGATTTGTGGGGCAGGGTGTGGGGGTCTGGGAGCACTGCTGGGATAGCATAATTATTATTGGAAGTGATTTGAAGAAAATCCATGGTGGGAAAGAGGAGTTAGGGCCTAGCTGCAGAGCGCATTTGGACTGATATTGACTGGTTGGCTGAAAATGTTCTAAGTATGAGTTTTTGCATTTTTGATTTTTGCCTTTTTAGGGATGTTCTGCTTTTTTGCGGTGGATGCAGGGGTCTGGGGGCATAGCTCAGAAGGTCTAATATCGGAATTAAGTATTTTGGACCAAATCCATGGTGAAAAACTTTTTGCGTTTTTGCTCACTTGCCTGTCTTTGGGGTGCTGTTTGGGGGGCTTCTAGGTTTTTGTCGGTGGGTTTTGGGGACTGGGAGCACTGCTGGTACAGTCTAATGTTGATTGCATTTGTTTTTCAGGAAATCCATGGTGGAAAAGGGGAGTTAGGGCCTAGCTGCAGAGATATTTGGACTGAATTGAAGGTAGGCCCATTTTTGCTTTTTGCCTGTTTGGGGTTGTTCTGCTTTTTGGTGGGTGGCTGCAGGCTCTGGGGGAATAGCTCGGAAGGTCTAATATCGTAATCAAGTGTTTTGGACTACATCCATGACGAAAAAGGTTTTGCATTTTGCTCACTTGCCTGTCTTTGGGGTGCTGTTTGGGGGGCTTCTAGGTTTTTATGGGTGGGTTTTGGGGTCTGGGAGCACTGCTGGCACAGTCTAATGTTGATCGCATTTGTTTTTCAGGAAATCCATGGTGGAACAGGGGAGTTAGGGCCTAGCTGCAGAGCGTATTTGGACTGAATTGAAGGTAGGCCCATTTTTGCTTTTTGCCTGTTTGGGGGTTTTCTGCTGTTTGGCGGGTGGCTGCAGGGTTCTGGGGGCATAGCTTGGAAGGTCTAATATCGGAATCAGGTGTTTTGGACCAAATTCATGGCGGAAAAGGTTTTGCGTTTTTGCTCACTTGCCTGTCTTTGGGGTGCTGGTTGGGGGGCTTCTAGGTTTTTGTGTGTGGGGTTTGGGGTCTGGGAGCACTGCTGGCACAGTCTAATGTTGATTGCATTTGTTTTTCAGGAAATCCATGGTGGAAAAGGGGAGATAGGGCCTAGCTGCACAGCGCATTTGGACTGAATTCCAGGTAGGCCCAAAATTTGCTGTGTGTCACTTTTTGCGGTTTTGCTTTTTGCCTGTTTGGGGGTGTTAAACTTGTTTCCGCCTGGGTTTACGGGTCTGGGGGCATTGCTGTGAAGGTCTAATACCGGATAAAAGTGGTTTGGAGAAAATCGGAGATGAAAAAGCTTTTCCATTTTCAGGCATTTCGCTCACTTTAGCGTTTTCAGGGGGCTGTTTGGGGGGTTTCCTGGTGTTTGTGGGTGGGTTTTGGGGTCTTGGAGCAACACTGGATATGGATACTTTTGATTGCAAGAGGTTTGAAGAAAATCCATGGTGGCAAAGGGGAGTTAGGGCCTAGCTGCAGAGCGCGCACCGAGTGATCTGGGAAATATGCAGAAATTTGTCAAAGTATCAATTTTTCCATGTGTGCTTTTTGGCTGTTTTGGGGGCTTAAACTTGTTTCCGCCTGGGTTGATGGGTCTGGGGGCATTGCTGTGAAGATCTAATACCGGTTAAAAGTGGTTTGGAGAAAATCTGAGGTGAAAAAGTTTTTCCATTTTCAGGCATTTTTCTCACTTTAGTGTTTTCGGGGGGCTGTTTGGGGGGGGTTCCTGGTGTTTGTGGGTGGGTTTTGGGGTCTTGGAGCAACTCTGGCTACGGATACCTTTGATTGCAAGAGGTTTGAAGAAAATCCCTGGTGGCAAAAGGGAGTTAGGGCCTAGCTGCAGAGTGCGCACGAATGATCTGGGAAATATGCAGAAATTTGTCAAAGTGCCCATTTTTCTATTTTTGCTTTTTGGCTGTTTGGGGGGGGGGGGGGTTAAACTTGTTTCCGCCTGGGTTGACGGGTCTGGGGTCATTGCTGTGAAGGTCTAATAAAGTGGTTTGGAGAAAATCGGAGGTGAAAAAGTTTTTCAATTTTCAGGCATTTTGCTCACTTTAGCGTTTTCAGGAGGCTGTTTGGGGGTGTTCCTGGTGTTTGTGAGTGGGTTTTGGGGTATTGCAGCAATGCTGGGTATGAATAATTTTGATTGCAAGAGGTTTGAAGAAAATACATGGTGGCAAAGGGGAGTTAGGGCCTAGCTGCAGAGCGCGCACGGAGTGATCTGGGAAATATGCAGAAATTTGTCAAAGTGCCCATTTTTCCATTTTTGCTTTTTGGCTGTTTGGGGGGGTTAAACTTGTTTCTGCCTAGGTTGACGGGTCTGGGGGCATTGCTGTGAAGGTCTTATACCGGATAAAAGTGGTTTGGAGAAAATCGGAGGTGAAAAAGTTTTTCCATTTTCAGGCATTTCGCTCACTTTAGCGTCTTCGGGGGGCTGTTTGGGGGGGTTCCTGGTGTTTGTGGGTGGGTTTTGGGGTCTTGAAGCAACACTGGGTATGGATACATTTGATTGCAAGAGGTTTGAAGAAAATCCATGGTGACAAAGGGGAGTTAGGGCCTAGCTGCAGAGCGCGCACCGAGTGATCTGGGAAATATGCAGAAATTTGTCAAAGTATCCATTTTTCCATTTGTGCTTTTTGGCTGTTTGGGGGGGTTAAACTTGTTTCCGCCTGGGTTGATGGGTCTGGGGGCATTGCTGTGAAGGTCTAATACCGGATAAAAATGGTTTGGAGAAAATCGGAGGTGAAAAAGTTTTTCCATTTTCAGGCATTTTGCTCACTTTAGCGTCTTCGGGGGGCTGTTCCTGGTGTTTGTGAGTGGGTTTTGGGGTCTTGAAGCAATGCTGGGTATGAATACTTTTGATTGCAAGAGGTTTGAAGAAAATCCATTGTGGCAAAGGGGAGTTAGGGCCTAGCTGCAGAGCGCGCACGGAGTGATCTGGGAAATAGGCAGAAATTTGTCAAAGTGCCCATTTTTCTATTTTTGCTTTTTGGCTGTTTGGGGGGGGTTAAACTTTTTTTCCGCCTGGGTTGACAGTTCTGGGGGCATTGCTGTGAAGGTCTAATACCGGATAAAAGTGGTTTGGAGAAAATCTGAGGTGAAAAAGTTTTTCCATTTTCAGGCATTTCGCTCACTTTAGCGTCTTCGAGGGGCTGTTTGGGGGGGTTCCTGGTGTTTGTGGGTGGGTTTTGGGGTCTTGGAGCAACGCTGGGTATGGATACTTTTGATTGCAAGAGGTTTGAAGAAAATCCATGGTGGCAAAGGGGAGTTAGGGCCTAGCTGCAGAGCGCGCACGGAATGCTCTGGGAACTATGCAGAAATTTGTCAAAGTGCCCATTTTTCCATTTTTGCTTTTTGGCTGTTTGGGGGGGGGTTAAACTTGTTTCCGCCTGGGTTGACAGTTCTGGGGGCATTGCTGTGAAGGTCTAATACCGGATAAAAGTGGTTTGGAGAAAATCTGAGGTGAAAAAGTTTTTCCATTTTCAGGCATTTCGCTCACTTTAGCGTCTTCGAGGGGCTGTTTGGGGGGGTTCCTGGTGTTTGTGGGTGGGTTTTGGGGTCTTGGAGCAACGCTGGGTATGGATACTTTTGATTGCAAGAGGTTTGAAGAAAATCCATGGTGGCAAAGGGGAGTTAGGGCCTAGCTGCAGAGCGCGCACGGAGTGCTCTGGGAACTATGCAGAAATTTTTCGAAGTGCCCATTTTTCCATTTTTGCTTTTTGGCTGTTTGGGGGGAGGTTAAACTTGTTTTCACCTGGGTTGACAGGTCTGGGGGCATTGCTAGGAAGGTCTAATACCGGATAAAAGTGTTTTGGATAAAATCCATGGTGAAAAAGTTTTTAACTTTTCAGAGTTTTCGCTCACTTTCGTGTTTTCGGGGGCCTGCTTGGGGGGGTTCCTGGTGTTTGTTGGTGGGTTTTGGGGTCTTGGAGCAACGCTGGGTATGGATATTTTTGATTGCAAGAGGTTTGAAGAAAATCCATGGTGGCAAAGGGGAGTTAGGGCCTAGTTGAAGAAAGCTTTTGGCACTATTTTTAACTTAGGGCTCGTTAGGGTTAACAGTATTGCATGTGTTTGGGGGTGTTCGAGATTTTGGCAACTGGGTTCTGGGGTCTACTATTGGAGCACTTGTCGAGAAATGTCTAATTTTGGTTGCAAGTGGTTTGAAGAAACTCCATGGTGGGAAAGGGGGGATTTGGGCCTACTTTACTTTCAAAGTACGTTTTGTCACCATTTTCCACTAGGCCTCAGACAGGTAGCAGTATCGCACATTTTTTGTGGTCTGATTGGGGGTATTCTACATTTTAGCGTCTGTGTTTAAGGGTCTGGGAGCACTGCTGGGAAGGTCTAATTTTGTTCTAAAATCGTAGTTTACACTACACCTAGCTTGACGGGAAAGTTCCGCAAAATTCGCCCATACTTATTTATCCTTGAAAAGGAGACTCAGAGTTCGCCCTTTCGAAACTATTGTACTGTCGATTCTGAAACTGAAAGTGTGACTTTTTGCACTACACAGCGTACGTACCTTATATTTTTTTCTCAGTGGTGTTTTAATATCACTTCCTGTTTTTGCATCAACATTTACAGGGGGGCTTTCACCCTGTGCAATGGAAAAAAGGATGAAGTCAGGCTACACATTAGCAACCCACAATTCAGCATCCGCCAGGCAGGCAGTGGACAGGTTGTCTTCTGGTCACCAACATTGATCGAAGGAGCGTCAGATGGAACGGAGGAGTACCGCAAATAAGAGGAATGGCTTGATGCATGCAACTTCCCAAATTCAACAGGACAAGTACAACAACATACAGTAACAGTATCCATTCATTTCTACTTATCTTTTAAGTAATGTTATTGCTGTGAACATCTATGAGTGTGATTCTGCTTTTCTTTGCTCTCTGCTTCTAAATTTGCTATGTTTTTGCTATGTTTAACAGAAATTTATGTTCTACGTGTTTATTCTCTCTGAGGGCAGAGAGGCAAGTGAAATTGCGTAATGACTGCAGCCCTGTACTCTCAACTTGTTTCTTCGTAGTTACTAGTAAGTTGCAGTAAGTATTAGTGCTACTTTGCAGTAACCTAACCATCCATTTAGTACACAACTTCTGGCATGCAGTAGTGCACTTCCTTTATGTCCCTTTAAAGATTTATCAATATCTTCAAATCCAAAGATTTGTTTCTCTTCATTTGTTGTTTGACTGTCCATGCTGTGTTTTTTTCTCTCTACCAAACTTTCCCAAAAAAACCCCTTCCCATCCAATTTTCAAACCCTAACCCTCTTCTCCCGGGCTGTGTGGTATTTCATTGTGGTGTGACTGACAACAACAATAAATTCCACACACTTGCTGGGGAGGATAAGGTCTTCGGGGTCCAGTTGAGGGTGGTGCAGGTTCACTGAGGGTGCCGAGCGTCGAGGGCGGTGGGCCAATTACGTCCCCACCCCCTCCTGTGACCCATGGTGTACTTCCCTGACACCACAAAAGTGCAGAAACCATAACGCTGGAAGCCTCCTAAACCAGGAATAATTAGGAAGCAAATCTTACTTCCTAATTTTTTGCACTTTTTCACCTTTTTTTGTTATTTTCACTTTCACGTCCCTAGGTAAGGGTGGGCCTTAGCGCGTCCATACCGCCAGGGTTTAATACACCAATAAGTCCTGAAGAATGCCTGGTAACATTACACCGTTTCATGGCTGAAACATGTCGACTGATTTGTAAGGAAACTACCACTCAATTAATTGTGGACTCTTTTCCAAACACATACATTTTAATAACCTGTCCTTAGTGATCGAAGAATAAAAATATTTCTAATACACTAGTGACTTTTTAAACCCTCACCACTCATTAGTCAAATTTACTTTGCACAACATGTCTGAATTTCACTATCCTGCTCCGCAGTAGATCTGGCGTTGTAGCACACCAAAGAGGCACTCGGTCTCTTTGGTGGGGCCCGATGATGAAACATGTCATCACCAGGTGGTGAGTGAGGGCTTTCCTTAACGTCCTGAGTGAGGCCGTCAACCCCTTTCTTAGCTGCTCCTGACTATGGTCTGGTATAACCATTTGACACTCTTTTCTTGTTTACTGAGGATAAGGTCAAAGCAGCCAAAATCATTACAATCAGAAGTTCAAGTGCGCCGTCGTGGATTGATAAGAACATCCTCCTCCTACACGACTTGAACAATCAAATGCTTAATGCTTACGTTACGTTGATGACGTGTCCTTTGCCTTAATTTCTTATAGCAGTCCAACTCCACGCAACTACTACTTATATTTACATTAATTTAACACTGCTTAGGCTACAATTTAGGGCACTGTTCTCCACGGTACTATCTAATGTACTGTTTCTAATGCTACGCTCAGCCCACTCAATGTTTCATTTCCTTTTTTTTCATATGGTGATACTGCCAGTGTGTACCACTACTGCTACCAGCACAACAATGATATTGCATCCGTCGAGGATTCAAGTCAACAACCAACCTTATTCACCAACCGTGATTCACAAATCACAGGTAAGATAAGCATATTGGAGAGGTAGTAAAATAATGGGCTAGGACTAAGTTGGGAGGAGAGCAGAGACTGACAGTACTACTAGTGGAGAGGTGTGGCTCACTGGTTAGAGGCGGCAGACCCGAGTGCAGAGAACGGCCCGGGACCAGGGTTCGATTCCCGACGCGGCAGGGTCTTGGACCAGGATCAGCGGACTGATAATTCTCGCATCGGTGCCTACTCCGACCAGGGAGCACACTCGGCAACTCTGGGCATTAGCTTGCCTCATCTCCACAACGGCCCCACACAAACGCCGGGGATGCCTGGTTTCACCTTGGAGACCCCCAGGAGGGACTATCTCACAGGGAAAGCCAGGACGGGTTCCCCAGCGGTCTATAGCGCTACGAGGCCTCCGGGTAGCAGTGCGCTTTATAAGACACAACAATTTACAATTTACAATTTACTAGTAAAGTACAGTAGTAGGGCTACTGAATTGACTAACTTGGTTACTTGCATTTTGGTACATTTCAGGACAAGATATTTCATTCATGCTGTTAAGTTTGAAAAACCAAATGTCCAGTAACCACCACCAACCCCCACACAAAATAATATGAGCGCGTATACTGTGTTTTGGTATGAAAAATATAATTATTAAGAAATATAAATTATGGATGTTGTTGTCACAAAAATAAAATAAATTACCCCAACTCACCCCCCCTCACTAACCAAACCAATGTCCAAAAATCAAAAAGTTCCCTTTCCCAAAAACCCAATTACCACCTCCCCAACAGTCTTTAAAAAAGGGGCAAGGGACAGTCACTTCATCCGGTGGTGTAGTGTGGACAGCTGGTGCTGCACGTCCCGCAGCTCTTTGCGGAGGTCCCGGAGCTGGCGTTGATGTGTTTCACCCAACCGCTCCAGGTAGTCCACTCGCTTACGGATGCGGCACACATGTGCCATCCAGGCTCTGGGGGGGGGGGCAGCTGTTGTTTTTGCTGCTGTGAGGCGGCGGCAGGAGGCTGTCAGGCCACGGCTCCATTTGGCTTGAGGTTTGTGGCTGGTGGACCTGGGGGCAGTGGAGGAGGATGTACTGGTTGATGTGTCCACTCCCGAGCCCACAACCACCGATATTTGGCACAAATAGCCTCCAGCTTACCGGCCCTGGCCCGGACAGCCATCTCCTTGCGGGTAAGCTTTTTTGGAGTAGCATCTATGAAGAAAGAAAGAAAAACACTGTAGCCAATAGTCTTTAACATAAAGTCAAAATAATTCAACGGAAAGTTGACACTCAGTAACACCAGCATCCGTAACACCAGCAAGTAGCAAACACAGTATAACATTTTGGCATGTATCTTTCCGCCGTCTTTGTAAGCCTGTGACATTACTGGGAGTTTCAGGAATTCCACTAGCAGCACTATGGGTGGACTCACTACTACATTCATAGTCAGAGAGTACTAAAAATAGGCCTTATTTACTTTTTTTCTCTTGTGTTGCAAAAGAAATTACTGGTACGTGAACTTGTGGTAGCCGCCATAATGGCAGCTCACTCAGCTTTCACCCAAGAAATACAGACACAGGCCATGATGATGCAGACTCGCAGTACTTTAAGCAGAACATGCAGGTGGGGATAGGAATGTCTTTTCTATAGGGGTGGCACTGCCACTGGCCATACTTCATCCACTCAGGGTCTGCTCTACTACATCATACACCTCTACTATCGATGAGGATAAAGAAGATAACATCCAGGCTTCCAAAGTACGTCTATGATTCTTCTTAATGTCTCAAATGTACCAAAATTTATTTTTGTCAACAACCAACTAACATCCGTTTCATTATATTATGGAAACCGCCATCTTCTTATCTTGAATTGCATTCAACAATACAATCATAAATATTAAGACTCGCTCGTCCTTCGATTCACCCTTCTTTAACTTTTCGTTCTTCACATCCCTAAACTATATCTGATATGACTTGGCTTCACAATAAAAATTTGCCAGCTGAGTTGAAGTGAAATAGAGGGGTCCATTGGTTACCCGAGAAGTACCGCAGCTAATGCTATTACAAGTCAAGGTTGACTGTCTTCTCCGTGATAGTAGCCCAAAAAGTAGTTCTAAATTAGTAACTGTTCTTAACAGTACAGTCTACTTACACTAGTGTACTATGTACTACTGTACAGTACACCATACACTCCTTTGCGAGCCTACTTAAAAACATTTCAATGAGTAAGGAGTATAACTTACCACCGTCCGCCGCCGCTGAGTCTTCCCCCCCAGCTCCTACTGTTGGCGCCACTGCATCCAGAGTGGACCCCTCCGCACTGCTGGCCCCGGCACTGGTGGCCATCTGTGCCGCATCACATGTTGTGACGTCTAGGAAAAACATGTCATATTTTCAGATGCAATACACAACCCCCTATTTTATCTTGTAATGGAAGAAAATGTTACATAACACATTTTTTATTACTGGGATTGAAAAAAAGTAACGGTTTTGGGGAGGAAGTGTTAACCTTTTATATGCTTATTCCATTAAATGATACACTTCTTCTTATGACAACTGATGAATGCTTGCTTAACGTGCACCATTTTTCTCGTTACAGACAGAAGATTCCATTGCCCTTCTGCCAGACGATTCGCCAACTACTAGTAAGTCATCACCAGCAGTACTTTAAGTACATTAAAGAAGGTGAGGGCTCCCTCACAGTTATTCTAATAATTTCATGTGTCTGTTGACTATTATTAAGTTTGAGTCACAGTAATTTAATTCATGGGAATGTTGTTTAAACTTTAACGTCGTCTTCATCCATCACCATTGCTCGCTCCGAATACTACGCTATTAAAAATAAAGAAATAATGTTTTCATTTCTTAATTGAAAATAAAACTTTAAAACTAACAAACACAGTGGGGTTTTTGTTCTACTGCACTTGGCAGTCATGTTTCAGTGACTCAGTTAGGCCGGGGCTCGGCGGTAGTCTTCTTCTGTTCTTCTGGGTCGTAAAATCATTGGTCAGACACACTAGATAGTCGGTCAGGGGATTGGGGGTTCAATTTCTGTTTGGAGTGAGCTATGTCGAAAGTCGAACTGCACCTATCATCAACAATGTCCTATTTCTCTTGTCCATACTTCTTTGTGTGCAGAATAGTCCCTGAAACACTAGCGGTATGGGATGTGCTCCTCTCAAATCAAAAAGGCAACTGCTACCTTTTGCTTGGTGTAAACAATGACATTATGTTGCTGGAAATTGTCAAAGCACTTACATTAAGAAGACTGGAATAGACATCAAGGGCAACCCAGAGGACTGCACTCAGTGCCTAGAGCTATTGCTGGATCAGAGTTTTTTTTCACACCGTTTGCCGACTGGGCAAGCTTAGCTACCTATACAGACCGACTCATAATAGTAAACAGTAGTAGCACAGAGAGTGATGGTAGAGGTAGGATAAGAATGTAGAAAGTAGTCTACATTAGAAGAAGATCAAAGACTATTTTGTAATGCATAGAATTATTAGGAAACAGTTTGTAATGAATAGGAGCTTTAAAAGTTAGGGAAGTATAAGTATTAATATAACAATAGAACAACTTACTGGGGCCAGCAGAAGTGCGTGCAAGGGACCGATCCTGTCCACCTTCTTCCACCGGAGTCTCAGTCGCCGTCGACGCCTTGCCCCTGGGAGCTTCTGGTGAACATGAAATAAAGAAACACAACATGGATGATTGTTTTTTGGGAAATATTTGATTTCTTTGAACACAATTTAAAATTATGTCGGGGAAACAAATTAACAACAATTGCATCTGATCTGGTCAACTAGGAGGATAGTAGTATAGTATTGCAGGATTTGCAGACCATCTAATAGGAAAGTTATGTAAATCACTAACTACACCAACAACAAAAAAGGTTCTAGTACGACTGCCATCACTCAGCAGCATGAGACGTCGCGTGACAGACACAGTCCGCCACTAACAAATGTCCTATAACAAGTAATAAATAATATACTCAACGTATCAATCCACCACTATCTCTTCAAAGTGGCAGCAGCAGGAGTACAAAGAAGGGCTAGTCTTGAGTCTACTGTCTCTACCATTACGCAGTAATGCTCTCAAATGAGTAAAAAGTTGCAAATAAGTAAGCATAGTAGCAACTCCAATAGTCAGGCGAGCACCTGCAATGACAGAAGCTATTTAAAGATTAATTCACATGCAATGTAATCGAATCAGCAGCATTCATACTCTTCAGGAAAGAAATAGATTAGCAATATAACAGAGCAAAATAAAAAAAAGTAGTTATTAAATAGCTACTTACCAAGGCCAGGGATCTCCAATCCTGGCAGGCCAAGCATGTCATGCTCCCGGTCCAGGATGTCAGTCCACCGGTGCATCGCCTGCTGGTAGGTACGCCGGACCCCAGACTCCTTCCACATGCGCCGGCACACCTTCTCCCACAGCTGGCGACGCTCTTGGAGGCCGTAACCGGAAGCCATCCGCCCACCTGCTGCCACGGTCTTAGGGAGGTGGACTTGGACAAAAACCATCAAGGCAGCCACCTCCACTGCAGAGAAGACTCCCTGGCCTGGACTAGCTCCCCCCTCAAACACCTGCAAGGGAGCCGGGTACGGGGTGCTGGGCCCTTCCCCTTGCCCTTGTCGCCTCCCTTTGCCATGGTCCTGGGCACAAGAAAAAGGAAAGAAGAATAGGTGAGAAAAAAAAATAAGAGAGAGAGCAAAAGAAATAATGTAGGTAATAAAGTAACAAAAAGTAAAAAAAAACACAAAATATAGATGTAGGAAATTGTATAGATAGATAATAAGCAAAAAAAAGCAAAAAAAAGTTCAGACAAACATAGGATTACAAAGATGTAAGATGGATAGAAAAGAAGCATGCCCAAAAACCATAGCAATGAATGAAAAAAAAGATGGCTGTGCCCATAGAGGACCGCGTGGGTAAGTTTGCGCGATATTTTCCCCGCGAGCATGCAAAAACACAGGCAAACTCGTAATAGCGCGCAGCCCACAACGCGAGATTGCCAATAGCGCCCGGAACCGGAAATACGCAACGCGCACAAGATGGCCGTGCCCATGTACGACCGCATGGGTAACTTCGCGGTCGGTGCGCTGCAAGCAGCTTGCAAAGACGCAAAAAACCTGCTAATTTGCATGAATTCACGGATTGCGAGTTCGATTTAGCAAGAATTCGCGCCCCGCGAATCTTGCGAAATTGCACAAAAACGAATTTTGCAAAATTGAAAGCACTTAGCAGGTGCAAAAGTTCAAGCTAATTTGTAACCATTCCCTGTAGTGCTTCCTGAGGGCCCCCTCCAAAGTTCAGTTGCCTACTTACAACTATTCTCTAACCCTGCTCAGACCCTCAAAGCAGGGTCAGAGAATAGTTACAAGTATGGCACAATGCTCCTGTAAAAAAATGTAAACTGCAACAGGAAGCACTTACAGCTAAGGAAGCAGGTGCCAGACTTGAAGCTCAAATTCAGTGACACATTAACCAGCCCCAAATTAATTCATCTCAGTTGAGGCTGGGCAGGTGTGCTTTCCCCCCATAATCTACAGTGGTGAACCAGAGGGTGGAAGTGGTGAACCAGAGGGTGCTGAGATGAACCAGAGGGTGGCAGTGGTGAACCAGAGGGTGGTAGTGGTGAACCAGAGGGTGACAGTGGTGAACCAGAGAGTGACAGTGGTGAACCAGAGAGTGGCAGTGGTGAACCAGAGGGTACTGTGATGAACCAGAGGGTGGTAGTGGTGAACCAGAGGGTGATAGTGATGAACCAGAGGGTGGCATTGGTGAACCAGAGGGTGGCAGTGATGAACCGGAGGGTGGCCGTGATGACCCACAGGGTCGCAAACAGGCTGGACACATAGAAACAACATGGTCGCGACCGTTGCAACCACACAAGTAAGTTCGCATTCCCGAACTTGTAAAAAACCCTCGCAAACTGGCAAAAACCCTTGCGAACGCGCAAAAAAACCAAATTTGCAAATTCTCACGAATGTGCGGATTTTACTAAATGCGAGTTCACTTTCGCACGAATTCGCGGACCGCGAATTCGCGGATTTCACCCATGGTATTCACTCACTTGAATGTTTGATTTTGCAGTTGAAGTTGCTCTGACCCTTATCTTCTCACTACAGCCTCCTTGGGAAGAAGCCACCTCTAGGTACCTCACTCACCACCACTGGTCACTCATGTCAGCCCCCAAGATATACCAGCCAGCGTTAGTGTCTAGGCACCTTACTCACCTCTGCCCTTTCAGGGACAGTACTGGCATGGCAACCACATGGGGTAACCTCACCCACCTAGGGATGATTTTTGGCTATTTGTGGGTTTGTTTTATAGTTTGTTTTATAGTCCCATTTGTTAATATTGTCATTGTAGATATCACGCCTCTAAACTCTGCAAGTCACTAACATTCAAGAATATAGTCCTGGGGCAAAGAAGCTTGTGTGGAAAAATATTCTGCTCTGAGCCCCCTGGTAGTATGAAAAAGTTTAGTCCAACAAAAAAAAGTTAATATATGAGTTACAGATTCAGGTGACAAGTGTATTCCCCAGTACCCAAAGAGAGCAAACGCTAACACACCCATGTAAGCAGGATACATTTATACACATCCCTATACAGGGCTCCAATGAAGATCACATGGTGAACAAAAACAATACAGAGGTTTTCAGAGTGCAGAAACTAATGCGGAACAGTACAAATTGACCTTCAAAATTCAAAACAATATAAAATATTCTGGGGCTGAACAAGCAGCTTAAGAGACCTTGCTTACTAGTGTCACGCATTTGAGTGAGACGGTAAAAGTGGCACGGTTCCTTAATACTGTTGGCATGAGAGGAATAAAATGGTGTCTGTCATCAACAGTGGTGCATAAAGAAAACTAAAGAATTTCACTCTTGAAAATAGTTGCCTGGTGTCCAGACTTACCATCATCAGTAAGACATTGTAAAAGGAAGGCACCCATCCACTTCAGTGCCACCAGAACACTAACTGTCAATAATGATTCATATCCACAATATTTTAGAAAACCTGTTCTCACTCGGTGAGAATGAAAGGACTGCCCCGGTGAGGTGCACACAGACCTGCTAAGTTAGCTTCTTGATTTGGGTGCCTGGTAAAGAGCTGTTTGTAATTTGCATATCTCAGGTTGGAATCGGACCAATGAGCCTGTCTGAAGTAGATGAGTCTGTGAAGTAGATGTGAATGCCACTAAACTGGGCAATGGGATTGACATGTTGTATGACATGTTTTATTATCTTCGAAGCAGGTGTGGGAAACTGCTTCGCATAACAAGACCTTTCAAAATCGTTTAACAGATAAATTTGCTTTTCCTTGCTGAAGAAAAGGGTGATGTATCTGTGCAGATGTTTGAACCCCAGAGGTGTTTTGGCTACAAAAATCATTTAAGAAGCTGACTTCCTATGTCATGTCCCTGGTGAAAGAAAACATGTTGCACATACACCGCAAACTTAAGTGAACGCCAATGTGGTGTAGCACTCTTGTGTTTGCGTCACGTGTCGTGACAGGGAATGCTGGGAAAGCCGGGTGGCCATTTTATGAGAGCTGAGAGTTATCATGAGCGGAGTTGTTCCCGGCGCTCTCCGGGGAATAAATTATTTACGTTCCTGAATGCACAAGTGTACGCCTCAATATTACCACAACGGACACACTACAAATTTGCGACAAGGCTGGGGGGAAGCATCATCCAACGTTCCCGGATTAACGCGCATGTGCACGTGCTACCCGATCCAGGACACTGAGGCGGCCTGAACCACCTGAAGAGCGGCGCAGTGGGACAAGGGGCTGACTCCCCGCCAATACTCCAATACTGGTCCAACGGCTTGTCAGCAGAGCTTGCAGAGGGACCGCTCTGGGCAGCACAGAACAAGCCAGTCACTCCACTGGAGCGCCAGGGCAGCCAGCAGCAACCGTGAGTGATACAGTGCCCTACATTGACATGGTAGCAGAGCTTGCAGAGGGACTGCGCAGGGCAGCACGGAACGAGCCAGTCACTCCACTGGGGCAGCCAGGGCAGCAGCAGCAACCATGAGTGATACAGTGCCCAACATTCACCGGCACACGGTCTCCCTCCGCTACCAGCCCCACAGGAACCCTCCAGGGACACCTGGTTGCTGCAGTTAGGTCCAGCTACAGCTACTTACAGGGTCCTCACACTCCACTCCCACATTGCACACCCAGACCTGCCTCCGGCACCTGACCCTGGTGCACCAAGGCCAAGACCACGTGGGCGAAGACCTCACGTCCCAGGTAGAGACTGCTGTTCAGCACGACCAGGTGGGGCCTGGATGCCCCCCACCTACGACAAGAGGCTCCCCACCGCAAAGGCCGGCCAGTATGTGTGCGCAAACAATGTCCCTTACAAACCCGGTTCCCTTCAAGCCAAAACCAGGGGAACCGGCCATGAAATGAGAGGATTGGAAAGGATACTGTCTTAACTGTTTATCTGCTCTAGAAGACAAAGGTGAAGAAGTATTTCCGAGTAAATGCAGAAAGAAAATCCTGTTACACAATTTGGGCCCGGAAGGCCTTAGGGTGCACTTGAACATGGTAAAAAAGAATAGGCCCCCCGATGATGATAATGTATTCCTACATGCATAAGAAGACTTGGACAGTCATTACCAGCCCGTGGTATGCACCGCCATAGAACGTTTTAACTTTTTTCAACGGAAACAGACCGCAGGTGAGTCGGCGTGCTTCATGATGACTTAATACGTGACCAAGTAATCATGTTCACTCCATACAGGAAAAGCTATGGATCAGTGGCGACGCTCCCCTCAAGGAGATAGTCAAGGAGATAGTAGCCTTGGGCAAGAGGGCAGAACTCTCTAAACGTTGTGCGGAAGCTGCAAAAAAAGACTGCGTCAGTAAAATTACGTGATCAAGGTAACGGACACAACCTCCCAAGAGCACAAGCCGCCGTCCACAGTCGGAGCAAGGCAGCACAAGAAATTCACACTCAAGACGTCTGCACCCCAAAGGACCCCTGGGGATAACAAGAATAGCTGCTACAGGTGTGGCAGCCGAGCTCATGCAGCCAATGACAGATGATGCCCGGCCTTCAGAGCCAAATGTTTCTATTGTGGGGTGATGGGACATTTTTAGAAGGTGTGCAGACGCAAGCCTCGGAAAACCTCAGTGAATTGTGTTATGCAGGACTCAGACACAGAAGAGGGTATGGGCGAGGATGACGAGGACTGCGTTTTGTGCATTGATGACCAGATTTTGGGCATAGACTGTTCCAGAACAAAAAAACATTCTTGTTTATTATCCATTGGGGGTGTACAAGTATAAATGGTTGTGGACTCAGGTTCCCCATACACCATCATTAAACGCAATGTTTGGGACCGAGATTTTGCGCACACCATAGGCACTTACCTGTTCCCCACAGATATCCACTCAGTCACCTTCACAGGGGAACGGATTCCCATGGTAGGGTTCCACCCACTTCAATTCGAGTTCAAGGGTCGAACCGGGGAAGCTGAAACAGGGCCCTCGGTGTTGGGGTGGGCTGACCACGGACCTTTAGGGATTCAACTAAACCCTGGCGGCACGACTCAGGTACTCATGACAGACCACGCACAAACATACGAGAACAACACATGGAAAGCAGACTTTCCGGCTGTCTTTGGCGGCACCATAGGAAAACTCACAAAATTCACACACAAAATATGCCTCAAGGAGGTTGCCAAGCCAGTAAGCCACAAAGTGAGGAACATTCCATTCAACTGCAGGGACGCGGTGCAACAAGAATTACAACACCTAGAGGACAACGGAGTAATAGAACCAATCGAGAGCGCAGAATGGCTAGCGACATTAGTAGTAGCCTGAAAACCCAACGTAAAGGTGCACCTATGCATAGACTTGCGAGAACTCAATAAAACATAAGAGTAGACAAATTTCCGTTGCCAAAAATAAATGAAATGTTGGCCCAGACCAAAGACATTAAATGGTTCTCCACAATAGACCTCACCTCGGCGTACCACCAAATTGCGCTGCACCCCGTCTGCAAGAAACTGACATCCTCTATCACGCTATTTGGATGCTACAGGTTCCGGCGGATGCCCTTCGGTTTGGCGTACGCCGCAGCAGTGTTTCAGAAGCTGATGCACAGGCTATTCAAAGACACTAAGGGGGTGCAATACTTCCAGGATGACATTCTAATAATGGGACAGACCAAATTGGACCATGATGCCAAGCTTGCTACAGTCTTATGCATATTAGCACAGAACGGCCTCACAGCAGAGTGGGACAGGTGCAAATTCGGATTACGCTCTGTCACGTACCTGGGCCATGAAATAAGCGACAAAGGAATCACGCCCAAACGTGCCAATGTGGAAGCTATTAAGTGCGCGCCCACACCCCAAAACAAAGATGAAGTCCGCTCATTCCTGGGAATGGCGGAATTCTACAGCAAATTCGTGCAACATTTCACCACCAAGACGCACCACCTATGCCAGTTACTCAAAGAGAAGAACGCCTTCGACATGGTCGGTGGCTGCCCACGAGGAATTTCATCAAATCAAAGACGACGTTTCCGCAGCAGTGCCTCTACAAGGCTTCGACCAAACGGCATCATGCATTCCCACCACCAACGCGAGTGACAGAGGGCTGGGAGCAGTCCTAATGCAGAGACCCATGGAAGGTGAGGTAACAACGGTTAGCTTCGCGTCTCGCTCCCTTGCGCCCAATGAGGAAAAGTTTAGTGTAATTGAGAAGGAGATATTAGCAGCGATTCGGGCGATGTGAAAATACCGCCAGTTCCTCTGGGGTTTCAGATTTCTCCTTAGAACAGACCACAAGCCGTTGGTCAAAGTGCTTACATCAAGAGGACATGCAAGTGCCACTCCAACCATCGCGAAAATGACACTCTGACTGCTGGACTTTGTGTATGATGTAGAATACCTACCAGGCGCCAAGAACAAATTTGTAGACTACCTCAGCAGAGCAGCGGCGATGGAAGAGGCACCAGAGCTCACACACTGGGACGACTACACAATAGCCTTCGCGGAGGACCAAGAAGCTGTAATAAGTGCACAAAACTGGAAAACTGCATATGAAAACAACATGTGGCTCTCGATCGTCAAACGATTTACCATGATGGGGTGGCTGGAGAAGAAGCACCTAGACACCGAACTCCGGAAATTCTGGGAGGTCCGAGAAGAACTATCTGTAGGAGACAATGCCATATTCCTTCTACGTGGGGACAAGGTAATCCCTCCACGGCAACTTGTGGACCGCCTGCTCACGATCATGCATGAAGGTCTTATTGAGATCGTCAAAACGAAGCAAAGAGTCAAACAGTCGTATTGGTGGCCAGCAATGGACAACCAAGTGGAGAAGCACGTCAGAGCCTGTGAGCAGTGCAGTAACGCCGACAAAGCACAAACCATGCTACAACCTCCATTAGGGAAGTACATCAACCCCAGCCGCCCATGGGAAAAATTGTCTATGGACATTCCGGGCCCAATTCTAGATGAGCAAAGTGTTCCCAAGTATGCCATCGTCCTCATAGACCAATATTCCAAGTGACCAGAAGTCGGCCTATGTGAAATAGCAGACACGGACACAGTCCTAGCCTTTCTCACAGCCACCTTCTTAAGAGAAGGCATACCAAGGGTCATCACGTGTGAAATTGGCCCACAGTTCACGTCCGATAAATGGAAGGCATTCATGGAACGGAATGGCATTGTGACCAAGCATACCCAGGTGTATCACCCCGCGGGGAACCGTCTTGCAGAGAGGTTTAACTGAGTGATCATGGGATCGGTACAAGCAGCCATCAGTGCTGGAAAGAATTGGGAGTCGCAACTCAGATGCACAGTGTGGGCTTACCGCATTACTCCGACTACGACCGGATACAGTCCATTTAAGATACTGCGGGTCCGAGACCCGTTCATGTTATAAAGCAAATGGTCGCCAGCAGTAGTGCGCAGCAACTTGAAAAAAGCACAAAAAATGTACACAGACCACTATAACAAGCGACACAAAGTCAACGAAGTGTCACTGGAGAAAGGGGAATGGGTCTGAGTGAAGCTAGCACAGCTACGGAAAAAGGGTGACAGCAAATTCAGCGCTCCTCTGCAAGTAAGGAAAACATGCCAGATCTGCTCTACTAAGGCGATGGAAAGGTATGGTCCCAGGACAGAATGGCCAGGTGTAACAGATTAATGAGATGGGACAATTCCGGAGCGGGCCACCAGAGAAGAATGACAGTTGGAGCCTTGATGAGGAAAAACAGGCACCTGAAACAGAAGCACCGAGAAGCAGGACCACAAGCACCAGGGAAGAAGAGACTGACAACACCAGTGCACAGAGGAGCCTGGAGGACACAGACCAACGCATACTACAAGAGAATCAAAGTATGGGAGGGTCAGACACCAGGCGTCAAACACCCTTGATGCCAAGCAATGACCATCCCAGCAACACTAGTGAAACCAGAACACGCACAGCCTCAACACGCACACGCACAGGCAGGGCCGTGGTATTACCTAGGAGGTACAAGGAGTAAGACATGAAAGTGTAACACCCTTTCCACATCCCACTACTATCGCTGCCTGTGCACCTTCACATGCCGTTCTCCCTTGCCCACGTTGTTACGTTGTTACTGTTCTTTGTATTGGGATGTTTTAAAGGGGGGAGATATGTGGTGTAGCGCTCCAGTGTTTCTGTTGTGACAAGGAATGCTGGGAGCGCCGGGCGGCCATTTTATGAGAGCCGAGAGTTATCGTGAGTGGAGTTGTTCCCGGTGCTCTCCGGGGAATAAATACCTTATGTTCCTGAATGCACCTGTATCCGCCTCATTAATACCCCAACAGCCAAACTACAACCATCAAAGGGCTATACACATTCAGGAGGTTGCAGCGCTTAGGACAGAATAAAAACCACGGGTACAACAGCATGGAAGGTTGTACCATAGAGAGGAAGGTTTCTGGTGAGAGCCTTGGGAACTGTCAAGAATTCCCGTCAGGAAGGGGTAAACCAGCACCAGGTAGAGACCCCGACTGGGTGTTTCCCTGACTCCTCTGTTCTCCCCTTTACTCTTCGTACCCCTCACAGCATACCGATTGGCATTTTCGGCCATTGCATAATCTGCCCTCTGTTGGCATACGCCGGGACCGGCGTATTTGCAGAGGACGGTTAGGACCATCCGTGCTGTGGGTTGGTAACGTAGAAAGACTGGAGGATCCCAGTGACTATATCTTTTGTTTACTTATTGTATTATTTTTGCCTTCATTAAAATAACTAACCGTACACAAGTGGTTGCGTCCTCATTATCGTGTCTGTTAACGATCCTGAGACGTTCAGGACGTTACAAAATATCCGACCTTATAACATTAACTGTATCCTGGTCGATAAACAGACATGGCAACACTTGATGACGTGCTGGCTGCTGTAGCTGCCATGCAAGTTGAATTGGCAGCCTCTAGGCAAGAAACTGCCAATGTAAAAGCCAGACTGGATGCTATACAGATGGACCCGCTCACGCCCAGCACCTCCCTTACGAACCAAAACCCTGCGGTAGTAGTGGAGATGCCGGTTGCCATACCCTTGGCAACACCGGAGAGATACAGTGGGGACCCCAACACGGTGCAGGTATTCCTCACACAAGTGGCGCTACATCTATCGTGCAAACCAAAGGCGTTCCCCACAAGTCAGGCCCGGGTGGCTTTCCTTATTTCCTATTTGGCTGGAAACGCGGCACAGTGGGCCGTACCTCTGGTGAGCAGGGACGACCCCATTTTATGTGACTGGGGTGCTTTCCGCGAAGAATTCCTGAAGGTATTCGACCGAAGGGCAGACTCGTACACGGCGGACCGTGAAATGCTCGAGTTGAGACAGGGATCCAACGACCTGGTACAGTATCTCAACGCGTTCCGTAGGTTGGTTGCGGAAACCAAGTGGCCTGTTGCTAAACAAACGGCGCTCTTTCATCAAGGGCTGTGCGATGAGCTCAAGGATGCCGTGGCTCATATTGACCCTCAACCCAAGACATGTGAAGGCCTTATCAACCTGGTATTACGGTTGGAACATAGGCTAAACGAAAGAAAGGGGGATCATGGGAGAAAAGGAAGAGCCCTTCCATCATATGTGACGGTGGGAAGTCCCGAAACCTCCACCACATCCAAGGGAGAACCCATGGACATTAGCGCAATACGAGCGAGTCTCACAGCCACGGAGAAAGAGTCACGCCGTAAACAAGGTTTGTGCCTATATTGTGGCAAAAAAGGCCACTACGTACGTGAATGCCCTGCCAAACCGAAGACCTCACGTTATCGGGTCAACCGGTCGGTAACAGCCGTGGTGGATGTACCGGCGGAAAACTAGAGGACTCCCAGACCAATGAAGGGGCATCTCGGAGTCACGCATCCATCCCTTCACTATCCAACTCTGTCACGAAAGGACAACAACACCTATTTTTCACGGTGCACGTGGGAGTGCACGACCAGTGGATACCCGTTGTAGCCATGGTGGATTCAGGGGCCACAGGCATGTTTATGGACTACAACGAGGCATGCAGGCTAGGGCTAGTGCTTCTTCCCAAAGCTGTACCCGAAGACGTCTATGCTGTAGACGGGAGGCGATTGGTGACGGGGCCCATCGGGCAGCACACGGGGGTCCTTCCGGTGAGATATGGAAGGAACCATTTGGAACAAATTGATTTTAACATCATCAGAGCACCCCAATACGGTGTCATATTGGGATTGCCGTGGCTACAGAAGCACAACCCCTCTGTGGATTGGCCAACGCATCGCATCGAAATGACGTCACCATATTGCACACTGCATTGTGGAATGCAACCGGAATCCCCTGACGTAGAAGAGAGCGGGAGACAGACGGTGGCTACAGCGGCTGAGAAAGATGTGGCACTCCCTCTACACTATCGCAGTTTCGAGGACGTCTTCGATGAAGTCAAGGCAGAGGTGCTCCCGCCGCATAGACTGTTTGACTGCCAGATCGACCTGGTGCCAGGGGCAAGTGATCCCAGTGGCAGGCTGTATGCCCTGACGGAACCAGAAAACGTGCATCTCCGGGGGTACCTGGATAAACTCCTCAAGCTAGGATTCATCCGTCCGTCCAAGTCCCCGGCCGCCTCACCACTCTTCTTCATCCCAAAGACCAACGGGGAGCTGAGAGCCTGTGTGGACTTTAGGGCGTTAAATGCGATAACCATCAAGAATCAGTACCCTTTGCCTCTCATCAGTGTTCTTTTGGAGCAGGTCAAGAAAGCACGTATCTACACTAAGTTGGATCTAAAGGGGGCATACCATCTTATGCGCATGAGAGACGGGGACGAGTGGAAGACCGCCTTTAAGACCAGGTTCGGCCTTTTCGAGTACCTCGTCATGCCGTTTGGCCTGTGCAACGCCCCTGCAGCCTTTCAGTACTTTCTGAATGAGGTATTTCGAGAGGTGCTGGATATATAGGTAGTAGTATATATAGATGACATCCTCATCTATTCGTCCAATGTGGATAGCACGTACACCACGTCAAAACAGTACTCCAAAAGCTGAGGGAGAATATGCTGTTTTGCAAACTCAGCAAGTGCGATTTCCACGTCACATCTGTGGAATTCCTCGGGGTGATGCTGAGTCCGGATGGACAGGAGATGGCAGAACTCAAAATCAAGGCAGTGAAAGAGTGGCCGGTGCCTCAAGGAGTGAAAGACGTCCAAAGTTTCATTGGCTTCGCCAACTTTTACAGGCGGTTTATAGATGGATTTTCAGGGTTGGTGGCCCCAATCACACAGCTGCTGCGGAAGTCCAAGGAGTTCATCTGGTCCCCGGAAGCGAACGCAGCCTTTGAGGCCCTGAAAAGCGCCTTTGGTAAGGCACCGGTGTTGGCTCACCCTGATCCGGATCTCTCCTATGTGGTGGAAGCGGACGCGTCGGATGCGGCGCTGGGGGCTATCCTGTCCCAATGTAATCAGGACACAGGGGTGCTTCATCCTGTTGCGTACATGTCCCGTAAACTTAATGACGCCGAACGCAACTACCACATAGCGGAGAAAGAGCTGCTCGCTATTAAGGACGCCTTCACCGAATGAAGGCATTGGTTGATGGGGGCAAGGCATGTGGTTTTGGTGTATACGGACCATAGGAACCTACAGTTCATGACGGCCGCAAGACACCTTTCTCCCAGGCAGTTGAGGAGGATGATATTCTTTGCAGGGTTCAACTTCCACATCACGTATCGGCCTGGGACGGAAAACCGGAAGGCGGACGCCCTGTCGCGCCAGTCTGCTGTTAAAGAGCCGATGCCTATGGCCGAACATTCCATCATTCCCCCTCAGATGGTATTAGGAGTTATCCAGCCGGATACATTCCTGAGGGGAATCCAGAGAGGGATCCGTTCATTCGCGTGGCAAAGGTGGCTCCTCAGTCACAAAGAATGGCAGGTGAAGGATGGGATACCCCTGAAAGGCAGGTGCCTGCTGATACCCACGCCTAGATTAAGGAAACAAGCATTCGTCTGGTGCCATGACTCTCCATGTGCAGGTCATTTGGGCTTCGAAAAAATGATGGCTAGCATGGGGCGGCATTTCTGGTGGCCCACCATGAGAGTGGATGTCAGGAGGTGGGGACAGGCGTGTCCTACGTGTGCTACCATGAAGGCCGACCACGGCCGACCCCAGGGGCTACTCCGTCCACTTCCGACCATGGATAGACCGTGGGATAACATATCACTGGACTTCGTGGTGGGTCTACCAGTAGACCAAGGGATGACAGCGATCCTGGTGGTTGTGGACTATTTGACGAAGATGGGACACTTCATCCTCTGCAAAAGAGTCCCTACAGCCGGTGAATTGGCATCACTACTCCTGAAGAATGTGGTACGACTACATGGATTGCCAGGGGTGATAGTGTCAGACCGGGGGTCGCAATTCACGTCGCAGTTCTGAAAAACATGGTGCACGGCGCTGCACGTCAAAACCGCCCTGTCCACCAGCTACCACCCTCAAACGGATGGCCAAACCGAGCGCCTGAACCAAACGCTCAAGCAGTATCTGCGATGTTTTGTGGACCAGGGTAAAGAGGAATGGGTTGACTTGCTATGGGTAGCGGAGATAGCATACAACAACGCCACTCACAGTTCCACCCAGTCATCTCCGTTCTACAGCAACTATGGCCAGCATCCCAGGTTCTTGCCATTTCTCCATCCTCTCAAAGAAGACAGGATTCCCGCCACGGCGGACAGGGTAGCACGCATTAAGGGTGCATTGATGCGCTCAAAGGCTGTCCTGATAGAAGCCAAGAAAAGGTACAAGGCTACGGCTGACAGGAAGAGAAGGCCAGGGCCACTGTACCGTACTGGAGACTTCGTCTGGATATCCACAAGAAACATGCGATTTCGTAAGAACAGTGTGTTCCATCCCAAGTTCATGGGCCCCTATCGGATTTCCAAGTGTATTGGTCCAGTGAACGTGAAGGTGTGTTTACCCCAGTCATTGCGGATACACCCAGTCTTTCACGTATCATTGATTAAACCAGCAACCTCCAAGCAGTCTGAGACACCTAGGGCGATATGCGTGGAATCGGAGGTGGAGTATGAGGTATCGGGCATATTGGCGTCCAAATGGTGTAGGGGCAAGCTGTGGTACCTGGTGGCTTGGAAAGGCTATGGCCCGGAGGAGCAATCATGGGAACCGGCTGAAGGGGTCCATGCTCCACGCTTGGTCTCGTTGTTTCATCGACGGTTTCCTTCCAGCGCTGGCCCCGTGGGGAGCCGCTGAGAGAGGGAGGATGTACTGTCAAGAATTCCCGTCAGGAAGGGGTAAACCAGCACCAGAAAACACGGACTAGGAATCCCAGGATGCTTAGCGAGTAAAATGTTATGTAAACGGGAGAGCCGTTACATCACTCAAGGAAACACGCCCTATAAAAGGAGGAACCTGGAGGAAGAACACTGTCGGATATTGTGTTTCCACCGACATACCTGCTTCATGTAGAGCAGCGTTCCGGAGTGGTACTCCAGCCAGGCAAGAACGGAGGTAGGTCGAGTCGTTACTCCCTGGGCCGTGTCTTGCCAAGCCTAACCTGTTTCTGACCCGGAAGCTCTACCGGACACCCATTGAGCTTCGCCTTGACTCGGCTGAGTCTAGGCGCCTTGGTACTTGCGCTGGTAGGAGCCGTAGCTCCCAGCCCGACCCGAGATACAGGGACTACCAGCTGTAACGCACACCGGGAGGTGTTTGCCGCGTTACAGACTAGGAAGTCCATAGGATCGATCGAGCGGCTGCTCTCGATCCCTTTTCCATACTTTGATTTGGGCATCGGTGACGCAGCACCAGGAGGTGACTTCGCGTCCCGGTGCAGTACGAGAAAGAGGTTGAGCGGCTGCTCCCTTCAGGTAGAGACCCCGGCTGGGTGTTTCCCCGACTCCTCTGTTCTCCCCTTAATCTTCGTACCCCTCACAGCATACCGATTGGCATTTTCGGCCATTGCATAATCTGCCCTCTGTTGGCATACGCCGGGACCGGCGTATTTGCAGAGGACGGTTAGGACCATCCGTGCTGTGGGTTGGTAACGTAGAAAGACCGGAGGATCCCAGTGACTATATCTTTTGTTTACTTATTGTATTATTTTTGCCTTCATTAAAATAACTAACCGTACACAAGTGGTTGCGTCCTCATTATCGTGTCTGTTAACGATCCTGAGACGTTCAGGACGTTACAGGAACAGTGGGGACACAGGGTGGGTGCAGAGCTGCGGGTGGGATTCCGGTGCTAGAAGCGCCGGGAACTCAACCGCAGCTCTGCGCCCTCCCTGTGTCTCTGCCTCCCACTGTGTGCTAGCGTGAGGTGTGCCTAATTTTGAAATGACTGCCCTGCCATAGGGACACTCTCCCTCTACCACAAAAAAAATATATAACATGACGGATGAGAACCGGTCCGGGCTGTGCACTAGAGGGGAAAGACAAGCTGGCTTTGTCATCTGTCATGTAGATGTGGGCAGAGTGGAGCCAGCTTTCAACTGCTTTTGGAGGTGTCCTACTTGCATTTCATGTTTTAAGTATTTTTTTCAACGGTTTCCTACAAAACATTGTCTTGGACGATTTTTCTAATTTAATTTCGCACAAAAATGTTTCAAAAGCCGGTCTAATCTTGGCCAGGTGGCAGCAGACCGTCCAAGGGTGCATTCGCGGCTGCCACACTGTGGGGGGAGTGGGTGAGGGGAGGGTCACACGGGGGTCAGAGAGTTTTAAATAAAACTTACCTGGCCGGGGTCCCACGTTGGCGCTCAGAGTGACTGCACTGGACCCGGAGTTTCCCAGTGCATAAGCGTCCGCAGAAATATTTTCGGTGGGGGCTAACCTGGCAAATGAAGGGGCGTGGCTAATCTAAATCAACAGGGGAGGGGATAAAATGGCAGGCAATCAGGATCAGGTAATGCTCAGGCCAAGTTGATAAAAAAGTGGTGAATTCTTCATGTGAAACTGGACAACAATTACAGCACACATGGACCCTAAAATTACCCCCCTAGCCCATTAAAACTCATACATTCCCTGATCCCTAAAATTAGCCCCCCCGGCACTCCAAAACCCATAACCCATACCAGCCCTGACCTCTAAAATTGTCCCCCTGGCACCCCGAAACCCATACCAGCCCTGAACCCTAAAATGTCCCCCTAGCAGCCCAAAACCCATACCCACCCTGAACCCTAAAATTACCCCTGCCCCCTCCCAAAACTCATATCCGACCTGAACCCTAAAATTACCCCTGCCCCCTGAAAACTCATACCCACCCTGAACCCTTAAATAACCCCCGGGCCCCTTAAAACCCACCCACACCTTAAAATTACCCCCTAGCACCCCAGAGCCCATACCCACCGTGAAACCTAAAATCACCCCTGCCTCCTCGCAAGACTCATACCTGCCCTGAAACCTAAAATTACCCCCCAGCTCCTTAAAACCCATACATTCCCTGAACCCTAAAATTACGCCCTGGCACCCCAAAACCTATACCCACCCTGAACTCTAAAATTACCCCCTGGCACCCTAAAACCCATTACCACCCTGAACTCTGAAATTACCCCTGGCACTCCAAAACCCATATCTACCCTGAACCCTAAAATTACCCCCTGCCACTCCAAAACCCTTACCCACCCTAAATCATAGAATTAACCCTGGCACCCCAAAACACATACCCACCCTGAACCCTAAAATTACCCCTGGCACCCCAAAACCCATATCCACCCTGAACTATTAAAATTACTCCTGGCACCCTAAAACCCATATCCACCCTGAACCCTAAAATTACCCCTGGCACCCCAAAAACCACACCCGCCCTGAACGCTAAAATTACCCCTGACACACTAAAACTCATTGCCACCCTGAACCCTAAAATTACCCCCTGGCACCCCAAAACTCATATCCACCCTGAACCCTAACATTACCCCTGGCACCCCAAAACCCATACCCACCCTGAACCCTAAAATTATCCCTGCCACCCCAAACCCATACCCACCCTGAACACTAAAATTACCCCACTGGCACCCCAAAAGCTGAACACTGCGGGGCAGATTTACAAGCCCCTTGCGCCACCTTTGCGTCACTTTTAATATGGGAAGAGTGACGCAAAAGTGGCCAAGGGGCTTGTAAATCTGCCCCTACAAGCTTACACTACATTTTCTATTTGGAGGGGACTGTCCCCCTGTACGTTTCCATACATGTAAGTCTAGAACACCGTTCACTTAGTGTAACCTAGATATGCAGCCAGTAGGAAATGCAGATGCTGTAGAATGCATTAAGTGAATGGAACTTACTTTAAAACTGCTGCCTGCTCTTCTGATACTATTCAGTGGAGTTGGTCTGATCACCAGCACTGTCGTCCTGGCATCCAGACCCTCCTGAAGGTCTCACTGTGTAGATAGATGTGGGTCAAAGTTCTACTGGTTTCTCCTTGCCTGGTCCTCCTCTGCTTCTTCGTGGGTACGGTGCCCTTAAATGCAAAAAGAGACAGATCCAGGGCCCTGTTCACCATTCATCTGGTGAGCAGCGCTGTGGATGTGTATTCCAAACAAGTGCACAGACGGCAGAGGCAAAGGGACGGCAGTGCAGGTGACGCTTTTACTTTGTAAAGTAATTCCTGCAGGTGTCATACGTAGCCCAGGGTGTGCTGTCTGTGCACTTGTATGGAATACACATCCATGCAAGTGCACAGACAGCACACTCTGGGCTATGACGCCAGCAGAAATTCCTTTACATAGGAAAAGCGTCACCTGCACTGGCCACCCCTTTCCCCCTGCTGTGCACGTCTTCCCACTCCCACTCCATGACGAGGCAGCTAGAAGTGGTGATTTGTCATTCTTTGGGGTGTGAATGTTATAGGAATGTGTGTGCCTGGTTGAGACAGCTTCCCGGGCATACACACAGGTCTTTAAAAGACCATTTACTTGGTAATTAGGCTTTTTTGTGTTTTCACCACTCCTACTTAGAGCCCCTGCATCTCCACTCTGCATATGGCTTTTGGCTGGGTGAATTAGCCCCCCCCCCCCCGAAATTTTTATCAGCCCCCCAAAATCTACTTAGACAGACTCGCAGAAGTTGGGTCGACAAGCTGGTCGGGTTCCTTTCCCAGCCGACAGCAGTCGCCTCTTCCTTCATGTGGTGGTGATGAGTGGGTTGCAGGGCGCCCGCACTTGTCACCTCTGTTAACGGTAGCCCCCTGCTTCCATCCGAGTGCTGAGGATCACCGCCCCCCTCGAACCACCAGCACCTGGAGGGGTCGCCGTGATGTCCTGCCTGAGGACGAGCCCGGTGCCAGGCTTCCCTCCAGGGTGCATTTGTGTACATGAGCGTGCACAGGGGGGGCAAGGAGGGGCGCTCCAGGGGGGGCAAATGCCCCTCTTCGCCCTGCGGACGCCCATGCCCCAGTGCGTCCTGTTTCATTCACCTGAATACTGTACTGATCCGAGCATGTGTTCTGCGTTGACCCGAACTTCCAGGGCACTTGGCTGTGTGCACTGCACTGGCGCGTCAGACTCCACATAGGTGGTCTCGCGGGTCGGTTACCTAATGTCTAACACATGAGATGGAGGTATTTTGCACACCCGTATTTGCTAAACTCTGTGATCTTGGGCACATTGCCATATCACAAGTTGACACGGTTTCCTTATTTGCTAAAAACGAAGCGCGCCGCTGACATGCTGTCGGTCTAAACACCACTTTTGGGTGCTGTGCAGATCCACACATAAGACCATCTGCCTTTTTACGGCCAGCTCACCCTCACACCTGAGTAACGATGGGTCAATACGATTTCTCTCCCAAAAAAAGAGTAGTACTTTGCTATTGTAGGTTAACAGCATTTTAAGCAATCTGAATAGTTCAAAGGGTTGTATCGGACACATTTTCAGTGCATGCATGCTTTGTCTTCAGTCTGACGCGGCACAGGAACAGCCGCGTAACAACCCCTCTCAGCCAATCCTGGCGCTGCTAAGATTGACTTAGAGCTGGATTACTCGCCACCTTCCTGCCCTTTAGGAGACTGAGGGTTGAGCCTTTGCTCAACCCTCGCTCTCCTAATGGCCATGCGCCAGCAAGAGCAGACACTAGTGTGCATGACTGGGCACGGCAGAAAAATTTGCCGACCATCACTCAGCTGCGCACTTGTGAACTTCAGAGTCTGAAGGGGTGGGCGGTCCAGCGTCATGTTGACTGACATGGTTGTCAGTTCTCCCGTAGCGTCTCTGAACATAAGTAAACTTAAGTTCAGAGACGCCGAGGGAGCTGCTGGCACTGGGGGGGCAACGCCCCAATGTACGCACCGCCACTGACCAAACTGCAGAATCTGATTTCGCTACAGAAAAGGGTGTATTTTTTCAATGTGCAAAAGAGTCTAAGTTGCATCCTTCATGGACATAAATTGCTATTTGTCTGTCAAATTAAACAGAGAAAATAAAGCGGTAGCATTCAAAAAATCCCATGGCACTTTTCCCATTTTCACTGTTTGCAAAGTCCATGCAAATTGCATCACTGAACACAATTGGTTTTGACCATGATATAACATTGAAACATCTTCTTGCACAATGTCAATAACAGATGAAACAATATTATCTAATGTATAAATGCGGGAAGACAGTGTATTAATGCTGTTGTTGACAACAGCTAAATCTTTTTCCAAGTTTGCTTGGTCTATTTCCCGTAAACGGGATGCTGCTTCTATGTGAGAAAGTTTCCAAATTTCATTGTAAGCAGCATGTATACACTTCTTTGTTCTAGAAGCTCTCGGTCCAAAAGACAAAGTCGGACAAATTATTAGTATTGGACAGCATAAGCAAATTGTGTTTAACAGACAAAAGTGTTCAGTGCTGTAACCATTGTTTACACAATTTACAAACAGAGTTGGTTGTGACAGTATGTGAATCAGAAAATATAGGGTCAGGCCTGTCTTGTTTATAGCCTAATCTAGGCATTCAAAGTAGTTGGCCAGATTAGCCAACCTAGGGGATCCATGGCAGATGCATTAAAGGAATTATTTTTCAATACACTCTGTAATTCTTCAATGGTATAATTTGTGTGTGAGCACCAAATTGTTATAATCAGCTAATGTTGGAAAGGCTGGGGCGTTCATTTGCTTAGCAGACGCTAAACCAAAACATGTAGTTTGGTATATTGTAGTATTTAAAAACAATATTTGAGCGGGGATGAGGCACGCATAATGTAGAGCCTCGGAGCCTCTCACCTGCCAATCTAGAACCCCAAATTGATTTTAGATCGAATGGTTTCCTTCCAATGCTCATAACCTTTTATGGCCAGATCTTGGTGAAAGGTAGAAGAATATATTAATTTACTATGTGTTAACATGAGTTTCTGAGAAGAGGGCCTATTTAATATGAAATAGAAAGATTAGGTAAACTTTTTCTTTAGAGTTTTTGAGCTGCCTTTTAATGGCGTTGGGCAATGCTCCAACTGAGTGTAATTTGCGACAGGACATAATGTACTAGTCTTGTGTATAAATGATGCCCATAATGTTGATAACAGAAGAGGTCAGCATAATTAGAAGAATTCATATTCAAGTCTTCAGCATTAAAAGCAGCATAAAATTTAAAATATGAAAACAAAGCTTGAATCGCATGCATGTCCTAATCATCTGAACAAATGTCTTGTGTAACCACATCACCCATTGAGACTCTAAAAACGTACAGTATGCTAATCAGCTCTATCGGACCGTGAATTAGAAAACCCACTTCATCCCAAATGATACCGACCAAAACTGGGAATGCTGAAATGTTAACAACAGTCTGGGTACACTTCATGATGTGTGAAGATGAATGTCGGGCCAAAATTCCATCGACAAAGTTCGCAGCAGAGCGTTCAGGCAAGTAGTGACCATTGATGAATTGAAAAAATACAGTTAAAAAGCCCCAATGGACATAAAAACAAATATAAAAAAATAGTGACAACCAAATGTATGTCCATGGAGGGACCAAATAGTTTTTTTTAAACCAAGACAAAAAAATTGTCAATTTTGTCAAGTCTCCTAATGATGTGGAGGATGCGTCAAATGAAAATCTGCCATGGTGTAAAGGAGTATCCGGTAACTCACGCAAAGATTGGCTTGTGGGATATGTGTATTCAGCATCTGTGGTATCGGTTGATACAGGAGGGAGTGTAGGATGATCAATAACAGTGACCATCTTGATGACAGTGTCATTTGGCAAATTGGAACATGTAATATTCTCTCGAGTTCATGAAATCGTTGGACACGAAACAGCAGGGGTCACACTATTCAGAATCGGCCAGATGTTGTGAATTGACATTGTCTACTGAGACGTGAGGTTCCGTGACAATTGTAAGTGGTGTTTTCGACTCGCACGAATATGGTCGAGTCTGGTATCTATGAACCGCAAATGACGAGTTTAGTAAGTATGCGCAGTTTCGCTGTGCTAACTTAAACCGTTCGTTTGTTATGTGGGTTTTTCATCTGTACCCACGGGTTCCATCTTAGATACGGCATCCATTTTGTCTCTTGCCCTCAAGTAGCCAGCGAACGGACGTTGTCCGCTTCGCGACCCTGGGACTCCCAAGATATTTGCGGAAGACACATGTCCTTTGTAAGTGTCTTTATGACGAGGGGGATGCTACTGTAAAGCAGATGGCGCCGCTCGAGGCTCATCTTGCCGCACGGACTTATTGTCTCAGCCGTGCATCTCATTAGGCACGTCCCTTTGATGCCTGTATCTCGTGTTTCCCGATACCTCCCCTTTTACACCCTTTCCGATCTCCCCACTGTCTCCGTCTTCCTCTGCACCTGTCCTTGTTCCTATTTCGATCTGTTTTACTGCTGATTGGAATTCGCTAATGGTGGGAAGATGGGTTTTCACAGTTGGGAACCACCAAATGTTTCCGCACTTATGTTCCGGACCTCATGTGTATCAAAGTGACCAAAGCGACCCCTCTGGGGGATAATGGTGGGAACCGGGTTGTAAACTTTTGTCTGCCATGTTGTCCTATGGGTAAAAACTGTATAAAAGGAGCGATCCACAGAACCAATTTGAAGCAGTCTCCCCGAACTACACTCGATGTACTTCCTGTGATTTCTGTGTTCCCTGCAGCAAATAAACCTTGAATCTTTGACGCCGAAGGAAGTGTCCTGTGTCTCTGTCATTCGTACGCCGGAGCAGGTTACCCACGAAGGTTTCAGGTGTTGTGCCCTGGCACCGCTGGGTCTTAAAGAACCCAGTCCTTCAGTTGGCGCCCAACGTGGGGCTGCATCAGTGGTACCGGTCCAAGCCCGACGATCGTGAGGAACTTCGTGTGAAATCTCCGAGGGAAGGTGCACTCCGCTTCATCGATCCTGTTGTCGAAACAAGTGGCCCGAAGACTTTTCCCGCGAAGATTCCCGCCTCCTGACGGCTGCGACGGACTGCTGCCCTGACTGTAGACCTGTTTTGGCGCCTGGCGTAGACCTTGGTATAGCGAGACGATTGACGGGCCTTCCTGGTGACGCCATCGATCTTTGAGTTAAGTATTTGTGGGTCGCTCCCAGAGTTCTTGGTTGTTGACACTTTAGCGAGTGTTTTTGTTGTTAACGCTGTGTGAGTGTTTTTGTCGGTGACACTTTGCTAGCGTACTTTGTTGTGTTGTTTGACGACTGCAGCCGCCAAAAACCGAGGGTTTTGTTCTTTGCTGGGACTTGGTAAATCCCGTAACCCTTGAAGTTTGTGAAACTCGGCTAGTGTGCAAGATGCCTGGCCGCAGTACTTTGTTTAGTTGTTTCAGGCCTTGTGGTACGGATTCCCGACTGGAGGACTCATGTCCGATACCTCCAGTTGGAACTCCCACGTATGAACTATATAGCAAACATGGGCTAGGCCCGATCACTTTTAATGAATACTGGATCAAATATACAAAGAAAGATGGTGACCTTCGCTGGCTACCACATGGTAGCTTCGAGGCACCGATCTTAGATAATCTAGAGGTTAAATTGTTCGCGAAAAAGTCAAGGCCGGCCATGTTTGATGCCTTTCGGTTGTGGCGTAAAGAAGCCCGACAGAAAGAAATCAGACAGACTAAACGAAATCAGCGAGATAGTGCTGGTACCATTGTAAAGAAAGCAGAGCAGTTCCAGCATGATAAGGAGGTTAGGGAAAAGGAAGTGTTTGACAGATTACAGCGTATGACTATAGATAAATGTTATCCTACTTTGCCTGCGGAATCGGAGAAGAAGGATGAGTCAGTTGAGGATCCTTTAATGTCCTATCTTATGAAATCACCACCTCCGTACGTACAGGGTACCACAGCCCCTGTGATTCCCCCTGTACCTGTTCCTGCACCTATTCTTCCTTTGCCCGTTCCTCAACTTGCACCCGTTCTTCCGACTGTTCCTGCTCCTTCCTCTGTTTCTATTCCTACTGCTCCTCCGCTTCCACATACTCCTGCTCACGCTACTGCTCCTGTTTTGTTAACCCCTGCTGTTGTTTCTGCCTCTACCCCTTCACTTGTTAGTCCTGTGTCCTATGCTTCTCCCTCTACTCGTAGTCGTAATTCTCCTCTTGCGGCTAGCTTCTTTCATTCACTCGGACCTGTTCTTGGGTCCGCTGGTTCAGATGGTCCTCAGAGACGTAGTCAGCTTCCTGGTAATAGGGAACGTGCTTCGCTATACAATATGGCGATGGGTTGGATGACGCACCCCCTTAGAAATCCACCACGTGTTGTGCTCGACACGTTTTGTCAGTTTAATATACCAACCCAGAGATTTGTGTTCGAGGAAATGTGTAAGGTTCTTCGTGATCAGATATCGGCCGACGCGCCTGACGAGGTGCTGACCGCTTTGTCTGATCTACAGCTTCAGTTTTCGACTGGACTGATAGTGGATACTAATGTTCGACGTGCTGTTGAACGGTTGCTATCTTTTCGTCCCACTCCTATACCTCAAGCCCTGTTTGTCGAGGATGTCGAAAGACAGACAGATGAGTCTGGCCAATATCCCATGCGTGAAGTTCCGCCGGTTTGGATGCCAGGTAACCCTGCAGCTGCTCCTCCGATCCCGCCATTCTTCCAGAGAGTATGGATACACCTCCCATGGAAAAGATCGGAAGTGCTACAGGTGAAGCAATCTTTGCCTGACCCTCGCAAAAATCCTGCAGGGTATTACAAAGAATTATCGCAGCTCGTAGATGCTACGGTAATGAATCTAGCCGATATCGATATGTTATTCGGCAATGTTGTACCGCAACCGGTATGGGCTAAGATTCGTCAGGAAAATCACGCAAACGAATTAGGTGGTGCTTGGGCCGCCATTGTAGCGGCGGATGCTCGACAAGTTGGTGGTGCTAAACCCGAGCAACTGATTTCTGACCTACCTCAAAGAATTATAACATTGATGAAAACTCTTATGCCTGCTATGAGGGTGAATTGGGACAAATTGTCAGCTTGTAAGCAAAAGAAGGACGAGAGTGTTTCCGACTTCTTTACGAGGTTTGAGGAGGCATTTGTCGACCATAGTGGACAGGATATGGGTACCGAGGGTGGTCAAAGGTTGTTTGTGGATAAATTTGTTTCGAACTTACTGCCCGATTTGAGCAATAAATTGAGGAATTCAGAAAGTGCATGGGCCGTTTCTACTTCGGCTCAGATATTGGCTACAGCACAATATTATGAGAACAGAGAGAAAGAGGAGAATGACCGTGCTGATAAAAAGACGAAAGAGCTGAAAACTAAAGTGCTGCTTCAGCAAGCGTATCCCCCACGTTCGAATCAGAATAATTCGCAACAAAATAGATCACAGCCGCAATCAAACAGATCTCAAACTCGTAATGACTCCTCTTCCCAAAGATCTTCGTTAGGGTACAATCAATGTGCTTATTGTAGACAAGAGGGTCACATTAAATTCAATTGTCCTGTTTTGAATGAACGTAATAGTGGTAACTCATCTAGAGGAGGTCGTGGTGGTTCGCAGCAGGCGTCACGTGGTAGAGGTCGTGGAGCTCAGAATGATCGCTCAGATAACTCATCAAATTCCGATAATTGTTTCGATCAACGTGGATCGTCGCAAGGACGATCTGCGCAGTACAATGTAGACGATTATTACGTCGATCAGGGAACTGACGACAGTAATTACTAGGACAGCCAAAGACAAGGAGAGGGAGTGGTATCAGTTCCGGTTGATCAGAGAGGGCCTTACGTCGCAGTTGCTACATCGGGCGTCGTTGAGCCTTTTCTGTTGGACACTGGTGCAGCGAAAAGTTCCATTAAGCATTCGAAACTCCCTGGCGCACCTTTGTCTGGCTTAACAAATGTTTCTGTTGGATTCTCTGGCGCCCCTGTTAGCAATCCAGTTTCGCGCCCTTTGCCCCTTAAAATTGGGCCACGTGAGCTAGAAGCTCCGTTGATTTTGACTACGGGTTGTGGTGAAAATCTTTTGGGCCTGGATTTGCTTAAACGTTTGTATGCGACTTTGTATTGTTCTCCTGCGGGTGTAAAGCTTACGTTAGGAGAGAGGGTTGTCTCTCCCATGTATTTGTCCCTCGATAAGCTCCCACCGGAATTGAGTTCTCTTCCTGCGTCTTTATGGGCAACGGGTCCAAATGATGTGGGCCTACTTGATATCTCACCATATGTTGTACAGTTGAAATCTAATGTGCGATTGCCACGTATTCCCCAATATCGTATCTCCCTTGATGGTGAACGAGCACTGTTAGCGATCATCTATGATTTGATCGAGAAAGATGTTATTGAGGAGACTCGGGGAAACGTGTGCAACAGCCCTGTGCTGCCCATTCTTAAACGTACTGATCCTTCAAAGCCGCCTGTTTATCGCTTTGTTATCGATTTACGGGAGTTGAATAAAATTGTGGTTCCTCAATTCCCTGTTGTGCCTGACATCACGGCGCTACTGACTCTGATTCCAGCTTCTGCATCGTGGTTTTCGGTGATTGACTTGAAAAATGCGTTTTTCAGCATCCCGATCGCCGAGGAGAGCAGAGACCTTTTCGGTTTCTCTCTTGGTCGACGCAGCTTCCGGTTCAAACGCGCTCCTCAGGGCTACTGTGAAAGTCCATCTATTTACAGCCAAGCCTTGAAGGGTCAACTGGATGCGTTTAGGTTGCCGGCTGGTGCGGCCTTAATCCAATACGTCGACGACTTATTGGTGGCTGCTGATACTCAGGACATTTGCAAAATTGCTACGGTGTCGTTGCTGCCACATCTCTGTGAGTTGAATCATAAGGTGTCCCCTTCTAAACTCCAATATTGTTGTCAAGAAGTAACCTAACTAGGTCACTTATTGTCAAAGGAGGGAAGGAGGTTGACCCCAGAGAGAATTGCAGCCATTGCACGAATGGCTGTGCCAAAAACCCAAAGAGATGTGCGTGCCTTTCTAGGTATCACGTCGTACTGCAGGCAATGGATTCCTAATTTTTCATTGCTAGCGAAACCATTGGTGGCTCTTACGTGCAAGGACGTTTCAACTCCTTTACCATGGACGGAAGAATGTCAGAAAAGTTTTTCTGAACTGCGTGATTCATTGTGTTCGGCTCCTGTGTTAGGTACTCCTGACTACAGTAAGCCGTTTACGTTATATGTTCACGAGAGAGAAGGTTGTGCTTTGAGTGTCTTAACGCAACCTTTTGGTGGTAAGCAACGTCCATGTGCATATTTTTCCTCGACCTTGGACCCAGTAGCTAGAGCATTGCCGAGTTGTTTACGAGCAACAGCGGCAGCTGCGGTCTCCATCCGACAATCAGCAGGATTGGTCATGGATAATATGCTTACGGTGATGGTTCCGCATGCAGTCGATACTCTTTTGAATCGAACGAAAACTCAGCACTTGACGAGTGCGAGGTTGTCTGGGTACGAGTTGACGCTGTTGGCAAGCCACATTCAAATAAAACGTTGTAATGTTCTGAACCCGGCAACTTTGTTACCAATTAGCACAGAGTCAGATGAAGTAGCAGAACATGATTGCTACTTGAGGACAGAGGAGGAAACAAAAGGTCGAGTGGACCTTAAAAACACCCCATTGGAAGATCCGGACGGTACACTGTATGTGGATGGGTCATGTTTTAAGTTGCCGAATGGTGATGTGACTACTGCTTATGCTGTGGTAACGTTGAATACTGTTGTTGAGACTGCAAGATTAAATCAGAATTCTGCCCAAGCTGCAGAGCTGATTGCTCTTACTAGAGCGTGTGTGTTAGCAAAAGGGAAATGTGTGAATGTGTTTACCGACAGCCAATACGCATTTGGCGTCGCACATAGTTTTGGACGATTGTGGAGAGAGAGAGGTTTCTTGACGTCGCATGGTACGAAGATTCAGCATGGCCAGCTTGTGAATGATCTTTTGGATGCACTTACGTTGCCTAAGCAAGTTGCAATTGTTAAATGTAGTGCGCATCGTAAGGTGACGGATGATGTTGGTCGTGGCAATGCGTTTGCGGATGAGACTGCTAAGGAGACTGCCCGGAACCTTAGCACTCGAATGTATGTGACGAGTTCGGTTAGGTGGCCTGCAGAATCGAGCATGTGTGAAGACACCATCGAAAGTGTGAAAGGAATTCAGAATGAGGCCACTGAGACTGAAAAGGCGAAGTGGAAAGAAAGTACGGGAAAGTTGGATGCAATTGGTTGTTGGATTGATTTGTCTGATCAGAAAAGATGGATGCTACCGGATGCGTATGTGCTGGCCGTTGTGACAATGGCGCATGGGTTAGCACATATTAGCGCGAAAGGTATTTGCAAATTGTTGTCCCCTGTATGGAAGAATGATGGTATCACGAAATGTGCTGAACGTCTGGTGAAGAATTGTATGGTGTGCATGATGTACAATCCTGGCAAAGGAACCCCAACTCCTCCTGGCAGTTTTGCTCCCCCTTCATGCCCCTTTGAGGTGATTCAATTGGACTTCATCCATATGGAGCGATGCAATAACCTGAAATACGTTTTAGTTGTGGTTTGCGCATTCTCCCGATGGATCGAGGCTTATCCTCTCAAAGACAATACTGCTTTGTCTACTGCGAAAATCCTACTGAAGGAATATTTTCCTCGGTATGGAATGCCTAGAGTCGTGTGGTCAGATAACGGAAGTGAGTTTGTGGGTAGTGTAATGAAGAGTGTGTGTAAGGGCCTTGGAATTAATCAGAAATTCCACAGCGCCATCATCCCCAGTCAGCTGGATTGGTTGAAGGGTACAACGGCACCCTCAAACTAAAGCTAGCGAAGATTCAGGCTACGACTGGTCTTTCGTGGCCTGACGCTTTACCTTTAGCATTACTGTCAACTAGGGCGACTGTACACTCCCGAGTAGGGCTTAGTCCCTATGAAATAGTGTTCGGCCGTCCTGCGAATGTGTGGGGGGTTCCTAGGCCAGGGATGTTCTGTGATCTTGAGTACCCAATGTTGATCGATTATCTTCATGACTTGACTGCTAAACTGAGGTTAATTCACCAACAGGTTTACGACGCATTGCCGACGCAGACGGAGGGTCCAGGCCACCAGCTCCAGCCCGGAGATTGGGTGGTGACGAGAAATTTTTCACGCAAGAATAACCTGGACCCGAGGTTTACTGGACCCTATCAGGTTCTCCTTGCCACGAGGACTGCTGTTCGTCTCGAGGGACGCAAGAATTGGGTGCATGCCACCCATACCAAAAAGGTCCCCATCCCTTTGCCGACAGACCCGTGGGTAAGGAGAGGCATTGCATCAACTGAAACCGAAGGACTGCCGGCGTTTGTACCTTTTAGCGACGCGCAGCCTGTCGGAGAATCCTCAGCGCAGCAGAAAGACACTGTCGAACAATTATCATCAAAAGACTCAAGACCAGAACACTCAACTGATCAGCGGGACGCTGTCTCTTCAACGGATCCTTTGTTTGACGAGCAGACACGTCCTGGGAAAACTCGATACTTTCTACGATCTAGCACTAAGGACTAATAAAAGATCCTGCTTTGCTGTATTGACAACTGCATTATCCCGTTTTCCGTGATCAGTTTCGAACATTCATATTACTGTGATTATTCCTGTATATATATTGAGCTTCATTCCTTATACTTTTTGCTTTCACAGCTGAGAGACTTTGTTTTTGCATATATACATATTGTGCATTAAAGGCCGTAGGGCCGCGCGCGTACTTCCTTCTGGATAGTAGGTCTTGACGCTAGGTTAAAGGCCGTCGGTTCCTGGGAACTCCTAGGGATTGACTATTGCTACACAGAACGAAGTGCGTCAAGAAACGTTGCGGACGGTCGTAGGGAATGGCATTCTCGAAGCTGAATGATTTGGAAGGAGCTCAGGCTCATAGATTTAAGCTGCAGCAACCAAATGTTTTATATTCCAACTGTTTGTATTGTTTTTGACTGCTTCTGCATTATTGGCGGGTGGGGTGTATTACACGATGTCTTACTTCTTACCTTCTGCTACACCTACTCCTACTCCTGACCCTAAACTTACCTCCACTGTTTCTCCTCATTCCTTTCATATGTTACCGGAACACGAACAGGCTAGACGTGTAGAATTCCGCAACAATTCCTTTATTCAGCTCCTTCATCAGCATCAGTTAGTGGTTAACACTACTAATTGTTGGGTGTGTGGGTTGATGCCACATACTACGGATAAGGGAATTCCATATCTGGTGTTACCGTATAGTTCCCAAGGGTCAGCTCGAGCATTTCAAACAATGTTTCGAAGCGCACTGGGTTTCCACCCCATTCGAGAACCACGTTCCCCCTACTCTGGTCCTACCTCATATCAAAAACCTTTGTCGATAGCAATAGAGGATTTAGATAGCGATATCTATGATCCTTCGCTTATTCCCGAAGAAGAGATACAGGCCTATAGGGTCCTAAGTAGAGGTGAATATAGTGCGTTCACTAGCGAAAAGCAGCTTAAAAGCTCGCCTCCGATATGGGTCATACCCCACACTGGTAATTTTTGTCTCATGGGTCGTGGCCGAAGATCGCAAGCCCGACTTGGAGCGAGTGCTTGCACTGAAAATTACATACTGCTGATGGTCTCGTCCCCTGTGTTTCTGGCTGCCAAGGGTACATACTTTATCTGCTATGATCGTGCATATGCATGGTTGCCCGCTGACTTCATGGGCTCATGCTTCATTGCAAATTTGTTGCCTCCGACGTTCACTGTAGATGCCGATTATCATAAGACTAGAGTTGTGCGAGGCGTAATTAGCAAAGAGGATACTGCCGGTCAAGAGGCAGGAGACTTTTTCAAGGGTTTCCTCCCGTTTTGGGGACCTATGGTTAATAGTAGGAACCTGAGACAGTTGACTCGAGTGGTAGAATCGACAGCTAATATTACTGCCAGTGCCCTTGGTAATATCACCACAGAACTTCAGGCGGATAGACTTATGACGTTACAAAACCGTATGGTTTTAGATGTCATCTTAGCAGATCGAGGTGGGGTATGTAAGGTGATCCACTCGAGCTGCTGCATTTTCATTCCAGATAACGCTCCAACTGTCTATCAAGCCATCTCGAGGTTGCATAAGATCTCCGAATCCATACACGTGGATGTAGGGGATTGGACGCTACTTGGATGGTTTTGGGGCCTGATGTCGACTTGGGGTTGGAAGATTCTGATGATCATCGGAGTCGTTGTGGTGTTCCTGTTCACGTGTTGCCTTTGTGTGCAGTGTGGTCCTGCCTTATGTGGCCTCTGTGCTACAACGTGTATGAGACAACCACCTGTTACCAAGGGGACTCGGTTGAACAGAGCTATGCTACAGCAACATCTAGATGGTCTGATGAATATCGAATATGATTCCGACTAGTGCTTGCCTACATGAGGGCAAAAGGAGCGTCTGAGGTTCCGTGACAATTGTAAGTGGTGTTTTCGACTCGCACGAATATGGTCGAGTCTGGTATCTATGAACCGCAAATGACGAGTTTAGTAAGTATGCGCAGTTTCGCTGTGCTAACTTAAACCGTTCGTTTGTTATGTGGGTTTTTCATCTGTACCCACGGGTTCCATCTTAGATACGGCATCCATTTTGTCTCTTGCCCTCAAGTAGCCAGCGAACGGACGTTGTCCGCTTCGCGACCCTGGGACTCCCAAGATATTTGCGGAAGACACATGTCCTTTGTAAGTGTCTTTATGACGAGGGGGATGCTACTGTAAAGCAGATGGCGCCGCTCGAGGCTCATCTTGCCGCACGGACTTATTGTCTCAGCCGTGCATCTCATTAGGCACGTCCCTTTGATGCCTGTATCTCGTGTTTCCCGATACCTCCCCTTTTACACCCTTTCCGATCTCCCCACTGTCTCCGTCTTCCTCTGCACCTGTCCTTGTTCCTATTTCGATCTGTTTTACTGCTGATTGGAATTCGCTAATGGTGGGAAGATGGGTTTTCACAGTTGGGAACCACCAAATGTTTCCGCACTTATGTTCCGGACCTCATGTGTATCAAAGTGACCAAAGCGACCCCTCTGGGGGATAATGGTGGGAACCGGGTTGTAAACTTTTGTCTGCCATGTTGTCCTATGGGTAAAAACTGTATAAAAGGAGCGATCCACAGAACCAATTTGAAGCAGTCTCCCCGAACTACACTCGATGTACTTCCTGTGATTTCTGTGTTCCCTGCAGCAAATAAACCTTGAATCTTTGACGCCGAAGGAAGTGTCCCGTGTCTCTGTCATTCGTACGCCGGAGCAGGTTACCCACGAAGGTTTCAGGTGTTGTGCCCTGGCACCGCTGGGTCTTAAAGAACCCAGTCCTTCAGACGTACCTGTTGTCTTTGCGACCTGGAAGAGAAGTGTTTGAGTACCCTTCAGGCCACGCACTGTAACCAGAGGAACCAAATTCCTTTTTGTTCTGCACCCTTCCTCTGAACGTCCAGACCATCAAGGTCTGGCACAAACATTTTGATGCCAAAGAGCATTTGGTATGGGGTCCGCACACCCAGAGGTCTTCTAGGGAGATTATTAAGTGCACATTGAAAGCCATACAAATGGGCTAACCAGTTCCTGCCAGTACCTAAGACTCTAGCTGTCCAGGATTGCTTTAAGTCACGGTTCATTAGCTCCACAATTGAGGTGCCCTCAGGCCTGCATGGAGACAAAAATTTCACCAGCAAATGACCTCACAGCATCCTTGTTCGCCTTAGAGATGAACGCTAGACCTTGGTCCGAATGAAAGGTACCACAGGCAAAAATCCCTACAAAGGCTGATGTCAGTTTGAGCGTCAGCGCTGCGATGTGCCACGCCCAAAGGAATCTGGTGCACAAATCCACTGCAACTAAAATATATTTATATGCAGTATCTGAAGAAAAAGGACCACAGTGATCTAGATACACACAAGCAAAAGGCCGATTAGCTATGCTAAGTGGTCTTTGTGGTGGACGTGTAACCACAGATGACTTGATTTGCTGACAGATGTCACAAGAAAGCACATACTTGCGGGTCTGTTTATATAAACCTTGCCACCGGTACCGTTGCTGCAAAATAGAAACGGTAGCAGATACTCCAGCATGCGCCGAAGCCATGCCTTCGGGTGCGGTTTTGATTAAAGTGTGTCTGCTGTCCAACCTCCGGTATTCTAGCAAAAGGAACTTGTACGGGAGTTAACTGATAAGAATATTTTGAAGGGAAACCCTGCGGGTAATTAAGGCCCTCCTTTGTTGTAGTAATTTGCTGCCAAAATGTCATTATCAATCTTCATCTTGGATCTAGTAATGGCTGCTTCGGAGCATGTGGCTACTGCAGATTTGGCTGCTTCATCAGCCAAACTATTCCCAGAAGCGTGTGCACGACACGCTGATGGCCAAGAGTATGTATAATATGTGTGAGTGGCAAACCTTGTTTAAGATATGCCACTCGGGCCCAAAGCATTTTATGCTTAATTGTGCGGCCTTTAGAATGTCGATAATATTTTGAAACCAGAAGAATAAGCTGTCATGGAAAGAGTGAACACAGTAATAAGAATCGCAGACAATAAGAGTTGAAAATTTTGGATCAGCAAACTTGAGAGCAAGACCTAAGGCACGCAGCTCAGCTAACTGCGCAGTACAGTCTCCCAGTGCCTGAGTATGCACTATGGAAGATTTGAAATCTCCATTCATCATCGTACCTGCGACAATAGCACAAGCTGCTGAGTAAGCATGTTTAGAAACCGTGGCCGGTTGAGCCAAATAATATGCGCATAGTCTTCCAAAGGAAGTAAAGACAAAGGAGGTGGATGAACATGTTCATATTGCAAGAACTCCTGTGTCTGAAGAGAAGCGTCAAAGATAAAAGTGACATCCGGGGACATCAAAAAAGTAGCCCATTGTATCCAACAGGGATGTAAAGCTTTTGAGTTTGGCACATTTGGCTTTGTTACTGCCTCTAAGGCAGGGTAAGGTGTAACCACTAAAATTTGTTTTTCCTGGGCGTGTTCCATCAGAAGAGCTATTCGCACAGCTGTCAAAACCTTCTTGATAGCCGAAAACCTAATTTCGGCCGAAGGGTACGAATGTGATTTGTATGCGATTGGTACTGTGTCTCCTTCATTGTATGTCAAGTAAGTGAAACCCACAACACCTGGTACGATACGTATCACCAGGTTACTATGGTTATCAGGCGTCCACAAGTGTTTAGATTCAAGCAAGTCAGTTTGCAAAGAAAGAAAAATAGCAGAATGCTCAGGTAATCAGCTGACTTTTGAAAAGGTAGGTTGTATCAAAGCATAAAGTGGCTTGATATGCTGGGCGTATTCGGGAATATAGGAACGCCCAAAATGTAAAAATCCCAGCAAGGACTGAAGTTTTTTCATTGTGGTTGTAGAGTGCAGCCGTGCACATTTCTCCAGAAAATGAGGAGCCATGACTCGACCTTCATTGTTGAGCTCATAGCCCAAGATGAGCATCGCATAACAAGCGGTGTGAGACTTGGCAAAATTAAACCTTTAACTGTAGTCTGTAAAGTGCAGAATTATGCGGTCTACTCGACACAGATGCTGCCATAATTGGTAGTCTGTGAGGTAGATATCATCAACATACGAATACGCATCTGGGTCTATGCTGTCTAACAAAGAGACAACACGTGCAGCGAATATTCCGGGGGCTGTTTCGTACCCCATTGGCAAATGCCGGTATTTTTTCTGTATTCCACCTGCTGTGAATGCGGTTCATTGACTGCACTCAGGGGACAGATTGTGGCTATAAAAACCATTTGGAATATCAAGTGTTGTTTTGTATTATTTACAAACTATGCTGTCCACTAAGGCAGAACTATGGGAATTCTGTACCGCAAAGGCCCGGTAATGGTAGTTAAAATGCCGGTAATCAAAAACTTTGCGGTACAACCCAATAGGTTTGGATACAGTAATGAGCGGATTATTCATTGGCGATATACATGTCTCATTCACTCCCTGATATTCCAACTTAGTGAGAATGTCAGTGACAGGACCTTTAGCTTCCTGTCTAATGGGATATTGGGATTGTGGTTGAGGCATCGACCGTAATGGAATTTTATGAGGTGGTGAATCTTTATCCCAGCCAACTTGATTACGGTACACAGCCGGCGCAGGGGCCAAAGCCCACTCAGCTGCAAAAGCCTCTGCATGCTCCTTGGGAACGTAACATGAAAAACTAGGAAGTATCATGTCCTCCCCGCAAGCCGCGGCCAGAACAAAAGGTAGGGGTCAGTCTGCCTCCGCTAGGAAAATGTCATAGGAAGCGGTTAGATTCTCCCGAAAAATCACAGTAATTGCACGCTCAATGTCACCCTCTATACCAAAAACTACCTTGTAAAGCCGATCCTGGGGGGGCACCCAGGTGTCAGCTATCTCAATAGTAATGAATGTTTCAGTTACTGTCACCTCTAGACAAGGACGCAGGGCCTCCCATATTATGGTAACTTCCACTGTGCTGTCTAGTAGGGTTACCGCTCAAGTCCAATCTAGAAGTCGTGTTCTCACTGTCTGAGGCATATCTCGCAGTTAAAGCGACACATTTTTTCTTTTGAAAAGGGGCTCGGAAACGTAGTTGCTCTTCCTGATTCCCCTAGGCGTAAAATTGACGAGGTTGATCAAGTCCCCTTGGAACCGGTTGACTCTTGCCACGATCCTTGCGATCCTCACCACCAGCTTGTGAACCGGATGTGTCCTGTGAACAACGAGGAGAACGCTGATCAGGGACTTGAAATCTATCAGGAGTCTTAATTTTAGCGCAGTTGCACAAGTCATAAGTACGCTCAGAAGATTCATGTGTTGGGGAACTAGTACGCGAACCTTGTTTCGGTTAATGTTGTTCCCCCTTTTTTCTTATTTCTCCAGTTCTTTTTAAAAAAGACTGGGCGTCCATCTGTGTCAGAAAAGAACTTTAGGCTGAGCCTGTGTTTGCACTTGATTAAAAGGTTTGTTCCCCATATTATTTCGGCCAATGGTTTTATAAGCCTGTGCAATAATTCTTGGTAATTCACGTGGTTTGTCCAGTTCAGGGACAGCCATCAAGCCATTAGCAACTTGAAGCCCACAGCATCGCCCTTGACATTGGCAAGAATCAAATCAGCCACCACGTCGAATACTCCCACCAGACGTAACCCCAGTTCCACAGCCGCTTCAGCACCATGCTCATCTTGAACGCGCATTATCATGGAGGGGAGGACAGTCATGGATGGTGTGCTTAAACACTTCAAGTACACAGCTGCAAACACCTTTCCCCCGGTGTTACAATCAGTTAACTTGGGAATAAAATCCTTAGGCAAACTTATAGTCAAGATTCTGTGTTTCTCTGCAGGAGAGGTATTAGGAAAATAGCTTCAACAGGTGTCCAAATTTCTCGGCAAGCCAATAAGGTAGTTTATCCTTATTTGCCGAATGCTTGCTGTTAGACCTGTCTGGCTTTTTGGCGAAGTCCCTCCTAATTTTTATTTATTTTGTCCCCTTTTTGCCCCTCATACCCTTATTAATATTTGTGTCTACTGACTTTTTGTAGGTGTTGGCCAGGGGGATAGGTGTTCTCTCTCCCCCTCATAATCTTTTACCTCAGGCCCAGAGGCCTGTTCTGACAGGAAAGTTGGCACCACCTAAAATGGTGGCCACCAACTGCCCCAACTGTCACCAACAGAACTTGGCCATAGCCTAACATAGGGCATTCCAGAACCTTCTGGTCCATTCTGGACCACTGAAGGGCAGCCTATATAAGGCGGAATGCGGGGCAGCCATTTTGTCTACCTGTGGAAGTCAGCTGGAGGACAGGTGGTAGCTAAGGGTGGGAAAAGGTTAGACTTAGGGTTGACCTCATGGACTGGGAAGCTGCCTATTTGGTCCAACCCACAACTCCCCTTTTAGTTATTTGTCTTGGCCCCGCTGTGGGAAGTTACTGGAGACCCTGGGCGCCTGTATGACCCCTAGTCTAGAATAGAGGGGTGAGAACAGGAGAAGGAGACTGCGGAGTAGTGGAGCGCAGTCCTCTGCCCAGTGTGAGGATCTGAACTAAAGAAGACTCCTGAGCCTGTCATCTGTCCAGTAAGGTGGGCTGGGGTTCCAGTGCCTCAAAAGTGCACAGTGACTTTCTACTGAGGAAGCCCCCCCCCCCTTCTTCTTTGATTTCCTCCTCCCTTCTGAGGAAAGGACGAAAGCTGGTGGCCTGGGTGGCGCTGTACCCCCTCTTACCTGTGGCAGGACTGCTAGGGAGCCGATCCCCCCCCAAGCGCTAAGGTGGTGAAGTGTGGAGGGAAGTCTCATCCCATCTGAGAAGCCCTGATTGCTGCTGCCGCGGTCGGGACCCCGGGGGCACTGGCCGCGTCATTGTGAAAACCCCGAGGTCTGAAGTTAGGGAGCGCTGCCGCGCATGCCTCAAGTGTTTCCACTTCATTGACCAGGAGGGGCCTAGGTTTGCGCAGGCTCTGAGGAAGCGGCGTCTTGACCGCGGAGCCTGCGCCGGAAAAGGCAGGAGCGGAGTCGGGCTGAGAGGCGGAGTGTTCGTGTGCCTCGCGCATGCCCGGAGATCAGCGCGACCTTTGATTTCAGCGAGGGAGAGCGCCGGGAGGCTTAACCGGCGGTGGAATCAAGTGAGAAGTCCTTTCCCCGGCTCGAGCGCCCTACTTGAGGAAAAGGCGCGAGCGGGAAGGGAAACGGAGGAGCCGGTAGCCTACAATCTCAGGGATCTCTTCCTTTCCCGCCGGAGCGCTGCCAGGAAAGCCAGCGCTAGCGGGAGAGAGGAGAAAGAGGCACCGGGAGGCTGGTGAGCGTTCTCAGCGCTGTGCCCCAGTCTCCTATTAAGCAGATTCTCTAATTGACCCCTCAGTCATCTGGTTACAAGTAAGGAGCGTTTTATGAGGGGAGGGAAGCGAGACTATACAAGTGAGGAAATCAAGAGTCTCTTTCAGAGGGTGGAGCTATCTCGGTTAGTTCCTGGGAAGTGTACATGACACGTGGCTCTGCTGGGGATAGTTCTTCTACAATTGTCAGCAGTGAGGAGGAAGGGAAAGGAGTCCCTGTTGCTGGAGGAGTATAGACTCTACCATAAGGAAACTAGTGCTCCTGGTTGAAAGTGTCACTCAAACCTGTAGGAGATTAACCTAGTGTAATCAATGCTAGATCCTTCCACCGTGCTATGTGATGAGGGGAGTAGCTTGTGGGAGACAAGTTTAGTACACTGTATTGTGACCATATTTAGCCAAATTCTTGAGTCTGAGAGGATGCACTGTTAATATTGATTATTGACTTTAATAAGCCAAACTGAGAGTGTTATCCATGAATTCTTGATTAAAGTAAAGTACTGTCGAACTTAGATGATTAACTGCTCAGTAGTTTAAAAAGATTCCCTCGCTAGATCCCAAACAAATTGTAATGCAATTATTTGTGAATCCTAGAGTAAAAAGTGTAAGAGTACTGACAAGTTAATTGAATAATTGCTTAGCAGTTTAAGTGATAAGTGTGCTGATACAGAAGTGACCTGCAATGTTCTAAGCTATTTATATTGTGAGAACAGAAAGAATATTATTTTTACATAAAGCAGTACGTATTTTCATATAATTTTGGTGTGGTGTTTTCTTTTTGAGTGCTATTGCGTGGAATTACTTTTGGGTGGTCTGCAACCTTTACACTGTGCCTCGGAATGTTAGTCTTGCCCTAGGCCAGGCTACCCCAGTTCCAACATATTGGTGCCTAGCGGTGGGATTGCGGACTTGGTTGCAGCTACTTACTAGTAATTTGACGTAATACAACCAACCTACACCAGGAGTTTTCTCCTTGCGGCCCTCCCAATTAGTCTTTTTGTTTTTTCTAAATTTATTCCTGGTGGTGGGTGGAGTTGGCTTTAGGTGGCCCTTGCCACTCTGAAATTTCTGGTGTGTATCCAGGTTTGCCTGACTCACAATGGAGTTCGCTGTGGAAAACCTGGAAGTCTATTCCGTGTCCCAATTGAAAATGTTCTGCCAACAGATGGGGGTCTTTTTCAAACATGGTGCCAGGAAGGGGGAGCTCCAGACTAGCCTTAGGGCCTGGGTGGAGGCACACCAAGGGACGAAGGAGGAGGATGAAGAGGTCGACCAGGACACGGTGGGGGAGGTAGAAGAGTTATTCCGCCATGAGGGGGAAAACTTACTCACCGGACCAGTGTCCTATTCCAGAAAGGGCAGTAGCATCTCTGGGAGAAGCCTAACGGAAGCCGAGCTCACCGATAGGAGGGAGAAAAGACAGTTAAGGTGGGAGTTGGCTAAGTTGGAGCAGGAGAAAGAGGAGAGGAGGATGGTCCACGAGTTTAGACTGAAGGAACTGGAGCTCCAAAGTCTGCGACGGGGGTCCTCTCCTGATAGGAATGGTGGCAGCGAACCAAAGGAGTCAGCCAGGGAGACCAAACCCTATATCCTAAAGGACCTGATAGCGAGCTTCAGTCAGGGGGACGATGTAGCTAAGTGGCTGGCCGCTTATGAGGTTTCTCTGAAGGTTCATGGAGTGCAGGAGAAGCACTGGGGGGGTAGTTTGTACAAGTACATGCCTCCTGCTGGTCGGGACACCTTGCTGGCCCTGGATCCAGAGGAACAGACAAACTACCCCACCATGAAGCTGGCGTTGTTGAGGAAGTTCGGGCTCACCCCAGAAAGGTACCGACAGAAGTTCAGGGGGAGCCACAAGATGAGCACTCAGAACTGGGTGGACTTCCTTGATTACGCCAGAAAGGCCTTAGAGGGTTGGGTCAAGGGCAGTGAGGTAAAGGATTATGAGGGGCTGTACGATCTGTTTTTGAGAGAACACCTCCTCGAGAAATGTTTTCCCGAGCTGCGCCAACACCTGGTAGACAGCAAGCTGACCAATCCCCGGAAGCTTGCAGAGGAGGCGGACATCTGGACAAGTACCCGGGTGTCCTCCAAGGGGACTGGAGGGGAATCTCAAAAAGCCGGACAGGGCGCCCCCCAGAAGAAGGAGGGGGGGGAGAAAAAGAAAGAGTTCTCTAAAGGTCCCCAAAATAACTTCCAAGGGAAGGGAGCAGGTTTCACCCCTAGGGCAAACCCGCCCCGGAACCCTCATCCTGGCCAAAGCCAGCAGCCCAGGGTTCTCCACTGTTTTGAATGCGGTGGCGTTGGACATTATAAGGGAGATGTCAGATGCCCAAAGAGACCACCCCCTCCCACCGGAGGAAAGTCACCGGGAGTAGCTAGTGTAGCGCTCGGGGAGGAGTTGCCCTTAGCTAAGGGGGGTGAGTGGGCGGGTGTCACCTTAGTGTCCCTGGGAGAGCGGGAGATGGTGCCAAAGATCCAGGTGCCCCCAAATACTACAAAGTATGGGCAATGGGTTACCATCAATGGCCAGAGAGGGGAGGCTCTGAGGGATACAGGAGCCAGTATGACTATGGTGAGAAGTCAGCTGGTGTCCCCAGAGCAGATTGTTCCTAATGTACTCCACCCCGCCGCGATGGCTGACGGCAGAATGGGCCACTATCCAGTGGCTGAGGTTCCCTTCGAGTGGGAGGGGGTTGCAGGTTCACTTCGAGTTGCCGTAAGCCCTGCCGTGCCAGTCGATTGTCTGTTGGGGAATGACATGGAACACAACACTTGGAGAGAGGTGGAATACCGGACGCATTCTGCGATGCTGGGTACACCTGACTGGGCCTGTGTCAGCACACGGTCTGCGACTGCCCGGAGAGGGAGTTCGCCTGGGTTGGAGCCTGGAACAATGGCCCAACCCGCTGCTAAGAAGGGACAGACCCGGAGACAGAGAAAGCCTGCTCCGGCTTCCACACCCCATGAGACAGATCGGCCACCTGCGGTGGTGGACCAGGAGTCCGTGGAGGGGGAAGTAGACTCTCTGGAGGATTTACCCATCCCTGCGGAGTGGCATGTGGAGGGAGGTCCTAACAGAGAGGAATTCTGTAAGGGGCAGAGGGAGTGCCCCACCCTTGAGGGACTGAGGCGACAGGCTGAAGCCCAAGCAGCAGGTGATGTTACGGGACATTACCATATTTACTGGGAGGATGGACTCCTCTACAGTGAACCCAAGGTACCCTCGCCTGGTTCATCGAGGGCTTTGGTAGTCCCGCAACAGTACCGAGCCTTTCTTTTGGAATTGGCTCATGCCATACCCCTGGCAGGACACTTAGGTCAGGATAAGACCTTTGCACGGCTTGTCCTCCACTTTTACTGGCCTCAGATGAAAGTGGCGTCCAACACATACTGTAGGACATGTGTAACCTGCCAGGCCAGTGGGAAAACAGGGGTGAAGCTAAAAGCTCCCCTGGAACCACTTCCAGTCGTTAGCACCCCCTTTGAGAGGGTGGGCATCGACATTGTAGGGCCTTTGGATCCACCAACAGCAGCTGGTCACAGGTTTATCCTGGTACTGGTGGATCATGCCACACGGTACCCAGAGGCCATACCTCTGAGGACAGTCACTGCACCTGTAGTGGCAAGAGCCCTAATGGGAATCTTTACCCGAGTGGGATTTCCCAAGGAAGTTGTGTCCGACAGGGGGACCAACTTCCTGTCAGCTTACATGCGGGCAATGTGGAAGGAGTGTGGAGTGACCTACCGGTTCACCACTCCTTATCACCCCCAGTCGAATGGACTGGTTGAGAGGTTTAATAAGACCTTGAAGGGCATGATCAGAAGTCTGCCCGAGAGCCTGCGGAGGAAATGGGATGTCCTCCTACCCTGTTTACTCTTTTCCTACAGGGAAGTGCCCCAGAAGGGGGTGGGCTTCAGCCCCTTTGAGCTTCTGTATGGGCACCCTGTACGCGGTCCTCTCAGCCTGGTGAAGGATGGTTGGGAGAAATCTCCCAGGAAACCCCCCCAGGATGTGGTGAGCTACATGCTGGCCTTCAGGAGCCAAATGGCGAAGTTGTGGAAGCAAGCTTCTGACAACTTGGAGGCCAGCCAGGCAGTCATGAAGGAGTGGTATGACCACAATGCTCACCAGGTGGAATTGGAGCCTGGACAGAAAGTGTGGGTGATGGAGCCTAGAGAGCTTAGTGCCCTCCAGGATCGCTGGACAGGCCCCTTTGAGGTGTTGGAGAAGAAGGGTAAGGCCACATACCTGGTGGACCTTAAGACCCCTCGACAGCCCCTACGGGTGCTGCATGCCAACCGACTCAAGCCCCACCATGAGAGGCCCGAAGTCATGCTGATGATGGTGACTGATGGGGAAGAGGAAGCGGAAAGCGAACCTCTCCCAGATCTCTTTTCGTCCCAAGAGAAGGATGGGTCAGTGGAGGGAGTGATTCTCTCTCCTACTCTAACTCCTGAGCAACGGGAGGACTGCCGCCAGATCCTGGAGCAGTACTCTTCATTGTTCTCCCTTGTCCCGGGAAGGACCCACCTGTGTACCCATGATGTGGACACAGGAGACAGCCCACCAGTGAAGTCCAAGACCTACCGGCTGTCTGACAAGGTGAAGGCTAGCATCCATGGAGAAGTTGCCAAGATGCTAGAGCTGGGAGTAATTGAACCTTCCAACAGCCCTTGGTCCAGTCCGGTGGTGCTCGTGCCAAAAGCCGCACCCCCAGGCACCACACCTGAACTGAGGTTCTGTGTGGATTACCAAGGACTGAATTCAGTGACAAGGACTGATGCTCATCCGATCCCTAGGGCGGATGAATTGATTGACCGGCTAGGAGCTGCCCAATATCTGAGTACCTTTGACCTCACTTCAGGGTACTGGCAGATCTCCTTGACAGATGGAGCAAGGGAAAGGTCAGCCTTCTCCACGCCTGAGGGACACTACCAGTTCTGTGTGATGCCCTTTGGGCTCAAGAACGCCCCAGCCACATTTCAGCGGCTGGTGAACCAGGTCCTCTCTGGAATGGAGAGTTTCTCTGCTGCTTACTTGGATGACATTGCTGTCTTCAGTAGCAGTTGGGAGGACCATCTGCAGCATTTGCAGGCCGTTCTCCAGGCCCTGAGACAAGCTGGATTGACCATCAAAGCCAGCAAATGCCAGATTGGGCAGGGGTCGGTTGTGTACCTTGGACACTTGGTGGGTAGGGGGACTGTGCAGCCCCTGCAGGCGAAGATTGAGGCAATCATGGCCTGGGAACCCCCCAAGACACAGACTGAGGTCCGAGCTTTCCTGGGCCTCACAGGATACTACCGTCGCTTTGTGAAGGGGTATGGCACTATTGTAGCGCCCCTCACAGAGCTCACCTCCAAGAAACAACCTCGACGGGTAGTTTGGACAAAGGCTTGTCAGCAAGCCTTTGAAAAGTTGAAACAGGCAATGTGTGTGGCACCGGTCCTGAGGGCCCCAGACTTCTCCAAGGAGTTCATTGTCCAAACAGATGCATCAGAACATGGCATTGGGGCAGTGTTATCGCAACTGAATGAAGAGGGCCTGGATCAACCCGTAGTCTTCTTATCCAGGAGACTGCTTCCCCGGGAACAGAAGTGGAGTGCCATTGAGAGGGAAGCTTTTGCGGTGGTGTGGGCTCTGAAGAAGCTACGGCCATACCTCTTTGGCTCGCACTTCCTGGTTCAGACTGACCACCGACCCCTTCGTTGGCTGATGCAGATGAAGGGGGAAAATCCCAAGTTGTTGAGGTGGTCCATCTCCCTACAGGGAATGGACTTCCGGGTGGAACATCGGCCTGGAGTGGACCACGCCAATGCAGACGGTCTCTCCAGGTATTTCCGCCTTAGTGATGAGGACTCCCAAGGGGTTGGGTAGTTCTCCCCACTTTCAGCTGGGGGGGACGCGTGTTAGACCTGTCTGGCTTTTTGGCGAAGTCCCTCCTAATTTTTATTTATTTTGTCCCCTTTTTGCCCCTCATACCCTTATTAATTTTTGTGTCTACTGACTTTTTGTAGGTGTTGGCCAGGGGGATAGGTGTTCTCTCTCCCCCTCATAATCTTTTACCTCAGGCCCAGAGGCCTGTTCTGACAGGAAAGTTGGCACCACCTAAAATGGTGGCCACCAACTGCCCCAACTGTCACCAACAGAACTTGGCCATAGCCTAACATAGGGCATTCCAGAACCTTCTGGTCCATTCTGGACCACTGAAGGGCAGCCTATATAAGGCGGAATGCGGGGCAGCCATTTTGTCTACCTGTGGAAGTCAGCTGGAGGACAGGTGGTAGCTAAGGGTGGGAAAAGGTTAGACTTAGGTAGACTTAGGCTTGACCTCCTGGACTGGGAAGCTGCCTATTTGGTCCAACCCACAACTCCCCTTTTAGTTATTTGTCTTGGCCCCGCTGTGGGAAGTTACTGGAGACCCTGGGCGCCTGTATGACCCCTAGTCTAGAATAGAGGGGTGAGAACAGGAGAAGGAGACTGCGGAGTAGTGGAGCGCAGTCCTCTGCCCAGTGTGAGGATCTGAACTAAAGAAGACTCCTGAGCCTGTCATCTGTCCAGTAAGGTGGGCTGGGGTTCCAGTGCCTCAAAAGTGCACAGTGACTTTCTACTGAGGAAGCCCCCCCCCCTTCTTCTTTGATTTCTTCCTCCCTTCTGAGGAAAGGACGAAAGCTGGTGGCCTGGGTGGCGCTGTACCCCCTCTTACCTGTGGCAGGACTGCTAGGGAGCCGATCCCCCCCAAGCGCTAAGGTGGTGAAGTGTGGAGGGAAGTCTCATCCCATCTGAGAAGCCCTGATTGCTGCTGCCGCGGTCGGGACCCCGGGGGCACTGGCCGCGTCATTGTGAAAACCCCGAGGTCTGAAGTTAGGGAGCGCTGCCGCGCATGCCTCAAGTGTTTCCACTTCATTGACCAGGAGGGGCCTAAGTTTGCGCAGGCTCTGAGGAAGCGGCGTCTTGACCGCGGAGCCTGCGCCGGAAAAGGCAGGAGCGGAGGCGGGCTGAGAGGCGGAGTGTTCGTGTGCCTCGCGCATGCCCGGAGATCAGCGCGACCTTTGATTTCAGCGAGGGAGAGCGCCGGGAGGCTTAACCGGCGGTGGAATCAAGTGAGAAGTCCTTTCCCCGGCTCGAGCGCCCTACTTGAGGAAAAGGCGCGAGCGGGAAGGGAAACGGAGGAGCCGGTAGCCTACAATCTCAGGGATCTCTTTCTTTCCCGCCGGAGCGCTGCCAGGAAAGCCAGCGCTAGCGGGAGAGAGGAGAAAGAGGCACCGGGAGGCTGGTGAGCGTTCTCAGCGCTGTGCCCCAGTCTCCTATTAAGCAGATTCTCTAATTGACCCCTCAGTCATCTGGTTACAAGTAAGGAGCGTTTTATGAGGGGAGGGGAGCGAGACTATACAAGTGAGGAAATCAAGAGTCTCTTTCAGAGGGTGGAGCTATCTCGGTTAGTTCCTGGGAAGTGTACATGACACGTGGCTCTGCTGGGGATAGTTCTTCTACAATTGTCAGCAGTGAGGAGGAAGGGAAAGGAGTCCCTGTTGCTGGAGGAGTATAGACTCTACCATAAGGAAACTAGTGCTCCTGGTTGAAAGTGTCACTCAAACCTGTAGGAGATTAACCTAGTGTAATCAATGCTAGATCCTTCCACCGTGCTATGTGATGAGGGGAGTAGCTTGTGGGAGACAAGTTTAGTACACTGTATTGTGACCATATTTAGCCAAATTCTTGAGTCTGAGAGGATGCACTGTTAATATTGATTATTGACTTTAATAAGCCAAACTGAGAGTGTTATCCATGAATTCTTGACTAAAGTAAAGTACTGTCGAACTTAGATGATTAACTGCTCAGTAGTTTAAAAAGATTCCCTCGCTAGATCCCAAACAAATTGTAATGCAATTATTTGTGAATCCTAGAGTAAAAAGTGTAAGAGTACTGACAAGTTAATTGATTAATTGCTTAGCAGTTTAAGTGATAAGTGTGCTGATACAGAAGTGACCTGCAATGTTCTAAGCTATTTATATTGTGAGAACAGAAAGAATATTATTTTTACATAAAGCAGTACGTATTTTCATATAATTTTGGTGTGGTGTTTTCTTTTTGAGTGCTATTGCGTGGAATTACTTTTGGGTGGTCTGCAACCTTTACACTGTGCCTCGGAATGTTAGTCTTGCCCTAGGCCAGGCTACCCCAGTTCCAACATTACCAAATTAACCCTAACGGGACTGATTGTCACACCACCAGTCCCCACAGGTTGTGCGGGAAACGTACTGTATAACAGCTCTATGAACACGAACTAAGGAAATATGCAACACCCACAGCTCGTCTAGAGCAGTGTTGGTTAACCCACGCAGATGGGGAGCATACCTAGCTAATACCGGCCATGAGGCTTCGTCAATTGATAACGGAACCAAACGGACAGGTGTAAATGTGTGGGGAGGAGCGCCATTAAACCAAATCCGGTGTTGCCAAGCAGATTGCGGAACCTCTACGTCTGATAAGGACGATATGCAACCGGAACCGCCGAGGCGGTATACTCATGAAACAGATGACCATCCACTTCAACTGCCGGAAAGGTGACCCAAGAATAAAAGACTTGGAATGGATAGGTAGGATCCGGGGAGAGCAAGATGGCGCCCGCATAGGTGGACGCTAGCGGTGTACGGAGGTAGCGGTCTGGCAGATATGCTGTAGCAGGCGAGAGTATGTGCCTAATTAATGCGTACATCACCCCACGAACCCTGGTTTAGCCCCCCCACCCCCATCGTGCCACGAAAACTGCAGATGCCGCGGATGCTGCCCTGCCGTTATAGCCCTCGGTGTCAACATTCCGGAATCGCTGTGCTAGTGAAACGCTGCGTGGAATCCTACCTGCGCGGCTTGTTACTTCCTTATCGGACGACGGACTCCCTCATGGCTCCCAAGACGGTCCAGAGTGGAGCAGCAGCCAAAGCGGCAGCGGCGGCAGATGCCCGGAGAGCGCGAAGTGAAGCTTCCCTTCACAGCAGGGAGAGCAGCTTGGTTCTTACTGAAAATTCCCCCGCACAGGCACAGGTGCAAAAGATACGTCCGGTCAATCTGAGGAAAGGGAAGGGCGGATCTTCGAGTGCAGCAAATGTGAAAAATAGCCGACAGGCCCCTCAGTGGTTGATCTGTTACAGCGAGGATGTGAATCAGCGGCCACAGTGAGTACCTGCGCGACGAGCGCTCTAACAGAAAATGATGGTAATGGCGCAGAGGGCAGGAGGGGTGTGCCGAAGGTTAATACAGAGGCCCCCGAAATAATAAATAAAACAGCACCCGGAACTTTGACTTAAGAAAATGCGATGAGCATGGTCCTACATGATACTTCTAGGGGGATGGGGGACAAGTGACACGTAATGAACAGACACCAACAATCAGTAAGGGCATTAAAAATGTGCCGAAGAGTATTCCATCAAGCGGCAATGATAGTGACAATTAGAACGTTGCGGTGGATGAGAATCATACTAATATAATTTCAGAGCCCAGCAGTTTGCCAGGAATTAAGAAGATAAGAACCCAGTTGATAGCCAAATAACACCTGCTGCACTAGGAATTAAGGGTCTACCAGAGGATAAAAACAGCTTGGATGAAGAGAAAGAGCCAAGTGACTGCTTTTTTTCCTTAACGGAGGATGCCGAATGGTTCGATGATGCCTTAAGTACATTGCAGGGGGCTAGTAGCCTGGAATCAGATGTGGAGGAGAGCGAAGAAGGTCTATTTTCTACAACTAAAAAAAGGGCCAGGTCGAATGAGAAATGAGGACAAAGGGAGAAAAGGCTTATCTTGGGATTACTCAGCAAACACGCCACTCTCAGGCTCCGGCGATAAACCAACCTCCCGGGTGAGGCCTGAAGACCCCTCTACGCTCGAGACTATCCACCAGGCTATAATTGCCCATAGGGAGGAGGCACGCCAAGATAGTAGAAAAATGCAGGCCGGGATGAGGAAAATGCAAGGTGTGGTCAGGAAACTATCAAAAGCATTTTCCAGCATGGGGGAAAAGGTCGTTAATTTGGAGGAAAGGGTTATGGGTGCCGAAAACGATGTAGATAAAGTGGTTACAAAGGTGGAGGCTCATGATGCACAGATCAAGGACATACAATGGAAGTTGGAGGAGACTGAAAATAGACTGAGAAGAAATAAACTCAGAGTTTTGGGGGTGCAGGAAGGTATTGAGGGGTCGGAAACCAGGAGTTATATAATCAGTCTCTTCTCAGCGGCTTTTTCGGAAATGTCTGATTGGAACTGGGCATTTGAAATTCAAAGGGTCCACCGCATTCCTTTTAAGCAGCGTGCACCGGTAAAGTAAGGCGACAAACCTCGGGCCCTTTTGGTCTTCTTCGGAAATTTCCTCTTGAGGCAGTCTATTTCCGATAAGGCAAGACCGGATGCCAGGAGATCAAGTGGCGAGGTCTCATTTTTTGTGAGGCCGGACTTCTGCCATATCACGGTAGAGAGGCTCTGGAGATTAAGGCAGCTGCTGAAACCATTCCAGGACAAGAAAATCCAGGCTTACTTGGTTAACCCGGCTCAGTTAAAAATCATTAACCAGGGGACCACCAGATACTTCTCCTCGGAGATTAAAGCTAAGGAATATATGGACTCACTGGACAAATAACTTGATGTAGCTATTGTAGAGATGTGCTGTGGGAGGTGGGTATGGGGCAACGGTAGGGAGATTAGATTAATACGTTTGAGGTGTTGTGGTTTTGAATTGTTGAAATGCTGAATGTTTTTTTTTTAAGGAGTTTTCTCCCTCCAAATGCCACGGGGGTTAGGAGATTGTGTTTTATGCTAGACCTGCTACCTTAAAAAAACCGCGTACATCACATGCACAGACGTAGGTCTGAGTGCTCTCGGGGGGGGGGGGGTTGGAACCCTTCTGGTTGGGGTGAGTTGGGGGGTTGGGGGGCATGGGAAGGGTGGGGATGAGGGACTGGTGGGGGGCACGTTTAGGGGGATAAAAAGGGATAAAAAAAATAGTTCTAGGTGTGGTACTGGTACTGTTCCATTGTATTGTGGATCAATTCGTGAACAAGGATATGATGAGGAAACTTAGGATTTGTTCACTAAATGTAGGGGGCCTGAATGAAGGGCTCAAAAGGCAGAAACTAGGATGCTTTGTGGGCTTGAACCGCTTGGATGTTTTATGCATCCAGGAAACACACTTGCCTTGGTCGAAGAAACACTTATTAAACATCAAGGGCTTCGATCTAGTGGGTTGCTTCACCCAGACGTCCATGGTTAGGGGGTCGCCATATTGGTTAAAAATAATTTGGGGGGATATCTACGCTCCTTATTAGACCCATGGGGAAGATGGGCTATAGTTGAACTAAAGATAGGGATCACCCTGTGTACGGTTTATGGGTCCAATCAGGACGAACCAGATATATTTGATAAATTAGAGCTGGAATTATTGAATTGGCCATATCCCCTAATACTCTATGGGGATCTTAATATATTGGCTGATTTTGTTAGCGGAGCTAATAGTGTTTCGTATGCAGGGTGAAAACCTAAGGTGTTCAGAGCCATATCCGCCCTAATGATTACGCACAATTTGTTGGATGTTTGGGGCATTAAGGAACCATTGAACCCAGGTTATACCTATTTTTCCTGCCCTTATAAAAAATACACCAAATTGGATTACTTCCTTATATCTGGCTCAGAGATAGGAAGGATAGGGATATGTAAATTGCCGAAGGTTCTCTCTGACCATTGTCCACTGATCCTAGAATATGACTTGTTAAATATCATAAACCCCCACACTCGGTGGACGTTTGAAAAGAAACTTTTATTAGATCCTGAGTTCGTGAATCACATTAAGAACTGGACTCAGGTTTTTTTTTTATTTAAATAGGTTTAGTGCTTCCCGTACCTTCGTCTGGGATGCCTTTAAGGCAGCACTAAGAGGGGAGATAATTAGCTTTTCCGCAAGCCAGAGGAAAAAAGCCTGGGAACTACATGAGAAGATAATGGCTCAACTAGTAGTGGGGGGGAACAACATTTAAGGGACATCATAAAGGGGAAGGATGTAAATGAAAGCTTATGTAAGATCTTGGCTCTTAAAGTGGAAATTTATAAAGTAGAGGCTCAGAAAAGGGCAGATGAATACCAGCTATATAATGGAAAAATCTATGAAACTGGGGAACAGGCTGGTAAGTTACTAGCATTGAGGATTAGGCAGGGGCGCAGTAAAAATCAGATAGATAGAATACAGGTGGATAACCAAGATTATACGGAAGCGGAAGATATTAGAAGAATTTTCATGGAGTTTTATCAAAAATTATATCAAGAAGAGGTTAGGGTAAACCCGGCTGGGGTACCTTTTGAGGATTGTGGGAACCCCCTGACAAATGAAGACAGGAACATACTAGATAAAGATCTGGAACTGAGAGAAGTGGTAATGTCACTGCAGAACTCTCCGCGGGCAAGGCCACTGGGCCAGATATTATTCCAGCCGAAATGTATAAGTGCGTGCAAGAAATTCTGGCCCCTATATTATTAGACTTATTTAGTGGTATAATAAACACAGGAAAGATTCCAGATTCGTGGAAGGAGACAAATATAATAATCTTCCATAAGAAGGGCAAAGCGAAGGAGGATCCCGGGTCGTACCGTCCAATATCCCTCATGAATGCGGACATTAAGATATATTCCAAGGTACTGGCTACTAGGCTGGGAGGGGTCATTGGTGGGTTGGTCTCCCCGTGGCAGCATGTGTTTATTCCCGGTCGGGAACAAAGGACCATATAAGGCGGGCTATTACGCTGTTTGAGGCGCATGCTGCCTCTGGGGGTCGAATCGCCATGATCCTTCTTGATGCTGAGAAAGCCTTTGATCGCGTTACTTGGACGTATTTATGGGGGATATTGGAACGGAGGGGCCTTGGCCCTAAAGTAATCAAGGCCATCAAGGCTATGTATTCCAGCCCGTATGCCAGAGTTCAGCTAATGGGTGGGGGGTCTGACAAAATTTTCATTTCTCGGTGGACCCGTCAAGGGTGCCCCTGTTCCCCCATTCTATTTGCGCTATATATAGACCCGTTGATAAGGAAGATACTGGGGTGTGTGGATATTAAAGCAGTGGCTCAGAATGGTTTCGAGACAAAGGTGTTAGGCTATGCAGATGATTTAGCAGTTTTAACTACAGATCCTGACACTGCTATGTTGGCTTTGAAGGCAATTACCTTAGAGTTTGGCTGCTGTTCTGGGTATTTGATCAATGAAAAAAAGACCCAGATAGTATGCTCAAACAATGTGGTAAAAAGGGACGCCACATATATAGACTGGGCTACCTATCTGGGTGTTAGAATTAGCTCATCAATGGAATCTATAATAAAAGGAAACTATGAGCCGCTAATTGATTCAATTATCAGAGAGCTAAATAGGATACATGTTATTCACCTTTCATTAATAGGGAGAGTTAATGTTTTAAAAATGACCATGCTCCCAAAACTGCTGTATCTGTTTAGATCGATTTCGCTCTTGGTCGGTGAAAAGGTGCTAAAATCTATAGAATCAGCATTTAGTAATTTCCTTTGGCAGTATGGGAAGACAAGAAGATCCCTAAGATACTTAGCATTATCGCAAGAAAGAGGAGGTCTTGGGTCACCAAATATTAGGTATTACTATGCTGCCTCTATGTTTAGCCAAATGGTGATACTTGTGGGTAACATCTCCGGTTATTCCAATAACCAAACTGTAAATACTTTCCTCCCCTCGATATATGAATTACTGTTGGGGAGTGAAGCATTTGGGTTCCTGCTCCGTAATACTGATCATCGTTATTATAACAAAAAGAGATATAAGGTGCTGGATGGGGTCACGGGGGTGTGGAATATGGTTAGAAATTCTGGGAATCCCCAAATATAATTACTATACTCCACTCTGGAAGTCAAAACTCTTTCTACACCTGAGCAGGAATGGAGGGTGGGCCGCCTGGGTGCGCAAGATATTGGCAGAATAGGGGATTTTGTGGGTAGGTGCTGCCCCAATGAGCTTTATGCAGTTACAACAGAAATATGGACTAGAGGGGAAACATAGGTTTAAATATATTCAAATATCTCGGACCCTTGCATCTATCAGACCACGGATTAATCCAGGTGGAAGAATTAAGATCATGCATTATGTTCTTGGGGGTGGCACAAGGATCGGTATACTATATGGGGCTCTATCCGAGACACTTCAATGGAGAAGGTGGAGGCCTCGTGGGCACAAAATCTTGGGGACCCTGATGTGGACTTGAATAGAGCGCTGCAGATGGCCAATAACCTATTTCGCTCTACGATCCTTAGGGCTCAACACTACAAGACATTGTATAACCTCTACTTTACCCCAGCTAAGTTATTTGAATGGGGGAAGAGGGATGATGATAGATGCCCAAGGTGCTTGGTAGGGCCGGCTAATTTAGTGCATATGTTTTATGAATGTAGTGCATTGAAGAAACTTGGTACTGAGATTGAGAAATTTTGGGAGGGGCTGCTAGGGATTAAGATTACCCTATCCCCGGTATTGATGATATTTGGATTAGATGGTAAATTAAGTTTGAATAAGTGGGAAGAACCTTTTGTTTTTATCTCAATATCAGTTTTAAAGATACTCCTGGCAGCAAGGTGGAAGGATACCTCGGCTCCCTCATTCCAGATGTGGCTATCAAGATTGCTAGGCATTCATAACATGGAAAGGTCCCTGCACCCTCGCAGGGGTAGAAGAATGAGAGAGATGGGGCAAAGGATCTGGGCCCCCCTTGTGAGCTGAAGGGATGATAGAATGTAGTAATTGATGGATTCCTTGTCCTGCTTTTATTCTTAGGATTAATTTTTTATCTTAATATATTACGATGCATTGTTACTTTTATGGTCCCCTGGGATGAATTGTTATTATATTATTTTTTAAATTGATTGGTAGCTCTTTGGAACATTTGTATTAATTTAAAAGCTATTTTTGTATACATCGGAACTATTTAATAAAACGTTTTTTTAAAAAAAGATTAGGTAGGATCCGTTTCAACCACGAAAATTAGAGATACTCCAGCTTCAGGGACTCCAAAATTCCTTTAGAATTCCCTGAGCGGGGCACGACGGTGTGAGGCAATTTCATGCTTCATCACAAAAGTAGGAAATACAACTTAACAACAGGCAGCACAGCAAGGTCTAATAATAGAGAGTAACCTTTTTAATATAATTTCAAGCTTGAAAGAACCTATAAGCTTCAATATAGAAGGTTGTCCCGTGACAGCCGACTCCAGAGGCAGATGAGAGGGTATCGTGGGCAAGCACAAGCATTACTCAACCGTCTTGCAGATAAGAACTAGACCAAACAATGGTGCGCCATGTTGAGTGGATTCTGCACATATACAGAACTATGCACAGGAAAACAGGACCTCAGAGAATAGGTGGTGTACCAACCTACCACATCCGTACCCAAAATCCCTAACCAACTAGCTATAGTGTCTCATTCGTTCTCCGTCTACAGCGACGCTACCAATGATCAGACAACCCAGAACATGTCACTGTAACTTGGGAATCGCTGGAGCCAGACACTCTTTCACTTAGCCACTCATACTTGCCCACAAATGCGAGTAATCAGAGATGCAGTATAGTTTAAAATGTTTATTTCAACTGACGCGCTCTATGGTGCAGTACACAAGCCAATAATAGAATGCATAAACACAATATAAGCTAAATGTCCAGGTAGGAATCATTAACAAAATCAACTTCACACTTATATATGTCACATCAGTGATCACACAAATCAATATAGCAACCAAAGGGTTTATATCAAAAATATAGTATATTTATTTTTGATTTTCAGTGCATGAAAAGTAGATAATCAAGAACTGGCAACAAAAAGACTACCAAGACATATGAAATAAATTATGGGGTAGTCCACAAACACCTTCAGCGTATAATGTGGATACAATGCAGGAACCATATACAGATAGATATTTACACATACAAATTCACAAATCCAATTATACAGTGAATTATACAGTGTATTGCATAAAAGGTGTTAGGCGTCGACGTTTCGGTCCTTGTTGGTCATGTCGATCCGTAGGACCATCTTCAGGACAGAAAAGTTGCACAGAAGTCTGATAACTATAACGCCAAACAGGTCGTTAGTCTGGAAGCCGCCAAGTAATTTAAACGGCAGCAAAACGCCGGCTCGAATGAGTCCGTGTTAGATCCTCGTGTGTACTCAGGGAATCCCTGTTGAGCCGGCGTTTTGCTGCCGTTTAAATTACTTGGCGACTTCCAGACTAACGACCTGTTTGGCGTTATAGTTATCAGACTTCTGTGCAACTTTTCTGTCCTGAAGATGGTCCTACGGATCGACATGACCAACAAGGACCGAAACGTCGATGCCTAATACCTTTTATGCAATACACTGTATAATTCACTGTATAATTGGATTTGTGAATTTGTATGTGTAAATATCTATCTGTATGTGGTTCCTGCATTGTATCCACATTATACGCTGAAGGTGTTTGTGGACTACCCCATAATTTATTTCATATGTCTTGGTAGTCTTTTTGTTGCCAGTTCTTGATTATCTACTTTTCATGCACTGAAAATCAAAAATAAATATAGTATATTTTTGATATAAACCCTTTGGTTGCTATATTGATTTGTGTGATCACTGATGTGACATATATAAGTGTGAAGTTGATTTTGTTAATGATTCCTACCTGGACATTTAGCTTATATTATTGATATTACCCAGTCCCGGTGGGATTATTGGGTGGCTCTGTTCTAAAACTAAACACAATATAGTCAGCATTGTCACAATTCCATAGAATACAAACGGGGATGTCATGTTGTAGAAAACAATGGAAAAGTACGGAGCGGCATAACCACCCTCCCCGTGACAAGAGATAGTTTATTACAAAACAGAAGACCTCTGGGCTTTGTCAGCAGACCCCCAAACCTCTCGGCCTAGATGCAATGTTCACATCGCAGGACAAACATGGATCTTCTCTCTGTAAAGATATGTCTCTGAGTATGCAAAAACAGGTTCCGGTTGCAATATTAAAGTACACGATTTCCAGAAGTGCAGCTGTGTGTAGCATGTTATGTCTAGGTGCGAGGGACAGTTTAGAACCGAATAATAAGGGGCATTATTGTTTAACCTTGAACATCGTGTTCAGGCTAAACCTCAGTGCACATCAAAGAACCTGCAAGGCAGACAGTTCTCATGTGAAAAGGGACACAAACAAAGTCTTGTGAAATTAATGCTTGCAGTGTCGTGCGCAAAAGCAGCCTCATGACAGCGAAGCTCATGCTAATTTAGCAATTGTCGACAATAGACCTATAAGCCTTACTACAATAACAACGCTTAAGCTTAACATAATTTTATGCATGCAAGATTGAGGATATTACAGAACTCTCTGACCAGACAATGCCACCATTGTCTAGACCTTATTGGTGATAATCTCCCCCAAAAAAACTAAATTAATTTAAAGTATAAATCACTTGTAGGCTTTCTTACCTGTTGACGCTTTCTTCTTTTTTGGCACTCCATAACAAGTTCAGGCGGACAATCTTTTTCTTCCATCAGGATGTTATATCCATAAGTTAAGTTCTCCCAAAATATATCTTTAACTTTTTTTGAAATGTCCCCGTCTATTTGTAGAATGATTTCATACTGTCTACGTGGGACACTAACTCTGGTATCAGGTGTTTCCACCGTGATATGTTCATTCAATACTTCTGTCAGTAGAAACTTTTTCAGGTTATGGTGAGCTATTGTTACTTCTGCTGAGCTGTCTAGCATTGTCCGAGTCCATTCCCTGTTCAGAAGCTGAGTCCTCAGTAACCTGGGCATGTCTAATTTTTAAGCCAGCTACTTTCTTCTTTTTGAATTGAGGCTTTGTTTTAGGTTGTTCTTCCTGTTTGATAATGTAATCAGATGTATGATGTGTTTCCCTTTTTGTCGTTAGTCGATCTTCAGTCTTTTGTTCAGATCGCCATCCAACTGCGAGTTTATTGATGAGCCATGAAAGGAACGAAAGGAGCGTGTATCAGTTTCCTGATACCTATCAGATTTCCTAATGTTATCACAATTCCTAAGGTGATACCTCTTTTCGGAGGACTCCCGTTGGGGAGACCCACCCCTTGATCGTAAATTCTTTTCTGTGTTATTATTTCTCGATTGTTTGTTATCCTACTTCTTTTTAGAAGAAGAGGGTGCTTGCTTCTAGTTGTACTTGTGAGGGCTACCCGCCATTTGTGGCTTCCCTGCTTTGGCTTCCAAATTATCTCTACCTAATACAGCATAGGTTTCTTTGATAATTGTTGGTAATTCTTGCTCCTTATTTATAGGAGCTATTTCCCTGAGGCAGCTGTGTATGGCCACTGCTGCTACCGCCCCCCTTTATGTTGCTCATCATGATTGCAGAGACTTGGCCAAAATTACCCATCAGTTTCATCCCCAAGTCAAAGGCAGGTCCTGCCCTGTACTCATTCTGTATCTGTTTCAATACATCTGGAAGAACTGCTATGGAAGGGGTACCATATATTCTGATGTATTTGGCAGCAAAGATTGTTCCTTAAGTGGTACAGTCCTCGATGGAGGGAACCATCCCCATGGGCAAGCTTATGGTTAGCACTCTATGTTTTTCCTGTGGACCCGTATGGGGAAATACTACTTCCAGCTGTGCAATTTTTTGTGCTATCCAAAATGGAATTTTCTCCCATTTGGAGGCATTTGTTCCCAATACTGATTTCAGTGTCTGTGGGTTAATTGTAGGTGTGGTCTGATGTGGACCAACTGGAGCAGTTCTCGAAGGTTAGACTGTTACTGTTCGCATGACAAACTGGACAATGTGTCTGTATAGCCTGACTATGCCTTTATCCATTGTACGGACTTTATGCACTGGTAGTGTATCCACGATGTGGAGTGTACGTCGCTAAGACCGGCCTGGTTGCTCCTTCTATGCTGAGTGGACCGAGTCTTACGATGAATGTTGTGTGTGGAAGGGTGACAAATCAAAAAAAACCATTGATGGACAGAATGCAGAACAATGTCATACATTCACCCCAGTACACAGATCTTGGTATAAATCCATCTATTTTTAGCTCACCATGCCATTCCTGTTTGAACCCAGCCATATGCAAATCAGTCTTGACCCTGCGCACAATGGGAACAGTCCAGGTTCTCCCTGGACTGGAAACAAGCACCCTAAGACAGGTTTTGGGGTTTCACCACTCATCAGCACATGTTTTTACAGTGTTGGCAGCAGGCAGAAGCCAGAATTATAGCTTGGCTCGTTTTGAGCTCCTGGAACAAAGAGGACCTTTAGTTGAGACAGAGCCATGCATCTATGAGCAAGATCAGGCATATTACACTCAACAAGATCTTATTCTTTTGAATGATCCATATAATGTCCCTTTGATGTGTACCTTTTTCCCTAAACATTTGCACATATTTTTAAATGATATTGATGGAGCAGATGTCATCTGCAGTGAGTCATTGTTTATTTTTGTGCTTCAGACAGACTGCATTTAAATTGCCACGTACATTTTGGTGCAAGTTAAAACATGGCACATGAAAAACATGAACGTGAGGCCTATTCAGTCTGAAATGCTTTTGTTGAATTAACGTGTTTTTTTGTAATGTAGAGAAAAGTGGCCTTTTTAGCTTTGATGATTAATAGAATGTGTTTCTCTCTTCCCAGCTCATCCCTTGCAATCTAATTTCACTATTCCTGTCTTAAAAGACTTTGGCTTGTTGCATATTTTGATAAACATGTTTAGTTTTAAAAACACCTCTTTTTATAATGTGTGTGAATTAATAATGGATCAAACACTACAAGTGGGGCTAAATCTAAAACACTAAAGCATGTTGCTGTGTGCGCTGTATTAACTGTGTGTGCTTTTAAAATTTACACTAAAGCATAAAAATGCTACGTTGCAAATTGCACATTTATTTTACATGTCATAAATAATAGAAAAGCTGCTTGAAACGAATAGCTGGGCTAGGTAAACATTTGTAAGGGCTATTAGTATGAGGGAGGGAAACTTAATGGGCTGATTTGCATGAAATTAATATTCTCTTTGTGTTTGTTTTATTTTTGGGCCTACCATTAAATGGCTGCCTGTGAATCCAGCAAGGCTATGGCTTGCATTGGAGAGAAGAGTGCATGCGCAGATCTGTTTGACTCAAACCACGAAGAAGTCAAGGCCTCTTTGTACTTTGAAACATTCTTGTGATTGCGCCAATGTGCCAATTAGATAAAAGATCCTACTAGACTGCGCTGTGAAAGTAAGGAAGGAAAACAATAGAAACATTTTTCCTAGTAAAAGTTGCAAACATATAAAATGTATTAAATCATTTGCGCTTCTTTTGTTAAAACTGGTATGCTCTAGAATTTTCAATGAGTCAGTAAGGTTAGACCTCATGCCATTGTGGCTGACCAATCAGGTACAAGTTTTCCTGAAGATGAAACATTTTTGTGTAGTCTGCCAAGAATTAGAGTAAAAATAATGACCTCTCTGGAGGTGTGGTTGGCTATTAGGCTACTAGGCTCATTAGGCTTCAGGGGGGCGTGTGAGCGCTTGAGAGAAGGAACAGATTAGACCAGACATTCTATGGGTTAGGTACGAGATTGTCACGGGTGCAGCCTAGGGCGTCTGAGGAGAGTCAGGTGGGAGGTTCCCTGGTGATTTTTTCCAAAGTCCTGGCACGTCATAATTTGGCACGGCAGGCCACAATCCTTTGAGGCCTGTGAAGGGCGGGCTGTCTCAGTTCGTGTTTGTTTTTTAGATACAGAGATACATAGAGCAGCAACAGATAGAAAGGCTTTTAAGATTTAGATGCTAAAACTTTAAGTTTATGCTTTGACTAATTAATTTGGTCTGAAAAGATTTATTTGACTTATGCATTTATTTCTCTTAATGGGAGATTTTTGCCAACAATTTAATTATTGATTAGCCTTGCAAGACTATTTTTCTTAGAAACTCTTTAAGAGTTTTGAATGACATTTTGCGCCACTTTTCCTTTTCTACATGTAATGCTTTTATGCAGACTGTAATGTGTTCTGTATTAATGCTATTTTTCATGTTTTCCAAATTATGTAACCTGATTGATATTTTACTAATGAAGAAAGGGTCAGAGAAAAACTTAACTTTTGACTAGAAAATAAAACCCTTTAAAATACTCAACAGCTCTCTTTATTGGCTAAAAAAGTAATAATTGCATTTTTGACTGTTCACGTTTATTTAAATCTCCTTAAGGTAATACATGGTGTGAAGGGCCTGACACCTTTTCGACGGTAAATCGAGGTAGCATGAGGTTTTGGTATTGAGAAATTACCAGAAGATATTACCGCTCAATCAGTTTTTGGTAGCAGAGGATGGTCATTATTGATTAGTTTGGTGACTAATGATAATTGATTTCACCATCATCTAATCTAGTAATGGATCATTGACCTTAGAAGGGAAGTAAAATAATTGCCCAAGTTAGATAAAATGTCCAAGTCCTGATTCCTGACTCCAATGCTCAGAACCTGAAGACTGGCAAAGCAGTACTGGAAGGTGATGCAAGAAGTGGTGTGAGTATCAATAGGGCTGTGAAATGTTGTTAATGTGCTAGGATGTATTTTTTGAAGTGTTGAAAATATGAAGGTTTTTTTTATTGTTGGTAAAAGTTTGCTTATTTTGAATTGATGGTGTTATTGATTATATTGGTAATTTCATAGGACATAATTTGTTTGGTTATTGATTACATGTTTTAACTCTTCATGTTAAGTAAGTGTCTTGTTCTATGTTGTCTGGAAACACAGGTATGCACTCCTGGGCAGAATCCCGGGAAGGAATAGCGGGTGGTAAATGGAAGCCACACTGCACTGAGGTTACTCGTCTGTTGGAATAACACTGAGAAGCTAGGTAGAGCTGGCAGTGTTAAATTAGGGACCATTTTCTGTGTGAGTGCGTGATAACAAAGAGTTCGCTGCTAGAATTTGGTTTGATATCACCTAGAAAGGGTCACACTGAAGGAGTAGCAGGTTCATCTGAGCTTGAGTGACAGCAAAGAGTTCACTGGTGAAACTTTGGTCTGATATCACCTAGAAAGGGTCACACTGAAGGAGTAGCAGGTTCTTCTGAGCTTGATTGACAGCCAAAGGGTTCGCTGGTGAAACTTTGGCCTAAGATATATCCTAAAGGATAAGTCCAAAGGAGTAGCAGGTTCTTCTGAGCTTGAGTGAAAGGTAAGCGGAAGGGATTTACCTGTAGTGTTTGAAGAGCAAACGGAAGATTTTACTGTGTGAAGGGTAAGCGGAATGTGTTACTCGCAGTGAATATACATCTATCCTTTATTTAGTACAACAGGCAGAGTAGCAAATGTTTTTATGGTGTTACTAACAGAATTGTTGATTAAGAAAAACTCAGAAATATTGTAGTAAGATTTTGTGGAGGGTCAGTGGTAGGAGTAAAACTGACTGAAATTGAGACTGACAGCTTTGGAAAAAAGAAATTGCATTGAACTATTACAAAAATGAAACTGTTTGAAGGTTTAAAGAAGCTGTTAGGAGGTAAAGTGAAAAATTCATTTTTTATTGGTGATGCTCCTGAGGGAACACCTGTGCATTTTATGTCTACCAATTTGGCACAAAATACATGTATTTGGGTTCACCAATGGTGCAAGATTACTTAAAAAGAGGGTGCTTTGAGGTTTGTAAAAGATGGTACTTTTGAATGGCAAATTATTGACAAATTAAGGGAAGTGTTATGTGAAATAAAGACACCATCTAAAGCTGCACAATTTGAGGCCTTAAGCATGTGAGAAAAGACAGTAAGAGAGAAAGCAAGTGAGGATAAAAATTGTAAAGCACCAAATGCAGGAGTATAGAATTAATGATGATAAAGAGCTTCAAATAAATAATGATTCCGGGGATGAAATAATGGATGCATTGTTAACTGAGTGTCCACCACTTTATGTGGTTCACATGAAAAATACTGAAAATAATGTAACCGTAAGTACTGCAGTGGCATTTGCTTCTGTTGAACAGAGAAAAACACAGATTGAGAGAACTGTGCAGACATTTTATATTGACCCACTACCTGTTGATTCAGTACTGACAGTAATACCTCCAGGTGTTACTGCTTCAAATGTGCCTGATTCAGTCCAATAATTGCTAACTGCAGATGCACAGATAATGCCTAGAAAAATTATGACTGTCCCAATTAATATGGTCTCTACTGAAAAGGTTCAAAAAGCTGCAGAAGGAGTGACTATGGCAGAGTTTATTTCAGAAACTCAGAATTCACAGATTATTGAACAGAAATTACATCAAACACTGAAAGGTGAGGGAAAATGACCTTTACCACATCCGCAGCCCAAGATAAAATAAATATATTTGAAAATGGGATTTTTCAAACCTACTTTGAGGAAGCAGCAGGGATTAAAAAGCATAGGAGAACATATTAACACAGGACCTGAAAACGAGAGACAATTTAGTGTTTTAAATTCAACATGTGAACATGAAGAAATTAACAATCCCTGCTGTTTAAATCATGAAAATGTGAACCAGTGTCAGGAAAAATAATTAATTTCCCTGAGTAAGGAAACAGCTGCATGTACATTAACTACACATAATGGACTGACAGATTTGGCTCAAAATTATGAAATTGATGTTTCAGGAAGTTTTTCATTTCAGAAAAGTGTCAGGGTACATATGGATGATGAAGCAAATGAGAACATGTGTTCTTCAGGAATGCAATTGCACATTGCAGAAATAAAATATATTTTTAAATGCAATGGGTTTGAGAAATTAGGAGACAAATGGACAAGAAAACATCAGAAGAAAAAGAAACCACCAGACTTAGCAAGGGAACTAGATTAGGAAAAGAAGCCACCAGATATAATTGAGAAAAATAATAAGCAGAATGAGGGAGAAACTTTTGCTTACTCATTAAGAGAAAAGGTGGGAGAAGTGCATGTTCCTATGCTACAGAATAAAAGTGAACTTGCAGCATTTCTGAACATAATCCCACAATTGAGAGACAAAATTATGCTGTGGTACCCACAAGTTGGTGGATTTGTTGACATTTATTTTAAAAGAGTTGTGCAATAATTTGAAAATATTCTTTTACATTGCCATGCAAACAGAATTGTGGATTGAATCTAAAGTTGTTCAAGGGCCAGGTGAAGAGACAATGAAAAGGGTTTGCATGAATGCACCATCATTTTCTGTTGTTATGGATACAAACATAGCAGTGATTATTTTCCTGAAGGGTGGAGTGCCAGCAGAAGATGCTGATTGGGTACAGATTAAAAGAACACAGGATGGAAGTAAAGGTGTTTTGGTTTGTGAAAATTCAGGTATGGGTGTTGTACTGCTGAAAAATGTGTCCTTTTGCCATCTTTATAACAGATTTGAGCATTGTAAGAAGAAAAATAACTTTAAATATGATGCACAAAAACATGGAGAAATGCAGATGCAAAATATGCCATTTAATCAAATGTAAATGTCAGTTCAGAAACAGGTACCAATGGCAGGAATTTTCCAAGCAAAGATGGTCCCACAAAATATGGAAAATGCTAAAATTAATTTAAATAAGGTGTCCAGAGCAAATGTGAATTATTTCCAGAGGCAAAATCAAAACCCAGTCCAACAGGTTGCTGTGTTTGAAAATGAGAGTTTTAACCCTCACAATTCTGAATTTACCAAGTCCATTGTGGAGGCAGTGGAAAGTCCAGACCTAATTGCAGGAGTTTTAAACTTAGACATTACAAACCCAGTTTTAGAAGAATGTGTACCAAAATTAGGCCAATTTGAGGAAAATTGCCAAGTTGTCTGTGACTCAGGCCTCGAAGAAAAACAATTGTTTTGCAAATTAAGCAGCTCAGATTACTGTACATCAGATAATGTTATTTTTCAGATTCCTGATGCGGATGTACATATTAAAATGGCCCAACAAGAGACTGCTGTAGCATTATTTTCAGAAAAGACAGTTGAAAAATTACCTTCTGCTTTGGCAAAAGTAATAAGCACAGAAATAAGAGAGTTCACAGAGAAGGATGCCAGATTAATAAAATGTGCAGAACATGTCTTATTAAAATTAGAACCAAATGACATGTATTCAGGAACACCATCAGTTGCAGAAATGTTACCAGTAAAAGGATTTTTGATTGAATTGATTGAAAGTTTGTGTAACTTTCTGATCACAGGCTCACAGAAAATAAATGAAAGTAATAGAATAGTGCAGGAGATTAAAAGCATAATTTTTCCATGTTGTCCTGTGGTACCGAATCCAGCCAATATATTTTTTCACATTCCATGGCTTACTTTTATTGATTTTTGCAAAGTTCATGTCACAGTGCCATTGCATGAGAATAGTAAGGAGTACTGTCAAAAAGAAAATGAATGCCTGGGACACAAAATTGGAAAGGGAGGTAGAAAGGTGTCACCAGAGAAGGTGGAAATAATTTCCAAGATGAATCCACCTCAAATTCAAAATTTTTGGGAATGGTTAGCTGCTGTAGAGAGTGGTTACTGAACCTTTCCCTAGTGGCTAAGCCTTTACTGAGGCTGACACACAAGAGTGTGTATGATCCGCTTCCATTGGACAACAATTGCACAAAAGCATTCCTAGAGTTGAAAGAGAAAGAATTTCGCGCCCCAGCACTAGGAATGAAAGTTTATTTGAAAGAAAAGACACCAATTTGCAGTGAGAGGGACTGCTGCGCTCTCTCATTACCTATTTAAAAAGATGAATGTGTTCAAAGGTCTGTGATGTATTGCCCAATGACCTTTGACCCTAACTTCACAGAAATGTCAGCAAATGAATTGGATTGTGATGAAACTGAATATGATTGTCTAAATATCATGAAAATATGCATAAAGCCACATTCAGACTTTAAGGATGAAAGTCTGAGTCAGCCCAACAATGTCCATTTTGTAGATGGCCCATGTTTGAAAGGTAACACATTAAAAGCAGCACATGCCGTGCTCCTTATGCATTATGTTGTCGAAGCTTCATGGCTTTCAGTAATTACCCCAGCCCAAAATTCGAAATTGATTGCCCTTACCATAACATGCAGTATATCTGCTCAAATGAGAGTCACTGTTGCCATGGGAGAGAGAAATGCTAATTCAGTTGCACACATTTGTGTTCTGTTAGCATGTACATTCTATGGAATCTTCACAGGTGAATTAAAAGAGGCTCAAGAAAATTTTCAGAAGCAGAACATCAGGGTTGTATCAGAACTGTTTTTGAGAAAAGTGACAACTGCATAGTGGCAAAAGTGTTATTGCAAAGACTGATGCCCAGGTATAGATTACCAGTTTCTCTGAAATCAGATCATAAAGTGGTCTCAAAGATAATGAGTGCAGAAAAAACAGATTGGACAAGGAATGGATTGCAGCTATCTGCCTGAAGTGTGAAGCATAATAAAGCAACAAAATGGCAGCACAGAGTTGCCTTTTGCAAAAGCCTATGTTTCAGCAACACTAGAGTGGCTTGAAAATGCATATGCAAATGCACTTGTGGAAAACACTGATGAGACCACTAGCCATTGCTGTGTAGGTCTGGTTGATGTACAGTGTGCAGTTTCTCACCAGATTGCAGCTGCTACACAAGATCTGCACAATGGATGGTGCAACAGCTTTGATCTGAGAGATGCTGTGGTGAAACATCTGAATCTGATCAAAGTGAAAATAAGAGTGAAAGGCCTAGGATGAAAAAGTGCAACAGATTGATGGTGTTCTGTCAGAGTTTCTCAGCACCTAAGCAGTCTAATTTGCATGGAAAAAGTACAGAATGCCACACTGTATGAGCCATTCTGATGGAAAGCTGATGACACAGAGCAAATCAATGCTAACACTGTCCTGTTTAATTCTCTTTTTATTATTTTAGTTACTTATTTTAACCCCTTTGGGGCTAATGACGAGCTGGGCTCGTAATGGCGCTTACCTGCCGTGCACTGATGACAAGGCCAGCTCGTCATCAGCCCCACCCTCGGGGGAAGCGCTGGCGCTCCCTCCGAGGGTCTCCGATCTCCGTTGTTTTGCTTGGGGCGGCAGGGGAAGACCTTCCGCTGCCGCCCCCGCCCCCCCCCCCCCATGGGAATCCCTGATGACGTCAGCGCGCACACCGCGCGCTGACATCACCAGGGATTCCCAGCGCTCGGGAAGCTATTTGCTTCCTGCGCGTCTAGGGATAAGGTAAGTTTCTAGTGTCTGGCGGGGGTTTGAGGCAGCGAAGAGGCATCAGGGGAGAGGAAAGAGTTTTTCCTCTCCCCTGATGTCTCTTTGCAGGGCATTTCTGCCTCACGATCGCGCACAGCGTCGCGATTGTGCGGCGGAAATGTCCCCACTAGCACCAGGGATGTAATTTTAGATTATAGGAAGCGACCCCTTGGGCAAGGGTCGCTTCCAGGCGGGCTGTGATAATGTTTTCGTTTTTCTGCCCTCCCTGGGGGCAAATCGGCCCGTTTTTTTGGCTGTTTTGCCCCCAGGGGGGGCAGAAATTCCCCACTAGCACCAGGGTTGTTTTTTGGAGCCAAGATGGCGGCCATATTTTTTGTTTACGTTTTTCTGTCCCCCCTGGGGGCACATCGGCCTGTTTTTTTTTGCCGTTTTGCCCCCAGGGGGGACAGAAAATGCCCACTAGCACCAGGGATTTTGTTTTCAGCTTTTAGGAAGCGACCCCTTGGGCAAGGGTTGCTTCCAGGTGGCCTCACACTTAACGTTTTGTTTTTCTGCCCCCCCTGGGGGCAAATCGGGCTGTTTTTCGGCCGTTTTGCCCCCAGGGGGGGCGGAAATTTCCCACTAGCACCAGGGATATTTGTTGGGGCACTGTGTTTGTTTTGGAAAGCAACCCCTTGAGTAAGGGTCGCTTCCAGGTGGCCATGATTATGTTTTTGTTTTTCTGTCCACCCTGGGGGCAAATCGGCCCGTTTTTTTTGTCGTTTTGCCCCCAGGGGGGGGGGGGGGGCAGAAAATACCCACTAGCACCAGGGAATTTAAATTTAGTTTTTAGGAAGCGACCCCTTGGGCAAGGAGTAGTGCTTGGCTGGCGGTGTGTGTGGAGTGGCGCTTGGCTTGCAGTGTGCGTGGAGTGGTGTTTGGCTGGCGGTGTGTGTGGAGTGGCGCTTGGCTGGGTGGTGTGTGTGCAGTGGTACTTGGCTGTCTGTGCACGGAGTGCTGCTTTGCTGGCGGTGTGTGTGGAGTGGTGCTTGGCTGGATGGTGTGCGTGTAGTGGTACTTGGTTGTCTGTGCACGGAGTGGTGTTTGGCTGGTGGTGTGTGTGGAGTGGTGTTTGGCTAGATGGTGTGCGTGGAGCGGTGTTTGGCTGGCGGTGAGTGGCGCTTGGCTTGCGGTATGCGTGGAGTGGTGCTTGGCTGGCGGTGTGTGTGGAGTGGTACTTGGCTGTCGGTGTGCACTGAGTGGTGTTTGGCTGGCGGTGTGCGTGGAGGGGTACTTGGCTATCTATGCACGGAGTTGTGCTTGTCTGGCGGTGTGTGTGGAGTGGCGCTTGGCTGGTGGTGTGTGTGGAGTGGTACTTGGCTGTCTGTGCACGGAGTGGTGCTTGGCTGGTGGTGTTTGTGGAGTGGCGCTTGGCTGGTGGCGTGCGTGGAGTGCTACTTTGCTGTCTGTGCACGCAGTGGTGCTTGGCTGGTGGTGTGTGTGGAGTGGCGCTTGGCTGGTGGTGTGCGTGGAGTGGTTCTTGGTTGTCTGTGCACGGAGTGGAGTTTGGCTGGCTGTGTGTGGGGAGTGGTACTTTGCTGTTTGTGCACGGAGTGCTGCTTGGCTGGCGGTGTGTGTGGAGTGGCGCTTGGCTGGTGGTGTGTGTGGAGTGGTACTTGGTTGTCTGTGCACGGAGTGGTGTTTGGCTGGCGGTGTGTGGGGAGTGGTACTTGGCTGGATGGTGTGCGTGGAGCAGTGCTTGGCTGGCGGTGAGTGGCGCTTGGCTTGCGGTGTGCGTGGAGTGGTGCTTGGCTGGCGGTGTGTGTGGAGTGGTACTTGGCTGTCGGTGTGCGCTGAGTGGTGTTTGGCTGGCGGTGTGCGTGGAGGGGTACTTGGCTATCTATGCACGGAGTGGTGCTTGGCTGGCGGTGTGTGTGGAGTGGAGCTTGGCTTGTGGTGTGCGTGAAGTGCTACTTTGCTGTCTGTGCACGGAGTGGTGCTTGGCTGGCGGTGTGTGTGGAGTGGCGCTTGGCTGGTGGTGTGCGTGGAGTGCTACTTTGCTGTCTGCACGGAGTGCTGCTTTGCTGGCGGTGTGTGTGGAGTGGCGCTTGGCTGGTGGTGTGCATGGAGTGGTACTTGGTTGTCTGTGCACGGAGTGGTGTTTGGCTGGTGGTGTGTGTGGAGTGGTTTTTGGCTGGCGGTGTGTGGGGAGTGGTACTTGGCTGGATGGTGTGCGTGGAGCGGGGCTTGGCTGGCGGTGAGTGGCGCTTGGCTTGCGGTGTGCGTGGAGTGGTGCTTGGCTGGCAGTGTGTGTGGAGTGGTACTTGGCTGTCGGTGTGCACTGAGTGGTGTTTGGCTGGCGGTGTGTGTGGAGGGGTACTTGGCTATCTATGCACGGAGTGGTGCTTGGTGGGCGGTGTGTGTGGAGTGGCGCTTGGCTGGTGGTGTGTGTGGAGTGGTACTTGGCTGTCTGTGCACAGAGTGGTGCTTGGCTGATGGTGTGCGTGGAGTGGTACTTGGCTGTCGGTGTGCGCTGAGTGGTGTTTGGCTGGTGTTGTGTGTGGAGTGGTGCTTGGCTGGTGGTGTGTGTGCAGTGGTGCTTGGCTGGTGTTGTGTGTGGAGTGGTGTTTGGCTGGTGGTGTGTGTGGAGTGGCGCTTGGCTGGATGGTGTGCGTGGAGTGGTACTTGGCTGTCTGTGCACAGAGTGCTGCTTGGCTGGCGGTGTGTGTGGAGTGGCGCATGGCTGGATGGTGTGCGTGGAGTGGTACTTGGCTGTCTGTGCACGGAGTGGTGCTTGGCTGGCGGTGTGTGTGGATTGGTGCTTGGCTGGCGGTGTGCGTGGAGTGGTGCTTGGCTGGCGGTGTGCGTGGAGTGGCGCTTGGCTTGCAGTGTGCGTGGAGTGGTGCTTGGCTGGCGGTGTGTGTGGAGTGGCGCTTGGCTGGTGGTGTGCGTTGAGTGGTACTTTGCTGTCTGTGCACGGAGTGGTGCTTGGCTGGTGGTGTGTGTGGAGTGGCGCTTCGCTGGATGGTGTGCGTGGAGTGGTACTTTGCTGTCTGTGCATGGAGTGGTGCTTGGCTGGCGGTGTGTGTGGAGTGGTACTTGGCTGTCGGTGTGCGCTGAGTGGTGTTTGGCTGGCGGTGTGCGTGGAGGGGTACTTGGCTATCTACGCACGGAGTGGTGCTTGGCTGGCAGTGTGTGTGGAGTGGCGCTTGGCTGGTGGTGTGTGTGGAGTGGCGCTTGGCTGGTGGTGTGTGTGGAGGGGCGCTTGGCTTGCAGTGTGCGTTGAGTGGTGCTTGGCTGGTGGTGTGTGTGGAGTGGCGCTTGGCTGGTGGTGTGCGTTGAGTGGTACTTGGCTGTCTGTGCACGGAGTGGTGCTTGGCTGGCGGTGTGTGTGGAGTGGCGCTTGGCTGGATGGTGTGCGTCGAGTGGTACTTTGCTGTCTGTGCACGGAGTGGTGCTTGGCTGGCGGTGTGTGTGGAGTGGTACTTGGCTGTCGGTGTGCGCTGAGTGGTGTTTGGCTGGCGGTGTGCGTGGAGGGGTACTTGGCTATCTATGCATGGAGTGGTGCTTGGCTGGCGGTGTGTGTGGAGTGGCGCTTGGCTGGTGGTGTGTGTGGAGTGGCGCTTGGCTGGTGGTGTGTGTGGAGTGGCGCTTGGCTGGTGGTGTGTGTGGAGTGGTGCTTGGCTGGCGGTGTGTGTGGAGTGGCGCTTGGCTTGCAGTGTGCGTGGAGTGGTGCTTGGCTGGCGGTGTGTGTGGAGTGGCGCTTGGCTGGTGGTGTGCGTTGAGTGGTACTTGGCTGTCTGTGCACGGAGTGGTGCTTGGCTGGCGGTGTGTGTGGAGTGGCGCTTGGCTGGATGGTGTGCGTGGAGTGGTACTTTGCTGTCTGTGCACGGAGTGGTGCTTGGCTGGCGGTGTGTGTGGAGTGGTACTTGGCTGTCGGTGTGTGCGCTGAGTGGTATTTGGCTGGCGGTGTGCGTGGAGGGGTACTTGGCTATCTTCTGCACGGAGTGGTGCTTGGCTGGCGGTGTGCGTGGAGTGGTGCTTGGCTGGCGGTGTGCATGGAGTGGTGCTTGGCTGGCGGTGTTCGTGGATTGCCGCTTGGCTTGCAGTGTGCGTGGAGTGGTGCTTGGCTGGCGGTGTGTGTGGAGTGGCGCTTAGCTGGATGGTGTGCGTGGAGTGGTACTTTGCTGTCTGTGCACAGAGTGGTGCTTGGCTGGCGGTGTGTGTGGAGTGGCGCTTGGCTGGATGGTGTGCGTTGAGTGGTACTTTGCTGTCTGTGCACAGAGTGGTGTTTGGCTGGCGGTGTGCATGGAGGGGTACTTGGCTATCTATGCACGGAGTGGTGCTTGGCTGGCGGTGTGCGTGGAGTGGTGCTTGGCTGGCGGTGTGCGTGGAGTGGTGCTTGGCTGGCGGTGTGCGTGGAGTGGTGCTTGGCTGGCGGTGTGCGTGGAGTGGCGCTTGGCTTGCAGTGTGCGTGGAGTGGTGCTTGGCTGGCGGTGTGTGTGGAGTGGCGCTTGGCTGGTGGTGTGCGTTGAGTGGTACTTGGCTGTCTGTGCACGGAGTGGTGCTTGGCTGGCGGTGTGTGTGGAGTGGCGCTTGGCTGGATGGTGTGCATGGAGTGGTACTTTGCTGTCTGTGCACGGAGTGGTGCTTGGCTGGCGGTGTGTGTGGAGTGGTACTTGGCTGTCGGTGTGCGCTGAGTGGTGTTTGGCTGGCTGTGTGCATGGTCTGGTGCTTGGATGGTGGTGTGGGTGGACTGGCGCTCGACTGGCGGTGTGCGAGTACTAACTTTCTGTTGGTCACTACACACACTGCTAGTTGAGTGACACTCTACGCAGTCCATCATAATGTGTAGTTGCTGTGGCAGATACGTAAGTGATGGGCCCTTGAATGGCGCTGTCTGCTGGTGTGAGTGTTGTAATGTGATGGGTCCGCGGCTGGCGGTGTGTGGGCAAAAGGCCTGTGACTAAGGCAGGGGGGCTTAACTTGTAAAACTTACATACTACTTTTTTCAAAATTCATTTTTGGCCTGTTCTGCTTTGGGGCACCCACACAAGTGAGGTATCCTTTTACTCGGGAGAACAAGCGGAATGCTGGGTGGTAGGACATTTTTGCCGGCACGGAGATCCCACGCAAAAAAGTTTGGAAAAGTGATATTTTTACCTAATTTTCAGGTTTGCAAGGAGTTCTGGGTAGGAAAACATTGGGGGACCCACGCATGCCATACCTCCTTGGAAGTCCCCGGGTGTCTACTTTTCAGAAATGTGTGGGTTTGGTAGGTTTCCCTAGATGGCCATCTAGCACAGGGCCAAAAACCCAGGTAACCCCTCTTGCAAAAGCTGGTGGTATTGAATGTGAATACCACCAGCTTTTGCAAGAGGGGTTACCAGGGTTTTTGGCCCAGTGCTAGACGGCCATCTAGGGAAACCTACCAAACCCACACATTTCTGAAAAGTAGATACCCGGGGGCTTCCAAGGAGGTATGGCTTGCGTGGATCCTCCAACGTTCCTTTACCCAGAATCCCTTGCAAACCTCAATTTTTGCTGAAAAATTCAGTTTTTTCACACTTTTTTGTGTGGGAAAGCGTGGCGTCACTGGGCTCACACAAATTTCCTCCCACCCAGCGTTCCCCCAGGTCTCCCGATAAAAATGGTACCTCACTTGCATGGGTAGGCATAGTGGCTGCAACAGGAAAAGGTCCAAATCATACGGTGGTGAATTTACAATACCCAATTGCAAAACAACCTTGATTTTGGGGGGGGGGACCTGAGTTTTTGGCCCGGGGCTCGGTGGTATTCTTTGGAAAGTACCAAACCCAAACAGTTCTGAAAAGTAGACACCCGGGGGAGTGTAGGGAGGTATGGCATGCGTAGGTCCCCCAATGTTTTCCTACCCAGAACTCCTTGCAAACCCTAAAATTAGGTAAAAATATCCCTTTTCCAAACTTTTTTGCGTGGGATCTCCGTGCTGGCAAAAATGTCCTACCACCCAGCGTTCACCATGTTCTCCCGAGTAAAAGGATACCTCACTTGTGTGGGTGCCCCAAAGCAGAACAGTCCGAAAATGAATTTAGAAAAAGTAGTATTTAAGTTTTACAAATTAAGCCCCCCTGCCTTAGACACAGGCCTTTGGCCCACCCACACAAGTGAGGTATCATTTTACTCGGGAGACCAAGTGGAACGCTGGGTGGTAGGACATTTCTGCAGACACGGAGATCCCACGCAAAAATGTATGGAAAACTGTGTTTTTAACCTAAATTTATGGTTTGCAGGGATTTCTGGGTAGGAAAACATTGGGGGACCCACGCATGCCATACCTCCCTGGACTCCCCCGGGTGTCTAGTTTTCAGAACTGTTTGGGTTTGGTAGTTTCCAAAGATGCCCGCCGAGCCCCGGTCCAAAAACTCAGTCCCCCCACCCCAAAAAAGAAGGTAATGTTGCTATTGGTTATTGTAATTTCTCCACCGTACGATTTGGACCTTTTCCTGTTGCAGCCACTATGCCTACCCACGCAAGTGAGGTACCATTTTTATCGAGAGACCTGGGGGAACGCTGGGTGGGAGGAAATTTGTGTGAGCCCAGTGACGCCACGCTTTCTCACACAAAAAAAGTGTGAAAAAACTGATTTTTTCAGCAAGAATTGAGGTTTGCAAGGGATTCTGGGTAAAGGAACGTTGGAGGATCCACGCAAGCCATACCTCCTTGGAAGCCCCCGGGTGTCTACTTTTCAGAAATGTGTGGGTTTGGTAGGTTTCCCTAGATGGCCGTCTAGCACGGGGCCAAAAACCCAGGTAACCCCTCTTGCAAAAGCTGGTGGTATTACCAGCTTTTGCAAGAGGGGTTACCTGGGATTTAGGCCCCGTGCGAGACGGCCATCTAGGGAAACCTACCAAACCCACACATTTCTGAAAAGTAGACACCGGGGGCTTCCAAGGAGGTATGGCTTGCGTGGATCCTCCAACGTTCCTTTACCCAGAATTCCTTGCAAACATCAATTTTTGCTGAAAAAAATCAGTTTTTTTACACTTTTTTTGTGTGGGAAAGCGTGGCGTCACTGGGCTCACACAAATTTCCTCCCACCCAGCGTTCCCCCAGGTCTCCCGATAAAAATGGTACCTCACTTGCGTGGGTAGGCATAGTGCCTGCAACAGGAAAAGGTCTAAATCGTACGGTGGAGAAATTACAATAACCAATAGCAACATTACCTTCTTTTTTGGGGTGGGGGGACTGAGTTTTTGGACCGGGGCTCGACGGGCATCTTTGGAAACTACCAAACCCAAACAGTTCTGAAAACTAGACACCCGGGGGAGTCCAGGGAGGTATGGCATGCGTGGGTCCCCCAATGTTTTCCTACCCAGAAATCCCTGCAAACCATAAATTTAGGTTAAAAACACAGTTTTCCATACATTTTTGCGTGGGATCTCCGTGTCGCCACAAATGTCCTACCACCCAGCGTTCCACTTGGTCTCCCGAGTAAAATGATACCTCACTTGTGTGGGTGGGCCAAAGGCCTGTGTCTAAGGCAGGGGGGGCTTAATTTGTAAAACTTAAATACTACTTTTTCTAAATTCATTTTCGGACTGTTCTGCTTTGGGGCACCCACACAAGTGAGGTATCCTTTTACTCGGGAGAACATGGTGAACGCTGGGTGGTAGGACATTTTTGCCGGCATGGAGATCCCACGCAAAAAAGTTTTGAAAAGTGATATTTTTACCTAATTTTAAGGTTTGCAAGGAGTTCTGGGTAGGAAAACATTGGGGGACCTACGCATGCCATACCTCCCTGGACTCCCCGGGTGTCTACTTTTCAGAACTGTTTGGGTTTGGTACTTTCCAAAGAATACCACCGAGACCCGTGAGGTTCCGTGACAATTGTAAGTGGTGTTTTCGACTCGCCCGAATATGGTCAAGTCTGGTATCTATGAACCGCAAATGACGAGTTTAGTGGGTGTACGCGTTTTCGCTTTGCTAGCCTAAACCGTTCGTTTGTTCCGTGGGTTTCTTCATCTGAACCCACGGGTTCCATTTTAGATGTGGCATCCATTTTGTTTCTTGCCCTCAAGTAGCCAGCGAACGGACACTGTCCGCTTCGTGACCCTGGGATTCCCAAACTCTTGCGGAAGACACGTGTTCCTTTGAGGGTGTCTTTATGATGAGGGGGATGACACTGTAAGGCAGATGGCCCCGCTCGATGCTCATCTTGCCGTGCCGGTCTATTGTCTTAGTTGTGCATTCATTGGGCACGTCTCCTTTGATCCCTGCAATCGTGTTTTCTGATACCACCCCTTTACACTCTTTTCGATCTGTTCGCTATCCTCGTCTTCCTCTACACCTGTTTCTGACTCTTCCTTGATTCGTTTACAGCCGAACGGAATGCACTAATGGTGGGAAGATGTACTTTTACAGTTGGGAACCAACAAATGCTGCTGTAATTATGTTCCGGGCCCTGAATACATGAAAGCAACCCCCTATGAAATGTACTGTGGGAACCGGGTTGTAATCTTTTGTTCGCCATGTTATCTTATGCAGGCGCGGTGCGTCCATTGGGGCGTAGGGGCGTAGCCCCACCAAGCCCTGGATGCACCGTGCGTGCACTACACTAATTCAGTAATATTCTCATCATGCGGTCGGACTCGGAGGGGGTGGGGGCGGGACTGCTGCAGCTGCTTGAGTGACAGCAGCTGCAGCAGGCCAGCACTATGCGCATGATACCCCCGGGCTGAGACTTGCCCACGCATGCGCCGATTCCCTGTAGGCATAGAGAAGGGGCTGGAGGTACGTTTTCACCCGGGCCGGGTTTGAATGGCTGCCCAGGGCGAGCAGTCCATGTGCCGATTGGCTGGCCCACCGTGCGCAGTGGCGTAGCTCGGGGGTCCGGACCGCCCCAGGCGGCACTGTTTTGGAGGCGGCAAGCCAGCGTACAGTGGAATGTAAAAGGCCGAGCAGATGACCTGCGATGCACAACTCCGTGAGGGTCCTTGGCACGTGCAGGAATGCGCCTTTAGGGCCCCACATTTCACTCGAGATGGCTCTTATTAAACTCCGGGAAAGCAGGCCGCGCAAACCTCCCAGCAGGCTGAGGAAAATGAATAGTCCGGTGTATTCAGACAGGTAAGACTCACGTGAAACATCCGCAAATATACAATTTGCAAGCCTTATTGCAAAATATGCTTAATTCTTGTGTACTAACTTACATTAATAACATTTCTCAGCGACAGCAAGTGTATAGTTTTTTACACACACAACTTACACCTGCAACCAGCAGGACACAGGTTCGAGAAGAAAATTTCTTTTTGCGGAAATGCTGTCTCTCAGCAGACATTTTCAGTTCAAGCCAGCCAACTGCAGGAAAAAATCTACTAAATCATGTTTTGTGCAACGTTCCTATGAACTGGGCAATGTGGGTAGCTTACAAGATTACGCTGGCGTAACAATCGTTTTGCACAGGCCTGCTTCTGAGTCGATGAGAAAGACGAGGTTGTCGCTGGTTATTTATTATCAGATATTTTGGCAGTGGGGCTGAGAGAGAAACACTACAGGATGGGGTGCCTTTGGTTAAGAAACTCATGTCTGTACAGATATCGAGGAGGGAGAGCACAGCATATGGGCGAGGGGTTGGTTCTGGGAGGGTGGAGGGCAGACGGACTGGGAGTGGGGGGTGGGGGAGAGGGGGGTGATCAACAGTCCGTTCTAATGCCAAGGCCGCAGAAGCATTCTGTTACTGTCACTATATGTGTGATCGTTTTTCAACTTTCTACCTAGCAAACCGTGTTCTGTTTTCTCTGAGTCGTCTTACACAATAGAAAACTGATAAACCTATATGCTGTAATACATACAGTACCAGGTTTTCCTTCCATGGATATATTTTCCCTTATTATCCTTGTGTTGGCTGTTGAAATAGAAAACGTCCCCTACATGGCTCCGAAGAGCGGGCACAGCTGGCTCAAACTCCCTGTAGTGAGTTTGTGTTGGTCTTGGATAATTTTACCTCAGCTGAGACTTGATTGTTCCTCTTAACTACATCTTGTCACAAGCAGCCAAATGTGTAGTGACTGAAGCAGATGGAACTAAACTCCAGTAAGACTTTACCTCCAAAATAAATCCCTTTGTTCCAAATTAAATCTTCACAGTGACCTCGTGAATCAGTAGCCATTTTTATTTCTGCGAGGCCAGCAGGCAGTAGAGGAATGTTTGGGGTAATGAAGAGCAATATATGTCAGCAAAATATTTATATACAAGTAAAATATATCCTTCTCATTTTATTCACTTCCAAACTAATGCTTAAAATGATGTTAACATTTAGCATGACATATATATAATGTAAAAATCGCATTCCTGTTCCCTCGCGTAGGTATTGAAAGGACTAACATTGAATGACCATGAAAGAGCGCTCATTCAATGAAACTTCACGGGAGTCACTCGAGCAAATGGACCATTGTGATCAATCATTCTTAGCATCAAATAAATTATGATTTTAACTGCACCAGGCATAAACCTGCAAGTGCCCTGTATAAGAAATGACCCTGATGGTCATTTTAAAGTATTGGCATTTTAATGATCATGTTCAGGAGTCAGTACGAGTGACGGTATGTTTTAAAGCAAACATTTATGTGCAGTGCCATATGTATTTTTTAGACTACCATATGTATTTTTTAGACTACTTTTACAGCCTGCTGAACAACACGCACTAGTGCGAGTACTCTTAGATAGCTCAGGCTTTTTAACCCCTTCGGGGCTGATGACGAGCTGGTCTCGTCATGGCGTAGCCTCCTCGCACGCTGATGCCGAGCCCAGCTCGTCATGAATAATGGGATTTACTAAATCTGAGCGTGCGAGCGGAATTTCGCTCACACGCATGTGGTTAAGGCCCACTCTCTCAAAAAGTATATATATTTGAAATAAAACTGCCTACAGCCGAGTTGTGGCCCCTAGGCTATGTGTACTTTAATCAATCTTTTCTCCTGAGGCTTGCATGCACCCCCATGCTTAATTGTGTCTCAATGTTAATTGCTTAGACTTGCAATGCAACGTAGCTTCAGCCTCAGGTTGTTAATAAATAAAGGGTGGCGCCGCACACCCTGCTGTTATGAGTGAATTAATTTTTATCAAATTGCTCAATGTGTCTTTATGAGATAAATTACAGTCTGCAGAGGGTTTGTGACCTCTACTCTATGTGTGTACCCTTCCATTTCCAGTACTTTGCTGCCATTTTGAAATTTTCTTACAGTTCTCTTTGCTCAAATGGGTGTAATTTCTGATATTTATGTTTCTGTTGTTTTATTGCTTGATTTTCCTTGTGAAAAAAAGTGTCACACTTAGCAATCTGAAACCTTGGCAGCTGTGCTCCCTTTATGTCTGGCCTGCTGTTGTTACCTGTACTTCCGGTGCAAGCTGCACCCCTCCACGTGCACAAACATGAGCTGAACATTGCAGGCATTTCCCTGCAACTGCAGAAATGTAGACATGGCCGCCGGTTGTACAGTGGGGTGTCGGAGAACATTCCATAAAGTATAGAACCCTGTGAATGCTGGTAATTTCTACGTTTTTATTTCTTTATTTGAAATTTTATACCACACGTAGACGACGTTAAAGTACTCTACAGTTATTTCTTTACAAAAAATGTGAGAAATGATTCCAAATAATAAACATACATATTTACAAAGAAATGTTCAGGATGACGTCAGAGCATTTTGCAATTTGTACATACATATTCTGAGAAATGCATCCAAATCATACAAATCCATGTTAGTAAAGATGTGTTGTCTTATAGTGAACGTTAAGTCGTCAGTTTGTTCTTCACGCTACAATATTTGATTTAAGAATTGCACTGCATATGTGGCAGTGCAGGTGCTGAAGAGAGCTGCAATTAAATGTCACAAATGTAAGTGTTAGTATGGTGGCAGTCTGTGTGTTCTCCTTTGTACTGCCGGTCACCAGTGTATTTAACTGTGTAACCTTGGACCGTGTCATGTATGTGCATATAACTTGCATGATCAAGGTAACTATTAGCGGCAATACTACGTGTCTCTTTGTCCTTTTTCCCCCGTTATCCCTCCCCTCCTCCCCAGGGGTGGGACTCTGAGGGATCGCCCCGGGCGGCACACGCTCTAGCTACGCCCCTGACCGTGCAACATCCATTATTGGATGCCGCGCGTGGGTGGGCGGGGGCAGAGTGGCGCGACCCCGGGCAGGAGCCAGGAGGAGAAGCAAGCAGGCCCCGGTGTCGTGGAGTGTCAGTGTGTTCCAGTCCTGGTGTGTTCTCCATCGCTGCCTGTCTGGGTGAGCAGTCTGTCCCTTGAGTATCGGTTAGTAATAGTTTGTCAGCCACAGGACTACCTCGGACATCACTGTAAGTCTGAGTTTTTTTTATTAAACCCACCCAGTTCTGTAGCTTGCGTATTTCTATGATTTGTATTCGTTTTTGTAAGTTGCGTGTTTTCTGCTTTTGATTTTATGTTTAATTCTCTATCGGGTCTCGATTTAATATTCTACGCTAATTATCTAAACCGAATTATAGCCCTGGTTTAGTTCTCTGCGCTAATTATCTAAAGTGAATCGTAGTCCTTAGTGAATGAACGCTGCACGTGCCGCTGGACCAGGAAGATGACATCAGAGCCCAGGCCAGCTCCTAGTCAAAACCACTCCGAGGGCGAGTGTTTTCACCCCTGCTATTTTGAGGTTTTGCCGCCTTGATCATTAGGAGTCTGAGAGAGCCTTTCTTTCTCTCTGCGACCGACACTGCCTCTGCGAACAGGTGGCCAGCCTGCAACAATTCAAGGCCACGTAGTCTAGTGCAAAAAAAATATATATACTTTTGAAAATGCAGCCATATATTTTTGTTTAGAGTGTTGGCGACATTTTAGGAGTAGACGTTCATGAAAGAGGTTCGTAGCATCCAATGCATGCTTGTTTTGGACCAGACAGGACATTTGCATGCTGCATGTGGGCATACACTGGTGCATGGAGCACAAATGGGAAGCCTGTGTTGGCACGCTGGCATAGACATTGGAAGACTCCCTCCATGTATGCTGTTAAGTGGGCATGTCTTTGTAGGGTCTGGTTGAGGGTAGATAAGGGGGCATCCTAAACCCATGTGCTTACATCTTAACACATAAATACCTCCCGCCCAACCCCTTCAGCCCAAATCTAAACTCCTAACCATAAATCATTTCAACTAAACCTAAACCCACACACTTAAACAAGGAAAGCAGGTGGGTCTGCGTGTTTGTGTGTGATTAGAGTTCAGTGTGTGTGCGTGTGTGCATCCCATAATGTGTAGAACAGGGGTAGTGTGTGTGGAGGGAGCACAAAGGCATAGTGCGAATGTCAATATAAGTGGTTTGTGTGTGTGTGTGCGTGAGAGATGGGAGAATAAAGGTAAAGGTAGATTGCATGCATTTGTGCTAGCTGCAGGCAACGTGTGTGACAATATCAGGGAAAATACACAATAAAAACCCTCCCAGCAGGTAATAAAACAAGCCAAAAACTTTCTTACACTCTGACCTGTCAGATTAGCCCCTCAGGCACTGCCTGATTGCCCCTTAGGCCAGTCCAACCCTGGGTAGCAGGGAAAGTGTGAACGTGGACAGTGTGGGTGAGGACACACTAGGGCATCGTATATCTGTATAGAGGAGAGTGTAGGTGCGGGCAGACAGGCGTGGCCTACACGTCCCTGGGGGAAGCATGTTCTAGTGTGGCCTCACACGAAGCATGTGTGCATTCAAGGGTAGTGACTGAGTGCATACAGCGAGTGTGTTTGTACAAGGAAAGTGAGTCTGTGCATATATTAAGCGTGGGTGCCTATATGCAATAAAAGTCAGTGTGCACGTGCAGAGTTTGTCTACCTACATTAAAGAGTGTGCTGTGCTTGTGCTTACTGCCATAGTGTGTGGCTGTCTGCGGGCACATAAAGGGAGCTTGGCATGGGCATGATCGTCGTGGTATTGTTTTAACAATTAACCCAGTCTTATCAGATTGGTGTCAGACTGCACATTTACACATTTAGTTAAGGTTGGTTTGAAACATAGTTCAGCTCTTTGTCGCCCTGACTTCTCTCTATTATCCAGCAATGTTGATAGATCCTGAGCTGTCTTCATTAACATCATTTCACTCTCACCCCTACCTTCTCTCTATCAGCACTCCCTTTAAAATTGAGTTGAATGTCATTATCACACTTCTGTAAAGCCATTTTTGTTCCTTTCTGCCACACTGTATATCAGCAGTCACTGAGTTGGCTTTTAATCATATCGCATTACTTCATTGGGGTTTCTTCTCGTTCACTGTTGGGTTGGCTTTTGATAGTCTTATACCGCCCTCTTTCCCCCCTCTTTTCTCTGGTGTGGTCCATCGGCAGCTGTTGGGTCAGCCTTTGATCGTGTCTTGTGTGGTCCTCCGTGCTCCCACTCTTCTCTGGTGTGGTCCATCGGCAGCTGTTGGGTCAGCCTTTCATCATGTCTTGTGTGGTCCTCCGTGCTCCCACTCTTCTCTGGATTGGTTCATTGACCGCTGTTGGGTAGGGTGTGTTCATTGAAAGACGGTGCAGAGCTCACTGGACTTTAAGGGCAGACACTGTACCCTCATTTTGCACAGTGTTTTTCTGCACATAGCGGCCACCCACATACAGCCACCCACCCATACACAGAGCCACCTACACACACACAGAGCCACCTACACAGACACAGAGACACCCACACAACCACAGAGCCACCCACACACACACACACGCAGAGCCCCACACACACAGAGAGCCACACACAGGGAACAGGGGGCAGGAAAGCAAGCACAACGAGGGAACAGGGGGCAGGAAAGCAAGCACAATGAGGAAACAGGGGGGGGAAAGCAAGCACAACGAGGGGGCCGTATTTTTGGGACAAGGCCACGACAAATGAAGTAGATCACCTATGTTAACTTATCACAATCTCGCCAGCGCAGCGAGGCGCACTAGCACTAGGGTGTTATTTGTGGAGTTTCGCCAGATGTATATACCAGTCCTACAGTAATTTAAAATGTGTTTCTTTGCCAGAAAAGTGTGGAGTGCCTCGTTTGCTCCCACCTTAGGTGTGAATATTGTTGATCTGAGATTTTCATGAAAGTCTTATAGTCTGAATTCAGCACCTGAGCATAATAGGACAGAATGTATGAAGCTCTGTGGTTATACTGAATAAGCAGCTACCTATGTTATGCCATCTATTAATGTTATAACTGCACTTCCACAATTGCTTTATTAACCTTCCTGCTTTCTCAAATTTGCATAAAAATGCACGATTTTTCTTCTTTTTTTTCAAAATTTTCTTGGGGGGGGGGTTATCCCCCCAAACCCCCCTTTGGGGTTTGGGCTTGCGCGCTGCACGCGCTCGCTACAGTGCTGTATGCAAATCATATTGCGCCCCACCACTTTCCAATGTCACCCACCGCCCCTGATCTTATGACGAAAAACTGTATAAAAGGAGCGATCCACAGATACAATTCGAAGCAGTCTCCATGAACCTACATGCTATGTACTTCTTGTGACTTCTGTGTTCCCTGCAGTAAATAAACCTTGAATCTTTGACGCCGAAGGAAGTGTCCCGTGTCTCTGTCATTTGTACGCCGGAACAGGTAACCCACGAAGGTTTCAGGTGTTGTCCCTGGCACCGCTGGGTCTTAGAAAAACCCAGTCCTTCAGTTGGCGCCCAACGTGGGGCTGCATCAGTGGTACCGGTCCGAAGCCCGACGATCGTGAGGAACTTCGTGTGAAATCTCCGAGGGAAGGTGCACCCCGCTTCATCGATCCTGTTGTCGAAACAAGTGGCCCGAAGACTTTTCCCGCGAAGATCCCCGCCTCCTGACGGCTGCGACGGACTGCTGCCCTGACTGTAGACCTGTTTTGGCGCCTGGCGTAGACCTTGGTATAGCGAGACGATTGACGGGCCTTCCTGGTGACGCCATTGTTCTTTGAGTTAAGTATTTGTGGGTCGCTCCCAAAATCCTCATGTCTTTGAACTGGGTAAGAGTGGTCTGCTTAATTCAGACACTCTGTTCATCACCACCCCCTTTTCTGAATCATTTTTGTCCACCATAAGCGTGGAAGGGTATACTCAGATGTGAGTCCCTAGCTCATTGCACCATCAGGATTCAAGCAAGCCGGGCCGAAGACGGCTGAAATGCCAGAAACCGGTCCCCGGCAGCTTGTTTCCTTCCCAGTATAAGAATTGGCTTGGTAGTTTGGTCTGCCCTGTTCCCATGATGCACTGGGCCAGGGACAGACTGATTTGCGTATAGCCAGGTTCTGAGCTGGGATGGTGCAGTGAGATAAATAACGGTGATGGATCAAGCCCTGATCTTTGGACTGGGTGAGAGTGGTCTGTTTAATTCAGACACTCTGTTCATCACCACCCCCTTTTCTGAATCGTTTTTGGCCACTATAGGTGTGGCAGGGTATACTCAGACATGAGTCCCTTTCTCACTGCACCATCAGGATTCAAGCAAGCCGGGCCGAAGAAGGCTGAAATGCCAGAAACCGGTCCCCGGTAGCTTGTCTCCTTTCTGGTGAAGAATTGGCTTGGTAGTTTAGTCTGCCCTGTTCCCATGATGCACTGGGCCAGGGACAGACTGATTTGCATATAGCCAGGTTCTGAGCTGGGATGGTGCAGTGAGATAAATAACGGTGATGGATCAAGCCCTGATCTTTGGACTGGGTAAGAGTGGTCTGCTTAATTCAGACACTCTGTTCATCACCACCCCCTTTTCTGAATCGTTTTTGGCCACTATAGGTGTGGCAGGGTATACTCAGACATGAGTCCCTTTCTCAGTGCACCATCAGGATTCAAGCAAGCCGGGCCGAAGAAGGCTGAAATGCCAGAAACCGGTCCCCGGTAGCTTGTCTCCTTTCTGGTGAAGAATTGGCTTGGTAGTTTAGTCTGCCCTGTTCCCATGATGCACTGGGCCAGGGACAGACTGATTTGCATATAGGCAGGTTCTGAGCTGGGATGGTGCAGTGAGATAAAAAACGGTGATGGATCAAGCCCTGATCTTTGGACTGGGTAAGAGTGGTCTGCTTAATTCAGACACTCTGTTCATCACCACCCCCTTTTCTGAATCGTTTTTGGCCACTATAGGTGTGGCAGGGTATACTCAGACATGAGTCCCTTTCTCACTGCACCATCAGGATTCAAGCAAGCCGGGCCGAAGAAGGCTGAAATGCCAGAAACCGGTCCCGGTAGCTTGTCTCCTTTCTGGTGAAGAATTGGCTTGGTAGTTTAGTCTGCCCTGTTCCCATGATGCACTGGGCCAGGGACAGACTGATTTGCATATAGCCAGGTTCTGAGCTGGGATGGTGCAGTGAGATAAATAACGGTGATGGAGCAAGCCCTGATCTTTGGACTGGGTAAGAGTGGTCTGCTTAATTCAGACACTCTGTTCATCACCACCCCCTTTTCTGAATCGTTTTTGGCCACTATAGGTGTGGCAGGGTATACTCAGACATGAGTCCCTTTCTCACTGCACCATCAGGATTCAAGCAAGCCGGGCCGAAGAAGGCTGAAATGCCAGAAACCGGTCCCCGGTAGCTTGTCTCCTTTCTGGTGAAGAATTGGCCTGGTAGTTTAGTCTGCCCTGTTCCCATGATGCACTGGGCCAGGAACAGACTGATTTGCATATAGCCAGGTTCTGAGCTGGGATGGTGCAGTGAGATAAATAACGGTGATGGATCAAGCCCTGATCTTTGGACTGGGTAAGAGTGGTCTGCTTAATTCAGACACTCTGTTCATCACCACCCCCTTTTCTGAATCGTTTTTGGCCACTATAGGCGTGGCAGGGTATACTCAGACATGAGTCCCTTTCTCACTGCACCATCAGGATTCAAGCAAGCCGGGCCGAAGAAGGCTGAAATGCCAGAAACCGGTCCCCGGTAGCTTGTCTCCTTTCTGGTGAAGAATTGGCTTGGTAGTTTAGTCTGCCCTGTTCCCATGATGCACTGGGCCAGGGACAGACTGACTTGCATATAGCCAGGTTCTGAGCTGGGATGGTGCAGTGAGATAAATAACGGTGATGGATCAAGCCCTGATCTTTGGACTGGGTAAGAGTGGTCTGCTTAATTCAGACACTCTGTTCATCACCACCCCCTTTTCTGAATCGTTTTTGGCCACTATAGGTGTGGCAGGGTATACTCAGACATGAGTCCCTTTCTCACTGCACCATCAGGATTCAAGCAAGCCGGGCCGAAGAAGGCTGAAATGCCAGAAACCGGTCCCCGGTAGCTTGTCTCCTTTCTGGTGAAGAATTGGCTTGGTAGTTTAGTCTGCCCTGTTCCCATGATGCACTGGGCCAGGGACAGACTGATTTGCATATAGCCAGGTTCTGAGCTGGGATGGTGCAGTGAGATAAATAACGGTGATGGATCAAGCCCTGATCTTTGGACTGGGTAAGAGTGGTCTACTTAATTCAGACACTCTGTTCATCACCACCCCCTTTTCTGAATCGTTTTTGGCCACTATAGGTGTGGCAGGGTATACTCAGACATGAGTCCCTTTCTCACTGCACCATCAGGATTCAAGCAAGCCGGGCCGAAGAAGGCTGAAATGCCAGAAACCGGTCCCCGGTAGCTTGTCTCCTTTCTGGTGAAGAATTAGCTTGGTAGTTTAGTCTGCCCTGTTCCCATGATGCACTGGGCCAGGGACAGACTGATTTGCATATAGCCAGGTTCTGAGCTGGGATGGTGCAGTGAGATAAATAACGGTGATGGATCAAGCCCTGATCTTTGGACTGGGTAAGAGTGGTCTGCTTAATTCAGACACTCTGTTCATCACCACCCCCTTTTCTGAATCGTTTTTGGCCACTATAGGTGTGGCAGGGTATACTCATACATGAGTCCCTTTCTCACTGCACCATCAGGATTCAAGCAAGCCGGGCCGAAGAAGGCTGAAATGCCAGAAACCGGTCCCCGGTAGCTTGTCTCCTTTCTGGTGAAGAATTGGCTTGGTAGTTTAGTCTGCCCTGTTCCCATGATGCACTGGGCCAGGGACAGACTGATTTGCATATAGCCAGGTTCTGAGCTGGGATGGTGCAGTGAGATAAATAACGGTGATGGCTCAAGCCCTGATCTTTGGACTGGGTAAGAGTGGTCTGCTTAATTCAGACACTCTGTTCATCACCACCCCCTTTTCTGAATCGTTTTTGGCCACTATAGGTGTGGCAGGGTATACTCAGACATGAGTCCCTTTCTCACTGCACCATCAGGATTCAAGCAAGCCGGGCCGAAGAAGGCTGAAATGCCAGAAACCGGTCCCCGGTAGCTTGTCTCCTTTCTGGTGAAGAATTGGCTTGGTAGTTTAGTCTGCCCTGTTCCCATGATGCACTGGGCCAGGGACAGACTGATTTGCATATAGCCAGGTTCTGAGCTGGGATGGTGCAGTGAGATAAATAACGGTGATGGATCAAGCCCTGATCTTTGGACTGGGTAAGAGTGGTCTGCTTAATTCAGACACTCTGTTCATCACCACCCCCTTTTCTGAATCGTTTTTGGCCACTATAGGTGTGGCAGGGTATACTCAGAAATGAGTCCCTTTCTCACTGCACCATCAGGATTCAAGCAAGCCGGGCCGAAGAAGGCTGAAATGCCAGTAACCGGTCCCCGGTAGCTTGTCTCCTTTCTGGTGAAGAATTGGCTTGGTAGTTTAGTCTGCCCTGTTCCCATGATGCACTGTTCATCACCACCCCCTTTTCTGAATCGCTCCTACCTTTAGCCCTCATGTTGTTGCTCCTGTACTGTACTCCGCTTCTCCGTCTGTTCGGCGACGCATTCCTAACACTGTTGCTAATCTTTATTCTCCTTTTGGACCGCTTCTTGGGTCTGACGATTCTGATGTTCCCCAACGACGAAGTCAGCTTCCTGGTGGTAGGGAACATGATACATTAATCAAAATGGCGTGTAATTGGATTAGATACCCCCTTTAAAATCCCCCGCGCATAGTTGCTGAGACTTTCTCTCAATTCAATGAGCCAACACAGAGATTTGTGTTTGACGAAATGTGCAAATTCTTACGTGAAGCAATATCTAATGATGAGGTCAACGAAGTACCGGTTGACGTAACTGAACTTCAGCTTCAGTTTGCGAGTGGTATACTTGTGGGTAGCAATGTTCGACGTGCTCTTGAGCATCTTCTATCTTTTCGTCCCACTGTGATACCCCGAGCCTTGTTTAAAGACGAAACTGAGGAGTGGATGGCGACGCCTGGTCAGTATCCCATGCGTGAAGTTCCACCAGTGTGGATGCCAGGTGATGCTAATGCCGTTCCTATTGTCCCGCCACATTTCCAGAGAGTGTGGATACACCTTCCATGGAAACGATCGGAAGTCTTGCAGGTTAAGCAGACTTTGCCCGACCCTCGCAAAAATCCTGCAGGGTACTATAAAGAATTGTCTCAGTTAGTGGATGCTACGATAATGAATCTTGCCGACATCGATATGTTGTTCGGCAATGTTGTACCACAGCCGGTATGGGCGAAAATTCGTCAGGAAAACCATATAGCCGAATTAGGTGGTGATTGGCCTGCTCTTGTGGCGGCTGATGTCCGACAGGTTGGTGGGGCTAAGCCCGAACAGCTCATTTCCAATCTCCCCCAGAGAATAATTACCCTTATGAAAACGCTTATGCCAGCTATGAAAGTTAACTGGGATAAACTGTCTGCCTGCAAGCAAAAGAAGGACGAGAGTGTCTCCGATTTCTTTACGAGATTTGAGGAGGCATTCATCGATCATAGTGGTCAGGATATGGGCACTGAGGGAGGTCAGAGATTGTTTGTGGACAAAATTGAAAAATTCAGAGAGTGCGTGGGCTGTTTCTACTTCTGCCCAGATATTAGCTACGGCTCAATATTATGAAAATAGAGAAAAAGAAGAAACAGATCGTGCAGATAAAAAGACGAAAGAGCTCAAAACTAAAGTTTTGTTGCAACAAGCATATCCTCCGCGCTCGAATCAGAATGATTCTCAGCAGCGGAATAGATCGCAGTCACAGCCCGCTAGGTCACAATCGCGAAATGACTTTTCTTCTCAGAGATCTATGCTTGGGTACAATCAGTGTGCCTATTGTAGAGGTGAGGGTCATTTGAAATTCGATTGTCCAGTTTTGCATGATCGAAATAGTGGAAATTCATCTAGAGGACGCCGTAGTGGTCCTCAGCAGGCTTCACGAGGTAGAGGTTGTGGTGTTACGCAGAATCAAAATGATCGTTCTAATAATTCCTCTGATTCTAATAATTGTTTTGATCAACGTGGATCATCATCAGGTAGATCCGCACAGTACAATGTGGACGATTATTACGTCGATCAGGGTACTGACGACGGTAAATACTAGGACAGCCATAGACAAGGAGAGGGAGTAGTATCAGTTCCGGTAGATCAGAGAGGGCCTTACGTCGCAGTTGCCACCTCGGGCGTAGTTGAGCCTTTTCTGTTGGACACTGGTGCAGCGAAAAGTTCAATCATGCATTCGAAACTCCCTGGCGCACCTTTGTCTGGCTTAACAAATGTTTCCGTTGGATTCTCCGGCGCCCCTGTTAGCAAACCGGTTTCTCGCCCTTTGCCCCTTACAATTGGGCCACGTGAGCTGGAAGCTCATTTGATTTTGACCACCGGTTGTGGTGAAAATCTTTTGGGCCTGGATTTGCTGAAACATTTGTATGCAACTTTGTATTGTTCTCCTGCGGGAGTAAAGCTTACGTTGGGTGAGAGAGTGATCTCTCCTATGTACTTGTCCATTGATAAGCTTCCACCGGAATTGAGTTCTCTTCCTGCATCTTTGTGGGCAACAGGTCCCAATGACGTGGGCCTGCTTGACATCTCCCCTTATGTTGTTCAACTGAAATTGAATGTGCGATTACCACGTATTCCCCAGTATCGTATATCCCTTGATGGTGAACGAGCATTGTTAGCGATCATCTATGATTTGATTGAGAAAGAGTTATCAAGGAGACTCGGGGAAACGTGTGTAATAGCCCTGTGCTACCCATTTTGAAACGCACTGATCCATCTAAGCCTCCTGTTTATCGTTTTGTCATTGATTTACGGGAGGTGAACAAAATTGTGGTTCCTCAGTTCCCTGTGGTGCCTGACATTACGGCTTTACTGACTCTGATTCCTGCATCTGCATCCTGGTTCTCAGTGATCGATCTAAAGAATGCTTTCTTTAGCATTCCGATTGCTGAAGAGAGCAGGGACCTTTTCGGTTTCTCGTTAGGTGGACGCAGTTTTAGGTTTAAATGCGCTCCTCAGGGCTACTGTGAGAGTCCATCGATATACAGCCAAGCCCTGAAGAGCCAACTTGATGCGTTTGTGTTACCGGCTGGTGCGGCCTTGATCCAATATGTCGATGACTTATTGGTGGCTGCGGATACACGAGAAATTTGCAAAACTGCTACGGTGTCTTTGTTGCAACATCTCTGTGACTTACATCACAAGGTGTCACCTTCTAAACTGCAATATTGTTGTCAAGAAGTAACCTATCTAGGTCACTTATTGTCAAAGGAGGGAAGAAGGTTGACCCCAGAGAGAATTGCAGCGATCGCCCGAATGACTGTGCCAACAACTCAGAGAGATGTGCGTGCCTTTCTAGGTATCACGTCATACTGCAGGCAATGGATTCCAAATTTTTCATTGCTAGCGAAACCATTGGTAGCTCTTACGTGCAAGGATGTTCCAACTCCTTTGCCATGGACGGACGAGTGTCAGAAAAGTTTTTCTGAACTACGTGATGCATTGTGTTCGGCCCCTGTGTTAGGTACTCCTGACTACAGTAAGCCGTTTACATTATACGTTCACGAGAGGGAAGGTTGCGCGTTGAGTGTTTTGACGCAACAATTTGGTGGTAAGCAATGTCCATGTGCATATTTTTCCTCGACCTTGGACCCAGTAGCTAGAGCATTGCCGAGTTGCTTGAGAGCAACAGCGGCAGCTGCGGCGTCCATCCGACAATCTGCAGGATTGGTCATGGATAATATGCTTACGGTGATGGTTCCTCATGCAGTTGACACTCTCTTGAATCGTACGAAAACCCAACATTTGACGAGCGCAAGGTTGTCTGGTTATGAGTTGATCCAGAAGATGTATGAACTTGCCAAAACAGTGGACATAACTCGCTTTTAAACATTTTTTATGAATACATTATGTCAAATTAACTTGTTCACAAAGAAACTGTTTAATCCTTTTTTAATTGTAAATAGTCTTGTTTTTATGTACTTTGTATGATTTTAATCAAATCGAATAAAGTTAATTTGACTGACTGACTGAGTTGACGCTTCTGGCAAGTCACATTCAAATAAAGCGCTGCAATGTCCTAAACCCGGCGACTTTGTTGCCAACAAATATGGAATCAGATGAGGTACCACCACACGATTGTTATTTGCGAACCGAGTAAGAAACGAAGGGTCGTGTTGACCTAAAAAACACTCCATTGGAAGAACCCGACGGTACTTTGTATGTGGATGGTTCGTGTTTTAAGTTGCCGAATGGTGATGTGACGACTGCGTATGCTGTGGTGACGTTGAGTACGGTTGTGGAAACTGCAAGATTGAACCAGAACTCTGCACAGGCGGCAGAGCTGATTGCCTTAACCAGAGCATGTGTTTTGTCGAAAGGGAAACAGGTGAATGTGTTTACGGACAGTCAGTATGCGTTTGGTGTTGCCCATAGTTTTGGACGATTGTGGAGAGAGAGAGGTTTTATGACATCGCGTGGTACGAAGATTCAGCATGGACAGCTTGTGAATGATCTTTTAGATGCACTTACATTGCCCAAGCAGGTGGCGATTATTAAATGTAGTGCACACCGTAAGGTGACGGATGATGTTGGTCGTGGCAATGCGTTTGCTGATGAGATTGGTAAGGAGACTGCGAGAAACCTTACAACTAGAATGTATGTGACGAGTTCGGTAAGGTGGCCTGCAGAAGCTGGTATGTGTGAAGACACTATCGAAAGTGTGAAAGCTATTCAGAATGAGGCCACCGAGACTGAAAAGATCAAGTGGAAAGAGAGTACGGGAAAGATGGATGCGAATGGCTGTTGGATTGATTTGTCGGCGAATAAAAGGTGGATGTTGCCGGATGCATATGTGCTAGCTGTTGTGACCATGGCACACGGTTTGTCACATATTAGTGCGAAAGGTATTTGCAAGTTGTTGTCCCCTGTATGGAAGAATGATGGTATTACTAAGTGTGCTGAGAGATTGGTTAAGAATTGCATGGTATGTATGATGTACAATCCTGGCAAGGGCACTCCTACACCCCCTGGCCACTTTGCTCCTCCTACATGCCCCTTCAAGGTAATTCAGTTGGACTTCATCCATATGGAGCGATGCAATAACCTAAAATACGTTTTAGTTGTGGTTTGCGCATTCTCCCGATGGATTGAAGCTTATCCTCTCAAAGACAATACTGCCTTGTCTACAGCGAAAATCCTACTGAAGGAATACTTTCCTCGGTATGGAATGCCACGGATTGTATGGTCTGATAACGGAAGTGAGTTTGTGGGGAGTGTGATGAAGAGTGTGTGTAAAGGCCTTGGAATTACACAAACATTCCATAGCGCCAATCATCCCCAGTCAGCAGGTTTGGTTGAGGGATACAATGGTACTCTCAAACTAAAACTCGCAAAGATTCAGGCTACGACTGGTCTCTCGTGGCCTGACGCTTTGCCTTTGGCCCTTCTGTCAACCAGGGCGACCGTACACTCTCGAGTAGGGCTCAGCCCATATGAGATTGTGTTCGGCCGTCCTGCAAATATTTGGGGGGTTCCTAGACCCAGTGCGTTTACCGATCTTGAATATCCAATGCTGATTGATTACCTTCATGATCTGACTGCTAAACTGAGGTTAATTCATCAACAGGTCTTTGAAGCACTGCCGGCGCAGATGGAGGGTCCAGGCCACCAACTCCAACCCGAAGATTGGGTGGTTACGAGGAACTTTGGCCGAAAGCGAAACCTTGAGCCGAGGTTCATCGGACCCTTTCAGGTGCTCCTTGCCACGAGAACTGCTGTTCGTTTGGAGGGCCGCAAGCATTGGGTGCACGCCACCCACACCAAAAAGGTACCGATACCTTTACCAGCGGACTCGTGGGTGAGGACAGGCATCGCCTCATCTGAAACCGAGGCTTTGCCGAACTTTGCGCCATTCAGTGACGCTCAGCCTGTGGGAGATACCTCGGTGCAGCTGGATCATACTGTTCAACCTTTGTCAGTGGAGAATTCAAGATCTGAACTATTGTCTGATCGACAGGACTCTGTTTCATCATCCGACCAACTGTTTGAAAAGCAGACTCGTCCTGGAAGAAGCAGATATTTTCTCCGTTCCAACACTAGAGACTAATAAAGAAAATTATTTTTGCATTTTCCCTTGAAATTCACGTTACCCCCATTATCACTCTGAACATTTTTGAACAACTGTGATTTTTGTATGAATTCTGAGTTCTTTTCCGTATATGTGCGTTTGTTTCCACAGCTAGGAGATTTTGTATATATTGTTTGATTGAAAGAACCTTACATCCGGGTTGACCGTAGGGCCGTGCGGGTACTTCCTTCTGTTTAGTAGGTCCTGACACGAGATTAGAGGCCGTCGATTCCTAGGAACTCCTGGGGATTGACTATTGCTACACAGAACGAAGTGCGTCAAGAACGTTGCGGACGGTTTTTTAGAGGATGGCTTTCTCAAAGCTGTCGGAGGTGGAAAAGACTCAATCTCAAAGATTCAAATTGCATAGAATTGCACGTACTAAATGCTTCATGTTTCAGGTGTTCCTTCTATTCCTAACTGTTTCCTCGTTATTGGTGGGTGGAGTGTATTATGCGATACAGTCATTATTGCCTTCTGTTTCTCCTACCCCTTCTTCTGAACCTAAACCTACTTCCACTGTTTCTCCTCATTCTTTTCATATCTTACCCCAACACGAGCAGGTTAGACGTGCGGAATTTATGAACAATTCCTTCGTTCAGCTCCTTCATCAGCATCAGTTGGTAATGAACACTACCAATTGTTGGGTGTGTGGGTTAATGCCACATACCACTGATAGGGGAATTCCGTACTTGGTCCTTCCTTACAGTTCCCAGGGTTCAGCTCGAGTATTCCAAACAATGTTTCGTAGCACACTAGATTCTTACCCCCATCGAGAGCCACGCACTGCAGATCATGGTCCTGGCCCGTACCACAAGCATTTGGCAAGAGCGATTGCCGATTTAGATAGGGATATCTTCGACGCATCGCTTATCCCAGAGGAAGAGGTGCGAGCATACCGAGATCTGAGTGAGGCTGAGTATAGCATGTCAGTGGGTGATCGTCAGCTTAAAAGCTCGTCTCCGATCTGGATCGTACCCCATCTCGGTAATTTCTGTCTGAAAGGCCTAGGCCGAAGCCCGCGAGCTCAGCTCGGGAGGAGTGCCTGTACCGAAACGTATGTTTTGCCGACGACCTCTTCCCCTGTTCTTCTGACTGCCAAGGGTACTTACTTTGTTTGTTACGACCGCGCATATACATGGTTGCCTCGTGACTTCTCAGGCACATGTACTATTGCGAATTTGTTGCCGCCGACCTTTACTGTTGGGTCGGATTATCACAAGACTAGAGTTGTGAGAGGCGTGATTAGCGAAGAGGACACTGCCGGTCAAAAAGCAGGAGACTTCTTTAAGGGTTTCTTGCCGTTTTGGGGACCTATGGTCAATAGTAGGAACCTGAGACAGTTGACTCGAGTGGTGGAATCGACCGCTAATATCACTGTGAGCGCCCTTGGCAATATTACAGCAGAGCTTCAGGCTGACAGACTTATGACGTTACAAAATCGTATGGTTTTAGACGTTGTCCTTGCAGATAGAGGTGGAGTATGTAAGGTGATCCATTCGAGTTGCTGCATTTTCATTCCTGACAACGCTCCTACTGTCTATCAAGCCATCTCAAAGTTGCATAAGATCTCCGAGTCCATACACGTGGACGTAGGGGATTGGACGCTACTAGGGTGGTTTTGGGGCCTGATGTCGACGTGGGGTTGGAAGATTCTGATGATCATTGGGGTTGTTGTAGCATTTCTGTTCACGTGTTGTCTTTGTGTGCAGTGTGGTCCTGCCTTATGTGGCCTCTGTGCTACGACGTGTATAAGACGGTCGCCTGTTACCAAGGAAACATTGATGGATAGAATAATGTTGCAACAACATCTGGATGGTCTGATGAATATCGAGATCGATTCTGATTCCGACTAGTGCTTGCCTACATGAGGGCAAAAGGAGCGTCTGAGGTTCCGTGACAATTATAAGTGGTGTTTTCGACTCGCCCGAATATGGTCGAGTCTGGTATCTATGAACCGCAAATGACGAGTTTAGTGGGTGTACGCGTTTTAGCTTTGCTAGCCTAAACCGTTCGCTTGTTCCGTGGGTTTCTTCATCTGAACCCACGGGTTCCATTTTAGATGCGGCATCCATTTTGTTTCTTGCCCTCAAGTAGCCAGCGAACGGACACTGTCCGCTTCGTGACCCTGGGATTCCCAAACTCTTGCGGAAGACACGTGTTCCTTTGAGGGTGTCTTTATGATGAGGGGGATGACACTGTAAGGCAGATGGCCCCGCTCGAGGCTCATCTTGCCGTGCCGGTCTATTGTCTTAGTTGTGCATTCATTGGGCACGTCTCCTTTGATCCCTGCAATCGTGTTTCCTGATACCACCCCTTTACACTCTTTTCGATCTGTTTGCTATCCTCGTCTTCCTCTACACCTGTTTCTGACTCTTCCTTGCTTCGTTTACAGCCGAACGGAATGCACTAATGGTGGGAAGATGTACTTTTACAGTTGGGAACCAACAAATGCTACTGTAATTATGTTCCGGGCCCTGAATACATGAAAGCGACCCCCTATGAAATGTACTGTGGGAACCGGGTTGTAATCTTTTGTTCGCCATGTTATCTTATGATGAAAAACTGTATAAAAGGAGCGATCCACAGATACAATTCGAAGCAGTCTCCATGAACCTACATGCTATGTACTTCTTGTGACTTCTGTGTTCCCTGCAGTAAATAAACCTCGAATCTTTGACGCCGAAGGAAGTGTCCCGTGTCTCTGTCATTTGTACGCCGGAACAGGTAACCCACGAAGGTTTCAGGTGTTGTCCCTGGCACCGCTGGGTCTTAGAAAAACCCAGTCCTTCACCCGGGCCAAAATCTCAGGTGCCCCCCCCCCCCCCCCCCCAATCAAGGTTGTTTTGCAATTGGGTATTGTAAATTCACCACCATATGATTTGTACCATTTCCTGATGCAGCCACTGTGCCTACCCACGCAAGTGAGGTACCATTTTTATCGGGAGACCTGGGGGAACGCTGGGTGGGTGGAAATTTGTTGATCCACACAGATTCCAGAACTTTCCACCACAGAAATATGAGGAAAATGTGTTCTTTTTTGTCAAATTTTTAGGTTTGCAAGGGATTCTGGGTAACAAAACCTGGGAGTAGGCAGACGAGTCACCCCATCCTGAATTCCCCTGGGTGTCTAAGTTTCAAAAATGTATAGGTTTGCTAGGTTTCCCCAGGTGCTGACAGAGCTAGGGCGCAAAAACAAAAGGTAGTCTCTTTGTCCAGAAAGCGCAAAATTTCACTGGAAAATTTAGGTGTGACCACGTTATGTTTTGCGCTGTTTCATGTCGCAGCCACTATGCCTAACAACGCAAGTGAGGTACCATTTTTTTCGGGAGACCTGGGGGAACGCTGGGTGGGTAGAAATTTGTTGATCCACGCAGATTCCAGAACTTTCCACCACAGAAATGTGAAGAAAATGTGTTTTTTTTGTCAAATTCTTAGCTTTGCAAGGGATTCTGGGTAACAAAACCTGGTGGTAGGCAGCCGAGTCACCCCATCCTGAATTCCCCTGGGTGTCTACTTTTCAAAAATGTATAGGTTTTCTAGGTTTCCCTAGGTGCTGGCAGAGCTAGGGCGCAAAAACAAAAGGTAGTCTTTTTGTCCAAAAAGTGCAGGATTTCACTGGGAAATTGAGGTGCGACCATGTTGCGTTTTGCGCTGTTTCATGTCGCAACCACTATGCCTACCCATGCAAGTGAGGTACCATTTTTTTCGGGAGACCAGGGGGAATGCTGGGTGGGTGGAAATTTGTTGATCCACGCAGATTCCAGAACTTTCCACCACAGAAATGTGAGGAAAATGTGGGTTTTTTTGTCAAAATCTTAGCTTTGCAAGGTATTCTGTGTAACAAAACCTCGGGGTAGGCTGACGAGTCCCCCCATCCTGAATTCCCCTGGGTGTCTAGTTTTCAAAAATGTATAGGTTTGCTAGGTTTCCCTAGGTGCTGGCAGAGCTAGGGCGCAAAAACAAAAGGTAGTCTTTTTGTCCAAAAAGTGCAAGATTTCACTGGGAAGTTGAGGTGCGACCATGTTGCGTTTTGCGCTGTTTCATGTCGCATCCACTATGCCTACCCACGCAAGTGACGTACCTTTTTTTCGGGAGACCTGGGGGAACGCTGGGTGGGTGGAAATTTGTTGATCCACGCAGATTCCAGAACTTTCCACCACAGAAATGTGAGGAAAATGTGTTTTTTTTTGTCAAAATCTTAGCTTTGCAAGGTATTCTGGGTAACAAAACCTGGGGGCAGGCAGACGAGTCACCCCATCCTGAATTTCCCTGGGTGTCTAGTTTTCAAAAATGTATAGGTTTGCTAGGTTTCCTTAGGTCCTGGCAGAGCTAGGGCGCAAAAACAAAAGGTAGTCTTTTTGTCCAAAAAGTGCAAGATTTCACTGGGAAATTGAGGCGCGACCATGTTGCGTTTTGCGCTGTTTCATGTCGCAGCCACTATGCCTACCCACGCAAGTAAGGTACCATTTTTTTCAGGAGACCTGGGGGAACGCTGGGTTGGTGGAAATTTGTTGATCCACGCAGATTCCAGAACTTTCCACCACAGAAATGTGAGGAAAATTTGTTTTTTGTCAAAATCTTAGCTTTGCAAGGGATTCTGGGTAACAAAACCTGGTGGTAGGCAGTCGAGTCACCCCATCCAGTATTCCCTTGGGTGTCTACTTTTCAAAAATGTATAGGTTTGCTAGGTTTCCCTAGGTGCTGGCAGAGCTAGGGCGCAAAAACAAAAGGTAGTCTTTTTGTCCAAAAAGTGCAAGATTTCACTGGGAAATTGAGGTGCGACCATGTTGCGTTTTGCGCAGTTTCATGTTGCAGCCACTATGCCTACCCACACAAGTGAGGTACCATTTTTTTCAGGAGACCTGGGGAAACGCTGGGTAGGCGGAAATTTGTTGATTCACGCAGATTCCAGAACTTTCCACCACAGAAATGTGAGGAAAATGTGTTTTTTTTGTCAAAATCTTAGCTTTGCAAGGTATTCTGGGTAACAAAACCTGGGGGTAGGCAGACGAGTCACCCCATCCTGAATTCCCCTGGGTGTCTAGGTTTAAAAAATGTATAGGTTTGCTAGGTTTCCTTAGGTGCTGACAGAGCTAGGGCGCAAAAACAAAAGGTTGTCTCTTTGTCCAGAAAGCGCAAAATTTCACTGAGAAATTGAGGTGTGACCACGTTACGTTTTGCGCTGTTTCATGTCGCAGCCACTATGCCTAACAACGCAAGTGAGGTACCATTTTTTTTGGGAGACCTGGGGGAACGCTGGGTGGGTAGAAATTTGTTGATCCACACAGATTCCAGAACTTTCCACCACAGAAATGTGAAGAAAATTTGTTTTTTATGTCAAATTCTTAGTTTTGCAAGGGATTCTGGGTAACAAAACCTGGTGGTAGGCAGTCGAGTCACCCCATCCTGAATTCCCCGGGGTGTCTACTTTTCAAAAACGTATAGGTTTGCTAGGTTTCCCTAGGTGCTGGCAGAGCTAGAGCTCAAAAACAAAAGGTAGTCTCTTTGTCCAAAGAGCGCAAGATTTCACTGGGAAATTGAGGTGCTACCACGTTGCGTTTTGCGCTGTTTCGTGTTGCAGCCACTATGCCTACCCACGCAAGTGAGGTACCATGTTTTTTGGGAGACCTGGGGGAACGCTGGGTGGGTGGAAATTTGTTGATCCACGCAGATTCCAGAACTTTCCACCACAGAAATGTGAGGAAAATGTGTTTTTTTTTGTCAAATTCTTAGCTTTGCAAGGGATTCTGGGTAACAAAACCTGGTGGTAGGCAGTCGAGTCACCCCATCCTGAATTTCCCTGGGTGTCTAGTTCTCAAAAATGTATAGGTTTGCAAGGTTTCCTTAGGTGCTGGCACAGCTAGGGCTCAAAAACTAAAGGTAGTCTCTTTGTCCAAAGAGCGCAAGATTTCACTGGGAAATTGAGGTGGAACCACGTTGCGTTTTGCGCTGTTTCGTGTCCCATCCACTATGCCTACCCACGCAAGTGAGGTACCATTTTTTTCGGGAGACCTGTGGAAACGCTGTGTGGGTGGAAATTTGTTGATCCACGCAGATTCCAGAACTTTCCACCACAGAAATGTGAGGAAAATGTGTTTTTTTTGTCAAATTCTTAGTTTTGCAAGGGTTTCTGGGTAACAAAACCTGGTGGTAGGCAGTCGAGTCACCCCATCCTGAATTTCCCTGCGTGTCTACTTTTCAAAAATGTATAGGTTTGCTAGGTTTCCATAGGTGCCAGCAGAGGTAGGGTGCAAAAACTACAGGTAGGCACTTTGCCAAAAAAGGGTCAATTTGTAACTGCAAAATGTAGGTGTGACCACATTGCATTTTGCGCCGTTTCCTGTCACAGGCACAAGGCCGACCCACACAAGCGAGGTACCATTTTTATCGGGAGACTTGGGGTAATTCAGATTTGTAAATCAACTGTTATTACCAATTGAGCTTTCATGCATTTCTCCCTTTCAATGAAAGACATTGTGTAAAAAAAAAATATTTTTGAAAAATGACCAATAATTCTCATGCTAGTATGAGTATTCCCAATTTTGAAAATGAGCAATTATATACTGTTTCTGAACTCTATAATTTGTACCCAATTCAGAAATACCTAGGTGTCTTTCAAACAGATTTTTCCATGTATACATTTTCCAAGACAAAGTGCTCTATACCCAGTAAATAAAAAAATACCATTGCAAGTTGCTGCTCAGTTTTTGGATCTGGGTTCGTCGGGTTCTTGGTGAAACTACAAGTCCTATATATCCCCACAACCAGGAAGGTCTAACAGATGTAACGGTATATTGCTTTTCAAGAGTTGTGAAAATTAGAAAAAGTTATAGGTGAAAACGTCGAGACAAAAGGCTGTTTTTTTCAACAAATTTTCAATTATTCCAATATTTAACTGTTAGTTTCTGTAAAGAAACCTTCATGGATTTAGACAAATGACCCCTTTCTGAATTCAGAATTTTGTCTACTTTTCGAAAATGTACAGCTATCCAGGATCCATTATTCCTTTCAAACTCATTTCTACCATTAACTGGAAGGAGGTTGAAAGCTCTAAAAATAGCAAAAATAGGCTATGTCCCAGAAAAATGCCAAAACTGTGTGAAAAATGTCAGTTCTCTGACAAAAGACTGTCATTCCCTAAAAGCTAAGAAAATGGAGATTTCAGCCCCACAAACCCTTTTTTGATAACATTTTCAGGGAAATCCAGAGGCTTTTATTTGCAGCCCGTTTTTCCCATTTTTCTGAAAAAAAACAAAAAAATCACTATATTTTGGTTAATTTCTGGGACCCCTCCAAGGGAATCCACAAACCCTGGGCGCCTTTAGAATTCACATGATGTTGGAAGAAAAGGACGCAAATTTGGCGTGGATACCTTATGTGGTCAAAAAGTTACAAGGGCCTAAGCGCGCACTACCACAAAATGCCAAAAAAAGCCTTAGCACAGGAGGGGGAAAAGGCCTAGCAGCGAAGGGGTTAAAGAAGGCTAACTGTTCCAAGAGGCTACTTACAGAACTCTGCACTAACACATTTGAGCTTGGCTATATATGATCTGATTATAGACCAAACCTGTGTTTGCCTTAGAAATAGAAGTAAAATTGTTAGATTCTCAGCTTTTGCAATTAAATAAAAGAAAGAAAAAAAATTGTCACTTGTGAAATTAAATATGTATGATGAATTATAAATCATTTTATTTGATTTGAATCATCAGAAGGGTGGATTGATGGAGCAGATTTCATCTGCAGTGAGGCATTGTTTATTGTTGTGCTTCAGACAGGCTGCATTTAAATTGCCAAGCACATTTTGGTGCAAGTTAAAACATGGCACATGAAAACATGAAAATGAGGCCTACTCAGTCTGAAATGCTTTTGCTGAATTAACATGTGTTTTTTGCAATGTAGAGAAAAGTGGCCTTTTTAGCTTTGAAGATTAATAGAATGTGTTTCTCTCTTCCCAGCTCATCCCTTGCAATCTAAATTCACTATTCCTCTCTTAAAAGACTTTGGCTTGTTGCATATTTTGATAAACATGTTTAGTTTGAAACACCTCTTTTTATAATGTGTGTGAATTAATAATGCACCAAACACTACACATGGGGCTAAATGCGTTTTGCATGAAAAGCTATCTAAAACACTAAAGCATGTTTCTGTGTGCGCTGTATTAACTGTGTGTGCTTTTAAAATTTACACTAAAGCATAAAAATGCTATGTTGCACATTGCACATTTATTTTACATGTCATAAATAATAGAAAAGCTGCTAGAAACTATTAGCTTGGCTAGGTAAACATTTATAAGGGGTATTATTATGAAGGAGGGAAACATAATGGGCTGATTTACATGAAATTAAAATTCTCTTTGTGTTTGTTTTATTTTTGGGCCTACCATTAAATGGCTGCCTGTGAATCCAGCAAGGCTATGGCTTGCATTGGAGAGAAGAGTGCATGTGCAGATCTGTTTGACTCAAACCACGAAGAAGTCAAGGCCTCTTTGTACTTTGAAACATTCTTGTGATTGTGCCAATGTACCAGTTAGATAAAGTATCCTACTAGACTGCGCTGTGAAAGGAAGGAAGGAAAACGATAGAAACATTTTTCCTGGTAAAAGTTGCAAACATATAAAATGTATTAAATCATTTGCACTTCTTTTGTTAAAACTGGTATGCTCTAGAATTTTCAATGAGTCAGTAAGGTTAGACCTCCTGCGATTGTGGCTGACCAATCACGTACAAGTTTTCGTGAAGATGAAACATTTTTGTGTAGTCTGCCAAGAATTAGAGTATAAATAATGACCTCTCTGGAGGCTTGGTTGGCTATTAGGCTACTAGGCTCATTAGGCTTCAGGGGGACGTGTGAGCTCTTAAGAGAAGGAACAGATTAGACCAGACATTCTATGGGTTAGGTCCTAGATCGTCACGGGTGCAGCCTTGGGCGTCGGAGGAGAGTCAGATGGGGGTTCCCTGGTGATTTTTTCCAAAGTCCTGGCATGTCATATTTTGGCACGGCGAGCCACATTCCTTTGAGGCCTGTGAAGGGCGGGCTGTCTCACTGCTTGTTTGCTTTTTAGACACAGAGATACATAGAGCAGCAACAGATAGAAAGGCTTTTTAGATTTAGATGCTAAAACTTTAATTATATGCTTTGACTAATTAATTTGGTCTGAAAAGATTTATTGACTTATGCATGTATTTCTCTTAATCGGAGATTTTTGCCAACTATTTAATTATTGATTAGCCTTGCAAGACTTTTTTTCTCTTTAAGAGTTTTGAATGACATTTTGCGCCACTTTTTCTTTTCTACATGTAATGCTTATATGCAGACTGTAATGTGTTCTGTATTAATGCTATTTTTCATGTTTTCCAAATTCTGTCACCTGATTGATATTTTACTAATGAATAAAGGGTCAGAGAAAAATTTAACTTTTGACTAGAAAATAAAACCCTTTAAAATACTCAACAGCTCTCTTTATTGGCTAAAAAAATAATAATTGCATTTTTGACTGTTCAGGTTTACTTAAATCTCCTGAAGGTAATACATGGTGTGAAGGGCCTGACACCTTTTCGACGGTAAATAGAGGTAGCATGAGGTTTTGGTATTGACAAATTACCAGAAGAAATTACCACTCAATCAATATGATAAAACCCCTCAAAACTACACGTCTCAAATTGTACGCTGTTAGCAAAAATCCAGATCGGTATTTAGGAGAGAAGTGGGGCTTGAAGTGTAAGAGCAAATCTCATCGAGGAGTAGGGATGCGGAGTAGTGCTGGGGCATGGTGAGTTCAAGAAGTCTTTGCATCCTTACCCTGCTTGATGAGAATGTGGGTGATCCATGCGGGCCACTAGTTGTCAATTCACCAGTTCAGGAGTTACTGGAGCAATAGTAAGGAGCACTCACGATAGAGAAGCCCTGAAGATTGTTAACAAAACTGTGTTACGTTATTTGCAAATGGACAGCAGATTTTAACAGTACTTACAAGGTAAACATATGTTTGAAGTGCTATGTCAAATGTAAAGTGCCTGCAGAGAAGAGCATGCCATGGGTCCCTCACGCCATTGAAATTTTAGTGTCTATTATGGCAAAAGTGAGGACCGAAGCGCTTTGTGAAATCTTATTTGGTGCAAGAGAGTCACATAGGAGACAAGGTTTTATGTTTCCAGGTTCAAGTGATGCAATGTAGATGAATTATTCTACTGCAGTCTGCACTGTTTTGCCCCTTTGGCCTGCAGCTTGAAGATCTATTTTGTAACTGGCAAAGCATCCCTGCCTTTGGTAGAAAGTATATGCCGTTTCCTGGCTGCTCCCCAGACACAGCCCTTGTGTAGGGATTTCCTTTACAGCAAGGTGGTCCCCTGCCTAGATCACACACTAGAGGTCTCTGCATTTGGCTGTGAGCAAGAAAGACAAAAGGCTAAGCTCACCTAAAGGGTCCCCTTCAACTCGTACAGATTCTGCAGGACCAACCTCTCCCTACCATCTACCAAGTGACAGAGCTTCAGAAAGTCTTGTTAGCAGCCTCTTTTTTAACAGTCTTCTTTTAATTTCTAAGGGGAGCCTAATCACCATCCACCTCTCCTCAATGTCTGGATCTCCATCCGCCAGCAACAGGTATGAAAGCAATACATTTCCGTATTCTGGGGGAATGTTTTCATGCTATCCATCCTTTGACATGCCATAACCAGAGGCATCCAAAATGGATGTCTCTTTGTTTTTATAATTAGTACTGTGAGTCAGACTTGAGGATAAACATCACCAGATCTCTACTCCACATCTGCAAAATCTCCTCAATGTTTTTGCATTATTTACCCACATATTTTTTCTGACATTGCTATGATCTTGAGGTTAGTGGTACACTTAGGCACATCTTAAAGTGCTCCATGCTTTCTTCATAATGCATCCATCTCTTACTTTATGGGTCACACCCCTGCACTGCCGGCCTGTTCTTGTTGGTGCTGTGGACTAGAGGTAGCCAAGCAGTGGCTAGAAAATCAGCTTCATTCAGTGCCTATCAAAAGTACCTGGGGGCATATTTATGAGTGGCTTATGTGTTACATTTGTGACACAAACCTAAGTCAGATTTTGTAAGTCAAGCAAAGCTAGTTTGCTTGGCTCTGAGTTTTTTCATAAATCTGGAGCTACACAATGCAGTGCAAATCACTGCGTTCCTTTATTCTGCCCTTGGAAAGTGCTCTATGGGTGTAGCATAGATGTTCCTTTGCAACTCCTATGGATTTTAGTGCATTCCCGTATTTAAAAGAACTGGTAAACCTGGGAATGTGCCAAAATCTTTCACCTTACCAGAGGAGGCGTAATGATGAGAACTCTCTCTATTTCTCTTTATTTCTTCCTATTTCTATGAGTACTGCATTCAATGAGTACTGCATTCCGCAGCATAAATATAAAGAGGAATATGCCTCCCAGCATTGGTTACGAGGAGACCGCTGGAGAACAGACCACTAAGACCGCTTGCAAGGGGGAGGAGAGCCGGTCGCAGAGTGCTGTGGGTCCACTGTGGCTCCCCATCATGGTCCCAATCCGAGTAGGACACACGAAGAGCTGGTTGTTGCAGCAATGGAGTCTGGCTGATTTTACTGGCTTTACTGATAAAGCGTGCACAGCCATTGTAGCTGGGTCCAGCATCATAGCATGAGCTGCCCCTCACGGGCCCGAGGATAGACTTTTTTCTTATCAATCTTTAAGGTGTTTGTTCACCTGCATGCCACGTTTCTGCCTTAGTGCTCTACTGCTACTGCTACCATTCACTACCATCTGTGACCACTCCACTCCCCTTCCTTCTTGGCTCTAATTCTTCCTCTTGCTTCTTAGCAGAGGCTGGGGTTGGTTGTAGTCAATAAGTCATTAAGCCCAGTAGCACTATAGTGCAATAGTGCTATAAGTTTGGAAAGAAGGTCACATAGTTTAGGCCAAGAGTAGCTGATGAACAATTGATACTTATGGTTATTGATGCTTGGACTTCAACTTAATTTGAAATACGAAAATATTGAAAGTTTCAGCCACCTTGTAAGGGTGCGGTAGGGGGGTCTTTTAGAGTGGCCACATTGGATTAAGCCCTTACTCATGGGGACAGCCCTTCTAGGTCAGGGTGCTGTCTGTGATTTCGGTGATTTCGGTGTTTGGTTCCCCTTACCTGGCAGCTAGCACCTCAAAGTAATTAGCATACCAAGACCTCAAAGTATTTTACCAGGCAAGTCACTAAGCAAGTTGGATAATTGTTGATTTTTGTTGTATTGCTGAACTGAATCAGCTGGATCGAATGAGACACCATTAGGTCCTTTGTAGTTGGCCTACTTTAATTCAGGTTGTTCTCATAAGATGCCATCAAGGCGTTGAGCTCTGGTCGCTTAATATCTACTTCTAGTTTCACTGCCACTCCCTTCAGTCCTCCCAAAGTTAAAAAAAACACACAAAAAACTATTGGATGTAAGAAGCCACAGTCTCATTTTGTATCTCCAAAATTCTCACCCTTCCATGCTGTCTCTGTTTTCAAAGTGTGGAACCTGGGTAGGGAATAAGGAGTTGGATAAGGCTTGGGGCAAATTCAAAGAAGACCACATGAGCTCAGATATGGTGTCTCAGTCTCAGATATGGTGTCTCAGTCAGGGTGTTTTCTTAAGCTAGGTCAGTCAAATTGGCCACAGTTCAGCTCCCCTAAGCCTGTTTCATAAATCATGCTGTTCAGTGGAAGCAGTGGAGGAAGTGGATGTAGGGGCCGCACCTATGATGAACAATGTTGTTACTTCCCAAGTGTCCCATGGCTCCAGCTGGTGCGCCAAGATGCTGTTTTTACACTAGAAAATCTACCACTCAAGGAGATCCCTTAAGTGTCTCATGGGGGACACCGTCTGGTTTCATGCACTGAAGACCTTGGTGTATCGGAGGACTATTCTCTTCCAGACATCACCACTTTCACAGAGAAGAATCGGATAAGGGAGGCCATTTTAAGATCTCCTATTGCATCGGCCATGGACTTGAGCTCACCTTTGGTTTGTCTACCCAGCCGCCCCTCCTTATCGACTTTGTGTAGTAGTACGCCATCTTCAAGGGTCTCTTTACTGTGCACAATGAACTCTTTGAACTGTGATTTATGCATATCCGCAGGGGTTCAAGTACTTATGTAGTCGTTCAATCTGGAAGGGGACAATTTTATCGTGTGTTGAGAAGGTTTTATCTTTGATTCTGGCTTTATTGGACAGATCTGTTGCTAATTCTGGTCATGTGCTGGATGTGTTGTCCCCAATTCTAATGGGGGTGCAGCGGCTCACTTTCTTTGACCCTTGCCCAAGGAAGGAAGAAAAGGGTACTGAAGTAAGACCTCAGGCCTCCCAAAACAACATTTTGGCAAAAAATGGGGTAAAAAAATTGGAATTCAGGTAGGTGACCTGGGTAGACTTGGGGCTACATTCTTTGGGCAAGCAAACTGTAATCCGGTGGATACTAAGATGGTTGGCAATGTACCTTTTTCTTTCTCTCTCAATTATTTGTCTGAGGAGCATTGTCAAGAAGCTCAAAGTAGCAATGGAACCTAGATTGAGAATCCACTTCCTATTTTTCTGATCTTTAAAAAAGGGGCACCTCCTCCCTCTGGCAATGGCGTCCCCCTAGATGATCATTCTAGTGTTAATTCACCAATGGGTACTACAAGTGGCGTTTCTCCTATAAAATTTCTGAGCACTGAAAAAGAAGGGTGCGTGATCCCTCAAGAGACTGAGAAGGCTCCTGAAAAATCTTCATTAGTACTCCCGTGGGGAATTGTCTCCACACGCTGCTCCTAAGTTTGTTAGAATCATTAAAGGGCAGGCTTCATATTATTTTCCATCGGCGCAGCCACCTTTTTCTGGGGATGGGGCAAAATATAATAATACTTTTAGTGGAAGACCAGAGTTTGGCAACTTCTCTAATACCTTGCATTGTGTCTCTTTGTTTGATAATGAATTGGGCCCATTGAACATAAGCTTTATTCTGCAGCTCCTACAAGAAATTGAGTCCCTGAGTCTGATAACAAGTACAGATATTGACTGTATATATCTGGGCCGTGTTGCTCTCCTCCCAAGTTCCAGGGTTACATTTAGCTCTAGGATTGTTGCAATTCTGACCCTTGGCAACGTGAATCACTTTCGGAAAAAAAGTATTAATATTTTTCTGTTTGAAATGTTCGCAGTTCCTAAGTTTATTAGCCTGTGTTTGCGCTCTCAGGAGTCTATTCAGGATCCATATAGCAGAAGGGAGGCTGCTAATTTGAAGAACATTACAGTCTCTATTGGCAGAGACATGGAGAGTAGAGCCATAAACATTGAGTGATATGAGGACCTGTGGACCTGGGAATCTGGGAAGGAAGAAGAGTTAGCATCCTGGAGAGGAAGGCACTTTGAATGCTACAAACAGGAGCAAGGAACACAAAACTTCCAATGTTGCAGAGGTAGCCCCTTGGGTAAAATCCGTTCTTGGAACATGGCAGGCCTGGGACAATCGAATTCTAAACTGAATTTTATAACACACTTTAGTCCACTGATGTTTTGCTTGCAGGAAACTTGGATTTGTTCTGATTTTAAACATGCAAATTATTTTCTGTTTTCATGTGCAGCAAAACCCTTTGCAAAATGCCACACCAGTGGAGGTATAGCTATTTTACTCAGTAGTGGCATAAATTTGAATCCTAAGGTTTGTTCATCCCTCAAAACTCTGCATCTGTTTAAAGTTAGCCCTGTTCAATGTGATGGGAGGACCATATTCATCCTTCTTGTTAGTAAATGTTTATATTCGTCCCGGTCGGTCTCATATCTTAGTTGATTCTATGCTCTCTTTTGTACAAAATATCAGTCCTTTGGAAGATTGCTTGTTTATTGTTAATGTGGGGGATTTTAATGCCAACATTTTGAATTGTGCCTGGCTGAGTTTTTGAAATTCTGAGTTGGATGAGGTATGGAATATCGGTGAAGTAATCTTAACTGGAAATGTTAGATCAGATAGGCAGGGTCTATGTTTCCTGGAATGCCTGAGATCTAATGATTTAATTGCTATGAATGGCAGGTTTCCAGAAGACTCCCCAATCTCTTTTACTTTTCTTTCCTCTCGAGGGCAATCATTAATTGATTATATGGAGGTAACTTACCAAATGTTTGATGTCTGAAAACAAATTGAGGTAATGAGATGAATTTGAGAGATCATTCTCTCAGTAGCTTTTTACTTTCAGGCAAATGCATCAACCTTTTTTGCGAGCGCAAACGGTGCGATTCTCAAAAATCGGCTGTTTGCGCCTGCAAAAAGGCGATGCATGAAATTGAAAGGCTCGCGCAATTTAAGAAATCACAATTTTTTGTGATTTCTTAAATTGCAATTACCTTTAAGGAACCGCAAATTGTGATTCTTTAAATGCAATGCATGATGAAATTGCAAATAGCGAATTTGCTAATAGGGGGCGCAAATTACCATCAATTTGAACTTGATGGTAATTTGCTAAAACTTTGAAAAGTGCACTAAAATGAATTTTGCAAAGTTGTGGGTTACACACACACATGCCCTTGGGGCATGTGTATGCGCAACATGTGTGCACAGTTCAATTTCAGGGATGCAACAGGGTGTCCTTTTGACACCCTTGCACCCTTGAGAATGCATGCGCACTTTGCGAGTACCTATTCTCCCTAATCTCCCATTTATTCTTATGGGCCTGTAGGCCCAAAGGAATGAATGGGAAGGCATTCCTTAATTGCGACTTGCAATTAAGGAATGTTTGGGAATCGCTAATTTTATAGCGATTCCTACATGTGTAGGCTTTTGCAATTCCTTAATTGCGATTCCTTAATAATCACAATTATGGAATCGCAAAAGCCTACATTGATGCATGTGCCGAATAGAGTTCAAGGTGCTCAACTCCAGAAAAGACATGGTAGTTTATGTTAAAACAAATGGCTGTACTTGGTCAAATAATTATATACTGAACTTGCCCTCTCTTATTAAAACAGTGAGTTCAGGTCCCTTTGTTACTCCAACAGACAACCCTATCACCTGGTTGGAAAAGCAGTTGCCTCTCTTTCAAACTTTTTGGAGTAGCAATAGAAGTGCTAGTGTTCCGTCCCCTGTGAATATCAATTGAGTAATAGAAAAGATCAACCATGCTATCAACAATCTAGTAAGTAAACAATTATAGTTGCAGTCATTATGGAGGCAAACCAACCAGTTGAAGCGTGTAAGAACTAGATTGAAGGTGTCTGAATGAAGGAAGGAGGAGGATTATAAATAGATTAGGTCGAGTGATTCGCTTAAATACTGGTCTTTAATTGGCTTAATTCCGGAATCACAAAACTCGGCTGAGGCCATTTCTATATCCGATGAAGAGTGGACTCAACATATTATGCAGTTATACGCCTCTAGTTTTAACTGTTAGACTCAACTTTTTTCTTCAAACAAACTTTTGATTGTTTTCCAACATACCCATGCAATTGACATCTTGTATGATATAGGCACCTCAAGTGCTATTGTTCACATATTTAGGTTAACAATCACCTCCGTCATCGCGAAATGTCGGTTTATCCTTCCTGGTGTGAGATATGCCCTATGAAGCACTTAGAAGTATTGTTGTACCTTTATACAAAAAGGGTCCTAAAACCTCTCCTGACAGTTTTAGGCAGATTGCATTACTGGAGGCGCTTGGGAAATTGTTCACTAAGAGTATACTCCTTCACCTGCATGATTGGGGTTTGGTAATAATATTCCCATTGAGCATGCCGGTTTCTCCCGCGTTAGGTGAGCGGTAAAGAACCTTGATAGCTCTCAGAAAATTATTACCAAATCCCATTCTGTTCATTACTTCCCACAAATATGCCCATTCTATGCGATCAAACGCTTTCTCGGTGTCGAGTAATATCAGCGCCAAATCTCTTCTCTCAATTTCTGCTATATCTATCAGGGTGATCACCTTATTAACATGTGCTACAGTTCCTTCAGTGATACTAAAGGTGTTATAACCTTAGACATGCGGTTTGCAAGCATCTTCGAATAAATCTTGCTATCGCAATTTAATAAAGATATGGGTCGATATGAGGCAGGCTGTTCTGGGGGTTTCCCTTTTATTAGCGAAAACAACAATTGAAGCATCATCCCATGACTGTGGGGCTCTCCCCAGTTGTGCCATTCTAAAAGTCTCCAACATAAGAGTTTTTAAAGGTTCAAAAAAGCATTTGTACACCTCCCCTGGAATAAAATCGGGGCCAGCTGCCTTCCCATTTGAAATATTTTTAACTGCTCTTTCCAATTCTTCCATTGAGAAAGGCTGATCTAACGCCTCTTTCTCAAGATCTGTTAATTTGCTAAAAATGACTTCATACAAAAAAGCATCGGGAGATAGGTTAGATTGGTTGGTATATAATTCAGTATAAAACTGATATAGTATTTTCAATATTTTCTCTGGATCTTCAAATGTGACCCCATTTTTTATCTTGCATTTTCGCAATTTGGCAAGCAGATTCCTTCATTTTTAATTTTAGGGCCAAAGCCCTTCCTAAAGCCTCCCCGTACTCATGGATATACCTTTTATATGTTAGATATTTCCGAGCTATCTCCTCACACCAAACTCCTGTAATATTAGCATGGCCTTTAGCAATTAACCCCTCATACTCCTGGATTTTAGTCATATTATCCCCCTTCTCAATTTCTTTAATCAGGTGTTCTTCAGCCTTGAAAAGCTGATCATACAAGTCCTGCATTTTCCCCCGTTGCTGATTCTTATGATAAAGTCCGTAACTCACCGCTTCCCCTCTAAAACAAGCTTTCCATGTATCCCATATTATCTCTATATTAGCGGAGCTCATGTTGTTCTGTATAAATTCTGCAATCCATTTACCCATAAACTCTCTATATTGTTCATCCAAGCAGAGTTTCCTGTCAAACGTAAAGTTCTTACTTTGTTTAATTTTGCCTACATGGGCTATCTCAATTATCAGTGGGCAGTGGTCCGATGTTACCCTGGGGTATAGCTGAATCTTTATATTGGATTGAATGCTAGTGGAAGTAAAAAAATAATACAGGCGGACAAATTTCCTATGTGGTGAGGAGTAATAGGTATACCCTGGTACTGTTGGGTAGTTTTTACACCAAATATCAACCAACGCATGATCCTTAACTAAGTTGTATAATGCTTTAAAAACACAAGGCTTTCTCCCCTTATAATTCTCTGCCCCAGCATCTAACTCCCCCACTGCCAAATTGATGTTTAGGTCACCACATAAAACCAAGGGAGAACTCCAATTAGCCAATTCGGAATTTAAATGCTCAAATACTTCCCCCTCATCCAAATTAGATCCATAAACTGAACATATTGTTATATGTGTACCTCCTATGTTTAATGTCACTATCACCCATCTACCCCACTTATCCGTAAGACTGCGTACAAGCGTACCTGAACGCGGTCTAATCAAAATCATTACCTCTCTAATCAGGCTTGTTTGCTGAGATGCTGACAACACTATGTACCCTAAATCGGCAGCTAAGCCCCTTTTCTCCCAGGGGAGATGAGTTTCCTGCAGACATAAAATATCCGGCTTCAAAAAACGAATTTCAGATGCAATCCTCTTCCTTTTATTTATATTGTTGAGACCCGAAACATTAAAAGAACATATTTTAATATTCCTAGCCATCACAGTGATTTCCCACCATCTTTGCCTTCTCCACTTACATTTATTGTTGCTTTGGTATATCCCATCCTACCCCTAGCTAGTCCTCTAATGCAAAATCTGTGACTTTTTGTCGATTCTGTAGTATCAATTGACCTCAACGTGGCTTTTTCCCCCTTTACCCCAGTGCCCCCCTCCACCAACAACCCCCTGACCCAGTCATCCCCCCCTCCATTACCGAGGCTTTCAGACTCCTGGTCCTAGTGATGGTACTGAGCTTCGCATCCCCCCTGTTGTTACCCCACAGGTTTCCTTTCATTCATCTTTTATATGTTCATCTCCTCCATACCTTCAGATTCTTGCTATCAGATACCAATGGATATGCGATACACCTCCTAAATATATGACCATTCCTTTAAGAAACGGAGAAGAAAAATTGCAGCAAACATTCTGTATTATACATCATACAAAAATATATGCCCTTTAACTAAGTCATCCATTGGTACCAAAACGTTATTCAGGAATATCATAAGTTTGAGAAGTTTTTGTGAAAATAGCTGATCCGATTAATCCAATTTGATAAGTCTAGAGTCTAAGAATCCTTTATATCATGCAAATATTCCTTTGAAGCTGCAACATTAGTGAAGAACTGGGTATTCTCTTTATGAATCACTTTAAGTTTGGCCGGGTTCATAATATAAGCTTGTGCACCCTTTGTTTGAAATTGATTCACCACCTGTTGTAGCTGCCAGCGGGTATCCATTGTATATTTACTATAGTCTGGTGTTGCAAACAAAATGAACCCTTCACCCATGCCTTTACTATTTGGTTGAGTGTGCATATATATATCTTCTCTGGCACGGAAGCTGTTGAAGGCCACCAGAAACGGTCTAGGTTTAATGGCATTTTGCCCAGGTCGAAGTTGGATATTGAAGGGATATCTATGGGCGGGCTCAATTTCTCGCTCCCAGTCCCATTTTTTTAGATCCGGGAATGCCTTCAGGAACAGTTCCACAATAAATTTGTGTGGGTCTTGCACTTCTTTACCTTCAGGGATTTGCATTAGTCTTAGATTATTACGCCAAGCACGATTTTCAAAATCAGCCATTTTCCAAAGTAAGTCCTCTTTATTGGCGTTTAAAGTTTCAGTAGCAGCTTTCTGTTTTACCAATTCATCCTCGATATTGGACACTCTGGTTTCAACCTCAGTAAACCTTTCCCCGAAGTCAGACTGTGACTTTGCAAGTCTCCGAATAGAAATTTGAAGCTTCCGACAAGAGTTTTGAATTTTATGGCTTTCACGCTCGGTTTTGTCCATATGGCTCAAAATTGTCTGATATATCGTGGCTAAAGTGATAATATCCGTCAGGCCTTCTTGATAACCTCCGACTGCCCCCTCTGTCATAGACGCGTCCCCTTCACCCCTCACAGTAATAAGACTGTCTTCTGTGTATTCCTCGGCTTCGTCATCATCAACCTCACTCTCAACTTCCTCCATACGCATTTGCTTAGAGTACTGTATGGCCAAATCTTCACATGAGGAGGCAGCGTTTTCTGAGACTGAGTAAAAATCCACTGATTCTGCCTCATTAGTTACAGTTATATCAACATTTGCAGCCATGCTTTTCTCTATCGTAATTGACCCTTCAAGGGGATCAATAGCATTTCTCTCCAATAGTCCGGAGCTAGACTCACCATCTAACAAGGTGATGCCAGCACTTTCGTTTACAGATGAAATATCAAGTGGTGTAGTAACATTTTGTGGCACTGCGGTTGATACTTGTTCTGGTAAGTTATCATTCTGTATCACCTCCTTCAGTACCGACGTAGTGGGCTCTCCAGTGCGATTTTTTAACTGTGGACTCCGCGCCGCTTCCTTATGTTTTTTCTCCTCTGCCGCCAAAAACAGGGTGGAGATAGTTTGTTTAGCTGCGCTGGGAGTTTCAGACGCTGCCCCTACGCCAGTTTTTTTCGCAGCAGCCCCACTCAAGTCTTTCTCACCTCCACATGTAGTCGCGGTTGTGTTGGCCTCTGGATCTCGTTTTTTATGTGTGCCTTTCGGGGCCATAACGACAAAAGCTCTGACGGCTCCTCTCTCCTCCCAAAGTCCAGCGAAGCGGCGTTCACAGCGTTCACAGCGTTCACAGCGTTCACAGCGTTCACAGCGAAGCGGACCCGCAGCACCTGTGTTAGTTACCGCCCACCAGGCTCAGCGAAGTCTCGTCAACGCTGTAACCACTTTCCGCATCGGCGTCAGCGTTTCACTTCTACGTCGCGCTTGCAATTTTCTCCACAATTTTCTCCACAAGCGACTGAGAGGTAAGAAGTACTGTTCGTGTTTTCTTTTTATGTTTTCTTTCCGTTGCTTAGTTTCTATCGTTGCACCTTCCGAGTATATCTCTAATAACTCCACGCCATACACCTGTGGATCAGGTGGAGAGATCAGCTCACACGTCCGACATGTCTGACCGTGCGGGCGCCATCTTGCCTCGTGGCACCATTGTAGTAATGAGCCAAAAATCAGAAAGGATAGTTATTACAAGAGGTACACGCCAGGGGTGTCCTTGCTCTCCACTTCTTTTCACGTTATTTATTAATCCATTCTTAACTAAATTACTAGAGTCACCACATATTAAACCATTTATCGTTTCTAATATACCCCACTCAGTATTTGCGTATGCGGATGATATAGCCATCATCACCACCGATCCTGGGCAGGCAATGACAGAGATTGAACGCTTGGCCACTGATTTTGGAAATAGTTCCGGCTATAAGCTGAATGCCGCAAAAACGCAGGTGCTCTGTACAGATAGCGTTCAATTTAATGATTACAGGGTAACCTCTGAAGTTACATATCTAGGAATTACAATCAATTCGCATACACAAGAGATCGTTGATGTTAATTGGGATAAGATAATGCAACAAATTAAGCAATCCTTAGAAAGATGGGGGAGACTTCAATTTTCTATAATTGGGAGAGGCAACATCATCAAGATGAATGTATTAGCCAAGATATTATATCTATATCGCAGTATTCCCTCAGAAATACCCTTAACCATATATACAAGCTTCAAACTTTATGTACTAAATTTTTATGGGCACCCGGAAAAACTAGGAGAGTTATGAAATGGTTGACTCTCCCAATAGAGAGAGGGGGGCGTGGGATTCCGGATTTTGTGTTTTATTATTATGTTTGTTTTCTACAAAGAATGAGAATCATGTTGACTGGAGAACAAATTGAGGAGCCTGCAGAGTCTCCGTCAATATTCTATCTATTTTTGGGGGAGCATGCAAAGGGATGTTTGCTAAAAGAGTTGGAAGGGAATTATTACAAGCACACCCGGTTTAAGGTGATTGAATCTGCATATAAAGTGTGGAGAAAAGTTGCGAAGATCATGAAGTTAGAGAAAATTATATATTATACTCCTCTTTTAGCGGAGAAGATACTTCCATCGATATTTTGGGACAATGTAGCGAAGGAATGGAGTAAGAAAGGGGTGGTTAGAATTGGAGATCTATATGAGGCGGATGGAATATTTAGATCTTTTTCTGACATGGGTAGTAAATACCAGTTACCTCAATCTTCTTTTTTTAAATATCTCCAACTCAGAGATTTTTGCTTAAAGAAACTAACCAGACCGACTCCTAATAAATTAATAGAGGCAATTCAATAAAAAAAAGATTGGTATGCTATATCGGTTGTTGTTGGAATGTAAACCTGATGACTTGAACAAATATAATATATACTGGCAGAATCAGTTGGAGGAAACCGAACATCGATAGAAAAGTACCCTGTCGGTAGGGGCATGGCTTTGTATTCTCCCTTTTACGATTCCTCCACAGCATTTAACAGGGTTGCTGGGGAGGAAACTGTCTGCTCTGGAGATCCCTAATCATCTCCTTAGGCTCGTCATTGCCCTGCATTCGTCCACTTGGTCTCAGGTTTTGATGAGAGGGAATCAGGTTTTGTCTAGCAAAGTAGAGACACAGATGGCTTGATCGAGGGACGCCTACTTGTGGCCCTTCTATTCTCCCACTACACCCATGACTTACCAGGCAGAGTTGGACAGACAAAAGGTACCCCCTAAATTAGGATGCTTACAATATGCTGCTGATGACGTTGTTTTATTGGATTTAACCTGTTAGCATTCTATGGCAGGACCGGCGGATTCAGATTAGGCTTTTCTTTCTCTATTTATTTTACTCCAGCAGATTTATCAAGCAACTACAATAACAGTAACAATTACATTTCCCATGATGCAGAGGGAAATGAGATAGAAGAAAAAAGAACAACAGAAGAGACCAATCCTGTACGAGGACCATCAACAACTTCCTTCGCGGACGCTTTACGCTGCTCCAGCAGCATCAAGGTAAGTGTTCTTGTTTCTCTCGTATTTATGCACAGTTCATTGGTGTTTCTTTATGCTACAGTGATTGTTTTGGCTGTTTCTGGTTGGTGCGTGTGGGGACAAGCCTCAGTTGACACGCAAGTTTAATTTACAACTTTTTTTTTTCAACAGCCGAAGGAGTGTCTCTCGCACCTTCGCGGCCTCGTTCATTACCTTAGGCTCTCTGCGCGGTGTGATCCTCTGCCCGCACACACCCTTGCTTGAACGCGTGTTACCCACACGTAGCCGACGAGTCAGCTAATCTGCCCATAATCAGTGCGGGAGACTTGTTTGGCTGCGCCTATAAATGCACACACTGGGGAAGACGTTTATTGGAGCATTTAATTGGGCACATTTATTGTTAGGGAGCCCCTGCCTGGAGCTTAACACCCGGATACCGAATAAGACTCACATTGTGCATAACCCCTGGGGCGTAGCTAGAGCTTGTGGCGCCCGGGGCTACCCCTCAGATTCCCGCCCCTGGGGGGGGGCTGCTGGGGAAAAAGGACGGTGAGCACTTGAAAGATGTCCGAGTCTCTGAGGAGAGACATGTAGTATTGCTGCTAACAGTTACCTCGATCATGAAAGTTACTTTTAGTTATTTAGAAAGTTTTATATAGCGCAAACTTGATCCCAAAGTAAGCATGGGCGAATTTTGCGAATTCGCGATACGAGAATTTGCGTATTCACAAATTCGCAATCTGCAAAATTCGCGAACTTTCGTGAATTTGCAGATTTTTTTGTGTTCGCAAGGGTTTCTGCCAGTTCGCAAGGGTTTTTTACCAGTTCGCAAACGCGAACTTACTTGTCGGGTCGCAACGGTCGCGACCATGTTGTTTCTACGTCTGGTTCATCACAGCACCCTCTGTTTCACCACTGCCACCCTCTGGTTCACCCATGCCATGCTCTGGTACATCACTGCCACCCTCTGGTTCATCACTGTAGATTATGGGGGGAAAAGCACACCTGCCCTGAACTTCCAGTCTGGCTCCTGCTTCCTTATCTGTAATTGCTTTCTGTTGCAGTGTAATTTTTTTTAACAGGACCTTTGTGGCATACTTGTAGCTATTCTCTGAGCCTGCTGTGAGGGTCAGAGCAGGGCCATAGAATAGTTGCAAGTAGGCAACGGAACTCTGGAGGGGCCCCTCAGGAAGCACTACAGGGAATGGTTACTAATGATGAGCTTGAACATTTGCACCTGCTGAGTGCTTTCAGATTTGCAAAAAACGTTTTTCAGCAATTTCGCGGGATTCGCGGGGCGCGAATTTGCAAAGTTACCCTAGCGGTCGTACATGGGTGCGGCCATCTTGTTTGTGGGACGTATTTCCGTTTCCGGGCGCTATGTGTAATCTCGCAAAGTGTGCGGCTCGCTAGTACAAGTTCGCGTGTGATCGCGGGAAAATCTTGCACGACTTACCCACGCGGTCGTGAACGGGCGCGGCCATCTTGTTTTTCATTAATTGCTATGGTTCTGGGCATGCTTTCTGTATCCTCTCTCAATCTCTGCCATCCTTTGCTTGTTTGAAGTTTTTTTTGATCTATTTTACTTATTATCTATGCCTCTATTTTTCTAGCTCTATATTTTTGTGTTTTCTGCTACTTTTGGTTAATTTTAAACTACTTTTTCAACTCTTTTCTTTTCTTCTTCCCTATTCTATTACTTATTTATTATTTACCTTCCTTTCTGCCCAGACCATGGTAAAGGGAGCCAGGAAGCAGCCCAGAAGGGGAAGGGTCCCGCACCCCGTGCCCGGCTCCCGTGCGGGCGTTTGAGGGGGGAGCTAGTGATGCCACGGGAGATCTTTAGCACGGAGGAGGTGGGCGCACTAGTGTTCTATGTACAGCGCCGCCTCCCCAGGACCATCATGGCAGGCGGCAAGATCGCAAGCGGCTACGGGCTCCGGGAACGCCGGACGCGGTGGGAGAAGGTGTGCCGGGCCATGTATGAACACTCTCGGGTCCGGCGCACCTACAACCAGGCCATCCACCGTTGAACGGATCTCCTGGACTGGGAATGCGACCTGCTCGGCGTCGAGATCCCCGGGCTTGGTGAGTAGTAGTAGCTATTTCATCACTACTCTGTTTTCTCCTGCTCAGTGTGTTATTATATTGCAAATTTTTGCTTTTTACCAAGAGCAATAATGCTGCTGATTACATTGTAGGTAAATTATATTTCAAAATCTTCTGTGCATTTCAGGTGCACTGCTCTCCTTCTCAGTAGCGTTGCTACTATGCTTATTTGTTTTCGAAAGCTGTTCATTTCATTGGCCTGAGAAATTATGTATGAGTGTAGTTTACAGAACTGCGTAATGCTAGACACTAAGGGGCAGATTTGCAATTACCGGCGCATCCCTGCAAAGTAGCTGGGATGCGCCAGTAATTGTGCGCCACGCCACCACCACCCATGGTGCGCCGTATTTACAATGCGGCGCACCATGGGCCCAAAACGTCACCGAAGCGTTACGTATCTGTGCCGTAAAGGTGGCGCATTGCTGGAGATGCGTCACAACGATGGCGCAGCTCCAGCAATGCTCTGGGGTGCCCTATCTCCTTAATGCTGCGTCAAGCCATACGTCTGCTTCAAGCATGGGCAGGGTTTGAATGACACATCATTGTCCTAAAAGTGACTGATTGAAATCTTGTAGATTTCCCTCAGCCACTTTTAGGATGCGTTCCTGTGCAGGAACGCCCTCCCTTGCGCCGGACCGCCCCCTGATGGCGCAGGGCTTTACAACGTGATGCATCTCCCATATGCGTCACGTTGTTAATATACGCCACACCATGGCGCCTCTTTTGTTCTGCCCTTGCGTCACAAAAGTCACGTAACAATGGAGCAAAAGAGCCGCACAGGCTTGTAAATCTTCCCCTACAGACTCAAGTCCAGTCCTTCCTTTGTACACCTGGCAATAAGAAGAAATAGTGGTGGTGGATTGATAGTTTGAGTATTTTAATGACTGGTTAATGTAGTAGGAAACTTTTTAGTGTTGTCACTGATCTGCAATCACAATGGAGTTTGCCTGTTACTTCGCATGCTGCGGACTGCTGCCTGCCAGTCCTAGGCGAACCTTTTTAGTAGTTTGTTTAGTGAGTTACATAACTTTCCAAGTCGACGGACCGCAAATCAAGCAATACTAATATCGTAGTAGACCACATGAGATAGGTCAATATATCCCGTGGAATAGTTGTCTATTTGCTATTTCGCCAAAATATTTTGTTATTGTTCTTTTGAAATGTTTGATTTGGTTGACAACAATCATCCATGTTTTCGGGTCTTTCTTTCTTTCATGTTGTACATCAGCTCCCCCCAGGGGCAAGAGGACAGCGGAGGAGGTGGTATCAGCTGCTGCTGCTGTAGAAGGCCAGGATCGGTCAGGCAAGGGGTCCTTTGCTGGCCCCGGTATGTTTTAATTTTAATATAGAGTACCTATTTTTTCCTAGCGTTCCTCATTCGATTTTTTCTAAATCGTCTTTGATTTTCTTGTAGACTGTATCTAAATTCTTATCCTGCCTCTACTATGACTCCCTGTGGTATTACTAGATTATTCTTATTAGTCTGTCTGTGTAGCTAACTAAGATTGCACAGTTGGCAAAAGGTGTTAAACGAAACACCCATTCTAGTCAGCAATAGCTCTATGCACTGAGTGCAGTCCTCTGGGATTGTCCATAATGTCTTTTGAAGTCTTCTAAATGTTTATGCTTTGACAATTCCCAACAATAAAATGTGAATGACCACCAAGAAAGAATAAGATACTACTTTACTTTTGGTTTGGATAGGAGGACAATCCATACTACTACTGTTGCAGGGACAAATCTGCACAAACAGAACTATGGACACTAAATAGTGCATTGTTTATCAATTATAATAGGCGCAGGTAGACTTTCTACATACCTCAGTGATATCAGACTTTGAAGAACCCCCAATCTCCTTACTGACTAGATAGTGTGGCAGAGTCATTTAGCTCCCGAATTCATCGATGATTGATCCCCAATGATGATTATCCAACGCAGGACAAGAATACGGAGTCAGAGTCCAGAAGTGTCAGAGGCACGGACTCATGCTTGCAAATAGCAAAACCATTTGCTCAGTCACTCTTGACCAAAAACCACAGAGTCTATTTAAGTTTTAAAGCTTTATTAAAAGTAAAAACATTTATTAAAATCAAGCTTGTCATAAAACATAAACAGTTGATTAAAAATGGAAAAGTGCTCACCTGGTTTGAACTTTAATTTTTCTTTTTGGTGCTGAATCGTTGGTCACTCCGTCCTAGTGATGATGATCTGATCTTGCTCTTGTTCTTAGAAGTGAAGCTTCTGTCTGTTATGAGAAAAATGGTGCATGTTAAAAAGCAAGCATTCATCACTTGTGCCAAAAAGTGCAGCAAGACAACACCCTTCCCTGGAAAAAGGGACATTTTTTACTTTAGAGTAGACAGTCACAAATTAATAGATTGGTTTCTGTATTCACATTTCTTCATTTCTAGACAAAATACTAGTGAGTGGTGTATGTCTATGACATCTAACATTTTTAAATATACTTTGTAGGTGGAAAATCTGGTGCCGGGGCCAGCGCGGAGGTGGAGGAGGACACTTCTGGGGAGGAGGCGGTGCAAGTGCCGGAGGAAACTGCTGTGAGGGTTGCCACAGTAGTGGCAGGCAGTGGTAGGCTCTTATATTCCTTACTTATTGAGATTGCAGACTGCAGAGTGAGCTCTCTGCTCGGGTGTAGTAAATATGTTCTACAGTTAAGTTACTATACTGTTAAGAAGACTTTCAAATTTAGAACAAAGTTTTTATCAACCAGGTAGTAGCCTCCTCTAAATTTACTTCAACTCAGCGGTGATTTTTTTTCGAGAATCCAAATCAGATCTGAGATTAACTTGATGGATGGGATGAACGAAAAGCGAAAGAAGGGTGTAAGTAAGTGTGGAAGGACGAGCAAGTTAAAAGTAATGATGACCGACAAAGAAGAATGATACGTGTTTGATTGGTGCCCGAGGTGGCTGGGAAGGAATATGATGCATGGCTGGGAGAAGGATGAAGCAAGGATGGGTGGAAAGAGAACAGCCTGAGTGGGTGAAACAGAAACTGTATGTGTGCGCAATATATCCTTTGGTTGAAATTCAAATGCAAGTCAAGCACGGATGTATGGCTTGCGGTTTCCCAAATAAAATTAAAAGGTTGTTTTCCCGTGAGAAAACGTAAGGTTTGTCCAGATGAGAGACATGAAGAAGAATGATTGACATATAGTTTGAATGGATGGATGCCTGGATCATGGCACTATCTGACTCTTAGATAGCATATGTGTATATAGAGAGAGTAGACGGTCACTGAATGAACTAAGTGTTACTTTGAAGAGCATGTAACACCGCACCCGCACATCCGTCCCAGTGTAGGAAAGGCAAGAAAAGAAGTTTTAATTTTGTCCGAATACTACCATGAATATTAGCAGTAGTTTGTATTGCAAGCACAGCATATATCCGGCTATTACGATGGCCACTCACTACCTCTGTTAATAAGTTTAGTAGAACTCGATCATTCATGTGTGGATGTATCACTGTTCACTCAATAAAAAGCAAAGCACCTAAAGTCATCCCATATGTAAGCAAATACATATCATGTGCAGTGATAGATAATCAGATTATTTATCTTCTTCATTTTCCTTTTCTAGTATTCATTGGCACTGTAGGGTGAAAGTTAAACTAATTAAGCAGTAGCCCTTGTAACAGAGTATTCTCAGTGCCACCCGTAATAGAAAAGTAAGAGCATCACCACCTGCATGTACTGGACTGGTACAGTAACGCAAGTCTGTCTCACTCATCATGGCGGGCGTCTGTTTTTCTCGGGTGCAAGTTGACTGCGCTGGCATTATGCCGGCTTGCAGAAGTTAACGTACCAATTTTGGTAAACAAGAGAGAAGAAGAAGAATAAGACTGGTGTACTGTCATAGTCGACTCTAATGGAGTGAGTCCATAGTGCTCGTAGAATTGATTCCTTAAACTCCCACTAATGTTAGAGCAAGGATGAAAAAGTGGGAGGTTAGATAGATACTGGCCACAATAGTTATGTACTGCGCTTGCAAGTTGCTAGTTCTACTGTGACACAACTTTCTGCTGAATCATTTTGTGTTAATCTTAAAGAGCATTGGTTACAGACTATGTCTTTCTTTCTTCATATAGATGCTCCTTCCAAACCAACACGGAAGGAGCTGGCTAAAAGGCCCCTGCAACATCGGCGGCTGGTGGCCCAGGAGGAGGGGGACATGCAGTCGACCACAACATCAACCGGAACAGCTGCATCCTCCTCCGCGCTCCCTGGGTCAGCTAGTCAGCGCAGCAGGTCTCCAGCGGTACGGAGGTGGGGTACCGCAGCCACCCGCCACCGCCGAGCAGCAAACAAATCAGCTGCCCCCCACAGCAGTACCAAAAAAAGGTTGCACCGCCTTTCACTCAGGGGGTCCTACCTCGAGCAGGAGCTGTTGAACACCAAAACCCTGCTCAAGACTCTCCGCAAAGAGCATGCCGACCTGGCCCGAAAAGTGAACAGCAGCCAGCAGTAGGAGGAGACTGTCCCTTGCCCCTTTTTTAAAGACTTCTGGGAGTGGGAATTGGGAGTTGGGTTTTTTGGACTTTTCACGGACATTCGTTGCGGTTAGGGAGGGGGGTGGGTTGGGTCTTGCGGGAGATTATTTATGTTAGGGATATAAACATACTTTAAACTTTATCTTAGCATACATTTTTTTTACTGCTTTTGAGGCTGGTGGGTGGGGGTTTAACAGTAAGTTTGTTTTCCTGAAACTTAAGTGGCATCTTGATTCAAGTTGTGTAAGTAATTACTAATTGCCCAAATGTTTTCAAAACTAAGTGCCTCTCACAGAGTAAGTGAATTCAATAGTCCTAGGACTTTACTAGTACTACCGTCAGTCTCTCGTCTCTCCTAATACTCCATTATACTACCTCCCCCCAAACGCTTATCTTACCTGTAATTTGTGTTTGGAAATAGGGCTAGACACAGGGCTGGCTGCACAGGAAATGGCGATTAAGGTTGGCAATCCTGGGCGGATGAAATGTCATCATTGCGGTGGTACTAGTGGTGTTACACAGTGGCAGTTGCAGCATATGAAAAAAAAGAAAATGAAACCTTGTTTGTCCTTACCGTAGCATTAGAACGGTACGATAGAGAATATAGCAGGTGACAGTACACTAGAACAGTGCCACAATGTAGCCTAACAAATGGTAAAGTATTGAAAGTATAACTAGTACTTTCGTTGAAATTCTTTGACAATGGCTACTACTACAAGAAAAAGTACTGAAGGTGAAGGACACAGCAGCGTAATAATTTGGCACGTCTAGGAGGAGGAAGATGTTCTTGATGATCAATCAAGTTGATGGCGCACATGAAAATCTGCTTTCATTTGCCAATAGTGACTCTGTGTCAAGCTGAGTAAGAATATATCCTCGGATTCCTTCACCAGCCTGTTGCTATGACCTTATCCTCCCCAGCAAGTGTGTGGAATTATTGCTGTCATTTAGTCACACATCAATCAAATCCACACAGCCCGGGGGAAGAGGGTTAGGGTTTGGAAAATGGATGGGTATGGGGGGTTTTGGGAAAGTTTTGTTGAGAGAAGAAAAAAAAAGCACAGCATGGTCAAACAATAATTGAAGATAAACAAATATTTGGGTACAAAGCTATCCATAAATCTTTTCAGTGACATAAAGGAAGTGCATGCTCTACTGCATGCATGGTTACTGAAAAGTAAGTAGTACTTTCGACAACTGTGAATGAAAGAATGCGACAGTACAGGGCTGCAGTAATAATTATGCGTTTTCACTTGCCTATCTTTGCACTCAGAGAAACACTTCATACATTAAATTAGGTTTGAAAAATAGCAGAAGTAAAACCTATACAATGGCTGTAGGGATGAATTTAGAAGCAGAGATCAAAGAAATGCAGAGTCACACTCATAGAAGTTCACAGCAATAACATTACTTAAAAGATAATTAGAAAAGAACGGATACTGTATCTGTATGTTGTTTAGTTGTCCTGTTGAATTTGGTAAGTTGCATGCATCCAACCATTCCTCTTATTAGCGGGACTCCTCCATTCCATCTGACGCACCGTCCATCAATGTTGGTGACCAGAAGACACCCTGTCCACTGCCTGCCTGGCGGATGCTGAATTGCGGCTCGCTAATGTGAAGCCTGACTTCATCCTTTTTTTCCCATTGCACAGGCTGAAACCCGGCCTGTAATTATTGATGGAAAAACAGGAAGTGATATTAGAACACCACTGACAAATAAATATAAGGTATGTCAAGTCAAGTCAAGTCAGAGAATTTATATAGCGCACTACATACCCAGAGGGTCTCAAGGCGCTTAGAAAGGGGAGGAGGATTACTTGTCAAATATCCACGTTTTAAGTTGCTTTCTGAATGCTAGGTGGTTCTGGGTAAGGCGAAGGTAAGCGGGGAGTGAGTTCCATGTTTTAGCAGCTAGGTATGAGAAGGATCTGCCTCCCATGGTGGTCTTGTTGATGCGAGGTACCGTGGCGAGGGCTTGGCTGGAAGAACGTAGTTGGCGGGAGGGGGTGTAGAAGGACAGTCGTGAGTTGAGGCATTCTGGTCCGATGTCGTAGAGTGATTTGTGTGCGTGGGTTAGCAGTCGGAAAGTGATCCTCTTATTGACGGGTAGCCAATGGAGGTCTTTAAGGTGACCAGAGATGTGTTCGTTGCGTGGGATGTCTAATATGATCCTGGCTGAGGCGTTTTGGATTCGTTGGAGTTTCTTCTGGAGTATAGCGGTAGTGCCTGCGTAGAGGGTGTTTCCGTAGTCCAGTCGGCTCGTGACCAGAGCATGGGTGACTGTTTTCCTTGTTTCGGTGGGGATCCAGCGAAATGTTTTTCTGAGCATGCGAAGAATGTTGAAGCAGGAAGAGGATACGGCGCTGACTTGTCTGTTCATTGATAGTGAAGAATCCAGGATGACGCCTAGGTTCCGTGCGTGGTCTGTCGGGATGGGTGCTTTTCCGAGGGCTTCCGGCCACCAGGAGTCGTCCCATGCAGAGGGGGATGTACCTAAGATGAGGACTTCTGTTTTATCTAAGTTCAGTTTCAGACGGCTTTGTTTCATCCATTCGGCAACTTCTTTCATTCCTTCGTGTAGGTTAGTTTTGGCGGTGCTGGGGTCATTGGTGAGAGAAAGGATTAGTTGAGTGTCATCCGCGTAAGAGATGATGTTGAGGTTGTGTTGGCGGGCGATGGCCGCGAGGGGGCTCATGTATACGTTGAAGAGGGTGGGGCTGAGTGAGGATCCTTGTGGTACGCCACAGATGACTTCAGTGGCCTCGGACTTGAATGGTGGGAGGCGGACTCTCTGGGTTCTTCCAGAGGGGAACGAGGTGATCCATTCAAGTGCTTTTCCTTGGATTCCGATGTTATTGAGGCGTTGTAAAAGGGTGCTGTGGCAGACTGTATCGAATGCTGCAGAGAGGTCGAGGAGGATGAGGGCGACTGTGTCTCCATTGTCCAGTAGAGTTCGAATGTCGTCTGTTGCTGCGATGAGGGCGGTCTCAGTGCTGTGTTTTGCTCGGAAGCCGGATTGTGAGGAGTCGAGGGATTTGTTGGCTTCGAGGAAGGCGGCGAGCTGGTTGTTGGCAGCTTTCTCGATGACTTTGGCCGGGAATGGAAGGAGCGAGATGGGGCGGTAATTTTTGAGTTCGGTGGGGTCCGCTGTGGGTTTTTTCAGAAGGGCGGTGAGTTCAGCGTGTTTCCAGTCTTCCGGGAAGGTGGCGGAGTTGAAGGAGCAGTTGATGACGTCTCGGAGGTGCGGTGCTATGACGGAGTCTGCTTTGTTGAAGATGTGGTGAGGGCATGGGTCTGTGGGGGATCCTGAGTGGATGGAATTCATCAGGCGGATTGTGTCCTCAGTGGAGATTGGGTTCCAGTCGTTAAGGGTGTTCACGGGGGGAGAATGTTCAGCAAATGGTAGGGTGGGTTGGTTTCCGGGTTGGTTGTCGAAGCTGTTGTGGATGTCTGCAATCTTGTTGTGGAAGAATGAGGCTAGGGAGTCGCAGAGGGCTTGAGAGGGGGTGATGTCGTTGGAGTTGGCCGAGGGATTGGAAAATTCCTTGACGATGTTGAAAAGTTCCTTGCTGTTGTGGGCGTTGTTGTCAAGTCGATCTTTGAATGCTGTTTTCTTGGCCTTTCGGATTAGTTGGTGGTGAGTGCAGGTGGCGTTTTTGAAGGCGTCCTTGGTGCTAGTGGTTGGGTCTTTTTTCCAGGCCTTTTCGAGGGAGCGGCAGAGTTTCTTGGACTTCTTAAGATCATCGTTGAACCATGAGGCCTTTTTGCTGCCAGGTTTGCTTTGATGTTTTTTCAGTGGTGCTAAGGTGTCGGCGGTGTTGGATAACCATAGGGTGAGGTTGGCGGCGGCTTCGTTTGCGTTAGAAGAGTGGGCTGGGGCATTTAGAAGGAGCGAGGCGGAAATCTGGTCCGTGGTGATTTTGTTCCAGTTTCTTTGCAGAGTTGGTTGGAGGTGGTTGGTGGGTTTCGGCTTGTTGTAGGTGAAGTGAACGCAGCTGTGGTCAGTCCAGAGGAGATCCGTAGTGTGGCTGAAGGAGACATGATTGCTGGAGTTGAAGATGGGGTTGAGTGTGTGACTTGCGATGTGGGTGGGGGAATTGACTAGTTGTTTAAGTCCGAGGTTGGCGAGGTTGTCTAAGAGGGTGGCGGTGTTGCGGTCGTTGATCTTTTCGAGGTGAAAGTTGAGGTCTCCCAGAAGGATGTAGTCTTTGGAGGGGAGCGCGTGTGGGGTGATGAAGTCTGTGATGTCTTCACTGAATTTTGCGCGGGGTCCTGGTGGCCTGTAGAGGAGGGTGCCTCTGAGTGTGGTCTTGGAGTCGATGTGGATCTGGAAGTGAAGGTGTTCGGAGTTAGCGAGGTTGGCGTCAGAGCTGGTTGAGATGCGGATTGATTTCTTATGGACGATAGCGATTCCTCCTCCTGTGCCGGTACGGTCCTTGCGAGTGATCTTATAGTCTTCAGGGATGGCAATGGTGATGTCTGGGGCGGAGGAAGCGTTCATCCAAGTTTCTGTTAGGAAGGCGACGTCTGGAGAGATGGTGTCTAGTAGATTCCATAGGCCAATGGCGTGTCTGTGGACCGATCGGGTGTTGAGAAGGATGCACTGTAGGTGGTTGGGGTCGAGAGTCTGTGGTGTGATCGTAGCGGAGATGTTGTCGGTGCCGCTGAATTTGCAGGAGTAGCAGGAGAAAGGTCCATGGGTGTGTCCAGGAGCGGCTTGGACGCAGTTGGGGGCGCGACCGGGGTCAAGGGCTAGGAGGGTGGCGGCATCGTAGGTAATGCGGGAGGGCTGGGGAGCACGGAAAGTCACACTTTGATTTTCCTAATAGACAGTACAATATTTTTGAAAGTGCGTACTCTGTCTGAGTCTCCTTTTGAAAAAGTATGGGCAAATTAATTTAGCGGATCTTTCCCCTCAAGCTAGGTGTACTGTAAACTGTGTTTTAGAACAAGATTAGACCTTCCCAGCAGTGCTCCCAGACCCTTTCTAGAAGCTTGGATTCCGAAAATAACAGGGATTTCCTTCCACCACGAGTTTGAACTTGACAGAGCCCATAGAGTTCCTAGCTACATCCCTCACGGATACAGAGGCCCACGCCCACTGATATGCAAGCCGCTGAGGTACCAACATACGGAAGCTATACTTCAATTCGCAAGACGCAATCACAAAATCACTTGGGAGGGTCATAATATAACTTTCACCCAGGACTACTCGAAAGACACACTCGAAGTCCAGAAGGGCTTCCTGGCCCTGAGAGAAAAACTTAGATTGAAAGGTATTCCGTACTCCTTTGCTGGACCGGCGAAATTCAGAATCACCATACAAGGCAAACCGAAATTCTTCACAGACCCTAACGCATTGGCGCAATTCATCGGAGACTCTCCACCGCAGAGCATGGACTCGTCCAATAGCACATCAAACAAACGGAAGACAAACTTGCAAGAAAATATAAACTCGGATTCTGGTCATGGGTGACTCTAGCATAATATTCTCAAGCCTCTATCTTGATGTATCTAGTGATATTATTGTTCAGGTTCTATTCCGGTAGATAGAATGTCAAAATAGTATTCACCTATTAGCAGTCGAACATCCTGCTGCCTCTTCCGCTTCAGTTATTGTTGATGTTTTGAATTGAACTGGTTGACTCCGTCAGGTAAGACCACTCAGTGTACATACCCAAGGTCACCTGACACATCCATTAATTTCCCTATCATGTGCCATAGAATATGACTCGCTTTGTGTTCTTTAAACCGAAAAAGAAGCAAATGCTCTGTTCCATAGTCTTTACCACCATTACCTTACCAGGGATTTAGGGATTTTCAGATATTATGTCGGTACCTATAGAAAGTCCCCTCATGTCATCTTGTTTTCGATTACGCATGTCTTACACATGCAAAATGTATACAGTATGCACGACTGAACAGACATGATTAGCAAACTTTTAATTAATACTCTTAATTAATAAGTTTATAAACTACACTGCATAGTTAAGTTTCATGATCTTCCCCATTATCAGTGTCTCACAACTTACTCTATACTGCTTACTATATCCAGCTGTTGATTATTGTTGGTTATTGTTCCCTGTTACATCTACCATTCTAAACCCTTCCTGCGTCGCAGATGGACGGCAATGCCGTCGCAGTTCCTAAGTTCTTTTGAGAGGGGCGATGGAAGGGGGGAGGGAAGGAGAGGGAGTAATGAAGGGAGGAGGGGGGGAAGGGAAGGGGGGGAAGGGGAAGAAAAAAATCTGGATTGTTTCAGCATGCTTTCTGTGTTTATGGTTAATGCTTTCTCTCACCTATATGTCTACAAAAGTACTACTTACCGATATTTCAAAGGGGCCCCCACAGAACACTCATGGCGAACTAACTAACCGTACTATTAGCCTATTCCCAGAAATAGACCACAGTAACATACCCAACACAAACTCAAGATACGTTAGCTCAACAGACACCACTGTAACAGCAACACATGCGAGACAGAGCATACCCAGCAAAACAGCTTACTCATTCATACTCAACACTCACCTACTACTCTCTAGCCTATTCTTTAACAATATACCACCTGAACAAGAGCGACAGCATAGTAACCAATGACTCGTAATACATCTATTTCGGAGGGCCTTAATATTGTTTCCTTCAACGTTAAAGGCCTCAATCACCCGGTCAAAAGGAGAAAAGTTCTGGAGTACCAGTCCAAATCCAAGGGCAACATCCTCCTCCTGCAGGAGACTAAACTGTCAAAAGATGACGCTGAATTTATAAACCAACATTGGATCTCTCACAATCTTTGCTCTCCAGCAGTTAGCAAAAAGAGGGGGGTCCTTACACTAATAGCTAAGAAGTCCAACATTTCCGTAGTTTCACACACTCACGATGATAACGGCCGCTTCATCATGGCACATCTTCAGAGAAACGAAGATCATATCCATGTCATGAACATATATGGCCCAAATAATGATGATCCAGAGTTCTGGGATTCATTAGCCCCGACCCTAGAATGCGTACCCCAGGGAGAATTACTAATTATGGGAGGTGACTTCAACCTGCCACTAGACCCAATCACTGATCGTCACTCGAATTGCTCCTTCCACCCTACACAATCGCATACTAGTTTACACCGCCTATGCTCCAGATTCAATCTACACGACTCGTGGAGACTCCAACATCCTGACGGCCGAGATTACACCTTCTACTCACCTCCTCACAATTCCTACTCGATGATAGATTATATCCTCATTAATAGCCCCTTCACTCACCTCATCGAGGAAACCAGTATTGCCCCCAAATTGATTTCCGACCACTCAAGCATTCAGACCAAACTAGTGGGCTCCAGTTCCATTCTCCCCCCTAAAAGATGGAGATTCAATGACGAAATTTTTTCTGAGCCGGAAAACAAGCAAAAGATCGAGGCTGCCATCCTAGACTACCTCAAACTTAATGACACCCCTGAATCGGACATAGCGAATGTATGGGAGGCACTCAAGGCCACTCTGAGAGGAGTAATCATAGGCATTAGAGCTCAAGCTAACAAAAAATTAAACAGGGATTTGTCCACTCTGGAAGATAACATCAAAAATCTAGAAACCGCACATATGGCAGATCTCCAAAATTCTCTGATTTTAAACGACCTCACTAAACTCAAATATGAATACAACTCGATACTCAGTAGAAGGGCGGGGGTCTGGGTGAATAAGTTCAAGGCTCTAAGGACTTGTGAGGGCAACAGAGCTGGAAAGATTTTGGCGTCATATCTAAAACATAAAAAAAAGCAATTCAACATCGCCTCAGTTAAAGATAGCAGCAATGTCATCGAAACAAAGCAGAACGTAATTCTCCATACCTTTAAATCATTTTACCAAGACCTCTACAAAAATAATCTGGACTTTAACTCGGAAGAGTGTAACAAGTACCTAAACTCACTGGGTCTACCTAAACTCAACGATGCTGACAAGGCCACAATGAACTCTCCAGTTACCCTACAGGAAGTATCAGCGTCCATTAAAACACTTAAATGTAAGAAAGCATCAGGCCCTGATGGTTTCTCGACCAGCTTTTATAAAGAACTCACGAACTCCCTGAGCCCGACTCTTCTAAAACTATTCCAATCCTTTAGCGTAACGAAAGGTATTACCAAATCGATGAGTGAAGCTACCATTATAGTCATACCTAAAGAAGGTAAAGACCCACTGCTGACCAAAAATTACAGGCCAATCTCCCTAATTAACTTAGATTGCAAAATATACGCAAAGATTCTCGCCACACGTCTAAACTCACAACTCCCAAAGCTAATTAGTACATCACAAGTAGGTTTCATGAAACAGCGCATGTCTAACGATAATACAAGGATCCTCTGTCACGTCATTGAAAAAGCCAGACTACTCGCAGCCCCAGCCGTAGCTATTACTCTCGACGCAGAGAAGGCATTCAACAGAATCTCCTGGCATTTCCTCAAGAGCTGTATGTCCGTCTTTAACCTTGGAGAGACATTCACTGATTTGGTAATGGCCCTATACCGTTCACCATTCGCACGCATTGCTATAAATGGTTCACTGTCGGACCCCTTTTCTTTGGAACAAGGGACGAGACAGGGCTGCCCCCTCTCCCCTTCACTCTTCCTCTTGGCAATGGAACCCCTAATTGCTAATATAAAAAAAAATGAAAACATCAAAGGTGTGAAATTTGGGGATAAGTGCGTCAAACTGGCCGCCTATGCGGACGATATCTTGATTGTAACAGAATCACCAGACTCCTCCATTCCTGCACTAATGACTACCATTGATACTTACTCCTCCCATTCAGGGTACAAACCCAATCGGGATAAGTCAAAGGTCAAGCCACTCAATATTTTAACGCCCAAAGAAGTGCTGGGAAATTCAGGACTATGTTGGCAACCAGAGTTTGTGAAATACCTAGGTATTGAATTTGGTGACTCCCTTATGGAGACCCTTCAACGAAATGAAAAGATAACTTTAAATAAAATCAAGACCCAACTAGAGGGTTGGTCCCCTCGATTCATTACTTGGTGGGGCAGAGTGGAGACCATCAAGATGATGATTTCACCTCTAGTTAATTACCTCATATCTATGCTCCCTCCAACCCTCACGCCAGACTTCTACCACAAACTAGACATGGCTATCTCAAATTTCCTTTGGAAAGGGAAAAGAGCTAGAATCAGCATAAAAAAGCTCCGCTTAGACAAATCCGCAGGTGGGGTCAATTTGCCAGACTTTAAAAGGTATGAAGCCACGTTCCTAGCCTAACAAGGAGCCCACTGGCTCGCACCTTCACCTGACCATACTCCAGTGTGGCTAGAAATCGAGAAAGAAATTCTAGACGGTATTGCCCCTAGCGCGGCTCTCTCGTCTAACCTAAACAAACTAACCCACTCTAAATCAATATTTCATAACACCAAATCTGCTCTTCTGAAGTTTGACAGAATCCTAGAAAACAGCATTCGGGGCTCACAATGGGAATCCTTATGGGACAACCGTAACATTTTGTACAAGGGTAAACCTCTGCACAATGCGACATGGATCAAAAAAGGCATACTGTTCCCATATCAACTATTTGTGGGGGCATACTCTATTCCATTCAGTGACTTGCAAATCAAATACCATCTTGAACCAATTGAATTTTACAACTTCCTAAACGTAAAAACAGCATAGTCCAAAACCAAACTCTCCCTGACACCACCCTCCCTCCCAACATACCTTGCCAGATTAAACAGACTAGGACACCAGGTTTCCTTTCTCTATAGACTCAGTCATCCCCAACAATCTAGCCTCACTGCCCCAATCACACAATTCTGGAATAACCTTTCGTCCAGGCCAATCACAGAATTAGATTGGACCAGCACATGGGTATCTTGCACGAGACACAAAATCAGCCCTACACTATCTCAGACAAAGTACTGGCTCCTTCATAAGGCCTTCTGGACCCCGGTGCAATTATTTGCACACAACATCACCCCGACGCCTTTTGCTGGAACTGCAAACGTGCGGAAGGTGACTTATCACACATTATCCTAGAATGCGACTGTGTAGCACAATTTTGGGAGAAGATATTCAAATTTGTCTCAAAACTATTCCACATTACACCAGCAAAAGAGCTCCCTTACCTAGTTTTTGGATTCACCCAGGACCCATCCCTTGACGCAGACGATAAGGCATTACTTGACCTCCTCCTCACAGCGGCGGTCAAGACAGTCCTTAGCAACTGGAAAGATACCAGCAAAGCCAACTTCGCAGGGTGGCTGAATTGGATAATCAGCTTACGTGGTGCAGATAATATTGCACTCCATCAGACACCGTGGCGCCCTCCCACGAGAAAACTGTGGTCGACTCTTGATAACTACTTCACGACACATAAGCCACCTTAAAATGGTCCACACACCATCCACGATCCATTAACATGTGTTTGCAGACTCCCATCATTGTATTATTTATCATAGTACATTTTCCTTTCTGAATGAGTAAAATGCTGTTGGAATACAATGTCTGTTACTAAAATGTTATTGAGTATAAGATACGTGCTCTGCTGCTTTAGGCAAGATATCAGCCATGTACTTTTGTATTGACATTTACTATGGATGTAATGTAGCGTACAGTAATTTTAAACCGTGAAATTCTGACTCTAATTATGCTACTGGATCTACTTTTTATATGTTTTGCTGAAACAGCCAATAAAAACTTTTGAAATTAAAAAAAAATGTAGAAGACCCCCAATCAGATCTCCAAAAACGATGTCTAGTAGAAAATGGTGACAAAACGTACTTTGAAAGTAAAGTAGGCCCAAATCCCCCCTTACCCACCATGGATTGCATTCAAACCACTTGCAAGCAAACAAAAGTATCCATACCCAGCATTGCTCCAAGACTCGCAAACCCCCCCACAAACACCAGGAACCCCCACAAACAGCCCCCCGAAAACAGTAGAGTGAGCGAAATCTCAGAAAATGCAAAATCTTTTTCCCCAGGGATTGTCTCCAAAACACTTTCTTTCGGGTATTAGACCTTCCCAGCAATGGCCCCAGAACTGTCAACCTGGGCGAAAACAAGTTTAACACCCCCAACAAGCCAAAAGGCAAAATCTGGGAAAGCCACACTTTGGGCCTACCTGGAATTCAGTCCAAATACGCTCTGCAGCTAGGCCCCAACTCCCCTTTTCCACCATGGATTTCCTCAAATACATATGCAATCAACATTAGAATGTGCCAGCAGTGCTCCCAGACCCCAAAACCCACCCACAAAAACCTGGAAGCCCCCTAAACAGCACCCCAAAGACAGGCAAGTGAGCAAAAACGCAAAAACGTTTTCACCATGGACTTGGTCCAAAACACTTGATTCCGATATTAGACCTTCCGAGCAATGCCCCCAGACCCCTGCAGCCACCTGCAAAAAAGCAGAACACCCCCAAACAGGCAAAAAGCAAAAATGGGCCTTCCTTCAATTCAGTCCAAATACGCTGTGCAGCTAGGCCCTAACTCCCCTTTTCCACCATGGATTTTCCTGAAAAACAAATGCAATCAACATTGGACTGTGCCAGCAGTGCTCCCAGACCCCGAAACCCACCCACAAAAACCTGGAAGCCCCCCAAACAGCACCCCAAAGACAGGCAAGTGAGCAAAAACGCAAAAACTTTTTCACCATGGATTTGGTCCAAAACACTTGATTCCGATATTAGACCTTCCGAGCTACGCCCCCAGACCCCTGCAGCCACCCGAAAAAAGCAGAACACCCCCAAAAAGGCGAAAAGCAAAAATGGGCCTACCATCAATTCTGTCCAAATGCGCTGTGCAGCTAGGCCCTAACTCCCCTTTTCCACCATGGATTTCCTGAAAAACAAATGCAATCAACATTAGACTGTGGCAGCAGTGCTCCCAGACCCCAAAACCCACCCCAACAACCTAAAAGCCCCCCAAACAGTACCCCAAAGACAGGCAAGTGATCAAAAGGGCAAAAACTTTTTCTGCTCCGATTTTCTCCAAACCACTTTTATCCGGTATTAGACCTTCACAGCAATGCCCCAGACCCATCAACCCCCAAAGAAGTAGAACACCCCCACAAGTGCAGAGTCTTTCTTCATTGGGCGTAATCCAGCCATCTGCTTTGAGGGAAATAGGAGTCTGGAGGAGGAGGATAGAGGAGCATGTTCTTTTTGAACTTGTGAACCTGAGGAATGCAGACTGCGGCACCTTCAAATCAATAAGCAAATAAGTGAAGACAGTTCTGCTGATGGGCTTGTTTTTGTGATTAGGTGATTAAAGTTTTTTATATAGATGCTGCAAAACAAAGAAAGGGAAAACAGAACAAGGTGGCTGGACAGGAAAAATAACAAAACATATTCCAGCCACGTAGTCAATATGTACCACGTGACCACAGGGTTTGAATCCCAAAGCAAATTTATTTTCTTTTTTGACTCAAGTTATCAAAGATTCAAAGACACAAGCACAAACAAAAAACTGTTACGACAGTGGATTCATGGTTACAATATCTACAAATATACAAGTTTACAAATGTACAATACTTACAACAATGAATCAAGCAAAGCGAGTAAGCATGACACACCAAAACAATACAAAATTCAGTGATCAACATAAATTGCGATTATGTACAGTGCAAAAAGTAGTGCATGAAGCAAATGTGCGACCAGTCCATAGGACTATGAAACCAAGGGACAGGCGGAGGAGATGGAATGAAATGCCTGCCTGTCTACCAAAGCCTGTGGTTAAATGTTTGTATCGGGTTGCACAACTAGGATCCAAAGTAATCAGTTGAATTCTATCCTAGGGGCACCCTTAGAGATTGCCACAGGGTGGAAGTGTCGACGCGTTTCGAACCAAGGTGTTAAAGGTTCTCTTCAGGACAGGGACTGGGAACCGTGAGTCTGTAAAAATATACAGAGTGGGTGTCAAAATTGTCTATCATAGTACTGTAACAATTTACTCTGGCTCCGGGAAAGGGAAAAATAAATAATTACCTGCACAAGGGCACAGGAATTACCGTGGTGTCGGTCAATCTCAACGGACAGTAAATTCTGAAACAACATATATTAAAAATGGGCTTAGCGCGGTGGCAAACCGGGGAGATCTGGGATAATCAGAGCGGTAGTGCGAGGCCATAGAAAATTGTGAATCATACCTGTACTTCACCCAGAGGTAAACTGGAGATGTAATGCCCGCCAAGCGGTGCACAATCAAAGTTGGGAACAGCTCACATATTGCAGCGCATGTGTTAAAAGCTGGGAGAGACCACAAAAGAAGAATTCCCAGAGTTAGCGAAACTTTAACAAGTGTGCGGGCCCACAAATCACAACCACGGACCCGAGGGGGAGGAGTCCTACCTGGATTCACAACAGACGGTTGAGGGAGCCTGATCAAAGAGCCAAATTCAAGCCGGCAGGCGATTTATTAATTTCACTGGGACCTGTTGCAAAGAGAGTGAATGCTTTATTTAATAACGGACTCGGGCGCTGACTGCCGAACGCTAGCGGCACAGGGACACGCGCACCATGTGCGCGAGACACTTACTCGTGTGAGAAGAATCACTCCATCGTTTCGGGAAGCAGTTCAGTCTGTCGGTAAAGCGCGGCGCTCTATAGAGATACTAAAAAACCACCGGGTCAGGAGGCTAGTGGGTGTGTCTGGGGGAGGGCTCCTAAAGGATGCTGGTAGATGTAGTTGGAATAACCAGGCTCATAGTGGTACAAGAGGAGATAGTTGTGAGAGTTCGAAAGCATGTGGCATGTGGCTAAATACATAGAGATTAACACGACAGTGTTGGAAACAGCTCGACATCAGTAAAACAGAACAGGAAATCTTCGGTCTCATTCTTGATTACATGATCTACACAGAGACATTACTGTTATCATAGGTGGTTCGTCTAACAGACATTTGAAGGGCATATTAACAACATCAGTCCTGGGCATTAAAAAGAACCATATTCACAAATCTGGTACCCAAAGACTCTATAATCCCATCCCCGGTTGCCTCACCGCGCCAGAAAAGAAAGGTTGAGCGGACAAACAAAGATTTGAAATTTGGCGAAATAAAGAAAGGCAGTTCAGGGTTGCAACACAGCCAAGCTCAGCCAGAAAAATCGAAATCAGTTCATAGGCTGGTAATTTCAGACATTTCGTTCAAGCCGGAGTTGGAGGTATCAAACTTCAATATGAGGTACGCCTCTTTTTGCGATAGGCGGACGTCGGGGTCACCATTGCCACCCTTGATGACCGCTAGCACCGTCCATCTTAAGTTGTGACTAGAGTGTTTTTGTTGTAAAAAATGAGAGACCAGGGGGGCCGTCAAGTTTTTGTTGTTGATTCTTGAGCGGTGTTGAATAATTCTCTGACGGACCTCCTGTGTGGTTTTGCCGATGTATAGCAAGTTGCACGGACATTGTATGGCATACACTGTATATTTGGTCTTGCAGTTTGTATGTTCATTGTGACGCCAAAATGTATTCCCATCCGTGAAAAGTGAAGCTTCTATTGTGAGGTCACATACGGAACATGTCCCGCATTTGCGGTGCCCTGTGACTGGACTTGCTCCGAAGATTGTGCTTTGAGAAACCTTTTTTGGAGGCGGTCTGGTAGATGTAATCATCTGGCCAATGCTCCTGTTCTTCTTAAGGGCAAAGAGGGGGGCACCTATATCTGGAAGGATTTCCTGCACCAAATGCCAACTTCTTTTGATGATTTTTTGGAGTTGGTTGGTGTGAGGGCCAAAGGTGGAAACACAAACCATCCTCTCAGTCGCCGGCCTGGATCTTTTTTCAAGGAGATGTTCCCTGGGTGTCCATCTCGCTCTCTTCATGGAGTGCTTCAAGAGTTTCTGAGGGTAACCACGTTCTTGTAGCTTCGAGGTGAGACCCTGACCATGCAACTCGAACTGCTCAATGGTGGTGCAGTTACGTCTCACTCGGAGGTATTGGCCATAAGGGAGATTGTCCCTTAGGCTCCGTGGATGGTAGCTCTTATAATGAAGAGCATTGTTCTTGTCCGTCTTTTTCTGATACAAAGATCACGACAACACATTGTCTCTGACTGAAATTTCGACATCCAGAAATGGAAGAGATCTTTCATGATAGCTCAAACTGAACTTTATATCTGGACTCCTATTGTTCAGCCACACGTGGAATTCTTCCAGTTGTATAGATGTTCCGTTCCACACACACCACACGTCATCTATATATCGGAACCATTGTCTAATGAAGCCTCTGTAGGGATTGTTATTCAGAACGTATTTTTCCTCGAATTGGCCCATATACAAGATAGTCATTTCGGGGGCAAAAGGACAACCCATTGCTGAGCCTTTGATTTGTAGAAACATTTCATCTTCAAAGGTAAAAAAGTTCTTTTTCAGAGCCACAGTTGCCAAGGAGATTATGAATTCGGTGGGAACTCTATGGGGGCGAGGTCGACTATCCAGATAGAGTTCCATTACATCCAAACCGTCTTGCTGAGGTATTTGTGTGTATAAAGATGACACATCCATGGAAGCTAGTAGTTGACTAGAAGGATCAAACGGAAGGCCTTCGACTTTATTTATAAAGTCCATGGTATCCCTCAGAAAGGATGGCACCTGTACCACAAGGGGTTTCAAAAATACATCAACGAATTTGGAGATAGGCTCAAAAACAGAATCACACCCGGACACGATCGAGCGGCCGGGTGGTAATTTGGGGTCTTTATGCACTTTGGGGAGGAAGTACAAATGTGGGGTCCATGGGTGTTGTTTGATGAGATATTCCGATTCTTTTGGTCCAAGAATCCCTGCCTCCTTAGCGGCGTTGACAAGTCTTCTTACTTCATCCTGTATCTGGGCAGTTGGATCATGAGTGATCCTGCGGTACCACTCTTGATTGTACACATGATTCCACCCCTCAGTACGGTATAGATCTTTAGACCAAAGGACCACCGCACCCCCTTTGTCAGCTTGCCTGATGACGGCCTCCTGCTGAGTCTTGAGTTCTTGAATGGCTTCTCTGTGTTTTTTCGTGATGTTTTTTGGAACAAAAGGACGTTTTTTCTCCAACATATTCAGAGATGACATTACTGAACGCTCGAAAGCTAGGATGTTTTTAGAGACATTGTGGTTAGGTGGGCAAAACGAGGATTTATTTCTTAATCCTGAGGCCTCGAAGGAGGCTTGTTCAGTCACATCCTTAAAAACCCATCTCAAACGAACCTTTCGGAAGAATTCCATAACTTCCATTTTGATTTTGGTAAAATCCATGGCGACCCCAGGTACAAAGGAAAGACCCATCTCCAGAACTTCTTGCTCAGCTCTTGACAAGATCTTCTCCGAAATATTAATAATGGCAGATGGTTTCACGAGTTGTAGTGTTTCTTGCGTGTGGTCATCTCCCATTGGGGTTTGAATCTTGTCCGCTTGGGCTGTTGGCCCTGGCCTAAAAAAGGCCTCTTAGGGGTGTTCCTGTTCTGCTGATTTCTATTCGAGGTGCCCTCTCCTGCATCAGAGTCCTCCATGGATTCAGAAGAGGATGTTTCAGAGAATGTAGTAAATCTTCTCTTCGATCTCCCCTGATTGGAATTCAAGTACCTAATAGAATCAGATCTACTGTAGAATTCATCTTTTAGATAGGGATACACAGTGTCGATGTTAAAGTTTTTTTTGTCTTTTTCAAACTTAGACGTCTTGAAATTGATGGTGTTGTCTCGAAATGTGACCAGTTCCTTTTCGATCTTCTCTAGAAGGGCCTTTGCCTCAGTTTCAGTGTGGTTATCTCTGATGGCTTGAAGTTGTTCTTCAATCTCCTCCTCTTCTTTTTTAAGGATACGCTGGACAGTTTCCACTGTGTGTACCATCAAATCCCTACTGCATTTGGTACTGATGAAGCTGAACCCTTTACGGTAGACTGGGTCGTCGGTGAAGATGACAGGGACGTTCTTAATCTGGAGGCCCCAAGGGATTGTGCCAGCTCTAAGATTTGCAAGTAGGAAATGACCATGTAGCTCCGTTCGAACATGTTTTTTCCGGAGTCTAGTCAATTTTTTGGCATAATTGAGCTGTTTGGCTGTGCTGCTGAGTTTGACAGAAGAGAAAAGAGTGGAGTCAGAGAGGAGTTTTTTAACATGATCCTCACTGAACGATAACGTGTCTTGTTCGGCCATGCTAAATTTGAAGGAAGGAGAACCTTCCCTAACACAATTAATGTACAGGATCGACCACACTTTTTATGTCGAAACAGAAACCTTGCGAGCATGCGATCGCTCAACCAAACTGTGGAACAGTAAAGGTTTTGGATCCTACGTCTGCCCAGCCCGGATCTCAACAACAGGGAAAACAGAACAAGGTTGCTGGACAGGAAAAATAACAAAACATATTCCAGCCACGTAGTCAATATGTACCACGTGACCACAGGGTTTGAATCCCAAAGCAAATTTATTTTCTTTTTTTACTCGAGTTATCAAAGATTCAAAGACACAAGCACAAACAAAAAACTGTTACGACAGTGGATTCATGGTTACAATATCTACAAATATACAAGTTTACAAATGTACAATACTTACAACAATGAATCAAGCAAAGCGAGTAAGCATGACACACCAAAACAATACAAAATTCAGTGATCAACATAAATTGCGATTATGTACAGTGCAAAAAGTAGTGCATGAAGCAAATGTGCGACCAGTCCATAGGACTATGAAACCAAGGGGCAGGCGGAGGAGATGGAATGAAATGCCTGCCTGTCTACCAAAGCCTGTGGTTAAATGTTTGTATCGGGTTGCACAACTAGGATCCAAAGTAATCAGTTGAATTCTATCCTAGGGGCACCCTTAGAGATTGCCACAGGGTGAAAGTGTCGACTCGTTTCGAACCAAGGTGTTAAAGGTTCTCTTCAGGACAGGGACTGGGAACTGTGAGTCTGTAAAAATATACAGAGTGGGTGTCAAAATTGTCTATCATAGTACTGTAACAATTTACTCTGGCTCCGGGAAAGGGAAAAAGAAATAATTACCTGCACAAGGGCACAGGAATTACCGTGGTGTCGGTCAATCTCAACGGACAGTAAATTCTGAAACAACATATATTAAAAATGGGCTTAGCGCGGTGGCAAACCGGGGAGATCTGGGATAATCAGAGCGGTAGTGCGAGGCCATAGAAAATTGTGAATCATACCTGTACTTCACCCAGAGGTAAACTGGAGATGTAATGCCCGCCAAGCGGTGCACAATCAAAGTTGGGAACAGCTCACATATTGCAGCGCATGTGTTAAAAGCTGGGAGAGACCACAAAAGAAGAATTCCCAGAGTTAGCGAAACTTTAACAAGTGTGCGGGCCCACAAATCACAACCACGGACCCGAGGGGGAGGAGTCCTACCTGGATTCACAACAGACGGTTGAGGAAGCCTGATCAAAGAGCCAAATTCAAGCCGGCAGGCGATTTATTAATTTCACTGGGACCTGTTGCAAAGAGAGTGAATGCTTTATTTAATAACGGACTCGGGCGCTGACTGCCGAACGCTAGCGGCACAGGGACATGCGCACCATGTGCGCGAGACACTTACTCGTGTGAGAAGAATCACTCCATCGTTTCGGGAAGCAGTTCAGTCTGTCGGTAAAGTGCGGCGCTCTATCGAGATTCTAAAAAACCACCGGGTCAGGAGGCTAGTGGGTGTGTCTGGGGGAGGGCTCCTAGAGGATGCTGGTAGATGTAGTTGGAATAACCAGGCTCATAGTGGTACAAGAGGAGATAGTTGTGAGAGTTCGAAAGCATGTGGCATGTGGCTAAATACATAGAGATTAACACGACAGTGTTGGAAACAGCTCGACATCAGTAAACTGCCATCTGCTTTGAGGGAAATAGGAGTCTGGAGGAGGAGGATAGAGGAGCATGTTCTTTTTGAACTTGTGAACCTGAGGAATGCAGACTGCGGCACCTTCAAATCAATAAGCAAATAAGTGAAGACAGTTCTGCTGATGGGCTTGTTTTTGTGATTAGGTGATTAAAGTTTTTTATATAGATGCTGCAAAACAAAGAAAGACAGACACACAGGAATAAAAGTGAATAAGGACGAAAAAGAAAGTTAGTGATTCATTGACTCATTTTCAGGCCTCAGTGTCAGGGAAGAAGAGCTTGTCCGCAAACTCTGCGAATTCAGACGGGAGTAGGTCAGTTAACAGAGAAGAACTTCCCTCATCTAAGTTGGTGTCCTCCTCGTCTTCTTCCTGCGTGCATTCTCGTATTTTGTAATCTGGTGGTATGAGGTGCTGATTCATCTTGATCATTGTTAACCTCTCCATATTTTTGGGCGAGAGGCGGGTCCTTTTGGAAGTTACAATGCCACCAGCAGCACTGAAAACACGTTCAGAAGACACACTTGCGAGTGGGCAAGACAAGTAATTTATCGCCTGGTTGGTGATCTCTGGCCACACATCTCTTTTCCCATGCCAATACGCCAATGGGTCATGATGAACATAGACCTCTGTTGAGTCATTCAGATAGGCCTGCACCATCGACTCAAGGTTCTCCAGGGTTCCTCCACTTTGCTTACTTTTTTCTGGGATCTTTTGAGAAGCAAACCCAAGCTGAGTTAGCCAATCCTCTTCTGCACACAATGTTAATGTTGTGTCTGGTGCAGATAATATGGTTGCTGGTGTCGTTAACGGCTGAGAGTGAAATCACTCACTTCTGCCACAGCCACAGATGCAGAAGTGGATTTTTTTGACTCCGGATGGCCTGCTGATGCTGATGTACTGCCTTTTCCTTCAATTTCCTGCCATTCTCTTTCAAACCGAGTGGCAGACACAGCTAGCCAATGTTTGTACTTTGTAACATCTGCGTCATCAAAAGGAAAGAATACTCTGCCTGCCACTGCCTTTTTGTACCGTGGATCCAGAATAGTAACAGAAATGTAATGCTGTTCTGTGTGGATCTTTTCAAGACGTTCATCGCAAAGTAGGCGCTGTAATAACTTCTCCGCCAACTCAAATGCTTCTTGCTTTCCATCTTTTTGAAACGTAGAAGACACCGCCTTCAGTTGGTGCTCTAGCATGCACAACAATGGGATAGCTTTTCCCAAATTACAGTCCTCCCTGCTGACTGCACGCGTGAGGACCTCAAATGGACGAAGCATGTCTGTCAGGCTTTTAACTAGCTCCCATTGCTCCACCTGTATCCTCAGGTCTATCATAGGTGTACGCAGTTTAAAGAAATACTGATCGACTACCGCATACTGCTCATACAGACGCTCAAGCATGTAGAAGGTTGAGTTCCAACGTGTTACCACCGCCTGGATGAGTGCTTTCACTGGCACTTTACGTTCATGTTGCAGGCACCTCAGCTGCTTCCGGGCCTTAAAAGAATGGTTGAAATGTGTGCACATTTTTCGGCAGGTGGTCGGTAACTCGTACACTGGACTTTCTTCTCTCAAGGATTTTTTTAACAACCAGGTTTATACAGTGCTCCAAACACGGCACTCTGAAATAGTTACCCTTATCCATGGCCTTAACTACATTGGCGCCATTATCCGTGGAAACATAACCAATCATGCGTTTTCTTGGGGACAGCCATTGAAAGACCTTTGTGTTAAACTCATGCCAAATGTTTTCTCCTGTATGATTTTTCTCCATCGCAAACATGGCTAGTGTTGCATGTTTCCGAGCAGCTTTATAAACTTTGTCCGGGTCAACACCTGCGTTTACCTTTGCTTTTACCCCTGAAAAAGAGACCCAGTGTGCAGTGATGCACATGTAATCAAGGGCTTTGCAACTGGTCCACCTGTCTTTTGTCAGATGTATAGTGTGAACAGCACTCTTCTGCAAAGCTGCCCCAATCACCTCCAGCACATCTTCATGTAGTGCTGGAACCGCAACTCTGGCAAAATAGAATTGGCTAGGAACCTTCCATTTAGGGCAGAGCATTGCCACTAATTCAAGAGAACCCACCCCTTCCACAAAAGAAAAAGGGAGAAGGTCCAGGGCTAGCATTTTAGCCAGCTTAGTGTTATACAGACGCGCCATTGGGTGGTTGCGTTCAAATGGCGCATCTGAAAACAGCATGCTTTTAATGGTGGGCTGGACCATTTTACGGGATGATGATGACTTTTTCGACCCAGTTATGCTCAGTGATGATGAACTTTTTCGCATTGGTGTCTAACTCTCTCCCACACTCTTAGTGTGGCTCATATATCTTGCAGGGGGTGTGCTGCTGAGAGGGGTACTGGGTGTAACTGAAGAAATGTTTGACGCTTCTTCCTCCTCGTCATCATCAGATGAAACATCAACGGATACAATTTGTTGACTTGCAATTCGGTCTGCCTTGATCTCCCTTAGGTGCGCATGCCATTTGACAGTGTGCTGTCTCTCAAGATGACCTCTCTGGCCTCCGGTACCATAGTTGGTACCAAGCTTACCACGACTAACTTGAACCTTACAAATGCTACAAATGGTTATGTTTTCCCTTGTTGGGCTAACACTAAAGAAGTCCCAAACTGCGGACTTCCAATGTCTGTGGGGGGCGTAGCAGGCGATACTGGGAATGCTAATGCCAGATGAAGTGGAGGATGTGTGTTGCCGAAATTTACTACGTTGTGCACTTACAGCACCAGTAATTGAGGAAATGGAGGTCGAGGTGGATGGAGGTCCCTTCTGGCGAGAAAATATGGAAGCTGTAGGTGGTGGTGTACTAGTTAACTGCATTGGTGGTGGTCCCAATGACACATCGCCAACATCACGCTCAGCAGCATTTCGGGATAGGGTAAAAATGTCTGTTTGCTGCATGCCCGCTGAGGCTGGAGTGACGTGTATGATGACTGCGTCGTCGTCGTGAGAGTCTTCATCAGCAGGAGTATACGCCACTTCTTGTTCAGCGTTATCATCACACTCCATAACTATGAGACTTTCGGGGACCTTCCTTTTACGCTTAGCTACCTTTGTCAGATCATGGTGTGCCTCACTCTCAGACGGCAGTGGTGGTTCCCAATTTCCATCCATATCATCAGAAGGAAGGGGGCTTGAAGAAGATGTAGACACCATCCTTGATCTTTTCCTTGCTAGGGATCTGGAAGACAATGAATGATCAGGAGGAGTGGCTTCCTCAAACGATACCTCGGCTTGAATGTCGATTTCCTGATGTGCCCCTACTTCGGGAGGAACAACTATTGTGGGCACTTGTGCCGCTCCATGCACCTCTGCTTGCGCCTCTCCTTGCACCGCCTCTCCTTCCACATGTACTTGGGCTTTTACTTGCACATGTGGTTGTTGTTGCGGTTGTGGTTGTTGAACACTCGTCAGATGAGTTACAACAACCTGTATTGATTGAGGGATGCTGCTACTTTCGTGCGATGAGCCAACATCACTGGTCGATGGTGATTGAATATCTATACTGGCTGCCTCTGCAGCACTCAAGGGCTTGGACGTAAGTTGGCGTGGTGGTGGTGGCACTGAGCCCAATGGAGCCGAGGTGCTGCTCCCAGCTTGGTCCCCAGCAGACCCCGCTGCTGCTGCAGGCGTACTTTTTTTCCCCAAAAAATGCAGCGGTCGGCACACCAATCTCCTTGGTAAGTGGCGCCACTTGCTTCTTCTGCTCCTTACTGGCAATTTTCTTGCTAGAGGAGCTACGGGCAACTTTTTTTGGGGCCATCTTCTTCAGATGTCAGAACAGCAGGCCGCAGTTGCACAAGTTGCAGAGTTGTCTGTGGCCACACGTGACGTTGTGCTGCACACACCGCAGCAGGACTTGTTCCTGGCACTGATGAGGAACGATGAGGCTGATGATTCGTCTTTCTGCACCTAAAAGCAAACGAAGCCAGAGGAACATCAGTTAAATAAATGTTGCATATGTAGCGCTTCAATTAATAGTTTGCAAGTAAGCATTTTTATTATACTCACCCCCCAAAATGGAAAGACCAATAAAATGCACCACTGACAGAGTACCCCTGGGCCTAATGGATGAAAGTATGGCAGACTGGGTGCAGGCCTATGGCACAACAAAGCACACTGCCTGGCTTCAAAATGGCTCCTAGAACCCTACCACATGGCCAGGCCCTGCCTGTACCAGTCCTCAAAATGGCCCCCACCCACATGGCCATGCCCCATAAACACCCCAAAAAATCAAAAAACACACAGAAATCACCACAATCCAATGCCATCCATGCCCTCAATCATGTTCAAATCAAGACACCCCACGGAAAGACTAGGCCCATGCACCACTGAGTAACCCTGGGCATAATGGATGAAAGCAAGGCACATTGGATGCAGGCCTATGGCACAAATCACACTGCCTGGCTTCAAAATGGCCCCTTGACCCCCACCACATGGCCAGGCCCTGTCTGTACCAGTCCTCAAAATGGCCCCCACCCACATGGCCATGCCCCATCAACACCCCACAAAATCGAAAAACACACAAAAATCACCACAATCCAATGGCATCCATGCCCTCCATGATGTTTACATTAAAGAGACCCCATAGAACGACTCAGTCTATGCACCACTGAGCACCCATGGGCAAAAGGCACCAACAACAGCCAAAAAATCGAAAAACACACAAAAATCACCACAATCCAATGCCATCCATGCCCTCCATGATGTTTACATTCAAGACACCCCACAGAAAGACTCGGTCCATGCACCACTGAGTACACCTGGGCATAATGAATGAAAGCATGGCAGACTGGGTGCAGGCCTATGGCACAACAAAGCACACTGCCTGGCTTCAAAATGGCCCCTAGACCCCCACCCACATGGCCAGGCTTTGCCTGGACCAGGCCTCAAAATGGCCCCCACCCACATGGACAGGCCCCAACACCACCCCCAAAAATCGAAAAATACATAAAAATCACCACAATCCAATGCCATCCATGCCCTCAATGATGTTTACATTCAAGACACCCCACAGAAAGACTAGGCCCATGCACCACTGAGTACCCCTGGGCATAATGGATGAAAGCATGGCAGACTGGGTGCAGGCCTATGGCACAACAAAGCACACTGCCTGGCTTCAAAATGGCCCCTAGACCCCCACCACATGGCCAGGCCCTGCCTGTACCAGTCCTCAAAATGGCACCCACCCACATGGCCATGCCCCAACAACACCCCCAAAAATCAAAAAACGCACAAAAATCACCACAACCCAATGCCATCTATGCCCTCCATGATGTTTACATTAAAGAGACCCCACAGAAAGACTCAGTCCATGCACCACTGAGTACCCCTGGGCAAAAGGACCCAACAACAGCCAAAAAATCGCAAAACACCCAAAAATCACCACAATCCAATGCCATCCATGCCCTAAATCATGTTGAAATTGAACAAAACAGTTGTATCATGCACCCATAACTATCCCTGGTCCTACTTGATACTGTGGCTACCCACAATATATTTTATTTAATGTTCTGAAAAAGTTCCAAAATTGTAGTTGCAGCAACTGTAATGCCCCAAACAAACTTACTTGTGAAATTTCTAATCCAAAAGTGATCCAAAGAAAGTCAAAAAGGCCTCAAATCCAAATATCCAGCAGCATCCACAAAAAGTAATCCTTCCAGTTAAAGTTCCAAATCAAAGTGACCAGGACATGAACAAAGCACTGGGAGGAGCCTGCTGGACAGGAAGAGGAAGTTGGAGACTGTGGGGCACTACCTTCCTCCAACCCCCCCCAAAATGGACTCCTTGCAAAAAAAAGTGCAGGCAAATGTCAACCTGAGGAGTTATTCTTATAAAAATCATCATTTTCAGAAGGTTTATGCTGCCTGCTGGTGGATTTCTTGTGCAGAATTGCAAATTTAGCAATTTCGCAAACGCGAGATTGTTGCTGCCTGCCGCATCTACGTGTTCGCTATTGTTTACTCCCGCGATGCGTGATCACGGGCCTTTATGACGTACTCGCGTTGACAAACTCTCGCTGTGCAAGGTGGCAAGCCGCGATGACGTAATCGCGGTTGACAAACTCCCGCGGGATCCCGCAGCAAGATCCAAAATGGCGCAGCACACGCAAACATGGAGAAAAACAACTCTTCAAACGCTGAATGACGGTAAGTGAACACCGCGCGCCGTAATATTGTATCACCAAGCAAAAAAATCCACTGTGTGCGAATTTGCAAATTTGCTGCAAATTCACGAGAATTCGCGGATCGCGAATTTGCCGAAAATCCGCAAATTCCGCGAGCGGAACGGATTTAACGCCCATACTTATCCCGAAGGATATCAGAGCGCTTTACAATTTGAGGCAAAGGTAACAAATCAGAACATTAGTCGATCATGGGGAATCTAATGGGCATTGAGATATTTACTCCTCTCAAAATCGGAATGGTTGCTTGTTAGAAATGGAGGTCTCTAGTTGGCAATGGCTGACCACTGTCCAAGTGGAAACCCTTCTTCCTAAGACAGAGTAAGGGGCTACACCCTTTGATAACCCCTGCTCAACCCTGTGGTAACGTAGCACAAGCAGCTAGGCTTATCTCAGAGGCAGTGTGTAAAGCATTTATGATCATACACAGTAACACAGTGAAGAACGCTACAAAGGGACAAGTTGACATGTTACTGCTGAATTCCCAATTTCCCCTTGGACAACCTGCAACTGCCAAAAACAGTCTACGCCTAATTATATCACCCCTGCATAACATGCCAGCTCAGTCGAGGAATAACTCTGTCTTAGCCCACCCACCCAGAATAGTACTTGCTCCCGACAATGCTAATTTTACTTCTCACATAAAATAGCTGAGTGCATCCTCTTACACGCAGGAGTACCACACGGAATTTGTACAGTGCTTTTGTTCACAATGAATTTAGGTTTCTATTAATTTCCACCACTACACAAAAGACTGCACCCTTTGCATTTACACATCACAAGTAACCTCTCAACTTTGAAACATCTCAACATCATTTTGTAATTGTTTTGATCCAACAACAAGATTGGTGCCCAACAAGACTGATGCTGCCCTTGAAATTACCAGGAGCCACCAACCAACCCTTACTACTCAAATGTAGATTAATGTTTGGGTGCCCACTGACCACTGCCTTAACACGACACCACGCTAGACTCGGCCCTGCTCACAGCCATGCGTTGTTTCCAGTACTCACTGCCATTCCCTCTTCCCAGTACTAACAGCCATGCCCAGTGCTCCCTCAATAGATTCACAGATTAAACTGAGCAAACAAAAGGGCAGTGGTCGTGTCTTATTGTTGCTGGGCACATCCACTGCGGTTATTTATTCCTCGTGACTGCAGAGCCCGCAGGACTTGCCATTCTCTGCACGTGCAGAAGAGAGGCTGCGCCTTTCACCATACCCTACAGCCAGTACAATTGCTTCCTGTGCAATCGGATTACAGTGCTATAAACTCTCTTTAGTAATGTTGTTTCACTTTTTTTCTTAAATTGTTTAATGGTGTCCTGCAGGCAAGTCTGCAGGGTGCATGTTACATCTGAGAGCAGCTCAATGGTCATTAGGAGCAGGGCCCTTTCCTTTACACATTGAAGGCCACAAACCTATAAAAATGTGTACGACACGACGGCTATGTCCTATGCTACGTACCTATAAGTCGTGGCTTGAGCAAGTCTATAATAATGAAATCTAAGAAATAAAGTAGTCATACGTTTTTTTATATAGCTCAAACTCGACCCGAGAACAAGTTACATTTCACATTCATTTTTAGTCAAGAAGTGATTTGTCCAAAATCGCAAGAGACTGTGCTGACTTACAGACTCGAACCGGGTACTCAGTTTCACAGGGTGAAGCTTTGGCCATTATACTACATCATCCACCGAGGTAGAGCACTCTGATTGGATCTTATACTAACTTATATTTTAAAATGCGCGCAAATTCCCTCGAAAGTACAATTTGGAAGAACAATATGTTTGCAATGGAAAAGCTAAAAAATCACAGAAATCCAACATTCATTGGTAGGTTGGAAGACATAGTGCTCACGCATAAAGGTGGAGTGCTCTCTCTTAACTCACATCTCTTATCTCTAATTGAGCAAACTCATACTCATGCAGAATGGGTATTAGAATTCAATGAAGTGCATACAGTGCCATAGATCCTAACTAACAGCAGAGTGCAAAACGAGTCTTGGCACTTAAAGAGTGTGGAAGTAGTGTAACACTTGTCGGTGCGTGCCGGTCGTGCAATTATTGCAGGTGTAATTGGTCGAACGGTCGGTCATCTTTATTCTTTCCTTTCCGCACCTGAATTATTTTATAGTTGCGCTGCCGTTGGCCCTGGCCCGGCCGTATGCAGGGGGCTGCAGGCAAGATGAAAGAAGAAGAGAATGGTAGTGACGCACTCCTCCAACTCCAGGCTTACACGACGAGGGGCGAGCGTAGGGGGCGCGGTTCCAGCAGTGAGCGCGTAACGCATCACACTGCTTGCTGGGCGCGGCGAGGGCTGGACAAAGTCGTTACAGGGCCGTCATTGGTTGCGCTAGCGCGCGCCGCGCACTCTACCACTGGATTAACGCCCTGGAGGACTACTAGCGTGACTGAGCGAGGCTGGGAGGAGGAGGGGCAGGCCAACAACGGTCATCACATGATGAATGTTGAATTTTTATTTAATTTCGAACACGGGCCGACCGTGACAGCAACTAAGTCTGTGTTTACACTTACAGTCAGTATTTATTTATTATAATGCCCATAAGAACTCTGTGCAGTCTGTGCTTAGTGCTAACTTTACATATTGCCATATGTAAAACTAAAGAGCGCTGCCGGTGTGTGTCACAGAGGCCGCCGTGGCCGCAACGGGCCTCCGCCTATGACAGTCAGTGCCGGCCCGTGCGCCCGCAGCCGCCCCAGAAAAGGTGCAACCTCAAAAAAGGTGCTGCCTGGGGTGGACCGCCCCCCCCCCGACCCCCCCTAGCTACGCAGCTGCATACCCCTCAATACCAGCTGGAAGCAGAGGTCCCGGGACTCAGTCCTATATTATAATAGGAATACCTATTGCTCTTAGTTAGGGTTTACTCCCTACCCAGAAGCCCGTTATCTGCATAGCCTAGTGTAATCCAGACTATGGAAACTTTTGAGGATTTCTACGAGGAGGGGGAGGAGGAAATCACCTGTATGCCTATAGATGATCATTTTAGTCAGGTGAAGGACTCCTCTATCCTAAAAGCTGTCTTTCAAGTGGTGGAGCCCCTGGAGAGGAGACTATAGCAACTTCAGGCTCAATGCTAACAACCCCTCGGTTCGAGGGAAGACTTACTGGGGCCTAAGAAACCCCTACCTCCAGGTGAGCCCTCCAGTAGTGCCTCAGAGCCAAAATGAAAGCGTCCTGATGACGAGGGTGTGGACTCCGATGCTTCTGCGCGCCTAAAGCAGGCATTTATGGATTCCCGACCCTCCGCAGAACCCGAGAAGCCTGCGGAGGATCTGGCGGGACTCTCTGGTAGCCCGGTCGCTTCGCCTGTGAGCAACTGTTATGGCAGAGTTTTTGGCTTTATTTAGCAGTGATATAGATCATTAGTCTTGCTCGCATCTAGTATAGGTATTCTTAGCCTGTGTTGGCCCTTTTAAGCCCTTTTTTCCAGATCTAGAAGAGGATAGCTGCTTAATATGCCTTTATTCTTGACTTTAACCTGTCTATTGCCTATTGGCTTTGACATATTAGACACTTTGGTATGGTTTATGTAGGTATTCTGACAGAGCTAAGGAGCATTTCACCCCTTTCAGGCCTACAGGCCTAGAGCTAGAGGGACTCCATTTTGATGAAGCTGGGAGACTTTTCAGGGCAAAGGCAATGTTTATAGTTAAGGCTGTTTTTCACTTGGAGAGAACCGGTCTGGGCCAGCCCTTATCGGTAGGCTGTATTATTCTCTGTGTTGAAGACACCACAAAAGGCTGGCCAGCTGGGTGTGTGTCCTTGATGCGAAGTGGTGCAGAGATCTGGTGGGCGGCAAGCTGATGGCTGGAACTTTCCATGAAGAAACAGCATTCTATATCAGTGAAGTGCAGAGGCGGAGTCAGTCAGTCAAGCAGAGGGGAGTCGAGGAGAGAGTCAGCCAGAGAGTCCAGCAGAGAGTCAAGCAGTGGAGTGGAGTTGGCAGAGAGAGAGAGAGGGTTCAATCTGGAGAAGAGCTGAGTTGAATAGTGAGCTGGAACTGAAGGAAGCAGTCAGAAGCAGTTGCTTATCAGGAGGAGGTGTGAATAGCTGGAGTCTGAAGTAATGCCTTTTAAAAGAGATAGAGGAGAGCTCGTGGACTAACCTATGGGAGCAGATGGAGTTAATTGGACATTGGTGCAGAGACAGAGTGAATAAGCTAGTGGAATGAACGGTGATCAGAGCGGCAGGAACCATTAAGATTGAAGACGGAAGGTGGAGAGACAGTTCGTGTGGGGGAGAGGAGTCCAGAGACAGAGTGATCAGCGCAGAGGTGTACCCAAGAGTGCAGGAGAGAGAGAGAGTCTGAGATGAGCCAAGGCACAGACGAGAGAGGAACCCAGATGACAGCTAGAACAAGACTTCACACTAATCAGGTGATATTGTTTTCATCACATTAGCTACACTTACCCTTTATGTCTAATCTTTTCCCTTTCAGCGGAGTGTTCCTGTTATGTTTAATCTTTTCTCTTTCAAGCGGTGTGTTCTACCTATAGTCTTTGTTAGATCTGTATAAATGTTTATATTGCTGTAATAAAACAACCCCCAGTTTATAACAAACTGGTGTGTAGCCCCTATTCTTGTTCACTGAAGGTAAATATAGCTCCTAGGTGTTTGCTAGGCACGTGAATGGATGAGTAATCCCAATCAGGTAAGTGGTGATCACATAAATAGGGAGTGAGTGGACCTTTGATGCCAAGAGCAGGGAGTACACTATAATCTGGAACTATATTCAAAGTTATTATTGTAGTTTCATCCCGAGTAGACAACTGAGATATTAATATTATTGTAGTAGCAGACCCTTAGTGAAGAGACTTCCCAATATATATATATATATATATGTATAGGTGTTCATAGGAATGTGGTCGTCGTTGATATGCGGCGTTAGTGAGAGCACTGGGGGGTCGAACCAGTGTGTATACCCACTGGATTGTGGCTTGAATAAGTGAGAGCGCTAGGGGGTTGAACTAGCGTGGAGATCGACAGGATTGTTGATCGTTTGGAAAAGGGAGCATTGGGTTCTGCAGGCCCATGTGTAGTCGCACCGGATTGTGCGCAATATCTGCCCTAGGGTAGACCGGTCTGGGTCTGAGTGGCCGCGAGACCAACTGATGTAAATAAGTGTGGTGTAGGGTATGGATATCCCTAGTAATCAGTGAGTATTCTTAGTATCCCTATAGATTTAGTGGTGTTTTTAATAATATGAGCTTGTATATTGCGAGTTCCCCATCCTCAGGTAGGTACCAGGTGCCTGGATAGAGGAGTCCTGGGGAGGGAAGGTGAGTACGTTCTGGCTGGGTTGGAGGGGCCCCTGGGGGCTGATCCCACCTACTCAGAAAATCCAGCCATAACATCTGGCGTCTACGAACAGTTTACGAAACCTGTGTGACCTTGCCATGTGCTTAGAGAGTTTCCCATGTGTTCTGAGGGAGTGCCCTGAACGCTGGTTCCATCTGGCGTAATGTTGCAGTTTATGTAGCCTGTTAGACATAAGGGCTTGAACAGTTGCAGCGTGAGGAGATTGCATTACATCATGGCATTTGGTTTATTCAGGGTGGAAGGAATGGTTTTCATCTTGGTGTTTAAACTGTCAGAGTTGAAGGATGGCATTACATGAGGAAGCCAGTTACATCTATGTGATGGTCCAATTGTATAAATGTGTGTAAAAATGCTTTTAAATTGCCCATTAAATTGCTTGCTGCATCTGCTTATGCTGTGCAATGTGAAATATGTTTATCTGTGGAGTTCTTTGAATATAGCTCCTTGTAAATATGACTTGTGAATAGCGCCATATTATTGTGGCTTGTGAGGTGCATGTTCTTATGTTGATTTATTGTGTTCCTTGTGCATTGCGCCTTGGATACATTGTTTGTGAAAAGCTTGTCTTGTAAATATGACTTGTGAATAGCGCCATATTAATGTGGCTTGTGAGGTGCATGTTCTCATGTTGATCTGTTGTGTTCCTTGTGCATTGCGCCTTGGAAATGTTGTTTGTGAAAGGCTTGTCTTGTAAATATGGCTTGTGAATAGCGCCATGTGGTCATGGCTTGGACAGGGCATGTTATCATTACGTTTGGCAGGAGGGAGCTGGATCTCTCTCGGGTGCTTGGGGATAACGTTTTTGAAAATATGTGTACGTGTCATCTGTAAATGTGAAGAAATGTGCTAATGATTTTCCCATGTATCCATGGACGTTGGGAAATGATTCTGCTTGAGCTGCCAAAGGGTTAATATCTTGAGTTGAGATGGCAGTCTTTATTTTTTACATGCTGTCAACATGCATGGTTATCTGACCTGACTATAAAAGTCAGTGGATTATTTTAAGGATTATTTGATGGTTTGATTTTGACTTTTTTTTGGTTCCTTGGTCTGCCTACGTGCTTTGTCAGTTTCTTGACGGGAAGGTAACATCTTGTGTTTTGAGAAGGGTTCTGTTCATTTCACATTCCTTTTGAAATGTGTCTACGAATTTTTGTGTGGGTTTGCCTTGGAACTGATGTGGTTATAAATCGACCAGTCTGATTACGGAGAGAGCTGTGTTCTTTTAAAATGAGTGAAATGTTAAAAAGATAGCCCGTTAGAATGCATGCTACGAGCTGTTTTCATTAATTATTTCTGTGAGGGGTTTCCATCTAGACAGGAATGTGCTGGTTGCAATAATGACGGGTTCAGTATAATGAATCTTGCCCGATAGTGCATGATAACATGTGCTTTTAATTAGTGGAATGCAACCATGTGCCTTTGAAAGAAAAAAAATGTTAAAATGTAACATTATTATTTTCCCAAATGTAAATTAAAATGTATGCTTTTATAAATGTGTCACCAAAACGTTAAATTAAAATCTAATGTTGAAATGTATCTGCATTTTATGCTGTTTTACAAATTATTTCTCTTTGACAAATGGACCATGTTACTTCGTTTTTTTTCCCAAATGCAGAATGTATAATCTTGTGTGCCAAAGGTAGTTGCCCCTTTCTAAATAAGTGCCCATATTTTAAGTGTCTTGCCTTTAGCTGAATTAGTTGGACAAAAGTCTTTTTCTAAACTGGAGCTTTTTTAATTGGCAGTACACTGTAACAGAATTGTTTTTTGTTAAATTCTAGCTTCCGTTAGTTAGAAAATAAGGCATGAGAAATTTGTTTTTCGACCTTGGCAGACCAGCTGGTTTGTGCCTTCATTCTGCAAGTTTCGATCACGTCCCAGTTTGTTATGATTGGCTACAGTTCAATTTTCTTCCGCGAACGGCTTGTTTATTTAAGGGCGGGGTGACCTGGCTCTTCCCTTGGTGTTAGTTAGTCGTAGTGAGCCTGGGCGGGCCTCTCTGATCAGGGAAATGGGAGACTTGCAGTGCCCTGCTGATGCTGTGAGCTCATCATTTGGCGGTAATCCAAATTTTTTTTCACACTGTAGCCTGAGTCCTGCTCTGAAGGGAGGGGTTGGTTTAGAGAGGCTCATCATATTGCAGTGTTTAAAGTAGCTTCCCACTGTAGCATGGCTCCTGCCCTGAAGGGAGGGACTGGCTTAGTAAGGATTAGGGTATGTTAGGCCCTGCGAAAAGTTATTAAAAGTTAAATTTTGAATGTTTTTAATTAATTAGGATATTTTCTTTTCAATAATCAAAAGGCACCCGGGGTGCTTTTTAAATGGAAAATTTTATTTTACAAGAATAATGATACTTGTTCTCTTGTTCCTAGGTTGCTGGGTTGTGGTGCGTGCATGCGTCGGCCCACCCCCCTCCCACTCCCTTTATTGTTTTAGCTTTTTACTTTCATGTTTTTATTTTAGTTTATTATTTTTGGATGATGGAACCAGACCAGACCAGACCAGACCGGGTAATGGATGGCCGCATCGGAGGAAGTGTCCGGATACCGAGGATGCAGGGTGGTGGCCTACACTGAAGAATTTGGACATTATGGCTTGGCCTGCAATTTTTTCTTGACATCACTACGAGCAGGCCCCACTTTTAATAAAACAAAAAACTAAAACATGTTTTATTTGTAACAGTATTATAAAAGAATTTGATGCATGATCCCTTGGACAAGCAGGTCCCACTTTTAAAGCAAAAAATATGTCACCTATTATAGTTTTTCTGTTTTCTTCAAAACAGTTTTTGCGTGATTTCAATGAAGGACTTTTTTGAATGGCGGTGCCCACATGTGTTCTTAAATGGGGTTGTTGTTGTAGTTTTTTACTGTTCTTACATTTTCACCTTGATTGATCAAAGGGTGGTTACCTTAAAATTTGGATTGTTCTGAGTGGTGTGTCTTTTAGTATGATTATGTATTAATGTTTGCCCAAAATTTGACACAGTTTATCATGTTTATTTCTCAGATTTCACTTTAAATTGACAAATGTCAGCAGGTAGGCCTCATTTAGGCCTATTGTTATTTTCATCTCACATATTAGCCCCTACACCAATAGTTTCATGAGTCATCATTAGCTTAAGTTGCCTATAGTACGTAGGGCTCATTTAGGCCCTTTCTTGTTCTCTCATTAGGAGTTGAAACACATTTAGTTCTTAAGTTGACAATAGTAGGTAGGCCTCATTTAGCTTTAAGTTGTCCGAAGTAGGCCCATTCAGGCCCCTTGCTGTTTTCATTCAACACATAAGTCCCTACATCACTAGATTTCACCAGTTATCATTAGAAGTTGAGGCACATTTAGTTTGAGGATGCTTTGGTTAGTTTCTGTTGTTATCAGATCCAATCTCAGATATGTTTCAGCATTCAAGTCAAGGGTGCTTTGATTTGTTTTTAGGTTTCTATACCCTACAATTGAGTTTCAGGTGGAATTTCCTTGAGTTGTCATTGTTTTTAGGGAGTTTTTTAGGTTTTGATTTGTTGATAGATTATGTTGATGTTTGTTTATCTAGATGTTATTGTTTATAAGATGTTCGCAAGATAAGGATCTAAGGGTGGATGGCAGAGATATTTAGATCTTAATCTTGCTCACATCTAGGATAGGTATTCTTAGCCTATGTTGGATAGATTATGTTGACGTTTGTTTTGATGGTTGTTGTTGTTTATAAGATGCTCGCAAGATAAGGATCTAAGGGTGGAATGTTATGGCAGAGTTTTTGGCTTTATTTAGCAGTGATATAGATCATTAGTCTTGCTCGCATCTAGTATAGGTATTCTTAGCCTGTGTTGGCCCTTTTAAGCCCTTTTTTCCAGATCTAGAAGAGGATAGCTGCTTAATATGCCTTTATTCTTGACTTTAACCTGTCTATTGCCTATTGGCTTTGACATATTAGACACTTTGGTATGGTTTATGTAGGTATTCTGACAGAGCTAAGGAGCATTTCACCCCTTTCAGGCCTACAGGCCTAGAGCTAGAGGGACTCCATTTTGATGAAGCTGGGAGACTTTTCAGGGCAAAGGCAATGTTTATAGTTAAGGCTGTTTTTCACTTGGAGAGAACCGGTCTGGGCCAGCCCTTATCGGTAGGCTGTATTATTCTCTGTGTTGAAGACACCACAAAAGGCTGGCCAGCTGGGTGTGTGTCCTTGATGCGAAGTGGTGCAGAGATCTGGTGGGCGGCAAGCTGATGGCTGGAACTTTCCATGAAGAAACAGCATTCTATATCAGTGAAGTGCAGAGGCGGAGTCAGTCAGTCAAGCAGAGGGGAGTCGAGGAGAGAGTCAGCCAGAGAGTCCAGCAGAGAGTCAAGCAGTGGAGTGGAGTTGGCAGAGAGAGAGAGAGGGTTCAATCTGGAGAAGAGCTGAGTTGAATAGTGAGCTGGAACTGAAGGAAGCAGTCAGAAGCAGTTGCTTATCAGGAGGAGGTGTGAATAGCTGGAGTCTGAAGTAATGCCTTTTAAAAGAGATAGAGGAGAGCTCGTGGACTAACCTATGGGAGCAGATGGAGTTAATTGGACATTGGTGCAGAGACAGAGTGAATAAGCTAGTGGAATGAACGGTGATCAGAGCGGCAGGAACCATTAAGATTGAAGACGGAAGGTGGAGAGACAGTTCGTGTGGGGGAGAGGAGTCCAGAGACAGAGTGATCAGCGCAGAGGTGTACCCAAGAGTGCAGGAGAGAGAGAGAGTCTGAGATGAGCCAAGGCACAGACGAGAGAGGAACCCAGATGACAGCTAGAACAAGACTTCACACTAATCAGGTGATATTGTTTTCATCACATTAGCTACACTTACCCTTTATGTCTAATCTTTTCCCTTTCAGCGGAGTGTTCCTGTTATGTTTAATCTTTTCTCTTTCAAGCGGTGTGTTCTACCTATAGTCTTTGTTAGATCTGTATAAATGTTTATATTGCTGTAATAAAACAACCCCCAGTTTATAACAAACTGGTGTGTAGCCCCTATTCTTGTTCACTGAAGGTAAATATAGCTCCTAGGTGTTTGCTAGGCACGTGAATGGATGAGTAATCCCAATCAGGTAAGTGGTGATCACATAAATAGGGAGTGAGTGGACCTTTGATGCCAAGAGCAGGGAGTACACTATAATCTGGAACTATATTCAAAGTTATTATTGTAGTTTCATCCCGAGTAGACAACTGAGATATTAATATTATTGTAGTAGCAGACCCTTAGTGAAGAGACTTCCCAATATATATATATATATATGTATAGGTGTTCATAGGAATGTGGTCGTCGTTGATATGCGGCGTTAGTGAGAGCACTGGGGGGTCGAACCAGTGTGTATACCCACTGGATTGTGGCTTGAATAAGTGAGAGCGCTAGGGGGTTGAACTAGCGTGGAGATCGACAGGATTGTTGATCGTTTGGAAAAGGGAGCATTGGGTTCTGCAGGCCCATGTGTAGTCGCACCGGATTGTGCGCAATATCTGCCCTAGGGTAGACCGGTCTGGGTCTGAGTGGCCGCGAGACCAACTGATGTAAATAAGTGTGGTGTAGGGTATGGATATCCCTAGTAATCAGTGAGTATTCTTAGTATCCCTATAGATTTAGTGGTGTTTTTAATAATATGAGCTTGTATATTGCGAGTTCCCCATCCTCAGGTAGGTACCAGGTGCCTGGATAGAGGAGTCCTGGGGAGGGAAGGTGAGTACGTTCTGGCTGGGTTGGAGGGGCCCCTGGGGGCTGATCCCACCTACTCAGAAAATCCAGCCATAACATCTGGCGTCTACGAACAGTTTACGAAACCTGTGTGACCTTGCCATGTGCTTAGAGAGTTTCCCATGTGTTCTGAGGGAGTGCCCTGAACGCTGGTTCCATCTGGCGTAATGTTGCAGTTTATGTAGCCTGTTAGACATAAGGGCTTGAACAGTTGCAGCGTGAGGAGATTGCATTACATCATGGCATTTGGTTTATTCAGGGTGGAAGGAATGGTTTTCATCTTGGTGTTTAAACTGTCAGAGTTGAAGGATGGCATTACATGAGGAAGCCAGTTACATCTATGTGATGGTCCAATTGTATAAATGTGTGTAAAAATGCTTTTAAATTGCCCATTAAATTGCTTGCTGCATCTGCTTATGCTGTGCAATGTGAAATATGTTTATCTGTGGAGTTCTTTGAATATAGCTCCTTGTAAATATGACTTGTGAATAGCGCCATATTATTGTGGCTTGTGAGGTGCATGTTCTTATGTTGATTTATTGTGTTCCTTGTGCATTGCGCCTTGGATACATTGTTTGTGAAAAGCTTGTCTTGTAAATATGACTTGTGAATAGCGCCATATTAATGTGGCTTGTGAGGTGCATGTTCTCATGTTGATCTGTTGTGTTCCTTGTGCATTGCGCCTTGGAAATGTTGTTTGTGAAAGGCTTGTCTTGTAAATATGGCTTGTGAATAGCGCCATGTGGTCATGGCTTGGACAGGGCATGTTATCATTACGTTTGGCAGGAGGGAGCTGGATCTCTCTCGGGTGCTTGGGGATAACGTTTTTGAAAATATGTGTACGTGTCATCTGTAAATGTGAAGAAATGTGCTAATGATTTTCCCATGTATCCATGGACGTTGGGAAATGATTCTGCTTGAGCTGCCAAAGGGTTAATATCTTGAGTTGAGATGGCAGTCTTTATTTTTTACATGCTGTCAACATGCATGGTTATCTGACCTGACTATAAAAGTCAGTGGATTATTTTAAGGATTATTTGATGGTTTGATTTTGACTTTTTTTTGGTTCCTTGGTCTGCCTACGTGCTTTGTCAGTTTCTTGACGGGAAGGTAACATCTTGTGTTTTGAGAAGGGTTCTGTTCATTTCACATTCCTTTTGAAATGTGTCTACGAATTTTTGTGTGGGTTTGCCTTGGAACTGATGTGGTTATAAATCGACCAGTCTGATTACGGAGAGAGCTGTGTTCTTTTAAAATGAGTGAAATGTTAAAAAGATAGCCCGTTAGAATGCATGCTACGAGCTGTTTTCATTAATTATTTCTGTGAGGGGTTTCCATCTAGACAGGAATGTGCTGGTTGCAATAATGACGGGTTCAGTATAATGAATCTTGCCCGATAGTGCATGATAACATGTGCTTTTAATTAGTGGAATGCAACCATGTGCCTTTGAAAGAAAAAAAATGTTAAAATGTAACATTATTATTTTCCCAAATGTAAATTAAAATGTATGCTTTTATAAATGTGTCACCAAAACGTTAAATTAAAATCTAATGTTGAAATGTATCTGCATTTTATGCTGTTTTACAAATTATTTCTCTTTGACAAATGGACCATGTTACTTCGTTTTTTTTCCCAAATGCAGAATGTATAATCTTGTGTGCCAAAGGTAGTTGCCCCTTTCTAAATAAGTGCCCATATTTTAAGTGTCTTGCCTTTAGCTGAATTAGTTGGACAAAAGTCTTTTTCTAAACTGGAGCTTTTTTAATTGGCAGTACACTGTAACAGAATTGTTTTTTGTTAAATTCTAGCTTCCGTTAGTTAGAAAATAAGGCATGAGAAATTTGTTTTTCGACCTTGGCAGACCAGCTGGTTTGTGCCTTCATTCTGCAAGTTTCGATCACGTCCCAGTTTGTTATGATTGGCTACAGTTCAATTTTCTTCCGCGAACGGCTTGTTTATTTAAGGGCGGGGTGACCTGGCTCTTCCCTTGGTGTTAGTTAGTCGTAGTGAGCCTGGGCGGGCCTCTCTGATCAGGGAAATGGGAGACTTGCAGTGCCCTGCTGATGCTGTGAGCTCATCATTTGGCGGTAATCCAAATTTTTTTTCACACTGTAGCCTGGCTCCTGCTCTGAAGGGAGGGGTTGGTTTAGAGAGGCTCATCATATTGCAGTGTTTAAAGTAGCTTCCCACTGTAGCATGGCTCCTGCCCTGAAGGGAGGGACTGGCTTAGTAAGGATTAGGGTATGTTAGGCCCTGCGAAAAGTTATTAAAAGTTAAATTTTGAATGTTTTTAATTAATTAGGATATTTTCTTTTCAATAATGAAAGGCACCCGGGGTACTTTTTAAATGGAAAATTTTATTTTACAAGAATAATGATACTTGTTCTCTTGTTCCTAGGTTGCTGGGTTGTGGTGCGTGCGTGCGTCGGCCCACCCCCCTCCCACTCCCTTTATTGTTTTAGCTTTTTACTTTCATGTTTTTATTTTAGTTTATTATTTTTGGATGATGGAACCAGACCAGACCAGACCAGACCGGGTAATGGATGGCCGCATCGGAGGAAGTGTCCGGATACCGAGGATGCAGGGTGGTGGCCTACACTGAAGAATTTGGACATTATGGCTTGGCCTGCAATTTTTTCTTGACATCACTACGAGCAGGCCCCACTTTTAATAAAACAAAAAACTAAAACATGTTTTATTTGTAACAGTATTATAAAAGAATTTGATGCATGATCCCTTGGACAAGCAGGTCCCACTTTTAAAGCAAAAAATATGTCACCTATTATAGTTTTTCTGTTTTCTTCAAAACAGTTTTTGCGTGATTTCAATGAAGGACTTTTTTGAATGGCGGTGCCCACATGTGTTCTTAAATGGGGTTGTTGTTGTAGTTTTTTACTGTTCTTACATTTTCACCTTGATTGATCAAAGGGTGGTTACCTTAAAATTTGGATTGTTCTGGGTGGTGTGTCTTTTAGTATGATTATGTATTAATGTTTGCCCAAAATTTGACACAGTTTATCATGTTTATTTCTCAGATTTCACTTTAAATTGACAAATGTCAGCAGGTAGGCCTCATTTAGGCCTATTGTTATTTTCATCTCACATATTAGCCCCTACACCAATAGTTTCATGAGTCATCATTAGCTTAAGTTGCCTATAGTACGTAGGGCTCATTTAGGCCCTTTCTTGTTCTCTCATTAGGAGTTGAAACACATTTAGTTCTTAAGTTGACAATAGTAGGTAGGCCTCATTTAGCTTTAAGTTGTCCGAAGTAGGCCCATTTAGGCCCCTTGCTGTTTTCATTCAACACATAAGTCCCTACATCACTAGATTTCACCAGTTATCATTAGAAGTTGAGGCACATTTAGTTTGAGGATGCTTTGGTTAGTTTCTGTTGTTATCAGATCCAATCTCAGATATGTTTCAGCATTCAAGTCAAGGGTGCTTTGATTTGTTTTTAGGTTTCTATTCCCTACAATTGAGTTTCAGGTGGAATTTCCTTGAGTTGTCATTGTTTTTAGGGAGTTTTTTAGGTTTTGATTTGTTGATAGATTATGTTGATGTTTGTTTATCTAGATGTTATTGTTTATAAGATGTTCGCAAGATAAGGATCTAAGGGTGGATGGCAGAGATATTTAGATCTTAATCTTGCTCACATCTAGGATAGGTATTCTTAGCCTATGTTGGATAGATTATGTTGACGTTTGTTTTGATGGTTGTTGTTGTTTATAAGATGCTCGCAAGATAAGGATCTAAGGGTGGAATGTTATGGCAGAGTTTTTGGCTTTATTTAGCAGTGATATAGATCATTAGTCTTGCTCGCATCTAGTATAGGTATTCTTAGCCTGTGTTGGCCCTTTTAAGCCCTTTTTTCCAGATCTAGAAGAGGATAGCTGCTTAATATGCCTTTATTCTTGACTTTAACCTGTCTATTGCCTATTGGCTTTGACATATTAGACACTTTGGTATGGTTTATGTAGGTATTCTGACAGAGCTAAGGAGCATTTCACCCCTTTCAGGCCTACAGGCCTAGAGCTAGAGGGACTCCATTTTGATGAAGCTGGGAGACTTTTCAGGGCAAAGGCAATGTTTATAGTTAAGGCTGTTTTTCACTTGGAGAGAACCGGTCTGGGCCAGCCCTTATCGGTAGGCTGTATTATTCTCTGTGTTGAAGACACCACAAAAGGCTGGCCAGCTGGGTGTGTGTCCTTGATGCGAAGTGGTGCAGAGATCTGGTGGGCGGCAAGCTGATGGCTGGAACTTTCCATGAGGAAACAGCATTCTATATCAGTGAAGTGCAGAGGCGGAGTCAGTCAGTCAAGCAGAGGGGAGTCGAGGAGAGAGTCAGCCAGAGAGTCCAGCAGAGAGTCAAGCAGTGGAGTGGAGTTGGCAGAGAGAGAGAGAGGGTTCAATCTGGAGAAGAGCTGAGTTGAATAGTGAGCTGGAACTGAAGGAAGCAGTCAGAAGCAGTTGCTTATCAGGAGGAGGTGTGAATAGCTGGAGTCTGAAGTAATGCCTTTTAAAAGAGATAGAGGAGAGCTCGTGGACTAACCTATGGGAGCAGATGGAGTTAATTGGACATTGGTGCAGAGACAGAGTGAATAAGCTAGTGGAATGAACGGTGATCAGAGCGGCAGGAACCATTAAGATTGAAGACGGAAGGTGGAGAGACAGTTCGTGTGGGGGAGAGGAGTCCAGAGACAGAGTGATCAGCGCAGAGGTGTACCCAAGAGTGCAGGAGAGAGAGAGAGTCTGAGATGAGCCAAGGCACAGACGAGAGAGGAACCCAGATGACAGCTAGAACAAGACTTCACACTAATCAGGTGATATTGTTTTCATCACATTAGCTACACTTACCCTTTATGTCTAATCTTTTCCCTTTCAGCGGAGTGTTCCTGTTATGTTTAATCTTTTCTCTTTCAAGCGGTGTGTTCTACCTATAGTCTTTGTTAGATCTGTATAAATGTTTATATTGCTGTAATAAAACAACCCCCAGTTTATAACAAACTGGTGTGTAGCCCCTATTCTTGTTCACTGAAGGTAAATATAGCTCCTAGGTGTTTGCTAGGCACGTGAATGGATGAGTAATCCCAATCAGGTAAGTGGTGATCACATAAATAGGGAGTGAGTGGACCTTTGATGCTAAGAGCAGGGAGTACACTATAATCTGGAACTATATTCAAAGTTATTATTGTAGTTTCATCCCGAGTAGACAACTGAGATATTAATATTATTGTAGTAGCAGACCCTTAGTGAAGAGACTTCCCAATATATATATATATATATGTATAGGTGTTCATAGGAATGTGGTCGTCGTTGATATGCGGCGTTAGTGAGAGCACTGGGGGGTCGAACCAGTGTGTATACCCACTGGATTGTGGCTTGAATAAGTGAGAGCGCTAGGGGGTTGAACTAGCGTGGAGATCGACAGGATTGTTGATCGTTTGGAAAAGGGAGCATTGGGTTCTGCAGGCCCATGTTTAGTCGCACCGGATTGTGCGCAATATCTGCCCTAGGGTAGACCGGTCTGGGTCTGAGTGGCCGCGAGACCAACTGATGTAAATAAGTGTGGTGTAGGGTATGGATATCCCTAGTAATCAGTGAGTATTCTTAGTATCCCTATAGATTTAGTGGTGTTTTTAATAATATGAGCTTGTATATTGCGAGTTCCCCATCCTCAGGTAGGTACCAGGTGCCTGGATAGAGGAGTCCTGGGGAGGGAAGGTGAGTACGTTCTGGCTGGGTTGGAGGGGCCCCTGGGGGCTGATCCCACCTACTCAGAAAATCCAGCCATAACAGCAACCCAGACGAATCTCCCCACCCCTCCGATGGGGATGTTGATTCTGGCAGGCCCTGGTGCCCCGCTAAAGAGAATCAGGTGACAATACCTGACATAAATAGTGACATGCTCAACCCTGATGACCTCCTCCACCCAAGATCTGCGGAGTGGGTTCCAGCCCCGAAGGTTGCTGCCTACATGTTGGCCAGGTTAAGTAAACCTCTGGATAAAGAGGTCAGGAGTTGCCTGCGTGCGGAATGCCCAAGACCGGCCCTAAACGGGAAAGTTGCGGTCCCTACGGAAGTGGACCTTAAAATGTCCACGTTCTTAGACACATTTCTTCGCAATCCCAAAAAAAGTATTGATCGCTCATGGAGGGCGTGCCAGGATAAACTCCTGGTCACGGCAGGCCCCTTAGCGAAGCTTTTAGACATGGGGGAAGATGCCACGGCCTCAGGTAGCATTATTTACCCAGACATCCTATCCAGATGGGCTCAGAGGACGATAATTTTTTTGGGGAACGCGAATACGGCAATCTCTACTGAACGCTGTAGGTCTCTACTCATAAAAATAGACCCAAAGTTAGGGGACCTGGCAACCTCAGAAACTGGTCCGGTGGCGGAGGGTAATCTCTTTGGAGATCCCTTCGTTAAGGGACTGGCCAAGTTTGTAAATACTTTTAACTGATTAGATAAGGCCCAAACATCCATTAAATGTATCTTCACTCCCTGTGTTTTTTGGCGCAGCCGGTCGTGGCAAGGGGTGCTTGACCGGCCGTCCCTACAACAGAGCCTCCTACAAATTGCCAGAACCTCATAGAGGACAGTGGCAGGATCCGGGAAAATTTGGGAACTTCTACCCTACCAGATAGTTCCCACGCCGTTGGGGTGGCAGAGGCAGAAGAAACGGTCAGCAGGGTAAGAGTTCAGACCTTGGGGGACGTGAACGCAGGGAGCAGACTGCAATATTTTTTTCACAATTGGTCTTCTCTTACCTCCGACGCCTGGGTTTTACAGACTGTCACAGAGTTCCAGATAGAGTTTTTTCAGGTACCAAATCTGCCCAATCGCCCAAAACCCTTGTCTTTCCCGCAGGACCAGCTGGACTTAATGGACAGAGAGGATTTGGAGTTGTTGCACAGGGGATCGATTTTGCCCTCGACCTTGCATGCTCAAAGTTTCCTCAGCAAAATTTATCTTGTGGTTAAATGAAGCGGGGGTTACCGCCCAGTAATAAATCTCAAGTTCAACGAATGGCTCATTTACTGACACTTCAAGATGGGGGGTATTCACCACTTCCGGCATCTCCTGCAACAACAGGACTGGATGGTTCGTCTGGACCTCAAGGACGTGTACCTTAAGGTCCAAATATTTCCCCCTCACAGACGTTTCCTTCAATTTCAGTGGAATTCACAGATTTTCTAATTCACCCCCCTTCCTTTCGGTCTCTCCTACCCTCCTTGGTGCTTCACCAAGGTGATGAAGCCTTTGGTGGAGGGCCTTAGGTCGGAGGGGATTCGGATGATAATCTATCTGGAAGACATACTTATTTTCAGTCAATGTCCCCAATGCTTACGCGTCCAATTGGAAGGGAAAGTTACACTTCTGGAATCTCTGGGTTTTGCCATCAACGAGTCCAAATCAGACTTTATCCCTTCTCAGAAGATGCAATTCTTGAGCTTCATAATAGATTCAGTCAACTTGACTTTGTCTCTTCCATCGCACAAACTCTCAAAATCAGACATGAGCTGAGACGTACACTAACAAAGCCCACAATATGCCTACGACACCTGGCCAGGGTGGTGGGCCTTCTTTTGTCATCCATACAGGCCATTTCTCCGGGGCCCCTTCACTACAGGGCCCTTATACGCCTCAAAGCAATTCATTTACGCAAAGGCCTCACTTATTCTCAATTTGTGCCCCTCTCGTAGGAGGCCAAGACAGAACTGCAATGGTAGCTCTCCCACATGGAGGCTTGGAACGGTCGGGCCATCTTCAGATCTGAACCCGACCTGGTGATAGAGTCAGAGGCCAGCGGTTCTGGTTGGGGCACCCCCTACGGAGAAGTTTCTACCAGCGGAAATTGTCCTCCTTCGAACAAGATCTTCACACAAACTGCCTGGAATTAATGGCAGGTTCTTTCGCAGCGAAATTCTGGAACAAAGACAAGGTCCAATGCTGCGTCTTACTCAAGATGGACAATGTATCAGCGATACGCTATTTCAACCATCTAGGGGGGACACAGTCCACAGCTTTGTCAAACTGGGCACGCGACCTCTGGGAGTATTGCCTGTCCAACCAGATATCCCTATCTGGTTGGACTGGCAATACTTCTTCGAACTTGGTGACAGATTGGTGCTCTTGCCACTGGAAAGACACCAGTCTGTGGAAGCTACACCCCACAGCATTCCGGGAACTCCAGGCTTTCTGGGACCCCTTCTCAATCGACATATCGACCTCTTTGCTTCCAGAGATGCCCAACTGGAAATGTACTACAGTTGGCGTCCGTATCCTGAAGCTCTGGCGGTGGATGCATTCCTTCAGGATTGGAGCGCGGAGCAGGGACTCGCTTTTCCCCCCTACTCAATGATAATGAGGATGTTGACACAGGTGAGAAGGCAGCAGGCAGATCTGGTGGTGATCAACCTGACCTGGAGATCTCAAGCCTGGTTTCCAGTTCTGATGGAGCTTTCCTGGGATTTTCCAATCCGTCTACCTCTCCGTCACGATCTTCTCAAGGATCCCCAGGGGAATCCCCATCACCTCCTTGTCATGGGCGGTCTTCATCTGATGGCCTGGCGGGTTACAGGCAATGGTGGCAAGTGCCAGGCCTTTCGGCAGAAGCTGCCCCATTACTTGCAAAACCATGGGCAGACAGTACCAATAAAAGATACCGCTCCGCTTGGTCACGTTGGGGGAGTTGGTGTCTTCAACAACAGGTGGATCCGATGGGGGCAGATATTGTTACGTCCTTACCTTCTTGGTCTTGCTAGCAAAGGAGGGCTTGGCCTACAGGTCAATTAATACATTCAGGGAGGCAATCTCAGCAGGCCATGTTGCGGTGGACAGCCGCCCGGTCGGCGAACACCCTTTGGTGTGAAAACTTCTGAAGTGTATCAGATTATCTGTTCCCCGGAACCTCATTACTCGGTTCTCTGGGACGTTAATAAAGTTTGGGATTTTTTACTATCTTGACCATCCAATAAGTACTTATCTAGAAAACAAATCTCCGCAAAACTAGCAACCCTTCTGTGTTTTGATTTCCTGTTGCAGAATATCTGATGTGAGAGCCTTGGATCTTACGGGCAGAGTCTTCACTCCAGAGGGAGTCACCTTTCATACTTCTAGACGTACTGAAAGTAATTTGAGATTGGTGTCCTATCCTGCCTTTCCTGGTGTCCCAAAATTATGTGTGGCCAGGGCACTCAAGGCCTATGAAGTGGCGACAATCGATATACACCAATAGCACAGTTCCTGGTTACCCGGATTATAAAACACCCACTTATTACAATCATCACTTAAAATCCTTGGGATCCCAAGGATTTTGAGTGGGTTGTACTAGAGAGAGTAATGTGTGAGAGTCACAATGCTGAAAGTATTTTGGCCTGGAAAGAAGCACGCTGGATCTACCAGGAACAGGTTGATCGCGATGGGTTAAACGATTTGATCGAATGGAATAAAATCAGCAAACGATGATTGTAATAAGTGGGTGTTTTATACTCCGGGTAACCAGGAACTGTGCTATTGGTGTACTGTGATCTATACATATGGTATCAGTTCATTATTATCCTTACCCTGTGCCAAGATGTCCGCCACATTGGGTTGGGGATGCTAAAAATCTGGTGACCCGCACACATTGGGGGGTTAATAATCAGCCACTTAGTGTAGGTTGGACCACATACATTATTAATCATGCATGCCACCTGTAGGGCTTAGGGTTATGATATATATTAAGTCAAGTTTGACCCGCATATCTGAATACGTTATTTTGGGTCCGTTTTAAGATGGTCGCGACGGGATACACACCGGTGTCATGTGACACGAGACGCTCTGCATGTAACTCCACGGCTTTTGATATTCAATGGTGGGAGTTCGGGCTGAGCGCGGGGGAGAGCAAGAGTTGCCGGTGATCCGGCGTGGGTAAGAGGCTCGGTCCTAAGCGGTAAGAGTAGCAAACTGGTATCTCTACCGGGACGTTTTTGAAAAGTAATCGGCCAGGAAATGGCTGAATTGCTAGATGTATGCGTTCCCAAGTGCGGGCAGGTATTGCATCTCTTGCCCGTGTGAACTAGGTGCAGTGATAGCAATGACAGGGTGCATAGCCGAATGCGATATGGCAATGATTTGACTGAATTCGGTTTTTGTATCTGTATTTTTGCATAGAACACCTGACGATAGCAGGTCTTCAGAGGGACACGTGATCCTTCAGGACACGGATGTAATAATTGAGTGGGGTAGCAGGTATGCGTGAGAGACGCTAACCCCAAGTAATTATGCTACAGATGTCTTGAGTGCCACAGCAGTGTACTGTACCTCGATCCAGCTACTTGGTATCTAAGGGTCTTGAACCCTTGGCTCATTTTATTTGTGATTTGTCGTCTTTTACCATCACAGGTGTGGTTAACAAGAGAGTGGAAATTAAAGTGGATAACCCTTGTTTGCCCTGAAGAAGTTGCTTAAATTAATAGCAACGAAACATGTTGGCGACAATGATTCACACAAGATTCTGCTTGGTGTGAGTCGTTTTAATTTGAAGATTTCGCAGCCCAGAATAAATCCAGAGTGGCCAGTGAATTCTTCAATTTTAATTGTGTGAGATTGTGTGAGATTCACATTTTCATTTTTCACTAGGGGTTGGTGTATGTGAACACTGAAATAGCAAGGGTTCATGCTAACTTGCTATTGTAAGAACAATCAGGAGACTGGGGGGGCTGATGCTAAGAAAAAGCACTGTTTTATGTTGTTGGTCTTTTTCTTGTGTTTGTCTTTTCTTTCCACTATTATAAGAGTGAGTTACCGATGATGATAAATGGGTACTCTGGCAACTGCTAGCCAGAAAACCCCATTGGCGGTACTTCCGTGAGGGGTTCACTCTTTCTCCCACATTTTTTCCACTTAATTTTTGGTGGGTGATGGTATTGTGACAATTTTATCTGCATCTTGTGTGTACCTTGATAGCTTCTGACACATGTGCAGGTATGAATAGCCTAAAAACAGTTGGCTTGTGGTAGTAGAAATTGTATACCACTACATTCCTTGTATACAAAATAGAAATAATAAGAGTGTCAGGAGGGACAGGCCATTTGTTGTTTATTACAGTTTGAGTGGGGGGCGGCCTGCACCCTCTTTCTTCCCCCTGAGGCTCCAATACATTTGATATACTCTTTGGTGGTGGACAAGCTTTAAACTAGCCTAATCTGAAGCCTCGGGTCCTGCCATAGAATACAAAGTGTCCTACCTATCGTAAAGGAAAGTTTCAGTTCTATTAAGGACATGGAAGTGAGGATTATCCCACCATTTTCTTTTCTTATGTAAAAACCCTCCCAGAACATCTACGTATCTGCAGTGAGTGACATGTTTACAGTTAGATATGTTTTTCACAATGCCGTGTGATGGTGTATTGCTTTTATGCGGAATATGATTGCTAATGTTGTTCTGAGAATGTATGTGCAACGTTATATTTCCCCACTTTATAACTATTCTTCTTTAATTTAGGTTCAGACGCTGGCAAACAAGATTAACCGAACATGGGCTTTATGTTGTCGCAGGAAGAAAGAGGAGGGTAGAGCGTCCAAGAAGGAAGTTGTTAATAGTCCTCGAACAGGATTGGTCTCTTCTGCTGGACTTTTTTCTTCTGTCTCATTTCCCTCTGCATCATGGGAAATGTAGTTGTTACTGTTATTGTAGTTGCTTGACAAAGCTGCTGGAGTAAATTTAATGGAGAAAGAAAAGCCTAATCCTCGCCTCCGCGTCCTTAATAGAATCAAAACTTTCCTTTACGATAGCAAGGAAATTTTGTATCACAGAGGCGTCTCCCTGTGCGGAGGAACTACGCTGATGAACACTTCCTAAAAATAAAAATTTCGAAGCGTAAAGTTATAGTTCTCAGGTCTTGTGGGTGTAGAGTTAGGAAGGATTTATATTGGCCCTTTTGGAACGATAAGTTGGAAGTGGTGATGATTTATTTATACCTTGGCAGGATTTTTTCAAGCAATTGTTTAAGTAAAGACCATATTAGCCAGTATAGAAACAAGGCATTGACTCAAACCTCAGCCGTTCACAGACTATATAAGTGATGTCGGCAAAGTCACTTTGCCCATGTTATTGCAGTCTATAAGATTAAAATCCCACCTTCACTTAGTTATGCATGTGAAGTAATAGAGGAGCGGAATAGGTCCTTTTAGGTCGAGCTGATGTGGCATTCATGCGAAGCATGAATGCATCAGCTCGACAACTTATGCTGCCCGTATTTAGGAAAGTGGACAGCAATCAGACGCGCGCTCCCGAGGTGAAATCTGACAATGGGAAAGCGCGCGTCTGATTGCTGTCCACTTTCCTAAATACGTCTGATAGCTGCGCATGCGCGGTGCAAAGCCCTGGCTCTCACACAGACACAGGCAATCCCCACCCCTCTGCATGCACGCACGCACACACACACACACACACACAGGCGCGCGCATGCACACGCAGGCACACGGCACACATACAGGCACACGGCACACTATCCCCCGCCTCGCATTCTCTCTCAATCACACACAGTCACGCATGCGCACACACATTCCCTCGCGCACACACGCACACACGCGCGCACACACTCCCCCCCCCCTTCCCTCCCCTCCCCTCCCCCACAGGCATACATACAGGCACGCACGCACTTCACATCAGCCCTGGGCCCCACTCACCGACTGCGCTCTTCCGGCGGGGCTCCTCTCACGCTCTGCTCCTCGCGTCTCCTCTTCTAAATCGGGGCTCCCTCAGGTCAGAGGAGCCCCGCAACAGGCGCCACACTCCTCCTTCTCCCCGGCCCCCTCCTGGGGACCCGGGCTACCCCGGACCGGCAGGGCGCTCCATGCGCCGGCAGCTCGCGGACCTCGGGAGGCGGGACTTCCGGTCGGCCGCGAGCGGATTGGCCGGCCGGCCAAGAGCTTCCGGGTCGCCGCGGGCAGGGCGGCGGCACCCTATCATATGAACTTGTCCTAGAAAGTGTTTACATTTCGCCTATGAACACGGGATCAGGAAACAAAACCCTGGCATACTTAAAGAAACTGGAATAGGCGGGAAAACGAGTCCTCCTTTGACATGAAAATGGTTTGTTTTAGTTTCACAGAAACACTGGTGAAAGCCGAAACTATATCAGACTTTCTTCTCAAAGCTGTACTTATTTCAAGAGGGCACACGAAGAATCCCAAACATGTTGCGTCTCTTGGGTTTGTTTTAAATACAGAAACGCCACCTGATAAGACACTTGAACGTGATATAGATGAACAGTAACATACTCCTTAGAGTTACTTGGAAAGACCCACTGTGTGAACACAGAAACCCCACCAAAACTGAAATAAAGGTTTACAAAAGAAACAGTATTTTGATTGCTAGGCTTCCTGCGAGTTGGTGCTTCTGTTTACAAGGAGATGGCTGCTTTAACCTCATCTTTGACCACCATCAGCCTCACTAATAAACTACCGGGCATGTATCCCAGCTTGAATTATTTTCGTGGCACTTCTCTTCTCTCTGTAGTCTGTCTTCAGCCTCTATTACTCTAGTTGAGCCCTGCCTGGCTATCGGCTTTTGGCCTGTGACCTCATCCCAGGCAACTATTGGTTCTCAGGTCCTCCCATATGTGTTAGTTGGGAGCTTTGCCCCATCCCCCATCTGTCGCTATAGCCACCCCAGCTGTTTAACTTTTTCCACAGTCCTTCATTTTGGCTTGAGTTGTTCCTTTGTTTGGGTTGCTGCTGTTAAGCTTCTCCCACTGTTGATTAATTGTGGTGGACTGTTGCCTTATTTGTTTTCTTTGGTGAGGGGGGCTCAGCTGCACAGCCATTCAACAACAACTGGTTCAAATATGTTCTCTCAATGTTTCAAGCTTTATTACAAATGTCACAAAAATATGTTAATATTTCACTTCTGTTCTTGGATTTTCGTCACAATAAAATACACTGAACATAATCTTCACAAAAGTTATTTACAAAAGTTTAAGGTAATGCCATTAAAAATTACAATAACTTTTATTTGAGTATTGATTATAAAAAAATAAATAAAAGCCATTGTTATTTGTAATATCAATACATCTAAGTCATGTAAATACAAAACATGTTGCATTACAAATGCTATAGGTGTCACATTTGCAAAAGATATAACTATTGGCATTGTAAATGACAAAGCTATTAATTTTGCTATTTTCGAAACCAACACATAAATAAAAAATGTGTCATTTACAATACCAATAGCTCAAACTTTCCTAATGCGAGACCTATTGCATTGCAAATGCTTGTTTTAGAAGGCGGAGGGCGTATTTGGCGCCAAATGTGTAGCTTGAATCACTCAGCTGCTCCTTCCACCCTCCATCTTAAATTTGGGCTACTCTCTATGAATGTGTTTGCTATGGCTACTGTTCTAAGGTGGGGGAACAATTTATTTAATAGTAACCCTGGTTCTATCCATGCTGCAATAAAACATGAAATATTTTATAGCCTGAAGGGAAGAAGTTCCCTTTTTTTAAATTATCTGAAAGCACTGGATATCTTTGAAATTCGTCAAAACAAGGGGGACCTCTCTCCCCAACCTTCTTTCTAAAAACCTGATTAAAAAATCTATTTATGAAGTGAGCTGTAAAAGGGACATTTTACTTTGTGCTCAGCGTGCTCGGATGGAATGTAGTTGAGAGCAGCATATGTAACAAAAAAACTGTATGTTTTATGGAATCTTCCTCAAGGTGTGAGTAGAACTATTTCATTACTAAGATTGAACTTGCTTATGCTACGAGTGGCTACGGGAGCTTAGGAAGGTATACCTATGGATGAGTGGATTTGTGAACTTTGTTTAAACTGTGTGCAAGATTTAAATCATGTGATATTTGCTTGATCCTTCCTACATTCATTGCAACACCAAATGTGAACACCATTGTTCTTAAAGAACAATTTATCTTTGGCAGTCGAAGTTCATCAATTTCTCTACGCTCCCCTTTCTGAAACAGATTGCACAACATGTTTATCTTTTTTAAACGTTTTAAAAATATTTTTTGATGTGTTTTGTCTACTGTAATTTTAGTATTAACAGTATTTGGCTTTGACTTTGTCTTAATAAGGTATTAGGTTTCTTTAAAATTTGCATATTTCATAACAAATGTACTGTATTAGTATTGATTTGAAAGTTGAAGGAATTTTTCCTTTTCTTTATTTTTTTAGGTTTTTTTTGCTACTGTGCACTACTTATTTGTTGTACTGTATTCTAGGGTGCATAGATTCCTGTATTGTATTGTAAGAACTGCACAGTAAAGTTTAACTGATTTTCCTGCGCATTTGCACTTCATCAGTGTTTGGGATTTTGAAGCAGAGCATGATACTAAGCTGTAGTGTATTTTTTTGTACTTATAAATGTGTAATCACAAAGGGAGCCCGAGAGTTACAGAAACGCCAGATCGCCATTTCTCACCGAACGAGACGGACGTAGGTTGCCGTCTCCACCCGTCCCCACCCATCGCCCCTGTTGTGGACCTACGGGATCCGGGACTCAAGGTAAAGATTCGGGGGAAGGAAGCGGAGTGGGAGCAGCGGAGTGGCCCGGCCGCTGGCCTCGATCCGCCAGCCCGACTATAAGGTCCGTCAGGCTACCGCATAATAAACCGCGAGCAGGAGTAGGGGCAGGACGGGGCACCGTGGTCGCAGGCAGGTGTGGCAGGCAGGAGTGAGCGCTGCACCAAGCGCTGAGAAAACAACACCGCCTCCGCCACTGCTACCACCACCGCCACCGCCACTGCCCTCACGAGGCTCCAAGCAAGGCACAAGGAACAAGGTGGGCGTGAGTACTACCCCAAAGCACCGAGATAACAACCCAGCCCCCGTCGCTGAAGTGCTGTAGGCAGGTGTGAGCGCTGTGTTCCAAGCGCTGCGACAACAACACCGCCACAGTGGAGTGGCCTTTGAGCGGCTCGGTCACCAACAAGCTGAGCCAGAAGCCAAAAGCCGAGAAGAAGGGTCCCGGGGAGAGCGAGAGAGAGAACTGGTGCTGGCGCTGGAGTAGGAGCCGGAGGACAAGACAAGAGGACTCGTGCACCGTTGAGTCAATACCAAGGCAGCCAGACAGTAAGCACCAGCTGGGGGCTAGGGGGGGGGAGCACACGCAGAGCCCGCAGAGCAAGAGCAAGAGCAAAGCGTCAACCCTTCACACACAGCAGTGCTGACCCGTATTGACCCATATTGGACCACTAGTACAGAAAAGACCTAGACTTTGTAGGCACTTGTAAATTTATCTTTTTTTGGGGTATTATCTTTGCAAACCTCACTCCCCTTCCACTAGTTGGTATGTCCTAGGATTGTTCCTCCTTTGAACAATCGCCGGGTTCCCAATAAGTAAAAATCCGTTGTGGGACAACACATAACACACACACTTTAGTGTCAAATTGAAAAAAAGTGTGTGAGAGCAAGATGGCACCTCACGGGCGCACCACCAACTGGAACCTGGCAGGTACTCACCAGGATAGCCCTGTTCTCATCATTGGCACCATCGAGCTCGAAAAGAAAAGTGTCCAGAAAACTCAAAAGGAAAGAGTTTTGTGAAAAGATGCAGTGAAAACAGACCAAGAGGTGACCAGTAAAGTGTCAAACAACATATAAAAACACACACACCAACACAGATATGCAATTTTATTCTGTCTCTTGTGTTGGGTATGGGGTTAAAAAAGGAAAGTAGTCATGATTACCAACTATCCAACCAATACTACTTTACTTGCCGACATGTTTCATTGGAGGTAGAGTTCTCATAAAATGTACCGCAAAAGTCGGTTATTCTTTCTTCCCCTTCAATTTTCAGATTGGTGGAAGGTACCGGGCGATGTCTTACATTTTATGAGAACTCTACCTCCTCGGCTGGTACGAGCGCTGATGGCTGAATGAGGTTGTGAAGACTAATATGTCCATATGCAGTGGCTTTAATACATGACGCCCTGAAGAAATTGCCAAAAATTCCAATGAAACATGTCGGCAAGTAAAGTAGTATTGGTTGGATAGTTGGTTTTCACTGCATCTTTTCACAAAACTCTTTCCTTTTGAGTTTTCTGGACACTTGTCTTTTCGAGCTCGATGGTGCCAATGATGAGAACAGGGCTATCCTGGTGAGTACCTGCCAGGTTCCCGTTGGTGGTGCGCCCGTGAGGTGTCATCTTGCTCTCACACACTTTTTTTTCGTTCCTGCAAATCACAATTTGACACTAAAGTGTGTGTGTTATGTGTTGTCCCACAACTGATTTTTACTTATTGGGAACCGGACGATTGTTTAAAGGAGGCACAATCCTAGGACATACCAACTACCTCAATAATTAGTGGAAGGGGAGTAAGGTTTGCAAAGATAATGCAACAAATGGTATACCCCAAAAAAAGATAAATTTACAAGTGCCTACAAAGTCTAGGTCTTTTCTGTACTAGTTGCATATTGAGTGGGGGTGACCTATGACTAGCTTTACACTCTAAGCTCCTGTTGGTCCATATTGGACCACGCCAAGACACCAAGACCCTAGTACCCACTCATCAAGGACCAGGGGGGCAAGGGGGAAAGGAGCGGAAAGACGCGATCCCCGAGTCCTGACCGGGGAAAAATTAGATCAGGGAGAACGCGACACCCGGTGGAAAACCAAAAGCCCCCAAAAAAAACCAAAGAACTCAAACGCAGAAGACAAATCTTCAGGAGCCAAATGTAGTCCAAGGGAGAGGTTGGTCTCAGCACCAACCCCCGAAATGACATCAAACCTCACAAGAAAATCGGGGCTCCTAAAATTCTTTTTTCTAAAGGACCCTATTGCTGCAATTTATGCGCCAATAGCTGAGGCCAGCAACTTGCCAAACCCTATTTCCCCAATTAACGTACTATCTACACAGGGTAAAAGCCCGCCAAACATGATCGAAGATCAACAAGGGCCAAATCCACAACCACAATCCAAGGACTCTGCACCCAAGGGAAACTCAGCGATTGTTATAGTACAAGTGCATCATTCAAACCCTTACTCAGGGGAAAAAGACCACGCCGAAACCCCAAAGGACATCATGGTTGATTCCATCACAAAAGATTGCAGTCGGAATATAAATAACAGCTCAACACTTACCGACTTGGTTGAAGTAACGAATCTCAAAGGTCCAACAAGGCCCAATGAAGGACTGGCAAGCCACAGCAATTCACATTCAGTATCCCCATGTGATGGAGATCCATGGCAAAAACCGCTATTTCTATCGAATGACTCTGAATTGGAAGAACTGGCGGAAAGAATATCTACATACCTAGACACTCAAGGCAGAGCACTACGAACTGAGCCGAGTCTGAAAAATCAGTACCCGAGTCTAGGTTTGGCGATGTCTACCCCACGATGCCCAGCGGAAAAAAGAAATCACCACAACCTAACATCATGTCAATAAATGACCTTCACCCAAATCAAACCGCACCAATAACTATCTCATCAGATAGCTTGATGGACACGGACACCAACGATCCAAACAAGACACAAGGAGATCAGTCACCCACATGGATCAGGACCTTAAGCTCCTTAGATCAAGCCATAAAAGTCCTGAACTACCAATCAAATAAAATGGAGGTGCAGATTGACATCATCACCTTAGTGGCGGGCCATATCGCGGGCATAAACACAAAATTGGACGCACTTTCTTCACTATTAATAAACCAGGGGAAACCAGATGTCCACCGCGGCCCCAACAAGCAACAGTCTTGTTGTGGTTGTGGTCTTATAATTGAAAAATTAGCAAGCTTGCCAGCTATCCTGACGGACATTTTAGGGGAGGTAAAACACTCCCACAATCCAGCTGAAAAAAACTACCAATCTTACATCGGAAAAATTACACTTTCTCCACAGGTCAAGCACAAAGGCGTACTCAAGCAGCAACCAGCAAAAGGATTCAGAACATAACCTGAGGGAGGTGGGGCCAGAAAGATCAGCACAAGACCTGGAAATAACACTGCTCACTAAAAAATCCTTTAAAGAGGAAAAATAGCAACCAAGAGACAAAAGAAAAAGGCCAGTAAAGCCAGACTAAAGTATAAACAGCAACAAAACACAGAACTAGGAAACTTGTTTCCGATCTTTAAAGTAAATTCCGCCCAGGATTCCAACTCCTCTTTATTGACCACACCGCAAGACGGCAAGGAGGGACCAAATCAGCCGCCAGACAATCTAGACACCCAAATCCTCCTGAGGGATGGAGAATCAAGGCAGAGAGCGACAACAATACCCGTTAATCAATCTTGCACAACGAATTTCGCATCAGCTACAGCCCACAGTGACCATAGAGAAATAAGTTCAGCCCTAATGAATGACCGCAACCCAAGGCAAGGAACTACCGATTCTACCTATATTACTGATAACGGAGGCCCTGAGCAAATAAAGCCCAGACAAGCCACGGGAGAAAACCCTGGCACACAACGTCCGTCCAAATTGGTCAACTATCACGGTCCGATTTCCACCAGAACACAGTTCAGCCCTAGGAAATTGGTAACATCTTTAAACGAAAATCCAGGAGGAACTCCAGGACCGAAGTCAAACACCGTACTTGCCCGCATGTGTGTCACTGTTTTGGAAAATGAGCACACCTGCGCCCTACTCCAAACGCAACAAAATCCTTCCCCAAGTGAGCATCACAATCCCGGACAAAATCAAAGCACAATAAACTTGACGAAGTCAGTGAAAATGGATCAGGAACGAGAATCCCTCTCCAAAAGAAGCAATTTTAACGAATCAACGAAGCCTCAACTGACCAAAACAGGCTTCCTGCAAGTCTCCAACGAACCCCTTCATCACCCTGAATCTCCACACCATAAGCTAACTTTTATCCCAGAATAGCCATCAGAGGGGCTACAGGATACCCTAAACCGAGGCAACTTGCTAAAACTGTTTCACGAAACACAAGCACTAAGTGAGATAACATCACAGGACCTTCTGGCTGTCGAATTTAAAAGAAACCGTCATAACACAGACTCCGAAGACACCGTTACAACTTGGGCCTCATAGGCCATCGCAGATAAGATATTCTCCACAAAAGACCATTTTGAAACATGGGGAATATCAATTGTACGAAACACATGCCCAAGATATCCATTCCTGTTACAAAAAAGTACCCGCAATGGAACAAAGGGGAACGGGAAAAAATGTTCTCCGCACTCCTGTCTACTAGGGGCACGCACCACCTCACCAGCTGCAGCAAGTTCAACGGATGGGAAAACCTTGAAAGTAATTAAGCAACCAATCAGTCAGCATGGCCGGGACAAAATGGATTGGTCCTGGGTTCTCACGGTTTTGAGCAATAAGGGTCCCTAACACTGAGAAATACTCTTCAATGACTTCATGTAGGAGGGAGGAAACGCAGAGCGTTAAAAAACCAACAAATCTCTCAGTTTGTTCATGGAACGTACATGGCTTCCAAGAAATGGAGCTGGACCACGACACACAAGCCTTCTTTTCCCAACGAGATGTAATCCTGATTCAGGAGTCATGGAAACTAGCACCCACAGTATTACCAGGATTCAAGGCTCACCACATCTTGGCAGAAAGACTCTCAAACTTTGGGCACCCCCGGGGAGGCTTATCAACTCACATAACCCAAAAATACAATTGGACATCGGAAGCACTGGACGTAGGTCTTAATTGTGTGCAAGTGACTAGAATCACAGAAACTCTGACAGCTGGGCCCGAACAGTGGCAAATTATAATACTCAACGTCTATATCCACCCGGAATGGAAGTCACACCAAGAAAAACAAACAAGCCTAACGTCACAGATATAACTGATGCAAAAAACCCATTCAAGATGTCCATTATTAATCTCTGGGGAGTTCAACTGCGACCTAATCGGCAAAAACAGGGCAAAAGGAAACATGCCACCACCCAAAGGAGGTCCTAGGTTAGCTTCCGACCTAAGAGAATTAGGTCTGACGATTCTGAACGGCAACACGAGGGGGAACAGGCCGGCAGGTATTACGTACCTGTGTGGAAGGGCCCACTCAATAATAACAATAGTAAGCGACACCGACGGCACTGATGACCTCCGTATCCCGCCACAATATCCTGTACATTATCCTGATTTTACGCCTAGCCTCTGTGTGCATGAACTGTTCCGCACTCCGATGGTGAAATCCGGAAACTTTTATCGGCTGGTTTGACGAAGTTCCATCGAGTTGAAGATTGCGGCCTACTCCAGCGGTAAAGCCGGGGCCTCGAGTACTTTCACAGCCGGGCTGCAGTGCAACAACATCGGCCCGGGGACTCAGGCTGGGTCCGGTCAATCGGAGTGGAGGCTTTGTTTAAGCCTGAATTTGGCGGTGATCGTTTCTATCGCCCAGCATTGATGGAGGAGTGATTCTGCTTGCTGTTGGCTGTGGGTGGGGGTCCCTGTCCCGCGGATCCGGGACTGGGCCCACCGGGGTTCGGTGGGTCGGGTCTCTGGCCTGCGGCCTTAACCAGGTTGGCCGTGGCTGCGAATAAAGACTGGTCACCCTCCGCATCTGCACGTTCGGGATCCTGTTTGTCCCCCCCGAAGATGCCAGATTCGCCCGGGGAGGTGATTGTGATTGGTGTTGGGCGTGAGACTATGGATCGAACGTTGCTTGAGCCATCGCTGAGGTCAATACTGGCAGAAATTTGGGAGTTTCATTCACATGTGGATGTCTTATTGAGCAAATTGGGCACGCGCCTATCTGAGATGCTCCTGGTGGAACCGGACCCAATCTTACTGTTGGAACAGCAATCTGTAGCCATTCAAACCGCGGCCATTTTGACTCCATACGAGAACCCCTTGAGGAAGCAAGTATTGAAACCATCGGATGGTGCCCTGGAGGACGGTGTTCCAGAGGTTGTCAGTGTATTGCCGAACCTTCCACCACTATCGACTTTGGAGGTACCGAAAGGCGTTCCCCTCCCGGAGACTTTTATTAGTGACTTTCCATTCATTTTGTGGTCGTCTTCTTTAAAGGTGACTTTACGACTCCTGGGCAAGATACATTGGGACTGTCCATCTAGGAGGGAGAGTTCTCCTGCGTCTGAAGTTCTTGTGGACTCACTGCCTACGAGTCCCCATAGATTGATTCTCCTTCATTACTCCTTTGTGTGCCTCTGGGTCTTGCTGGGGGGGGTTCGTGTGCTGTTTCGGAAGGGCCAAGGTTAAGATCAACTAGGTCGGGACGGGTCGGAGTGGCTTTTACGGGTGTTCGACCTGCAACTGTTTGATCTAAGAGGCTGGGCGATGTGTCTCGGTGCTCCCTAATTTCTTCTATAAGTGTTGTCATATGTTGGTCTTGTAGTGATAGGAGGTGTCTGATTCTGGCGGGTGGACTAAAGGGGCTGGGAGCCCAAATGGATAAGCCCTCCTGGGACACAGTTGTGCATTCTAATACAAGTTTTATCCTGAATCGCCGCCGGACCTCAGGGTTGTCCGCTGATGAGCTGTGTCGTATTGTGATATAGGTGGTCTTAATTTTGTTTAGCGGCCGGCCCCTGCGGTGGTAGGCCCATGCTTGTATTTTTATTGAATGCTACAATGAAGGTTTTCAAAAAAAAAAAGACTGGGGTTAATAATAAACAAGGGAGATCTGATTGAAGCCAGAAGCGCTTACAGAAAGTCACTAAGCATCGCAAAATCTGCCTACAAGGAAAAGCTATGGAATAAACTCCTAAGTGCAGGAAAACATCCTAACAGTCGAGACTTTTGGGGCATTATTAATGATCTTAATAAAGGATCTAAACTCCACCAGGAAGCAGGAGTAGGAGCCGATCTTGGTCCCAGCATGTACAATCCCTATATTGCACAACAACAGCAGGTCTCTCGAACGACATACGGTTAACAAATTTAATTGAGGAGGATCAGACGGGAATTAACAACATAGGTACAGAATGTCCAGGGACGAAGGAGGGTTCAAAAGAGGAGACGGTATTTCCGGAATTAACCACCAGAGGGGAACTCTGTAAAATCATCACAAGACTAAAGGCTGAAGGAGCAGAAGGCCCGAACGGGCTGCCCAACGCCATCTTCAAACATGACCCGGAATTCTGGGCAGACACCCTAACGCCACTTTTTTTTTTTTTTCAAACCTTTATTACAATAAAAATAATACAGTTGCAGACCTACAACCACAGGGGCCGGTCGTTAGCAATGAAGACCAAAGTTGCAATGTTACACAGCTCATCAGCCGACAACCCGCGGGCCCGACAGCGATTGCGCACAACATTGTAGAAATCCTGTGATGGTAGGAAGGATAAATTAAAGGTTTCGCATTTTACATTTTATAGAAAACAAAAAACACAAACAGAAGAAATAACGAGGCAATGAAACTATACGGTAAGTGACTGTCCCTGGGAGGAGGGGGAGCAACCCCATCTGAAAGAACATTTTGATAAAGGATTTAAGGTCTCTGAGGAGGGGGGGGGCGGGAGTGGGCAAGCACATCATAAACAATAGGATGTAGAATTCAGGGAATGCACGGCACGGCGACAGAGGAATGTCAGGGACTTCTACAAAAGGGGGGTGCAAATCTCTCCACGATACAGGTTCCATTGGTGCCATATCCTCCCCCACTTCTTGGGCCTGCACCAGTCCATATTTTCTTTCCAGGTTGATACCAGAGGTGCTCTCTGAGATCCCCACAGTTGGGCTATGTCCCTTTTCGCTATCATATTGCCAAGGGTGGCCCATCGAGTCTGAGCAACACGGTAGTCATTTGGCTCCCAGACATTCAACAAATAGAGTCTGGCCTCCGGCAATAACGAAACAACCGTCACCTCTTCCATAACAGCATGCACACGGTTCCAAAATACCACAACATCTGGACACTCCCATAGAATATGAAGAAAGGTAGCAAGCATACCGCATCCACGTCTACACAACCAGTCAACAGTATAACCCATACGCATCAGGCGTGGACCCGTGACATAGACTCGGTGTAGAATCTTCAGTTCCACCAGCCGGAGACGCGCCGGAATCGCGACCTCTTTAGGGGAAGATATCGCAGCCTGCCAATCTTCATCGTCCAACTCCAGTCCATCGCCGGTCCAAGCACACCGGAGCTGTAAAAGTAGGTCCGACCGATCGTTAATGAGTTTTTTGTAGATAAGAGAAATAGTGCTATCGGGGACGTGTCTGTCAAGCACTCTATCTTCCAGAGGAGAGGACTCTGGAATTACGGTTCCGACTGGAAAGACCGACCCGAGCGCATGGCGGATCTGGATATAGCGAAAGTGCTCCCTATCACTTAATGCGTATTAGAGTTTGAGTTCGTCGAAAGTTTTGATTCTGTTCTTGACCCAGAGATCTCTGACCTTACTAATACTGAGGAGATCCCACTTTTCGAATCCTTTCGTTGTCCAGAGATTGCCCAGTCTCACAGCTGCGTAAAGCGGGGTATCTCTAGTCAATCTGTCCGACCACCCCGTGGCAGCGGTTGCACTACCCCACACCCGTACCGCTACCCCGGTGGGCCCAGTCAGATTCTTCCTAGCTGATCTGGAGTAAAGCGCCCTATTGTAGTTACCTCCCGGTAACTGCCAGTTATCCATTTCGAATGTGGGATTCGGGACGGGGCCGTACATTGCATGGTTAACTGCACTTAGTTGGGATGCCCAATAGTATCGTTTGATATCGGGCAACGCTATGCCTCCATCATACCAGGGCAAAGTCAGCTTCGCCAATGCAATGCGAGGTCGCCCGCCCACACGAGCTTCCTCTGGAGGCTCTCAATCTCGCGGAAATAACTGGCAGGCACAAGATCAAGCGTATTTTGGATGGCGTACAGGAATCGGGAAAGAGACATCATCTTAAAAAGAGCCGGCCTTCCCACCGGGGATAGCGGCAGGCCACATCACGCCGTCACGTCCGATTTAAGCCGGAGGAGCGGAAGAAGCAAATTCCTCTCATATCGTGCAGCGGAGTCCAACGATATATAAATCCCCAGATATTTGAAACCGACGTGCGAAATCGGTATCGGACAGATGTGTGGCAAGGGGGGGCAGCTCTCCAGTGAGCGAATAATTACATGACTTGGCCCAATTAATTACCAGGCCAGAATTCTTCCAGAATGAACTCAATACGTCAAACAACACCCCTAACGACTTTCGGGGGGAAGTGAGGTACAGCAAAATGTCATCTGCATACAACGATATACGATCCTCAAAATCAGGGGACCACCTAATACCCTTGAGCGACGGTTCCCATCTAAGCCATGCGGCAAGAGGTTCAAGGGCGAGTGCGAAGAGCAATGGAGACAGAGGGCACCCCTGTTGCGTGCCTCTTCCAAGAACAAAAGATTCCGAGACCCTGCCGTTGACCACCACCTGGGCCAGCGATTGCTCATACAGGAGTCTAACCTAAGCATGAGCGAATTTTGCGGATCTCGCGTTCGCGAATTTTGCGGATTTGCGGATTCGCATTCCGCAAAATCCGCGAATTCCCGCGAATTTGCAGATTTTTTTTTTTTGTGTTCGCCCGTGTTTCTGCCAGTTCGCGAGGGTTTTTACAATGTCGCAATTTGCGAACTTACCTGTCGGGTCGCAAGTTTTGCGAACTTGTTGTTTCTACGTGTCCAGCCTGTTTGGGACACTCTTCTTCATCACTGCCACTCTTTGACTACTCATGCCACCCTCTGACTACTCATGCCACCCTCTGGCCCACCCATGCCACCCTCTGTTTCATCACCACACCCTCTGGTTGTCCAGTGTACATTATTTTCGGCAAAGCAAAGCACACCTTCCCTGCCTCAAGTGACCTGAATTAATTTGGGGCTGATTAATGTGTCACAGAATATTTTTTTAGCTGGCACCTGCTTCCTTAGTGCGCCCTGATTAGTGATCTTTTGCACTTGCTAAGTGCTTTCATTGTTGCAAAATTAGTTACAACACCTGCCCTGCCCCAACTGACAATAATGAATTAGGGGCTGATTAATGGATTTTAACTTCCAGCCTGGCTCCTGCTTGTCTCCCTTAGCTGTAATTCAGGACCTTTGTGACATATGTGTAACTATTCTGAGGTTCAGAGCAGGGTCACATAATAGTTTCAACTGGCAACTGAACTCTGGAGGGGCCCCTCAGGAAGCACTACAGGAAATGGCTACTAATGATGAGCCTGAACTTTTGAACCTGGTAAGTAGTTACTTTCAGTTTTGCTAAGATCGTATTTCTGCAATTTTGCACTTATTCGCGGGGCGCGAACTCACGCGAACTCACGCGAACAGTGCGAGCAGTGCGAGCAAAATCCGCTGCTCGCGGATTTGCGGATTTTGCGGGAGATTCGCGAATCTCGCGGATTGCGGATTTCCCGAAAATCCGCAAAATCCGCGAGCGGAACGGATTTTCCGCCCATGCCTAGTCTAACCCACCCGATGAAACCGGGGCCAAAACCAAATTTTGCAAGGGCCGCCCACAAATACTGCCATTCCACCGTGTCGAAGGACATCGAGGCATCCAAGGAAACCAAGATGGCCGGCTCACGCAGCGACCCCGCCCTTGCCAATACGCCATGAAGACGATGCAGATTGAGCGCGGTATTTCGATGGGGAATGAACCCAGACTGATCTGGGTATATCAAATCGCTGATCACCTTTATCAGCCGATTTGCCAAAAGTTTTGCCAAGATCTTGGGCTTGGCGTTTAGAAGCGATATCGGCCTATACAATGTTCGATTGGTCACGGGGCTTCCCGTCTTTGTGAATGATAACAATGGACGCCAGTCTCTGATCCCGGGGAAGGGATCTGACATCTCGCGATTCTAGAAACATTTGACGAAGGTGTGGCGCCATTTTGTCGGGACACAACTTATACAGCTCGATCGGGATGCCATTCTGCCCGTCGCTTTCCCCGAGCGAATGGAGCGGATGGCGAGCGCTATTTCATCGTTGGAAAATTCCACCTCTATAAGCTCTTTGTCCGACTCCGACAGGCTAGGTAGTGCGATATCTCTAAGTAGCAAAAGTGAGTCTTCCTCCGGTCTGTCTGAAACCGGCACGTACACCTTCTGAAAGTGTTGGGCAAAGACTCCAACTATCTCAACCGGGTCCACAACCCGCACCCCGTCTACTCTTTCAACAACAGGCACCACATGATTCAATCTATCTCTTTTATCCAACCAAGCAATCAATTTTCCCGCTTTGTCACCGACATCATACAAACGCCCCTGTTGCTCTCGACTCATCGCCTTGGTCGCATCAGTCACCAGAGCCCTATAGTCAGACTGTTTAAGGGCTAGAGCATGCAACCCCTCATGTGTAACCCCAGATTGTAATTCTTCTTCCAAAGCAGTAATTTCATTCTCCAGACGTACCGCCTCCTCATTCTTGCTTTTCTTCACACTGGCGATCAAGGACAAGGTTTGACCACGGATCACAGTCTTATAGGCCTCCCATAGTGAGATGGAGGTGGACACCGACCCCACATTCTCGGTAAAGTAGTAGTCCATGCATTTAACCTAGTTTTAGGATTACGGAGGTGCCAGGGGTTAATCGGAGCCACCCGATCCTCAGCTCCGAACTGTACATCAATAGTAAGCCAGAGTGGGGAGTGGTCCGAGATTACCCTAGCCAGGTGTCGAATTTCCCTCACAGAGACCATCTGCACCGCCGGTACTAGGATATAGTCAAGCCTCGAGAGACTCCCATGTGCTCCCGAATAGAAGGTATATTGTGCCTGTCCGGGGGGCAGTTGCCTCCAACAATCTGCCAGACCCAGCGCGTCTCGGAAGTTACCAAGCCAAGATTGCGATTTCGGGAGATCCCTGGGGGGGCTACGATCCTCCCTGCCGCAACCAACCGAGATAAAATCACCACCGACAACCAGCATGCCTTCGGGGAGACCCAATACCACCCTTCCCAAATCAGAGAATGTCGTGGACTGCAAGGCTGGCGGGACATACACAGAAAGTATGGAGATCGTCTTCCCCTCCCACCTGCCCGTGATAGCCGCATACCGACCCCTATAGTCTAGTACAGTGTAGTCTATTTCCAGGGGGAGGGAGCTCCTGACAAGAACGCCCACCCCCCTCGACCCAGTAGTGAATCCGGAGTGTGCCACTAGACGATAGCCCCGTCTATTCAATGCATGGCATGTGTTCCCTATCAGGTGTGTCTCCTGCAACAACACTATATTCGGGGAGAGACGTTTCAAATACTGTAAAACTATCCCCCGCTTTATCCTGTCACCCAGACTGTTGACATTCCAGCTCAGCACCCTCAGCCCCCTACCCCATCCCAGAAATGACGACAATGCCCCCCCTACAAAGAAACAGGCACAAAAAATGAAATATATAGCAATGTGTGACCTCGTAAGAAACAAAGAAACAACAAGTTCCCCCGCACCACCCCCAGAGAAATCCCCAAAACACACCCCCCCACCCTGCACCCCTGCGTTAGACCAAAAAGCCACCCCAACTTGCAGTGTGCCTGTCGCCCCATTAAAACTAACCTACAAAAAGAGAAGAAACCCCTAGAGGAGGAAGAGTCCCGATTCCCCTCGCCCCCGGTTAATTACCAATATATGTACACAAAGAATCATCGAACCACTGCTGTAAGTCTATAGAGCACGCACACCGGTAAGTCCTCACTCCTCCTGTTCCTCCGAGCCACCTTCAGCGCCCCTCGATTGTTCTGGGTGATCACGATGTGTTGGCAAAGTATCGAGCCAGTCACTGACGACCTCAGGTCGGTCAAAAAGAGCGCCGTTCCTCATACTCAATCCTCAATCGGGCCGGGAAAAGCACGGCATACTTCAGTCCCATGTCCCTAAGTCGCCGTTTCACCCCCATGAATCCCATGCGCTGTTTTTGCACAGCCTGCGTAAAATCCGGGTAGAAACTAATCGTTGCATTTTCGAATTTCGTGGGACCGTTGGTCCGTGATGCCTGAAGAATAGCGTCTCTGTCCCGAAAATTGAAAATCCTGGCTATGATAGGCCGCGGAGCGGCACCCGGTTTAGGCCTCCCACCGGGGACTCTGTGAGCATGCTCCACTGCGAAAAAGTTACTGAGGCCCTTGGGTGTCAAGTGATTCAATACGAGGTCCTCCACAAGGAGATCTGTAGATAGTTCAGTGGGCTTCTCCGGTACCCCGATGATACGCACATTGTTGCGCCTAGCCCGGCTTTCAAAATCATCCAGCCGACGGGCAAACAAGTCGTTAGATGATCGAAGATTGCGAACTTCGGTCTGAAGATCGGAGACATCGGTAGTGAAACTGGCAGTCTCAATGTCCAGGGACTTGACCCGCTCGTTGGTCTTCGCAAGATCAGTCCTGATTAAGTTAATATCGAATGCCACTGTGTCAATCTTTGAAGCCAGTGTCTCATACTGCTGGCCCATAGATGTCTTCATACTTGCAATGGCGCCCATGACGTCCCTCAATGTCAGTTCTTCAGTCGCGGGAGAGCCATCCCCAGTCTCGTCCAGAACTTTACCCACACTACCGGGGGATTCTTTTGGGCGAGTGAAGCGGTCCATAGTATTGAATTGGGTGGTACCCCCTAAGTACGTGCCCTTGGTGGCCCGCTTCTCGCTCTCCGTCTTGCCCACCATATTGAGCAGCGAGCCCCAATGGGGCTTTTGGGACCTGGTTTGAATGGCTCCCCGCAAAGCTGACTTGTAGAGTCCGGGGACGAGAGTGGAAGACAAGCGTATGGCCAATAGCAAAGCACGGACCAGCAGTGTCAACAGGCAGCAAGTCTCAGTAGACAAAGGCCAAAAACGAAACCGAAAGTACCACAGGGTCAGTGGCCGATTCCCTCTGGCCGTTGTTGTTCAATTGCCACCTGGGTACCTCGGGGACTCCAGTCGCGGGCTGGGCATCGATGTAGGCTGCGAAGTTTCTAGGTGGAGTAAGTCCGGTTCCCAGCGGCCAAATCGATTTTTGGATAGAGATTCCGTGTCAGCAGGGTGACATCTAGAAGAACCCGTCGTCTATATCAGGATTTGCGACAGGATAGATACAGGAGGCGGAGAGGGTCTCGGGAGCCCTGTGCTCACGCGACCATCTTGGATGCGCGCGAAGCTCCTCCTCCCCTAACACCACTTTTTAATCAAATTTATAACGATGCCCAGGTACCCGCATCTTGGAAGGGTAACGTCATTCACCCAATATTTGAACACGGCGACCATCAAGTCAAGTCAAGTCAAGTCAATAGATTTATATAGCGCGCTACATACCCAGAGGGTCTCAAGGCGCTTGAAGAAGGGTGGGGAGTTACTTGTCAAATATCCATGTTTTGAGTTGCTTTCTGAATGCTAGGTGGTTCTGAGTAAGGCGAAGGTGAGTGGGGAGTGAGTTCCAAGTTTTAGCTGCTAGGTAGGAGAAGGATCTACCTCCCATGGTGGTTTTGTTGATGCGAGGTACAGTGGCAAGGGCTTGGTTGGAGGATCGTAGCTGGCGGGAGGGGGTGTAGAAGGATAGTCGTGTGTTGAGGCATTCGGGTCCTATTTCGTAGAGTGCTTTGTGTGCGTGGGTTAGGAGCCGGAAAGTAATCCTCTTATTGACGGGGAGCCAGTGGAGGTTTTTCAGGTGATCAGAGATGTGTTCTTTACGCGGGATGTCTAATATGAGCCTGGCTGAGGCGTTCTGGATGCGTTGTAGTTTTTTCTGGAGTTTTGCGGTGATGCCGGCGTAGAGGGTGTTTCCGTAGTCCAGTCGGCTCGTGACCAGAGCGTGGGTGACTGTTTTTCTAGTTTCGGTAGGGATCCAGCTAAATGTTTTTTTGAGCATGCGAAGAATGTTGAAGCAAGATGAAGTAACGGCGTTGACTTGTTTGTTCATCGAGAGTGAGGCATCCAGGATGACGCCCAGGTTCCGTGCGTGGTCCGTCGGGATGGGTGCTTTTCCGAGGGCCTCTGGCCACCAAGAGTCGTCCCAGGCGGAGGGGGAAGTACCTAAGACGAGGACTTCTGTTTTGTCTGAGTTCAGTTTCAGACGGCTGTGCTTCATCCATTCGGCTACTTCTTTCATTCCTTCGTGTAGGTTGGTTTTGGCCATGTTAGGGTCTCTGGTGAGTGATAGGATCAGTTGAGTGTCGTCGGCGTAGGAGATGATGTTGAGGTCATGTTGGCGTGCGATGGCCGCGAGGGGGCTCATGTAAACGTTGAAGAGGGTGGGACTGAGTGAGGACCCTTGGGGTACGCCGCAGATGACTTCAGTGGCCTCTGATTTGAATGGTGGAAGGCGGATTCTCTGCGTTCTTCCGGAGAGGAACGAGGTGATCCATTCCAGTGCTTTTCCTTGGATTCCGATGTTTTTGAGGCGCTGTAGAAGGGTGCTATGGCAGACCGTGTCGAAGGCTGCGGAGAGGTCGAGGAGGATGAGGGCGACTGTGTCTCCATTGTCCAGTAGAGTTCGAATGTCGTCTGTTGCTGCGATGAGGGCGGTTTCGGTGCTGTGCTTGGCTCGGAAGCCGGATTGTGAAGAGTCGAGGGATTTGTTGGTTTCGAGGAATGCGGCGAGCTGGTTGCTGATAGCTTTCTCGATGACTTTGGCCGGGAATGGAAGGAGTGAGATAGGGCGATAGTTTTTGAGTTCGGTGGGGTCAGCTGTGGGTTTCTTCAGGAGGGCGCTGAGTTCGGCATGTTTCCAGCTTTCCGGGAAGGTTGCGGAGTTGAGGGAGCCGTTGATGACATTTCGGAGGTGCGGTGCAATAATGGAGTCTGCTTTGTTAAAGATGTGGTGAGGGCAGGGGTCTGTGGGGGATCCTGAATGGATAGAGTTCATCAGACGGATGGTGTCCTCAGTGGAGATTGGCTTCCAGTCATTGAGGATGTTCAGGGGGGGTGGGGGTCCTGCAGTGGATTGGGTGGGTTGGTCTCCGGGTTGGTTGTCGAAGCTGTTGTGGATGTCTGCAATTTTGTTGTGGAAGAATGAGGCTAGGGAGTCGCAGAGGGCTTGAGAGGGGGTGATGTCGTTGGAGTTGTCTGAGGGGTTGGTAAATTCCTTGACGATGTTGAATAATTCCTTGCTGTTGTGGGCGTTGTTATCTAGACGGTCCTTGAAGGCTGTTTTCTTGGCGTTTCGGATTAGTTGGTGGTGTATGCGGGTGGCGTTTTTGAAGGCGTCTTTGGTGCTGGTGGTTGGGTCTTTTTTCCAGGCCTTCTCGAGGGAGCGACAGAGTTTCTTGGATTTCTTAAGGTCATCGTTGAACCAGGAGGCCTTCTTGCTGCCTAGTTTTATTTGTCGTTTTTTCAGTGGTGCTAGGATGTCGGCGCTGTTGGATAACCATTGGGTGAGGTTGGTGGCTGCTTGGTCTGGGTTTGAGGAGTGGGCGGGGGGGTTTTGAAGAAGCGATGAGGAGATCTGGTCGATGGTGATTTTGTTCCAGTTTCTTTGCAGAGTGGGATGGTGGTGGTTGTTGGATGTGGGCTTGTTGTAGGTGAAGTGAACGCAGCTGTGGTCAGTCCAAAGGAGAGCTGTGGTGTGGCTGAAGGAGACATGTTTGCTGGAGGTGAAGATAGGGTCGAGTGTGTGACCTGCGATGTGGGTGGAGGTAGAAACAAGTTGTTTAAGTCCGAGGTTTGCGAGGTTGTCCAAAAGGGTGGTGGTGTTGCGGTCGTTGTTCTTTTCAAGGTGAAAGTTGAGGTCTCCCAAAAGGATGTAGTCCTCGGAGGGGAGTGCGTGTGGAGTGATGAAGTCCATGATGTCTTCACTAAATTGTGCGCGGGGTCCTGGTGGCCTGTAAAGGAGGGTGCCTCTGAGTGTGGTCTTGGGGTCGGTGTGGATCTGGAAGTGAAGGTGTTCAGAGTTGGCGAGATTGACGTCTGAGCTGGTTGAGATGCGGATGGATTTCTTATGGACGATAGCAATGCCTCCTCCTGTGTGTCCGGTACGGTCCTTGCGAATGATCTTATAGCCTTCCGGAATGGCAATGGTGATGTCTGGGGCTGAAGAGGCATTCATCAATGTTTCTGTTTGGAAGGCGACGTCGGAGAGATGGTGTCGAGTAGATTCCAGAGGTCGATGGCGTGTCTGTGGACCGAGCGGGTGTTGAGCAGGATGCATTGTAGGTGGTTGGGATCGGATATCTGTTGTGTGTTCGTAGATGAGGAGTTGTTATTGGTGCCGTCGAACTTGCAGGAGTAGCAGGAAAAGGGTCCATGGGTGTGTCCAGGAGCGGCTTGGACGCAGATGGGGGAGCGGCCAGGGTTAAGGGCTAGGAGGGTGGTGGCATCGTACGTAATGCGGGAGGGCTGGGCAATGCGAGGGCCAGGGGGTCTGGCGCTGGGCGCGGTCCAGGCGCGGACGGGCGTAGACAGGCTTACCTTTGGCGCACCTTCGGCGCGACTGGGGCGCGAATGCTGCGCGTGGACGCTGCACGCAAATGCAGCGGTCATATATGGATGGTGAAGGGGGGAGGGGCGAGGGCGGCTCAGCTGGGAGGCGGGGCGGGCTCAAGGGAACGGAGCACAACAACAACAAAAACAAAATGGAGGGGAGGGCAGAGCAGGGCGCCGGGGGATATCGCAGAAATAATGTGCAGGTCAATATCAGAGCAAGCCAGCAAAGCAGCGACCAAGCAATGTAAACGCTAGTATATTCCTGGCGCTATTAAAACAAAACTTTGTCACAATGCAGCTTCACGATACGATACCACGTCTCAGCGCAGAGACAGGGGAGCGACCACTCAAGGCAGGAGCAAAGAATGGATCACAGCGCTGCGAGGTCAGGGGACGCTGTATATTGGTAGTGGGAGGGCGGCTCAGCTGGGAGGCGGGGCGGGCTCAAGGGAACGGAGCACAACAACAACAAAAACAAAATGGAGGGGAGGGCAGAGCAGGGCGCCGGGGGATATCGCAGAAATAACCAGGAGGCCTTCTTGCTGCCTAGTTTTATTTGTCGTTTTTTCAGTGGTGCTAGGATGTCGGCGCTGTTGGATAACCATTGGGTGAGGTTGGTGGCTGCTTGGTCTGGGTTTGAGGAGTGGGCGGGGGGGTTTTGAAGAAGCGATGAGGAGATCTGGTCGATGGTGATTTTGTTCCAGTTTCTTTGCAGAGTGGGATGGTGGTGGTTGTTGGATGTGGGCTTGTTGTAGGTGAAGTGAACGCAGCTGTGGTCAGTCCAAAGGAGAGCTGTGGTGTGGCTGAAGGAGACATGTTTGCTGGAGGTGAAGATAGGGTCGAGTGTGTTACCTGCGATGTGGGTGGAGGTAGAGACAAGTTGTTTAAGTCCGAGGTTTGCGAGGTTGTCCAAAAGGGTGGTGGTGTTGCGGTCGTTGTTCTTTTCAAGGTGAAAGTTGAGGTCTCCCAAAAGGATGTAGTCCTCGGAGGGGAGTGCGTGTGGAGTGATGAAGTCCATGATGTCTTCACTAAATTGTGCGCGGGGTCCTGGTGGCCTGTAAAGGAGGGTGCCTCTGAGTGTGGTCTTGGGGTCGGTGTGGATCTGGAAGTGAAGGTGTTCAGAGTTGGCGAGATTGACGTCTGAGCTGGTTGAGATGCGGATGGATTTCTTATGGACGATAGCGATGCCTCCTCCTGTGTGTCCGGTACGGTCCTTGCGAATGATCTTATAGCCTTCCGGAATGGCAATGGTGATGTCTGGGGCTGAAGAGGCATTCATCCATGTTTCTGTTTGGAAGGCGACGTCGGAGAGATGGTGTCGAGTAGATTCCAGAGGTCGATTGCGTGTCTGTGGACCGAGCGGGTGTTGAGCAGGATGCATTGTAGGTGGTTGGGATCGGATATCTGTTGTGTGTTCGTAGATGAGGAGTTGTTATTGGTGCCGTCGAACTTGCAGGAGTAGCAGGAAAAGGGTCCATGGGTGTGTCCAGGAGCGGCTTGGACGCAGATGGGGGAGCGGCCAGGGTTAAGGGCTAGGAGGGTGGTGGCATCGTACGTAATGCGGGAGGGCTGGGCAATGCGAGGGCCAGGGGGTCTGGCGCTGGGCGCGGTCCAGGCGCGGACGGGCGTAGACAGGCTTACCTTTGGCGCACCTTCGGCGCGACTGGGGCGCGAATGCTGCGCGTGGACGCTGCACGCAAATGCAGCGGTCATATATGGATGGTGAAGGGGGGAGGGGCGAGGGCGGCTCAGCTGGGAGGCGGGGCGGGCTCAAGGGAACGGAGCACAACAACAACAAAAACAAAATGGAGGGGAGGGCAGAGCAGGGCGCCGGGGGATATCGCAGAAATAATGTGCAGGTCAATATCAGAGCAAGCCAGCAAAGCAGCGACCAAGCAATGTAAACGCTAGTATATTCCTGGCGCTATTAAAACAAAACTTTGTCACAATGCAGCTTCACGATACGATACCACGTCTCAGCGCAGAGACAGGGGAGCGACCACTCAAGGCAGGAGCAAAGAATGGATCACAGCGCTGCGAGGTCAGGGGACGCTGTATATTGGTAGTGGGAGGGCGGCTCAGCTGGGAGGCGGGGCGGGCTCAAGGGAACGGAGCACAACAACAACAAAAACAAAATGGAGGGGAGGGCAGAGCAGGGCGCCGGGGGATATCGCAGAAATAATGTGCAGGTCAATATCAGAGCAAGCCAGCAAAGCAGCGACCAAGCAATGTAAACGCTAGTATATTCCTGGCGCTATTAAAACAAAACTTTGTCAGAATGCAGCTTCACGATACGATACCACGTCTCAGCGCAGAGACAGGGGAGCGACCACTCAAGGCAGGAGCGAAGAATGGATCACAGCGCTGCGAGGTCAGGGGACATTGTATATTGGTAGTGGGAGTGCGGCTCAGCTGGGAGGCGGGGCGGGCTCAAGGGAACGGAGCACAACAACAACAAAAACAAAATGGAGGGGAGGGCAGAGCAGGGCGCTGGGGGATATCGCAGAAATAATGTGCAGGTCAATATCAGAGCAAGCCAGCAAAGCAGCGACCAAGCAATGTAAACGCTAGTATATTCCTGGCGCTATTAAAACAAAACTTTGTCAGAATGCAGCTTCACGATACGATACCACGTCTCAGCGCAGAGACAGGGGAGCGACCACTCAAGGCAGGAGCGAAGAATGGATCACAGCGCTGCGAGGTCAGGGGACGCTGTATATTGGTAGTGGGAGGGCGGCTCAGCTGGGAGGCGGGCGGGCTCAAGGGAACGGAGCACAACAACAACAAAAACAATATGGAGGGGAGGGCAGAGCAGGGCGCCGGGGGATATCGCAGAAATAATGTGCAGGTCAATATCAGAGCAAGCCAGCAAAGCAGCGACCAAGCAATGTAAACGCTAGTATATTCCTGGCGCTATTAAAACAAAACTTTGTCACAATGCAGCTTCACGATACGATACCACGTCTCAGCGCAGAGACAGGGGAGCGACCACTCAAGGCAGGAGCGAAGAATGGATCGCAACCCAACCAACTATATTCTTATATCTTTGATAGATGTAGAAGCAAAGCTTTACGCCTCTTGCATCCTCATAAAGCTGCAAGACTGGATCGAAGAATCAAACAGAATCCCCTGGTTCCAGACAGGCTTCAGGCGGAAAATGGGAACAATTACCAGTTTAACTTGCCTGTCATTATTAACAGACAGAATGGCAGCAAAGGGTGCACGGTTGTATGCCTGTTTCGTCGATATCAAATCGGCCTTCGACAGAGTTAACCGAGAGCGTCTATGGGGCAAACTACAGTGTTGGGGGACGCCAACCAAACTATTAAAGGCAATAAAAGTTCTATACCAAGACACATGGGAAAAGGTGAAATTGGGAAATGGAGCTTATACCACGAGGAATATACCAACGTACCAGGGCCTAAAACAAGGCTGCGTTTTAGCACCCACCCTTTTTAATCTTTTCCTTTCCGACCTCGCAACAGTGCTGGAGATGGACGAAGTTCACCCACCATCATTGGCAAATCATCGAATTCCTTGCCTGCAATATGCAGACGATATGGTATTGCTGAGCAAAACCCCAATTGGTCTACAAAGAGCTCTAAACATACTAGCAGCATACTTAAAACAAGAGGGTCTGGACCTAAACAAAGAAAAAACTAAAGTGGTCCGTCTAGTAGACCCAAAAAAACTAAGATTCACATGGACGGTGAACGGGACAAAGGTGAAAGAACAAGGGTCATACAAGTACCTCGGAAGTACAATATCTCAGGGCGCAAAACAAATGGAGCACATAACTGCAATACGCGCAAAAGCCCAAAAAACAATGAATTAAGGAACAGATCTCTGTACTGGGGTGAATGTTTGACATTGTTCAACGTTCTGTCAATTAATTGTTCTTTTTGCACTTATACATTTGCATATATTTTCTATTATGTGTTTCTGTATTGCTTTTAGCAAATTGTCACCTGTATTTTCAATTTTCAATAAAGCTTCATTCGATTTCTTAAATCAGAGAATCATTAAAGCAGGTAAAAAAACATACAACATGATTATCAAACCAAAATATTTTAAAATAGCAAAATATAAAAATGTCAGAAAACAATTATTTGCGTAGACAGCAATCCATTCTCCTTATCAGGCTCTTAGCAGACTCACATAAAACTAGTTTTCCTACATTTAAAAACATTTTTTAAAAACACAGTTATAGAGGTAATAAAAAGTTAATTCTCTAAAAGTTGTCAGACCAATAGTGCGGGATGACATTGTCTAAGGCCGAGTGTTCCTAAAATCGGAATAATCCACCGCCTTCTCTGCACAGAATACAATTTACAGAAAAAGAATACATTCAATGTTGACTGTTAGGATAGGTCATCACATGGACATTTACACATTGGTCTTGACCAATCATTCAAATCAGGAAAACTAAGTGTTCTATGTATAATGCCTAATCTAAAACGAGTTAACAGTAGTCTGTCATAGCCACCTTTGATGTTCCTTAAGTATGGCTGGACACTGTGTGGTCAGCATAAGTTGATTTGCTTGTGTAGTTGATTTTGCTATTTTGGCTGCAGTTCTATTTGTTTCCAGTAAAGACAGGCATCTACTTCTAAGATCATTCCTGGCTACTGCACTCAAGGTGTTAGGATCAATGTAATTTTCTGGGTGACCAAGATTAATTGTAAAAAATGTTACTTAATTTAGCCACCTAATGTGCATGGCCCCTTGTAATCTGCGACTATCATTCAAAATGTGGCGATTAAGTAGTGTTTTCTCAGTAGTCCAGATCCTATGCCACAATATGAATTTTTATGATGTCCGCCATATATGATGATATCTGCCTAGTTCTGCGTGGCAGATATGATTGAAAGTGCTATCTGGGACTGCCAGCAAAAATCTAAAAAAGATATTCTCTACAATCTGTAGAGAATGAATGTCCACATGACCCCAAATGCCAGCACCATAGATGGCAATTGACACACATTTATAGAGGTGCCGGTGGGCGTCTGCCCAATATTCTGCTAAAATTGGATAAGACTGCCGTTGCCTTCATAAACAGTAATCTCCTGGCTTTGACTGCTTGGGTCCAAGTCCCTAGTCATTCAATCAGAATCCCTAAACAAGAGAAAGTTTTAGAGCATTCAATCCTTTTAGCGTGAATATAAATGTCTCTGTTCTTATTGCTGCCTGCTCGAACTTTCATAATGAATGTTTTTGAGGAGTTAACAGTGATACCCAGATTAGACATGAACGAGGCAAAGCTTGACACTACCATTTGAAGACCCAATGGAATACATGCCATAAGGACCGCGTCATCTGAGTAAAAAACATCCGGATTGGGGCGTTTGTCAATTATCGGTAGGTCCTGGCACTCCTTCGCCAATGCCCGTCCCAGATCGTTTATGTAAAGGGTAAAGAGTAAGGTGCCAGGTCGAAGCCTTGTCTCACTCCTCTCATTATGCTGAATGGCGATGAGCATCCCCCTTCAACCCCATATCGAACTCTTGCCTTCGCCCCCCACATAGAGTTGTCTCATGAAATGTATGAGTGACTTATCCACCCCATTCCCTCTAAAATCCTCCATAACTTGTTGTGGATAACGCAGTCGAAGGCTGCGGTTGGATCGATGAATGCCAAATATAACCTGCACCTTTTTGCCTTACTGTACTTGCTCAAGAGGATGTTTAAGTTGAGACCATGTTCCATTGTGCCCAGACCCTTACGGAAGCCAAATTGAATGTCAGAAACAATTGAATTCTCCTCTGCCCAATTCTGTAGTCTAGTTAAAATGACTGTACATTTTGCCACTCATGTGGTCGAGTACCCCATGTTGACCGTCAATTATAACCATCTTAGACTGACTTAAGCATGTTTTTTTTACTTTGGCCTTAATGTAGAACGATGTTACATATGCCTGCCTAGTGAAAATAGTTATAGAGTAGAGCAGTGCTCTTCGATATGAACTCTTACTATAGACTTTGGCATAGCTTCATGTCAATCTTCTTCTTTAACTTTAGCTTGCTTTATGGCATTGCGTGCTATTGCCTTTAACATGGTCTCATGTTACCTTGCATACTAATTTAGCTCTACTTTAAACTTCTTTACGTGACAGCGCTTGCATAACTGACTCCATTTTCTCCACCGTTGCCATTTTCGGAGCTTCACAAGGTGGGGAGGGCATGTTTTGCTCTGCACTTGTTTTTCGCACCTCACAAACCAGAGCGTACTGGATATTATTGAAGGAATGTACAAACTCCGCCTCAAAGCCAAAATACAGGGGCTTGGCCAGCTATTGTCTTGACCTTGAGCCGGACTGGTACGAGCTAGCCCGGTTTACTCTGATGAGGAGGGGAGAGGCTTTCTAGAGGCTTGGTTTTACGTTTGAAACAGTAGTAAAGCAAGGGGCCTCCGCGGGCCAGACGGAAGTTCACCACAGAATCGATGTAATGCTGTGAACGGGTGGGAACTTTGTATCCTGACTGAACTCTCCTCTGGCAGCAGTACCGAACTCCCCTCAGCTTGATTGGCGAAATGTTGTGGAAGAATCAGTCGGTGAGGTGTTCCTAACCAACTCTTTACTAATTTCTTACTAGTCTTGCTACTCTTTGCAATTCTTTTTTCTCGTTATTTCTTATTCCTTTCATTCGTTGCTACATACATACATTGCATTTTATTTTGACTGTTTATTTCAATTATCTTATATTTACTTGGGAGTCTGCCATGACTAATGCATTCGGCCTGCCTTTGTTGAAGTAGTGTATTAATAAATTTATATGTGTTATATTCCATATGTTTGGATTGGTATTATCTCGCCTTGGGGGAGTGCTGGGTTTTGCCTCGGCCTAAGGGAGTAGTGTGGTTAGGATCTGTCCTTTTTGTGAAAAGCAGATTCACAACATCTTGGCGTCAATCTCACAGGGTTCGAAGGGGTGGGTTAAAGCGGAAGAACTATGTTTTCTAGAATATCAAAAGCAGACTCCCAGATACCAATTGAGATTCCTGGATGGGAAATGGCCCCATATGGGTGCTTGCCCACGAGTGGGCTAATTGCGCTGGATTGAGTGAGAATTGGAGTGCGTGTTTGGCTGACGCTGAACCAGCTCAAGTGGTTACGTGTTTGCAAAAAGTGCCTGTGAAAAAAGGAGAAGAACTCTCTACATTAGGAAGAAGGGGTTGGATTCTCTTAAATTCTTATAGAATAATGCATGATAAATATGTTAAGCTGCAAAGTGAGTGTGAGAAGTTAGAGAAACAGTATGTTATAAACAAGAATACCTCTACAATGTTAACTTGTCAGAATAAATTGCTGTTAGATAAGCTGGAAATTGATCAAACTGTAGCCGAAAAAGCTGCCGTGCGTATTGCGAAGTATAAGTATAGGAACAGAAGAGGAAGAGGTAACAAGAGAAAGGTGCGCTTAGCTATTTCAAAGGTTGGAATTGACTGGTACCCTGAGACGTGGGATGGAAATGTTTGGGATTCTTCAGAGTTTTCGGACGCTAGCAGAGAATGTGATAAAGTTGATGAGCATGACCAGGTTGAGAAGCAGGGTGAGTCAGCGGAAAGCAAAGTGGTTTAAGCGCAACCTATTTATCATCGAAAAATTCAAGGTCGACCTAATTTCCCGCCGGCAGTTTCGATGGATAGTATGGAAGATTTTACTCAGCAGGAGATTAATGACATTTCAGACAGATTTCGGCAGAAACTTGGAAAATCTCCACTTACGTGGATGGTTCGATTATATAATCTGGTTGCTGCAGGTATGATGGTAGATCACGAAGATGCAGTGAAATTCTGTACACTTAGCTCAGATTCTACAGTGCAGGAGCAGTTTAGGAATTATACTAACAAAGATCAAATTAGTCTGTTGCAGTTGGCTGTGGTTGGATGTAGTCCTTAATACACGATAGAGTCAGACTAGCCAGTGAATGAGAAACCTTGGTATATTTTGAGAGATGCTATACAGAGGTTGAAAGAGGAGGTAATGAAAACCTCTATTTTCCTAGATCACGCACATAGGTTGATGGATCGATTGTTGAATGCATCTGTGCGAAACAGGATAATTTGTACTGCTCCTTCTGCATACAATCAGACTGGTAACACTTTGGCACAGGTGGTTGAGGCAGTTCGCGAATTAGGAGAATTGGGAGAATGGATGGAAAGTGAGAGACCTTCTAGGTCTGAGACTCGTACAGACAATAACAGGCTGTCTAGGGGAGATATGTTTATGGCTTTGTCGAATGATGGTGTGAAAAAAGAACAGATAGATGGAAAAACTACCACATGTATGTGGCAGATGTATCGAAAGAGGTCTGGATAAGAAGGAGGGGAGCAGGAAAGACAATAAACTGAATAAAGTGCAAAGACAGTCAGACGAGAGCAAGAGCGAAGCGCAGCAGAAGGAGGGGGAGAAACCTGCCCACTCCAGCAGAAAGGTTGAGAGAGACTTATAAAACAAGAGGAATTTCTCCCTAAAAGATATGAAGGAATGTATCCAGATTTAACCTGGGCAAAGGACAGATACAAGGCAGATTAGGAAATAGGTCAAGCTCGCAAAGATAACAGACCTTATGTTGATATAGAAATTCACTGGAGACATCGTAATACTCAGAGGGCAGGGCCTTAGTAGATACCGGAGTGGAGGTCACTTTGATATATGGAAATCCCAAAAAGTTAAACGGACAGTATTTTACCATTACAGGTTAAGGCGGTAAAGACACACCAGCAGTGCAGACGAAGGTCCACTTGAAAATAGGGAGAATACCAAAAAGAGAACATACTGTATTGATTGTGCCTGTTTCTGAATATATTATTGGAATTGATATTTTGAACGGAATGATTTTGTATTTGGAAGACGGTTGGTATCAGTTTGGATCAAAGAAGTACATTTCAGTTAATGCTGTGAGAGTAGGTAATTTGAAAATTCCCCCAGTGAAGGTGCCTCAGGCTACAAAAGTAATTCATTTGAAACAATACAGAATTTCAGGGGGCATGAAGAGATCAGTGCAACTATTCAGGACTTGATAGAGGCAGGGTTGGTGAGCTCAATCACTACTGCTTGGAATAATCCTGTATGGACCGTGTGCAAAAGTGACAATTCTTGGCGCATAACAGTTGATTATCATGAATTGAACAAGCATTCACCTCCTTTGACTTCCGCGGTCCCAGATACAGTTACCTTGATTGAGAAAATACAGAAACACCCTGGGACTTGGTATGCAACTGTTGATATTGCTAATGCGTTCTTTTCAATACCAATACACCATGAATGTCAAGAGCTATTTTGTTTTTCATGGAATGGTCGACAAATGACATTTAAGAATTTTCCTCAGTGGTATTTGCATAGTCCCACGATCTGTCATCGGCTGGTGGCAGAGCATTTAGATGAAGTGTCAGTTATTCCTGGAATACAGCTTTGTCATTACATTGATGATGTGATGATACAGGGAGAGAAGCAAGAACAAGTGCAGACTCAGTTAGACAGGATTGGGGGCATTTACAGAGCAAGGGATGGGAGATCAATCCCGACAAATTACAAGGACCCTCTCAGAGTGTGAAGTTTTCGGGTATCCAGTGGCACCAGGGACACAGAGAGGTGGTGCCCCAAATGAGACAAAAGATTAGAGAATTTGCAGTACCACAAAACAGAAAAGAAACTCAGAGGTTCATTGGTTTGTTTGGTTTTTGGAGGCAGCATATTCCTCATTTGAGTCAGATTTTGGCCCCTTTGTACAAAGTTACACGAAAGAAGAATGCGTTTGAGTTGGGAGAGCAAAAGCAAACAGCATTTGAATTGCCAAAAGAGGCTATTCAGTATGCTTTGGATTTATAGCTGGTACGAGATGTTGATTTAAATGTAACAGTACATGAACCATATGATAATTGGAGTTTGTGGCAGAAGCAGGGAAGAACCTGCCAGATGCTGGAGAGCGTTATACTCCTTTTGAAAAACAGTTACTTGCATGCTATTGGGCTCTAGTGGATACTGATAATTGACCCTAGGGCATGATGTGATTTTGAGACCGGAGATTCCGATAATGCAGTGGGTGATGAGTTCCCCTAAAACTCATTGAATAGGACATGCACAGGAAGCTAGTGTAACCAAATGGAAGTGGTATATACAGGCTAGGGCCCAAGTAGGTCCCAAAGGCACCGCAGTGTTGCACGAACAGGTGGCGCAGGCTCCAATAGAAGAGACAGAAGTGTTTCAAGACGTACCTGAGATACAGGAATCCCCTGTAAAGTGGGGTAAGCCATTTAGATAATTGTCCATGGAGGACAAGAAGCATGTGTGGTTTACTGATGGTTCAGCCAGGTATGTAGGAGCTAAGAGGCATTGGAAGGCAGTGTCATATAAGTATGTGACCCAGAAGTTGTTGACTACTACTGGAGAAGGGAAAAGTAGCCAGTTTGCAGAGCTTTACGCTGTGTATCAAGCTTTGAAACAAGAACTGCCTGGAAAATGTCATATGGGCTAGCAACTTGGCTTCCCACATGGCATGCTCATAGTTAGATGATAAATGCAAAAGAGGTGTGGGGCAAGGAATTGTGGAAAGAAAGTTGGACCATGTTGACACAAAGTACAGTTACCGTGCACCATGTAGATGCTCATTGTTCTATCGACTCACTTGACCGCTGGTTTAATTCCCTCACAGATGAGAAAGCTAAGATTTCAGAGGCAAAAGTAGAAATTTAGGATTCTGACTTGGTTGGGATTGCGAAGTGGGCACATCAGAAGTGTGGACACTTTGGAGAACTGATTTCTAGCAGGTGGGCAGAAAATAGAGGAATACACATTCCCCTAGACTTGATTAAACCTTTATTAAAACTGTGATTTTGCAGTGTCCCATTTGTCAGCATGCACAACACAGATTAGTCCCACAGATAGTGAGAGGTCAGTTAGGAAGAGGAAAGTTACCAGCGCAGACTTGGCAGATGGATTATATCGGGCCACTAAGTAGAGGATGCCAATATGTGTGCATGGCTGTGGACACATACTCTGGATATTTGATAGCTTTTCCATGTAAACATGTTGAATACTCTGAAAATACTAGATTTGATGATTTTGTATTATGGAATTCCATTACAGATTCAAACAGAAGTCATGTTAAAGGTAGATTGGTGCAGGATTATTGTGTACAGCACAATATTGAGTGGATTTTTCATTCTGTATTACCCACAGGCTACAGGTTTAATTGAGCGAATGAATGGGCAGTTGAAAGACCAACTTAAAAAGCTGTCTGACAGTTTGTTAAAGAACTGGCTAGATCATTTGAGTGCAGCTTTGCAGATATTGAATAATAGACCTATGGCAAATGCGGAAACACCTTTAATGCGAATGTTAACTCCAGCTTTGCAGATTCAGCCCCATGTGGCTGTCAATACCATTCTTTATTGGGAGACAGTTCCTGGAGCTTTGGCTCCATACAGAGCTACACCGAAGGCTCCCGATCTTGTTTTACATGCTTTACAGTTACATAGACTGAAACCGAGAGACATTACACTCATTGAGTCAGGAGTAGGAATTCAGATACCCCCAGAGCACTTTTGTTTAATTGCCCCTCGATCTGGATTGGCTCTAAAGGGCATCCAAGTGCTGGGAGCTGTAATTGATTCTGACTATCAAGGAGAAATTAAAGTCATCCTACTTAATAATAGTGAAGATGCTGACTTAGTAATACAATCTGGAGACAGAGTTGCACAATCAGTGATCATGCCGGTATACAGAGGGTAGTAAAGAAGGGAACTGCCCAAGCCCTCCTCACTGTACAGTTTGGCTCAACTGATAAAAACCCAGGAGCCAATGTGTGGGTACAGTCACCCAATGGACCCCCCGAACAGGCTGAAATAATTGCAACTGGAAAGGATAATGTAATCCTTATCATGAAACCAGGACAAGAGAAGTGGGAACATGTGCCAGCTGACAAATGCTATTTGCAAAAATGAGTAATACCTGTTTTTGTTTCCGTTCTTTTAGATCACTGTCATGTTATGTTAAGTTACCATAACTTGGAAAGCGCAACAGCTGCCCCAGCAAAGGGGCATCCCGGCGCTGACAGTAGAGCAACTTACATGTTCGGGTGGAGCACTAAATAAGACCACGGTGCAGGAAAAAAGTGAGTTTTAATGACCTTCCTGAATTCTAGGTAGTTTTTAAGGCCACGGATGTAAAAGCAGGAAGTGAGTTCCAGAGAAGAGCTGCCCTCCTGCGAAAGGAGTGGCCTCCAGCACGTACTCTCCATGTCCGGGGACCACCACCAGGTGTTGACCCAGTGAGCGTAGATGTCGTGAGGGAACATATGGTAATAGCAGGTTGGCCAAGATACATGGGGTGGTAATTTTCAGGGCTTTGAAAGTAATGCAGAGAGCCTTGAATTCGATTCGCCTGGCCACAGGCAGCCAGTGAAGTCGACGAACGGCATCTGACACCGGGCAAGACCTGCGCAAACCAAGAAGGGTTCTTGAGCCGGATTCTGTGCCCTTTGTAGCCTCAGAATTTCAGCCTTATTAGACCTCAGATACAGAGAGCAGCCCTAGTCCAGTCTCGACATTATGTAAATGTAAATGTAGTTGTACTTGTAAAGTGCACGGTTGCCTCAGCAACGGGGCGTCCCGCCGCTGTACTCATACCGCTGTGGAACCCTTCCTGGCTTTCCTGTGAGATGTCCACTCCTGGGTACCCCCAAGGTGAAGCCAGGCATCCAAGCGCTGCTGGGGCCGTTTTGGAGATTAAGCAAGCTATTGCCCAGAGTCACAGAGTGGGACCCATGATTAGACTAGGCACCGAGGCGAAAAGGATCAGGTCTGGGGAAATAGAGTCCAAGAGCCGCCGAGGCGGGAATTGAACCCTGGTCCCGGGCCAGACCTCTGCATCAGGATCTGCCGCTATAACCATTGAGCCACGCGTCTCCACAATATACATGCCTGAACCCAATAGGGGTCTAAGCCCCTGCAGTAGTCCGAAGCAGGTCCCTGCCACCTTTTTGGTTTGATCTGGGAAGCTAAGGGACAAGTCCAGCCACACCCCCAGATTTTTCACAACCTGCTTTTGAGGGGGGGCGCTACCAAGGATTGCGGGCCACCAGTTAACTCCACTTACCATGGTCCTTCCCCACCTACAATACCTCCGACTTGCTGGCATTCAGCTGTAGACAGTTGGTGGTCATCCACTCAGTGACTGCTGCCAGATCGCCCTGAATCTTAAGGGCATCCCGCTCGGCAGTGTTGACGAGCGCCACCACCAACTCTATCGCCGGCGTAGGATACCATGGTCAGTCCACTGCTCTTTGCGACTGCAGCCAAGGGTTGGAGGTAAAGGTTAAATAGCAGAGGGCTGAGGGAGGAACCCTGTGGCACCCCTTGTTTGATGGGCTGTTCGCCCGAGGCATACAGGGGGACTGTACCACAAACGACCTTTCACGAAGGAATGAGGTAAGCCACTCCAAGGCTGGACGAATAATTCCCGCCTCCTCCACGCGTCGCAGCAGAATGGCATGGAATACTGTGTCAAACGCGGCACTGAGATCCAATAGAATCAGTGTTGATGTTCGCCCAGCGTCCAGTGCTGTCCAGAGATGTTCTGTCACAGCCAGGAGGGCAGACTCCATGCTGTGACCTTGTCGAAAGCCATTCTGGAAGGGGTCCAGCGTGTTATTCATGTCAGGACGTCCAACAGGAGGGAGTTGACATATGCCTCCATGATCTTTGCCGCCCAGGGGAGCAAGGAAATAGGGCAGTAGTTTTCTGGTTTAGCTGGGTCCAGCAAGGATTTTTTGAGCTGGGGTATCACCTTGGCCTGTTTCCATGCCCTGGGCATGGTTGCCGTGGTGATAGACCTGTTTATCACCTGACCCAAATAAGGATATGATCGCAGGAACTACTTTCCTAAATTGGTCCGGTTTGAGAGGGTCTGCAAGGGAATCCTGACTTAATTTTACTGCACAGTGCTTGCAGCTGGTCAGCAGGGATTGGCGGAGAGGCATCTAAGGTATTGACCTTTTGACAACACCATGCCACCTGTAAGTTGACATGTGCAGTCGAGAAAGACCTATAGATGCTGTCCACCTTCCTAACGAAGAAGGTGGCAAGGTCCTCACACTGCTCATTGGACTAGAAAGTCGGCCTTGCAGTGGCCTGCTGAGATTTAAGGCTAGAGAGTATCGAGAATAGGCTCTTCGTCGGATTGTCACTCTCACGGATTTGAATGGCATAGAATGCTGCTCATGCCAATTGAATGAGCTTATGGTAGCTTTTAATCGTCATCCGATAGATTTCCTTCACAGCGCAATTGAAGGCCCTTCTCCATATACGCTCCGGCCTCTTACAGACCTTGCACATGTCGGCCGGATCGCCTTTGTATCATGGTCTAGTTTTAGATTTGCGGTTCATAGACCACTTCTGAGGAATTAGGCTATCTAGTGGTTGGCTGATCCAGTCAGAGAACACCCTGTATGCCTCATTAAGGTCGTCCGTCAAACTGAATGGCATGTCTGTGTCCCATGTGTAGTCGTTGGACTCCTTTTGACCGTGTGTGTCTGGAGATGGGGAGGACATGAAGCTCCTTATCGTGAAGTGGCCAGCAGACGCGCAGCCTGACAACGATTCTAACTCAGAAAACTAACTTTTGGTCGCACCTGGCACAGACGGTGATCAATCGTTCATACGTCTGCATGTTCAACATGCGAAGCACCCTGGACGTGGTTTCTACGTGCCTTGTAATAGTGACTACCCCTGCTAATGTTTTATTACAAATCCTCAATGTCACAAATACAGATGGGGCAGTAGAGGAACATGATGTAAGATCCCATTTATCATTATACAAGGTTTTTAAATTCTGTTCCGAAGCTACTGAAAGTGCTGGTAAAGGTATGACACAGCTTTTCACATACAACGTCACTGAAGGCAGCATCTGTTATAACTTAAATTGCAACCCGGCTCTGATTGGAAAGTGCACCCAAATTCGACTTAACAAGAATTTATCAGCTTTGTCTTGGCAAGAAAAGGTTTTATGTCAATATCGAAACGACAATGTGTGTGCTACTGTGCAAAACAAAATGATGTGCAAAAATGTAGTAATTGCTACTAGTCATTTCAGGCATGTCAAATTACCTGTATGGTGGTTGTTTTCCTGTGGAAATGTCACATATACCTACATCCTGGCTAATATCCCAGGTGGAGCATGTGTTTTTACTAGATTAAGTTTGAAAATGTTCCTGTTAGATCCGTCATTTCATGCTCGGACTGTGCGAGAAGTTGTACCACTTAATAAACATTGTAACTCTGAATTGCATTTATTATCGAAATCTGAATATATTGGTTTAGCTGCTTCAATAGTAGGAAATCCAGGCTTAGCGATTTATAATTATAGAGCAGTTAGTCTTATGGTTAAAAATATTAATCTTACATCGATTGCTTTGACATAATTTTTATTTGACGTGCGAGGTGCTCGGAAGGCTATCTTGCAAAATAGAGCTCCAATTGATTACTTGCTTTTGAAACACGATCACGGATGCTCGGATTTTGAGGGAATGTGTTGCTTTAATCTTTTAGATCATTCTAAATCAATCCAGTCCCACATTGATGCTTTACATAAATTGGCTAAAGAGGTCAAGCAATATGTTGAGAAAGGGTGGTGGGATTGGTTGTTTGGGTGGTTGCCAGATTTTGGTAAAATGTGTTCTATTTTACGTGGTTTGATCATATGTATTCTAGTTTTTTTATGTTGCTGTATTCAGTGTTTGCCTAATCTTTTATCTATGTTTCATCCCCGAGTAGCTGAATTCAGACCAATATGTTATAGTAGCCATTGGTCAAGGGATGGACAATTATAAATCTTTCCTGTGTTATTTTGCTGTTCTATTCTTGATATATGCTGATGGTGTTAGTCGATGGTCATGGGATGGAATATACTAAATGGGCCACTCGTGTGATCTAGTACCCCATGATGACCGTCAACTATCACCATCTAAGACTGACTTTAGATGTTATTTTACTTTGGCCATAATGTAGAATTATGTTACGTATGCCTGCCTACTGAGAATAGTTATAGAGTAGAACAGTACTCTTCAATATGAACTTTTACTTTCGACTTTGGCAAGGCTTCATGTCAATCTTGTTCTTTAACTTTATCTTGCCTTACGGCAGTGTTTGCTATTGGCTTTGACATGCTCACGTTACCAATTTTGCTCTGCTTTAAGATTCTTTACGTGCATGACAGTGCTTGCATAACTGACTCCATTTTCTCGACTGTCGCCATTTTCTGAGCTTCACAAAGTGGGGAAGGCATGTTTTGCTCCTCACTTGTTTTTCGCACTGCACAGACCAGATCATACTGTATATTATTGAAGGAATGTACAAACTCCGCCTCAAAGCCAAAATTCAGGGGCTTGGCCAACTACTGTATTGACCTTGAAGCGGACTGGTACAAGCCAACCAGGTTTACACCAATAAGAAGGAGCGAGGACTTTCTAGAAGCTTTGTTTTATGTTTGAAACAGTATTAAAGCAAGGGGCCTCCGCAGGCCAGACGGAAGTTCACCACAGAATAGACGTATTGCTGTGACCAGGTGGGAACTTTGTGTCCTGACTGAACTCTTGCCTGGCTGCAATACCGGACTCCCCTCAGCTTGGTTGACGAGATGCTGTGGAAGAATCAGTCAGTGAGGTGTTCCTAAACAACTCTTTACTAATTTCTTACTAGACTTGCTACTCTTTGCAATTCTTTTTCTCATTATTTCTTATTCATTTCATTTGTTGCTACATATATACATTGCATTTTATTTTGACTGTTTATTTCAATTATCTTATTGTTATCTGGGAGTCTGCCATGACTAATGCATTCGGCTTGCCTTTGTTGAAGTAGTGTATTAAAAAATGTATATGTGTTATATTCCATACGTTTGGATTGGTATTATTATCTCACCTTGGGGGAGTGCTGGGTTTTGCCTTGGCCTAAGGGAGTAGTGTGTTTAGGGTCTGTCCTTTTTGTGAAAAGCAGATTCACGACAAGGACTCGACCCACGACTTTGACCATCGAGTCTAACCCCTTCGCTGCTTCTATCGGCCAACAGCCGTCGCAAGCACTCGCTCCGTAGTTCTGCGCACATCCGTTGGCCGAGGCGGCCCCACCCATTTGATCAAAGCACGCACCGCTGCGGAATTTGCGCCGCGGTTAAGCGGCTAACAGTGAAATAGGTCTATAACATGCGGAGTCCTCCCTTTCACTTTTTTTGAAAATGAGAACCAGTATTGATTCTGACCAAGTTGGTAAGAAAAGACTAGAGCAACTAGCATTATTTACTTGTGTTAAAAGCGGTCCCCAGAGTAAAATATTAGATTTAAAAAGATCTCCGGGAATGCCGTTGGGGGCTGTCCCTCCAAAAACTTGTCATGATAGCCTCGTTAACCTCAGCAAGGTCAAAATGTATATCAATTTGATAACTCCTGGGGGGTAAATCTAGCATGTCGGTGTGCCAGCATCTCCCAGTGCATTGCAAAGTGGTTTATTATACAATTTGGAATAATGATAGACCCATTCAGTCTCGCTGATGGCTATCTCAATCATCTGTATATCACTGTTGACCAGGAAAGGGGCATTTACAGCCTTCCAAAAGGCGGTGTTATCCCTGGTTACTGATGCTGTATGTGGGGCAGACCAAGCTTCTACTTTTAATGCCTGTTTTTGTTCTTTTAATGCACACCTATATTCTCTTCTGGCCTCTTTAATTTCGTCTCTGTTTTTAACAATTTTATGTAGGACATGTTTAAATTTAGAATAGGCCTTAGTGCATTTAGAGTCAAACCACCTTTTTTCTTTAGTAATCTTTTTTTATTGTTCACAAAAAGGGCTTTTTTAATATGGCAGGATATAATAGAAACATTTTCTATAATATCTTTATGAGGGGTTGTCTCATGGAGACAAGCAAGAAAGGCAGCTTCGTAAATAACCAAAGCCTTTCCTAAAAACTCTTGAGGGTCCACGTTGGTCTAGCGAAGCGAATATCCATTTAGCCTACACAGGGATATATTATCGACAATGTGGGTTGAGCTATCCCTTATATTTATTGTATTGCGCTGCACTGATTACACTTAATGGAAAGTGGTCGCTCAGGGCATTCGTGTGGGTAGAAAAATCCTGAACTCTAGAGGAATGTCTACTTGACATTAAAATATAATCTATAGTTGAGGACATGCCACAACCATTAAAAGTGGGGCTGAAAGAGATAGGTGGAGAACATAGGTTATTTGCAAATCCTAAATCAACATTAAAAATGATTTAATTTAAGAGATCCCCATACATTGTATGCGGGAAATGTGAAAAACTGTTAGCTTTGTCAGTCGAGATTCCACAGACATGCCCTTCAGCGTATTGACGCAGTGCGGGATTAGAATCCCCTCCCCAAATGATAAGTACATCTTTTGTTTTAGTGACCTGTGAACTGTTTAGATGATTAATTATTTTCCTTAATACCCCCTCAATCAGATCATGTGATACATTATTATAAAAATTCAATAAGGGGGTACAAAGTGATTTACCACCATCAATAGTAATAAATTGGAAATATCTATCTGTGATTTTCAATACAATTTTGCTCGCGTTTGATACAAAAGTGCAAAAACCCCCTTTGATCTCCTGTGGGACGATGCAACTGCCGCCGTGTGATAGGTTTTATAGCCATTGATGTGAATAGGCTCCTCAACCCAAGTTTCCTGCAGACTAACTCTATCAAAATTCCCAACAAAGTCCATCCATGAATGATTGTTTATCTTTGATTTTAGGCCTGCGACATTCCAAAACATTAAATGACAGTGGTCTTTCCGATTTCGTCCTTTGAACATCTCAGCCTTGGCGTCAGCAGAAGGTACACTAGAAATATCTAAAGTGACTGGTGGTAAAGGGTTATCTTTACTTACCTTAGTGCCGTCAGGGAGGGATAGAATCTCAGAGACCCTACAGGTAGATGATAAAAAGTTGGGTAAGATGAGTAGATTTTTGGTTAAAGTGCTGGACATTACTGAAGTCTGGATACCTGGGTGTGTCCCTTGTGTGGAGATATGGGTTTTCTCCCTTTTCTTAACTGACCTAGTGCCTACTGGTGGTAGTCAATCAACATCCTCTAATGTTGGGAGCAAGTCGAAACGGTTATGAACTTGAATGTTATATAAGGGACAGGGGTTATCCTTATAAGGCCCGCTAACTGTCCTGATGTACTTATTGTTTATAGGCTGGTAAAAATATCCCAAAGGGAATAAGTTAACCCCCGGCACTGAAATAGAATAATTTTCTGCTCTACTCAGTATCGTATGTGCTAGCTGCGGGGTTCTAAAAGTCAACACCATGCAATCTCTGTGAAGATGCTTGCGTCCTCTGCCTATCCAACTCACTCTTCTGGCAATTTCAAACTCAGCAAAAAGCATCTCTGTTAAACCCGTTTTTGATCCCAGCCAAAATAAAGACTTATTTCTGAAAGTGTCCCATACTCCGTCGCCCCAGAGGGTAGCGTAGGCACATTGGCTAGCACTACTGTATATGGCGTAGCAGCTGGAGGTAGGTCCAAATAAGTCAATTCGGGCTTGTTTCCGTTTGAAAGCATGGGTGATTTCAAGCTCATGGCGCGTAAATCGACCAAAGTATAAGCTCCCTAAAGTTTACCCTCAGCCGATAAATCGTTTTCTGATAGACGTAAAGAGAAATAGAAGCTTTGTACACTTGTGCACAGGTGATGACCCATTCCCACACGTTGGGGTCCTGTAGTTAATCCTTTATTTGGGTAGCATCCACTTGCATCACAGCACCCTTGGTGATAGTGCGCTGCCTTGTGTGCACAGGTAATTTTTTATGTGACCTGTGGGATGTGACTGCTGTGTTAGAACCGTGGATGTCAAGTTTGTAATGTGAGGGGATAGCTGCTGTTTTATGGTGGAGAACGATATCATACGGGCATGGGAGTAAGAACCGTGGCGGACACGGGGGATATATCCCCCCAGATTTTGTAATTGGGGGACACAGGGGACAAGGGTGTAGGGGACAAACAAATTTCCCCTCTTCTTCCCGAGATTGCAGGCCATTAGCGCGTGAAAAAAAGTGCGAGCGGAGCTGCGTGACCTAATGGCCCTGCACTTGATCAGGCTGTGATCTGATGCCTCTCCAGTTACCTGTGTGTGGCCAATGCGATAGTCACAGCATAAGGTGATGTCAGAGGCCACCCGCCCCCCTGCCTCTGCCCTATTGAACTCTTGTGTGGCGCAGCACTCCTGAGGCTCCGGGAATTCTTTCTCACCTCAGCTGTCTGCAGCCAGTGCACTGATTGATTAACTGCCTGACCTGACCTCGCCCTCGCCCCGTGTCTTGTGCCAGCTTGAAGACGGAAGGGCAGCAGCAGCAGGCTCCCACAAAGTGTGAGCTCCCTTCTCGGCGTTGAGTGCCCATCTATAATCGCATTGAAGTGACTGAGGTTCGGTTCGGTTAACTTTTTAAGTAAAGCAAAGGGCTGTTACACTGCATTCATCTGTCGGTCTGTTGTACTCGTTTTTCCCTTTCCCTCTTTCTTTTTCGTTGACGTTGCACCTCTCCCTCTCTTCTTCTTGTTAAGAGAAAGTCCGGGACTCAAAGCAGTCATACATGCTAATGAGCTAGGACCTCACTTGCAGGAAGGACTCACCCCCACACAGGTGGAACGTTATGTTGTGAAATCACGGATCCTCCAAAAACAAAATCCAAGAGAGGGGGCCCAGTCCGGCCTGTTCCTGCCTATGATGGGCTAAGACGGGAACGTCTTGGCCCAGGCAGAGCCCGGGCACGTTACGCACTGCGGGACCGAGTCCGAGGTTATAATGCATCACTCCATCTCCAGGGACCTGGAATAAAGTGTTCTTTGTGTGTAGTGGTAAGGGACAGGCAAAAAGTCCAAGATGCCGGTGCCGATAAGTCTCCTCTTTTCGCTTGTATATTTGTGGACATCTTTTGAGTTCCAAATACTAATCAATAAAATACTACTACTGCCTTAAATACAGTGCATTCCTGTCCTTTCCCTATCATGCAGTGCAGCCAAGCAAGGTAGCCGGATGCGCTGCCTGCGTGTCTTCTTCATAAATGAGCCCCCTAATATATTACTCTTTTTTCTGCAAATTATGCTGTTTCGTTCTACAGTCTTGCATCCTCAAATTGCATGATTTCTCAAAAAGCGCTCTATATAGTTCTAAATTCAGTATGTAAAACTGACCTTTACTTAAAACATCTGATTATCACTGCTCCTACTTTCCTTAAATTGGCCCTTGCCTTCCCTTCCATCTTGTGCATGCCTCCTCTCTCTGAGCACAACCTTCTCAAAGTCATAACTCTAAGATTGTGGTTCTGAAAATTTAGCACAACTCATATCAGAGATCAAAACCTCTCGTTCTTGGATAGTCATATGCCTGCAATCTACCAATGCCCAATCTCGTCAAGGTCATCTTCTAACCCCACCGGCCATCTGCATGATCTTACATACCTCTCCCTACTAATGATCCTATCTAACTCCAATTAATTAAATCACCATAAAGAACCTGGAGTGTATGTATGGCGTGAGCTGCTTGAGTGCACAAGACTAATCCTGTTAACTAACAATAACCAATGACACTGGGCTAATCATCAACAAATAAACTTTATTCGGTTATACAACAGTAAACCATAAAAGTTAAACAATTACAAGTACATAAAAACAAAGATACATTAAAACATGGTTAAAAAAGTCAAACCCATTACAAAATGTATAAGTTAAAAACCCAATGCCCAGCCACCCCAAATTCATTGAAGCATTAAAGTGCAATGCACCCAAGAAGCATAACTTCCTATTCTATTTGCTTAATAAACACAATTTATAAGTAAAACCCCTATGCCCAGCCTCCCCAAATTCATCAAAGCATTAAAGGCTAATCACTAGCCCTGGGTTAGGGACGTAAAGTGCTTCAATGCCTCGTACGGGGTATTGAGTGTTAAATAAATTAAAATACAATTACAATATATATGCTTCTATATTGGATGGTGTAGCCCACACCACCCTCCAAGAGTAAGCTACCCTCTAAACATCAGATCTAAAAAGGAGGGTCTTGGCTATTCGAAGAGATTGTGGTTGTTTCCAGAGATAGCATCAGTACTTGTCACAAGGAGTGCATAACTGCCCTGGAGTCCCACAGACCCTAGATAACTATTCCGACAAGGCACAATAATATTGTCAGGAGCCCAGAGACACAATGTTTGGCACATTTTTCTATAAAAACATATAAATCGTTTTCTGATAGACGTGAAGAGAAATAGAAGCTTTGTACACTTGTGCACAGGTGATGACCCATTACCACACGTTGGGGTCCTGTAGTTAATCCTTTATTTGGGTAGCATCAACCTGCATCACAGCACCCTTGGTGATAGTGGAGAAGTGTGGCTCACTGGTTAGAGGAGGCAGACCTGGAAGCAGAGGTCAGCCTGGGACCAGGGTTCAATTCCCTGCTCGGCGGGGTCTTGAGTCCTAAAATTGTCCATGAACTCGACAATTCTCGCTCCGGTGCCCACTCGATTCACGGGTTCACACTCTGCAACTCTGGGCAATAGCTTGCTTAATCTCCACAACGGCCCCTCGCGGCGGGATGCCTGGCTTTCACCTTGCGGATACCCTGCCGGGGTTATCTCATAGGGGAATACCAAGACGGGTTCCCTAAGCAAGTGCTTAGAAACCGCTCGGTGATTTGCGCTATATAAATTCCTGTACATTTACATTTACATAGTGCTCTGCCTTGTGTGCACAGGTCATTTTTTATGTGACCTGTGGGATGTGACTACTGTGTTAGAACCGTGGATGTCAAGTTTGTAATGTGCGGGGATAGTTGCTGTTTTAAAGTGCAGAACGATATCATATGGGCAAGGGCGTAAGAACCGTGGAGGACCCAGGGGATATATCCCCCCATATTTTGCAATTGAGGGACACAGGGGACAAGGGTAGAGGGGACAATTTCCCCTCTTCTTCCCGAGATTGCAGGCCATTAGCGTGTGAAAAAAGTGCGAGCGGAGCTGCGTGACCAAATGGCCCTGCACTTGGCCAGCCTGTGACATGCTTCCTCTCCAGTTACCTGTGTGTGGCCAATGCGTTAGTCACAGCATAAGGTGATGTCAGTGGCCACCCGCCCCCCTGCCTCTGTTCTTTTGAACTCTTGTGTGGCGCAGAACTCCTGAGGCTCCGGGAATTTTTTCTCACCTCAGCTGCCTGGAGCCAGTGCACTGATTGATTAACTACCTGACCTGACCTCGTCCTCGCCCCGTGTCTGCTGCCAGCTTGAAGACGGAAGGGCAGCAGCAGCAGGCTCCCACAAAGTGTGCGCTCCCTTCTGTGCGATGAGTGCCCATCCATAATCCCATTGAAGTGACTGAGGTTCGGTTTGGTTAACTTGTAAGTAAAGCAAATGGCTGTTACACTGCATTCATCTGTCGGTCTGTTGTACTCGTTTTTCCCCCCTCCCTTTTTCTTTCTTTTTTGTTGACGTTGCTCCTCTCCCTCTCTTCTGCGACTCCACTTTTCGATTGCTACTTGCTGAACTTTGATTTTACTTACATGACATTGACATGTGATCAGCCACGTGTGACATGACAGTGCATATGTTGTGTTCCCCAGCCTCAGAATTCCAGTGGCTCTGCCTAAAACCCATACCCTCTTGTGTAACACAGCCTCGGATCCAGTGCGCTGTCCAGCAATGACATAAGCACACAACATAACACAAGGATGCGATGCAACCAGTGCGCTGCTGAAAGGAGGAGCTGTGTTGGCTTAGATGTTCTCAATCTTATCATGTCACAATCTGACTGCATTTTAACTGGGTGCACACTCATGTCTTATGGACTTGAAATAAACGACAAAAGACTTACTGCTGCCATCTAAGTTATACATGGGTTTATCACTGCTGACTCAGCCATTCATCCTTCTGAGGCGCTATACTCAACAACAGGGGCTTGATGTTCTTCAATAAAATGCGATTTATAGGTTCTGGTGGCATTTACATATCATTTGATCAATTGATTTAAGAGATGAATAGACTCTCAGTGGCATTGTATCCACACATGAACATGCTCGTGCGTACCCCCCACCCCCAATCCCACAGGTTACAAAATTTACAGTTACACCGAGGGCCAGGCGGGGGAGTGGGGGTGGCCAGGTTAAATATCACCAGAACCCCAAGACCGCGCCATTGGAAAATAACACAAGTTATCCAATAGGCAACTTTGTATTATTTGTTTGAAGCAATTTGCACTCCAATAATGTTTCCCCAGAGGAAAAGCTTTTTTTTAAAACAATTCATTTAATCTAAGAAGAGCGTCTAAGCAGCAGTAAAAGACACTCAAGGATACTTTTCAGCGCAGCTGGCTGCCTCACAAAGCGCAATGTATTTAACGATCTGCAGAGCTCAGCCTCCTTCGGGTCAAATGTGTGTACTTAACATTTTGGGCCGGCTACTTTATAAAGTGTGTGTTAACATGATTGGGAATTAGGGCCGGTGATAACTTGACAGTGGCGGCTGGTGACATTTGAAAGTGGTGAACGTTCAATTATTCTCGTACTGCACTGCGGCGAGTGAGCGTAGCGAGCGTGCTCGAACAACCTATGGGGGGGCAAATTTGAGGAATCAGGAAGGTTAATACAGCAATTAGTGCTGGGCGTAAACTGTCCTTACAGGCTTATCTACAAGTTCCTCACTCAGGCTATATAGGACTGCACCAGAGAGCCAGTGAATGCAGATTGTCCTTCGGTCTACAATTATTTCTGTATCCGAGAGACAGTGCTCGGTACAGGATGCTCTGATCTGGCAGAGAAAGAATGACTTTGGATGAACTTGGCATATGTGAACCCCAGAGAAGAAGAGTGAGTGCCCAGCACGCCAATGTGTGCAGACTCTGCCTATTTATTCCCTGCTAAGTAGAAGAGAGAGCAGGGCACCAGGTTATCCCAGGTGTTTGAAATGCATTTTTATATGGAATCCTGCCAAACACCGAACTGATGCTCTTTATCGAAAGGCAGAGTGAGCTCAAAACTCTGTGTCCATCTCAGCCTGTGTGCATACATAAAGTACATTCATGCAGAGATGGACCCTTCGCACTGCAAGATTGATGATTCACCTACAGTATGCAATCTACCTTATTTTAAAAAGAGATTGGTCATCAAATCAGCTTCATAATGAACAAACGCAGGCTATTCAAACGGCTTCACAGTAAACATTCATCATGACATGCCATTTTATGTGCTCCCATAATTAACACACAGACCACCGAAACGGCCCTTGAAATAAGAGGAAATGAACGAGCCAACTTCTCATGTAGACCACCAGCTCCCTTTATAAATGCACACGTGCAGAGCAAATCCAATAACAGCGCGGTGAATCTTTGTCAATCATGTGGGTCAGAGTTTCGTCAGAGGAAACGCCCCTTATTCCACCTAAGAATGCTTGTTTTGCCTCATTATACTAAGTACGGTATTACTTAAAGTGCACTGCTGGTGATAGTGATATTTTGTACAAAGGCGCCATTCAGTTCAATGTTACATATTGTACAACTACAAGTGTCACTACGCTCCATTTCTTTTTGTCGTGATCAAAACGCCTTTGCAACTGCAATTAGAACTATTTATACTAATCATCATAAATTGGGTTTTTATATAGCGCTTCGAGCCGCACTTCCGCCCGTGCCAAGCGCTCTAAATAAGGAATGGCAATAAGTATCAGTGTTTTGTATTGTATCTCTCTCTCGTGGCCCTCTATACTGTTGCTTGCAACGGCCAGTCATTGCCCCCTTAATTTGAGTGAATCTCACACTGTGGGGTGGTGCAAGAGTTACTCACAAGAAAGATTCTTTGGGGGTTGATCGCTAGGGCAATTTAACTAAGATGGCATCATGTTCAATTAAGATCAATGTTTAACCAGACACGCTCACATGAAAAGAACAAGCATTTACAATGCAATGGTCTCTGCATTGTTAAAGTTAGAGATATTGGCATTGCTCATGACGTTATTTTTATTTGTTTTTGTTTCTAAAACATAAATAAATGGGATAGTCATTTACAATGCCAATAGCTTAATCGCTCGCAAATGCCAGACCTATTACATTTGCACCCACACAGAGCCACCCACACACAGAGAGCCACCCACACACACAGAGCCATCCACACACACAGAGCCACTCCCACACACACACAGAGCCACCCACACACACACAAAGAGCCACCCACACACACACAGAGCCACCCACACACACAGAGCCACCCACACACACACACACAGAGCCAGCCACACACACACACACAGAGCCACACACACACACACACACAGCCACACACACACACACATAGAGCCACACACACACACACAGAGCCACCTACAAAAAAAGCTACACACACAGAGCGGGAGGGAGGGAGCGGGTCAAAGGGAAACCCCAGTAACATGGCGGCTGGCCTGAGGAGAGGGAAGTTTAGCCTCCGACTGCAGTATTGGTGAATTAAGCATTGGGAGCCAACTCCCAACCTGCAATCAAACGTGGCCGCAGAAGCGATTAAGCGTATTTCAGAAGGGTCACATTCACCCTGGGAGGAAGGGGGGAGCGGTATGGGCCGGTCTGCTCCTTCTCAGCAGAAGTAAATGGTAAATGCCGGCTTGTGTGCCTACATCTTCCAGACCTCTACTTCCGTTGGTCCCTGGCCTCCTAGAACCTGCAATGGAGCTTTTTTTCACACTGGCTATAATTAAGCCTGCTATGTCGAGTCTTCAGAAGAAATACTGGGCTCCTGAACAAGACCCTCTGTTCCTCAGCTCTGATCCTTCACCAGATTCTGTGATAATATTAGAGGCCAAGAAGTGCCCTTCCACATCTTTATCATGATCTGCTCCTCTGGATAAAGACAGCAGGAAACTGGACTCGCCAGGCAGCAAAGTCTGCAGCACGGCAGCAACATCAATGAAAGCAGTCAGCAATAGATCTCTCTTGGGCAGATATGACAGAGCTCTCAGGGATTCCATCCAGCATTTCACTGAACTTCTCCCAAGAGACGAGAGAACACTTCGTGGAGATTTTCAACTCGGGACCATGGTGTCTAATCAGCTGCGGATTCTTCCCTACTAGCCACACTTGGATACGGTCATGGAGTGAACTTAAGGAGGCATGCTTGACTCGGTTGAAATCCCTCAAGCTGGAGCTGCAATTCTCCGGTTCCACTCTCTTTGGAAGTCATGCTGATGACGAAATGGTGAGAATGAAAACCAAAATGGAGACCCTCAAAGCAGTGGGTCTAGCGAATTCAAAAGAACCAAGAAGATCATTCCTACCCTACCTACGTCTGTTTTATTCCCAGAGGGTTCAAACCCCTTAGTGGTATACAGGTAGATCTCAACAGCAACACCAAAGTTGGTACCAGCGAAAACAGATAAGAGGATGCTCTGCTCAATAGCCTGCCCAAGGGGGTAAAGCGGCAACAGGATCCAATCCCCTCTTCTGTTGCCCACTCTAGGTAGGGGGAAGCATGTCTCACTATCTAAGAGAGTGGCAACACATCACAAAAGACTCTTGGGTTCTCAATATTGTGCAAAATTGATATTGTCTCAGGTTCACCACCCGCCACAGTCTATTCCTCCAAAATGTCCAATATCCATCGTACATTGCTATGGTCAGAAGTCATTCAGAAAAGGGGGTGGTGATGAACAGAGTGTCTGAATTAAGCAGACCACTCTTACCCAGTCCAAAGATCAGGGCTTGATCCATCACGGTTTTTTAGCTCACTGCACCATCCCAGCTCAGAACTTGGCTATATGCAAATTAGTCTGACCCTGGCCCAGTGCATCATGGGAACAGGGCAGACTAAACTACCAAGCCAATTCTTCACCAGAAAGGAGACAAGCTACCGGGGACCGGTTTCTGGCATTTCAGCCGTCTTCGGCCCGGCTTGCTTGAATCCTGATGTAGCAGTGAGAAAGGGACTCATGTCTGAGTATACCCTGCCACACCTATAGTGGCCAAAAACGATTCAGAAAAGGGGGTGGTGATGAACAGAGTGTCTGAATTAAGCAGACCACTCTTACCCAGTCCAAAGATCAGGGCTTGATCCATCACCGTTATTTATCTCACTGCCCCATCCCAGCTCAGAACCTGGCTATATGCAAATTAGCCTGACCCTGGCCCAGTGCATCATGGGAACAGGGCAGACCAAACTACCAAGCCAATTCTTATACTGGGAAGGAAACAAGCTACCGGGGACCGGTTTCTGGCATTTCAGCCGTCTTCGGCCCGGCTTGCTTGAATCCTGATGGTGCAATGAGCTAGGGAGTCACATCTGAGTATACCCTTCCACGCTTATGGTGGACAAAAATGATTCAGAAAAGGGGGTGGTGATGAACAGAGTGTCTGAATTAAGCAGACCACTCTTACCCAGTCCAAAGATCAGGGCTTGATCCATCACCGTTTTTTAGCTCATTGCACCATCCCAGCTCAGAACTTGGCTATATGCAAATTAGTCTGACCCTGGCCCAGTGCATCATAGGAACAGGGCAGACCAAACTACCAAGCCAATTCTTATACTGGGAAGGAAACAAGCTACCGGGGACCGGTTTCTGGCATTTCAGCCGTCTTCAGCCCGGCTTGCTTGAATCCTGATGGTGCAATGAGCTTTTCTGAATCGTTTTTGGCCACTATAGGTGTGGCAGGGTATACTCAGACATGAGTCCCTTTCTCACTGCTCCATCAGGATTCAAGCAAGCCGGGCCGAAGACGGCTGAAATGCCAGAAACCGGTCCCCGGTAGCTTGTCTCCTTTCTGGTGAAGAATTGGCTTGGTAGTTTAGTCTGCCCTGTTCCCATGATGCACTGGGCCAGGGACAGACTGATTTGCATATAGCCAGGTTCTGAGCTGGGATGGGGCAGTGAGATAAATAACGGTGATGGATCAAGCCCTGATCTTTGGACTGGGCAAGAGTGGCCTGCTTAATTCAGACACTCTGTTCATCACCACCCCCTTTTCTGAATCGTTTTTGGCCACTATAGGTGTGGCAGGGTATACTCAGACATGAGTCCCTTTCTCACTGCTCCATCAGGATTCAAGCAAGCCGGGCCGAAGACGGCTGAAATGCCAGAAACCGGTCCCCGGTAGCTTGTCTCCTTTCTGGTGAAGAATTGGCTTGGTAGTTTAGTCTGCCCTGTTCCCATGATGCACTGGGCCAGGGACAGACTGATTTGCATATAGCCAGGTTCTGAGCTGGGATGGGGCAGTGAGATAAATAACGGTGATGGATCAAGCCCTGATCTTTGGACTGGGTAAGAGTGGTCTGCTTAATTCAGACACTCTGTTCATCACCACCCCCTTTTCTGAATCGTTTTTGGCCACTATAGGTGTGGCAGGGTATACTCAGACATGAGTCCCTTTCTCACTGCTCCATCAGGATTCAAGCAAGCCGGGCCGAAGACGGCTGAAATGCCAGAAACCGGTCCCCGGTAGCTTGTCTCCTTTCTGGTGAAGAATTGGCTTGATAGTTTAGTCTGCCCTGTTCCCATGATGCACTGGGCCAGGGACAGACTGATTTGCATATAGCCAGGTTCTGAGCTGGGATGGGGCAGTGAGATAAATAACGGTGATGGATCAAGCCCTGATCTTTGGACTGGGTAAGAGTGGTCTGCTTAATTCAGACACTCTGTTTATCACCACCCCCTTTTCTGAATCGTTTTTGGCCACTATAGGTGTGGCAGGGTATACTCAGACATGAGTCCCTTTCTCACTGCTCCATCAGGATTCAAGCAAGCCGGGCCGAAGATGGCTGAAATGCCAGAAACCGGTCCCCGGTAGCTTGTCTCCTTTCTGGTGAAGAATTGGCTTGGTAGTTTAGTCTGCCCTGTTCCCATGATGCACTGGGCCAGGACAGACTGATTTTCATATAGCCAGGTTCTGAGCTGGGATGGGGCAGTGAGATAAATAACGGTGATGGATCAAGCCCTGATCTTTGGACTGGGTAAGAGTGGTCTGCTTAATTCAGACACTCTGTTCATCACCACCCCCCTTTTCTGAATCATTTTTGGCCACTATAGGTGTGGCAGGGTATACTCAGACATGAGTCCCTCTCTCACTGCTCCATCAGGATTCAAGCAAGCCGGGCCGAAGACGGCTGAAATGCCAGAAACCGGTCCCCGGTAGCTTGTCTCCTTTCTGGTGAAGAATTGGCTTGGTAGTTTAGTCTGCCCTGTTCCCATGATGCACTGGGCCAGGGACAGACTGATTTGCATATAGCCAGGTTCTGAGCTGGGATGGGGCAGTGAGATAAATAATGGTGATGGATCAAGCCCTGATCTTTGGACTGGGTAAGAGTGGTCTGCTTAATTCAGACACTCTGTTCATCACCACCCCCTTTTCTGAATCGTTTTTGGCCACTATAGGTGTGGCAGGGTATACTCAGACATGAGTCCCTTTCTCACTGCTCCATCAGGATTCAAGCAAGCCGGGCCGAAGACGGCTGAAATGCCTGAAACCGGTCCCCGGTAGCTTGTCTCCTTTCTGGTGAAAAATTGGCTTGGTAGTTTAGTCTGCCCTGTTCCCATGATGCACTGGGCCAGGGACAGACTGATTTGCACATAGCCAGGTTCTGAGCTGGGATGGGGCAGTGAGATAAATAACGGTGATGGATCAAGCCCTGATCTTTGGACTGGGTAAGAGTGGTCTGCTTAATTCAGACACTCTGTTCCTCACCACCCCCTTTTCTGAATCGTTTTTGGCCACTATAGGTGTGGCAGGGTATACTCAGACATGAGTCCCTTTCTCACTGCTCCATCAGGATTCAAGCAAGCCGGGCCGAAGACGGCTGAAATGCCAGAAACCGGTCCCCGGTAGCTTGTCTCCTTTCTGGTGAAGAATTGGCTTGGTAGTTTAGTCTGCCCTGTTCCCATGATGCACTGGGCCAGGGACAGACTGATTTGCATATAGCCAGGTTCTGAGCTGGGATGGGGCAGTGCGATAAATAACGGTGATGGATCAAGCCCTGATCTTTGGACTGGGTAAGAGTGGTCTGCTTAATTCAGACACTCTGTTCATCACCACCCCCTTTTCTGAATCGTTTTTGGCCACTATAGGTGTGGCAGGGTATACTCAGACATGAGTCCCTTTCTCACTGCTCCATCAGGATTCAAGCAAGCCGGGCCGAAGACGGCTGAAATGCCAGAAACCGGTCCCCGGTAGCTTGTCTCCTTTCTGGTGAAGAATTGGCTTGGTAGTTTAGTCTGCCCTGTTCCCATGATGCACTGGGCCAGGGACAGACTGATTTGCATATAGCCAGGTTCTGAGCTGGGATGGGGCAGTGAGATAAATAACGGTGATGGATCAAGCCCTGATCTTTGGACTGGGTAAGAGTGGTCTGCTTAATTCATACACTCTGTTCATCACCACCCCCTTTTCTGAATGGTCAGAAGTCAACATCCTCTTATAGAAGAAGGCGGTAGAAGCCACCCCCCCCCCCCAACGGGAGACAGGCATTGACAACAGGTGAAAAAGAAAGACAAAAGTGATTTCAACCCCGTACTCAATCTCAAAATAGCCAACATGTGGATTAGACAAGTGTAGCGCACACAGAGCTCCAGAGGCTAAAAGGGAGAAGCGTATTCTTTTTAGAGTGAGGCTAAGCCGTGGCAGGCCCTAGCTAGGCTTCTTGCTGGCTTTTGTTTATCTCAAATTACTCTGGCACTTTGAAGTTAACCGCGGATGTGGCGTAATGACTAGAGCAGCCAACCTTGAAGCTGGGGGACCGGGTTGGAGCTTCAGCTGGAGCATCACATTCTAAAATCAACAAATTACTTAATCTCTCCGAGCCTAAAAAATATCAATGTGTCCGTCTGAAACGCAACGAGTGCTCCTGTAAAGTGCTCAGACACCTTCGGCTCGAGCTCGCGCTTAAAAAAAAAAATGCCCAAAAAAGGGGGAATTGTGCCTAGTTCCCGAGGCCTCGCCGTGAGCATTGTTTGCAGTTCGGAGGGGAGGGGCGCGTCTTGAGTGGGGCGTCCGGTTCTTATAAATTGGAAGGTTCGCCTCGAGATCCCCAGACAGAGGACAGCGCAGGGCATTCAAAGCGTGAACATGGAATTAATGTGTGTAACGGGCGCTTCATATGAAATGTTTTCCAGAGCACTGCTGTAGGATAATGTGAGGGCCACGGCATGGGCAGGCTTGGCTCGTGAATGAATGTGTTCTATGGGGGAAGTGAGGGGTGTTAGATAGCCACAATGAACATACCTGTGAAACACATACAGTGCAAATGCGTGACTCCAGGAGCCGGTTCTGAGATGTTAAAGGAGTGGAAGGACAGCAAACTATCGTCGAATAGGGTTACAGAAGTGGGGCTGCACAAACACATGACAAAGCAGCCCGGGTGTCTATACTAACGTGCTCCTGGGTTTGCCAGGCACTGGGCATCACAAAGTCTTTGTAGACTCTAATAAAACATAAATAAGACATTAGTAACGGAAAATTTGTAAATTCTCACCTGTAGTGGGGGCGAAGGGTATCTTCCAGCCCAGGTAGCAGAGCAGGGGTCTCCCCGGACTTGTGCCAGGCCTTCTGTGGGACACTTTGGAATAGCCCTTGGGAGGAGTTACCCAGGACAAGGGGTGAGGTCAACAGAGGTCACTGGTCAAAAACGAATGGCTTTTAGATCCAGGCCACACCCAAGATCCCCCCCCGCCCCCTCACACAAACTGTCCTTGCAAGGCCTGTTTCCCCACCTCCTTCCCAAGGGAGGCCCTCAATGCACGTCACCCATGACTTCTACACCTCTCGCCTCGTGCTCAAAGCATGAGCAGGCATCACCACCAATGCAGACCTATTGACACCGCAGCAAGGCCAGTCCACCCACACTGCCTGCCCACTCACCATCCCTCCCGCACCAGATCGCTCAAGGTCCCTTCTGCCTCGTATAAGTGATTCATCCTAACTAATTTATTTTATTTGTATTCTGGGACTTGTAACTGCTTTTCTCATTATACTCCCCAGAATGCAAAGAACAAGAGTGGACTGGATGAAAGAGAAATAGAACTAGCTTCTCAAACAAAGACCTGGAGGCTCTCACCCCTGTAAGACCAGTCACCCTGAGCTCCCCTGCAGAGTGGGCCGCGGCGCATGCGCACACCAACTCTCCACACCTAAGACGTAGCAGGCCACACCAAGACTAGCCGCACACCTTGTTCTACCGCAGCAAGGCCAGTCCACCCACACTGCATGCCCACTGACCATCCCTCCCGCACCAGATCGCTCAAGGCCTATTCTCTGACCCTGCAACTTCGACGCCCTTATTCTTCGCGCCTCGCCAGGTTTGAAGCGCTGTGTAAACGCACTTGCATAACAATGCAGTGTACGTCCACCACCACCTTAGCGACGCCCTCGTCCACACGGGAGCACCCCCACCACAGTGAGCAGCTAATGACTGCCCACTGTCCCTGTTGGGAAGGAATCGACGCCATCTGGGTGCAAACAAAGCCCAGACTCCCCGACATTCAAGAGAGGGTATCGACACAGACCCCCCCACCACGGTAGGAGATCATCACACATTCCATTGAAAGGCTCGGTCTTACCGAGTCTTCGCCGAGTTTAATCTGAATACTGAGGGGGTAACTGGACATAATATCGACTACATAATATCGAATGGACAAAATATCGAAGGAAAAATATCGACATTAACTAAATATCGACTATAGGAATATCGTTGGACAAAATATCGACTGAAAAAATGACAAAAAAATATCGTTTACAAAAATATCGACTCAAAAATATCGACCAGACAAAATATCGATAAATAGTCAAAGTAAAAAATATCGAGAATATGTAGAAAAAAAATTAATTTTTTTTTTTTTTTTATAAAAATATAAATAGTAGTTAATGTTTAGGAGCGGGTTGTGGGTTTATAGGGGAATAGGGTGGGAAGTAATTTAATAATAATTAATTAATTAATATATGTTTGTTAATTTTTTAATTAGATTTTAATTGGTAATTAATTAATATTAATTAGGTAATTATTTTATTAAGTATTTAGCATATTATTTTAATTATTTAATTGGTAATTAATTAATAATAATTAGTTAATTATTTTATTATTTTTTTGCATATTTCTTAAATTAATTAATTGGTAATTAATTAATTTAATTTAGTTAATTACATTAATTGGATTAATTTAATTATAATCTATAAATTTATGTTAATGTTAATTAATTAATTGGAAATAAACAATATTAATTAATAAATTCTATTATTATAGCTAATGTGCTAATATATTTACTTTTTGTTATTGTTGAATATTATTTAATTGTTAATTAAATATTAATCTTTAATGTTGTGTAAAATAGTATTTATAGTGTTCAGGGTCAGTTTTAAAATCTTTGTTAAAGGGCTATTTTTTTGCGTTCTGGGTCAGTTTTCAGTTTGTGGGTTAAGGGGTTTTTAAAGAGTTCAGGGTCAGTTTTCAGTTCTTGGGTAAAGGTGTATTTTTTGGGATCTGGGTCAGTTTTCAGTTTGTGGGTAAAGGGGTTTTTAAAGGGTTCAGGGTCAGTTTTCTGTTTGTGGGTAAAGGGGTATTTAGAGGGTTCAGGGTCAGATTTCAGTTCTTGGGTGAAGGGGTATTTTTTGGGTTGAGGGTCAGTTTTCAGTTTGTGGGTTAAAGGGTTTTTTAAAGGTTCAGGGTCAGTTTTCAGTTCTTGGGTAAAGGTCTATTTTTTGGGATCAGGGTCAGTTTTCAGTTTGTGGGTAAAGGGGTATTTAGAGGGTTCAGGGTCAGTTTTCAGTTCTTGGGTGAAGGGGTATTGTTTGGGTTGAGGGTCAGTTTTCAGTTTGTGGGTTAAGGGGTGTTTTTAAAGGTTCAGGGTCAGTTTTCAGTTTGTGGGTTAAGGGTTTTTTTTAAAGATTCAGGGTCAGTTTTCAGTTCTTGGGTGAAGGGGTATTGTTTGGGTTGAGGGTCAGTTTTCAGTTTGTGGGTTAAGGGGTGTTTTTAAAGGTTCAGAGTCAGTTTTCAGTTTGTGGGTTAAGGGGTTTATTAAAGATTCAGGGTCAGTTTTCAGTTCTTGGGTGAAGGGGTATTGTTTGGGTTGAGGGTCAGTTTTCAGTTTGTGGGTTAAGGGGTGTTTTTAAAGGTTCAGGGTCAGTTTTCAGTTTGTGGGTTAAGGGTTTTTTTAAAGATTCAGGGTCAGTTTTCAGTTCTGGGGTAAAGGTGTATTTTTTGGGGTCAGGGTCAGTTTTCAGTTTGTGGGTGAAGGGGTATTTATAGGGTTCAGGGTCAGTTTTCAGTTTGTGGGTAAAGGGGTATTTATAGGGTTCAGGGTCAGTTTTCAGGTCTTGGGTAAAGGGGTATTTTTTGGGTTGAGGGTCAGTTTTCAGTTTCTGGGTTAAGGGGTTTTTTAAGGGTTCAGGGTCAGTTTTCAGTTCTTGGGTAAAGGTGTATTTTTTGCCATCAGGGTCAGTTTTCAGTTTGTGGGTAAAGGGGTTTTTTAAAGGTTCAGGGTCAGTTTTCAGTTCTTGGGTAAAGGTGTATTTTTTGGGATCAGGGTCAGTTTTCAGTTTGTGGGTAAAGGGGTATTTATAAGGTTCAGGGTCAGTTTTCAGTTTGTGGGTAAAGGGGTATTTTTGGGGTTCAGGGTCAATTTTCAGTTCTTGGGTAAAGGGGTATTTTTTGGGTTGAGGGTCAGTTTTCAGTTTCTGGGTTAAGGGTTTTTTTAAGGGTTCAGGGTCAGTTTTCAGTTCTTGGGTAAAGGTGTATTTTTTGGCATCAGGGTCAGTTTTCCGTTTGTGGGTAAAGGGGTATTTGTAGGGTTCAGGGTCAGTTTTCAGTTTGTGGATAAAGGGGTATTTGTAGGGTTCTGGGCCAGTTTTGGGTTTTTGGGTGAAGGGGTATTTTTAGTGTTCAGGGACAGTTTTGGGTTTTTGGAGTACAGGTGTACAGGGTAAAATAAAAAACGTATACATTAAAGCTATTACAGGAAAATACAAAAAAATATAACATTACATTATTAAGTTTTACATTTATCTAAAAAATATATGTATTAGCACCTTCCCAGAAAGTAGCTAGAGTGGAGTTGGAATAGTAATTATTAATTGGTTAGTGTCCAGCACCATCACTGATATTAGCTACACTGGAGTTGGATTAGTAAATAATCATTGGTCAGTGTCCACCACATTTCCTGATATTAGCTTGACTGGAGTAGGAATAGTAAATAATTATTGGTCAGTGTCCTGCACCTTCTATGATATTAGCTTGACTGGAGTAGCAATAGGACATATTAAATTGGTCAGTGTGCAGCACATTTGCATACATTTTTTCATTACTGTCTTATAATATTAAAAAATAATGCTACATGGATGTTTTCAAAAAACTTTATTAACCATTTTAGAAATTTTTATTGTGTACTACAATACAATCACAAACAAAAATAACATAACATTATTTTGACTTTTAGTATTCGCAGAATAACACATTAACATTTATATACATGTTGTCAATAATAAAAAAAAATTGTTTACAACATTATTTCAGTAAATATAAAATATTCCCATCATTCACTTTGAGTTACAAGTATTTATATTGAAATAAATTAAAAAAAATATTTTTTTATAAATTTCTTCCATTAATATTTAATAATGTTAATATTAAATATTAATATTATTATATATATATATAAAACATTTATAATTTTAACAAGTAACATGACTATTATTACAATTGTTCAAGAAATTGAAATACAAAATAAAATATTTGTTGATATATATTTCAGACAATGTTGTTTTTAAATTAAACATAGAAATCTATTATGTTGTAAACTTTATAACTGTATAGGGAAACAATATGTTTAATTATAATATCTGGTATTGCCAAAATATTATTTAAGCTATTATATACTTTTGTTATAGTTAGAAATTATTATAAATCATTTTGTAATAATTAATACAAATAATAACAAATGTATTTATTAATATTATTATTAATTAATAAACATAATCATTCTTGTATTATTTTCAGAAAAACATACATTCACAGATAAAAAAATACATTTTTTCTGGGCATTGTTTATATATTAAATGGTTATAATTTTGATATTAATAACAATAAATAAGTTATATTATTTATTATTATTAATTATTACCATAAACATTTATAATGTTTACTTAAAAATAAACACAAACTTATTCATATAAATGTACACAATAACAAAATATTTACATCTTTTATTCAAAGTCTTACATATTTTTTTAATATTATTAATATATAATAATTATTATATATTAATTTATATTAAATATATTTATTTTTCTTAAATAAGTTAAATTATAATGAGTATAGTGTATTAATTTGTAAAATTATAAATGTGTATGTATTATATTTTTTACTATAACATTGTATTGTCTATGATACTTTTACACAAATGGTTTAAGGGGACTACTTTTTTACCGCGTAAGGTTATTGCGCTCCATTCTGGACTGGAAAAGCTCGCGGTTGGGAGTTGCTTCGCGTGGAGAGAGGTAAGGTTATTTTTACATACAAATTATAAGTAAGTGGTCATGTTTGAGGGTATAATCGAACTTTGTAGTGTTTTTTGGTGTATGTATTAATTGTTTAAGTAGCGTTTTGGTGAAATGTCTTCGTTATAGATGCGTCGTGAATGTTTTAGTTTTAGTGTTATTTTAAGTGTTCGGAAATGTCTTCTTACATGGTTAATGTTAATTGTGAGTGTATTTACAAATGTTATGGGCTATTTGTGGGTGGGTTTCGTTATGTCTGTTATTTTACAGGTTCCGGTTCCTCGCATGAAAACTACATGGAAGGAAGCGTGTTTTTTTCCGGAGAAACTAATGTTTGACTTAATATGGTTATATTTTGACATTTATCTCCTATTTTTCGTGTTTGCCAGGAGCGTTTTTTTTCACTTTTTCAACATTTTTCGGGTTTTTGGAGGGTTTCGAATTGGATTGATACATTGATATGCGTGACCGTTTTTTAAAAGTTGTGTGTATATCACTTTAAATACTAAAGTGTCCACACTACGGTTTTCGGGATTTCCTGGAGCGTTTTTTTAAGTTTTTAACTTTATTTTCGGGTTTTTGAGGGTTTCCCATATTGGAATTGTCCTATATTGGATTGGATTGTCTGGATTGCATTTTGCTTGATTGCGTCTTTCTCATCTACAAAAATTGTAAGTATTTAATTTACAATTTTTATTGGGTGGGAAATGTCGATTTTTTATGTCATGTGTATGTGTGATGAAATTATAAACATTGCATATTTGTTACGAAATATTTTTCCTAATTTTGATAAGTTTGTCAAACAAATATGTATTATTTATAATTGATTACAAATGTTTATGAAATGTAATTTTTCCATTATTGTAAGAAGACATTAGTATATTTAGTTGACATTTTTATAGTAGACTTTTAGCTATTATTGACAGGTATTCTAATCCTCTAGTTGTAGGGTATAGTGTGACTTGACTTTGAAGTAGTCGGAACATTTGTTTAGTTTGTTTAGTGAGTTTTGGACCTATTTGGGACACTGATTGTTCCATTCTTAGTTCCTGATAGCTTTGTTCTTTTTTCAAAGCTTCTAGAAGGTTATGGAATGTGGGTTTGCCTCTGCTTGTAGTTGCTTGGAAAGCATTATGCCACCCTTCTACACTGTTGTTTGTTTTAGCCTCTTGGTTTAAAGTACTAAGATAGACATTCCACCAAGGGATTTGGAATTTGGGTTGGCGTCGATGTCCAGATCTGTGCAACCTTCCCACCCAAGTATCTTCGAAATAGTCCAGTAATGGGGTTAGTTTTTCTTCATTCCTCTTGTAATATGTGCTGTCAATTAATAAATTGTAGTGTTCCGCTACATCTGTAACAGGGACGTAGGCCAGGGCTATCAATTTTTTTACTTGATAGGCAAAGGTGCTATCTGTTGAGTATAGTATACTTAAAGTAGATTTTTGGAGATGCCTCCATATGCTCTGATTAAAATGATAATAGCAACCCTGGATTGCTGTGTGGGGAAATGTTCTCAAAATGCTATTAATCATAGCTAATTCGAAATCAATAATTATTTTTTCAGGAAAATAATTATTGATTTCCGTTTTGAGAACATTTAATATTTCTGTATAAGTGTTTTGCTGTTTGTTGGGTAGCAAACAGTAAATGAAAGGTATGTTAGAGTTATGGTATAAACCGTGGATGGAATACAGTTGATAAAAAGGTTTTGGGCATGGTTTAAATGTTCCATCCATCATCCATTGGGGACACTGTTGGATTTTTCTTAAATTACTTGCAGTTGCAAACATAATGATTCTGTTTGTACTACTTTCATTGTCAAAAAGGATAAATTTGTCTTTATTGTGTGTGATGGCCATTTCTGGTGAAATAATAATTTCCTCAAAAGTAGTTGGGTTGGGTTGGGTTGTGCTAGTGAGTCTTTTAGTGCGTGCAATTGTGCGTTTCAGGGAGTCAATAGAGGGTAGTTGACCTGAAGCATGGGCTGGGACTTTTACCAGTTCTTCTTTAAGGATTTGTGTTGTTGGTTTATCACTTTGTGTGCTAGCACTTTTAATACTTTCTAAAGCATCTCTTATTTCAACTTCTGTGACATTTGGGGGATGATTGTGTTCCCTGGTAAATAGCACATTAGTTTCCTCAGTAGTAGCCCTCCCATAACATTTGTTGGAGTAATATTTGGTACACTTCCAAAAAACTTTTCTACCACTTTGTCTTTCCTGATTATACACATAACCCATGTAACATAATAGTAATTTATTTTTCTGTGACATGACAAATTCTGCACCTTCAGTCATTTTGATTTACTTGTTCTAGGAAAGAGTAGAAACAAACAAAATCAAAACACATATTTTTCATTTTGTGGTGCTGACATCATTAATGATGTATGTATACTTACACTTAATCAAAGTAGTAGTCACAAATGCAGAAATGTATTTTGAAGGATTTTCTTGTATGTATGTCTTTATTTACTGTTGGTATGAAAATATAGAAATGCCACGTTAATGTTTACACATAACAAACGTTTTTCCTACAAAAAAGCAGTTGTCATTTTTGCTTACTTGTACATTTGATGTAAACATTACATATACTTACTTGTTTAAATAGTAGACTTGTAGTAATTGGTGGAGTACATCAAGGTAGTAAAGTTCAGATCTGTAGAGAAGATAGAAGAAATAAATGAAAATTATTATAATTAATATTTTGAACCATTGGGAAATGGGAAATATTTAAAAGTATACTAACTTCTAAATAAGTCGTTTTCTTTGCTGTAGGCAGAATAGCTGAATGATGTATTCAGAATATCTGTAGAGGAAATATAAAATATATAACATGTTGTTAAGAACATAGTTTGTGTTATTTTCGGCAGTTTTAGACAAATGACAAGTATACTTACATTTTTTACAAGGGTAGTCTTGTCTTTTGGTATAGTTTGTGTTGGATGTTTTTATAGGATCTGTAGAATAGATGTATGATGTATTCAGAATATCTGTAGAGGAAATTCAAAATATATAACATGGTGTTAAGAATATAGTTAGCGTTTTTTTGGGCAGTTTTAGACAAATTACAAGTATACTTACATTTTTTACAAGGGTACTCTTGTCTTTTGGTATAGTTGATGTTGGATGTTTTATATGATCTATAGGGAAGATGTAAAATGCAAGATATGTTGCTTAGAAATTTGCAATTATAAAATTGGGTGTTTAATAACAAAAACATCTATACTTACATGTTTAATTAGTGTAGTTTTAATTCTTTTTTGTGTAGAAATAGGAAAATCTCAGTATATCTGTAAATATAATGTTTAAAATAAATAAATACTCTTGTAAATTAGTGTTTAAAAACAGCAGTTGGTGTATAACATAGCATTAATATATACTTACAATCTGATTTTCCACGTGAAGAAATATGACCATGTAATAGGAATTGTTTTGGAGTAGTTTCTATCAGAAATGTAGGAAGAGATTAAAATAAAATAAGTGTAAGAGTTAGGAGATGTAAGGAAAATAGTACACTTCTAATTTAGATTTCTAAATAATGCAGTGTTACTTACTTGAATAATTAGCTAGTGAGCGGGATCTTTAAAGATGTTTCTTCAGGAACAAAATCTTCAGAGTGTTGGCATCTACTTTCCATAGAGTTAGCAGCAACAAATGGTAGAATGCATTTATCCCTTTTACAGTATATGTATTTTGTGTGCTTTGATTTGATTGGTTGTAGGATGTAAGGAAGCATTGTATAGGCTAGTTTGAATTTTTTTTAGTTAATTGGTGTGTTTGTTGGTGTGAGAATGGTGGTATGTGGTGATTGCCGCATTAAAGCAGGTTAGTTGTTAAATGAAATAGATTTTTAAGTGAAAATAAGTAATGAAAAAGTTTGTTAAATGCAAAGAATATTTAGAAAATGATATAATGCATGTAATAGAATGTATAGCAAATGTTGATTAATAGGAATTTTATATAAGTAACAGGTATTATATGTAAAATGTATTTTGTATAGAGCAATGACTTTTATTGATGATTAATATGGTATTTTAGACATGAAAGTGTACAAAAATGAACTCGATATATTTTTTTTACGATATTTTGGTAGTCTATATTTTTTTAATCGATATTTTTGTAGTGTTAGGGCTAATTTCATGTACAACGATATATTTGGAGTCGATATTTATAGAAGCGATATTTATGTACTCGATATAGTAAATACTCGATATTTTTGACTCGATATTTTTGTAATTTGTGTAATAAGTATAGAAAGTCGATATTTTTGTCGTCGATAATTTGTCAACGATATTTTAGCAAGTCGATAATGTGACCGTCGATAATATTTCAGTGATCCTACTGAGGGGTGTGTAAAACAAGAGGGGCAACCGGGACCCAGGCATGCAGACAGCGAACACGGGCTCCTATTACAATGCACTTTCGCTCGTTGTCGGCAGGCTTCGGGTGGGCTCGGGTGGGCTTCGGGTGGATGTTCCAGAGGATTGAACGTAAAATTTCTCTTTCCACACAAAATAACTATGAAATAAGGTGAAATGGATGAGTTCCATTATAAATACCTTTAAATCCTCACTTTTTTCTTCATTTACCAGGAAGCTTTCGACTGCGTTCATACCCAAGTTGTGTGGTATGGAAGTGTATAACGACTTCACATCTACTGTAGCCATGATCATTTCTTTGGTAAAATTCGCTTTGTGTTCCTCTAAGATGTTTAAAAAGTGGGTGGTGTCTTTAATGTATGTTTCTGATTTCTGAACGATGTTCTGTAAGTGCCTGTCGATGAACTTCCCAATTGGCTCGTGTATGGATCCTACTGTGGACACGATTGGACGTAATGGCGGTTTGGTAGGGTGTTTATGAATTTTCGGTATCATATAAATATATGGTGTTGAAGGGTTCGCTTTTAACAGGTAATCTTTTTCTTTCTGGCCTATCACCCCTTTTGTTATTGCGTTTTCAATGATGTTTGATAGAATGTTTTCAAATTCCTTGATGGGATCTGTCTCCATCCTCATGTAGGTGTCTTGGTTTTGGACATGCATGTCTATTTGTTCTTCATAGTATTCTGTGTCCATTATGATGAGGGCGCCACCTTTATCTGCTTGTCTGATTGTTATTTGTTGGTTATTGGCCAACTTTTGCAGAACGTGTTTGTCCTTTTGAGATAGATTGGTCTGTTTGGGTCTAGGTTTCTTGAAAATGTCCTCAATTTCTTTTGTTACCACTTTTTCATATGCGTCCAATACTTTGTGGCTCACCGGAGGGGTGAATTTGCTTTTTGCTCTCAATCCCATTAGTACATTCGTTTCTGTGGGTGCCGGTGATTCAATGACATTAGAAAAGAAATGGCGTAGTCTTAGTGATCTGAGAAATTTGTACAAGCAAACATTTGTTTCTAATAAGTTTGAATGATATGTAGGTACGTAAGATGATCCTTTTTGTAAAGTTTGTAGCTTATTGGCAGGCATGTTGTACTTAGATATGTTAATAACTAAGGTTTCTGGCTCCTGGTGTTTTGAGCCACTGATTCTGTGATTGCTGGTCTTTTTCCCCCGCCGGGTTCTGTTTGAGGTCCAGGGCCTCTTTCTAAAAAAGGTACTTGGTTGACTGTCTCCACGTTGGTGGATATTTCAGATGTACTAGGTGTGACACTTTCCATAACATTTGTCTGTCTGCCCCCAGTGGCAGTCATCATTTATCTCTTTGGTGTATTCATCTATTTTTTTGTTGGTTTCCTTGAGTATTTGATCCCATTCCTCTTTAGTGACCATTTTATTCAAATCATCTTTTAAAAGATTAATTTCTTTCGTCACCAAAGAGATAAATGATCGCAAGCTCAGGAAATTTAAAAGAGATACCACAGATTATCGTTTAGGAGAAGTATACACATGGGCGGATATTTATGCCAGGAGGAGACAGCAAAAACCGAACAATGGCAAATTTTCAGATGAAACATCTTCGGATGACTCTCAACAAAGACGTGGACCCTTCGACAACAGGAGAGGACGAACTGCCACTGGGGGCAGACAGACAAATGTTACGGAAAGTGTCACACCTAGTACATCTGAAATATCCACCAATGTGGAGACAGTCAACCAAGTACCTTTTTTAGAAAGAGGCCCTGGACCTCAAACAGAACCCGGCGGGGGAAAAAGACCAGCAATCACAGAATCAGTAGCTCAAAACACTAGGAGCCAGAAACCTTAGTTATTAACATATCTAAGTACAACATGCCTGCCAATGAGCTACAAACTTTACAAAAAGGATCATCTTACGTACCTACATATCATTCAAACTTATTAGAAACAAAAGTTTGCTTGTACAAATTTCTCAGATCACTAAGACTACGCCATTTCTTTTCTAGTGTCATCGAATCACCGGCACCCACAGAAACGAATGTACTAATGGGATTGAGAGCAAAAAGCAAATTCACCCCTCCGGTGAGCCACAAAGTATTGGACGCATATGAAAAAGTGGTAACAAAAGAAATTGAGGACATTTTCAAGAAACCTAGACCCAAACAGACCAATCTATCTCAAAAGGACAAACACGTTCTGCAAAAGTTGGCCAATAACCAACAAATAACAATCAGACAAGCAGATAAAGGTGGCGCCCTCATCATAATGGACACAGATTACTATGAAGAAAAAATAGGCATGCATGCCCAAAACCAAGACACCTACATGAGGATGGAGACAGATCCCATCAAGGAATTTGAAAAAATTCTATCAAACATCATTGAAAACGCAATAACAAAAGGGGTGATAGGCCAGAAAGAAAAAGATTACCTGTTAAAAGCGAACCCTTCAACACCATATATTTATATGATACCGAAAATTCATAAACACCCTACTAAACCGCCATTACGTCCAATCGTGTCCACAGTAGGATCCATACACGAGCCAATTGGGAAGTTCATCGACAGGCACTTACAGAACATCGTCCAGAAATCAGAAACATACATCAAAGACACCACCCACTTTTTAAACATCTTAGAGGAACACAAAGCGAATTTTACCAAAGAAATGATCATGGCTACAGTAGATGTGAAGTCGTTATACACTTCCATACCACACAACTTGGGTATGAACGCAGTCAAAAGCTTCCAAGTAAATGAAGAAAAAAGTGAGGATTTAAAGGTATTTATAATGGAACTCATCCATTTCACCTTATTTCATAGTTATTTTGTGTGGAAAGAGAAATTTTACGTTCAATCCTCTGGAACATCGATGGGCAATTGTGCGGCGCCGACGTACGCCAACACATTCATGTACAGATTTGAACTTGACAACATATTGAACCAGCAGACATGGCAAGACAACCTAATTCTATACAAACGTTACATCGACGATATATTTGTATTATGCAAGGGAACTACAGAAAGTCTACAAACAGCCTTGCAACATCTCAATGACATCAACGAAAGGATCCAATTCACCTATACCATTAACAAGGACGAAATATCCTTTTTGGATGTGGCTATATCTAACCATGAGGGAGAGTTAACCACCAGTGTATTCACAAAAACTACAGACAGAAACAATCTATTGCATTACAAAAGTTTCCATCAACCATCACTTAAAAAGCATTTACCGTTTTCACAACTGGTCAGAATCAAGAGGATAGCATCAACCCAAGAATTGTATAGCAAACACAAACAAGAAACCCTACTGAAGTTTAAGAACAGAGGATATCCCAGGTCCATTTTGGATGCAGCTGCTGAAAGAGCAGACAAACTACAGAGACAACATCTATTATCAACACACACAAAAGCAGAGGAACAAAGAACTGTATTTGTGTCAAAATTCTCAACCAGAAGTTTTTCAATTAAAAAAGTGATCACAAAAAACTGGCCTCTACTGGCACTTGAGGAAGATTTCAAAGGGTCATTCTCCAGACCCCCAATTTTCGCATATGAAAGAACGAAAAATCTGAAGGAAATAATAAAAAAAACCCAAACAAAAAGAAACGGAGACATACAAAGGAACTATACCATGTCATAATTGTGGAAATTGTTCAGCAATTAAAAAGGGTAATGAAATTAACCATCCCACCAAGGGAATACCAGTGAAATTGAAAGTATCAGGTACCTGCGACAGCAGCAATGTCGTGTACATGTTAAAATGTCCTTGTGGATTATCATACGTGGGGAAAACCCAGAGAAAAATTAAGACCAGAATGGTTGAACATAAAAGTAACATCAGGTTAAAAAATCAGAAATCCACTGTGGCTACACACTTCAATGAAGCAAATCATAACCCGTCACAATTAAAATTTTGCATCCTAGAAACTGTCGCAATTCTACCCGTAAGAGACAACAACAATCATTTATTGAGGAGAGAGACTTTTTGGATCAACTTCCTATGTACTTTACACCCGAAAGGGTTAAATGAAAGGATTGAACTTAGTTGTTTTTTATAACAACGAACATTGGTGTTATTTAGAACTATATTTAACCGCTTTGACTGAGTCAGGCATGGCACGTCTGATCGATTATCGATTTGTGCAGTATTCATCTGTTTAATTTTGACAATGTTTTGTGTACGTTTTTCATGTATATTTTAATCACGTTTCATTTATCTACCAAATAACTAGATTGATCACGCGGTTTACTACTAACCACCATGATCGTACTGTCCCTTTAACGTAGCCTTTTCTTAAATCAAGTCACACGCAAAGAGATATAACATGAGGTAGAGCAGCGCGTAAAACACCCGGCGCATTTTTGAGCGTCCATAGCAACCAAAAACAGGAAGTAACCTGCCCAGCGCGCACACAAATACGTGCATATCACGTGACTTGTTTAACCAAAGATTCACAGTCAGAGCTAGAGCGTCGCACGCCAACAGCGAGATTAACGAAACCGAATGAAACTTCTTACACGGTAAGAGACAGACAGAACACTGCTTTCATGAATTAAATTCACGTGACTTTTTTCATCAACCGTACAGATTCATTCTGTTACAATCGGATGTCATTTATTTTCTCAGCTCTACCATTATTGCCGAACAAAAAGGGTTCAGGTTAGTGTCACACAAAATTACATACACCCGTACCTTTCATGAACAACGGGACAAAATAGAGGGTTATAAGGTGACACGATGTATAGTCGCATGCATCATGAGTTATAGAATTTGATCTATGAAATGACTGACATTGTTCATAAAATTTGCTTTGATTGTATTAAGTGAAAAGACGTATATCTCTTTCAGATCAATTGTCCCCTGAGGAAGAGCTGTGTAGCTCGAAATGCATTGGGCAGTATACATAAAAAATGATGATGTATCATACTGATAAATTTGAAATATTTTGAAAAGACAACAATTTCATGAGAATAATGAAATCAAACAACTAAAGTTTATTTGACTACTACAACCGAGTAAACATATTTTTTCACCATGAGTATGAAAGATACAAGAGTGCTGGTGTGAATGTGAATCTTGATGTTCAAGAAACACGTGTTGTGATCTTTAGCACCGCCACCATCCTTTTGACTGTAGTTACTCATTTTTTTCTGGGGCTCATAAGTCCTTCTCCCAACTTGACTACCTTTTTGTGCCAGCGGGAGAAATCCAAGTTATCATGACCGTAGAATATTTAGCTAGGGGCATCTCTGATCACTCTCCATTACAGCTGCAGATTGGAGGTAGGGAACATAAGCCCAAATCGGATTGGAGATTAGACGCCTGGGTGCTAAGTTATGAACATGTAGCGGAGACCGTGGCCGTAGAGACTAAATTATTTTTTCAGGACAATGAGGGGTCCGTACCATCAGAGGCCACTATTAGGGAGGCTAACAAGACAGTGCTCGGGGGGGGGGAGTCTGCAAGATATAATTGCCCGCAAGCATAGAGAAGAAACAATACAAATACATAGCTTAGAGAGAAAATGGTTAGAACTAGAAAAAGATATATCCCCGAACACCGAGGCGGAGATGCTCAGACAATTGGAGATCACACGCAGGGAATTCCGAGCCCTAGCAGAGGAAGAGGCTTGTATGCAAATTCTGACCACCCACCACAGACTATACAAACGGGGCACAGGGCGGGACGGCTCCTAGTCTGGTTAAGCTGGAAAGACTGGGAAACAAACTGGGTGGACCAAATTGAAGAGGGGGAGACATGACACATGACGGCGCCCGCGATTGCAGATGCGTTCGCCAATTATTATGCCAAATATTATCGGCCCGTTCGACGATGGACTAACTCTGGACTAACGCAAAATAAATGATTATCTCGCCGGGATAGACATGCCCACTTTACAAACAGATGATACAGAGGCTTTGGACAAGGATATTACCCTAGAAGAAGTTACGGCCACCATTGCTAAGTCGGGGAAAACCCCAGGGCCGAATGGACTCCCAGGGGAATTTTTTAAACAAAACAACGGTATTCTTGCCCCGCCTCCTAAACCTGTTTTTAGCGGCAAAAGATGATGGATCACTCCACCCAGACCTCTGCCAAGCCACAGTTGTGGTCATACAAAAACCGGGTAAGCCCCTGGCGAGCTGTGGCTCCTATCGCCCAATTTTGCTCCTCAATGTTGAACCTAAGATATTGGCCTCCATATTGGCCACACGCCTTCTGACGGTCATAGCATCCCTGTACACAAGGACCAGTCAGGCTTCATGCCCAAATGCCCTACACATTTCAATCTCTGAAGACTAGAAAACTGGCTAGACACAACTGGAGGAAGCACGGTCTCCCATTTGCTGCTATCGCTTGGTGCCGAAAAGGCATTTGACACAGTACACTGGCCTTTCATGAGGCGGGACCCCTTAGAACTGGGCTTTGGGCACAACTTCTGAGGGTGGGTTGATCATTTATACACTAACCCCAGGGTTAGAGTACGAGTAAATGGCGTCAAATCGGCAGAGTTTCCCATCCAAAGGGGGACTAGGCAGGGATGCCTGTTGACCCCCTTGCTTTTTTCGATTGTTCTAGAACCCCTTGCATGCCTGATTAGAACGCACCCAGAGCTCACAGGGTTTCTTGACCCCACGGGTCAGCTGTTAGACAAACTCATCTCACTCTACGTCGATGATATTCTGTTGTATGTCACTAACCCGGATAAGACGCTCTCAGTTATTTTGAAGGTAACCGAAAAATACGGCAGACAGGCGGGATTAGAAGATTAACTGGGGAATAGTAGGTCACGTTGACGTGCAATCCATACCGGCACGTCTCTCGATGACTGAGGAAGGCTTTAAGTATTTGGGTCTCTACATTTCCGTAGATGTGACAAACTGCCTCTCCCATAACATTCAACGAATCATAACAGAGTTTAGGAGTGATGTGGCTCGATGTTGACTTCTCCCCCTGACACTGCTCTGTAGGGCGGCTATGTTTAAAATGATCACCTTGCCTAAGTTACTGAATATACTCCAAAATACGTACCATAAAATACTGGATGCAATTTTCAATACTATAAACTCTGAGCTGCGCACTTTGCTGTGGGACTGGGGGCACGCCTGAGTGCCGCTCCGAACGCTGCAACGTAGCCAATTGTCAGGTCCAGGAGTCCTCAGGATCGTACGATGCTAAGGGGGTTCCACCTCTCGACAGCCCCTGGGTCTGAATGATCACAGACACACAGAAGTGGTCAAGCGAGGGATATCAGGAAGGGTAGGAAGGGAACAGCGGGGAGAGGAAGCTGAAACGAGAACAAGACACCGTGAGTCAAGCACACACTTTAGAGACTCTACACCAGATACACTAAACAGTGTACTCCTCTAATGTCTACAGATAGTGGTAGGCTTATTACCTGTAGGGAGGGAAAAGGTTGGCTTTGCCTGGCAATCAAAATTGTAGAACATATATCACAAATCTGTAACACAAGAATCTATATGTTAATGTTCTGATCCCCTGTACATGACTTAATACCAATCTGTTGTGACATACACGTACCATCTGTAATAACATCATGTGCTTCAACAGAAGGCAAAATGGACAATAGCCTGCCAGGCGAAGCACATTAACCCCTGTTGTAGGATATCCACAAAACAGAAAATAATCATTAGTGTCAGATGCCACAGTGACAGTACCTCCAGGTTAACTTCACCTAGAGAGAATATGTAGATCAGAGTACACTGGATACTCCAACTTAGGAATACAAGTCGATAATATACTTGAGCCTTAGATAAACAAAGGACGCTGAATAATTCTTCAGTATAATAGAAAGGCCCCTTAGTCCAACTCTGAGCACCTCCTATGTAATCAAGGAACTTCCGTAAATATAAACAACAATATCTTCTACTTCAAGTTGCAGTACAAGAGTCAATACCCCACTGGTCTTGAGGTTTTTATGAAATATTGTCACTGTGTCAAACAAAGGTTTTTAGAACACGTAAATGCAGGCAAAGGATCAGATCCGGGCAGAATTCCCAACTGAACCAAGGCAGCTCTCCCTGACGGAAAGTCCATTCAGAATACTGCCCGTTAGAAGGATCAGCACAAAACCTCCTCTGATCCGCAAGACGGGAGCCTCAGCCGATGGCTCCAATCACTCAATAATTCGCTCCGTCTTACTGCCAGCAGAGCTAGCACGCAGCGCTCAAGGAACCTGAACCCAGAGTAACAAAGTCTGGCCAACAAAAAAGGATACGCTGGAACTGTAGAACAGTATCCTACCGTGTCTTCGCTTCAGGATTCAGAATCAACGGCAACCGCAGTCGTCCTCCGCTCCGTCTAAACCTTCCGCGTATGACGTCATCAAACGTGGCGTTGCGCGCCTACCAGGGAGCATGGGAACTGTAGTCTTTCCCCTGCAAAACAACGTCTCAAGGCAGTGTTCGAGACTGCCCTCCTCCGTGAGACATGACAGTACATCCCGCTCCCGAAGAACAGAGACATGGTTTGCATGGGAATCTTTTGTGGAACTGTTTAACATATTTAGGGGCATGCACACCCGATGCTGGTTCCCATGAATTCTCCTCATTGCCATACCCCTTCCATGCCACAAGATACCACAATCTGGTGCGGTATATCTTTGAATCCACAATTCCTCTCACCTCGTGTTCTTCTTCGCCATCTACATCGACAGCTGCAGGACTGATTCTTTTGACGGAACGTGTAGGTTTAACTAAAGAAACATGAAATGCAGGATGTATCCGCAAAGAAGAAGGTAGAGCTAACTTAACCACCACAGGGTTGAACAATTTGACCACCTTGTAAGGGCCTATGTATTTAGGATTGAATATACTGTAACGCTTAAAGCGTATGTTCTTGGTGGATAGCCATACGTAGTCCCCCTTTTTATATATCGGACCATTTTGTCTGTGCTTGTCCACATATGCCTTGTATCTCGTTTTCGCCTGTTGTAACTGACCCTTAACCCTCTGCCATGTCTCCTGAATAGTCTGTACTCTTTCCTGCACTTCGGGAACAGGGGATGCTGATGCAGGATGTTGGAAGGGTGAAAAGTTAGGATGAAAACCATATGTGCAGAAAAAAGGGGAGTGTTTAGTGGAACCATGTACAGCGCTATTATACGCTATTTCAGCTAACTATAGTCTGTCTACCCAATCCTCTTTAGTGACATCCACGTAGCATCGCAAATACTGCTTTAAGGTCTGATTAACCCTTTCAGTTTGCCCATCGGTTTGGGGATGGAAACTTGTGGATGTGTTAGATGCTATGCCCAGGGCCTTACACCATGTTTTCCAAAATCTAGCTGTAAACTGACTGCCCCGATCTGATACTATCACTCTGGGTAATCCATGTAACCTTACTACGTTGGTGAGGATTAAACGAGCTAATACACTAGCAGAAGGAACTCGTTTACAGGCGATGAAATGAGCCATTTTCATTAAGTAATCCACAACTACCAGGATGGTGGTGCACCCCTGATCAATTGGCATGCCCACCACGAAATCCATAGAAATGTGTTCCCAGGGTAATTCAGGTGTGGGAAGAGGCTGTAACAGTCCAGATTGTTTGGTATGCAGTGTCTTCATTTGGCTGCACACAGGACACTCAGCCACCCAAGCAGCAACATCCTTTCGTATATTAGGCCACCAGAACTGTCTTTGCAATCTTTCAAGTGTCTTACTGATTCCGTTATGTCCTGCACATGGTGCGCTGTGACACCACTGGAACGCCTGCTTTCGTAATGCCTGGATGGGTAACAATAACTGTTTCCGTCGCATGGGTAGACCCTGAACCACCTTCCACTCCTTGTGTTCATTCAGCCATTTCTTCCACCCCTCCGTCTGTACATTTTTAACGACACTGCGTAGGAACACCTGAGTACAAGTGACACCAATAACCTTCTTCGGGCTGATAATAGATTCTTCTCGTACTTCATTTGGTTCTGTCTTTGTGAACTGCCTGGATAAAGCATCTGCTTTTCGGTTATCCTTCCCTGGCCTGAATGTCACGATGAAGTCGAATTCTGTGAAGTGCATCATCCATTGCATCTGCCGAGGTGTTAAATGGCGGGCTGCTGCCATATATTGTAGGTTATGGTGATCCGTATATACCGTCACTGTATAACGAGCCCCCATGAGATGATGCCTCCATTCCAGAAATGCAGTTCTTATCGCCAGCAACTCTTTTTCGGCTATTACGTAATTTTGTTCAGCCTGATTCAGAGTATGTGAGAGGTATGCCACGGGATGTAATTGGCCGGTGTCGGAGTGGCGTTGAGACAATACTGCACCTACCGCGGAGTCGGAAGCGTCAGCTTCCACTATGTAAGGCTTGTTGGGATCTGCATGCACTAACACAGGAGCTGACACAAAAGCCTTCTTCAACTCATCAAAACCTTTTTGTGCCTCCTCCGTCCAAACAAATGGCACCTTCTTTTTCAATAGTCTAGTTATAGGGGAGGCCATTGCAGAAAAGTTCCCAATAAACCTGCGATAAAAGTTTGCAAACCCAATAAAATACTGGATGTCTCTCACAGTTTTGGGTATGGGCCAATTCTTTACTGCCAAGATCTTTCTTTCTGACATTTCTTGTCCTTTAGGTGTGAGCATCACTCCTAGGAATTCCACAGAGGTAGCGTTGAACTCACACTTGCTGAGTTTGCAATACAGATGATGCTCCAATAATGTACGCAGAACGGCCTTCACATGATCCGCATGTTGTTCTGTGGTGGATGAATAAATCAGGATGTCGTCTATATATACTACGACAAAGCGTTCCAGGTATTCCTTGAGAACATCATCCAGGAAGAACTGGAAGGCAGCAGGCGCGTTACATAGCCCGAAGGGCATTACTAGGTACTCGTAAAGCCCAAAGCGGGTTTTGATGGCAGTCTTCCACTCGTCCCCTGATCGCATTCTGACTAAGTGGTATGCGCCCTTCAGGTCCAGCCATGTGAAAATCACCGCCTCTTTAACCTGCTCCAGTAGTACCTTGATGAGAGGGAGAGGATATTTATTCTTCACAGTGATGGCGTTCAGGGCTCTATAATCCGCACAAGCACGAAGTTCCCCATTAGCCTTAGGAATGAAGAACAACGGGGAGGCAGCAGGAGATTTTGATTCTCTGATAAACCCAAGCTCCAACAGCTTATCTAGGTAAACTCGGAGATGTACGGTTTCTGGTTCTGTAAGCGCATACACCCACCCAGCAGGAATCTTTGCCCCTGGAATCAAGTCGATCTGACAATCATAAGGTCTGTGCGGTGGTAATGCTTCCCCCTTAGCCTCACTAAACACTTCAGCCAATTCTCGATACTTGCATGGGAGTTCTACATCATGTTCTGCGGCGGTGGCTATATGATGGATACAAGCTAGACCAGAAGCAGGACTATGTCTTACAGGGCAGCAGTTATGTTGACAATACTCCGATGTGAATTGTAGAGTCCGGCTTTCCTAATCCACTGCGGGGTTGTGTTTACGTAACCATGGAAGTCCCAGGATTACCCCATACTGTGGTGCATGTATAATGTTGAAGTACAACGTTTCCTGATGTTCCACGCCCATGGTCATCTCAAGATCCCTGGTCTGTAACCTGATAGGACCCGAATCCAACTTTCGACCATCCACTGCAAACACCGCTTCGGGAGTTTCTTTTGTTTGTAGTTCAAGCCCTAGGCTAGTAGCTTTGGTGTGGTCCATAAAGCAACCCGTTGCTCCAGAATCCAACATCGCTCGGATCCATAACCGCTTGTTGTGTACTTCCAACCCGATATCAACAAAGAAATGTAGACTCTCCTTTACCCCATCTCCGTCCAATGAAGGGATGAATAACGTACTTGAAGGGATCCCTTCTTCCACATTCAAGCCTTCTCGTTTCCCGACCCCGGTTCTGAAGTTACCACGGACACCTTCTTGTGTTCGTACCTTGATTTTGTTCTTGAAGTACATTCCTTAATAAAATGCCCTTTTCGGCCACAATATAGGCACAATCCTTTCTTTCTTCTGTATTCCATTTCTTCCGTTGTTAGAGGAGATCTTACTGCCCCAATTTCCATGGGCTCTGGTTTAGATGCTGCGGCCCCTTCTGAGACCTTTGGATGCTCATAACGTGGTGTAAGCCTATCCTTCCGCCTGTTTTCTCCCCTCCTGTCACTGAGACGATGATCCAATCTCAAAACCAGGCTAATCATATCCTCACAAGTACTGGGTTGAGGATCGATCTGTGCAAGGATGTCTTTCATCTCCTCGGTCAAACCCGTATAAAAAATAGCCTGTCTTTTCTCCTTTGGCCAATCGGTTTCTGCTATGAGTCTTCTAAAGTCATTGAGATACGCTATCAAATCTCTATTCCCCTGCTTTAGTCCCAACAACTCCCTGTCCGCCGACAGGGTGGCTGACCTACGATTGAAAGTCTTTTCGAATTCAGAACGAAAAGCCTCCCAATCCCTTAGTATAGGGTCATCTCTTTTCACTAATGGCACAGCCCATTGAGCCGCATCCCCCGCTAGGTAGGAAATGAGAAAGGCCACCCTGGCATGATTTGTGTTAAACACTTTGGGTTTACATGAAAAGTGTAACAACACCTGCGTGAGGAACACTTGCACCTTACTGCTATCCCCATGGTATCTTTCTGGGGGGCTAGAGGTATGGGAGCGGGCACTTCTACCACCAGGGATGAAGCCTGTGGAGTCCCTGCATCAAAGGGATTACGACTCATCCTATCTACCTGTGCCTGTAATGCAGCAGTTTCAGCTCTGGAAGCCTGTAACTCAGACTGCACCAGCGCTAGAGCTGCCATGATATCATCAATAGTGGACATTGTATCGTACGATCGGGAGGACTACATTTCTTGGGCTGTTGATTCTGTCAGGTCCAGGAGTCCTCAGGATCGTACGATGCTAAGGGGGTTCCACCTCTCGACAGCCCCTGGGTATGAATGATCACAGACACACAGAAGTGATCAAGCGAGGGATATCAGGAAGGGTAGGAAGGGAACAGCGGGGAGAGGAAGCTGAAACGAGAACAAGACACCGTGAGTCAAGCACACACTTTAGAGACCCTACACCAGATACACTAAACAGTGTACTCCTCTAATGTCTACAGATAGTGGTAGGCTTATTACCTGTAGGGAGGGAAAAGGTTGGCTTTGCCTGGCAATCAAAATTGTAGAACATATATCACAAATCTGTAACACAAGAATCTATATGTTAATGTTCTGATCCCCTGTACATGACTTAATACCAATCTGTTGTGACATACACGTACCAACTGTAATAACATCAAGGGCTTCAACAGAGGGCAAAATGGACTATAGCCTGCCAGGCGAAGCACATTAACCCCTGTTGTAGGAAATCCACAAAACAGAAAATAATCATTAGTGCCAGATGCCACAGTGACAGTACCTCCAGGTTAACTTCACCTAGAGAGAATATGTAGATCAGAGTACACTGGATACTCCAACTTAGGAATACAAGTCCATAATATACTTGAGCCTTAGATGAACAAAGGACGCTGAATAATTCTTCAGTATAATAGAAAGGCCCCTTAGTCCAACTCTGAGCACCTCCTATGTAATCAAGGAACTTCCGTAAATATAAACAACAATATCTTCTACTTCAAGTTGCAGTACAAGAGTCAATACCCCACTGGTCTTGAAGTTTTTAATGAAATATTGTCACTGTGTCAAATAAAGGTTTTTAGAACACGTAAATGCAGGCAAAGGATCGGATCCGGGCAGAATTCCCAACTGAACCAAGGCAGCTCTCCCTGAGGGAAAGTCCATTCAGAATACTGCCCGTTAGAAGGATCAGCACAAAACCTCCTCTGATCCGCAAGACCGGAGCCTCAGCCGATGGCTCCAATCACTCAAGAATTCGTCCGTCTTACCGCCAGCAGAGCTAGCACGCAGCGCTCAAGGAACCTGAACCCAGAGTAACAAAGTCTGGCCAACAAAAAAGGATACGCTGGAACTGTAGAACAGTATCCTACCGTGTCTTCGCTTCAGGATTCAGAATCAACGGCAACCGCAGTCGTCCTCCGCTCCGTCTAAACCTTCCGCGTATGACGTCATCAAACGTGGCGTCGCGCGCCTACCAGGGAGCATGGGAACTGTAGTCTTTCCCCTGCAAAACAACGTCTCAAGGCAGTGTTCGAGACTGCCCTCCTCCGTGAGACATGACAGTACATCCCTCTCCCGAAGAACACTGACAGAGACATGGTTTGCATGGGAATCTTTTGTGGAACTGTTTAACATATTTAGGGGCATGCACACCCGATGCTGGTTCCCATGAATTCTCCTCATTGCCATACCCCTTCCATGCCACAAGATACCACAATCTGGTGCGGTATATCTTTGAATCCACAATTCCTCTCACCTCGTGTTCTTCTTCGCCATCTACATCGACAGCTGCAGGACTGATTCTTTTGACGGAACGTGTAGGTTTAACTAAAGAAACATGAAATGCAGGATGTATCCGCAAAGAAGAAGGTAGAGCCAACTTAACCACCACAGGGTTGAACAATTTGACCACCTTGTAAGGGCCTATGTATTTAGGATTGAATATACTGTAACGCTTAAAGCGTATGTTCTTGGTGGATAGCCATACGTAGTCCCCCTTTTTATATATCGGACCATTTTGTCTGTGCTTGTCCACATATGCCTTGTATCTCGTTTTTGCCTGTTGTAACTGACCCTTAACCCTCTGCCATGTCTCCTGAATAGTCTGTACTCTTTCCTGCACTTCGGGAACAGGGGATGCTGATGCAGGATGTTGGAAGGGTGAAAAGTTAGGATGAAAACCATATGTGCAGAAAAAAGGGGCGTGTTTAGTGGATCCATGTACAGCGCTATTATACGCTATTTCAGCTAACTATAGTCTGTCTACCCAATCCTCTTTAGTGACATCCACGTAGCATCGCAAATACTGCTTTAAGGTCTGATTAACCCTTTCAGTTTGCCCATCGGTTTGGGGATGGAAACTTGTGGATGTGTTAGATGCTATGCCCAGGGCCTTACACCATGTTTTCCAAAATCTAGCTGTAAACTGACTGCCCCGATCTGATACTATCACTCTGGGTAATCCATGTAACCTTACTACGTTGGTGAGGATTAAACGAGCTAATACACTAGCAGAAGGAACTCGTTTACAGGCGATGAAATGAGCCATTTTCGTTAAGTAATCCACAACTACCAGGATGGCGGTGCACCCCTGATCAATTGGCATGCCCACCACGAAATCCATAGAAATGTGTTCCCAGGGTAATTCAGGTGTGGGAAGAGGCTGTAACAGTCCAGATTGTTTGGTATGCAGTGTCTTCATTTGGCTGCACACAGGACACTCAGCCACCCAAGCAGCAACATCCTTTCGTATATTAGGCCACCAGAACTGTCTTTGCAATCTTTCAAGTGTCTTACTGATTCCGTTATGTCCTGCACATGGTGCGCTGTGACACCACTGGAACGCCTGCTTTCGTAATGCCTGGATGGGTAACAATAACTGTTTCCGTCGCATGGGTAGACCCTGAACCACCTTCCACTCCTTGTGTTCATTCAGCCATTTCTTCCACCCCTCCGTCTGTACATTTTTAACGACACTGCGTAGGAACACCTGAGTACAAGTGACACCAATAACCTTCTTCGGGCTGATAATAGATTCTTCTCGTACTTCATTTGGTTCTGTCTTTGTGAACTGCCTGGATAAAGCATCTGCTTTTCGGTTATCCTTCCCTGGCCTGAATGTCACGATGAAGTCGAATTCTGTGAAGTGCATCATCCATTGCATCTGCCGAGGTGTTAAATGGCGGGCTGCTGCCATATATTGTAGGTTATGGTGATCCGTATATACCGTCACTGTATAACGAGCCCCCATGAGATGATGCCTCCATTCCAGAAATGCAGTTCTTATCGCCAGCAACTCTTTTTCGGCTATTACGTAATTTTGTTCAGCCTGATTCAGAGTACGTGAGAGGTATGCCACGGGATGTAATTGGCCGGTGTCGGAGTGGCGTTGAGACAATACTGCACCTACCGCGGAGTCGGAAGCGTCAGCTTCCACTATGTAAGGCTTGTTGGGATCTGCATGCACTAACACAGGAGCTGACACAAAAGCCTTCTTCAACTCATCAAAACCTTTTTGTGCCTCCTCCGTCCAAACAAATGGCACCTTCTTTTTCAATAGTCTAGTTATAGGGGAGGCCATTGCAGAAAAGTTCCCAATAAACCTGCGATAAAAGTTTGCAAACCCAATAAAATACTGGATGTCTCTCACAGTTTTGGGTATGGGCCAATTCTTTACTGCCAAGATCTTTCTTTCTGACATTTCCTGTCCTTTAGGTGTGAGCATCACTCCTAGGAATTCCACAGAGGTAGCGTTGAACTCACACTTGCTGAGTTTGCAATACAGACGATGCTCCAATAATGTACGCAGAACGGCCTTCACATGATCCGCATGTTGTTCTGTGGTGGATGAATAAATCAGGATGTCGTCTATATATACTACGACAAAGCGTTCCAGGTATTCCTTGAGAACATCATCCAGGAAGAACTGGAAGGCAGCAGGCGCGTTACATAGCCCGAAGGGCATTACTAGGTACTCGTAAAGCCCAAAGCGGGTTTTGATGGCAGTCTTCCACTCGTCCCCTGATCGCATTCTGACTAAGTGGTATGCGCCCTTCAGGTCCAGCCACGTGAAAATCACCGCCTCTTTAACCTGCTCCAGTAGTACCTTGATGAGAGGGAGAGGATATTTATTCTTCACAGTGATGGCGTTCAGGGCTCTATAATCCGCACAAGCACGAAGTTCCCCGTTAGCCTTAGGAATGAAGAACAACGGGGAGGCAGCAGGAGATTTTGATTCTCTGATAAACCCAAGCTCCAACAGCTTATCTAGGTAAACTCGGAGATGCACGGTTTCTGGTTCTGTAAGCGCATACACCCGCCCAGCAGGAATCTTTGCCCCTGAAATCAAGTCGATCTGACAATCATAAGGTCTGTGTGGTGGTAATGCTTCCCCCTTAGCCTCACTAAACACTTCAGCCAATTCTCGATACTTGCATGGGAGTTCTACATCATGTTCTACGGCGGTGGCTATATGATGGATACAAGCTAGACCAGAAGCAGGACTATGTCTTACAGGGCAGCAGTTATGTTGACAATACTCCGATGTGAATTGTAGAGTCCGGCTTTCCCAATCCACTGCGGGGTTGTGTTTACGTAACCATGGAAGTCCCAGGATTACCCCATACTGTGGTGCATGTATAATGTTGAAGTACAACGTTTCCTGATGTTCCACGCCCATGGTCATCTCAAGATCCCTGGTCTGTAACCTGATAGGACCCGAATCCAACTTTCGACCATCCACTGCAAACACCGCTTCGGGAGTTTCTTTTGTTTGTAGTTCAAGCCCTAGGCTGGTAGCTTTGGTGTGGTCCATAAAGCAACCCGTTGCTCCAGAATCCAACATCGCTCGGATCCATAACCGCTTGTTGTGTACTTCCAACCCGATATCAACATAGAAATGTAGACTCTCCTTTACCCCATCTCCGTCCAATGAAGGGATGAATAACGTACTTGAAGGGATCCCTTCTTCCACATTCAAGCCTTCTCGTTTCCCGACCCCGGTTCTGAAGTTACCACGGACACCTTCTTGTGTTCGTACCTTGATTTTGTTCTTGAAGTACATTCCTTAATAAAATGCCCTTTTCGGCCACAATATAGGCACAATCCTTTCTTTCTTCTGTATTCCCTTTCTTCCGTTGTTAGAGGAGATCTTACTGCCCCAATTTCCATGGGCTCTGGTTTAGATGCTGCGGCCCCTTCTGAGACCTTTGGATGCTCATAACGTGGTGTAAGCCTATCCTTCCGCCTGTTTTCTCCCCTCCTGTCACTGAAACGATGATCCAATCTCAAAACCAGGCTAATCATATCCTCACAAGTACTGGGTTGAGGATCGATCTGTGCAAGGACGTCTTTCATCTCCTCGGTCAAACCCGTATAAAAAATAGCCTGTCTTTTCTCCTCTGGCCAATCGGTTTCTGCTATGAGTCTTCTAAAGTCATTGAGATACGCTATCAAATCTCTATTCCCCTGCTTTAGTCCCAACAACTCCCTGTCCGCCGACAGGGTGGCTGACCTACGATTGAAAGTCTTTTCGAATTCAGAACGAAAAGCCTCCCAATCCCTTAGTATAGGGTCATCTCTTTTCACTAATGGCACAGCCCATTGAGCCGCATCCCCCGCTAGGTAGGAAATGAGAAAGGCCACCCTGGCATGATTTGTGTTAAACACTTTGGGTTTACATGAAAAGTGTAACAACACCTGCGTGAGGAACACTTGCACCTTACTGCTATCCCCATGGTATCTTTCTGGGGGGGCTAGAGGTATGGGAGCGGGCACTTCTACCACCAGGGATGAAGCCTGTGGAGTCCCTGCTGTGAGAAGTTGGCCCGATATGCAACGTTCGCTATTCTAGCGACCGCTATGTATCGTTCCAACGACCCTTATGGTGTTTGGTTGTAAGTCAACCTATAGACCAGCTATCCTAGTAGCGTGGATACGAGCAGTCTAAGGCTAAAGACTCGAGAGGGCGTGTTAAGCCAGCTGTTTACCACACATGTACCCCTTGAACACCCAGTGAAAGGACACCACACAAGTGTTATGAAAATAAACAGTATATTTATTAAGAATCACAACAGCCCTGTACTCTTTATGAGGACAGGGTACTAAGCACAAACCAAATCTCTTTAGCAAATACTTCAAGTGCACAATTAGGAACAAGTGTCCGAGGACACGGAAAGATTAAGGTCTCGGGCGGACCCGATAAGGCAAGTCGGAAGCGAGGGACTCGGGACCCTAGAGTAAGGAGGCTATGCAGGCACCGAAATGCCGAGTTACCTAGCCACGAGGGCTGCGGCTGCACAAGTCTTACAGGCGTCGGGGTCTTCGCTGACGAGCCAGGAGCCGGAAGAAAAGGAGTTGCTGGCCGGCGACCAGTGCTGAATAGTTCGTAGAGATCCAAGCCTGGATCGGAGATTGAAGAAACCTGAAAGCAGAGGGGACCAAGTTCGTACTACTAGCCAGTAGTCAGAGGGTACCAGGAAGGCACCGGTTGGCCGTCACCTCGACCAGGTGAGTGGGCGACGCTAGGCTCTGCAGTCTCACGGACCAGGAGGCGTTGTCGGCGACCACGGCGGAGGTGCGAGCTGTCCCACGAAGGATGATGCTGTCGGCGTCGCTGGGCCCAGGATGGGGCAACAAGCCTTGGCAGTTCTCAGGGCCACGTGGTGGGCCTAAGAGGGCGTCTTGAGTGGACCAGGAGGGTCCGGGGTGCTTCTCGCAAGGATGGAAGCAAGGGCCAGTCTGGAGCAACCAGACCAGCAGTGATGATTCTCGGATGTCGTCACAGAAGGGCACAAGCCAGCGGCTAGTGACCAGACAACGTGCTGAGCAGCGAGCAGAAGGGCCCCACGCAGATCGTGGAGATGCTGGGAGACTGCACTTCGGTGCTGGAGCGGCTCAGGGTCGGGGTTTCTCGGACCCCAGAGCACTCACCAGAGAGTTACCTCGATGGTCGTGCTGGTTTTAAGAGCGTGCAGGTTCTGATGATGGCCGGTCCCTCGAGGTCTCGTCGCACCCACAGATCACAGCTGAGCTGATGATGTGGGTAGAGGTCAGAGGTGCCAGGGAAGCCGGTTCTCGTCGAGCTGGGCCGTCGGATTCCTTGAGGAAGGACTTACAGCAAACCGCAGAGTTCTTAGTTGGTGCCCGCTGATGCAGGGTGACTACTCCTTAGTCACAAGGGAGAAATCTTGAGAAGAGTCTTGAATGTCCTTTCGTAGAAAGTAGTTCTTGAATCAAAGATGATCTAAATTGGAAGGGTCCCCGCTCCGGTCTTTATTCTAAAGAAAGGGGTGGGTACATGACTAGGTCCTGCCCTAAGGGTGGGACCAGGAAGGGGGCAGTTACACCCCTCTCCCCTGCCGGACTTTCCCCAGGCCAGGGCTGTCGCCCCTGGAACTGGTTCTAACCGGCAGATGCGTAGTGAGCACCGGGGTGCCACTCCGCAGTCACCTTCACGCAAAAGCCCTACCTACCCAGAATACACAAACCCTGTCTGGGACGGTGCGAACACCGCCCTCGACGGGAAACCCTTTGTCCAAGCGCTCTTCGCTGGAAGGACTCCCAGCAGCAGGAGGTCAGACTCGTGTCTGTGGTGGCAGCATCCATTTTGTGGAGCTGAGGCTTCAGTTAACTTTAACCGGGGTTCACGGTTACGTGCATGTCGTGTCCCTCTAGAGGGGTGGGATGCTAACCTCATCGCCAGAATTGGTGAGAGGGCAGCACCCCGATTCGTATGACACCTTACTCGACATGCCTGGATAACGCGACACCGGAGTTACCGTTATGGTACGCGTTATCATGGAACAGCCATTGGGTCTTGATTCCGCAAACTGCAACCGGGCTCGGCTCGGGCCTGAACCTAGCTCACACGAGCCCACGCACTCTGCCTTCAGGATTGTTAAGGCCTGCCATAGGAGTGACTGATAGGAACTCGGGTGTCCATTGTATGGTTAGATATAGAGCTACTATACCTAAAGCGAAGGGTGGTTACACGGCTTCGCCCCAGCTGTCGTGCAGCCAGTTGTGTCAAATTTAGGAGGCCAGCCAGGGGTGGCATAATACATGCTTCAGCCCCTGGCGGCCCTGGGTACACCTACGCCCTGCGTTACGGGGTCTGATAAGGTGGCCCAGTACCAATTGGTAAATGCACCTAGGGTACATATCGTAATTTAGAAAGAGAACAGCCAGGCTGTGGGTCTGATTAGCAGGCCCACAGCCAGAGAAAGTCGTAAACCAGTGAAACAAAAGCAAAAAATCTGGGTGATCATAGGATTGCAGACCCTACTCTCCTACATGACCCCCCCCCAAACGTCGGAACAATAAGCTAACCTTGACCAGGTGAGTCTTCTTGTTCTAAGTGGAAATATCTGGAGAGCCCATCGGCATTGCCATGATCAGTACCAGGTCTATGTTCCACTGTAAAGTCCATCCCCTGTAGGGAAATGGACCACCTAAGCAGTTTGGGGTTTTCACCCTTCATCTGATTTAGCCACAAGAGGGGCTTATGGTCGGTCTGAATCTTGAAGTGAGTACCAAACAAGTATGGCCTCAGCCTCTTCAGGGCCCAAACCACAGCAAAGGCCTCCCTCTCAATAGCTGACCAATTCTTCTCTCTAGGGGTCAGCCTTCTGCTTATAAAAGCAATGGGCTGGTCTTGACCATCAAAATTCAGTTGAGAAAGAACAGCTCCCACACCCAACTCAGAAGCATCTGTTTGGACAATGAATGGTTTGGAGTAGTCCGGACTCTTGAGGATAGGCGCCGTGCACATGGCCTGCTTTAGGTCATCGAATGCTTTTTGACAGCTCGCTGTCCACTGAACCTTTTTTGGCATTTTCTTACTTGTCAGTTCGTTTAATGGTGTCACAATTGAACCATAGTTCCTGACAAACTTCCTATAGTAACCAGTCAGGCCCAAGAAAGCTCGAACCTGAGTCTGGGTGGTTGGAGGAGCCCAGTCCCTGATTGACTGTATCTTGCTCTCCAGTGGCTGAACCCGACCTCCACCTACAAGGTGGCCCAGGTATACAACCTGTGTCTGCCCTATCTGGCACTTGGTGGCCTTGATAGTGAGACCTGCTGCTTGCAGTGCCTCTAACGTCTTCCGCAGGTGGACCAGGTGATCCTCCCAGGTGGAGCTAAAGACAGCAATATCGTCAAGATACGCCGCACAGAAGTCATCCAGCCCAGTAAGGACTTGATTCACCAACCGTTGGAAGGTGGCAGGTGCATTTTTCAGACCAAAGGGCATCACCACGAACTGGTAATGCCCACCAGGGGTTGAAAATGCGGTTTTAGGCTTGGCGTCCTCAGCTAACCTGATTTGCCAATACCCAGCTGTCAGGTCAAACGTACTTAGGTAGTTGGCCGAAGCCAATCTATCGATAAGCTCGTCTGCCCTTGGTATTGGGTGGGCGTCAGTCTTAGTGACTGCATTGAGACCCCTGTAGTCTACGCAAAACCTCATCTCTCTCTTACCACCCTGGGTGTGAGGGTTCGGCACTAGAACTACGGGACTAGCCCAAGGGCTATCCGAGGGTTCAATGACTCCCAACTCCAACATTTTCTGCACTTCACTTTTGATGCAGTCTCTAACGTGATCAGGCTGCCTGTAGATTTTATTCTTGACTGGCAAGCTGTCACCAGTGTCAACCTCATGGGTGCACCAATCGGTCTGACTGGGTGTTAGAGAAAACATATGCCTGAACGACTGAAGAACCTGTTTACAGTCGCTCTGTTGATGTTCGGAGAGGCTGCCACAAAAGACAACACCATCTACCGAGCCATCGTCAGGATTCTGAGTGAGCAGGTCGGGGAGAGGGTCACTCTCCTCTTCCTGTCCCTCATCTAGGGCCATGAGCAAACTCATGTCCTTCCTGTCGACATATGCTTTTAGCCTGTTGACATGAAGCACCCTGTGGGGGCTCCGGGGAGTTCCCAGGTCGACCAGGTAGGTGACCTCTCCCTTTTTCTCCAGGATGGTGTAGGGCCCGGACCATTTGTCCTTGAGTGCTGCTGGGGCCACTGGCTCCAACACCCACACCTTCTGTCCGGGCTGGTAAACAGTCAAGACAGCCTTTTGGTCATGCCAAGCTTTTGGGAGTTCTTGGCTGGCCTTAAGGTTTTCAGATGCCTTTTCCATGTACTCAGCCATCCGCGAGCGGAGGCCAAGCACATAGTCCACTATGTTGGCTGCAGGCTTTTTGAGAGGTCTCTCCCATCCTTCCTTCACCAAACACAGGGGTCCCCTTACAGGATGCCCGTACAGAAGTTCAAAAGGGCTGTAGCCAACCCCCTTCTGTGGGACTTCTCTGTAGGCGAACAAGAGGCAGGGGATCAGGACGTCCCATCTACGCCGAAGCTTTTCCGGTAGTCCATGAATCATCCCTTTTAGGGTCCTGTTGAATCTCTCAACAAGCCCATTGCATTGTGGATGATAGGGTGTAGTGAACTTGTAGTTAACACCACATTCCTTCCACATAGCAGTTAAGTAGCTCGACATGAAGTTTGCACCTCTGTCGGAGACGACCTCCTTAGGGAAGCCCACTCTGGAGAACACTCCAACTAGGGCTCTTGCCACAACAGGTGCTGTAGTGGTCCTAAGGGGAATAGCTTCAGGATACCTGGTGGCATGATCCACTACCACCAGTATAAACTTGTGCCCTGATGCTGTAGGTGGTTCCATGGGACCGACGATGTCGATCCCCACCCGTTCAAAGGGCACCCCCACCACAGGCATTGGTATAAGGGGGGCCTTTGTCGTGCCACCTGACTTACCACTGGCTTGGCAAGTGACACAGGAGCGGCAAAACTCCTTGGTATCCTCGTTCATGTGAGGCCAGTGAAAGTGTGAGACAAGCCTGTCCCACGTTTTCGTCTGGCCTAAGTGACCTGCTAAGGGAATCTCGTGGGCCAAGGTAAGTAGGAAACCACGCTGAGACAAGGGTACAACCAGCCTCCTGGTCATGCCAGGCTTGGGGTCTCTTGACTCAGTGTACAGGAGTCCATCTTCCCAGTATACCTTGTGGGTACCTGTGGCGTTCCCAGCAGCCTCAGCAGCAGCCTGCTGTCTGAGGGGTTCAAGAGAAGGGCAGTCTAACTGGTCCTTCCCCAGGTCTTCCCTTGAGGGTCCCCCTGAACCCAAGAATTCAACTTGATCAAGTTCGAATTCCCTAGGCTCAGTTTCCCTCAATTCCTGTAGGTCAGCCTCCTCTGAGACTTGATCCTCGACCTGGGGCAAGGGGGAAGGCGCAGCCTTAACCCTACTGCTCTTTTTCTTGGGAGGTGTCTGGTCCGTTGTTCCAGGATCCAGCACCTGTTCAGTGGGGCATTTCCTGACCTGTGACCTAGTCACAGCGAACACATGTGCTGGCAAACCTAACATTTCCATGTGAGTCCGGTGCTCCACTTCTGACCATTGTGACGACTCCAAATCATTGCCCAACAAACAATCCACTGGGAGGTCTGGACTAACTACAACCTTCTTGTGGCCAGTTACCCCTCCCCAGGAGAAAGCTACAATTGCCATACTGTGATTGGTAGTGACATTGCTTGCATTGGTCACCAGGAATTCTGTACCTGGCATGATCTGTCCAGGGTCCACAAAGTTAGGCGTCACCATGGTGACGCTGGCACAAGTGTCCCTATAGGCCTGAGCCATCTTTCCATTTATGAAAGGCGTCTGTCGGTATTTGCCCAAAGTATTGGGGCTTACGTCAGGGGATACGTCTGCGTCCCCTGTACTGACAAGGACAGCCTGAGTGAGTGTGCCAACTAAGTTGTCACGCCCCTCAGAACCCAGGGTTAACCCTACTAAACCCTTGGGAGGCGCACTACCACTGCTGACTGTACTAGGGGGCACAGGTGCCTTAGGGGCTGCAGTGGCAGGAGTCTGCCCTCCTCCTTTCTTGGTGCACTCACTAAACCAGTGAGACTTACTTTTACAGTACTGGCACCATCTTTTGGATTGGCCTTCTTTCTTCTTTTGGGGAGCCTGACCCCCACCCTCTTTGGGTTGTTGGGGACCTGTCGAAGACTTCTGGTCATTTTGTTCCCCTTTAGAATCTTTACCCTTCTGGTCTGCTTTCTTCTGACCACCTTGATTCTGGCCCTGGTTCTGCTTAACTCTTGTACGAACCCATCTGTCTGCCTTCTTTCCCAATTCTTGGGGAGAGGTCAGATCCGAGTCGACAAGATGCTGATGCAACAACTGGTTCTGACAATTGTTTAAAATTTGTTCTCTCATCATCAAATTATACAATCCTTGATAATCAGTAACCTTACTGCCCAGCAACCAGCCCTCAAAAGCCTTAGTGGCACAATCGACGAAATCAGACCAATCTTGAGACTGCGTTTTCTGGGTATCCCTGAACAGCACCCTGTACTGCTCAGTGGTTAGGCCGAACCCTTCAACGAGTGTGTTTTTCAAGATTTGGTAATTGTTAGCATCCTCCACCCTTGTGGTGAGGAGCTTGTCTCTTCCTTTTCCTTCAAAGGAGAGCCACAAGATAGCTGCCCACTGACTCTGGGGAACACCCTGCACAGTGCAGGCCCTCTCCAAAGCAGTAATCCATTTGTGGATGTCGTCCCCTTGTTTAAAGGGGGGCACTATCTTACCAAGGTGTTTCGTATCGAAACTCTTTTCCCTATTACCAGGTACATTGCTGCCACCAGTGGGGACTACCCCACTTAACTGTTGCTCTCTAGCAAAGGCAAGCCTTTCTTTGGCCAGGGCAAGTTCTTCCCTTTCGATCCTCAGATTAGCTGCCCTTTCCTTAGCTTCGTACACTCTCCTCTGAGGGGACGTCATCCCTCTCTGAGAAGAGTTGTGAGAGCCATTGGTTCGAAGGGATCCGCCAGAGTCTCTTGACAGAGATCGGGCTCGTCCATTCCCAATGTTAAGCTGACCTGATAGTGGCCCCAGGGGTCCCCCAGTACCGCTATCATGTTTGCTTAAGTTGGACCTGCTTAGTCTGACGACTTCTACCTGTCCCTTATCTGCCTCATCCCCAGAGAGATCCTCATCCTCATCCTCCTCCACATCCTCGTTCTCAGTTGCGAGGTGAATGAGGTCAGGATCGTCTCGGGTTCCCTCGAGGGGAGGCATGTCTCCTTCTGGATTAGAAGAGCTACGAAGTTTCTCAGCTCTCCTGGCATCATAAGTCTCCAAGAGACCAATCAGAAAGGACGTAGTGGGGTTAGACCCCTGCTGAATCTTCCTGGAGTGACACAGTCGTCTTAACTCCTTGAAGCTCAGCACAGTATATCCTGAAGGGATGACCTGTGGAGGGTCAACTGACACAAGGGGAGACCCAGAGTTTCCTCCTTTGTCCGACATACTGGTTCTAGTGTGGTGTAAGTGATGCACCTACCTACACTACGTGTTTACCTACTGTACCCTTGCTAAGAGTTGTAGCCAAGGTGTGCTAAGCCTTGAGGAGCTACAACAGCTGGTTCAGTAGAACTCAGAGTATTCTAAGCTTTTAGTTATATGTACTAACAGTACTTTGTGCGATCTTTCAACAAGATATTCTTAGGATACGTGTGGTAAAACAACAGCAAGCTCAAATCCCAACCGCTGCTCACCAATGTGAGAAGTTGGCCCGATATGCAACGTTCGCTATTCTAGCGACCGCTATGTATCGTTCCAACGACCCTTATGGTGTTTGGTTGTAAGTCAACCTATAGACCAGCTATCCTAGTAGCGTGGATACGAGCAGTCTAAGGCTAAAGACTCGAGAGGGCGTGTTAAGCCAGCTGTTTACCACACATGTACCCCTTGAACACCCAGTGAAAGGACACCACACAAGTGTTATGAAAATAAACAGTATATTTATTAAGAATCACAACAGCCCTGTACTCTTTATGAGGACAGGGTACTAAGCACAAACCAAATCTCTTTAGCAAATACTTCAAGTGCACAATTAGGAACAAGTGTCCGAGGACACGGAAAGATTAAGGTCTCGGGCGGACCCGATAAGGCAAGTCGGAAGCGAGGGACTCGGGACCCTAGAGTAAGGAGGCTATGCAGGCACCGAAATGCCGAGTTACCTAGCCACGAGGGCTGCGGCTGCACAAGTCTTACAGGCGTCGGGGTCTTCGCTGACGAGCCAGGAGCCGGAAGAAAAGGAGTTGCTGGCCGGCGACCAGTGCTGAATAGTTCGTAGAGATCCAAGCCTGGATCGGAGATTGAAGAAACCTGAAAGCAGAGGGGACCAAGTTCGTACTACTAGCCAGTAGTCAGAGGGTACCAGGAAGGCACCGGTTGGCCGTCACCTCGACCAGGTGAGTGGGCGACGCTAGGCTCTGCAGTCTCACGGACCAGGAGGCGTTGTCGGCGACCACGGCGGAGGTGCGAGCTGTCCCACGAAGGATGATGCTGTCGGCGTCGCTGGGCCCAGGATGGGGCAACAAGCCTTGGCAGTTCTCAGGGCCACGTGGTGGGCCTAAGAGGGCGTCTTGAGTGGACCAGGAGGGTCCGGGGTGCTTCTCGCAAGGATGGAAGCAAGGGCCAGTCTGGAGCAACCAGACCAGCAGTGATGATTCTCGGATGTCGTCACAGAAGGGCACAAGCCAGCGGCTAGTGACCAGACAACGTGCTGAGCAGCGAGCAGAAGGGCCCCACGCAGATCGTGGAGATGCTGGGAGACTGTACTTCGGTGCTGGAGCGGCTCAGGGTCGGGGCTTCTCGGACCCCAGAGCACTCACCAGAGAGTTACCTCGATGGTCGTGCTGGTTTTAAGAGCGTGCAGGTTCTGATGATGGCCGGTCCCTCGAGGTCTCGTCGCACCCACAGATCACAGCTGAGCTGATGATGTGGGTAGAGGTCAGAGGTGCCAGGGAAGCCGGTTCTCGTTGAGCTGGGCCGTCGGATTCCTTGAGGAAGGACTTACAGCAAACCGCAGAGTTCTTAGTTGGTGCCCGCTGATGCAGGGTGACTACTCCTTAGTCACAAGGGAGAAATCTTGAGAAGAGTCTTGAATGTCCTTTCGTAGAAAGTAGTTCTTGAATCAAAGATGATCTAAATTGGAAGGGTCCCCGCTCCGGTCTTTATTCTAAAGAAAGGGGTGGGTACATGACTAGGTCCTGCCCTAAGGGTGGGACCAGGAAGGGGGCAGTTACACCCCTCTCCCCTGCCGGACTTTCCCCAGGCCAGGGCTGTCGCCCCTGGAACTGGTTCTAACCGGCAGATGCGTAGTGAGCACCGGGGTGCCACTCCGCAGTCACCTTCACGCAAAAGCCCTACCTACCCAGAATACACAAACCCTGTCTGGGACGGTGCGAACACCGCCCTCGACGGGAAACCCTTTGTCCAAGCGCTCTTCGCTGGAAGGACTCCCAGCAGCAGGAGGTCAGACTCGTGTCTGTGGTGGCAGCATCCATTTTGTGGAGCTGAGGCTTCAGTTAACTTTAACCGGGGTTCACGGTTACGTGCATGTCGTGTCCCTCTAGAGGGGTGGGATGCTAACCTCATCGCCAGAATTGGTGAGAGGGCAGCACCCCGATTCGTATGACACCTTACTCGACATGCCTGGATAACGCGACACCGGAGTTACCGTTATGGTACGCGTTATCATGGAACAGCCATTGGGTCTTGATTCCGCAAACTGCAACCGGGCTCGGCTCGGGCCTGAACCTAGCTCACACGAGCCCACGCACTCTGCCTTCAGGATTGTTAAGGCCTGCCATAGGAGTGACTGATAGGAACTCGGGTGTCCATTGTATGGTTAGATATAGAGCTACTATACCTAAAGCGAAGGGTGGTTACACGGCTTCGCCCCAGCTGTCGTGCAGCCAGTTGTGTCAAATTTAGGAGGCCAGCCAGGGGTGGCATAATACATGCTTCAGCCCCTGGCGGCCCTGGGTACACCTACGCCCTGCGTTACGGGGTCTGATAAGGTGGCCCAGTACCAATTGGTAAATGCACCTAGGGTACATATCGTAATTTAGAAAGAGAACAGCCAGGCTGTGGGTCTGATTAGCAGGCCCACAGCCAGAGAAAGTCGTAAACCAGTGAAACAAAAGCAAAAAATCTGGGTGATCATAGGATTGCAGACCCTACTCTCCTACACCTGCATCAAAGGGATTACGACTCATCCTATCTACCTGTGCCTGTAATGCAGCAGTTTCAGCTCTGGAAGCCTGTAACTCAGACTGCACCAGCGCTAGAGCTGCCATGATATCATCAATAGTGGACATTGTATCGTACGATCGGGAGGACTACATTTCTTGGACTGTTGATTCTGTCAGGTCCAGGAGTCCTCAGGATCGTACGATGCTAGGGGGTTCCACCTCTCGACAGCCCCTGGGTATGAATGATCACAGACACACAGAAGTGGTCAAGCGAGGGATATCAGGAAGGGTAGGAAGGGAACAGCGGGGAGAGGAAGCTGAAACGAGAACAAGACACCGTGAGTCAAGCACACACTTTAGAGACCCTACACCAGATACACTAAACAGTGTACTCCTCTAATGTCTACAGATAGTGGTAGGCTTATTACCTGTAGGGAGGGAAAAGGTTGGCTTTGCCTGGCAATCAAAATTGTAGAACATATATCACAAATCTGTAACACAAGAATCTATATGTTAATGTTCTGATCCCCTGTACATGACTTAATACCAATCTGTTGTGACATACACGTACCAACTGTAATAACACAAGGGCTTCAACAGAGGGCAAAATGGACTATAGCCTGCCAGGCGAAGCACATTAACCCCTGTTGTAGGAAATCCACAAAACAGAAAATAATCATTAGTGCCAGATGCCACAGTGACAGTACCTCCAGGTTAACTTCACCTAGAGAGAATATGTAGATCAGAGTACACTGGATACTCCAACTTAGGAATACAAGTCCATAATATACTTGAGCCTTAGATAAACAAAGGACGCTGAATAATTCTTCAGTATAATAGAAAGGCCCCTTAGTCCAACTCTGAGCACCTCCTATGTAATCAAGGAACTTCCGTAAATATAAACAACAATATCTTCTACTTCAAGTTGCAGTACAAGAGTCAATACCCCACTGGTCTTGAAGTTTTTAATGAAATATTGTCACTGTGTCAAATAAAGGTTTTTAGAACACGTAAATGCAGGCAAAGGATCGGATCCGGGCAGAATTCCCAACTGAACCAAGGCAGCTCTCCCTGAGGGAAAGTCCATTCAGAATACTGCCCGTTAGAAGGATCAGCACAAAACCTCCTCTGATCCGCAAGACCGGAGCCTCAGCCGATGGCTCCAATCACTTAAGAATTCGCTCCGTCTTACCGCCAGCAGAGCTAGCACGCAGCGCTCAAGGAACCTGAACCCAGAGTAACAAAGTCTGGCCAACAAAAAAGGATACGCTGGAACTGTAGAACAGTATCCTACCGTGTCTTCGCTTCAGGATTCAGAATCAACGGCAACCGCAGTCGTCCTCCGCTCCGTCTAAACCTTCCGCGTATGACGTCATCAAACGTGGCGTCGCGCGCCTACCAGGGAGCATGGGAACTGTAGTCTTTCCCCTGCAAAACAACGTCTCAAGGCAGTGTTCGAGACTGCCCTCCTCCGTGAGACATGACACCAATACAACGGTGGGATTACTCTACCAGATATTAGGGCATACTATAGAGCGGCACATCTAGTGGTTCTCAATGAATGGGGACATGCGCTCAGGACCACCCCACGTACGCCCTAGAGAGACTCCAATTTCACAAACGCTCACACCTTCACGACACCTATGGGGGGGCAAGGAATTAGAAGCCTTCTACCCGCAACACAGAGAGTGATTGCGGCATGGAGGGAGGCCGAACGGGAGATGTGCTGGGACAAACGGCTAATGAAATCCACGCCACTATGGGAGGGTAGACGCCTGCTAAGCTGCAGGGATTTAAGAGATGGGACTCTATAGGCATCACTACCCTGGGAGACATAACGCGGCGGGCACTCTGATGACATTTGCAGATCTGCAAGCGGACTATAATTTGACTGATACGCAGCACTACAAATATGTTCAACTTCGACACGCATGGTTGGCGCAGAAACCGGATATCGCAGAGCTCCCAGAGTATGGCCCGTTAGAGGGTCGGTTATTTCAGAGGAGATACAGGAGAAAGCAGTCTCCCAGACCTATAAGACTTTAATAAACAATATGCCTGACAGACTAAAGGCACTCCGGGGCAAGTGGGAAGACCTTGTAGGTCCACTAGAAGATATAGACTGAGAGATGGCCCTGATGCACCCCAGGGAGGTGGCGATTAAGCTCAGTCTTTGATAGGTCTAGTTCAAAATCCTTCATAGGGTTTACTATGACCGGGCGAAGCTGCACGCGATGGGTAGGGCTGAGACGCCGGAATGCTTGTGATGCCACACAGAAAGAGGCTCCTTCATTCATACATTGTGTCATGTCAAACAAAGTAGTACATGTACAAATCCAGATGAACCACAGGTATGTTTTGTTGGGCATTAATACGGATGTTGACATTTCTAGGTATCAACTTTTACTTAGTAACTTTGGTCTTATAGTGGCTAAACGAGACTTAGCCAAATACTGGGGAAGATCCGTTCCTCCAACACTGAAGGAGTGGAGGTCGGGTATGGATATGTATATGGGAGCTGAAAAAAACGATCTATAAAGCAAGGGGATGCCAGCGGAAATTTCAGAAAATCTGGCAACCATGGCTGAGCTATTACAATTTAGAAATGGAAGAAGATGGGAGAGAGGCGGAAGCCGACATCCGAAATGGGGCGGCGGTGGGGTGTTCGCTCCCCTAAACCTACACTCCACCAAGGGATCTGTGAGCCATCCCATAACGGGAAAAGGGAGTACCGCAGGGGTCATAAGGGGGAATTGTACTCCTGTTACTACTGTATCTTTATCACATGTAATTCTTGTCGCCTGTAACAGATGGACGCTGACTGAGATATATCTGCTGAATTGATTTTTTTATCTAACTTTTATTTAACAAACATCGGCATATAAGCATTCAGCAATCAGTTTAGTGTCAGTATATGCATGACAATTAGAGGCAGTACAACTATACATTACACACAGTAAGGATCTTTTAAGGAGGAAGCGAGTTATCATGTTCAATACTCTGCGGGGGAACGCAAATGTCTCCACGATAGGAGTTGTCACGGTGACCATATGCGGGACCACTTTTTAGGACAGCACTTTTCAAGACTCTCATGCCTCCAGCTGCTGCTCCCCAGGCCTGAACAATGTTTCTTTTTGTAAGCATGAAGCCCAAGGTGGCCCATTGTGTTTGATGGGTGTTTAGGTCGGTTGGCTCCCATATATTTAATAAGCATCTGGGCGCTTCAGGGTGAATGGCAACAGTAAGGACTGCCCTCCTGCATGTATCTTCCTCCAGTACTTTTGAATGAGTGCGCATTCCCATATAATATGCATAAAGGTACCGACTTGGCCCCCCTGCACGCATTCCCATGTGGAGGAGGAGGCCCCCTTTGTTTCCTCTCCACCATGGTGTACATGGAGTAGGAACTTCCATGACACCGCCGGCAGAGAGGAAACTCGTAATATGCTTAGTGGGATGCAGTAGTCCCGCCAGGCATATTGCAGCCTCCTGACTGCCGTAACACCGCCAGCGAACAGCGGTTCCATGGCGGCTGCAGCAAGGCATTGTCAGTCCGAAGGCCCTACTCATAATATGGCGGTTGAGAGACTGCCACCGCCATGCCCCCATGAGCCTGGCAGTCTGTAGACCGCTAGAGCCGTAATCAAGCCCTTAGTATTCGCAAGTCTGTTTGGTGTTGTTTTTGGCACATTTGTTTTTGTTGCAGTCTGGAAAAATTGGGAGTTGTATTGCTTTATTTTTTCATCTAAAACTTGATTAGGGATTTGTTTGTATTTTTTTATATGTGAAAAAATTGTATTTTTATTTTACTATTGTGCTTTAGATACTGAGCTTACTTTCGAGGGGGTGTTTTAATTTTGAATAATTTAATGTTTGTATCTTTATTTTCTGTTTCTTTCAGTGTTTTTTTCCTTCTTTTAGAAGATGCATCTGTAATTTGGAAAATAAACATGTACCATAGTTTTAATTATTTGGTACCCAATCAGACTTTTATTTATTTATTAAACTTTCACTGATTGTCAAACTTACTTGTTTGTAGTATTTAGTCGTTCATTGAAATGTTGAAGTCTTCTTTTGTAGGTTTGCCTTCCCAGAGAGTGATGTGGTCCTGCTTTAATTCTTTTGTAGGAAGCATAGTGGGGTGCATTTTCTGGCCATTTTCTAATGTTTGCTAATTGGAAAAAGCATTTGCTATTTAACTGTTTTTAAGTTGAATTTGATTGGCTGGAGACCAGTTCAAATATTTTTTTGCACCAGTCATGGTAAATGCTAATTAGTAGTTTCATTATTTATTTAAAGCACTTTTATTTATTTTGAAATGTTATACCTATGCATAAACTTAATGTAATATTGTGTGTTTTACTTAGAATTTTCGTTGTTTGATATTTAGGTTTTCAAGGTATGTTTCCTTAGATTTGATGTGTAAGTGATATTTATTCTTTTTTTATTTTTGTTTACAATATTTAAGATATTTTTTCCACAATATTTTTGTCAGCAATATTTATGGGTTCAGTACAATGCCCCACCCCCAAGCGCCTTGAGACCCTCTGGGTGAGTAGTGCGCTATATAAATTCCTGAACTTGAACTTGAACTTTATGTTTTCTATTTTTTTTCAGACTTATTGTGTATGTTGATAATATTTTTTTCGATATAGTATCATATAACCCACCTGCACAGTGCAACAGTACTGTATGAGCAGCTGGCCATTAGCATGTGACATAGAAAAACAATGGGGTCATCCTACCACATCTTGTGCCTCAAACGTCAGAAAATGTAGGGGAGTGATTTGGATTACTTGACTGTGAGCCGCACGTAGCCACGATTGAGGTTCTTCTCGGTGTCTCAGCGTGTACCCCATGCTGAGCTTGGCGCCTGTATGTCCATAGAAATAAGCCTCCTAATTGGACACTCATGTTTGTGACACCACGTGCATACGGCGTTCAGAGCTCTCTCCCTGCGGTTCCCTCTGATATTCACCCAGCACGCCTATATCCTGCACACAGACAGCCGCCCATATTTTTGAGAAGTGGATTCTGGACTTTCCATACCTGGAAGTAATCGGGGAGTTTCCATTGGTGGTTGATTTTTATAAATCAGTTTACTATCACCTGTAGAGGCTCCACATGTAGAATTGATGAGGCCCGAACGCCTGTTGACTGTCCCCCTTCTTGTGCGTATTGGACTACCTCATGGTTTAATTGCTTAAAATTATGTAGCATCCAATTTCTATAAGAATGGGCAGGAAGAAATGAGAAATGATTCATCCAATTATCTATGTTTTTATCTTGTGATTTTGTATTGTATATGTTGTTTAAAAAGATAATTAGGTAAAGAAATCATAAAAGGATATTGTTAAACTGTTTCAGTTGGATTTGGAGGTGGTATGTAAAAAATACAGTTTTATTAATTTCTGGGGCTTTGCACCGTAAATTAGGGACTAATTTAAATTTTACCTACTGAAAGTTCATTATTGATTCCTCCACATCACCCTCTACCGTTTCTGACATTAGCATGTGACAAGCAGGTAGAAATAAAGGAAAATATTAAATCATGGGAGTAAAAGAGGCAGGAGGCAAAGAGGAAGAAGTTGTGGGTAAGAGTTCACAGTAACAGGAGTAGCGATTGAAACAAGCTTATAACAAACATTCTCATTGCTAAAAACAAAGTGGTGCTAGCCAGAAAGAGCATGTGTGAAGCAGCAGACAGCCGACCTACTCCATCATGTAAACAGTAAGACCCCCCACATGAATATCCCACTAATAGTGTGATCTTGCTGTGTGCCAACAGCAGAAGATAGAGATGGGTGGAAGGAGGACCACTGTCAAGTCTGTACCAATCCATAGGAAGGAGGGAAAAAAGGGTCGGTTAGTTGGAAATGGAAAAAACAAATGCTGTTTTTTCTTTCTTAGATTGTTGCTACTGCCTGTCCAAAGAATAAATACACAGTTGCTGAAAATTAAAAGAGGTTGGGATTAGGGTTGATAAGGTTATGTATTGGACTTGCTGATACAACACAGCAGTGGCGGCTCCTCCGCTAAGGTGGAGGAGCATTGTTCCACTGAGCACAATGGAAACATAAAATGACAATAACTTATCGTTATTGTCATTTTATTTTTCCTACTGCATTCAGTGTAAGGCAGGACTAGCCAGAGCAGGGAAGGAGTGGCTTGCACTCCCAAAGTGCACATGAACTGTTTGGCTGGACCTCTTGGGCCGACCAAACAATTCATGCGCACTTTGCATATTCCTACCAGGCTGCATTGCACAGCCTGGCCAGTAACATGCACAGGCTCCCTGTTATAGTCTGAGCATCAATCCACGACACTCAAACTAATCACAACGCTGCCTTGTAGCATTGTAATTGGCTCAGGGAAACCTGTGTGTCGGGTGCTTCCTGCTGCTGCCGAACTGCAGAAAAGAAGAAAGAGGAGACACTGGCTGGCCGGCCGTGAAAGGCAAGTGCTTTTTTTATTAATTAATTACTTCCCCCCTCGCCGCATCACCAACCCGTCTGGTAGCAGCCGCTACTGCAACACAGTAGACCTTACAATGTTTGCAACACCTTCATTTCCTCCAGTTATAATGACTCCTGCTTGTCCAAAACCTTTTGAAATGTTATATCTATATCAGCTTCACCCCTACTGATACTAAATATAGCCATGTATTAAGTATTCTTTATGCCAGAATTTTATACTGCTACTACTTTGCCTAGCACAAACATTCCACTGTAGTGCACTCATTACTCCATCCACTAGAATTCTATAGTTTAAATTGTAGCTGAATTTTCTTCAATCCCTGTCTCTAAATATTTTCACATATGATATTACTGTTTAATATTCTGCTGATATACGTGCTCCTGAAAATGCCACACGTTTGGGTATAAAGACTGTGTTATGGGGCTACATGGTGTGCTTTTTTTCTGTGCTGCATGTATGGTTTTTTAGCCAATACCTTTCATAATGTGACGACATTTAAGGCTATGAGATTGTCCGAGTAGAATGCAGGGCTAAGAATATTTGCTTGGAGCACAGACAATAGTTATTGAGTGGAACCATGTATTACTGTGTATGATAGAGGCTTGACTTGAGCGATTTCCCTCTCCCTAAGACTGCAATTGAGATGCCTCCTGACGTTTGGGGCCTTATTATGACTTTGTCTGCCCTTATATAGGACCCCCACGGCCGCGCCCACAGGAGGACCGCCAAGGCTATAGTGCACCCGCCCACTGGATTCAGAGTTGCATCGAGGGTGGGTGGGCAGTGTGACGGTGGTGGTATGTTAGGCTCATAGTAGTGCCTAATATGTACACTGCCACTGTGAGATCACCGACTGCAAGTTCCTGCACAGTTTGGATGGCACCATGTAGGGCATGCCATCCCATGCAGGAACAGGGGGCAAATATAAGGGTCACAAATTGTGCCCCCTTGCATGCACCTCCAGGAGTGGCAGGGGGTCATTGCCACTCAGCCACCCATTTCATGGCGTGCTTACCGCCATGAAATGGGCAGTGGGCTGGCAGCTCATAATATGCCCTTCGGTGTCGCAGTGGCACCGCCAGCAAATTATTGCTCCTGACCGTTGTGCCACCACTGCAAGATCCTGGATCCAGGTGGAGGCAGCAGACCTGTGGCGGTCTGACCACCACACTCAATACTGGGGTGTGCCCTCAGTGGTATTGGTGGTTGGACTTGTGTGCTGGTAAATGTAGTATTAACAGAATAAAGAAATGTACTTAACTAGCACTATTTGTCGGGTTTTTTCAACACTTGACTTGGGACAGGGTACCCAAATATCTTCTACAGATTGCTTTAGGTCCTATTTGGATGAGACCTGTACAAGATCATGTGTCTTTTATGATGCACCATTTGCCACTCCTTTCCCCAGAAACTAAACCCTGAAATTTCAGTTCCTACCAGGTTTACAGGCCCAAAGTATCTTAGAATTCAACATCTGTAAATTCTTCCGCCAAAAGGTCTAGTTCAAGAAGCCTAAATCAACTGTAAACTTTGTTTTTTTAAATATGAGAACCATGTTATGGGTCCGCTGCAGTTTAAAATTGAATTTACTTCAGTTATTGACCTGAAACTTTACAGCCTATATTACTCATTATAACAGGCTATTGAAAGGCGCTCCAGTAAATAATTTTCATTCAGCCTCTGGAGATGGCCCCGCTCTCACTTTTGAAGAGTCCCCTCTAAACCTGACCCCACCAAGTTTAGTAGCACCCCTGTCTACAGGTGTTTTGACATATGGGCTCGATTCCGATCCGGTAAAATGCGCTCCGAATCGTCGTACGGAGCAATTTTCCCCGTACGAATCGTACCCGTACACGTCCCCGTACGTACGACGAAGTACGATCCGTACCAGGAGCCAAAGACCGTACGAGTCGTACAGGACTCCGTACGACTAAAATATCCGTACGAGTCTCACTCGGAAGCCGCTGTACGTGACATCGCTACGGGTCGCGGCTGGTTTTTACGACCCAGCAAGTACGATTAGTGTCGGGTACGCAACGTACGAGCCTTTTTTTTACGGGAGCTGGAAACAGCCGTAAACGCATAGTTTGCGCCGAAACAAGTACAGAACGCCCCCCCCGGGGACGCCGCGTACCCCACATTATCGCTGGGGTACGCGCTGTACCCCTGCGATCATGTGGGGTACGCGCCGTACACCCAGCGTACATGGGGTACGCACCGTACCCCATGTACGGTGGGTGTACGGTGCGCACCCCATGTACGCTGGGTGTCTTGTGCGTACCCCACATGATCGCAGGGGTACGGCGCGTACTGTGGCGATCATGTGGGGTACGCGGCGTACGGTGTATATGCGATTGAGCGCTTTTCCGTACGGATCGCCCTTACCTGACGCGGACCGTACGAATAGCGTCCTGATCACCCGGTCCGGATCGTACTCGCCGGGTCGTACGGTGTGTTTACGATTCGTACGGAAACGGCTCCGGATACGATTCGTACGGGGGATTTTTTTTACCGGATCGGAATCGAGCACTTGGTGTCCACACACCGTAACGGAACACGGTAATGTTCAGGACATGGTAAGATTTGCTTGGGCCTTGCCCCATTCAGATATGGGTCAATAATAACTGCCAGATCTGAGATCTGGTTGGATTCTACTCTATATTCAATCACTGAGTAAATCATGTGGCAAGCTGCCAGGTATAGTTTGAACAATTGAATTTTCCCTTGTTACATTTTGTACACTCTGAACAGGGTCCGTCTGGCCTATGGCAATCAGGCAGTGCCTGGCGAGCTGGTCTGACAGCTCAGCGTGTGAACCGCTTTTTTGGCTGTTCGTGGGAATGTTTTATGGTGTAGCAGGTCCGTTTTTATCGTTCATTTCATTGATATTTAATCATACATCACCTGCAGCAAGCTTAAATCCATGCAGTCTTAAATACCATGCAAGACACTTACACAGCGTATCTTTAAAACTACTCTAATTTGCAAACATGGGTCCCTTTTTAGGTCTTGTCTTCTCAGTGCATGCACTCTGCTGCGAGACATATTTTTTACTGTTCAGTGCCCACTGCATAACGTTGGGTGTTTTTATTGTCACTGTCATTTGCAATCGATTGCTTAGTTGCTTAGCTCTGGTAGACTTCCCTTCCTTTCTTATGTTATCTCCTCCTTGGAGCATTGGCTTCTTCCATGTCTTTTTGCAATGCATTATTTTTTATAGGTGTTTCAGTATTATGCCTGCTCGTGTAATGTGCTTTCTTATTTTTAACACTGTAATTACGCAATAAGGGGTTTGAATGCTTTCAAAAGCTGTGTTTTATTTTGAAGAATCCTTTATAAAATGAAGTTTTATTTTTCATTTTGTTTTCTTGATTTCAAAGTATTTGCTGTCATTTTACATTGGTTGTCTTTGAAATTGATCTATTCATGATGTATCTATTTGCACTTCCTGAAATGATGTTTTTGTCTCCTTATTTATGTTGCTTTCACCTATCTGCCCATCTCTATTTACACTTTAGTACTTACACCTACAACTGTACTATGCAATACTATTCCACTCTACAAAACTCTGCGCTACTCCTCTCTACACCACTGCATTCTACGCCACTCCACTCTTAAAACACTATACTCCAAGACTTAGTTTCGACCTTGACTCCCAGGACTGCACTAAATTGCCTTTATATAAAAATGTCGCAGAACCTATAGTTTTTAAGAAAACACAGCAGTATATTAATTTAAATTTAAAGCATGGGGTCAGGAGATCGATTGTCCTGTTCCGATTTGGGATACTTCCTGTAAAAACAGTTACATATAGGTGGCACCCAAAAGAAAAATCAAGCACTATCTGTAATCTGTGTAATGGTGGAGAGCAGGACTTGGAACATTTGTTGTTCACTTGCCCAAACGAGACTGTGGTAAAGGCAAGAAAAAGGTGTTTACAACCAATATATATCAAATGTAGAATTAACTCTGTACAGGAATTGATCATATTATGTAAGGCTCCGCCAAACGAGTTTGTCTGCTACAATTTTTACACATTTTTAAAACCCTTTTTAACTTTGTATTAGAATGAAAAATGCATCTTTTAACAAAACAGTTTTACATTGTATATTATGAATAGAACATTTGTGTCTCTCAGTGTAGAACCAAATCAAATAAAACTTGACTTGACTTGACTTGACTACGCCACTCCACTCTATGCCACTCTACGCAACTCAACTCCACTCTTCACCACTCTACTCTATTCCGTTTGATTCTAATCTATGCCACTCTATTTTGCACCACTCCACTCCAGCCTATTCCACTCCACTGTAAGCCACTCAACTCTATGCCACACTATGCCTCTCGCGTCTACACAATGCAACTCTATGGCACTCCACTCTATGGAACACTACTCTTCACCTCTGCACTTTACACCACTCCACTGTACTTCACACAATGCAACTCTGTGCCACTCTATGTCACTCTACTCCATACAATGCAACTCTATGCCACTCTACGTCGGTCTACTCAATGACACTCTACTCTAAGCCACTTTACTCTAAGCCACTCCACTCTACTGTACTCAAAGCCACTCTGTTCTACTCCACTTCACTTGACTCAATGCCATTCCACTTTACTGTGTGCCACTCTACTCTGCCACTCTATGCCACTCTACATTGCTCTTTACTCCACTCCTCTCTATGCCAGTCGACATTTGTCTACTCTACGTCACTTCACTTCATTCTACTCAACTCTGTCACTCCACTCTACCCCAATCTACCACACGTCGTTCTACTCCATGCCACTCCATCTTACTCTTTGCCACTCTACTCTATGCCACTCTGTCTATGCCACTTTAATCTACACAACTCTAATATTTGCTACTCTACATCACTCCATTATATAGGACTCCCCTCTGCACAGTCTACTCTATGCCACTCCACCCTACTCTACTCTAGGTCACTCCACACCTCACAAGGCCACTCTATGGCACTTTAAACCACTCTAGTCTACACCATCCTATGCTACTAAAATATACACCACTCCACTCTATGCCAATCTGCTCTATGCCACTCTTCTCTACGCCAGACCACTTCACTCTGCACCACTCCTCTCTACCCCACCCTACTCTATGCCACTTTATTCTATTCTATGCAACTCTACACCACTCCTCTCTACTCCACTCTATACAACGTAATGTCAGTCTACATCACTCTACTCAATGCCACTCCATTGTACTCTGCTCTGCTCTACTCTATGCCACTCCACCCTACTCTACGACTCTTTTCTCCACTCCACAGTACTCAACGCCGCTTCACCACACTCTATGCCACTCTAATCTATGGCACTCTATTCTATGTTACTCTACACTACACCACTTCATTCCATGTCATTCCGTTCTTTGCACTCCACCATATGCCACTCTACTGTATTCCACTGTGAGGAAAACCCGCGTTGATCTCCCCTGATAGTGAGTTGCCCGTGCTACCTAACCCGTGGGTGCGTTACTGTTTACCTTTTAATGAGGAAAATGTGCCCACTGATCGGACTTTGCAAGTAATTCAGGGTCTTTCTTCTAAACCACAGATCAGGGAGCCTAACCCGGAAGTGATTCAAACCCCGGAAGTGAGTCAACCCGGGGAAGGTGGAGAAGGAAGTCCGAACAACCAATCAGGACAGGCGAGTTTGCCCCTGGAGAGACTGAAAAGGGAAGGCGGTGACATACCAAGGCTGTCAGCTGACCAGAGAACGCGATACAGCGGAGGAGGCATTGTGGAACCGGAGGAAGACGCCGAGGACCTCGAGAGTCGGAGGGAGAGCCGAATCCAGGATGGAGAGGACGGAGACCAGGAGGCTCCGGACGAGTGGACCGAAAACTGGTGGCTCCCGGAGGAGGCTGACGAGCGGCCGCAATCAAGGAGGATTGCGGCGGAGTGCGGTACGTGATTTGGGCAGAGGGTGGGGGCGAGAAGGAGGGAGGTGTTAAGCGACTCACCGTCTGACCCCCCCTGTTCCTTGAGTACACACAGCTGTTTTTTTCTATTGCACAAGTTTTTTTAATTTAATTTTTTATTGATTTAATTGATGCTCAACATAACAAGGCACATTGATGTGTCATCAGTCATCTTCCCAGTTTGCAGTATAACACAGGGGTAATCACAATTCAACATTGTGCGGCAGGTTGTGTTACATCTTTTTAGCATGTCCCCATCTCCCAGTCATTACATTCATATTGTAACATATGGCCATCATGCGGGATCGCCATCTGCAGCATCCACCCCCGTCATTTCCACAGTGTCTGACTGTCTCAAATATTCTATCAGCGGTTCCCAATAATCCACCGGTCTTGATCTAGGCGGTAATTCTTCCTCATATGTTTTGAGGCGCTCCTTACAGTATGTCATATCTGCTAGCCAGTCTTTAACCCTCGGGCTACGTTTAGTGTCCCAGCAAATCGCCACACGCCTTTTCGCCAGGAGCAGCGCCACAGCTAACAACTTTTTTTCTGTGCAGGCTTCACATAGGTAATACCAAGTAAACAGACCTTCACTGTGAATTCTAGTGCCACTTGTAGCATTTTGGACATTGCCCCCACAATCTGCTCCCAATATTCTCGCACTCGTGCACAATTCCATGCTAGATGTAGAAAGTCGGCCTCCTTCCCCCCTCACCTCTTACATGAGTGCTCGTCCCGCAGCCCTATTTTCCAGAGTTTGTGTGGTGCGTGGTATACCTGGTGTAGATATTTTAGATGTATAATTTGGAGGTCGCCATTTGGCGTGAGGAGCGTGGTAATCACACAACTCACCGACCACTCTGCATCCGTTAACGGGGTGTCTAATCCTGCATTCCATAGTCCCCTAACTCTGCAGTCCTCCTCACCCATCTCCCTCTGCATTGCTCGATATAGACGGGCTACCGTATGTCTACGTACAGGCTTCGTGATTATCTCCTGTAGCGGTGAGAATGTACTAGGTTCTACAGGGAAATCTTTGTAAAGTGTTCTGACCGATGCTCTAAGCCTGTGGTAGGTGAATTTAAACAGTAGTGCCTGATTTGCAATATATGCCAGTTGATCCGATTCTATAAATATCCAATTTACATATAGGTCCCCCAGTGTACAAATGCCCGCTCGACGAAGCATAGCCATACTGCCCGCCTCCTCGGTCACCGATATCTCTGGGTGATGCTCCAGAGGAAGAGCCGGTGCGTACAGAGGTGCTTTCCCCGCCATTTTACCCAGTTTACTCCAGGCCACTGCCGTGGCCTGTATCGGATTCATAGCTGTGGACGAAAGGTCCAGTCGGTGACCTAGCAAGCCATTAACCAGCGGGGTGGGGTGTGCTATCCATTCCTCCACCGTCTGGTGCGGCAGATATTTCTCAGGATGGTACCAATAGTGGGCATATTGTGCCTGCGCTACAGAGATAGTATAGTTGGAAATTGGAAGCGGCAAACCTGCCCTTATCATAGGGCTTGGTGAGGGTTTTCCAGCTTATTCTAGCCTGCTTACCAGCCCAGACCAGCTTTGTTAAATGTCCCTGAAGTGTTTGGAAAAAATGCTGTGGTAATGTGATCGGTATATTATTAAACAAATACAGGAATCTGGGCAGTACCACCATCTTCACTACAGCTATTTTGTCCGCCAGTGACAGTGAGAGCCCTCTCCACCTTTCCACTTGAGTGGCCAGCCTCTCCAGCGCGCACCCATAGTTGAGTCGGAGCACCTCTGCCTTCTCATTGTGTATCCAGATCCCCAAATATTTGGTTGCCTCTCTCTGCCACACCAGCGGGAATTCTATCTCTCCACTTTCTGTGGAAGCCGTTAGCGGCACTATCAGCGACTTAGCCCAGTTAATTTGTAGGCCGGAAAAACCGCCAAAAAGGATAAATTCCCGTAGCAATCTGGGCAGATGGACCAACGGATCTCTCACATATAGCACCATGTCGTCTGCATATAGGGAAATGCCCAGCTGTCGTTGGCGAAAGCATAGCGCAGCGTCTGCATATTGCTGCCTGACCTTACATGCTAGTGGTTCTAGCGCAAGGGCGAACAAGAGGGGGGAAAGTGGGCACCCCTGCCGTGTGCCCCACTCTTTACGCACTGAGTTAGATAGCTTGCCATTGACGCAAATTTTTACTGAGGGGTGTGATTATAGCAGTCGAATCCAATTAACAAACATAGGCGGGAGACCCATTCTCTCCAATATCGCGAACATATAACTCCACTCTACCGTGTCAAAAGCTTTAGCAGCTTCTAATAGAAACCGCAGCCGCGTTCATGTCTGGGTGTAGCGTATTTATCAGTTCGAAGATGGTACGAATATTATGAGAGGTGGACCTCCCTGGGATGAACTCAGCTTGGTCGGATAGCACCATCGTTGCCATTAGGGGGGTTAATCGGGTGGCTAATATTTTTGTGAGGATTTTAGTGTCAATGTTAATCAATGATAGAGGCCTATACGATTCCCATCTGTGTGCAGGCTTATTTGGTTTTAATAGGGTAATGATCAGCACTTTTTCTAATGTGGGGGGGAGAATGCCGCTCTCAAACGCCTCCTCGTACATTGCTAGTATGTGTGGGCTAATCAGTTCACCATAGGCCTTGTAAAATTCTGCACTCAGGCCATTAGGCCCCAGCGCTTTGCCATTAGGCAATGCCCGAATCGCCTCTTGCACATCTTGTACACTGATAGGCTGAGATAGATATTCTCTATATCCGTTCACAAGCCACACCAACCCTATGTCCTCTAAATAGGCTTCTAGGCCTTCTTTACGTCTCGCCCCGCCGGAGGCATACATCTTCTTGAATTTGCGCATAAACATGTTCACTATCTCTGTGGTTTCATAGTGTGCGGTGCCGTCATCATCTAGGATGTGTGTGATGGTAGGCTGCGTTTCCCTAGTGAGGAGTTTTTGTGCCAGCGTGTGACCCACCCTTCCACCTTCCTCATAGGCTCTAGCCACACTTTGCTTTGCCACATAATTAACCTCGTCCTGTGCGTATTGATCATACTGAACCATCTGTTCTTTTAGCCTTGCCAATATCTAATTCTCACCCGTGCACTCATACTCGAGTTCCAATCTCTGCAATTCCTCCTCCAACCTTTGCAGTTGATTCCGTATATCTTTGAGTATGCCTGCTGTAGTTCCAATACATATCCCTCGGATATTGGCCTTGAAGGCCTCCCACAGCACCCCCGCACTCTTTACAGACCCCACATTGATATCAAAATAAGACTCCACTGCATCACGCACTGTCTCGTGATACACGGGGACCAGCAACGCTTTAGCATTGAATCTCCAAATGTAGTCCCCAGGGTCATACCGTGGCACCACCATAGACATCAGCACCGGATTATGATCCGATAACGTCCGGGGCATATGCGTGACAGAGCACACCCAGCCATTGGTTTGTGTGCTTATCAACCAGTAATCTACTCTGGACCAACTGGCATCGATCGTGGATATGTGTGTTCCCTCCCGTGCTTCCGGATGTCGTACTCGCCATGGGTCAACCAGGTCCCCTTCCTCCATACTAGCCTTCATTTCCCTCTGTGCTCTTACATGTGGTTCAGTGGTCCCAGGCGATCTGTCAACCGTGTGGTCTAACACTAGGTTATGATCATCGCCCCATATTACATGCGTTTACACTAGCTCCCGAAGCACCCCTCTCACTTCTCTGACAAAATGTGGGTCATCTATATTCGGCCCGTACGTGTTAAGCATAGTGACCTCCTTACCTCGCAACATTCCCTTCATCATTACCCATCTGCCATTATCGCCTGCCTGTATGCCTTCCACTGTGAATTTCATCCCTTTTTTAACAAGTATCATAACCCCGCGCGCATATGCCGAGTATGATGATACTGCTACTACTTCAGCCCAGTGTTTACCCACTCGCTCCTGTGATTGCCTGGTGAGGTGCGTTTCCTCAAGCATTGCTATGGCGATGTTATGCCTTGTGAGAAATGCCAATACCTGTCTCACCTTTCTCGGGTCATTTAACCCCCTCACATTCCAGGTAATCATTTTTATTAGACGAAGAGGCATCTTTTTTGATTAACCCTTCGCCCACTGTATATTCTTCCTAAAGTGCACAAAAATACTACCACTCCTCCCGGCAGACCCATTGTTTCGGGCTGTAATTCAATCTTGAAGCCACTGGCCCAGTATGCTGACTTTTTTATTCGACCATTCCCTACTGGTTCAGTTGATTACATCAGGGACACCACAGTAGTAATTAATGTGGTATAGGGACATGAATTTGATCCCTTGAATGAACTTGTTGTCACAATGGACATAGAAAGTCTTTATTCCAACATTCCCCAACAGGATGCATTAGACATTATAGAACATCTTCTAGAACAGAGAGAAAAACCTCAATGTACCCTCATACTTCATAATTGAATGCATCAAAACATGAATGTGCTACAATTTTTTTCTATTTGAAACCAGCTTCTACCAGCAACTAAAAGGAGTAGCTGTGGGGGCAGTGTATGCCCCAGACATAGCGAATATTTATGTAGCTGATTTTGAAGAGAAATTTATTTTTGATGCCCCTAATCCATTTAAGGGTAACATAGTGAAGTATCTAAGGTATATTGATGATGTTTTCATCATTTGGAGAGGCAATCAGGAAGAGCTACAACATTTTCACAATTGGATAAACGGTATAAATCCACATCTACAATTCACCATAGAGTGGGATGATCATAAAATGAGTTTCCTTGATATCGATATTAGGGCAGACAGCAACAACTGTTTATATACCACCCATTTTACAAAGTCCACAGCGAGAAACACCTTGCTTAAATATTCAAGTCACCCTCCACAAGCCTCCCTTTTGGACAGTTCTTGCGGCTTCGCAGGAACTGTTCTAGAAGGGAGGACTATTTCTTAGAAGCTAAGAAATTAAAGGACAAACTTAAGGCCCGGGGCTACCCTAACAAATTACTTAAAAGATCCCTCAAGCGCGCTTGGTATAATGACAGAGCAGCGCTACTAGAAGTCAAAGGAAAACGGTCCCAACCCAAACTGTGACTACATTTGGAACAGCAACTAATGATATCAAAAAAATCATTAAAAAACATTGGACTTTGCTAAGTGGTCTCCCCGAACTTAAAGAACTGCCCATGTTTGGTTTTATTTCCTCGACAGACCGAAAACGTCGACTACATCATCTTCCTCTTTTTAACATTGATGGTTTGAAATTGTTTTGAGAAGATGTTAACATAGTGTATTGTATAGGTTAACAGATGTCACCTGACAAACTATGTTGAGTTGCTGCTCTAGTTTTTGTTGTGGCCAGTCACTATCCCTCTCAGCCACGTGTCAGACCACCTCAGTAGTAGCGACGGTCACCACCTCTCGTTAGTCATGGCTACAATGCTCATTCTTCACTCACGACAGTACACCCATGTGCTTCTATGTGTGCCACCGTCTTTACATTCTAAATCCCTGTGGGGTGTCTCATGGACTGTGCTCGTGCCGCACCATTATCGCCTTGGGCACTGCTATTGCGTCTGCCGAATTGCACCTCGGGCCCCTACTGTACCGGGGCACTGCGGCCACGTTGTTCGAGTGTTCTATGCCTCTATGGCCCCTCTCAGCCTGTAGCTGAAGTGCGCTTCTAGTTCTCCGCCATTATGCCTCTGTACGCTTTCTGCCTCGTAGTCCGCCATTTTGTGCCTGCCAGCCCACAGCGCCGCTCTCCGGGTGCTTTCACTCACCCCTCAATGTCGCCGCCGTTGTGTGCTTCGCTGTGACCGCCTCTCACGTTCCGCTCCTTCCCGACGATATTCCCGGAGCGTTAGGTCTTTCGCGGCCGCTGTCTCCACCGGCCGCGTCTGCCACGCACGGCCTCTCCCAGCCCGGCCAGCTCCTCGGGTGTCCCCACGGCTGAGGCAGCGACGGTCTTGGGCAATTCTGATATTGGAGCAATGCTCAGCTGTTCCGCTGCTCCCGATGTGGCTTTTGGAGCGATGTAGAACCATTAACATGCCATTTACAGCTCTTATCTTCCCCTTTGAGCTGGAGCCTCACAGAGGAGCCGCCATCTTGTTCGGCGCCCTCTAGCGCCCCCTTCTATTGCACAAGTTCACCCCCCCCTTTACCGAGCTAGGACTCAGCCCCGCTAATATTGTTTCTTCCCCTGTGCTAACCCTCACCTCCCTCCCTTTTGAAGACCTACACTTGGTGTGGAGGAGGCGATACAATTACCATGTACATTATTACTGACCGCCGTCTTCCATACTGCCCTCAGTACTACGGGAGCCCAAGTACTACGGGAGCCCGACCAGCTACGAAGAGCGAAGGAAGTGAAGGAAGCCCATTTCCACAGAATCACTCAGGAATCTATCCTCACGACCATCCCTGGCTACAGTTTTGGCAGACTCAAACTTTATTTTATTTATACTCCTTGTTTTCCCTCAAATCTTGAACTGCCACCTAATAAAAACCTCACAATATAGAGCACATACGGCCTCCTTGCTTTTGTTTCCGACCCTCACTCTGACAGGTGGTGTCAGAAGTGGGATCGGAGAAAAAATGAAGGCCCGGTTCCTGGAAAGAGCTGAAACTGAGAGGGAGGCCCCAGCAGAATATTGGGACCCCCTCTATTGTATTTTAAGCCAGGGAAAAGAGAGGACAAAATAAACATGAACACGAGAAATTCCCCTCTGGCCTTATGTTTTTATATTCAACATAGTTCTAGAAACATTTCAAAGTGAAATAAGCTTATTAATCAGAACAGATAATGTAGTTTTATATCATTTTCATTATTTTCTTTATTTTTATATAAACACATTCTTTTCATATTTTTTTGGGATTAAGTATTTTCACTGTATCAAAATATTATTCCACAGTTTATTACATCATTAAAAAATTCAATACATTATTCAAATATTTAAGAACACACAAATCATTTAGGGGAACCCTGATAACCACACATCACTCAACAATCACTCTCTATTCATACATCCCACAAGACATACTACATTCAACATCTAATTTCTGCGATAGAGGTAGTCCAGATGATGCCAGTGACTAAAACGCCAGGTCAACGCGTTTTGGTGGGTTAGTACCACCTTCCTCAGGACCAACAGAATTTATCTTCCTACATTTGTGGATACAGGGTATCTGAAATAACAAAATATATTTACATGTATCTGTGCCTACTGACTACACATAAACCATAACCAAATTTTGAAAGACTGAGAGGGAGGCCCTACACAAAACTCTCACCGGACAGGGACAGACGCAAGAAACCTCCCTAGGAAGACTAACTGAGGCATTAGGACAGTCTCGCGGACTTGCCACCCCTCCTTCTAAGGTAATCCAAAAATACGTACAGGGTGAGGATCCGGAATTTTTTCTCTCAAACTTTAAGCTCATGGCCAGAGCTGCCCTATGGCCAAAAGAGAGATGGGGACATTATCTAGGGCCCCTTCTTACAGGGGACTTGCAGTCTGCATATCAGGCCGCGAGCCCCCTCGGAGTCACACCTTATACCGAGATCAAACAATATATTTTGGAGCGCCTGGGCATAGATGAGGAAACCTACAGGATGAGGTTACGACAAATTAAGGCAGGCCTCCCGGAAAACCCTAGAGCCCTTTGGTTCCGCATAAAGGATGTAACCCAAAGATGGCTCAAACCCCTTACCTCTTCCAAAGAAGACATTGTAGAACAAATCTATTTGGAACAGTTCCTGACGTCCCTCCAACCACCAATACAGAGGTGGGTCTGTCAACATGTGGATTTGTCTTTAGAGAAGGCTGTAGAAGTTGCATCAGCATACTTCAGGGCCCATGAATGGCAAAGAGGAAAAGAAGATGGACACTGGAAGCAAGCCGGAAATCCAGCTCCGAGAAACCCCAAAACCCCACAGCCACCCCGAAAAACAGAGACAGTGACTGTGGTACCAAATCCCATACCCTCAATAACCAGGCCCACAGTCCCCTTGGGGCCTCAATATTACCATTGTGGTGCATTTGGCCACATAGCAAGAGTATGCCCACAGAAAGACAAGCCCATGGAGGTGGCTACACCCGAGTCCTTTTTTCCCCCTCAGGGAGAGACACCCATCCTTCCCACAGAAATATCACAGTTAATGGAGAACCATGGAAAGCCCTAGTAGATACAGGATGCCGCCACACAGTAATGCAACCACAAGCCATCACTGGGGGTTCACCAATCACCACAGGGACTGCCAACATCCATTGCATACACTGGGACACCGAGACCTATCCCCTAACCAATGTAGATATCCAACATCAGCCCACCCAGACCCCCACAGACATGAATTAGGTCTCCTCCCTCATTTACACGAATCTGTAATTTTAGGAACAGACTATCCTCACATACACTCACTCTTAGACGAATCATGGAAAGAGGGAACCCAGTGGAGAAAAGAGGCCCCCTTTTCTAAAATCGAAGATCCAGGGTGGGTCAGAGGAAAGGATAGAAAGAGTAGACAACAAAAGAGAAAGGACAAAAAGACCTGGAACCCTATACTCTTAACCGTCACTTCCCCTCTATGGGAACATGATAGGAGTTTCCGAGCAGCATAACAAGAAGATAATACACTACAGGAGGCATGGAACCAAGTCACAGAACATGAAGATCCCTTACAAGTAGGGACCCAATTCTTTACTAAAAAGGGTCAGTTGTTTAGAAAAGGGGGGAGGGACTTACCAGTCCAACTGTTAGTATCTCTTCCGTTTCGAGAGAAAGTCCTCTACTTGGCACATAGTCATCTATTGGGGAGACATTTCGGTAGCGAAAAAACTGAAGATGCCATATTAAAACGGTTTTACTGTCCGGGTATTTACCGACAAGTAATGAGGTATTGTCGCGAATGTGCGATTTGTCAAAAAAATAGCCTGTATACTTCTCCCCAGGTGCCCCTTCAACCTCTGCCAGTAATTGACGTCCCCTTCTCCAGGGTTGGTATGGATATACTTGGCCCTTTCTTGCCTTCCCGTAGTGGGTGTCGCTATGTATTAGTCATAGTTGATTACGCTACACAGTTCCCTGAAGCTGTCGTGTTGAGACAACCAAACACCACACAAGTGGCTAAAGCCATGATTTCCATATTCTCCTGCGTAAGCTTCCCTACTGAGATTGTTACCAATCAGGGCACGCCTTTCACCTCAAGGCTCATGAAACAAGTATGCCAACAGCCAAAGATCAAACAGATCCGCATTGCTGCCTACCACCCCCAAACGGATGGCTTGGTAGAACGTTATAACTCCACATTAAAGATCACCCTGAAAAAGCTTTTAGATCTAGAATCACGGAGGTGGGAAGATATGCTCCCCTTGGCCCTATTTGCGATTAGATGTAGTAATTAAAAGAGCCTGGGATAGTCCCCTTTTGAGATTCTCTATGGTAGATCTCCGCGTACCCTCATGGACATGGCAAGAGAAGAATGGGAAGAAGAGACTAACAAAACTAAACCTTTGCTAGACTATGTCACCAGTCTTAAATCTCATCTCAACCAGGAACGCGATATAGTAAGGAATAATCTAGAACAAGCACAGATAAGTCAAAATAAGCAATATGTTTAAAAGACCAAAGAGAGAAACTTACAGGTGGGTGAACGGGTGTTACTCTTACGACCTACCTCCGAACACAAATTATTAAGTCAATGGCAAGGCCCTTTCTTAGTGTTAGAGAAGGTAACTCCTGTCACCTATAAGATTGAAAAAGACCCACCAATAATCATATACAAGTGCATCACATCAACTTTTTAAAAAAATGGGAAGGTCCCGTCTCGGTTTTAACAACCGTAAAGACAGAAACTTGAAGTCCTACATCCGGTCCAAACAGTATTTTCCCTGATACCAGGCAAAACGTCCTTAGTGGAACATGAAATTCATACCATTCCTGGAAAAACAGTACATTTAAGACCCTACCAGATCCCTGAGACCAGGCGAGAAGCCATTGATAATGAGGTCCTCCAGATGCTTCAGTTAGGAGTCATAGAACCTTCCAAAAGCGAGTGGTGCTCTCCTGTTGTTATTGTGCGAAAACCAGACGGATCCATCCGTTTCTGTATCGAATTTAGGGAGGTGAACAAAATATAACAGTTCGACGCCTATCCCCTCCCTAGAGTCGATGAAATGATTGAGAAGCTGTGGAAGACACGATATATCAGCACCGTAGATCTTTGTAAGTGATACTGACAGGTGCCCCTTAGGACCGAGGACGGGGAAAAGACAGCCTTTTGTACACCCAGGGGTCTGCTCCACTTCAAGGTGCTACCCTTCGGGTTCCATGGGGCACCTGCTACCTTTCAGCGCCTTATGAACTTGGTATTACAACCCCACAAAGATTATTCAGCAGCCTACCTAGATGATATAATCATCTACAGTGCTACTTGGGAGGAACATCTTACTCACCTCAGACAGGTTATTCATACCCTAGGCCAGGGAGGACTCACCATCAACCCCGCTAAGAGCAGATTGGCCACCAAAACCATGAAATACCTAGGGTACCTGTTGGGAGAAGGAGGTATTCGACAGTGAGAGGAAAAAGTGGCAGCAATTTCCCAAATCCCTTTTCCGAAGACAAGAAAAGACCTTAGGGCCTTTTTAAGTTTATTCAGATATTACAGGAGATTCATTCCTGGTTTCTCCCAAATCGCTGCACCCCTAACAGACCCTTTAAAAAAGCCTGTACAAACCGAAAAGCAACTCAAGAATCCTGAGCAGAATGCCCTATGGTCTTTTCAACAACAAAAAACATCACATCACATCCAAACCTGTTTTACTGAGTACAAACTATAACAAACCCTTCTTGCTCCAAACTGACGCCTCTGACAGAGGCCTAGGAGCCGTTCTATCACAACTGGATTGCAACCAACAAGAACTACCCATCCTTTTCATATGCCGCAAGCTATTCCCTAGAGAGACCAAGTACGCGGTTATAGAAAAGGAAGCCCTGGCCATCAAATGGGCTGTTGAGGCCCTTCGCTACTATCTGGATGGTCGGGAATTCCATCTTTTTACAGACCATGCCCCACTTGAATGGTTGTCCAGAAACAAAGGACACAACCAGAGAGTCCTATGCTGGTTCCTATCACTTCAACACTTTAGATATACGGTACATCATCGAAAGGGGAAAGATCAAGCCAATGTGGACTTCCTGTCCCGGTATCGGAAAGACCCTTTTCTTGTAAACAAGAATGCTAGGGAAGGGGGATGTGAGGAAAACCCAGCGTCGATCTCCCCTGATAGTGAGTTGCTCGCGCTACCTGACCTGTGGGTGCCTTACCGTTTACCTTTTAATGAGGAAAATGTCCCCATAGATTGGACTTTGCAAGTAATCCAGGGTCTTTCTTCTAAACCACAGATCGGGGAGCCTAACCCGGAAGTGATTCAAACCCGGAAGCGAGTCAACCCGGGGAAGGTGGAGAAGGAAGTCCGAACAACCAATCAGGACAGGCGAGTTCGTCCCTGGAGAGTCTGAAAAGGGATGGCGGGGACATACCAAGGCTGTCAGCTGACCGGAGAACGCGATACAGGGAAGGAGGCATTGCGGAACCAGAGGAAGACGCCGAGGACCTCGAGAGTCGGAGCCGATTCCAGGACGGAGAGGATGGAGACCAGGAGACTCCGGACGAGTGGACCGAAGACTGGTGGCTCCTGGAGGAGGCTGACGAGCGGCCGCAATCCAGGAGGATTGTGTCAGGGTGCGGTACGTGATTTGGGCAGAGGGTGGGGGCGGGAAGGAGGGTGGTGTTAAGCGTTTCCCCGACTGACCGTCTGACCCCCCACTGATCCTTGAGTACACACCGCTGGTCCTTTTTTCTATTGCGCTAGTTCACCCCCTCCCTCTTTACCGAGCTAGGACTCAGGCCCGCTGATATTGTTTCTTGCCCTGTGCTAAACCCTCACCTCCCTCCGTTTTGAAGACCTACACTTGGTGTGGTGGAGGCGATACAATTACCATGTACATTATTACTGACCGCCGTCTTCCATCTCTAATCTTTCGAGTGCCCTCAGTACTACGGTAGCCCGACCAGCTACGAAGAGCGAAGGAAGCCCACTTCCACAGATTCACTCAGGAATCTATTGTCACAACCATCCCTGGCTACAGTTTTGGCGGACTCAACAGACTTTTTTTTATTTATACTCCTTGTTTTCCCTCAAATCTTGAACTGTCACCTAATAAAAACCTCACAATATAGAGCACATACGGCCTCCTCGCTTCTGTTTCCGACCCTCACTCCGACATCCACGCACCTCTATTCCACTCTACTCTACACCATTCTATGCCACTCTGTCACTACACTCCTCACAATGCCACTCAACGACACTCTACGTCACTCTACTCTTCGGCAGTCTACTTTACGCCACTTTATGAGACTTCACTCTAGTCTGCGCCACTCTAATTTACACCATTCCACTCGACACTGTTTCATGCCACTCTAATCTTCGCCACTCTACTCCACAGCACTCCGCACAACTCTATGCCACTCCACTCCTCTCAACGCCACTCCCTTCTACGCCACTGCTAACCACTCCACCGCACTCTAGTGCACGCTACTTTATGCCACTCTACTCCACATCCCTCAGTACCACTCCACTCTATACCACTCTACTGTATGCCACTCTACTCTACACCATGCCACTTCATTCTTCACCACTCCACTCTATGCCATTCCACTCCACTCTATGACACGCCACTGTATGCAAATTCGTCCTCAGAATGCCACTTTATGTCACTCTTTGGTACATCATTCTACCCCATGCCACTCCATTCTATGGCATTCTACCCTACATCACTCCACTCAATGCCACTCTGATCTGTGCCACTCCATTCCACTCTGTGGCACTCTACACCACTCTATTCTACTCCACTTAACTCTACTCAACTCTATGCTTTTCTGCTCTTATGGCTCTCTTCTTTACGCCACTCCACTCCACACTGCCCCTCTCTACTCTAAGCCACTCTACTCCACTCCATACACTCCAGCACACTCTATGCCACTGTAATCTATGCCACTTCACTATGCCTCTACTGTTTGCCACTCTATGCCACTCCATTATATGCCACTCCCTGCCACACACTCTACTCTATACCACTCCACACTATGCCACCCAATTCCACCCTCCTCTATGCCGCTCTTCTCTTTGCCAGTCCACTACACTTTAGACCACTCTACTCTATGCCACTCTACTGTATGCAACTTTACTCTATGCCATCCTACTCTATTCCGCTCTACTGTATGCTACTCTACTGTATGTCACTCTACTATACACAACTCCACTCTATTGTACCCCACTTCACGCTACACTCCACTCCATGCCACTATATGCCTCTCCACTGTATGCCGCTCGATTCCGCAATTCTCCTCTATGCCACAGCACTAACTTTTAGCCAAGCTGCTGCACAACATAGTTAAAAGACATTGGCAAATGCAATAGCTCCCATATAGGCGAGACCTATTGACTTTGCCAATCCTTGTGTAGCTATCTAATTCACTAACGGGGGCCGCATTTATTTTGGTGACAGACATAGTTTCTGTCCCAGTCCATCACTGACTGAATGAGGTGATAGAGTTGCCCCTCACTTCCCAGTGAACCATCAGATACACTCTTAACTGAAGCAGTGCTGTTGGCCCTTGCAGAGATCTCGAGTTGTCACCTGTCGGATGTGAATGGTTTGTGCTGGCCTGTCGATAAAAGATTGTCTATTCCTACCATAAGTGAATCAGATTTTCCAGCCGTTTCTTCTTGGCAGATAAACGTACCTGAATCTTTCTATTCACTGAATCATGGCTTGCTTAAGGAGGCGGATTGGGGTGCGCTGCGGTGCCAAGATGGCGCCTCCTGTCAGATGTGCACCAAGATTGGGTTAAAATATGACGCAATACATTCGAGGACTGACAGTTTTCCTTCCAGCACTATGAGTGTTCGTTCACAAAGCCCAACAAGTAAAGGACTGTTTACAAATCCAGATCCTGCTGAGAGTGTTGCCCATGACTTGGCAGCGAGAGTGCCCATCCGTGTCAGGCCCTGTCTGTGAGACGTTTACGGGAGGACGCCCGAGAACCGCCCATGGGTGTATGGTTTTCTGAACCACGCCTGCTGTCATTTGGTGTGCAAGGCGGCGGCGCACACCCAGACAGCGATGAGAGATTTCTGGAATGTGCACAATCTGCGCTTTATAGGTGTATTCCACCCTGGCACGTGCGACTGTCACATCGAGCCTGCTGAGAAGCCAGAATTACCACAATCGGGTACTTGGTGAAGCGACGGCTTGCAGAGAGAGGTAATGGTATATATACATTCTGCACATTACTGTCTGCGCAGAATCATGCTGTTATTGAGTATTGTCGCTTTGAAAAGAGAGATATTGTATGCTCAGGCCAGGCAGCCTGCTACCTTTATGCTAATATAAGTCGGGCGCTTTACTGCCCGGGCATCTGCAAACCAATTTAGGATAAACGAATAGTACTGAATAATGAGAGTTACAAAGTACTCATTTTAAGTGAGCGAAAATGCGGAGTCAACGTGCATGGACACAAATTGTTTGAGCTAGGTTGTCCTCCCTCAGGTTCGTTAATTAGAGCCCTAGGCACTTTTATTATGTAGTTAATAAAAAACACATTACAGACCGGATTCCGATAAAAAAAATGTATAGCAGAAATGTAGAGCTCCAGCTATCTCCTTCTGTGCTATTACTGAATGATATTTTTTCTGCTGTAATCCCAGATCAGTTTTGTGCCCTCTGTTTGCTAAAAATATTGGGCCTCATTTATGAGAAGTGACGCATCGCTGCGTGAAAGCAGCGATGCGTCACTTCTCAGCGCGCCCTCCTTGAGACATGATTGATGCGTCATATTTACTGTATGACGCATCATGTCGCAAGGAGTTACAGATACGTCAGTATTGCTGACGTAGTTAATGCTGCAAAAGTGACACATTGCTGCAGTCTGTCACAAAAGTGACGCAACTCCAGCAATGTGTCCTTTCACATGGGGCAAGCCCCATGTTAAAGGGCTTGCGCTAGTCTTACAGCTGCTGTGAGGCAGGCGTAAGGTTTTGACACATTTGAGTCCTAGAAGTGGCGCAGTGAAATCTGGCGTATTTCACTGCGTCATTTCTATGACCCTTTCTTGCGTGGGAACAGCCCCCATGCATACATTATACCTGGCGCAGGTATAATGTAGCGCAGGGGTTTACAAAGTAACGCATCTACCTAGATGCGTCACTTTGTAAATATGGCACAACAAGGTGCATTTTTACACTGCTGGTGCGTCACAAAAAGTGAAGCACCGGTGGTGCAAAAGTGACGCAAGGGCTCATAAATGAGCCCCGTAGTGATTACTAAAACAAACCTCCTTGTTTGCAGTAAAATGGCAAAGGTTTGCATCCAGTTCAAGCAGTATCTTGCAAATCATGTCCAGCACCCCCAGTACTTACCTGTGACCAACCCATCCACCGGTCAAGGCCTTTTTGGACCCAGCTCAAGCACCTCGACACCCTCCTCCCGTCTCTCCTTCTTGCTTTCCCTCTCCACCCCTCTAGCGGCGGCTCCTCCGCTATGGAGGAGGAGCGCAACCCCCCACAAAAACATCAGGAAAGGAAAAATAAAATGATAATAAACACTCATTTTATTTTTCCTTGCCTGATTGTCTTAGGGTGGGTCCTAGGGGGTGACAGGCACTGAGGAGAGTGGTAGTGCACTCCCTTCACTGCGCATGATGGTTTAGCTGGCCGTCTGAGGCTGGCCAAATCATCATGCACAGTGAAAGCTTTCTCCAACCAAGCAACGCAGCTGGGTTGGAGAGCGCAGGCACAGACTCCCAGTCTGTCATGGAGCGCAAATCAATGGCGCTCAGGCCAATCCTGAAGCTACTCTCATGCGTGAGTGCAGCTTCAGGATTGGCCGCAGGGCATTCTGGGAGCCTGTGCCGCCTGGAGAAGAGGTCATTGAAAACAATGGGGTAAACCCAAATAATCAATAGGACCTGGGTAACAGTAATTATGTAAAGAAGGTGGTCCTAGATATAAGTTTTAGACGCGACTAGTCAAGTAGATGTTATTACTTCATAATCAGCAAAAAATCAGAATGAATCTGAATATACAAACACATGGAGATGTATTGCAAGCTTAAATCAATGCAAAAAATGCAATAAATGCAAGTAACCCAACACAACAATAAATTCAACAAATGTTGCTGCAGTTTATTTACAAATTCATAAAATTGAGCAAAGGCAAAAAATTTGAAAGGAAAGGAAGTTGGTGCTCAAGTGAAGGAAAGTAAAGGATAGATTTGAGGGTGATTGAGTGCAACAGAAGGATTATTTATACATTGCACACGTAAAGCCTACCCATTTACAATCTATATACAATTTTATACAAGGGGACAGGGAGGGGCAGGTGTAGGCTTTGATGAAATGACGGGGGGGATCGTCGACGTTTCGACCCTGGCGCAATAGGGGGAAGTCACGACCTCTGCTGCGGGTCTTCTTCAGGACGGTAGTGGGGGCAGGGGACAGGGAAGCACCAATTAAAATTGGAACGGTGTCACGATTCCAGATCAGTTGGGCGGTACACCTCTAGCTAAGAATTTCAGCTCAGGATTAAGGTTCACTCAAGAGACAGTATGTCCTCAATGGGCACTCGAATTCCTTCGTGCCTAGTCCGATATCATCGTGGACATTGTACCAGGTGATTGAAGGCGAATTATAATTCAAGTAAATCTTCGGTTTAGGGCTTTCGCTCCCAAAAATACGGGGAAGGAGCAGCAGTAGTTCCGTAGCTCGGAGTAGCCCGGCAGCTTCCGTCTCACGCGATCGGTAAGAACCACGAGGAGGAGCAGAAGAGCGCGACAAAGCTGGCTGCAGGTACATTTTTTCTCCCACCCGCAATCCCTATGCCCCCACCACCAACCCTCGCCCTGTCACTTCTCCAGCACACCAGCCACTACTGCAGCTCTCTCTCTCTCCCTAGGACCTCTAGTGCCATATTCCTCTCTCTCTTTGTGACCTTCTGTGCCCCTTTTGTACTGTTTCATTGCTTCCCTTTTGACCGCTCTGCCATGTCTTTCACTCTCTCTGACTTGTTTGTGCCATTTTCCTCTCAGTTGCACTCTTTGTGACTTTTGTGTTGTTTTTCATTCCTCACTTTTCAACTTTTCTGTGTTCTTTCTCTCTATATCTTTTGTGAAAGTTTGTGCCACTTTTCATCTCCTTCTTTCCCTCCTTGGTGCCTTTCATGCCATTTTCCCTCTCTCGCTCTTTTGTTACCAATTGTGCTGCTCACCCTTTGTTTCCTGTCAGCCCTCTGGTCCGCTGCTTTTATTGTTTGTTCCCGCTCTCTCTGTATTTGTATGCCCCTTCCAAGCCCATCGCACCTCCCTATCCCCGCCCACCACCCCTGCGTTCCTTTTCCCTCCCAGGACCTAGTTAATGGCGGGAGCAGTACGGCCACGCCACTGGCGTGCCAAAGGCACACCAAAGGAAAACAAGCATTGGAAATGCAATAGGTCTCGCATTAGAAAAGTTGGAGTTATTGGTCTTGTAAATGACATATTTTATTTATTTGTTGGTTTTTAAAATTGCTAAATTGTTGGCTTTGTCATTTACAATGCCAATAGTTATAACTTTCGCGAATGTGACACCTATAGCATTTGGAATGCAACATGTTTTGTATTTACGTGACTTAGATGGCAGCTCTGGTCGTTAGGCCACATCTCTAGAGAGCAGGAGAGTGCAGCAGGGGAGAGAAGCACAGCAATGCAATAGGTCTCGCATTAGGAAAGTTTGAGCTATTGGTATTGTAAAGGACACATTTATTTATGTGCTTGTTTTGAAAATAGCGAATTAATAGCTTTGTTATTTACAATTCCAATAGTTTTATCTTTCGCAAAAGTGACACCTATTGTAACACAATATGTGTTGTGAGGGTGAGTGAGGGTGAGGGGTTGAGGGTGAGGGGTTGAGGGTGAGTGAGGGTGAGGGGTTGAGGGTGAGTGAGGGTGAGGGGTTGAGGGTGAGTGAGGGTGAGTGAGGGTGAGTGAGGGTGAGTGAGGGTGAGGGGTTGAGGGGGAGGGGTCGAGGGTGAGGGGTCGAGGGTGAGTGAGGGTGAGGGGTTGAGGGTGAGTGAGGGTGAGGTGTTGAGGGTGAGTGAGGGTGAGGGGTTGAGGGTGAGTGAGGGTGAGGGGTTGAGGGTGAGTGAGGGTGAGGGTGAGTGAGGGTGAGGCTGAGGGGTTGAGGGTGAGTGAGGGTGAGTGTGAGTGAGGGTGAGTGAGGGGTTGAGGGTGAGGGGTTGAGGGTCAGTGAGGGTGAGGGTGAGGGGTTGAGGGTGAGTGAGGGTGAGGGGTTGAGGGTGAGTGAGGGTGAGGGTGAGTGAGGGTGAGGGTGAGTGAGGGTGAGGGGTTGAGGGTGAGTGAGGGTGAGTGAGGGTGAGCGAGGGTGAGTGAGGGTGAGTGTGGGTGAGTGAGGGTGAGTGAGGGTGAGTGAGGGTGAGTGAGTGAGGGTGAGTGAGTGAGGGTGAGTGAGGGTGAGTGAGTGAGGGTGAGTGAGGGCGAGTGAGGGTGAGTGAGGGTGAGTGAGGGTGAGTGAGGGTGAGTGAGGGTGAGTGAGGGTGAGGGGTTGAGGGTGAGTGAGGGTGAGGGTGAGTGAGGGTGAGGGTGGGTGAGGGTGAGGGTGAGTGAGGGTGAGGGGTTGAGGGTGAGTGAGGGTGAGGGGGTGAGGGTGAGTGAGGGTGAGGGTGAGGGTGAGGGTGAGTGAGGGTGAGCGATTGAGGGTGAGGGGTTGAGGGTGAGTGAGGGTGAGGGTGAGTGAGGGTTTTGTATTTACGTGACTTAGATGGCAGCTCTGGTCGTTAGGCCACATCTCTAGAGAGCAGGAGAGTGCAGCAGGGGAGAGAAGCACAGCAATGCAATAGGTCTCGCATTAGGAAAGTTTGAGCTATTGGTATTGTAAAGGACACATTTTTTATTTATGTGCTTGTTTTGAAAATAGCGAATTAATAGCTTTGTTATTTACAATGCCAATAGTTTTATCTTTCGCAAATGTGACACCTATTGTAACACAATATGTGTTGTGAGGGTGAGTGAGGGTGAGGGTGAGGGGTTGAGGGTGAGGGGTTGAGGGTGAGTGAGGGTGAGGGGTTGAGGGTGAGTGAGGGTGAGTGAGGGTGAGTGAGGGTGAGGGGTTGAGGGGGAGGGGTCGAGGGTGAGGGGTTGAGGGTGAGGGAGGGTGAGGGGTTGAGGGTGAGTGAGGCTGAGGGGTTGAGGGTGAGTGAGGGTGAGTGAGAGTGAGGGTGAGCGAGGGGTTGAGGGTGAGGGGTTGAGGGTGAGTGAGGGTGAGGGTGAGGGGTTGAGGGTGAGTGAGGGTGAGGGGTTGAGGGTGAGTGAGGGTGAGGGGTTGAGGGTGAGTGAGGGTGAGTGAGGGTGAGTGAGGGTGAGGGTGAGTGAGGGTGAGGGTGAGTGAGGGTGAGGGTGAGTGAGGGTGAGGGTGAGTGAGGGTGAGTGAGGGTGAGTGAGGGTGAGTGAGGGCGAGTGAGGGTGAGTGAGGGCGAGTGAGGGTGAGTGAGGGTGAGTGAGGGTGAGGGGTTGAGGGTGAGTGAGGGTGAGGGTGAGGGGTTGAGGGTGAGTGAGGGGTTGAGGGTGAGTGAGGGTGAGGGATTGAGGGTGAGGGGTTGAGGGTGAGTGAGGGTGAGGGTGACTGAGGGTGAGGGTGAGGGGTTGAGGGTGAGTGGGGTTGAGGGTGAGGGTGAGTGAGGATGAGGGGTTGAGGGTGGGTGAGGGTGAGTGAGGGTGAGGGTGAGTGAGGGTGAGTGAGGGTGAGTGAGGGTGAGTGAGGGTGAGGGTGAGTGTGAGTGAGGGTGAGTGAGGGTGAGGGGTTGAGGGTGAGTGAGGGTGAGGGGTTGAGGGTGAGTGAGGGTGAGTGAGGGTGAGGGGTTGAGGGTGAGTGAGGGTGAGGGAGTTTAGCGGAGAAGCAGGACGCACTGTTTATTGTAAGCTGCGGAGTGCTAACATTTTACCCCCACCTGCAAGTGCTAGCTCCAAATTAATTTTGAGGAAAGACGCTGCGTCATTTCAACTTTTTTTAAATTAGGAATCCCGACAGAACACATTGACATCGGTGCTGATGATGTAATTAACTGCACGAAGTGTCTGAGCCAAACAGGCTTTTATGTAAGCAAAAGGTAATGAAAAAAAACTCTTACTTAGAGAGTTTTCGCAGTAGGAGACAGAGATTATGGGGGCGGGTTAGACTGCATCTTCTGGTTGCGTGTACTCTTTGCTGCAACAGTACAAAGACAACAGGGACACTTCAAGATAAGGGGCAACAACAGCCAGCAGGCCACTGTGCGTGCTATCACCAAGTAGTAGAATTGGCTGAAGGTGGGCCTGTCTGCTTCTCTGCCTGGATAGGAGCCAGGGGGAGTCGGAGCACAAAAACCTGCATGAAGGCCACTGTTCAAAGTATACTTCGAGGCACTGAAAAGCATCCCCGCAGTCAGGAGCGGATCCTGTACCAGAGACACCTAGAAGGAGCATGGCAGCATCGGACCTCAATGTATGTGGCAATATACATCTGCATGCCCGAACCGCAGAGAGCTTCTTGCTCAGACTGCCCAGCGACGGGGAAGCTCTGTTATCTGAAAATACCGGAATGAGATACTCTGGCGAGCACTGAGAGCTGACGACACCCATAGCTTCCACAGTTGTGTGTACAGTTATCTATTGAAGGAAACTATGGAGAGTTTCAAAGCTTTACATCGCGGAATAAAAGGGAGAAGTTAGTAAACAGAGTAACTGTGTCCCTAGGAATGGACTATGATGGCAAGTAATCCAGCCTGGCGGTATCTTGCAGGACTGTCTGCAACAGACAGACTCGTGTTCGCAGTTACATTTCTCTTCTGCAGAGACATCTTGCAGTCGAGGCGAGGGTCTGGTAACCGCAATCTGCTGTGAGCGAAGGTCTCCAGCACAGCTCTAACCTGGATAAAACATCTTGTGATCCGTGTGGAAGCGACAGGAATTTCCTAAAGCAAGCTCGAACAGGAGAGTAGGCTATGACGGAATATACTGGAAGCACAAATGGGCAGAGGAACACGAGCTACACGAGTCGAGATAGTGCCGAAAATCAAAAGATGTACCAGATTACTGCAAAAACAAGTATGAAAAGTATATAAGAATATTGAGAAAAGGAGAGGGGAGGACGGAGAGATGGGAAAAGAACAGAGAGAGAGGGATAGAGAGGAGGCGGCGAGTTAGCGAGACTTGGAAGTGTAGTTAGGACACTAATGGGAGTGGGGCAGTGGGGAGATTAAGTGACAGCAGCCTGGCGGCAGTGAAAGAAGTGTAATTAGGGGGAGGAGAAGTGAGGCCGGGTGTGCTGGAGAAGCAAGACGGAGGGAAGAGAGAGGAGAAGGGGAGGGGGCAGGGGAGGGGGCGGAGCGGGGAGAGGGAACAGACGGAGGGAAGGCAGATAAGGGGAGGGGGGAGGAGAAATGCGACACGGCGGGCAGGGGAGGGGGCGGAGCGGGGAGGTGTGAAAGCAGCAGGGGCCTGGAGTGCTGCTGAGGGAACTGATGTGCACGCGCTTTTAAGCTCAATGCGCATGCGCATTGAGCTTAAAAGTCACGGGCACTGCAAGGAATCGCCACGATTCCTTGCAAGTTAGTTTAACTCTGGTTAAAGCCCTATATCCTCGCAAGCTCGATGCGCATGCGCATCGAATAGCGAGACCTAAAGACAGTCTGTGCCCGGATGTGCTTGGACCTCGCGCAGCACCACAAACTCTGGTACGACTAATCCCCAGCGATACTCAGCAGCTCTTTTCCGGACTCTCACCAGGGACGCCAGTCTCCACACTGCTGCTGCACTGCACAATGGATAAGGACCCTTCTTGTGCACCCCCTGCCGCGTCACATGCCGCAGCTCATCCACCACACAAACACCACCAACTCCCATACCAGCAATACCCAGAGCACGACCAGCTCCCCCTAAGAAACATGCAAGCCAAGACACACTGACATGCATGCTCCTTAACAAAGCTCGATCAGAAACCACACCACGAAAATCTGGGACCTGACATCCCAGACCTCCTCTTTGTTATGGAGACATGGCTAACCTCAGCGTCACTGCCTGACATCGCCATGGCCATACCGTCTGGATACAAGATTGCAAGACATGTTGTGTAAACGTAGGGGCATATTATCAAGGAATGAAGTTAAAATTATCGCCGCTTTAGTGGCAGGAAACTGCAGCTAAAACGGCGATAATGGGCTTGATAATATGCCGTAGAGAATTCCAATAGAAGCCCGTGTTCTGGTTTGAACATGGGCTTCTATTGGAATTCTCCAGGGCATATTATCAAGCTCATTATCGCTGTTTTAGCGCCAGTTTCCTGCCGCTAAAGCGGCGATAATTTTCCTTGATAATATGCCCTTAAGTCTTAAGCTTAGCTCTACAAGATCTGACTTTCTTCCCGACAGATGCTGGCACTTAGTTCAGTGCACCAAAGATTGAATGTGAAAGTCCAGATTGTTTTAGCCCCACACAACCCCTCACAACTCTGGTTGATGTGGTGTCAGTGTTTTTCAGGTTACTAACAGTACCATAAAGGTTTCAGGGATGCAGTGGTAATTCAGACCCAATTTCAATCTTTCCCACACAAGCACTGCACTAAGTAAGAGATACTTTATGGTTAATAATGCCTATTTTAACGTTCTAATTCTGTTGCTTAGCACATGAAAAGTAACCACACAATATATGAATCATAAAGCGCTGAGGCATATGACTAAAAATGAGCATAATATGAACATTTCTAATGTAACAAGAAATTCATTTTTCACACTAACAACCTAACACCATAAACCTACTTTTTTGAGCTAAACTACAAGAGTATGGAGTAGAGTAATTTGTATCTAGAGTTTCTTGGAAGACAAAGTACTGCATGCCTGTTTTACAGCAAAATGCTGTGATTATCTGGAGGACTGGACCCGAGTGTCTTTCAATATAAAACACACAACAGCTGGGCTCAGCTCTTTTCCTCTCGGTGTGTCATCAACATTCAGTAAGGGATTGAAGGCAGAAGCAGCATGTCGATTGGGCAGTTCTATCAGGAGAATCTCGGCCAGCATCTGGTGCAATAATCTGGAGCAAAGACCGCTCCGATTTGATGATTTTAAAAGGTTTTTATAGTACTCAGACCCCTCTTATCTTTCTTACAGAATGTAGACTGAATAATATACATCAGATAGATGTACTATTAAGCTAAAAATACGTTAATACAGACTCCACTGTTTGCGTTATAGCTGTGATTTGATCTTAGAAAAGTCACTGTTCTAGCTTGCTGTCGCACAAGGAAGATTTTTTTATGTCACTATCAGAAGGATATGACATCTTTTGTATGTTTCTAGTGGGGGAAATGATATATTTTGTATGGCAGAAGGATGTAAACACAAGGAGATGATGGATGGAGCGCTGAAACTTTTCAGACACTCACCCCCAGTCACAGATCTGGGTTGTATCCATCATCGTTCTTTAGCACCCCAGTTCAGGGCAGACGATGTGACAAATGTACTTTCCTTGGGAAATTAAAGACCACTATATTTCAGAATCTACGTAGTAAAAGGTCACCATTTTCCAAGCAGACCTAAGACATAATGGAGTCCTAGTTTGGACAAAATTGAGTCAGGGCCATAGAATCTACATGACATCCCTGGTGTATATATCTCGGATTGACATAATACTTTTATTGGATTATTGTGTTTTGAGGATATTTAGCAAAGTCCATGCTCTCTGATCAATTAATTATCTAAGTGCATAAAATATACATAGCGGTGTAATATGGAAATAAAAATAGCATATGTAGGATAAATATGAGTATTTTATAAACATAAGGGACATAAAAGACATGTAAATGTTATTATAAAATCAACCTATAAGCATTGCATGAATATTAGCTTAGGTCTTGACAATTGTGAGCTGAAAAGAGAAACCTATTAAGACTTTTACAACACATACACACTTTTTTCTAGGGAGGTGCATTTTGACAAATAAATACATCATATCCAAAATCGCCTATGCCAATTTGGAAAAATGATGCAGCTTTTTTTTTTTTTTACTGGGAGTTTATAATTTTCATCAGTATTCACTACAACCACATTGTCTATAGCATCATTTGGTTCACTTACAGCGTAAGTGTGCTCATGGGAGGGCTGAGCCAATAAATGTGTGGCATCCATAGTATTTTCTGTATGCATGGGATTGTTCTTGCCGGCACCATCGTTCATGTTGCCATTGCTTGTTATCGTTGGCTCATAACGTTAGTGGTCATGCTAACGGTTGTAACTCTAAAGCACTCTAGGATGGCTAGAGTGTTTCATGTAGAGGCTCAACCTCGATAGGCTGCCAATAAAATAACCAATCATCAAGCAGTTCATCCAGAAAAGATAACGTGGGTGTCATCTAAGCGTGGGTGCAAAATCCGTTCCGTTTGCGGAATTTGCAGATTTTTGGCAATTTCGCGGTCCGGGAATCCCGCGAATTTGCCAAGAAATCCGCAATTTGCAACCCGGCGAATTTTTTTGCTTGGTCGCGCTTGAAAAGTACAATATCGCGCGCAGCGTTAAAAAGCTTTTCATCCCATCTTGCGTGTGCTGCGCCATTTTGGAGCTTGCTGAGTGATCGCACGAGAGTTTTTCGACCCCTAGTTCGTCATCGCGGCCCGCCATCTTGCAGTGGGAGAGTTTTGACAACGCGAGTACGTCATAAGGGCCCACGATCACGTATCGCGGGAGTAAACAATTGCGATCACGTAGATGTGGCGCGCAGCTGACTTCCGGCAGGCGATTTGAATAGCTCGCGAAATCCACGGCAGGCAGCATAAACCTTCTGAATATGATGATTTTGATGAGAATAACTCCTCAGATTGACATTTGGCTGCACTTTTTTGTGCAAGGAGGCCATTTTTTTTGGGGGGGGGAGGAAGGAAGTGGCCCAGAGTCTCCAACTTCCTGTTCCTGTCCAGCAGGCTCCTCCCAGTGCTTTGTCCATGGCCTGGTCACTTTTCATTTGGATCTGGAGCTGGAAGGATTACTTTTTGTGGCTGCTGCTGGATATTTGTATTTGAGGACTTTTTGGACTTTGGATCACTTTTGGATTTGAGATTTTACAAGTAAGTTGGTGTTGTTTGTTTGGGGCATTGCAGTTGCTGCAACTACAATTTGTAAACTTTTCCACAACTTTTAATAAAAATATATTGTGGGTAGCCACCAGGCCCAGGGTTAGTCATGGGTGCATGATACAAACATTTCTGTGAGTGTTGTTGAACTTAAATCTCATTATGACACTATTGAATTTAATAGCTCACTGTTATATGTGGAATTTTGGTTTAATTTTGGGGTGCGTGTAAAGCCACACTGGCCCAGTAGGCCCAGGGGTAGTGAGTGGTGCATGGACCAAGGCTTTGTGTGGGGTCTCTTGAATTTAAATATCATTGAGGGGATGGATGGCATTGGATTGTGGTGATTTTTGTGTGTTTTGTTTACTTTCTGAGGTGTTGTTGGGGCCTGGCCATGTGGGTGGGGGCCATTTTGAGGCCTGGTACAGGCAGGGCCTGGCCATGTGGCTAGGGGACACGGGGCCATTTTGAAGCCAGGCAGTGTGCTTTGAGCCATTGGCCTGCACCCAACCTGTCCTGCTTTCACCCATTATGCCCAGGGGTAGTGAGTTGTGCATGGACCAAGGCTTTGTGTGGGGCCTCTTAAATTTAAACATCATTGAGGGCATGGATGGCATTGGATTGTGGTGATTTTTGTGTGTTTTTCGACTTTTTGGGGTGTTGTTGGGGCCTGGCCACGTGGGTGTTGGCCATTTTGAGGGCTGGTCCAGGCAGGGCCTGGCCATGTGGCTGGTGGACAAGGGGCCATTTTTAAGCCAGGCAGTGTGCTATGTGCCATAGGCCTGCACCCAGCCTGCCCTGCTTTCACCCATTATGCCCAGGGGTAGTGAGTGTTGCATGGACCAAGGCTTTGTGTGGGGCCTCTTGAATTTAAACATCATTGAGGGCATGGATGGCATTGGATTGAGGTGATTTTTGTGTGTTTTTTTTTACTTTTTGGGGTGTCGTTGGGGCCTGGCCATGTGGGTGGGGGCCATTTTGAGGCCTGGTCCGGGCAGGGCCTGGCCATGTGGCTGGGGGACAAGGGGCCATTTTGAAGCCAGGAAGTGTGCTTTGTGCCATAGGCCTGCACCCAGCCTGCCATGCTTTCACCCATTATGCCCAGGGGTAGTGAGTGGTGCATGGACCAAGGCTTTGTGTGGGGCCTCTTGAATTTAAACATCATTGAGGGCATGGATGGCATTGGATTGTGGTGATTTGTGTGTGTTTTTTTGACTTTTTGGGGTGTTTAACTGATGTTCCTCTGGTTTCCTTTGCTTTTAAGTGCACAAAAGAAACACCAGTGCCAGGAAGAAGTCCTGCAGCGGTGTGTGCAGCACAACGTCACGTGACGTCATGTGTGGCCACAGACAACTCTGCAACTTGTGCAACTGCGGCCTGCTGTTCTGATATCTGAAGAAGATGGGCCCAAAGAAAGGTGGCCATAGCTCCTTTACAAAGAAAGTTGCCAGTGCCACTGCCAGTAAGAAGGAGCAGTAGAAGCAAGTGGTGCCACTTACCAAGGAGACTGGTGTGCCCACAGACACTTTTTTCGGGGAAAAAACGTCTGCAGCAGCGGGGTCTGCCAGGGACCAAGCTGGGAGAAGCACCTCCACTTCATTAGGCTCAGTGCCACCACGCAACGTTAGGTCCAAGCCCATGAGTGCTGCAGAGGCAGCCACTGTCATTGCTCAATCACCATAGACCAGTGATGTTAGCTCATCGCAAGAAAGTAGCACCCAATCAACGCAGGGTGTAACTCAGCTGACGAGTGTTCAACAACCACAGCAGCAACAACAACCACAGGTGCAACTAGTACAAGCGCAAGTACATGGGCAAGGAGAGGCGCAAGTACAGGCGCAAGGATAGGCGCAAAGAGAGGCGCAAGGAGAGGCGCATGGAGAGGCGCATGGAGTGGCACAACTGCCCACAATGCTTGTTCCTCCAGAAGTAGGGGCACATCAGGAAATAGAGATTCAAGCGGCGGTATCATCCGAGGAAGCCACTCCTCCTGAGGATGATCCATTGTCTTCCAGATTCCCAGCAAGAAAAAGGTCAAGGAGGGCTACTACAAGTTCCTCTTCAAGCCCCGTTCCTTCTGATGATCTTGTTCTTGATTGGAACTCACCAATGCAGTCTGAGGGGGAGGCACGCCATGAGCCTACAAAGGTAGCTAAGCCTGAAAGGAAGGTTCCCGCAAGCCTTTTAGTTATGGGTGATGACGACGAACAAGAAGTGGTGTATTCTGCTGCTGATGAACTGTCTGACGACGACCCAGTCATCAGTCGTCACTCCAGCCCCAGCGGGCATGCAGCAGACAGACATTTTTACCCTATCCCGAATGGCTGCTGAGCGGGATGTGGGCGGCGTGGCACTGTTACCACCACCAACGCAGTTAACTACAACACCAACATGTCCTACAGCTTCCATATTTTCTAATCAGAAGGGCCGGCAGGGATCTCCATTGATTACCTCAAGTAGTGGCGCTGTAAGTGAACAACAGAGTCGAATTCAGCCACTTCATCCTCCACTTCATCTGGCATTGAAACTGAAAGTAGCACCTCCACCACCAGCAGACATCTCCAGTCCCCCGTTTGGGACTTCCTTAGTGTTAGCCAAAAGGCGGAAAACATGATAGTGTGTTCGATTTGTAAAATATCAGTTAGTCGGTGTAAGCTTGGTACCAACTATGGTACCGGAGGCCAGAGAGGTCATCTCAAAAAACGCCACACTATACAGTGGGAGGCGCACCTGAGTAAGATTCAGGAAGCCAAAAGAAAACAAATCCAAATATATCCATTCATATTGCATCTGATGATGACGAGGGGCTGATCGTGCAGGGGGAAGTGTAGAAACGACAGACATTTTTTCTGGTACACCCAGTACCCCTGGCAGCAGCACTGCAGTGGTAGCGCTCACACCCTCTACCCCTGCAACATGTATGAGGCACACTAAGAGTCTGGGATAGACACCAATGCGAAAAAGTACATCAATGAGCCTAACTGGTTTGAAGAAGTCTGCATCATCATCATCACATAAAACGGCCCAGACCACCATTAGAAGCATGGTTTGGTCGGATGCGCCATTTGAACGCAACCACCCAACGGCACATCTGTATAACGCAAAGCTGGCTAAAATGCTAACGCTGGACCTTCTCCCTTTTTCTTTCATGGAAGGGGTGGGTTTTCTAGAATTTGTGGCAACAATCTGCCCTAAATAGAGGGTTCCTAGCCGGTCCTATTTTGCCAGAGTTGCGGTTCCAGCACTACATCAAGATGTGCTTGAGGTGATTGGGGCAGCTTTGCATAAGAGTGCTGTTCACACTATCCACCTGGCAACAAACATGTGGACCGGTTGCCAAGCCCTTGATTACTTGTGCATCACTGCACACTGGGTCTCTTTTGCAGGGGTTACAGACAAGATAAATGCAGTTGTTGACCCGGACACAGTTTTTCAAGCTACTCGGAAACATGCAACAGTAGCCATGTTTGCCATGGAGAAATCTCATACTGCAGTAAACATTTTGGAGGAGTTTAACAGTAAGGTCTTTCAATGGCTGCATCCAAGAAAGTGCATGATTGGTTATGTTTCCACGGATAATGGCACTAATATAGTTAAGGCCATGCATGATGGTGAGTATTTCAGAGTGCCGTGTTTGGTGCACAGTATTAACACAGTTGTGCAAGATTTCTTGAAAAAAGAAAAGACAGTCAGCAAGTTACTGACCACCTGCTGAAGAATCTGCACACATTTCAGCCATTATTTTAAGGCCCGGAAGCAGCTGATTAACATGCAACCTGAACGTAGACTGCCAGTCAGAGGACTCATCCAGGAGGTGGTAACACGTTGGAACTCAACCTTCTACATGCATGAACGTCTGTCTGAGGAGTGGGTGGTAATCAACCAGTATGTCTATGGACTGGGTTCTTCTATGAAAGACATGTGGCTAGAGTTAGAGGAATGGAAGCTAGTTAAAAGCCTGACAGACATGCTTCGTCCTTTTGAGGTCTTCACGCGTGAAGTCAGCAGGGAGGACTGTACTTTGGGCAAAGCTATACCATTGTTGCGCATGCTAGAGCACCAAATGAAGGCGGTGTCTTCAACGTTCCGAGATGATGCTTAAAAGCAAGACGCATATCAGTTGGCGGAGAGTTTATTAAGCCGCCTAGCTGACTATGAAAGGCTTAAAAATATACATACAGAACAATATTACATTTGTGCCACTATTCTGGATCCACAGTGCAAAAAGGCCGTGGCCAGCAAAGCATTCATTCCTTTTAATGAAGCAGATGTTTCAAAGTACAAACATTGGCTAGCTCTGTCAGCCACTAGGTTCGAAAAAGAGCTGCAGAAAGTTGAAGGATCCCTCAGAAGTACTACTGAATCAGCAGGCCATCCGGTGTCAAGGTCCACTTCTGAATCTGTGGCCGTAGGGGGTCACTTTCCCTCACAGCCGTTAATGACACCAGCAACCGTATCATCATCCTCACCTGCACCAGGCCCGGCCATAATATTGTCGGAAGCGGATTGGCTAACTCATCAAGCGTTTGCTCGTTTCAGTGATGCAAAGGCCACCGATGGTACGCAAAGTGGAGCAACCCTGGAGAACCTTGAGTCGATGGTGAAGGCCTATCTGGATGACCCAACAGAGGTCTTTGTTAATCAGAACCCATTGCAGTATTGGTATGTGAAAAGCCCTTTATGGCAACTGATCACCAACCTGGCTCTAAATTATTTGTCTTGCCCACTCGCAAGCGTGTCTTCTGAACGTGTTTTTTAGTGCTGCTGGTGCCATTATAACTTCGAAAAGGATCCGCCTCTCGCCCAAAAATGTGGAGAGGTTAACAATGATCAAGATGAATCAGCACTTCATACCACCAGATTACAAAATACGTGAATGCACGCAGGAAGAAGAGGACACCGACTTAGCTGACGGAACTTCTTCTTGTTAGCTGACCTGCTCCCATCTCAATTCACAGAGTTTGAGGACGAGCTCTACTTCCCTGACACGAGGCCTGCAAATTACTTCCTTTTTTTTCTTCCTTATTCACTTTTATTCCTGTGTGTCTTTCTTTGTTTTGCAACGTTTACCACAACAAAACTCTAATCACTTAATCACAACAAGTACATCAGCAGCGCTGTCTTCATCTTCTTTCCTTATTGATTTGAAGGTGCCGCAGTCTGCATTCCTGAGGTTCACAAGTTCACAACTCAATCATGCTCCTCTATCCTCCTCCTCCAGACTCCCCCTATCCATTTCCCTCAAGGCAGAGGGCTGGATTATGCAGAATAAAGAAACTTTGTCTTCGTAGATGAGTCCCCTCAAGTGGGACTGGAATTACTGACTACATGCTTGCTGATTGCTGACAGTTACTTCTGAAATTGACAGGAGAGGCTTCCCTGTGGGCCCTCACTTTCAGAAGAAGATGCGGACAAAAAGTGGAACAGGTAATAAATAATGAGAAGAAGATGGCATGCAGTGGACAGCAATGGCTGTCTGGCTCTGATAAAAGCAATTGCTGTTTGTTTGTTGTGGATGAAATGAATCATATGTCTTCTGTTATTATTTAATCTTTTACACACTAAATGTAACTCAAGTTTCCTTTGCTTTTTTTTACCTTGTTTAATTCAAAGTATACTTCAACTACAGGGGCCACTACGTTGCATTTTCCAATATGCAAAATGTCCTAGGACTTACTGTTTGCCAATATACCATGATGATTGATTAAATAATATATCTTTTTTGTTTACAGTCACTCACTGGGACGGATGGATCATCAGCGTCGGTTTACGAAGAACTATGGCCAATTCGTGAGTGGCAAACAGGTAAACCAGTCTACAACAACTACTACAGCAGAACTACATGTCTGTCTAGTCATGGTATGGAGTGGTCGAGGCAGTGTAGTGTTGTTATGCCAGGCAGAGTCCAGACAGCAGTTCATGTAAAATTGGGGGTATGTGGATTGCTGCATACAATTAGATATGCTTCGTCTATCTGTGACAAAGAGCCTAGGTATGCTACATCAGGTTGCTTCACTCAGTGGTGCCTGCCTTGACCGGCTGCATGGCCCTGCCGCAAGCATGGGCCAAAAATCCGTTCCGATCGCGAAATTTGCGGATTTTGGGCAGCAAATTCGCAATCCGCGAATCTCGCAAAATTGCCAAAAATTCGCAAATTCTTGAGCGTAACGGATTTTTGGCCCATGCTTGCAGCAGGGCCATGCAGACGGTCAAGGTAGGCACCACTGAGTGAAGCAACCTGATGTAGAATACCTAGGCTCTTAGACACAGACAGAGAAAGCATATCTAGTGTTTATGGCTGTTTTGGGGGTTCAGTGCGGTTTACTAGGGTTTTTGGGTTTAATTTAGTAGGGTTCACGGAGTCTAGGGCTCAGGGCCCGATGCAGGCTCGTTCATAATGATGTTGGCAGGGTTTTAGGGGGGTTTGGTGTTTTTTGGTCCACAATTGGCCGAATTTTTGTCTTTTTTGCGGGCGCGTGTGTTTGGGTAAAAAGTCGCACACCTTCCAGTGGATCGTGAGAGTTGAGAATGTCTAGTTTTGATTGAAAGTGGTTTGAAGGAAATCCATGGTGGAAAAGGGGGGTTTGGGCCTAGTTGCAGAGAGCGTTTTGGCACGATTTAAACTTAGGCGTAGCAGTATTGCATGATTTTGGGGGGCTGTTGGGGGGGTTCTAGTTTTTTGAGGGTGGGTTGAGGGGTCTGGGAGCACTGCTGGGAAGGTCTAATTTTGATTGCAAGTAGTTTGAAGAAAATCAATGGTGGAAAAGGGGGGGTTTGAGCCTAGTTTCAGTGTGCGTTTTGGCACAATTTTAAGTTAGGGCTCATGCCAGGTAGCAGTATTGCATGTTTTTGGGAGGGTACTGTGGAGTGTTCTAGATTTTTGGGGGTGGGTTGAGGGGTCTGGGAGCACTGCTGGGAAGGTCTAATTTAGAGTGCAAGTGGTTTGAAGAAAATCTATGGTGGAAAAGGGGGGTTTGGGCCTAGTTGCAGAGAGCGTTTTGGCACGATTTAAACTTAGGCCTAGCAGTATTGCATGTTTTTGGGGGGCTGTTTGGGGGGGTTCTAGATTTTTGGGGGTGATTTGAGGGGTCTGGGAGCACTGATGGGACGGTCTCATTTTGATTGCAAGTGGTTTGAAGAAAATCCATGGTGGACAAGTTTTTGTTTTTTAGCAGTATTGCATGTTTTTGGGGGGCTGTTTGGGGGGGTTCTAGATTTTTGGGGGTGGGTTGAGGGGTCTGGGATGCACTGCTGGGAAAGTCTAATTTTGATTCCAAACAGCAGTTTGGTCGTAGTTTGAGGGGAAAGACCCTGTTTCTAAGGTGCATTTCGGCCCATAGGCTAACATTGCCGGTAATTTGTTATTGCAGATGCCACTGGAGACAACTCTTATGGCACTTTACGCAGCTGTAGTGTAGGAAAAGCACTATACATTTACCCAACGAGGTAGCACTTACTGAATTAGCCAGTAGAAAGTACTCCAGTAATAGTTATGCAAATCACAAAAAAATCTGCGAGTTTGCAGGAAAATCTGCGAATTAGCGTTTCTTTTACGATTTCTCGCAAGTTCGCGGACCGCAGATCAGCACAATTCACCCATACTTACTAATTACTATCCTTGAAAAGGAGACTCAGAGTACGCACTTTCAAAATGATGCTCGCATCTAATACTGTCGCCTCTGAAACTGAAAGTGTTATTTTTGCACTACACAGCGTACCTTATATTTTTTTCGCCGTGGTGTTAATAACACTTCCTGTTTTTCCATCAACAATTACAGGCCGGCTTTTACCCTGTGCGATTGGAAAAATGATTAACTCAGGCTTACTATTAGCGATCCGCAATTCCGCATCCGCCAGGCAGGCAGTGGACAGTGTGTCTGTTCACCAAGATTGATCGACGGAGCGTCAGATGGAATGGAGGAGTACCGCGAATAAGAGGAATGGCTGGATGCACGCAACTTCCAAAATTCAACAGGAGAACTACAACATACAGTTACAGTATCCTCTACACTTCTCCTTATCTTTTAAATAATGTTATTGTTGTGAACTTCTATGAGTGTGACTCTGTGCATTTGTTTGCTCTCTGCTTCAAATTCATCGTATATGTGTTTTTTGTTTGCTATTTTTAAAATTAATTTCATGTACTAAGTGTTGTTTATTCTCTCTGAGGGTAGATAGGCAAGGGAAATTGCGTAATTACTGCAGCCCTGTACTGTCACATTGTTTCTTCATAGTTAGTAAGTTGTAGAAAGTACTACTTAGTTTAAGTAACCTAACCATCCATTTAGCAATTAACTTCATGCCTGCAGTAGTGCATGCACTTCCTTTATGTCCCTTAAAAGATTTATGGATATTAAGGGTGGGCGTAGTGGGCGTAGTGGGGCTTCGCGAAGCTACGCGAAGTGGGCGAGACACTACGTCCACCTACGCACTTCGCGTAGCCCCACTACGCGCCACCCGCCTCCCTCCCGCCCTCCCTAAATACTTAAATTACATTTTAGAAAATGATTAAAAACCACTTACTTTGTCCGCCGCGTCCCCGGGGCTCCCTCTCGTCATCGCGCGATTCGCGCCGCCGTCTTGAATAGTAATGCGCATGCGCGGCCACCCGCGCATGCGCGGCCACCCGCGCATGCGTGGCCACCCGCGCATGCGTGCCCACCCGCGCATTTCTCGTGAGTAATGCGCATGCGCGGATGGCCGCGCATGCGCATTATTATCAAAGACGGCGGCGCAAATCGCGCGATGACGAGAGGGAGCCCCGGGGACGCGGCGGACAAGGTAAGTGGTTTTTAATAATTTTCTTAAATGCAATTAGAGTATTTAGGAAGGGCGGGAGGGAGGCGGGTGGCGGGCAACTGGCGGGCAACTTCGCTACGCCCCCGGGGTGGGCATAGTGTTGCCTGCTACGCTTACTTCGCAAATGGCGAAGTAGGCAACACTACGTCCACTCCATGGGCATAGCGAAGTGCTATGCCCAGGGTTAATGGATATCTTCGTATCCAAAGATTTGTTTATCTTCATTTGTTGTTTATCCATGCTGTGGTTTTTTTCTGCTCTCCACAAAACTTACCCGAAAAACTCCATTTCCATCCAATTTTCAAACCCTAACCCTCTTCTCCCAGGCTGTGTGGTTTTCATTGAGGTGTGACTAAATGACAACAATAATTCCACACACTTGCTGGGAGGATAAGGTCAAAGCAACAGAAAATCAATGTCAAGGCTGGTGAAGGAATCCGAGGATATATTCTTACTCAGCTTGACACACACCCATGACTATTTGCAAATCAAATATGGTGATTTTCATGTGCGCCATCAACTGGATTGATCATCAAGAACATCCTCCTCCTACACGTGGCGAAGGATTACGCTGCTATGTCCTTCACCTTCAGGACTATTTCCTGTAGTAGCCGAAGCCAAACTCCACCCAACTAGTAGTTTGAATACTTTAGCATTTGTTAGGATAAATTATGGCACTGTTCTTGTGTACTGTGATATCTATCATACTGTTCTAATGCTACGCTCAGGCCACTCAAGGTTTCATTTTCTTTTTTTTCATATGCTGCAACTGCCACTGTGTACCACTGCTACTACCACCACAACGATGCAATTTCATCCGCCCAGGATTGCCAACCTTAATCGCAATTTGCCATGCAGCCAGCCCTGTGCCTAGCCCTATTCTCAAACACTAATCACTGGTAAGATAAGCGTTTGGGGGGGAGAAAGAATAATGGAGTAGGAGGAGAGAGGAGAGACTGACGGTAGTACTAGTAAAGTAGTAGGACAATTGAATTCACTAACTCTGTGAGTGGCACTTACTTTTGTAAACATTTGGGCGATTACTTCAACAATTTGAATCAAGCAGCCAGTTAAGTTTTATGAAAACAAACGTACAGTTAACCTCCCCCGCAAAACAGTAAAAACACATATGCTATGTTTAAGTTGAAAGTAAATAATTATTTAGACACTAACCAAAATAAACTAACCCACAAGACTCGACCCACCGCCCTCCCTAAATCCAACCAATGTCCATGAAATGTCCAGAAGAAAAGTTCCAAAACCCCAAAGCCAAATTCCCCCCCCCCCCCAAAGTCTTTAAAAAAGGGGCAAGGGATAGTCTCTCCTCCTCTACTGCCGCCGGTGGTGTCCTTTGGCCAGGTGGTCCCGACGCTCCTCCCTGCGGCGGTCCTTGAGCAGGGTTTTGAGTCTTTCTACCTCCAGCTCAAGGTGGGACACCCTGAGGGCCAAGCGGTGCAGACGAGCCTTGCACCTGCTGTGGGGTGCAGCTGATTGTTTGGCTGCTTGGCGGTGGCAGGTGGCTGCGGTACCATGGCTCCGTACCGTTGGAGGCTTGCGCTGACTGGCTGACCCAGGGTGCGCGGAGGAGTATTCAGCTGTCGTGGTGGATGTTGTGGACAGAGACTGCGTGTCCTCCTCCTCCTGGGCCACCAGCCGCCGATATTCGGTGATAATCGCCTCCAGCTTCCTTTGCCGGGCCCGTCTAGCCAGCTCCTTCAATGTTGGTTTGGAAGGAGCATCTATATGAAGAAAGAAAAACATACTGTAACCAATGCTCTTTAAGATTAACACAAAATAATTGAGCAGAAAGTTGTGTCACAGTAGCACTAGCAACTTGCAAGCACAGTACATAACATTTGTGGCCTGTATCTATCTAACCTCCCACTTCGTCGGCCTCTGCTCTAACATTAGTGGGAGTTTCAGGAATCAATTCTACTAGCACTATATGGACTCACTACATTAGACTCAGACTGTACACAAGTCTTCTTCTTCTTCTTCTCTCTTGTTTAACGAAATTGGTACATAAACTTCTGGAAGCAGGCATAATGCCAGCGCAGTCAGCTTGCACCCGAGAAAAACAGACGCAAGCCATGATGACACAGACTTGCGTTACTGTACCACTCTAGTACATGCAGGTGGTGAAGCTCTTACTTTTCTATTATCGGTGGCACTGGCCATACTCTGTTACAAGGGCTACTGCTCCAAGCTCTGCATGACCAACCAAGTCAACACAGTCTCCTCCTCCTGCTTCCACACCCTCCGCATGCTCCGCAAGATCTACAGACGGATCCCGACGGACACACGGAAAAAAGTCACCCATGCTCTTGTCAGCAGCCGACTTGACTACAGAAACGCCCTCTACGCCGGAACCCCGTCCAAGCTCATCAACAGATTCCAAAGAATACAGAACGCCTCAGCACGCCTGATCCTTGAAGTTCTGCGCAGGGACCACATCACCCCGCACCTGAGAGACCTGCACTGGCTCCCCGTCGACACATTCAAACTCATGATGTACGCACACTAAGCACTCCACAAGACCGGCCCTGCCTATCTCAATAAAAGACTCGCCTTCCACGTACCCAACAGGAAACTCCGCTCCGCCAACCTCTCCCTGGCCACCGTCCCGCGCATTCACAGAACCACTTCCGGGGGCAGATCCTTCTCCCACCACACCACCAAGTCCTGGAATGCCCCCCCTCCACCTACGACAGACCACAGACCTCTCAGCCTTCAGAAGACTGCTCAAGGCCTGGCTCTTCGACCAATAGCTGCAGCTGCCCCCCTCCCCCCAAGCGCCTTGAGACCCTAGCGGGTAAGTAGTGCGCTTTACAAATTCCCTGATTGATTGATTGATCGATTGACTGCTTCATTAATTTAACTTTCACCCTGCAGTGCCAATGACTGCAAGAAAAGGAAAATGAAGAAGATGAATAATATCATTATCTATCCCTTCACAGGATATTTGCTTACATATGGGATGCTTTGTTTTTTATTGAGTGAACACTGATAGGCCACACATGAATGACAGAGTTGTAATAAAATTATTAACAGAGGTAGTGAGTGGCCCCCGGAATGGCAGGATATATGCTGTGCTTGTAAACTAATGGTAGTATTCTGAAAAATTACAACCTCTTTTCCTCACCTTTACTACACTGGAACGGACGTGTGGGTGCGGTTTTACATGCTCTTCAAAGTAACACTTACTTCATCCAGTGACCATCTACTCTGTCTACATACACCTATGCTATCTATGAGTAAGATAACACCATGATCCAGACATCCATCCATTCACAGTAAATGTCAACCATTCTTCTTAACGTCTCAACTGGACAAACCTTAGTTTTTCTCACGGAAAAATGACCTTTTTATTTTATTTTGGAAACCGCCAGCCATGCATCCGTGCTTGACTTGCATTTGAATTTGAACCAAAGGATATATTGCGCACACATACAGTTTCTGTTTCACCCACCCAAGCAGTCCTCTTCCCTTTCTCCTTCCACCCATCCTTGCTTCAGCCTTCAACCAGCCATGCATCATATTCCCAGCCACCTCGGGCAGCATTCAAAAACATGTATCATTCTTTGCCAGTCATTACTTTTAACTCGCTCGTCCTTTCTACACCCTTCTTTCCCTTTTCGTTCATCCCATCCATCAAGTTCATCTCTGATCTGACTTGGCTTCTCGATAAAACTTTCATAGCTGAGTTGAAGTCAAATTTAGAGGAGGCCATTGGTTACTCGTCAACTCCCGCCGCTAATGCTATTGCTCATGCGAAGTCAAGGGTGAATGTCTTCTATCTGGTTGACAAAAACGTACTTCTAAATTTGTAAGTCTTTTTAACAGTAAAGTGTACTTGTACTGTACAACATATACACCCGTGCAGGGAGCACACTCTGCAGTCTGAAATCTCAATAAGTAAGGAATATATTAGCTTACCACTGCCCGCCACTACCGTGGCATCCCCAACAGCAGTTCCCGATGGCTGTTGCACCGCCTCCGCCCCGGGAGTGCCGACCTCCACGCTGGCTCCGGCAATGGTGGATCGCTGTGCCGATGTTCCGCCTAGAAAATACCTTTGATATTCTTAGATGCCATATACACCACTCCCTATTTTGTTTAGGAATGAACATTTTTTACTAGTACTACATAAACAAATTTAATAATTTGTGACTCTCTAGGCTCTAAACTACAAATTTCCCTTTCTTCAGGGAAGGTTTTTTTTTATTTATGCTTAGCCGTAGCATGTCTTGCTACACCTTTTGGCACAACTGATGAATGCTTGCTTTTTAACACGCACCATTTTTCTCATAACAGACAGAAGCTTCCCTTCTAAGAACAAGAGCAAGATCAGATCATCATCACTTGGACGGAGACAGCAACGATTCATCCCCACAAAGAAGACTTGGAGATCCAACTAGGTGAGGGCTCTTACACAATTAATGTGTGAAATCAGCCACTTTTGAGTTTTGAATCCTTCACCATTTATCATATATGATGAAGTTGATTTTAATAAATGTTTTTACTTTTAATAAAGCTTTAAAACTTACATAGACTCTGTGGGTTTTGGTCATGAGTGAGTGAGCAAAAGGGTTTGCAATTTGCAAGCATGAGTCTGTGGCTCAGAGAGGTCGGGATTTTGACTCCGTAGTCTTATGTCCTGGGTTGTATAATCATTGGGGATCAATCATCGCTGCATTCGGGAGCTAAATAAGGACTCTGACACACTAGCAAGTCAGTAAGGAGATTGGGGGTTCAACTTCTGTTATGACTGAGGTACGTGGAAAGTCTACCTGCACCTATTATAATTTATAACCAATGCCCTATTTCTTGTCCATAGTTCTGTTTGTGCAGAATAGTCCCTGCAACAGTAGTAGTATGGATTGTCCTCCTATCCAATCAAAAATTAAACTAGTATCTTATTCTTGGTGGCCATTGACATTTTATTGTTGGGAATTGTCAAAGCATAAACATTTAGAAGACTTTAATAGACATTAAGGACAACCCAGAGGACTGCACTCTGTGCATAGAGCTATTGCTAGATAGAATAAGAGTTTTGTTTAACACCTTTTGCCAACCGTGCAAGCTTAGTTAGCTACACAGACAGACTAATCATAATTAGGGCTCACGGTTCTATGGTATTTATTTTTTTGCCATTTCCGTCTGTATTTATCCATATTTATTTTTTGGGCATTTTTTCTGTATTCATCCACATTTATTTTTGCCACAAGCAAAAATAAATGTGTTCAGTTGTTATTGGTCAACACTGTACATTCATCTGAAAACGTTGCAACTTGCAGAATGTCCCAAATATGCATAAAAGTGCTATCACAAGCCATTTGTCTCAGAGCCTTGCAGTTTCTGTCATCGGCAGAGTGCCACATCCTCTCCCCCACTGAACACCATACTGCTCCACTGAGAGAAACTCACACGGCCTTCAGTTGCAACCCAATTATGCCCCGCTAAAACGACCTGGAAGCAACTCAATTCAAATTATGCACTAGACTACAGTAATATGTTGCCTGAAAAAAAGTAACAACATACCGGAAAATAGCAAACACTCTTAGGGAATACAACTTAAACTTTTACACTCATTATTCAGAAATCAATGAGTGTTTTTGCTTGAAAAGCTAACAACATGAAAGGAAAAGTAGCGCTTCACTCACAAAATCTGTAAGGTGGCACGAATGTGTTTCAGTGTAAATAAAACCAATCTGCCCACCTTGTGACTACTCTGTCTTGCTTTATTTAGTTATGTATTTATTGTTTGTATATTAAAACTTTTTTCTCTCCTCCTGAGGCTGCATTTTGCAAAGACATTTGCAACAAAAAGTGTTTTTTCTTTTTTTGGATCCATTTCATTGTGGTGCTTAAACCGACTGTCTCTTGTCTCCTTTCTCAGCCCACGCACAATAAAGCTCTTAATTTGTTTCTCTTTTTTTAAAAATCTTATCTTGAAAACTTCTCTTAATCCCCCACATTCCTGGTTGGACTACTGAGCGTTTGTTTATTCAAGGCTTCACCTCCAGCACACAGGCAGCCCCTGAGACCCGCCTCCCCGAGTGCCATTGTGGGGATTTGGCCAACCAGTAGAGGGGGGGCTTGGTCCGATCCTTACAGTACCCGTCTCTATATAGCACTTGCCAGAGCTGCTGGTTTTCATTTCACCGAAAGCTCTTTCAAAAGGGACATAGATACTGTATTATAATGGTATTTATGTAGCGCTTTATGGACAGCAATAGTTGTGTGCACGACCTGCTGGATAAAATCCCATCCCACCTGGAGTGCATCTCGTGATGTGTGGCACCAACAACGTTGTCGGCAAGGGAAAAAAGTTGGCGAATAATATGTAATGTTTTCAAAAGATTCTAAATATAAAGGTTTACACACTTTTTTTATACTCTCGTTGACACGATTTCGGATGGTGTTTTTTCTTTAAGTTTGATGTTTGTCTTTAGTTTTCAGAACTAAACCCCAGTCTGCGAGGAAAAGACAGGTGCTGGTGCAATCAGCAGAGTGAGGAGGCAGGGGCTAAGGGGTCAAAGCACAACAAAGCCTCATTAACAAGGAAACGGTCAGTCAAAGACCTGTGAAGTACTCGGCTGTGTGTGTGCCCGGTTATCTCAGCCCGGGCCGACACCTCTTAACCCTCTAAGGAGGGGGAGACACCAGATGGTTGGGGGTGTAATTTTATTGATGTATTATAGTATTTTCCCATTTTTTTTATATAAATACAGATAAAGGAAAACGTGTTTTCCGTCTGTATTTATATGTAAAAATCAGTTTAAACGGAAAACCGGGAGCCCTAATCATAATCTAGTAGTACCACCGGGAGTCATACTAGAGGCAGGATAAGAATTTAGAAACAGTCTACAAGGAGATCAAAGACGATTTAGGAAAAAATAGAATGAGGAACGTTTGGAAAAAATACAGGTGCTGTAAAAGATAGGGAAGTATAATTATTAATATTAACAGGAAAATTTACTGGGGCCAGCAGAGGAGCCCTCGCCGGACCGATCCTGGCCCTTCTGCTGTTGTCCCTGCTCCGTTGGCGCCGCTACCTCCTCGTGTGTCCCCTTGCCCCTGGGGGAAGCTGACGTACAACATGAAAGACAGACACAAACAGTATGATTGTTGTCAACCACATCAAACATTTCAAAAAAACAATAACAAATTATTTCGGGGAAATAGACAACAATTGCACTAAATTTATTGACATATCTGATGTGGTCTACTAGGATATTGCTGGATTCGCAGACCGTCTACTTGGAAAGTTATGTTACTCACTAAACCAACTACAAAAAGGTTCGACTAGGACTGGCAGGCAGCACTCCGCGGCACGCGAAGTGACAGACACAGTCTGTCATGTTCACCACCACTATGTCTTCTTAGTGGCAGGAGTAGAAAGGAAGTACTGGACTTGAGTCTCTAATGTCTAGCATTACGCAGTTCTGTAAAGTACACTGATACATAATCATCACCCAGGCCAAATGAACACAAAATTGAAAACAAGTAAGCATAGTAGCACCGCCAGTGAGCAGGCCAGCACCTGCAATCACAGAAGCTTTTGAAACATAATTTACCTGCAATGTAATTGGCAGCATTCTTGCTCTTCGGAAAAAACAAACATTTGCAATATGATAACATAGAGCAGGAGAAAACAGAGTAGTGATTAAATAGCTACTACTGCTCACCAAGCCCAGGGATCTCAACGCCTAGCAGGTCGAGCAGGTCGTGTTCCCGGTCCAGGACGTCGGACCACCCTTGTGTCGCCTGGCTGTAGGTGCGCCGGACCCCAGACTCACGATATATGGCCCGGCACACCTTCCCCCATAGCCTTTGATGCTCCCGGAGCCCGTAACCGGCACCGAGCCTGCCGCCTGCCGCAATGGTTTTGGGGAGGTGGCGCTGAACGAAGAACATCAGTGCGGCCACCTCCACCGTGCTGAAAATCTTCCGGGCTATTACTGCTTCCCCTTAAGCGCCCACATGGGAGCTGGGTACGGGGTGCAGGACCCTTCTCCTTGCTCTTCCCGGCTCCCTTTGCCATGGTCCTGGACAGCTGGAAAAAAAAATAAAGAAAAAGTAAAGAAAAGAAAAGAGTTACAAAAAAAGTAGCTTTAAAAGTAACCAAAAGTAGAAAATAAGCATTTACAATGCAATGGTTGCTGCAGCATTAAAGGTAGAGATATTGGCATTGCTCATGATTTTTTTTTTTAAATCATAAATAAATGGCATTGGTACATTGCCAATAGCTTAATCGCTTGCATATGCGAGACCTACTGCATTAGCACCCACACACAGAGTAAGTAGTAGAGTAGTTGAGTGAGTAGTTGATAGTGAGTAGGATAGCTGTTAGTAAAGAGAGTATTAGAGAGCGAGTAGTAAAAAGTGAAAGAGTGAGTATTATATAGTGAGAGAGTGTCTAGTAAAGAGTCCTAGAGCCACACACATTTACATGCACAGCCACACCTTTACATATACAAAGTGTATTTTTATTTTTGGTAGTAAAGAGTGAGTAGTATAGTGACTAATTATGAGTGAGTAATGTTGAGTAGTAGAGAGTGTAGCAGAGTGTAGCAGAGTGTGTAGTACAGTATTACAGTAAGTACTATACATTAGATGCTATTTAGTACAGTGAGCAGTAGCGAGTAGTTGATATTGAGTATTACAGTGAGTAGAGAGTGTTATGGAGTCGTATAGTAAGTATTCGAGTGAGTATTGATAATATTTGATAGTGAGTATTATAGAGTGACTATTTGAGTGAGTATTTGTGAGTATTAGAGAGCGTAGTAAAGGGTGTGTAGTAGAGTGTGTAAAACAGTGTTATAGTGAGTACTGTAGAGTATTTATTTGTGTACTATTTGTGTACTAAAATGAGTAGGGAGTATTAGAGAGTTGTTGAGTAAGTACTTTAGTAGTAGAGTGAGTAGTAGTGAGTAGTTGATATTTACAATGCAACGGTCTCGCCTTTGCAAAAGTTAGAGCTATTGGCATTGTAAATTCCAATTTCTTTAATTTATGTGCTGGTTTTGAAAACAGATAAATAAATGGCATTGTCATTTACAATGCCAATAGCTTAATCTCTCTATTATACATTAATTTAAAATTGTACTGATGTAGGTCCTCAAAGAATTAAACCCAAAGTATTAACCTTCCAAGTAAAATGGGAAAGCTGATCAATCCTAGCTTCTTTGTTTTATCAAGTTATTTACTTGAAATGCAACAGTTCTGGCTCTGTACCATAACAAAATATTTTCCATATGTGGTTTTATAGACCAAGATGCTGCTCTTTCTGTAAACATGCCTTAAAATGTAACTGTCCTGGCATGCATACAACTGGACTCCAAGTGTACGCGATCAACAGGCACTTCTTTAGTTTGAAAGGGAGAGCGCCTTCACTTCTCCGTGGTGGTCAGCACTTGCCAGGACAGACAGATCCTGTAACCTATCAGTTTCCCTTCCAAGCGCCGCTCTCAGAAGTCTGCACCGCCGGTGCTCAGCACCACACACAGACAGACAGAGCCAAACACACAGACAGACAGAGCCAAACACACAGACAGAGCCAAACACACAGACAGAGCCTAACACACACAGAGCCCAACACACACATAGCCCAACACACACAGAGCCCAACACACACAGAGCCAAACACATACAGAGCCCAACACACACAGAGCCCAACACACACAGAGCCCAACACACACAGAGCAACACACACTCACGCACACAGCGCCATACCGGGAGCCATCTCTAAAGCAGGTGCTGCACAACAGTTAACTTTAGGGCGATGCCCCACTGAGCAGGGACTTAGCTTTTGGTGCTGTTCTATGGTCACCGATGTATGTTTGCCCTATGGACCCCCTTCGCTCGGTGTCGCTTTAAGTTCCAGAGTGTCCTCCATTGTCCACAGAACATTTCTTTCTACAACAATAAACTTTCGAGACCAAAACATTTTCATTTTTGGTGGGCTCCGCTATCTTCGGACCTTTTTTGTATATTCTGTACACGTTGTATGTTTCGCAGTTCATGCAAACCACACACGTACCTGTAGAGATGTACAAACAACAGACCCGTTCAGGATCACACAAACTTACACTGAGGCACACACGTGCACACTAACTGAGTGCCTCTACCAGCACCACACATACTGAGGGTATTCAGAGTGGGGGAGGGCGGGTGCTTTGCAACAGACAAAGGGGGCTTCCCAGAATATTGAACAGGCCTCCAGATGGTGAGGCCTGGGCAGAATTGTGTCACCATTGTCAGAAAGATTAACTAAATCGCCTTTCAAAAGAGCCACGACATGTTGGGGGAGGATGGCTTGAACATTTCATCATTCTTGCTTAAGAGCTGATTTCAGGAAGGGGCGTGGCTTGGACGCCGATGGCGACGGTCGCCTGAGAGCTCGGCCCTGGGACTGAGCCCGCATTTATCCTGAATTCCGAGGATGTTGGGGCGCCCTGACCCCCGCAAATCGAAGATCAAGCTGAGGCCGACCTGATGAGACACCTGAGGGTACCCGAAAATTGATCATTCTGGTTAAAAAGCGAAGTTGCGGAGGAAGCGGAGCGGAGCCCAAGATGGCGCCCGGATCCTCTCGATAGCCTTGTTGAGACCCTCGGCCCGGGA